>NC_138058.1:8105250-9305250 GCF_964194185.1 Rhinolophus hipposideros | reverse complement strand
CCCCCCCCCCAGCCACCAGTCGCCGGCTGTGCCTGTTGGTGCTACCCTGGGCAGTGGGGTACCCAGAGCCTGTGTTCTCCAACATTTGTTAACACACGTCCTGCCTTGTTTGCTGGCAGACTTGTGGGTGCCATTTTAAATGGAATCTTCGGGAGTTTTATGAAGCATTTGCTGCAAGTCCTGAGAGTTGAGGTCTTTCCTCACTTCAGCCTGGGCTGCCTGGCGGACTTGGCTGCCGTGGCCCCTTCCGTGCTGCTTTTCCCATCTCAAGTTGACTCTAAATGAGGTTTGTCTTCTCCTTAGAGGTCCTCTTCATGTAAGCCTGGCTCTGATTATACAAAATCACTGTTAAAAAAAAAAAAAGTGTAAAATACAGGAAAATATAAAAAAAGGTACATCTTTATACTTCCACCATCTTATATAATAACAATTGTTGGTGCTTTGGTGTATTTCCTTTCAATCATCTCTCTGTGAGCATAGCTATAAAATACACACATAATTGTGTGTAATAGATACTTTTGTATTCCACTTTCGTTGAATTGTATACAGAAGGTATTTCCTTGCCTGAAAAATCAGGCAGTGTTGGAAATATGTATTTCCGGGACTTTAAAAAATAATTATGCCAAACCCATGTGTTCAGGTGAAATGAAAACCAGATGGTGAGTCTTTCAGAACAAATACAAACTCAATCAACCGTTTACCATATTGGCCTCTCAGTAATATTTCTTCTGTGCTGTTTTCATGCCGTGATCTCTGTGCTATAGCCTGGGGCATAATACGGCTCTAGGCCGGCATACAGCTGGCACCCTGGGAAACGCCCTTGCAGACCCCCTCATCCAGGACCTTTCAACACTCCTTGTGAAGTTGTAGGCATTGTCCGGGGTGGGACTGTGGTACAGGCCAGTACCGGGGAGATGGCTGGCACGAGACAGAATTTGCAACTGCTGTTTCTGGTTCCAGCTGCAGTAGCAGGGGCAGTGGGAGAGGGTTCTGTGGATGAGAGCAGCATTTTGCATGGTTTCTGACTTGTATTCAGTTTCATGTCAATCAGGAGCAGAAAAGGTGTGAATGCTTATTCTTGGGAAAGAATCAGACTCCTCCTGACTTTTGAGCCTGTTCCTTAGGTGAAATTGAGAGGCAGTTACCAGGCTCCTCCTCTGTCGTCAGGCTCAGAGGTGAGAGAGCAGCAGGTATGGGAAGGTGAATGTGTGCGTGCTGTCCTCCCAGCTGGCAGAATGTGCTCTAGGCTGCACTGAGCCCACTTCACTGCTCTACTTGATTATGGGAAACATGGCTAACGGAGAACTCACATCTTACTGGGGTCAGGTGGCGGGGGCTGGGGAGCTGTGGAGGAAACTGACGCAGTCTGAGAGGGAGGCATTTATTTACAAGACATGTAAAGATCTCTTCATATGTCTAATCCGACTTGAACAAATTTAAGAATTGTTTATCTTAAGGATTTTGAAGGGCTTTTTTTTTTTTGAAGATAGCTTGTCATTTATCTGATTGTTTGGGAAGGTTTTAAGGAGCAGGTTAAGGATATGTTCAAACTGGACAATATCAGTACATGAGATCTATAACTTTGTTGTTTTTGAAATAATTAGAGTCACAGGAATTTGCGGAAAAGTGTAGAGGGAGGCCCCGCGTACCCTCCCCCCGTTTTCCTCAGTGGTAGCACTTGCATAACTATTGCCGTAAAATATCATAATTGAAGTCCTTGCATAAAACAAGGCAGGCGAATGATGGCTTTTACAGGCTAAGGATTTGCCCTGGACTCCAAGCTTAGATTACATCAAATGAAGCTGTGCCATTCCACTGTCTGCCTGCGTGGCCCAGAACCAAGGCAGGCCCCGGACGTTGGCCTTGATAGAATCTGCCGAGCTGATTCAGATTTCCCCAACTTGAGAGTGCATTCATTTGTGTGTGCTGTGTTTTGAGGAATGCTTGAATTGGTTGTTTGAATTCGTGATAGCCCCTTCATGTCAATTCCTGTGTCTTAATGTCAGATTGTATTAAACATAAGGGACTGATTGTTTCTTGCAGTTTTGGGGGGTTCTCCCATTATTTTGAAGTGACACTCTTCACTTCAAAGGTAAGGTAAAAACTCTTGCCTTCAAAGGAAAGTAAAAAGATGAATTAGATAGGTCAGTAATCCTCAATTTCGGGGTCCATGAACTCTTAAGAGTAAGGTTTGTCTCTAGAAGTCAATTTTATGTTTTCATTTTAATAATTTCTCCCAAACTTTTTATTATGAGAATGTTTATAATTACAGAGCTGTTGAAAGTATGAACACTCTACCCTTCGCTTACATTCAACAGTTGTTAATGTTTTGTATGTGTATTGTTGTGCTACCACCATGGCCTTTCACTTATAAATATGTGAGCACGTTTCTCTTAAACACAGTCTTCTCCATAATCGTAACACCTAAGAGAATTAATTCCAGAATTGCACACATACATGTCTATTTAGTCTATGTTCAGATATTTTCAATTGTGCCAAGAAAGTTTTTATAATCATTTTTTCACATCATAATTCAATCGAGTTTTGTGTGTTACACTTGGTTAGCTTATCTATTTATTCACTTTTAATCTAGACCCATCCCTATGTGCCCTCCTTGCCCCTTCCACTTTTTTTTTTTTTTTTTAAAGAAATTGACTTGGAAGAATCCGGCCAATTATTTCATAAAATATTCCATATTCTGGATTTGTCTGACGGTTTCTTCATGTTGTGTTTTAACTTGTTCCTCTCGCCTCTATTTCCTGTCACCTGGAAATTAGGTTGAGAGGCTTGGTTAGACGCAAATTAAATGTTTTTAGACAAGAAAACCTCTTTGGTGGTAATCGCATTTTGGGGCACGTTCGCTCTGGTTGTCTCACTATTAGTGAAGCCAAGTCACTTGATTGGAGAGGTGACTGCAGGGCTCCCCACTTACTTTGCATAAATGGTCTCCAGGGTGAGACCCAGTGAGTATTCTGTTCACCCACGACTTTTTAGCCAAGGTTTTGTCATTCATTTGATGATCCTTGCCTGAATTAGTTGTGATTGCAAAATGATGATTTTCAGATTCTGTTTTCTGCGTTTATAGTTACATCTGTCTATAAAGAAGAGTTTCCTTTCCTTTCTTGTCCTCTTTCTTTTATAGACATGGGCGATTTTATTTATTCGATATGTTTCCACCAATTAAAGCTGCTCTTATTATAATTATCATTATGATTATTTAATCTAATTGTGCCAAATTTGGCCACGGGAGCTCATCAGACTCGTTTCTTGTAGCCCTCTGACACGACCCCGTTAGTTTTAGGACTTCCTTGTTTTCTGGCACAAATGGACATTTGAAGCTCACCTGCCAGAATGTGGAGTCCTTTCTTAGGTGAGTCTTAGTTCCTTTTAGTGGGAAATATATTTAGAAACCAATGTCTGAATGCCAGGTGTGCTCATTGCCAATGAGGTGTTACTGCTTCTAGGCCCTTTCAGTAGACAGAGCACGGAAATGGATTTTTCAAAGATTAATTTTTCCTTATTTTATTCTTGTCTGTTTTATATTTCTCTTTTCTCCTAGACCCAATAAATCTTGGTTCGTAATAAAGTAATACATTTAGTTATTTATTTTTAAGTGAATATAATATTTCAGAATTCTATTATAGTAACAATGCTACTACTTAACAGTAGATATGCAGTGAAGTTTACAGTTTCTCCGAAATTCTTTTTGTCCTCAGTATATCTGTCAAGCATAGTCAGAGTGCTGTGTTCAGAAGTTACTTGAAATAATTATTTTCTTTGTATGGTTTATCAGTTTGATATGTAGCTAGGTTCAGTTTTTATTTTGATTCACTTATAGGGTTTGCTTTTTCTCCTGATTTAATTTAATTTTTGAATGTGTAAATCGTTTACATGGCTCACAAATCAGAACAACATAAAAAGGTGTGCATTTTGATAAACAATTTCAAAAAGCTTAGGTTAGGTCATCTGGATGACAGACCACCGTACACCCAAGTATTGGGCGTGTAATTTCACTGTTCCTCTTTGTGTTTGTTACTGCTTTGGGCAAAGTAGGGCTAAACCTTTCTGGGGTGGTGCAGAGAGAACAGAGGCAAACTTAGTATCGATGTTTCCTGTCAAACGGAGATGAGATGGTGCTCTGTGGGATGACGATTCACCCACTTCATCACCACTGGGGGGTGCTGCATCAAGCCAGTCTTCTGTCCAGCCCAGTGGCCTCTCCTCCCCTCTGCCTTCTGGCATAGCCTGGGGTTAACCAAGTCATTCTTAAGTGTGGTCTGGACCCCACTACAGCAGCACTTGTTAGAAATGCAGCATCTCAGGTTCCATCCCAGACCTCTGCAGCAGAAATTCTGGGTCAGGGCCCAGCAGCCCCCTAGGGGATTCTGACACACCCTGATGTTTGAAGACCCTTACTTCTGTGGAACCTTAGGAAAGAAGCTGTCCCCTCTTCTCTTCGGGTGAGGAACTCCAGCTCAGATACTGGCACTGCTGCTCAGAGAGACGTACATTGCTAGTGAAAGTATAGGGAATAGAACCCAGATCTTTGATTCTCAATTTATGGAACCTGTGCAACTATCAACAATTTGAAAGATCGGGTTCTCAGTAGGTTTGTTGAGAGTTGGTTTGTTCTGGACCTTAAGGGATCGATGGGTCTTGACTGTTTTTGTGCCTTTCAAAAGTATGTTTTCAGCAGATCAGCCAGAGCAGACTTTTTCTTTAGTCTTACGACCAAAATGTGTATGATTGGCAAATATGGCGGATACCTCGGTGCACAGGGGATGCTGGGCCTGAAGCCCATTGGCCGCAGGAAGCCAGCCAACAGGTTTTATTGAGTCCCCTCCACGTTTGTTGCTCTGAGAGATGTGAGCATAAGGGCTACGTAAAAACCTGGCATTGTCTAGAACAGCCAGTAAAATCCCAGCCTCTGCCTGTCAGTAAACTGGAGAGGCAAAAGCCACGGAAAAAGTGGCCAGGCGCTGAGCAGTGTAGGAGGTGTGACAATTAAGTTCGCGAACTTGTTGCAACGCTGTTGCTAACCTTTTTTGATATCAGAGGGATTATTCATTACGCATTTGTACCAACTGGACAAACAGTTAACCAAGTTGACTATTTGGAAGTGCTGAAAAGGCTGCGTGAAAAAGACAACCTGAACTTTTCGCCAACAATTCATGGCTCTTGCATCACGACAATGCACCAGCTCACACAGCACTGTCTGTGAGGGAGATTTTAGCCAGTAAACAAATAACTGTATTGGAACAGCCTCCCTACTCACCTGATCTGGCCCCCAATGACTTCTTTCTTTACCTGAAGATAAAGGAAATATTGAAAGGAAGACGTTCTGATGGCATTCAGGACATCAAGGGTAATACGACAACAGCTCTGATGCCCATTCCAGAAAGAGTTCCAAAATTGCTTTGAAGGGTGGACTAGGTGCTGGCATGGGTGCATAGCTTCCCAAGGGGAGTACCTCGAAGGTGACCGTAGTGATATTCAGCAATGAGGTATGTAGCACTTTTTCTAGGACGCGTTCGTGAACTTAATTGTCTGACCTCATGTATTACCTCTGGTGGACAGCTACGCGAGCTGGGTCCATAGAGGAGGAGAACACATTTCTTACGCTCTGGTAGTTCATCCTCTGGCAAGAGGGAGCAAAACAAACTTCTCTAGTGACAAAGCCAGGCCTGTGAGACTTAACAATTTCAGTATTCAGCAGGAGGGGAGCACAGTGTAGTGAATGTGCTGTTTTTGTCTAGACTGAAAATAAGAACAAAAGGAAGGGAGGGAGAGATCTCTGTGGACCATGGGACCCATCGTTCTGTCCTGTTGTTCCCCAGAAGCCAGTTAAATGTGCAGCCTTACAACTTGGTGCTGGTTCCTTCAGGCCACTGGCGGCGCTCTCTGCTGCTCTGCGTGGCTCTGGCAGACTTGCAGGGGCTCATTCAGGGTTGTCAGGGAGGAGGGTCGTCAGTGCGTCAGTGACACCCAGTGTGTGTCCCCTCCCCCGAATGTTCTTTCTGGCCTTATCTTCCTCTATTTTTACCTTTCTGAACAAATTACCTTCTCTTTCTTAACCAACTGAGAGAGAAACTGATGTGCGAAAGTAAATAGGACGAGGAAAGTGAAGACTAAGCTATCTGCCTCAGACGGTTCGTGTTTTTCAGGCATTTTGTGTTTTTCATGTTGAAGACTCTTCATTTTATTTATCAGTGACAACAGTTGAGGTGCAGAAAGGTGACTGACCTGCACAGAGGTGGCACCCCAGCCTCCTTTCCATCGTACCGGGTACTTCTTAGTTCACGTTGAGCAGCCGTGCTTTTCTGTAGATAGATTCTAGTGTAGTGGCAACTAACGCATTGCGAGGCCCTGAAAATCCTAAGTACTCAAATCTTTGATGAATTGAACAGGCTGTTTTATTTTCAGTGGGCACTTGGATAATCATGTAATAGATACACACTATTGGCTTCATTGTCCAGGCAAATGATAGTAATATATTGTTGCAATAAGACTAGAAGATCATCGAGGGTTATAGCAGTCTCTTTCTGTAATCAAAAATATTAAAATTAATCAGAGATGGTATTCACTAATCATAAATAAATAATAGTAAGAACTGCTCTTCACATTTAATCCCTCTGGGAGAGAAAACAAAGGAGTCCTTTAAACTATTAGTGGTTAGAAAGAGTGAGTACATTTCTGGGTTTTGTTTTTACAATTGTCACTGAACTAATAAAAATGATTTATCTTTTTTCTCCTCTTTCCTCTGAACATAAATTTGAGGCCTATAACTATTTTTCAAGGTGAATTTATAGTTTATGAGCTTCATAGAAGTCGCCTCATTATTTAATACTCATATCCTGGCTTTGACCCCAAGATTGTATTAATATCCTTTGTTAGAATAGGGCCTAGAATTACATTTAATAAAGCGTCAGTTTCCTCATCTGTAAAACGGAAAAATAATTCCTACCTCATAGGCTTTTGTCAGAATTAAAATTATATAATAGGTGTAGTGTCTCGCTTGTGTATTTTTACATGGTAAATGAGGGTTTCTTTGTTCCTTCCCCTCATTAAAGATATTCAAATAACTCATCACTTTTGCTGAAGACTGTTTAGTGTACAAAGGTGCCTGCTTACTGTTGTCCTGGCTTCTCCCCGGGGGCTTCTTTGGTTCCCTCTGGTTATAGTAGTCACAGTTTGGTCCTTGGAACTTCTTTTTCCCCCACCCTATGAACTGTCTTCTAGTGCTGTTGGAATGACTGCCTCGAGAGCAGCTTCCACATGTTCATTTCATGTGTACGTCATTCTGTACTACATTATATACTCTTTAGGGTGCTCTTTTAGGATTCTCATAGCCCTCCCAGGCTCAAGACAGATCCTTTTACATGGGTGGTGCTCAGCGTGTATTTGCTGTTTCTAAAGAATGTCCTGGAAATTTTAAAGGAGAATTTCCTAAAGCGTTGTGAGCATTGGCAAAATGTATATATATAGCATCTTTTTTATAACATTAGAGACAGCCTTTATTTTAATATATGTGCTAGGATATATTTTATTACTTTATAATCATTCATTTTCTGTAGTGCTTTGTGGGATAGTTTTAAATATTAAAAAGGAGTAGAGAAAAACACTCATTCTTACTGAAAATGTGACAAAGTACCAATTGCTTTGGTCAGATGCAGTTTTGGTTTATTGCAACTAGAAATGGAAAATGGCAACCATGGTTTGCTGGTTTTTTAATGCTGTCCATGAAGTTGCTCAAATTCATTCATTTAAACAATTACTGAACACTTAGTCTTTTTATGGTGTATATTCTCAGATCTGGGGTGGAATAGAAAGCTTAAGTATGCCCTAGAAGGAGCTATTCTTGATCTCTTGGTAAAACAAAACTGGCTGTGAAAGGATGTTCTTTGTAATTATTAACGAGCGTTCTTCAGGCAGATAGAGCTTCCACAGTTTTCTTAGTTTAGTGCCATCACTTCATGAATGAAAGGCATTTTTCTAAGTAAAATAAACAGTTATAAAAGAAAGAACCACCCAGCAAATTTTGTATAACCTAAATTGCTATTTTAAAAAATGTGAACACTGTTTTTTAACAATCCCATCCTCCCTGCCCCACCAACTTTATTTTTTTTAACTTTTGGGCTGTAAATGTGGAATTTGTTTTTCACCTTCACACTTCTCACCCCCATTTTCAGCAAATTGATTGAAAGGGGTGTGTATCGGAGGTCCTCCAGACTGTCCTCGGGTCTGGTGATAACAGGCCCCCCACGTCCCCAGCTGTGACTTACAGCACAGAGAAAGGACACAGAGCAGATGAGCAAGGGGAAGGCCCTGGGGGAAGCCTGAAGGGACCCTGGCACTCGCCTCCAGAGGTCCTGTCCCAGTGGAGTCACTAGGACATGCTTAATTCCCCCGGCAGCGAGTTGTGGCAGCACACCTGAGGTCTCTATCCGGGACGCCTGCTAGAGACTCAGTGCCAGAGTGTGTACTTGGAGCTGGTCACATAAGCACCCTCAGCCTGACACACACCCCAAATTTCAGACTTCCCGGAGGAAAGTCGGTGTTTAGCATAAACCACATTGTTTGTTCATACTATCCAGGAACCGGGAGCCACTCTTACCTGTTCTGCGAGTGGTGGAAACCCTCCTGAAATCCAGGTCCCAGGTCCCAGCCAAGGGCCACCCTTGCAAGCAGGCCTTTCTAGGGATGCAGTCTCAGGGCTGGGGACCAGACTCGTCTGAGCGCTGCAGTTATCACCTGCTTGCTCAGCACCCATAACTGATGCCTGAGAGCCCAAACGCAAGATGTCTCCTGCGAGTTCCTAGTCTTCTCTCACTGACTTGTTCCACCTGCAGTTGTGCCCTTTCTCAATTGCTGGCAACTCCAGACTTCTGTGTGCTTGGGCCACAGAAGCCTTGGGGGCTTTATGATTGTTCCCTTTCTGGCACATAGCACTTACCTGGTCTCTTAGGAAATCCTGGTGGTGCCACCTTCAAACTGTCCGGTTTGTGTTAGAAATCCTAGTCTCTGGTAGACGGGGGAGGGAGTGGGCCACACATTAACTGTTGAGTCTGGGTTATAGGTACAAGAGAGTTTGTTACTGTATTTTCTCTACTTTTGTATATTTGAAATTCATAACAGGTTATAGTAGTCTAAGGGTCTGTAAAAAAAATAACACCCATGTGAACCTGACCTCTTCCCACCGTACCTTCTACCAGGTCCTCCCTGGTTTCCACTGCCTTCACCTCTCGCCTCGGTTTCTGTACTAGCTCCTAACAAGTCTTCCTGCTTCCGTGCTTGTTGACTAGTCTTTTCTCAGTATAGCAGCCTAGTGAGCTTTTTGAAACAAAGTCAGATCAGAATCTTTCATTGGCCCTTAGTTAGCTCAGAGTAAAAGCCCAGGCTCTTCCAGTGGCGTCAGTGCCTATGGGATCGGCCTCCCACCGTTCGTTCTCAGACCCCCTCTTCTGCGCCCCCCCCCCCACTCCACACAGGCCTGCTCACTGTTCCTTTAACCTGCCAGGGTGCTCCGGCCTCAAGACCTGTCACCTGCTGCTTGTCATCTCCCGGAATGCCATTCCTCCATGACAGCATGGCCCTCTCCCTCACCGTCTTCATGCCTCCTGCTGCCCTTATCTTGTCTGCATTTTCTATTTCCATAGCACAGTGTACAGCTGGCTCATTTATATCTCCTGCCTCCACCATCACTCCACCACCCTCTCCCTCAAGAACAGAAGCTCCATGACAGGGATCTTTCTCCGTTCTTTTCAGTGCTGTGCCATCCCCTGCGCCAGTTCAGTGCTTGGCGTTTCATGAATATTTGTGGAATGAACAGTGTCAGTGCTGGAGGGTGTATTGGAAATCTACTAGAGTGCCCCTTCTTCCTTTCCATGGGCGACAGATCCAAAGCTCAGAGAAATTAAATGTGGTTGGTTGATGGTTTGGTGTTTGGATGTGCACGTACTTTGGTTCATGAACTATCTGGAAATTAAACTTTCAATCTTTTAATTATATGTGATGAGATGATACCCTTTGAGATGTGATAAGAAGATGGTGAAGCAGTGCAGTTGGAAAGAAAAGGTTTCAAATATCCTGTCCCACTCCATGGAAATACTTCACCTTTTTAAAAAAAATGGTAAAGCCTTTTAAAAGGAACTCCTTAGCATCCCAACCCGTGTTTTTCTAAATTTAATTCCAGTAACTGCTTTTTAGTTTAAATTGTCTTTACAGGACCTGAGTATAAATTCATGTCATAAACTTCCTGGAATTGCATCTTTGATTAGCCAATGTCCAGTGAAAATCAATGGTAAGAATGTACACAGTGTCTTAAGCTGATATGACAGTGAAGGGGGTTTTAGAGTAAAAGCTTGAATTGTTTAACTGGAGGACCCCCCGCAGCATCACAGCCTGATAGAAGGAAAGGGATACCTGTCGACTGACAGCATTCCTGGCTGGTAATGATTCTGACCTTTGTACTCACCCTACAGAAAAGAGGGTTGGTTTAGTGAGCTCCATCTAAACACGGTCAGAGAACAGCTAGCTGACCGGCCAAGCATTTAGCTTCCACGTCTGCAGTGTGTGGGACGGCCCATCAGCAGAGCGGCCGCAGGCTCTGTCCCCCAGGTAGGAAAGCTGCCCTTTGGGGAACACGCAGGCGCAGAACAGCCCATTTTCCTGTCGCTCCCCATCACACCCCTACCTCTGGGCTGTGCCACACATTACACCGTTCCCTAGATTGTAACCCCGCTTGCTATCACCACACGATGAAGCCCAAGTTATATTATGACCGTGTCCTGTCCCAAAGCTCCTGTTTAGTTGTTCCTTCTACAGATTCACATCGCCCCTCAGAACCTTGGACATTGCATGTAGTTCAGTACGTGGTACAGGTTTGAAATGAACTTTAGAGTCAGTACAGTGATGAAACTTTCACTGAAAACCATGGTGAGGAGAAGGGAAGCGATCTCCTGGCTCCAACCCTCGTTCTCACAGCTGCTCTGACGGGACTGCGGGCCCGACTGGAGGAACTCTGCGTCCGCATCCCGGCTGCTTCTGTAAGCTGGGATCTGGTGGTTGTCCCAGTGTCGGGGGCTTTTCTCCTGGCCTGGGAACCCTGTGCCCGTCTCCTTTACCTTCATGTCTTTTATGTCTAGATGTTCTCAGAAAATTTTTTCCCCTCTTTCCTTACCATACCTGTGCTGTAGCGATGTAGCTGACATGTCTGGAAGAAGCCACTTCTCAAGGGGAGCTGTGTCTGCTTGCCTTTGTCTGTGTTTGTGAAGCATAACGTGTACAGAAAAGTGCACAAATTATAAGTAAAGTTCCCAAAACTGAGCATCCGCACTCCTGAGCCCACAGCTAGATAAGAGGCACAGCATTGGCAGCACCCCCGGAGAGCCCCGTGCCCCTCCGGTCACTGACTCATCCCCCAAGAGTCTGACTTGTAACTGTCGGACTGTCCTGACTTCTAACATGGTAGATTATTTTTGCTTGTGTTTGGACTTGATGTAGATGGAACCATGAGGTACTTTTATGACATCTTTCACTTCGTATTATGTTTGTGAGACCAGTTCCTACCGCTGCTGTAGAGAGAGTTTGTTCTCGTTGCTTTCAGCATTTTATTGTGTCCCAATAAAGCATCTAAGCGACGGTGCAGAGCTGGCCATGCAGCCTAGCACCGTCTTGTGCGTAGTAGGTGCTGAATTGAATTGCTGTAGAAATGGAAGGAGATTTACCTGATTTACCTGGGGTGGGAGCATTCCCGTTAGTGGGTGAGAGATGCTGAGGTGCGTGTTGCAGGTAATCTTTACTTCTTTTCTTAGTTTTAGTTCCGCAACTTCAGGAGTCGTGAGAAAGAGCAGAAAATGCTGCTACCTTTTTTTTTTTCATTTTTAAGATTTTATTGGGGAAAGGGAACAGGACTTTATTGGGGAACAGTGTGTACTTCCAGGACTTTTCTCCAAGTCAAGTTGTTGTGCTTTCAATCTTAGTTGTGGAGGGTGTCGTTCAGCTTCAAGTTGTTGTCCTTTCAGTCTTAGTTGTGGAGGGCGCAGCTCAGCTCCAGGTCCAGTTGCCGTTGCTAGTTGCAGGGGTGCAGCCCACCATCCCTTGCGGGACTTGAGGAATCAAACCGGCAACCTTGTGGTTGAGAGCCCACTGGCCCATGTGTGAATCGAACCGGCAGCCATCGGAGTTAGGAGCACTTTTGATGACTTAGAAATCAAGTGTTACTTAGCACTTGTTTCCAGAACCCCCATCTTCGTTGGTCTCAGAGCTTTTTCCACGGTGATGGTTCTCCAGCAGAGTTTACTGGGCACCTTTGGGGGTTCCTGTTCCATCCTGCAGCATGTCCTCCCCTCCTCCCTTAAGGTGGTTGAAGTTTGGGGCAAAATAAGATAAGGAGATAAGAAGATGGAACCAAACAAGTAAAATTCCCAGCGAGCCTTTGTCCTTGCCCCACCCTACCGGTCCCTCCCTGCTCCAAGTGAGAAATCTCTCAGGGTTCACTCATTCTCATTTCAGTGACAAGCATGTTTATAAAAAAAGCAGTCTTTGGTGTGACATTTTGTTATCAGTAAGAGAGCTGCAATCACGGTAGTAAGTGTTAGGTTGAGGGAACATGTCCATCTGTGGTATTTCCTGGCCATGACTCACTTCCCATGAGCCCCCTGGTGAGGCTTCTCCTGTGAATGGATGCGGGAGCCAAGGTGTTTGTATAAGAAAAGAGCCAACACCTTCTCTGTCGCCGTTTCACTTTTCCTGTGCCTGGGAACTCCACCACCCTGGGTCCCTCTCACTTGTCTCCACTTGCTGAAGATGCAGGGGCCTCCACCAGTCCCCAGACTAGAACTAAAGAAGCAACCCTGGTTATTTGTTCCTCCTTAAGTTGCTTAGAAAGAAGAAGAAAACATTTTATTTGAACAGTGACTGCGCAGATGTTTTTGTTCAGAGGGGATAGGACAGGAAGGCCGTTGAGATGGGAGAGATGAGAACGTGGAGCTGCAGCGTGAGCGCAGCACCTGCGGGCTTTGTGCGAACAGCGTCTGCTTGGCCCTGATTACCCTGTGGTTTGCTACCTAGGGAGTGCCTGCTCACGCCGGGCCCCTCGCCTCTGCTAACCTGACAGGGCGCTTCGTGGTAGTTTGAGGAGACTGCCTCATGTCCCGCCATGTTTGTGTAAGTGCCACAGGGTGGGGGGGGGTGTGTGGGGGGGCGTGTCAGTGGAGTCAGTCCTGAGACAAAAGGGACAAGAAGGTGTGTGACATTTGTGATGCAAGATTCAACAAAATGAGTTACTTTCTTCGAGTCCTCTGCCTTACTGGTGACCACAAGTTGCAGTTATTTCCTCTGTGTTTGTCTCCCCCCCCCCCCCCCAAAGGAGGACGGGAGCAAACGCCCATTTCTGCTCATCGTGTTGTGCGGGGTGGGTTGGAGATAACTGGAGACCAGTGCTGTATAGTGTGGGTGCAGTGTGTGTGTGGGAGTGTGTGGCCTGGGAGGTCGGGAGAGGGACTACTGGCTCCCTGCAGGTGTGGGAGGGGACTCTGCATCTCCCTCTAAACCCCTGGAGCCCCTGCTGTGTTCCGCCTCCGCCCCCCCCCAATACAGCAGAATCCATAGCTGGTCAGGTAACGCTGAGGTCATTACGGATGGTGGATGTTTTCTTAACCACTCTCCTCATGTTAGCTTAGAAATTCAAGGTTTTCCGGGCCTTTGAATTTTACTGGTTAGTTCTGCTTATCTTGATGGTAAGAAAATTCAAATTTATGCCCTCCTTTGGACCCCAAGAAAAGTTCAGTACAATTAGAATGGTGAATTATATGGTATATAAATTATAGTTCAGTAAAGTAGTTGGAACACAAAGTTTAAATGACTTCTGGAGTATTGTTGGTTTTTTTTTTCTTTTTTATGGAAGATATTTTAGGAGAAAATATAGAGAAATCGAAAGATAGAAAAAAACATTTTGTAATTATGTCAGCTTGGCTTAATTACTGTTAAAATGTAATGTATATTTTTCTAGTTTCACATATAGAGATATATTTATGTGTGCGTATACATATAAAATCATTTATAAAATGATAAAGTAGCCTTTTTTCTAACATTAAAAATAATGTACATATTTAGAAAATTGGAAGATGGAAAAAATTTATTTTTTTCTTACAATGTGGTCCCTCCTCCCCCCAGGATAACTGGTGTGTTTTCAGTGGTTTTTTATTTTTTGTGTGGATTAAAGCTATTTCTTACTGCTGCTAATCACTCAAGGAACTCCAAGTTGAACCTATTTGTTTATGTAGATGGCTGTATTTAGTTTAAAAATAAGTTTGTATTCTAGGAATAGTTTAGAAGATGAATTCCGTAACCTTGTCTAGTCTCAAACATACACTTCATGTAACGTTTTTTCAGTCACCATCTTATAGTACACATCTACCTTGAAGCTTGTTAACAGTGCAATATACTCTTTAATTCATATGGTGGTACTTATGCCCATGAGCTTTGTTTGTTCAGTATGTAACTAGAAGCACTTTTTAAATTTTTAGTTGTTTTTGCAATTGGCCTACAAGATCTTGAAAGGTAGATACTAAGCACCATGTACATGATGGTCACTTAATCAGCGTATTTTCCTTGACAGGTGTTCCTTAAATGAGAAGGCATTTGTCCTTATCTTTATTATTTTAACTCATCTGAATATAAAGAAAACTGAAGTTAGGGAAAGGAAGCAGTATATGACTTACAAAAAGCCTGATGACTGAAATTTATGTACTATTTGAAACCTCTTTGATATATTCTGTGTATTTCTACTGATACTTCAGTTTCCCATCAGCGTCTTAACAGAGGTGGTTGCGTCCCAGTGTTTACGTATCTTCATCTGTTGTTTCGTTTGTGTGGAGGGAAGATAGCTGGCAGCCAGCCTGTCTCTAAGCTGGACTGGGACAGCATGTCTGAGCGATGGACACAGCTGTGGGGTTTCCATGTGTGCTTGGCAGAACCCACACCGCAAACATCTGCTTTAACAGTGAAGTTCTCTTCTCCTGCAACTGTATGAAAATGATCTGTGCGTAATGGAATCATGCCCAGTAGACTTACTCGGCATAAAGGACACAAGTGATTCAAGAGCCCAAGATACTTTCCTGTGCAGACTTGAAGATTTCAGTGATTTGAAAGTACCATTGTCTTATTGAATGTGTACCTATAAATCACTTAGTGCCGACAGTTATGTGCTAATTTTCTTCATTCTAAGTTTAAGAAATGGCCATTTTGGTGGAACAGGTAGCAAAAACAGACTTTGGCCAAACAATCAGTAAATTTAGTTTTGATTCAAATCTCATAAGGATTCCAGTATCTGAGAGGCATTTCTTAGCAGTTCCTGTACATTTTCAGAGGGGATGTTTAAGGAAGATATTATTACTGTGGGTTTTTTCTTTATATGTTTTTCTTTTTCTTTATATAGTTAATATGTATGTGTTAATGTAATTTAATTGTATTTGTTACAAATTTCTACATATTATAATTTATGCACTTAATATGTAATCATTTAACCTCATTATCTCTTGCATTGGCATTTGTGGGGAAGTCTTTTGTCTGGATTGACATTCATTTTTATAATATCTGAAAAATTTCAAAATACCATTTCAAAATGCAAAGGTCTCTCGAATTTGTTTCTTTCTTTTATGATTTTTTCCCCACAAGTAATTAAGGACGTCATTGTCTTCAATTAAAATTAACCACGGAGGGGATCTTAGCTCACAATAGCAATGCCCAGATTAACCCTTTATTTACTCTGGACTCTTTAACTCGAGGCATTTCTTTTCTTTTCCTTTGATTTTGAAGTTTTCTGTGTAAAGATTGTAAGCTTTAGAGAACCTTAAATTTTAAACTTGTGTTTCTTCCATTCTGTGTCTGCTTAGTCAGAGACACAAATCTACCTAATTAATTCTGCAAACAGAGGGCTCAGTACTCTTGTGTGCCAGTTTTTAGCCCAAAGCTTTATTAGTATTCAGTAGAAAGACGAGCTTTTGAATGGACGAGTGTGCACACATCCATGCTGAGCGAGCGAGCGAGCACTGCTGATGAACTCAGCTGTGAGTTCCCATTTACACTGAGCCTGGTGGGAAAGGGGGATTTTTCTCGATTTCTCTTAGAGATTTGTTTTGTTGATAATTTACTTAGCCGAGGCTCTGAGAACGTGAACGTAGTTTCACTGGCCTGTGAGTGTTCCTGCTTCTTCCCATACACAGTGTGATTCCTCTTGTCTGGAGTTTTCTTGTGCTGGCTCTTCCCAGCCTCCTTAGCTCTGTAAGATCTGCCCATGGGCCACCCTGCGGGAGAGCAGGTTGCCCTTTCCTGACTACGAGCCATCAGTGCCTGGGTCCTGTTTAGAGACCCTTCCCAGTGCCCGCAGTGTCTGTTAAGAAGTGGACTGATTGACTGTCTTTGTACCAGTGGATGGGCATACACAGGATGTGGTTCTTACTAAAAGGTTGTCCAGAAAAGTGACATCGCAGCTTCTTAGCCTTTATTTTTGGGTCACGGCAGATGCTCACGTCAGTGGTTTGTATTGCTGGATAGAGGTAGATGAGGTGGGCAGGTTCTAGCTGCTGAATGGCCTTGCACGGTCTTCACTGGAGAAATTTATTGGAACAAGTAACTAACTGGTTTGCATTTTGGTCTCTGTCTTCCTCTTGGAGGAGGAGGTGCCATTTGAGGGAGTTACTTTGCATACGTGTTCATGATGGTGTGGTTTACTTTCCTTCGTTCCTTTCCCTTCCCTCTCGCACCAAAATCCAGCCCTACCTTGAGGGTAGGCGTGCGGTAGTTCGTAGTCCTTTCTCTTGCTGACAGTGACAGGTCCAGTTTTGGAACAGTGACTCCGAGGTGGCCAGCCTGACTCAGGCGGCTGCACACAAACTCGCCATGTGTTTTGCTTCAGTGTCATTCCAAGTACAGGGAGAGGGTGATCCAGCGGAAGGGAGGGAAGGGAGGGAAGGGAGGCTGCGTTGATCTTCAGGGAGTGGCACTGTTTGTTGTCTGAGGGAGAGCCTGCGCAGAGTCCCCAGGCCTGCCTGCCGGAGCGCTCCTCCGGTGACTGGGGCCTGCAGTTTCCTTGCTCGCAGTGTGTGTGCTGTGTCTATGTGTCTCAGGAAGAAAAGTGGATTCAGGAACATGACCCTTAATGAGCTGTTTTTAGACCAAAATGACTTCCTACAGTTTCATGAATGTATATATAGTAAACTACCCTAAAGTTCTAGATCAAGTGATAGATAACACAAAGGCTGCTAATCACTTACCTTTCTGATGATCTAGAGAAGAATCCTACACCTTTCCTTTGCTTTCAATAATTGCTGTACAGCTGCCTCACTGCTCCTTGGGTCGGGACTGTATGAGGTCAAAGGGCAAGGTTAAGGTAGGGTATGAACTTGTCGGCAAAATTTGTGGGGGCTTCATTCTTGGTTGCCAGTTTAAACTGGATTACTTTAATCCTGTGTTATTGCCTTCTACTCTTAAAATTAAAGATTTATTTTCTGGAAAACACTTTTTATTCCTGCATGCAATTAAACTCACATTTTAAGCAATAATCCTGTATATCTTTTAAAATCACATTCCAAAGAAGAATTATTTTCTGGTAAACTATGAATAGTACCCAAGATCAGCATTAATATGTACTGTGTTCAAAACACGTCTCTGATGAAAGAAAGTACTAGTGTTGCTGGAGCAGAGGCAGTGCATGTCCAGTGGTAGTTGAAACAGCTGATGAATGTCAGTCTCAGCAGTGACTTAGCTTATTCTTTCTAGTTGAACCACGTATTGAAGGTAAGTGGTTGTCCCCTCCAGTCTTTTTGGTACCTGGATTTTCAGCATCTTCTCACATTTTTCCAAGAGGAGCACCTATAGTTTATCACTGTGGTTGTCTGAACAGAAGGTAACAGCTTACACGATTAAGGACACACACTGCTGACCATTCTTTAGTAGACCTAACCTCCCTCTGTAGGCAGGCGGGAAATAGGTCACAGTGGGCTGGGCCGTTTTGGTGGCTGGCTGCTGGTTTAATTGACGGCTGGGATCCTTGCTTGGCCCTCTTAACCTGTCCCGGCAGTGAGTGGGCAAGCCTGGCAAAGTGCATGCTGTCCATCAGCTGCTGCCAGAGGGCAGGCGATGCCAGAGTCACCAGTGCTCGGTTCACAGGCTACCTTGTGTTCAGAATTGTGTCAGATCCCCAGGTTATAATGCAAAAGATAATTATAGGTCATTTTCCAAACATTTTATTTGAGTGCCTACTGTGTGCTGGGAACCATGAGGGTCTTTGCCAGTTACCTCCTTTTTTTCTTTCACCCACCCTGGGTTGTGACTCACTGGCCAGGAATGAATGGATTAGGTTTCCTTATCCTTCATGTAAGGAAACTGAGACTCAGGGATTTACTGTTTTTTCTTTTTTTAAATCACCTGTCTTATCAGCATCCGGCTGTATACAGTTGCACACATGTAATGTGACAGGCACACTGGTGGGTACAGAAAGAACAAGATGGAGTCACTGCCTTCCTAGAGCTCATGTTCTCACAGAGAAGGCAGATTTAAAGTCATCCCTGGAGGGCGGTGAGTGCTGTGAAAGACCGTTCTCTGTCCCCAGACCACCTAGTTTTTTTGCTGCTCAGTGTTTTCATGGCCTTTCTGGGTTCTTCTGGAGCCTGGGACTTATAGTTGGCATGGCTGTGGTGCCGAGCCAGGGTGAGGCTTTGCAGAGGAGGGGTTCCTCCAGCTGGATGGCTGGGGATGCAATTTTAGGAGTTTTTATGAATTTCTGTGGCATCCAATAATACTTTACTGAGAAGGCCCAATTACATAGTGGACTGTAACTGTGACAACTGGTTTGATTCAGAGCAAAACTTCCCTTTTGGGTTTGATGAGTGATTTGAGGTCAGTTTACCTGTCCAGTTGGGTGCAAAGGGTGGTGCTGTAGGAGCAGATCCCGCATAGGCTGGTCAGGGGTAGTGGTTTCTCCCTTGGGACTTGGAAGTTCCTCTCATTTTCTCTCCACGTGATTTGGTCAGTTTCTAAAAAGTAGGCAAAATTGGGAGGGAAAGACATTTAAAATTACCTTCCTGGTTGGAATTGAAAAATAAGGAGGTGAGGTTTAATTACTGAAGGCATCCTTCCTGGTACCAGCTTATAGCTTTCCTCCGCCGCTTTCCATCCAGCAGTGAGAAAGGCTCAGAGGTTGAGAAGCTGTAAGAAGTGTTGGAGTGATCTCCACCTGTGTGCTGAAGCCTCCGTCCCTGGAATGTGGTGGCTGCCCTGTGCTATGGCCAAATGAATCCTCTCGCCTGAATTTGGTCACCTAGAGTCTCTTCAGTGGAGGATGTCTGTCAGGAATCAGTATCTTCTGTTTTCTATTTTACGTAACCATATGTGGGACGTAGTCATTGTCTTCTTGACAGCGTCTTCTTGAGTCGTTTCTGTGGCAACCATCTTTGAGCCCTCAGAGCTAAGGGAATGGTCCTTCATATGTGGTTTCTATGAGGTCCTCCCAAGACTCGCCCAGCATGTGAAGTGGTAGAGGTCACTCAGTATGTGAATGGAAACAGCCCTTTCAGAGAAAAGACACACACATTTTCCACAATGAAGAGAATGATTTGAAAGCAACAAAAGGGCAGTGGACACTCATTTAAACTAAGGCTTACTTCCTGGTTGCCCTAAGAGGCACGCCATAGCAAATTTCTGTTGTCCGGCAAGCGCTGTCACATTTGAAACACAGTTTATTAAGGGGAGATTTTACTACTTTTCTGTAGGTGATCATTGTTTGATTTCTTCTTTTTCCTTTTTTCACTCCTCTGCTGTTGTGTATCATGAAACACCAGGATAATATCAGCAGGAATTAGGGTAGCTTATGAAGAGGAAAGGGGAGAGACAGGAAGAGTGAGGGAAAGACTAAGGTAAAGCTATTAGACAAACCACAAATCTTTGCTTGGCCACTGATATCCTCAAGAATTGGAAGAATCACTGATCTGGTTAAATGCTGGCCCTTAGATACCCTCCTTCCCCAATCACACCCCCTCCCAACCCAGGCACTTCTCCAAGTAGGGTTCACAGAGTAGGGACTTGCGTCACTTTGGCAATTGCTGTTCTTTTGATTCAGGTATAAGCTCACAGCTTGCCTATAGCAATTGATATCAAACAAAACTTACTCTAATGATCTTACCAAAGCAGGGTGATCGCACACATGCATTTTGTTTAGGCTTTTCCCCATGTATGATTTAAATTTTTCAAAATTATGATTATATTCTTTTAGTGGTGGGCAAGTAGGAACAGATGGTGTGTATGTGTGAGGTGTTTTACTCTTCTGCCTGACTAAGCAGTTGAAACATCTGTAAATCCAAGATGTTGCTTTCCAAATGTACTGGGTTCTAATTGAACGTACCATGTAAAACAAATTGAGTCTCATATTTCTTCACGGCAGATACCCAAAAGGCATAAAGGTTATGACCTACAGGGTAGGTAGTAGGCAGTTTTGTGTTTTTGCTAATTCTATCATCGTGTCAGTTCCTGGTTCTTTTCGGTTGACCCTTCTACCCCTCACATGAGTATTTGTCCCTGCTTCTCTCTAGGCCTGGTGATTTTTAATTGGATGCCAGACGTGATTTTTACCTTATTGGGTGTGGGATATTTTATATTCTCATAATATTCGTGTGCTTTGCTCTGGGGTGCAGTTAGGTACTTGGAAGCAGTATGATCCTTTTAAGGTTCCCTTGTCTGGATCAGATCAGCATGTAGCGTACAGCTCATTTGGCCCCGCGATTAAGTAAGAGCCTCCTGGGTGCTCTGCCCGACTTCCTAGGAATAACGAGTTTTTTGTCTGGTCAGTGGTAGCAGGCACTGTTTCCCATCCTTGTGAGCACTGGGCACTGTCCCCCGTCCTTTTGAGGCTCTCTCCCTGGCCTCCCGTAGTTTCGTCACGAGGATGTGTTGAGCAGGACTCGGCTAAAATGCTCCAGGGGCATCTCAGCTCCAGAGCGCGCGTGTGCGCTGTGCAGCTGTCCCGTCTGGTCTGCTGTCCTGCGAGCTAGCCGCTGTGTTTTCCGCAGCCGCTCAACTCTCTCCTTAACTCAGAATCCTCCGGGCTCCAGTGGGGTTTCCTGCCCCTTGGCTGCAGTCTGGAAGCCCTGTAAGGCCGCCAGCGGCCAATTGTAGGGCCTCCCTCACGTTGTCCCTCAGCGCTCGCTGTCTTCCAGTGCCTGATGTCCAGTGTCCTAAGCTTTTCCATATGTTTGCTCCAATGTTAGCTGTTCAAACGGGAGGGGAGATCTGGTCCTTGACACGCCATCTTGTCTTGGCCAGGAACAGAAGTTCCCATCATTTCTTTTAACTGAAGCCTCTTTCAGAGCCCAGCCTTTATCTGACTCACCATGTTAGATATGTGAGCAGGAACTCCTGTACAAGTGAGTACACAGATGGATCCAGCACGAAGTGCAGAAACTTGTCCTGCTATCACACCCATCCCTGCTTCAGAGCCGAGCCCTGTTCCCATTCCTTACTTGGGCCTGTTTTCAGGGTTTTGAGCAAGACACTTAAACCGTGCACAGTATTCTTCCCTGCGTGCACTGTGGGGAGCTTCATGGAGTTTGCCAGTGGCTTAGGGAAGGGCGTGACTGGACTGAGGCAAGAGTCTCTTTTTTATGGGGTTCTTCGCAGGTCAGGAAGGTGAGGCAGCATGATGGGTCATCCCGGGCTCCATTTACCTTCTTTGCTCCAGGAAAGATTCACCTTGGAAATTTCCAGCCTCAGGAAGCTATGAGTCTGGATTAGATACCATCGTAGCAAACAGGAAGAAGTGACCATGTAGCCAAGGTCAGAGCTCTGTGGTGCCGTTGACCCAGTAGAAAGCAGACTAACTGTTAGGTTGTATTTCTTCAAGCTCCCATCAGCCTCTCTGCATAACTCACTGACCATTGCTGGAAACAGCCTGAGCAGGGAGATTGGCAGGGACTCTAAAGCAGCAAGGAGGAAGTAAGGGCCCTCAGTCCAGGGAGGTGGAGGGCCCCTAATTTAAATTTTTATTAAATTATAGCACAATATTATATTAGTTTCAGGTGTACACACACCATAGTTATTCAACATTTATGGACCTAAAGAAGTGATCACCATGGTAAGTCCAGCAACCGTCTGACACCGTACCACGCTATCACAATATTCCTGACTATATTCCCAATGTTGTCTTGCATTCTTAGACAGCAAACTCCTTTATCCTAAACTTTTCACTGTTGTTTTCTTAATTACAAAAATAATGTATGTCAATTGAAGAAAATTAGGTTAATTTAAAGGAAAAAAAAACGTCTAGAATCCAGAGACAGTCTTTGATAACGTTTTATTTCTTTCCATAGACTCATTAAAACGTGTGCAGTTGTCTAAACATACTTGCACACTTGTGTTGTGAGTGGCAAAATGTTTCTGTCAAGACACATTATGTCCTAATCTTCTGAGCATTTTGTATTACTGCTTCCTTTTGGGTTTCATAATTATAAGTTTTCTTAAGTAGGGGAGGGAAAAAAAATCTTTCCTTCTACCCTTCTAGGTTCTTGACTGGTGTCCCTATAACAGAAGACATATTAGCAAAAGAAAACAAACAAGTTTGTTAGTCTGTATATCTCATGTGTACGTGGGAGGCTTCACAAGAAAAATGAAGACTCAGAAAAGTGGTAAAACCAAAACTCTTTTCTACTTGACTGAACAAAGGCAATTGTGGAAAAGTAACTAGATGTATGGGGAGGCTAAAGGAAGATGAGAGTTATTTTAACAAGGTTTGTGTGTACAAAATTCTCTGAGCCTCTCAACTCTGTCTCTGGTGATCAGATTTTTTCCAATTGGTAGAAAGAGGGTATCTTGCATGTAGGACTTTTCTCTCTTTCAGGAAGAAAAGGGCGTGGGGGGGGGGTCAGAGTGCCTTTTCTTGCACATGCTGTGTTTCAAGGCCTTTAGCTCTAAATAATCCTTATGTCAAAGAAGCATATTTTGGGGTGACATTCTGGTTTCCTTCAATTACAGTCAAGTGTTTTAATGGAGGATTTGATTTTGGTCAGCTGTGTCTTCTTACCTGGTAGATCTGCCTTCCATTTCAATCAGGATCTAGACTTCAGGTTCTGCTTTTGGTTGCCTTACTTGAGGGTCCCCAGTAGCAGGTACAGACCGACCGTGCGGATACTGTGGGTTTGGTTTCAGACTACAGCATTAGAGGAAATATTGCAATGAAGTGAGTCACACGAATGTTTTGATTTCCCAGTGCATTTAAAGTTATATTTACACTGTACTATAGTCTATTAAGCATTATGTCTAAAAAACAATGTGTATGCCTTAAGTTAAAAACAAATTGCTAAAAAATGCTAACCATTCTCTCTTGCGTTGTTGTTGATGGCTGCTGACTGATCAGGGTAGTGGTTGCTGAAGGCTGGGGTGGCCGTGGCGATGTCTTAAATAAGACAACAATGAAATCTGATGCATCGATTGACTCTTCCTTTCACGAAGAATTTCTCTGTAGCGTGTGATGGTGTTTGATAGCATTTTATCCAGAGTAGAACCGCTTCCAGAATTGGAATCCATCTTCTCAAATCCTACATCTGCTTTATCAACTAAGTTTATGTCATTTTCTACATGCTTTGTTGTCATTTCAACAATCTTCACAGCATCTTCACCAGGAGTAGTTTCCATCTCAAGAAACCACTTTCTTTTCTCATCCATAAGCAGCAACTTCTCCTGCACTCGAGTTTTATCATGAGATTGAAGCAATTCCGTCACATCCTCAGGCTCACTTGTAATTCTGGTTCTCTTGCTTTCCCCCCACATCTGCAGTTACTCCTTCCACTGAAGTCTTGAACCCCTCACAGTCATCTGTGAGGGCTGGAATCCGCTTCTCTGAAACTCTTGTTAATATTGATATTTTTACCTCTTCCCATGGGTCACAAATGTTCCCAACGGCATCTAGTATGGTGAATCCTTTCCAAAAGGTTTTCAATTTATTTTGCCCAGATCCATCAGAGCAATTCCTTATCTTTGGCAGCTATAGCCTTTTGAAATGCATTTTTAAGAAGACTTGAAAGTTGAAATTACTCCTTGATCCATGGGGCTGCAGAGTAGACGCTGTGTTACCAGGCGTGCAAACTGCATTAATCTTGTTGTATGTCGTCGGACCTCTTGGATGACCAGGTGCATTGTCGATGAGCAGGAATAATTTAAAAGAACCTTTTTTTTTCCTGAGTCGTAGGTCTCAACAGTGGGCTTAAAATACTTCATAAACCATGTTGTAAACAGATGTGCTGTCATCTAGGCTCTGTCGTTCCATTAATAGAGCACAGGCAGAGGATTTTCAGAATGATAAATGAGCATTGGCTTCAACTGCAAGTCACCAGCTGCATTAGCCGCTAACGAGAGAGTCAGCCTGTTCTTTGAAGCTTTGAAGCCAGGCATTGACTTGTCTCTAGCTATGAAAAGCCTAGATGGCATCTTCTTCCAATATAAGGCTGCTTTATCTACGTTGACAATCTGTTGTTCAGTGTAGCCATGCTCATTAATTATCTTAGCTGGGCCTTCTGGATCACTTGCCGCAGCTTCTGTGTCACTCCTTGCTGCTTCACCTTGTACTTTTATGTTACGGAGATGCCTTCTTTCCTTAAACCTCGTGGACTAACTTCTGGTAGCTTCAAACTTTTATTCTGCAGCTTCCTCACCTCTCTGGGCCTTCACAGAATTGGGGGGAGTCTGGGGCTTGCTCTGGATTAGGCTTTGGCTGAAGGGGATGTTATGGCTGGTTTGATGTATCCAAACCACTAAAACCTTCTCCCGATCAGCAGTAAGTCTGTTTTGTTTTCTTACCGTTTGTGTGTTCACTGGCGTAGTAGCACTTTTAATTTCCTTCAAGAACTTCTCCTTTGTATTCACAACTTGGCTTGTGAATGATTTAGTGCAAGAGGCCCAGCTTTCGGTCCGTCTCAGGTTTCGACATGCTTTGCTCACTGAGCTTAATCGTTTCTAGCTTTTGATTGTAGTGAGAGACACGTGACTCTTCCTTTCCCCTGAACACTTAGAGGCCATTGTCGGGTTATTAATTGCCCTAATTTCAGTATTGCTGTGTCTCAGGGACTAGGGAGGGCCAAAGAGAGGGAGAGAGATGGGGGAATGGCTCGCTGGTGGAGCAGTCAGCACACACACATTTATCGACTAAGTTCGCCATCTTAATATGGACGTGGCTCATGGCACCCCAAAACAATTGCAATTATAAAATCAAAGATCGCTGATCACAGATCATCATAACAAATATGATAGTAATGAAAATGTTTGAAATACTGCGAGAATTACCAAAATGTGACACACAGACACAAGGTGAGCAAATGCTGTTGGAAAAAGGGCGCTGATGTCTTGCTCAATGCAGGATTGCCACAAACTTTTAATTTTTTTAAAAAAAGGAAAAACAAAAAAAATGCAATTATTTGTGAAGCACAATAAAGCAAAGTACTATAAAACTAGGTCTGCCTGTACTCGAGAGTGTGTGTATGAGTGTAAGTAACTAATTCACTAATGGGGAAGGAAAATGGATGGATTCTAAAATCAAGTACTAACATGAACTATTTCAAGTTACACTGTTGAAGTCACTTGTACCCATGGTATTGTGTCTTGTAGATTGGGCCTTGACAAGGCAACTGTTAGGACCTCTGGGTGTTGATGACATGAAACTTTGGGAAGTTCTAATAGTTACATTTAGATTCTAGAGAAAATAGTGATCTGTCTTACTTTGTTTGAGTGAGGTCATCACATTCATTCTCCCTGTTGAGCTTTTGGTAGGTGGTGATCATAGAGGTGTATTTTGGCCTCTTTGTGGATCTGGCATCAGTCATGGAAGGACCAATGTCCCAAGGTTATTTATGAGTGAGTGATGCTGAGGCAAATGGGGTGAATTTTATTCCCCATCCATCCTGCATCATTTAGTAGTCTTAGTCTGAAGTTATCCGCCATCACTCCCACCCCATGTCCATCCAAGTGAGTGGTGTGATTGTGTAATTCTCTTCTTGACCACACTACTTGTAAAAGATACTAGTTGAGTGAAACAATGTCATTGAAATATTCAGCAAGTAATGTGCCAGGCTAACTTTGTAGAAGACGGAGGAGCTAGAGGGTCGCCCTCTGAAAACTTGTTGTGTCTTGTAAGTTACGTCTGGTGCCTGTAGATAGAAATGACAGAAAGGGAGCAGGTTGGGGGCCTCAGGGCCATTCCACTTGGACTTCAGAATCCCAGAAGTTCTAATTCAGTAGCAAATGGAGAGCATGTCTTTTTGTCTGAAATGTGTTCAAGACACATTTTTCTTGAGCAAGATGTCATGAGTGCCTGATTTTCATTTTAGTTACGGTAATTTTGTAATTTTTCTCTTGGCTTTTTATTCTGGGACTGAATGGTCCTGGGCTATAGGGGCTGATAAATTTTAAAGAACTTGCCATTCCTTCCTTTGACCAGATCTTACAACTTTAATTTTGTTCTAAAGTCCTTACTGCATAGTTCTGTACCTTTGTTTGGTTGAACTGTCAGTGAATTTAAGTTGTGTAACTTTTCATATATCTGTTTGAGACAAAAAAAAAATAATAATTTTGATTAACTCATCTTGTTGTGGTACTAAATAATATTCTCAGAAAACTGGGATTTGCCAGGTAAAGGGTGATCTGTTCTCATTTTTCTACCAGTTCACAGTCACACAAAGAAGGATTCAGTAGTAGTTAACTAAAATAAACAGACTTGTAAACTGGTTTTTAAAAATCTAAGTGTATATTCATTTATACATTTTGGGGGTGAAATCTGCCAGAAATATTTGCATATCTCGTCTAAGAGTCCTCTCCAACTCGCAGAAATAGAGTGCATAATGAATTACCCTTCTTTTTTTGCCCCACTGTTAATGAGTAGACTGAATTCTGTAAAGAGGGCATGCTGGGAAGAAAGACGATTAGCTTAGGACATTGCCCAGTTCTCTTGGATCCTCCTGGTTGGCTTTTCCGAAGTCTGCCTGTCTCCTCACATAGGTACTACCATCAGTGGAAGGAGAGAAAGCGTAGGTAACAAGCGTTTAACTAACATTTTAAAGAGTCATAAAAAACAAAACATGGCATTATATGCACTCCTGGGTGCTCAGATGGTGGGTGGGCAGAGCTTGTCATATGACTCATTTACAAACCCAGAACTGACTGACAATTACCACTGTTCAGATGTTCGCCCCTCCCCCTTGCCTAGCAGCGGAGCACTGGAGCCCAGTCATCTCCCAGCCTGAGACAAAGACCTTTTCTCTGGGAGTTTGCTCAGGCTGGTTAGAGTCCAAACTGCTAATTGGTACCAGCTGCAGTAAGTCACTAAGTGAGAACTAGCAGCTGCCACATCACTGGAGAAAACCAGGGGAGCCTTACCTTTCTTTCCAAAAGGTCCTCTCGGCTCTCTTGTTAACCCCGCTCCCGCTCCCCTCCCCCCTTTTCATTTGTATCTATTACTGTGGTCTCCTAAAGAGGAGAATGAAGAGCAAAGTCTTTTGGACTTGGCTTAGACACCTGGGATGTTAAAAACTTTTGTCCTGTCGTGTCCACAGCTACACTTTCTCTTCATATGTGGGATTTGTTGTTGTTTTAAAATTTCAGTTCTAGCCTGCCCCCCAAGTTGTTTGTGCCGCATCTTCTCAGGCTAGAGGAGGAGTTTGCTTGGGGGAGGGATGGGGGTTTAGTATGTATTTAAGTATTGGAATGAGACCACCAAACTTATTTTTAACAGCCAAAGGGAGGTTTGAACTCAGAAGTGGGTTCATTAATACTCTAAAAATGACAAAACACTCTTATAAGCATTAGTCAAAATTAGGATTCCGGTTGTCGTTGGCTCCAAGCCATTGGCACATTCTGCATTTCTGATGCTTTCTCTCCAAGGTGGGCACTCATTAGTAAATGACAATGAGTGGTATTAAATGCTTTTTTATTTTATAATATGTGTAACAGTCATCTATAATCATGGATGCGAAAGAAGGAATGTTCGTAAGTCCTGGTTTCATTACGTAAAGTAGTTGCATATTTATCTGTCTAGCAGCATCTTAGATTTGAGGACATACATTGGATAATCTGCCAACAGTATTTACCAATATGTATTGTGTTTTCCACACCAGTGGACAGTACTCAATTTAAGCCTGTAAGAGGTTTTAGTTGTATATAATGTGTAACTCGGACTCTGAAAACATCAAGTGCCTATGGAAACTATTGATTCTTCTTATAAAGAGTGGTGAACAAGTTAAATCCCACACGACATTAGTCCACGTCACTAAAGAAAAATAGGTTGTAACTAGTTGAAATACGTCGTGATCCTTACTTACTGCTCAGGAAGAGAAACGTAGGTAGCGTTTGTTTCTATCAAGAGCTGAAACGTACTGGCAGAGCGTCATAAATAATAATGACCTCTGGAA
Organism: Rhinolophus hipposideros; assembly: GCF_964194185.1. Taxonomy (NCBI): domain Eukaryota; kingdom Metazoa; phylum Chordata; class Mammalia; order Chiroptera; family Rhinolophidae; genus Rhinolophus; species Rhinolophus hipposideros. The sequence goes on along the minus strand of NC_138058.1, from coordinate 9,276,808 downwards.
TAATTTCACCAGGATGGGAAGGGGGTTAGGAGGGAGGTGGGGTCAGGGCTGGATCCATAAAGCAAAGTCTGTGCAGTCCAGTAAGATGCTCGGAGCTCCATGAAGTGATTAGCTGCTCTTACCACAAAAACAAAATTGCAGTAAATATTTTGATGTTTCCCTATTCTAATTCAACATGGTCCTTTTTGCTTTTACCCCAGATACTTGTAGATTTATTGATTTTTGGATGAAAAGGAAAATTAATCAAACCTTTTGTTCATTTTCTAATGACCTAGTTGTGGTCCAGTGTAAAGAAAGTGGGATGTTTGACTTTTCAGGGCCCAACGTGTTTAACCGTGGGCCTCGCCCCAGGACTAACACCACGTGCCTTTCTCATGGGAGCATGTTGATGGCCATAGTCACGTGCTAAGTTTTGTTAGGAATCTGTCAGCCTTGACAAGCTGTATTAGGGTTGTCCCGGGCTGCTCTGGAGCCCACAGGTACTGTTGGGAGCTAGTTGTGGTGGCAGGGAGAGAGCAGCCCCTATGCGCCCTGTGCCGACTCTTGTATACTCTGTGCGTCTGAGTGAACGTGTGGAAAGAGCGTAAGATAAAGCTTTTGATGAACTGGGCTTTCTGAGTTCTGTTTGGAGCATGCTTCCTTACCCCTTATGTTAATAAAAATTGTCATCCTTTTATGTTGTAGTATGAAGTTCCCTTGGAGAAAGGTCCCAAATAAAAAAGTGTTATTCTGTAATATTAGCCAGGCTGGACAGTGGTTTTGTTTAGAATTAAGGTAGTTATCCTAGTTATTCAGTATCACATTTTTCATTGCTTCTTTATATATCGCCATGTTGAAATCACAGATTGAAATGAAACTCATTTGGTGTGATTTTCCTCTATGCAGGGTCCCAATGAGCATTATTACACTGACTGTTATATAGACTGTACTTGGCCATGTGACTCTACCGCATGTTTGCCGTCATTGCCTGCTAGTCAGGTGACAACTGTGCCCATAGAATATGCTGTAATATTCTAATACTTATGTCTTGGGACCAAGCTGGAAGCCAACATTTTGAGAATCTTGTTCTAAGATGATTACAATGTTTTGTTAATGTATCTGGTTTCTAAGGCAGTAATGTACAACTGAAAGTTATATTTTAAAACATTTTTTCGTTTGGCCTCATCATTGATATCTAATTAGTGATGTTGCAGCTTTCATCTTAAAGAGCAATGTTTGCAAACCAAACTTACTTTAGGTCTGTGAGGGCTTATGAATGGTTTTCTGAGATGCTAGGCAATAATAGTAAGTTTCTTCAGAGTGAGTGTGTGTGTGTGTGTGTGTCTGCCTGTCTCACCTTCTTTTACCTTCCCTTTGTTTTTAATTTTTTGGTTTTTTTTAAAGGTTTTATTGGGACAGGGGAAGAGGGCTTTATTGGGGAACAATGTGTTTTTTCCCAGGACCCATCAGCTCCAAGTCAAGTTGTTGTCCTTTCAATCCTGGTTGCCGACGGCGCAGCTCAGCTCCTAGTCCAATTGCTGTTTTCAATCTAGTTGGGGGGGTGGCGGGTGTTGCGCAGCCCCCCATCCCATGCGAGCATTGAACCGGCAGTCTTGTGGTTGAGAGCCCGTGCTCCAACCAACTGAGCCCTTCCCTCTGTGCGTGCACGCACACACCGTCACATGCACTGTCTTCTCTTTCTCATACCTGCACACACCTGCACCTAGCCTGCTCAGCAACCCCACGTCTTCTCTGGAGAGGGAAGAATATTAGCTCTAAGTGGGATGAGTATGTCAGTGTAGAACAGTAGTGAAGTTTTGGAGAACCAGTTATTTCTTTTTGAAAAACCATACGTAGTCAAGGGAATCTGGTTATCAGAGATTTCTTGATCTTCTTTGTCTTCTCTCAAACACTGCTTTTCTTACTAACCAAGGGTGATTTTCTCTTTTCCTGCACCTTCTCTCTTATTTCTCACTTTAATTCTGCTTTCCCCTCATTCCCATGCTACCTATCTGTCTTCCTTAGCACTACTCTCTGCAGGTGGATGGGCAGAACCCTCTCTCCATGTCATGTGCCTGCCACAGGGGCCGAATGTGCGTGCTGGTGCCATTTCTTCCCCAGGAGAGTATATGAGAGAAAGGCGGCGGAGACTGGCAGCTCTCAGCATTCACAGGGCCACTTGTTTTTCCATACCTGTGTCACCTTCTGTTTCTGTCATTCCTGCTCTGATCTCATACAAACTTTGCATTCCTTCCCCTGTGTATCTTATTTTAATAAAGCAAGAGGCTGGGGAATGAGCCAAGTCTAGTACCACCTGCTGTCACTGAGTGGTGGTTTGTTACTGGGGTTCACTGGACTCGCCTGGCGCTCTTTGGGTGGAGGGTGGATTGTCACCAAGCACGCCAGGGCCTGAGTGCTGGTCTGCACTCAGCAATCTGCACATGTGCGAGGTTGTCAGAGGTGACAACTTCTGCCGTAAGTGTGCTGGGTGGTTTGTGTTCACATGGGGTTTCTAGAAAAAAACAGCCTTTCCTAGTAATTTGGTGAAATATTATAGTATCAGTTGGTCCGGTCTCTTTTTTCCCCTCTCATATTTACAGATGAGCAAATTGAGACCCAGGGAAGTAGAGTCCATTGCCTGAGGTCACTTGGTTAGGGTAAGAGCTGGGACTCCAGTGCCCTCTGCTCCATGCTGCTGCCTGTGTTTATCTTTACCTTTTATACTTTATGTCAGGGATGTCAAAACTGTGGCCCGCGGGCCAACTGCAGTTCGCAATCCATTGTTAATTGACCCGCAGCAAATTCCAAAAATATATTTAGTTAACTTAAATAAACCAGGTGAGGCAATATGTACTTCACCTCGAGTGAGTGGCCCGGCTATTTGTGTATTTTACCGCATATGGCCCTTGGTGAAAACTGTTGAAAAAAGTTTGGACACCCTGCTTTATGTGCTTCTTGCATGGCTTGTACTCCCATTTCAGAGGATGAATCCCCTTCAGGTCCCCAGGTCTTGGCACGAGGATACAGGGAATGGATCTCTCTTCTTTGCTGGGGGAAAAGGGGTCTTATGTTATTCCCTGTGTGGGGATGGAGGAAAATCACACACATCATTCAGAAGCCACACATTTTATTTTTATTTTTCCTTAAGGATGAAGAGGAAGAAATCAAACTGGAGATAAATATGCTGAAGAAATACTCTCATCATAGGAATATTGCAACGTATTACGGTGCTTTCATTAAAAAGAGCCCTCCAGGACATGATGACCAGCTCTGGGTAGGCACATGTTTCCTTAGCGTTTGTGGGGCGTCCTCTTGGGTTGGGTTCCAAGGGCCTTGAAGACCTTCGGCGGGAAGAGGGGAGAACAACAAAGAAAAAGGGGTAGTGGCGGGTTTCTTTCTTGGTTGACAGTATACTGAATGTTTATTTTGATGTTGATTTCACTTTGCCTGGAAAGTAGTTAACTTTGTGTTTCAGGAATTAAATGGCACATTTTAAAAGGAATGTACACAGATAGGAAATTTGGAGCTTGAAAATAAAAGCAATACGAGAAAAACTTTATTTGTGGAAATTAATTAATTTGGAAGCCTAAGAAAATGCATCTTTCTTTACCACCCAGAAGTAAGAGACAAATTGCAAGTAAACAAACTTATGTCAGTGATTTGTTAGTAATATTAGTGATAGTCATTTATAAAAAAATAGGTAGTTCCAAGGAAATTCCTAGAATTGACAAATTCACCCTCATCTCTTATTAAGCACATTTATATTCAACAAGATGAAAATGAGTTACTATTGGATCTGTGATCATCACATTAGTTATGTCAAAAGTACTGGACTTAGAAAGCAGGGAGATAGATGAGTACTTTTCCTAATTTTTTTTAAAAAAACCATTGTATAAAATTTGTAAAAATTGGGAAAGTAAAAGGGACGTAGTTAGTTTCATTTCCATTGCCCAAATCCCATCATAGGTAAAATTTCAGAATAGTTCAATTCAGTTGCTTTTCTAGGTGCTTTAAAAATATACTTGTGTTCAAATATTTAGGGTATAGTAAATAATGTATTGTTAAAAATTATGTATTGCTTAAAAATAGCATTTTTGTACTAAACCTAGTTAATGTAAAATAGTTTGAGAATCGTAATGTTTGAAAAATAGAACATCTTTGACTGGCAGATGAGGAATAATGTTAGGGAGTATTTATATCAGATTTCTGACGATTGGACACTGATGGAGAACAAAATGCTGCTGCCATGTCCGTGTGCTTAGGAGAGAGAAGAGCACTCTGGGACCTCTGCACTGGACGATGTGCCGTAGAATATCAGAAACTCTCACTCTCCTGGGCCAAAGACACATACATCGGCTGGGGAACTGTTCTCAGGAGTGTGACTGTCTTCAAAATGATCACGTGCCCAGATCTTCAGGAAGGGCAGAGGGGGTCAGCCCGTGCTGTCTGACTTCTCAGGTGTGTCCCGAGAGTCTGATGCCTCACTGACTGCCAGTGTGTGTGGGTCACAGTGTGTCTTGTCTGCCCTGTAGCTTGTGATGGAGTTCTGTGGGGCCGGGTCCATCACAGACCTCGTGAAGAACACCAAAGGGAACACGCTCAAAGAAGACTGGATAGCTTACATCTCCAGGGAGATCTTGAGGGTAAGGAGAGTGCATGGCTCTGGTGCCCTGTACGCGTCCGTTGTTTTCCTTCTCACGCTGCTAGCCTGGGGTACTTTGCGTCCATTTCAGCTGTGCCGATCATTCTTTTCGTCACCAAGAACTCTGTCCTTGGGTGGCTTTGATAGTTTAAGTTGCATATCTAAACAAAGCAGAGTGAAACAAAAAATAGGGTTTTTTTTTGCATTTCCTTGAATTTATCTCCAGGTGTTAAAAAGAAAATCAGAGTGGAGGAGAAGAGGAAGAATCGCTAATTATTGTTTTTATAGGAATCCTGTGTCTAAGTTTATGAATCAATATCAATGGTGCTGAATGCTGACTTTCAAAATCATCTTACGGACTTTGGCATTAACTGTTCAAATCTGTTGCAATATTTGTGAGGAAGAGTTCTAGTGTTTCATGTTATTTATAGCCAACTAGAAAGCTGGCTTATAATCTTAGAGTAAGTTTCTGAAACTACTGTTCTAGCAGCTTCTAAACGATTCCTTTCAGTGGTAGGGCCATCCTGACAGCAGGTAGGAGAGGAATATGCCATGTTTGGAAAGTGTGTGTGACTGAGTGGGCCTCTTAGCTTTGGTTGGCCCACAGTTTTTCTCTCTCCTTTACCCCTGTGTCACATGCTTACATGACTTGGATTTCATTTACCCTCCACCTTTTAGAAATAAAGACGATGGAGTGAAACTGGAACCTAATTCTTATGTTTCTCTCACCAATAAAAAAAGCTTATCTTTTACTTGTAGGTAAATTTACCCCACTGTTTATAGAGGAGTACAAATTTAAAAAATGCCATCCAGAATTCATTAAAGATAAGTCTTAATTTCTTTTTAAGAGCCCTTGAAAATAGACCATTCCTTTAAGAAAACTAGTTGTGGGGCTGAGGTGGGAGAGCCATCTCTTTATAATCAAACTCAAATTTCATTATTAAAACTTGAGGGTTCAATTTTTTTATAGTTATAGGAAGCAGAGCCTAAAAGTGGGACACTAAGTACCTCACCCTCCAGTGCTGTGAGTTTTCAATGAATGGGCAGATGCATTTGTTAACAACTAAACCGCTTAGCTGGGTGGGTAAGAACGTGGGCACTAGAGTCAGCCAGACTTGGGTTTGGGTCCCACCCAGGCCCGTCATCTCCTGCACACCCCTCGCAAAGTCACTCAACCTTTAGGACTTATTTCCTTCATCTGTAAAATGTGGGTACCGAGCCTACGATGGGGGAACATTATGACGAGAATTGAATGAGTTAGTGTATATGAATCATCTCATGTCACATGTAGCTACACAAGTAGTTCTCAGTAAATATTAGTTGCATTATTCTCTGCTGTGAGCGCACACTCACACGTACACATACTATGTAATTCTAGTGTAGGATTTCTCAAGCAGAGAAGTAAGTTTTAGTCTAAATGTCCAAGGCATCAAATGCATTTTAGTCATCAAAGACAATTCACATTTTTTTATATGCACAAGCAAGCATTGTTCACCTACCATGTGTAATAAATATATGTAGCTATTTTGCCACCATTGATCTCGGGCAACATCTGAAAGGAGCCCAGGCAGTTTGAAGCCCCTGTCAGGTCTGAATACAGTGGCCTAATGGACATCTTTTTGAGGTGAAGCTAGTGTTTTCCATCTCAGCGAGCATGTGAAATGCGTTCCCTTTATCTACATTTCATTTAGCATGGGGGTTTTTCTTATAACAAAAGTCTAAATGAACTAAAAGCACAAAGAGCCTCGTGAAGAGTCGGTGGATGAAAAGCTGGTGTGTGTTTATCATAGGAGTTACTAAGCGTCAGTTTTGGTAACGAGAACACGGTGTGGTAGGGAGGGGGTGAGCTCTCATGGGAAAGGAGGCAGCCACCCCCAAGCAGATAACCCGGGACACATCTCGGGCTACTTAATGTCAGTGATGGCAAAGCTGGTCCTCCTTCCTTAGTGGATGTTGGATTCAGATGCTGCTGTGGGAAGATCCCTCAAAAGCCTGAGAGTCCTGAGCACATAGGCCTTAGACATCAGTAACAAAGCTCTCTTGGGCCAGCCCACAGAAACCCTTGGGACCAGAACGTTTACCGACAAAGCCAGCATGGGCATTCCCGCCCACTGCCACGTTCACAGTCTACACACAGTTTACAAATTTTGCTCGCAGCCAATATTTCCTGTTGAGTAGGGGCTCTTCCAGCCTTTCATAACCAATATTGAAGGCCAGCCTCTGACTCCTCATCGTTCTATGTCCACGAGCGAGATAGTTACAGGAGAAACGTGTGGGTTTAGAATGGGTATCGCTGTGTATTTGGACTTGTCATCTCTGCTGAGGAAGAAGAATTGTGGCTTGGCGTTCATCGTGGAAGGTGTTGGACACACACACATTCCCTCCCTCCCAGGTGCTTCGCGCAGGAAGACTGTATTCATTGTTCGGAACAGTCACAACTCAGGGGGTGACATTGGTTAAGGGCTGTGAGCCACACCGCAAGCAGGGTCACGCACAGAAGCAGCCTTCCGTTGCCTGTCATGCCCGTGGGGAAGGAGACTTTCTTACGTTGTTGCTCATAAGAACAAGAGGGCACGCAGGCCTCATTTGTTTGAGAAGATGTGGGTACTTGTGTTTGTTGCTAAGATAATCCTATAAAAGTATGAGAAGGGGCTTTGTGAAGGTTAGAGAATAAAAAATGAACTGAAGTAATAAAAGAGAATTAGGGAAGCTGCGTATTTTTTTGTCTCTTTTGCTGTTCAAAGGTTATTTCATGCTGAAAGGAGGGACCTTCTTGCTAACTATAGCACTATCATACCATGTATTTTTAGTACTTTTCCCCCCTCGTCAGTGATTTGTGGTGTCACACTGCATGTCCTGTTGGTGGAAAATAAACAGCCATCAAATAAGCTCTATTCTGTTTCACAAGCAGACTAGTAAATGATCGGTTAGAAACCCTCTGCTAGAAAAATGAGTGTTCTAGAGAAGCTGTTGTATTTAATTCATAGGAAGTCATGATAACAATAAAACCCCATAAAAAATAAAGCAAGAAAATCGAACTCTTATTTCTCATCGGCCTTTTTTGAATTGAGACGTTTCAGAGTAAATAGGTTGCCGTATCTTAAGGAGGTGGGCTATAGATGTGGCTTCTTGGGCTAAAGACGGAATAAGTAAACGAGTTGTGAGAACGGTGCCTTTTGCCTTGTAGACCATATTTGGACGCAAAAATGTGCTTGTGTTCTCGTACCATCTCTCACCAGAGACATGTTCTTGGGCTTCCTTCCAGATACAAGGTCATCAAAAGCGCCATATGCCCAGCAGGGTTTATCTCCTTGGGAAAGAACAGCTTTGAACACAAATCTCTTTTGGTGGCAGAATGGTGTTACACTTGGGGTGGAGGTGGGATTGATCCCCAGTTAGCAGTTTGTCACTGGTGCTGGGAAAACCAGGCAGTGTCCCAGAGCCAGACCGGAAACCCCACTCTCGCCCATCGCTTTTCCCCTGGGATGTGTCTAGTTCAAATATACCACGGGGTCACCCACTGACAGATAGATGTGTAGCGTGGGAAAGGAACCACCCTGTATGCAAATAGCACACATTATAGCCGGGAAAGTGCAGATGTCTTCCAGGGGCAGCTAGAAATGGTGGTGTTGCTCACGGGGGACCTGACCCAGTGCAACTGGGGAGGGTACGCCTTTCTGTCTGTGTTGTGTGCGGGGTGATGTCTTCCTGGAAATGCACAAAGAGGGAATTGTATGTGATGCTAAATATGGTTCACAAAGCCTTTGGCCTGCACGCGCACTTTGTCATCAAGAGTGTGTTCTTGCCTATGTACTTAGTGCGACAAACGCCCTAAAATTCAGACCTGTCCTTCTGTTTAGGGCCTGGCACATCTTCACATTCATCATGTGATTCACCGGGACATCAAGGGCCAGAATGTGCTGCTGACCGAGAATGCAGAGGTGAAGCTCGGTAGGTGATGGCCGGGCCACGGGATGCGATGCGCGTCCCTGGGCCGAGCAGCAGCACCGCGCTCCGTTTGCGTCCAACTAACAGTCCGTCAGCCACGTTTTTTAGTTTCTGTTCAGCTTAACAAGCCGGGAGTTGGGCTTACTGCTCTGTCTGCCTCCCCCTCCCTCCCACACGCATCTCCCCTCTGCTCTCCGTGTGGTAGAATCATGTCCAAATCAGGTCACGTCACTTTCCTGCTTGAAGACCATTGATGGCTTGCTGTTTCACTTTGAATAAAATCCACATTTCTGACCGTGGCCCCTAAAAAGCCACAGCGCATGCTACTTTTCAGCCTCACTTTGTGACCTTCCTCTCTTCTCTCTTCTTCTTCAGTCAGTCATCTTTAACTTCCTTGGCACTTGCCTCAAAACCTTCCCACGTACTGTCCCGTTTGGAAGTGGCAGTTTCTCCCTCATCCACAGAGGCCTTCCCTGGCCCTCTGATCTGTATTGGGTCCCGCTGCTTGATTCCTCCATAATACTGATCACAATGTATAATTATGGAGCTGTTTGACTTCTTTACCAGAATATAGGTTCTGGGAGTGCAGTGACGAGGCTTATCTTACTTGTCATGGTATTCTTACCCAGCACGTGGATGTAGTAGGTGCTCAGTAAACACATGATGGATGGGGCCCCGAGCGTCTTCTTGGAGATGACTTTACAATGGCTCTTTCATATTTCTGGTTTTCCTTACTTGGATCTGAACTTGTTCCCATCCCACTTTCTTGTCCTGGGTCATATTTTTAACCAGATTTTAAACAGTTTTTCTTCCCTTAAAGCATCACGCATGCACAAAATCTTTATGCTCATAAGAATCTAGTTCACCTTTCAAAAACCTGAGGCACAGTACTTAACCTTTATAAATAGGCTCTTCATTATTGCCTTCTTGCCTAGTGGTCTGTGGAGGACAGTCCGCCAACTTGGAAAATCCCCTCAAAGCTAAGATCGGAGGCCCTCGAATTGCTCTCATTCCAAACTACTCCGCAAGTTGTGTGCGTTCCCTGCACTGGCCCTGTGGTACTATGCCTGTGACAGTCCCTTGGTAATCACTTGGTGATTGATTGCTACTCTCCAGGTAGCAATAGGCACACCGACTGCCCTGCCCGTGTCCCTGTCTCAGAGGGGCCTCCTGACCTGGTGACAGAAGCTGCATCTGGGACCCCTGATGATGGCAGCACTGCCTCCCAGCTCCCACTGCTGTGCTCCCCGCTGACCAGGGGCAACGGCAGTGTGTGTAGCTGATGACGGGGCAAACATCCCGTTGCACGGAGCGGTCCTCCTGCCAGCCCTGCTTCCCAGGCTTCATGCTCCTCTAGCCCCCGTCACCATTCAGTTGGGTGGGAGGGAGGAGGCCCTGTGAAGCATGAGCAGAAGGCCCAGGTCCTTGGGGAGTGTTTCTTAGTGTATGTGTGATTTAGCCTGATTCCCTTTATTTAATTCAGTCCTGTGGTCTCTCCAGAAAACTCTTGTGGGTTTCTTCTGTGTCTAGTGCTGCTTAGGGAGCTCAGTCACACGGGTCTCAGCCAGTTCTGAAGTTGGGGCTTTCTGTGACTCGGTCTTGTTTGCCCAGGCATGTTCCCAGCTAGCACTGAAAATCCCAGCTCACCCGAAAGTCCCTCTGGTGGCCGCTGTCGGGGGAGCTGGGAGAGGTGGCTGGGGACAGGCCTCCCAGGAGCTTCCAGACGGGCACGTGGCTCCGTGGCATTGGTGGCCTGGAGGAGGCTGCGTGTCCATGAAGTATTACTGTCTCAGTGTATTCTGCAGACACCTCCTCTTCACATTTCCTACTCCTGCGTTTTACTTGTTTCTTCACTGTACTCCACTCTTCCTCCCAGTGGATTTTGGTGTGAGTGCTCAGCTCGACAGGACCGTTGGGAGGAGAAATACGTTCATAGGCACCCCCTACTGGATGGCTCCGGAGGTCATCGCCTGTGATGAGAACCCAGACGCCACCTATGATTACAGAGTAAGTGGCACCGGCTTCTTGGCCTTCACCGAGTCCCTGCCTTCCCGGAGGTAGGGGGGCTCTGCTTGCTTACACGTCGCACACCCCTCGTCCCTTCCTGCTGCAGGTGCATATTTGCCGGGACAGCACTTAAATGCAGGCTTCTCTGCCAACTCCGCACCCCCTCTCTCCTCCTTACTAAGCAGTGCGAAGCTTTCAGGGCAGTCGGGGCCGCTTCGGCGTACGGAGAACTTTTTGTCATGAGGAAATGAAATGCTTCTGCCCTGTTTGCTGTCCTCTTAACTTGAAGAATATATTATAATCAGATACTAATTAAAAATATATTGTCAGGATATATAGCAATAGCTTCATCTACATGAAATTTTTGAGTATTGTTAAAGAGCTTATGGCTTTGATTGGGGTACACAAGTGTTTTTAGGTTATTAGAGTGACCTCTAGAGACCTGTATCAATAATGCACTTTTTTGATCCTGGTGTAAAACCCATATTTGATCATTAGACTCAGGTTGAATATGTAACAAAAACTATTTAAAAAAGAAAAAGTTCCCTTGCCTTATTTAACGAGTCAGAATGGTTAATGTACCTGTTACATGCTATTCGAAATTAAGTTCACATCTTAACACTCTCCAGTGTATTTCAGTATTTATTACAAATGCCCAATTAATGAAACTCAATTTTAGCCCAGGGAGCAGAGGAATTTTTATTTATTTAGTTTTATATGCTGAAGTATTTTAGAATACAGTATATATAGACTTTATGACTTTTCTCTCTTTAATATATCTTTTACATCTCTAACATTTGAAAACATTTTCCAACATACCCAAAACATTTTCATGTGTAAGTAAATGAAAAACAATTTTTAAATAGAGTCCATAATGAGACCCAGCTGATTTACACCTGGTTTGTCCAAACCAGTATTCAGTATTGGATAAGACATTATGTTTGGTTGTTTGGCCTTTGAGTATCTTTCAATCAAGACTATTCCCTCCCCACCCCCTTTTTTTTTTTTCATGACACTGACTCACTGAAGAGGCAATGTTCCCTCTAGATTTGTCTTACCATTTCCGAGTTGACACTTTTCCATCTTTGTAATGTCATTTAGCTTCTTTCTTTATATGATGGAGAGACTCAGTGAGTATAAGGAAAAACCTTCGCAAGATCCCAAGAGCAGAGGTGTGGTTCTCACTGCATCATACCGGGGAGCATGGAACTCCCATCATTGGTGCTGCTACAATTAGGCATTGAGTTAAGGTGGTGAACCTCTCCTTTGCATGCCAGTAGTATAGAAAACTCCATAAAAATAAGGGAGAAATTTGTGGGCCTATCCTCATATTTGTAGTCACACATACATATAATTACTTATTTAGAAAACCCTTAAACTTGAAGTAATTCCTTTTTGGGGATAGTATATAAATAAATGAATAAACGATAGTATATAAATAAACTAACGATAGTAGTCATCCATTACCTACTTTTAAAAATCTTGTTTGGATTTTAAGAAACTGGCTGGTAAACCTTTATCCATTCATTGTCCGTATTTACTGAGGGCCTACCACAAGCGAGCCATAACTCTGGGGATACAAGGTGAATAACACAGGCAAAAATGCGTGTGTATGCCATTCGTGTCAGTAACCAGCAGTGGTAAGCTTGCAGCCCCATAACTAATATGCGTCCCATAACGTACTGTTCTGTTTTTTCAGAGTGACCTTTGGTCTTGTGGCATTACAGCTATTGAGATGGCAGAAGGTGCTCCCCGTAAGTAATATAGCCCAGTTGTTACATGTAATTTAAACCTAGTTTCAAGGCTTCCCAAAGAACAGCTTCATGGATAAAGTCATGGTGGGGCGTTTAGATGAAGGAATTATCAATGCAGTGAAGTTTTAGATGTAAAAGGAACTCTTAGCATCCATTATTCCTTTCAGAGATCTCACTGAGGTCGGCAGGCTACATTATCATTTATTTAAGGTGTGTGGCCTGAAATTATGGTGACATCAGATAATAGGCAGTCATTTTTCCTTTTGCAATTTGAACTTAATATTCAGTGAAACCGGTCCTAACACATAAAATTTAAGTATTGTGTTTTGACTTTACACATAGAGGCAAAACATTTTATGTATAGAATAATGTGGGGGTTTTTGTGTTACCTACGAAATTTTGCTTCTGCCTTGGATTAAATCAGTGACAACTTTATAAAATTGATTTTTGATTAGGGACAGGGTAGAATTGCAGAGAAGAAAGGAAAAAACAGCATTTTCTGCTGGTTCCCCCTTTAAAAAAGGTATACACAAAAAACGTGTAACTGTCTGGTACATAGTTGTTGCTGAATAAATTTTTGTTGAATGAATGAAGACAAATTACCAACAACTAAGAATTCGTGTGTAATACAGAAATGACATCAGTCTTGAACACCATATGTTCCTTCATGCTTTCCTCTGAGGAACTGAGACAAGGAAGTATTGCCTGACCCTTTGTCTCAGTTTTCTTTCACGGTGGAATAGTGTTATCTTTTTCTTTGGCCCCCATTTCCCAGCTGCCTTGTGAGAGTCTTGTGAAGGTAACAAACCCGTGAAAATGCACGTTGCCTATTGTGACACAGTGTGTGTACTTGTGTACCTCACATGCCTTATTGGGCAAGTGAGAGGAATACAAGCAGGGAAAGCACAGCATTCAACATTTCCATTTTACTCATTTTACTCAGTTTTGCTGTTTCCTTGTAATAATAGCTGTAACAATGAACAGTTGACAGTTTTGGAGGGCTAACTGCCTACTGCGTTCCAGGCATTGTGTGGGGCCTTTGCAGGCAGGGTCCCATTTAATCTCACGACAGCCGTGTAGAAATAAAATTATTTCCATTGTAATCTTATAGATGGATTTGAAACTTAGGCTGGTTGACTCTTGTAAGACTTTAAATCAGTATTTATCTTTGACCGTGAAAACTTTGTAATGTCTGTTTGAAATTGTGCATTCTTGTTGCTGTTGTCCTCATATTTTGCTATGTTTACATGGGAATTCAAGGTGTGCCCCAGGGCTCATAACTAGGTAACTAGACTGCTTGACATAAAGCATATCAAGCAGACGATGGGACAGGGTATTTGGTACTATGAGTGAGCCCTAGAGATCAAGAATGAGTAATAAGTGCCATACTGACACGACCGTCTCCTCTCCCCAGCTCTCTGTGACATGCATCCAATGAGAGCACTGTTTCTCATTCCCAGAAACCCTCCTCCCCGGCTGAAGTCAAAAAAATGGTAAGCTATGTCTGGTTATTCATTGTTGTTGTTGTTCTTTTCCTTTTTAAAAATATTGTTCTTTTCTTAGTTTTACTCCGAGACACAGTTCTGACCATTCTGATTCCCAAAGAACACAAGAGCCAGTGCCCCCAAAACAGCGTTTAAAAGGTGTATTGATTTTTTTGTTTTTTTCCATGATAAATTCTCTTTGATTTATAAGATAGTGACAAGTGGCCATATGAAGCACCATAACATGAGTAAAGAAAACTCTTCCATTTTAATATGTCAACACACTTTCACGTGCAATATATTTCTTAACACTTTTGCATTAAAAAACAAAGCTGCATTGATTTATAGTTCCTCGGGTAAAATAGGCTTTTAAAATTAGTGGTGGCATTTACTGTACTTATTGCAAAGCATTGAAGTTAGATGTATCCTTTTTCATTCCCCAAGAACACATTAAAGGAAGGGTCCCTTTTCTTTTGGCTGCCGCCTTTCTTTCTCCCTTCAACTCGCATTTTATATGCTAAACAAAAATTTCTATCCACGGAGGGAAATGATGACACTCACTGACAAAAAGCTTGAAGACTTGGCAGCAGTGTGAGAGATGCTGGTTTGGTTTAGTGTTAAGATCTGTACGGAGGAGGGCAGTGCTGTATTTTTCGCCTGAGAATTTTGTCCTCTTGTTCCTTCTTGAACTGTGAGTCCTTTCCTGACCGTCTCCTTTGCACACAAGCTTCTCAAGCATGGGGGCCTTCCCTCCTTTTTCTGGTTCCTGTTTTCCTGGGCTTATCTCTCTTACAAATGCTACCTATGATGGGTTTGGCTTTTTTTTTTCCTTTCTGAAGTTATTCTCACTAGTTTTCCAATTAGTGTTGTCTCCTCTTAGGTTCTTGACTCTAATTTTGAAATAGGCAGAAGATCTCAAATTTAAGCTTTCTATTCTGGATTTGGTCTTTTCGCTGTTACTGTCTGCTCTTACTGATTGCTTCTGATGTTCTGTAGTTTTCTTTTCCCATCTATGGGTGTATTCACATACACACGTGTTTTTACTCTTGTTTCTTATTTCTCCCAGGTCCTCACTGTCCTTTCACCTCTTTTGTCTGCTGACAGGATTTTTCTTATTCTTTTTATACTGTCCAGGTAACAGGTTGTCTCCTCACCAGTTTTTGGAGTTTTTTTTTTCTTGTTTATTTTTTTAAGGCCGTACAGTTGCAGAGATTTTAGCCCCAGTGGTCTCCTGTGGGCACCCATGGGGGGGCCACCCCTGGGAGGTCCACCCCTAGGGAAACCAAATGTGTATAGTGGACATCAGCAAGGCATGAGCTATGGGGCTGGGATCACTCTTTATCTGGCTCATGCCAAACTAAGTAATACTCATTTTCCCTTTGTTTTTCTCTGTCACATTTTATTAAAGGGAGTTTGTGCTCTATCTTAAGGTGCCTCACAATTTACAAGTCTTGTCAGCTGGCTCCACTCTGATGATTCTGTGCATTACTGGCTGTTTTGGGTTAACGACTATGTGTATAATACACTTAGGTAAAGAGACAGAAGCAGTGGCGACCAATTCTTCCTGTATTCTTCACCTAAACTTCATTAGATGCATTTTCATCCATTTATATCATTGCTCTCATTTTACCCAAGTTATCTAAAGGGATGAGATGGTTACAGACATAAGAGTCCTCCTTTCTGTGTGGTTGCTGTCTTTCTGTCTACATGTGAGCTCCTACTGTTTCTGGATCAGTGGCTTTCAAAAGATGGTCGGTGACCTAACTCTCTTCCACCAGAATATGATGGTTGACTTTAAAAAATATCTGGTAGACCCTGGATCCCCAGTTAATCTGTAGACATGGTACATGAGAATGCCTTTGGAATCTTTTCATTTAGGGCTTCAGCCTCAAAGTTCCTGCTCTGGTAGGTCTGAGGTGTAACCCAGGTATTTGTATTTTTAATGCACTCCTGAAAAGATCCTTGCGGGCCGTGGGGTTTGGGAGTCTGTGTCAGAGCGTTCCAGTACAACTGTGTAGAAACCTCCATGTTTTTCATTAACCACAGAATAAAGGAATAACCTCTTTAAGTGACTTTGGGGCCCTTGTCTGAGCTGACCCCAAACCTGTTTTTCTATTCTTTTCCACTTTTCATACTAGCATCAGAAAATGAGTCATTATTCCTAACACTTGTTTACATTTGTTCCTGTTGTTCCTTTCACTCTTGACTGATGACTTCTCTCCCCCATCTTTAAAATATCAAAGGTCCTACTTTTCCTTGATATCTAACCCTCTGTAGCAGTAGTTCCTTTTCCTTCCTCTGTAAGTTTTGATGATACATCGGCTATTGTATGTCTATGTTTCCTCCACTTTATTTCCTGTGTGTATTTCTTATAGAGCCTGGCATAAACAAATGTAGATCGTTGATCCATAAATATTTGTTGAATTGAAAAAACAGTAAGGTTGAATGGAATTATAGGACAATGATTCTTAAAAGCAGTGAAGTCTTGGAAAGAATTGAACTGATTTTCTGAATCATATTTTTAAAGACTGAATAACTCATTCATTCAACAAAAATTGATTACATACCTGTTGTGGCCCGCCATGCTCAGTGTCGGGCGTTGCTGACAACAAGCAGGGAAGACAGGCCATAAGAGCCCAGCCTCTTACGTGCAGGGCGCTCCGGAAGGAAGGCTCCCCGCCTGGGGAAGGTGAGCGTCGCCCGGAAAGGCTTCGCAAAAGAGGCCTGAGCTGAGTCTCAACAGATACGATGGGTCAGAGGGTGTGGGCCCAGGGGAGGGTGGAGGTCATCCCGAGCCAGGACCGAGAAGCAGGCAGAAATCCAAGTGACCAGCTGGGCAAATGTCGGTGATGGAGTCGTTGCCCCCTTCAAGACTAGGGTTTCCACCTCTAGAGAACTGATAAATAAACCAGTTGGAGACTCTGAAATGTCACATAAGCAGGTTCAAGAGCCCAGCATGTGGTCGCTCGGCTCCTTGTCTCTGTGTGTCTCTGTCTCCCAGGTTCCAGACGTCTGTCTTTTGTCTGCCCTCATTTTTTTTTTTAATTTATTGGGGTGACAATTGTTAGTAAAATTACATAGACTTCAGGTGTACAATTCTGTATTACATCATCTATAAATCCCATTGTGTGTTCACCACCCAGAGTCAGTTCTCCTTCCATCACCATGTCTGCCCTCTTTTTAGCCAAAACGTCCCTTTACCCCCTCGCCACCTCCACCGCTGTGATTAATTGATAAATAGGCAACATTAGATTCAAAGCCAGTTCATTTAAGTTGGGCGTCCTCCATGCCCGTGGTGTGTTGTCAGTGACACGGTGTCCCTTGTAAACTGTGTGTGAGGCATGTTCCTGGTCCCCAGTGTCCCCTGTGAGGCCCGAACATTCGCAGCGTGTTCGCGATGATCCCGAGGCTCCTTTGTTTTCAGGCTCGTACATTACTGATATTTTGGAGCTCTGCTCTTGTTGGCAGAAATCCGATCATCTTTTTTCCTTCCTCTACAGGTCAAAGAAATTTTTCAGTTTTATAGAAGGGTGCCTGGTGAAGAACTACATGCAGCGGCCCTCCACAGAGCAGCTTCTGAAACATCCTTTTATCAGGGATCAGCCAAACGAACGGCAAGTTAGAATCCAGCTCAAGGACCACATAGACCGGACCAGAAAGAAGAGAGGAGAGAAAGGTATTAAACCTGCTTTATGTTCTTCTGGAAAGAAGTTCTTTTGGGGTTTTGCCACCTAGAATAGGTTGCTCCTTTCCCGACCGTGAGTCTGTGCTCATGTCGCCTGCCTCAGGCCTGCAGGGCAGCGGCGTGTCGCAGCACCGGGCCCGCCAGCCTGTCGCACGTTTGCCCTGGTCCTCGTCAGGCCACGTCTTTGCTGCTGCCCTTTCTACTTCATTGTGGAGGTTGCTTTCCGCACGTGTCATTCGGGGTTTCCTCAGCATCAGCTGTGAGCGTCCTGGCGCAGTCCTGCCCTGGGACCGCCGGGGGCCTGACTGCTGCACTCGGCTGCGATGCTGTGGGTAGGCCAGGGCCGTGCGTGGCACTGGACTCCCTTTTTCTCATCACGCACAGCACAGACGTGCCCTTAGCTCGCCAGCAAGTCCCGTTCTGTTCCCCGAGTCTTACGTGTTCCTTGTGCACCTGCCTGGCGAGGTGCTGACCAAGCTTCGTCACCAGCTTCACAAAAGCTGCCTCCGTCATGCTCTGGCTTACATTGGTCTGTCTGTTTTGTACCGTAACTTTACAGAACAGCATTTGGATAACGGGGATCTCATTAGTGACGTTTTTTTGGCAGTCTGATTTCAAGGCCAGTGAAGAAACTAAAAAGCCAAGTTCAAGGCAGTAAAAGAGTTGGTCACAGTCATCTTTGCAGGCCTGCACTGAGCTTGTCACATGTTTATTTTAGCCTGACACAACTTCAGTATTCGGAGTTACACCACCACTGATGGTCATAATGACTTTTTGCCCTCGGATACAGTCACTCATAAGAGTAATTAACGTTTTGTACATTAAGCTGTGTAGGTGGAATAAAGTGAACTAAAGTTTGCTACAAAATAAAGCCTTTTTTAGAAAAGGTGATTTGCATATTAGATCATTTTTCCAGTACTTTCTTAATAATAGCCACCAGTCATGGAACATTGCCAGGCATTTACTGAGTACTTAACCTGGAGCCTCTCATGTATTTCTCGTCACCCACATTCTGCATGTGGGAACAGTGCGGTACTTTACCTGAATTTCTCATCTTCAAGTCACAGTGACCTCTTTTTCTCTTTGCATTCATTCACCTTCCAAATGACCTCAGCCTCTTGTCAGTAATGAATAGTTCACTGCACAAAATTTGAACCATAACAGAGTACCTACTTAAAGGATTCTAAACAGTATTTTGGTTGGAATTTCCCTTGGAAACTAGCCTGTTTTGATGTTCTTTAAAATTGTATAGTTTGTCCAACATAGAAGAACTAATGGCATATGTATGGACTGATGGATTTGTAGTAGTGTGTGTGTGTGTGTGTGTGTGTGTGTGTATGGCATATATCCACAGTTGTATATAATGCAGACTGTACCACAGTCTAAGTTCTCAGTCTGGTTTTTCTTACTGGGAAACTGATTTTAAACTTTGCATCTCTGGAAAAAGTTAGAAGTGTATTTTTTTGTGTGTGTGAATAGACCTTGTTTTATAAATCTCTTCAACCTTTCTAGTTTTGATTGCTCTATGGAGTGAAATTGCTCACTCAAAGCCAAGTACTGACATGAAGTTCAGAGTCAAATAAAAGGGACGATTAGTTACTTTTGGGAAAATGGTTAAAACCTGTTGAAGTGAAAGGACGTTATTCATGTTGAAACTTTTGCTTCGTCTGGTCCAAGTAGACCAGCTTCTGTCTCCTCCTTTTGCTGTATTGTTTCATCAGTTTTTCCCTGGTTTCACCTTTATAGTTTGTGGGAACATTCAATTTTGTTTTCTGCTCTAAGTACCTATTTAATGCTTCACTTTTTGTCAGCCCAGCAGACTTTTTTCTCTTTGCTGCATTCTAATGGATCCCCAAGTGCTAAAAATAACCAAATATATTCCTTTAGTTGGGGCAGTTAAATCTCTTCCTTTGGAGTTTTGTCATCAAGATGGATTTTCGGAATTTGCTGATGTGCTTGGGCCACTTCTGTGTCAAGGGCTCTGGGGCCCCTCTCACAGCCCTGCGTCCCCTTAGCAGTGCTTCCCACAAGGGCCTGTGTCGAATGCAGCTGGATCTGCTCTTCTCTGGCCAGGAAGCCTAGCCCAGGGAATGGCCACCGTTCGCTGTGGGAATTTGGTGTCATGCTCCTCCTTCCCCCACGTTCGCCATACACGTTGTCATTGTCACAAAGAGCATGTTGTTTATTTTCTGCCATAATGCTCTTGGAGATGCTTGCCTGTACGTGCACGCATCATGATTTGTGAACTGACCATTTATCTTGTCCTTTTTTCCAACAGATGAAACTGAGTATGAGTACAGTGGGAGTGAGGAAGAAGAGGAAGAAGTGCCTGAACAGGAAGGCGAGCCAAGGTAACGAGAAAGCCACTGTGCCGCTTCCCGCAGGGTGAGGAGGGATGCCAGGGTTTCACGAGCCTGTGGAGTATGAAGGAATCTTAAATTACTGTGAACATGCCTGAATAACTTCTATTCTTGTGTTTTTTGAAAGATTCCTATAAACAGTCCCTCCACCCCCCACCCCACCCTGGATCCTCTTACCCAACGTCCTGTGGGTAAAAGTACGTGACTTCCCCTCCCCCAGTCATTTGGAAATGTGTGGGGTTGTGCTGGTCCTGGGGAAGGGGAGCTAGCTACAGGTATTTATTAGTCCAGGGGACGTGGATGGTAAGTGTGTTGTAGAGTACAAAACAGTCCCCCACACAAAGAATTGTCCTCGTCAGAGGCTATAGGGCCCCACTGGAAAACACTGCAGTCTTGCCCTAAACATTTTTGTTGGTTTGTTTTGCTCTTCCCACAACTGTGGGGGCCAGCATTTCGTTTCCTCTATTAGGCCTATTCTGTCCTGACCCGCTGTATGCTCTGTGTGTTGGTTATCTCTGGCTTCCCACCATGCAGTGCTGGAGAAGGTTGAAGAGTGGGTAGCACGAACCTCGTAGAAACTAATCCATCAGGGAGTAGAGGATTTTACAGTATTAATATGGGTCTTGCCTGGCAGCTACACGTAACTAACTGACCACAGGAGGATGGAAGGGAGTGTTGGGAGACCTGTGCGGACCCATGTGCAGAGGTGGGAGTTTGAAGAGAGCATATCGAGAGAATTTCTGGAAAAAGCTTCACGATGCCTTTTTCTTTTAACATAGACGATTTGAACTCGTTTGAGATGGAAACTTTTAGAGTAATTTGAACTTGTTTTCATGAGCAATACAATTGTTGTGGCTAGGAGCATGATCTAATGAAAGAGGCCGTTTGAGAAGATGTATTTGCCGTGTTACTCTGGGTGTTTTGGAAGTGGAGAGGTGACTCTCAGCAGGGAGACCAGCTAGGAATGAAGCGGTTTAATCTAATCAGTGGCTAATTCTTGGGACCTACTGGGCTCAGCTACTGACCTTGGAAATAAGGACAGTGGGAGGAAATACGTGACAAGACGTGGCAAACCAGGTGAAGAAGATGAAGGTAAGGTCAGTGCTGAAGATCACAGCTCTTTCTGTCCTGGCAGACCTAGAACATGATGTTGCTCTTACTGATGGGAAATAAGGTGGTCAGTGAGGGACTGACTGTGGAAGAAAGTGATTTCAACTTTTCATTTTAGTGCTTGAGTTGATGTGAGAATCCTAAGTGGAGATGTCTTGTCATGCAAACATCCCAGAGAGTTTGAAGATATTTATGAAACAGACGAAAGAAGATAAATACTATTGGATTGGAGATATAGTTATTCCCATGGGTTTATCGTCGAATCTAGGAGTGGGAGGAACTCACGGAGGGATCGAATGTGGAAAGGCCGCATGTCATGTAGGAAAGGCTGCACACCGGGCTACATGTCATTTAGGGCCGCACGTTGTCTAGGCTGGTGGGCCGAGCAGCCCTGACAGCTGCACTTCCTCTTACAGCTCCATTGTCAACGTGCCTGGTGAGTCCACCCTTCGCCGGGATTTCCTGAGACTGCAGCAGGAGAACAAGGAGCGTTCCGAGGCTCTTCGCAGACAACAGCTCCTACAGGAACAGCAGCTCCGGGAGCAGGAAGAGTATAAAAGGCAGCTGCTGGCGGAGAGACAGAAGCGGATCGAGCAACAGAAAGAGCAGAGGCGGCGGCTAGAGGAGGTAGAAAAAGGGAAATGTCCAAGTTGGTTTTCTCCGTCTTTATTTGCATTGGTGGGCGGATCCTCAGCGGAATAGTGTCTGTAGCTTCCTGAGGTCATTCCTGCCTCCCACCTCGGCTTAGCTATTCAGTAGCTTCTGAAGGAATGCCTGCGCTTTGGGACAGGCAGGGCTTTGCATTCCTTGAGGTCTCAGCAAAGTTGTTCTTGCTTGGAAAAACGCCAGGGACACAGTCAGCATCACATTGGACAGATGCTGGGCAGCAGGTCCCAAACACAGCCTCAGACCCAGCTGGGGGGCAGTTTCCATTGGGATTTAAGTTGGCTAGCTCAGGCTTGACCTGATTTCTTTCCATGCTTGGCCTCTGGGTTCAAATTTATGTGTACATATTTTTCTGAAACTCGGACTTTTTCACAGGAACTGCATTTTTCTACAAAGGCTAGGTTTTTCTCCTAACTGCCTTAACTTCAGGTACATTTAAGAGTAAGGGATGAAGAGAAGAATTATACTGGGTGTAATGCAAGTGCTCTTCTGTAATCTAGTAGTTAATGGAGGATTGGTATGTCCTGTGGTGGGGAACTACCTTTGTGCTGCCTGCTCACGTAACTCATTAATACTGTGAACCTCTGCAGTGGGCTTACCCACCACCTTTCCATTTTTAATTCACAGGAACATTATTTCCCTGTCTGCCACTTGGGGCTCCAGAGTTTTTTGATTTTCTTTTCCTGGCTGCCTTTTATTATGCATTTCACATTCCAAGTTTCTCATTCATAATAGCTTCTGTTTCCATTTAATGGACACACCTAATCGTTTCACCTTTGTCTTTCACTATAGACAAAGAACCCCAAACAGCAGTAAATCCCTGTATTGATACTATATCCTGGAATTTATTTAATGACAACACATGCTCTTACCCAAGTTATTTAAGTACATTTTGTGGGGGAAGTCTTTACTTAGTTTTTCATGTTTGCAGTCTGAATCCTGAGAACTTTAGAATTTGTCCTTCCTTTTGAGGACCAGTGCCTGTCTAACAAGGAGGCTGGAAATACAGTGGTACTTCGGTTTTAAAACGTAATCTGTTCTGGAAGACCATTTGAGTTCTGAAACTTTCGAAAACCAAGGCACGGTTTCCCAAGAGAAAGTAGTGCAAAATAGATTAATCCGTTCCAGACCTTTAAAATCAACCCCTAAAACTGCAAATTTAGCATGAATTTTACTATCTAATGATACCATAGATCCATAAAATTTATGGAATTCGTAAATCGAAATGTTCACCAACGGAGATGTTCGAAAACCGAGGTACCACTGTACTCAGCCAGGGTTTGTGGACAAAATCACAGCACACAACCTTCCTCTTTAGTGGGGATAGCATTGCTGTTTATGTGACTCTTTTGGCAGTTTATTCGCAAACTCTTTTGTTATATTTTTATGATGATTCTCAGTGCCCTTTGAATAGAACGCAGTGGGTTCCGAGGCTTGTTCAAGTTGCATGTCGACTTAGTACATGGGAATGCCTGAGTTTGGAGGCTCTGGCTATTTCTAGTTGTTTCTCTAGAACATGTGGTATTCGTTACGGACCTTTGTCACCCTGGGCTGTACTTCCCATACCACACGATAAAGGTTAGTTTGGTGGTTTATAACTTGAAGTGCCCAGGACCCAATCATCTAGAGCTGGCAACGGCTTTCAGGGCCAGTGGTCATGACATAAGTGTCCGTCATTCAGCCTCTGTACAAGATAGGGAGTGAGGATTGCTGAGCAAAGGCCAGCAGTGGCTCAAAGAGAGGGACTAAAGATTTAAAGCTGTTTTGTTTCATTAGCTACAGAGGCTAGAGAATGAGGGACGACATCTCAAAATGAGAACTTTGCACTTGACTTGTGTCGATTAGCCCTTTAATGTCAGCTTCTCAGTAGACGGTCAAACTCAAGAGTCACCTCTTGATCAGGAAACGGGGCGCTGGGTACTGAAACGGGGAATGTTTGCATGAATAGAATCCACGGGTTCGGATTCTTGGTGAGCTAGCTCCGTTTTATTAGCCTGGGTAATTAAGCACTGTCTACACTCTAGGTCTCAGAGGCTAATTTCAGATTATTTGTGCCATAAATGGTTTGTAGCCCTTGTTGGCATTAAAGGTTCACTCAGAACTGGTTGGGGAACAAAGTAGATAAAGATAGTCAGCCTCAGTCATAAGACAAATGACAGTTAAAACTGAAAGAAGATAACTTTCTACCAGCAACTGGCAAAAAAAAAAAAAAAAAAAAAAAAAAAAAAAAAAACGGTCCAAAAGTTGAGGTTGTGGGAAGCACAGCGCAGCTGTCCTTTCTTTTCAACCGCCACAAAGTGAGGCCCACTGAGGATAAGGACTTCTTTTACTACCACCCTATCTCTTTCTGAACCCTCTTTTCGGGTAAGAGGTCCTGCACCACGGGTCCTGTGTCTTTAAGAAATCTGTACATATACACTCCACTCTTCCTTCATTGCTCTTTGAAATTTACTGCTGCTGGCAGCTCTCTGCTTTGTTGTTCTCTGCTTCCTCCTCCTTGGCTCCTGTGTGAACTGGAGATCTTGCAAATATTTTTGAGTATGTCTCCCAGTTCTGCTGAAAATGACGCTCTTGTTTATGTTTTCCATTGTCTTGTTGCTTCTGGATGGTCCCAGGAGGAAAAGTGGGGGAGGCTGAGCTCATGCAGCCAAGTTCATCCTGGTAGTTTCATCCACTCCGTTCCTGTCCCTCACAGTCCTGTGACTGTGCTCCTAGTCCTCTCTTCGGGGTACAGTCAGTGCTGCTCAGCCTATTCGACGTATATTATCCAGATTCAGAACCCCACATGGTAAAGGTCTCCCTTCATCAAAAACTTGAATATTACTACATTCCCTTTCATATGTAGACACAGCACCACCGCTTAGGCTCATGTAGAACTTGGTGTTTAGCTCATTTTTTCCCCACAAAAATTGTTCACAGGCCAGCCTTTTCTCCCATTCTGTTCTTTTTTTTTACTTTTTGAGCAAAAAGGGAGAATATTTAATTGTATTACCTTTCTATCCTAATGGTTTTGTGCTCTTTTTTCATTGAATCTTCATGTGGTGCCTGATAACTCTTTCTCCCTACTCCCATGGCACCCATATATTTGATGAGCATGTTTTCTCATTCTGTGTCTGTGTTTAGCAAAAATATTAGACAAGCTGTTTTCTTTGCGAAAACCCAGTCAGTATCTAAGACAAGACTACTACCTTAGTTGGGTAGTGTTTTTGAATGTGTTACATATTTAACTAAGTTTCCTGTCTCCTAGTCAGTACTTCTTTATTTTGACATCATAGAAACTGAAATTATTGGTAAAAGCAAGATACATTTGTCTGTGGTTTGTTGTGCTACTTTCAGTAAGCTTCAAAGAAAAAAAAATGAAAGAAAGCAAACTTCTTAGGCGAAGATTTGTTTTTAGAAAGCCTGCAGTGCCATCATGACAGCACACTTTTTAAAAAAATAAACTGTGCATAAATGATATTTTTAATATAGGTAGGAGTCAAAATCAAACTTTTCATTTGAGGTTAGACTTTATCCTTTTCTTAAAAAATAAACCATAAAAGGGAAAACACCATCCCCTCTCTTCCCAGTCTTACTCTTTTGTGGAAGTGACGCCGTCCATGCCTGTGTTCTGTAGACTGTAATGCTGGCCATTAAATCCGGTCAAGAACGCCACTGAGCAGCCATGCCATTTTTAATACTTGTTTCTCCCTTTCTATTCTTGATCACTGCTGATGGGATATTCAGGATTCGCCTATCTCAGAATCTTTCTGCAGGTATTTAAAAGAATAATCTTGTTATGATCTTTCCTTTCAAAGCTTTTAGCCCTGAAGTTACCGTCATCACTTTGTGGTTTGGGGGCACCTGCTCCCATCCAGTGAGGGCATCAGCGTTACTGTGAGCCCAGCACTTTCTTTGCTTTGCTGCTGCTTCTACCCTAGGACACACGGTTACATTCGTTTCTATCATTTCTACAAATTCCAGAGTGATTAAGGTTTTAGAGAAGTGGGTGGAAGTGGAAGCAAAAGGAAAACAAGAGAAAAATAAATTTTTTAATGTGTAAAATAGTTTATATTGGCTTGTAAAGTGACTTTCACCAGAGACTAAAATTTATTATTTAATTACATTTTTAGTTATCAATGCTCCTGCACCAAAGACACTGTCAATATAATGTGCTCAGTTTTTAAAAATCTTTTAGGGTTATCAAGAAAGAAAAGTTTTCTATATTAAAGCTTACCCCTGTACAGACCATCTTATTCTACAATCAGATTTAAGCTATTTAAAGAGGCTATAGAGAAAAAAGTTTTTCCGTGTGAAATGGGATTAGTACTGAAGCTAAATTATGAGACAAGGAAAACATAGATGTTTCTAAGAAAAAAATTAGTAAGCTCTGCCGTGTGTTTGTTATATATTTCTTGGTTATGAGATCGTGGAAAGAAGGCGATAGTACATCGTGACAGCACACATGTCTCTGTCTGTCTGTCTCTCGCTCTCATTAAAAAACAGTCCATAAGTGATCTTTCTAATATATAGATAGGAGTCAAAATCAAACTTTTTGAGCAAAAGTGAAGACTGTTTACCACAGCAGTGATTCCATGCATTGGAAAGAAACAGGAACTGTGTCTTCACCCCTCCTTGTCCACACGAAGGCCCTGGGTTTGGCTGATCATTCGTATCTCCGTGTTAGCACAGCTCCAGATCTATTGTCTGCAGTGATCGCCGTCGGGTGTACAGGTGCCCCCTCTGGTCCAGGTGTCGCTTGCTGTGATGTCAGCAGCTTCCCTGTTTTACAGAGGATAGCTGTCTTGTGTTTCAGAACTCCCTAAGTTCTTGTAAATTCTTTCCGTGCCCCAGTCTAGCATTTGGTTATATTTACAGTTAAATTTTGTAAGAGTTGGTGTAATTCAGCAAATGTCATTTGTTGCTTCAAGAAGAGGAAGAATTGCCTTTGGGAAGAAGCAAATTGTTTCTCTACTAAGGCTGCATCAGAATTTGGACTTAGAATTTGGTGGCGGGCATTATGTGTGTTCAGTAACATGAGTTCAGGAGTTCCTGGAAATAACTGAGTCTGAAGAATAGGCTGGTTTATTAAAGTCAGTTAGTTGCTGCTAAAGACTTACAGTGAGTCCAGTGGGGTGTGTTTAAATAGATGTCACAATTATCACTATGACCTATTTAGAAAAGTTTTTAGAATCGTGAGATGAAAACATTGCTTTTAAATACCAAACTAGAAAGGGAACTTAAAGACAATTAAAGCATAGTTGGAAAAGTACACATTTACTCAGGCATACTTGGAAAAATTTATCTAAAAAGGAAACTTTATAACTTGAGAGATTTGGACATCACTTCATAGCATCATGCAGTTTCTTGATTTTTGTTTGATTTTGTTTTTAAAGAAAGAATGATTTAAGAAAATAATAATAACATTAGTTTGCAGATGCTTCAAGAGATTATATTATGTATATCATTCTTAGTGGGGTAAATCAGGAAACACATGCTTATTAGAATCTCCTAGGTTTTGTTAATTTGAAATCATAGGCATAAGATTAATCTGATATTACTTAGGTGGTGTGATATATATGCTTTATTTTTGACCATTTTGAGATTCTCTTGCAAAAGGCCAGTTTTTCACATTAATCATCAATTAAGATATACTTACGAAGGGCTTTCTTTAACTTTTAATTATTCCCCCTCCCCCACCACACACACACAAATTGAGGCCCTGTTCTGACTGCAGTGGTTTCTATAGTTAGTAGTTTAAATTCTTGCTCTTGGTCCAATTCACCATTGCAGATACGAGAGTATAATGTGGAAGGGGATGCAGTACCTGCCTTGTTCTTGCCTTGGCCGTTGGCCTCTCTCCCATCTAGGACCTGCCTGGTGGGCTAGTTCTGGGCCACCTACCCGTTTCCACATTGTCTCGTGAACTTTTTAAAGGGATATGATTTATCTTCCCTACTTATCTTGGTGGAGAGGGGCCATGTCTGGTTTATCTTCTTGTACTCATGCTTAATATTTCTCAAATGGATAAACCAGTCATTTGTAGTCCTAGATGTATCTCTGGAAAGAAAAGTCTTGTTCTTGAAATTTATGCTGCTTCTTACTTGGACCTTTGGGTCTGAGATCTCTAATTTCAGTTCCAGAATCACCTTAAAGTACTTTGAAGGAGCTTATCAAATATCTGAGGCATAGGCAGCGTGTTGTGTAAAGTATGCTGCACTGTGCAGACCTAACAATCATTGTTCAAGCCTTTCTGTACTTCTTAGGTGATGTGGAAAAGATGGCTTTCTGATTTGAGTGGATTCCATAGGACCTAGCGATAAGAATGGATTCTTGAGTCTTTACTCAGATGCTAAATGTTGGAGATAAAACCACAGCAGATTTTGTCTTGGATATCATGTGCTAGATATGAGGGTTAGATTTACAATTCCAAACAGTATTTATTGTGATCCTTATTGGGGTTGGGGAGGGAGGGATGAGTGAAACAAGAGTGTTGCTCTCAAGGAGCTTAAGCTCCATGGAGTATGTTGATCTAGTAACCAGGAGGGCGGTGTTTCACAGGAAACAAGAGCCTTCCTGAGGTTTTCATTCAACAATTGACATCATCTGTTTTTGCCCGTCCCTGTTTATAAGAGGTTTGCTTACTGTTACTTTATGATGTGCATTTTGAATTAAACTTATAATAATTTAAATTATTTTAATTAAATAACTACATGAGAATGTAATCATTGACTTTGGAAAACAGTTGAACAAAAACAACTTGAAGCTTACTGACTTTCATTGAGAAATCCCAGTGAAATGACGGAAAAAAACAAAAATGGTATAAACGACAGGACACTGAGAAGAAGAAAGGAAATAAAATTGTGTAAGTAGTGCATGGAAGAGTAAAGACTAGAACAAGGCCGATAGCACAAATCCCTCAAAAGGGGAGGTGGCATGTGGGGCCAAAAGCATAGGTAGGTCTGTGGAGCAGGCAGACCCCCGCCCCATGCAGCCAGGCTGCTCGGACACCTCCTCAGCAGGAGAAGGTACACGTGAGTGACAAGTGAGTGACAGATACTCAGAACGGGGAGAAATCAGGCACAACTACAACCGAAAATGGGGGCATTAAGTGACAATCTGAGTGAAATCAGTGTAACTGCAAGCGCGCCCACCTCCCCCAGGTCCCTTGTGCTGGCAGCCACCTCCTTCTCCTGCACCGTCTCCCAACCAAAGCAGGGTATTGGGGGGTTCTCACAATAGCGTGGATTCCCCCTGGAGATAGCGGCTAGCCCAAGGGAGCTGGGAAATAGGTGTGGGGTGTGGGCAGAGCCTGTGATGCCCTTGCCCTCCTGTGAGCCAGCCCTGATTCTGGTTCCCTCCTCTCTGCTTTTCCTCTGCAACTTCCGTTTCTTCTTTGGAGACATCGTGGAAATTTGAATCACGAGGCTGATTTGAGTCGGGTGCTGGACCACACCTGGGCTAGCAGCTGAGTGGCAGCCAGTCATTTCTTTCGGACGTCAGCCTGGCAGCACCAGGGCTCTACGGAAGGTGTTTCTGATAACAGCCAGGGTGTCGGCAGACTTGGAGACAGGCTTTACATTTAGATTTAAAAAAAAAAAAAAAAAAAAAAAAAAAAATATATATATATATATATATATATATATATGTATATATATGCAGTAACAAGAACAGTAAAAACAAGTACACCTCATGGCTTTTCTTCTGTGTGATACCACAGAGCTAAATGGCACCTGTACTTCAGCGGCATTCCTCACAGTTCTGTCGCCTGCGGCATGTGTATAAGGAAATGGCAGCAGGCGTGTCCGTAGGCGGTTTGCAGGTGTGACTATGGTCCGTGGCATTGTATAGAGCAGGGACCTTGAAAGGGTTGTACTCATGCATCCCATCATTTAAAAAAAAAATTGATCATGTAATGTGACAGAGATACTGCCACTTATATACTGCTGTACTGACTGAACATTACAAAACATGCAGACATAGCTATCTGAAAAGGGTGAGCTGCAAATATAAAGAAATAAAAGCTCAAGTTTTTTATTCCTTTTTTCCCCTTCTGTACTCTGACTGTTGCTCACTTTTAGAGACAACTGGTGCAGAGACACAGCATCTCCGTTCTTCACTTCCCTCCTTCTGTTCATCTTTGAGTGTCACCGCATCTGGGCACACTCCCAAGGGTGTAGGCAAGGAAGCATATAGCCCAGAGCTTTCCAGGAGGAACGATTCTCTTAACAGTTCGCTGCTTATGAGACTTCAAAAACAATTCTTCCCCCTCAGACACCAACGATCGACTTCTTCCAAAACTTATGCGAACTCCACTCCATGAATGGATTTCCAGTACAGACTGCCTTCTTCCCACCCCCTGCGCACTTTGACAGGTCAGGAAACTGAGGCGCATAGAGGGGAAGTGGTTTATGCCAGGACAGCTAAGTCAGGACTAGAACCCCGGCCCTTGAGTCATCTCTGTCCTCTTTCTAGGCTTCCATGGTGGCCACACTAAACCTTCTCAGACCTGTTTAACACATTTGGACCACTTTGTTATCTGAAAGGTGTAAAATTCAGTGTATAGAATCTTTAACCTCTTCTGACCTGTTCACATTATTCTGATTGGCTTGGAACTTGAATTCTCTTAAAGCTGAGGGGGAATCTTCAGGGCATAGACACTGGTGGCCTTTCTTCTGTTTTTCTTCTTCTGTTTTCCTCCTGTTCCACTGACTTTGAGGGAAGTTGTTTCTGTGTCCATGTAGGAAGCTCTCTGCCTCCCTTTGTTGCGATTGTTGGTTCTTTTCTTTCTTCCAGAGGTGGGGCCCTTCTTACCTAGCCTCCTGGGTGTTTGCTAAACCCAGTGTATTCTAGCAGCTCATTCCTCTTTTACAAACCTGAAAGTTTCCAGACTGTTGCCGGCTTCACCCAGGATTGTCCTTGGGTACCTAAGCAGAACTAAGTCTCAGTAAAAGTAGTAGAGTGCTCGTCCCCTTGCTCGCTCCCTAGGACCGAAGCTTCCAGAAGCTTCCATATAGTTTAAGCTTTAAAGCTGACTGAATGAGAGAGATTCTTTGCAGGTCAGCCTCAGGTTTATTAGAAGGCTTTTTTGTTTTACTTTTCATGTATTTTTACTGAAAAAATAAAAGTTCAAAAGATGTTTTCCTTGGAAAATGCGGTTAGCTGGGAATATCTGAAGGAATGAAATAATGTCTGTTTAAAGCAAAGAAATTTCTGTTCCCCAATTGGCAAATTAAAATCATTATTATTTTTTTGCCAGTGTTAGAAAAATGGTTGTGTTCTCAGCGACTGTATATTTGTTGTAAGTGATGTAGTGGTGAAAACCAGTCTGGTTTTTTGCTCCTGTATAGAAAAAGCAATAGGTATAAAATAAAAGATCTTCACTTAATTTGCCCTGAAGGGGAAAGACTCCAGGAACACTGCTTACATGCAAATCTCAGATTTCTTACCTCAGATTTCTGTGTTGTGTTGTTCGTGGAGTCTGGGGTGGGGGAGGTGGTTGTGTTTGTTTTGTGTCCTGGTAGCTAATTTTTAAAAACAAAGTCTCCGGCTCCGAGGGCCTAGGGTTGGGGCTGTGCCCACTCCCTCCTGGCCCTGAGCGCAAACCACACAGAAAACATGGCATCGGAGCAGAAAGCCCAGTTTTCGTGGTTTGGAATAGACTCTACTATCTTATTTTTCTCAGACTTAAAAAAAACAAAGTATAAGGGCATTAAGCCAGCAAGCACCAGGCAGCAAGTGCATTGTATGGGGCACTTAGGTTTTAGAATTTATTGACGATGCCATAGCCAGTAAAGTTGTAGTTTGTAAACACCAGGGACAGACACGGTTCTTTTCATGCCCACCTCACCCATGGGAAATTGGTGAGTTTGTGTTCCGAATTCTAGGAGCAGACAATGGGGAAACTCCAAAACACAAATGTAGGGAATAAGGGAGAATGTGGGGCTACAGGCTGACTCAGAACTTCACTGAGAATAATGATGATGTCGTTAGTTCTCAACAGAGAGACCAGATGATCCTTTCTGTCCAGTTATTCCACATGTGAGACGTTTCTGTACATTCTCAGGAAGTCGTTTTTGAGTATCTACCTGCAGATTGAACGTAGTTGAGGGTTGGGGAGAAACCCCGAAAGAATACTTAACTCTAAATACTTTGTATAGTAACATCCCCAACTGCTCAACCCCAAACTTCCTTGTTTGTTTAATAGTTCATCTCAGGGTTACATTAAAGTTTGTGGGGATAATATCAGTTCCCTGTCTGTATCTTGAGAAATCCGATGGCGGATTATTCTCTAGAGCTGTGCTGTCCAATCCAGTAGCCCATGTGATTATTTAAATTAACTCTAATGAAACAAGATAAAAACGCAGTTTCTCAGTGGTACTAGGCACATTTCAGGTGCTTTGTAGTGAGGGGCTACTGTGCTGGACAGCATTTTCATCATCAGAGAGGACTCCTGGGCAGTGCCTTTCTAGAGCCTAGCAGTTTTTTCATATTTATGGAAGAATTCATTCCTTTTATACTCTGTAATGCGGAAGTGCTTTATTGACAGACAGATGTCGAGCTGGGTGGGACAGGTGGTGCACAAGTGCCCCGCCTGTCCCTTGCTCTAGACCGTGGGATCACATAGGACAGACTGGGTTAGGAAAGGCTGTCAGAAGGAGTGTGGTGATACAGTAGCACCTTTTGCACCTGCTGATGGGATGCAGGATGGTGTCTGGTTAACAGGAGAGGCTTTCGAGGCAGAGCAGCCCTTCCAGCTCTGCTAGCTGGTGACACTGGGCAAGTCACTTAACTTTTCTGAACCTGTTTTCTCATCATACCTACTTCCTAGGTTTGTTATGAGAATTGTATTAGTTAAAGTGAGTAGAATAAGGAAATTGAAATACTTAGCACTGTGTGAGCTCAATGCATAGTAGGCCTGTGCTCAATCGCAGTTTTTTGTTATTCGTAGTGATGACTGTGGCATTTCTTATTCTTGTCGAGGCCCATTCCTGTCTTCCTGATATGTGCTGCTCCCCCACCCTCAAAATCATTTCTCTCCTTTCTTTGCTCTATTTCTATCCTCTTTATTCCTTTCTCTTCTGTCTTTTTTCCTTTAACTTAAGGGCCTTGGGCCACTCTGCAGTGATACTCAGGATTGTCCCCTCATTGCTGTGGCAGAGTGGAGAATGGGGAATAACTGATAGAAAAACAAGACTAAACCCTGTAGTGATTCAAAGAAACACAGCTCCTTTGACCAGGAAGGTGGTACATGAGGAAGCTGGTACATGCAGGCCCAGGGGCCGCTTGGAAATGATTGGCCAACAGAGACGGGCTCCACCAATGCGCCCTTGTTAGCGTCGCCCTGTAACTGGTCAGCTACCTGTTATGAGAGCCATGGCTAGACGGTCCCTGCTGATGATCTGTCTTTACTTACGTAGCAACAAAGGAGAGAGCGTGAAGCTAGAAGGCAGCAGGAACGTGAACAGCGACGGAGAGAACAGGAAGAGAAGAGGCGCTTAGAGGAGCTGGAGAGAAGGCGGAAAGAGGAAGAGGAGAGGAGACGGGCAGAAGAGGAGAAGAGGAGAGTTGAGAGAGAACAGGTTAGTTCACAGGGAACGTTCCAGCCATGAGTGAGTTTGTGAGTTGGGTGATTGGGGCAAAAGTACACACGCGTGTGCGTGCACGCACACATGTTTAAGGACATTAGAGATTTTAAGATGCTGAAACAACAATTGGAAGTGCACCAGTAAACCTAGTCTCTTGTCTTTAAAGATATATAAATTATTATGCTTCACAAACCTCTTGAAACCAGCTAAATGGTCTCCAAATAGTATGATGGGTGAAAGATTTCTGAATACATCTTCTTGGGTCTGGCTTAAATGCTTCAAACCTCACACAGCTGGATGATAATTAACTGTTTTTAAAAAGTGAAATTAAAAACCAACTGTAAGAAATTTCTGTGAGAAATGTTTGAAGTAGCCACGGGATAACCGAGTATTTCATATATCCTGGCATATAATTCAGTACATACGTATGTAGCAGTAGAAAAACTAACAACATTGTTGTTTTGTTTAACCAAAAAAAAAAAAAAAAATCAGGATTTAGTAATATGTATAGCATTTGGTAATGCCAGATAATAGTTGTCTTTAGAAATCTCTTATGTTTCCTGAACCGCCTGTGCAAACAGAATCGACTGCTTTTCATTATCTTTGTTGTCAGAGTGAATCCCATTAATAGCCTGTCATGCCTTTCAGTGGATGACTCTTTATTACGAGCTTTGAATAAAGAAAAAAGTTATGAATGGGGACCAATTTATATAATGCTCGAAATTCATACTTAAAATACTTTTAAAAAAACCACAATTGTATTAACTTCCAAATTTGGTTAATCATCTACTACTATCCTTGAGGCTAATTATATGCGTCAGGTTTTCTGAGACTTGGGTCTTCATGCTTATCAGTTCTTCCTAGGAATTTAAGTGATATTCTTTATCTGCTACCTTATTGATATTATTGGCCTGATGTGTTTTTTTTCACATTCTAATTTATACTTGGGGACTGCAAAGAGGAGAGAAAACATTCACACTTTTAAAAATTAAATCACCTAGAGGTAATTCTCACAGTTTGATTGTGAGAAGATGGTAAAAAGTAATACTCAATCTGTATTGTTCTAATGGCAGTCATTAGCTTTTGTGGATAGCAAGTATTCTTCACCTCGTCTTTTAAAAAAATAGCATCAGAATTCACTTTTATTCTGCTTTCCTCATTCTGTTACAAAATAATTATTGCCCTCCTGACAGCGGTGTAGGAAACATGTCATTTCTGCCCTCCTGACAGCGGTGTAGGAAACATGTCATTTCTGCCTCAGTGTGCATGTTTGTGTCCATGTATAATTGTACCCTGCGTGTTGACTATTAGGGCCTTTGTAATTTGGATCAATGTGAATTTTTCAGTTGTCCCTATGTTTTGAAGGCAGTAAACCAATGAGGGGACTAAGTAAGTTATGGTTTAATTCTGTCTAGTTCAAAGAAGCGCTGAGCTAGGAGTCAGATTCCTTTCTCAGTCATTGCTGGGGACGCCACACACCACGCGGGCAGCCCTTGGCATTCCATGTGTCGTGGAGGGTTAGGCTTACATGCACCTCGGGAGCCCAAGGTGCAATCAGGGGCATTTGCCAGTGGACTTGCAGACGTGCTTTTCCCCCCATTGGCTCTTTTTGGCTAAATTGCCTTTCTAAGGAAATTTATGTCATAATTTCTATTACCCAGCATTCTTTGAACCAGGATTATTGGCTAATTAACACTTTTGTTCAGCCCAGATGTATGGTTATTTTTATCTTAAGGTGTGCACTTTGGTATGAGTGGATGGTCAGCAGTAGTCACTAAAGAAATCTACTAAATTTCAGCATTAATTTGCCCTCACAGACCCCATAGTCTACTCCCCTTCTAGAGTACTTAGCTTTCTTCCCTATTGAAAAGGAAGGAAACTTCTTTTGTCTGTAAAATGTTTCATTCTTTTCAGTTTTTATATTTTATTTTATATCTCATATTCGTGCCTCACAAGATGTCCTGAGAGTGTGGGAGAATATTCTTGGTGCTTATTTCTCAAATGAGGAGTCAGAAAGTGGGAGCTTGAGGGCTTGCTAGAGGTCGTAGGTCGAGGTCATGTGCTTTCCCAGGCCTTTAAATATGCATGCAGGTTTTGGGTTGATTCTTTCCTCTATACATAACATATTGTGGATGTGTTCACCTGTTTTCATTAGTTTATCATTCTCTTCCCATTGGCAATAAGTCACGCCCACCCCCTCCTTTCTCTGCGCGCGCACACACACACACACACACACACACTATAGTGAAGAGCCTGAACATATTCACTGCTGAAAAGTCACCTGAGTCTGGTGCTCCCATCCACGACTTTCAGGATGTAGTTATTCCAGGTATCTTCTGTATCATCGGAGAAAACACAAATCGTGTTTGTTTTAATGTTAAACAGGTTTTAGTTTGGGATTTTAAAAGTTAGCAACCTACACGTGTTCTAAATAATGACTAATACGCAGATATTTATTAATGAGAACCCTCTGGTTTCCTGTCTAATTAAACTCTTGATTTCTCCCGAGTCTGCCATCCTGAGAGGAACTTCACAGTTGTTTAAACCCGACATATGTGTGTCACAACTGTGTTCTCGCAGAAAACCTTTCAGACACCTTGGTGCATACGACTGGCGTGCCTGTCGCCGTATTTTAGACTCTAGATCTCAGCAGCGAATTTGAAGCGATTGGAAAAACCCTTAGCAACAGATTTTGTTAGATGTCATCACTAAGTGAATTACCACTAAAGACGGCTGGGGCAGATGGTTCTCGGTGCTCCATTCAGGAGGTTCTGATGCTTTCCTTTTGGCTAAATTGATTGCTGGGTAATTTCTGTGTGACAGGAGTATATCAGGCGACAGCTAGAAGAGGAGCAGCGGCACTTGGAAATCCTTCAGCAGCAGCTGCTCCAGGAGCAGGCCATGTTACTGGTAACGCCCCGTATCTGTCTTGTTCTGTAGTGCCAGGGCTCGTGTGTCTCCCCCTCCCCTGAGCTGGACGTAGCCGTGGTCGCCACCACACCATTTTGGTTAGTGCTGTGGGCTGACAGGCTCAAGTGGAGACGTCCTCTGTGGTCCTACTGCTTGGGGCACATTTCCAGGTGGCTTTTATGTACTTATTTCCTGTTTATAACTTAACTGTTCTCGTTTGGTAGATAGACAAGGTTTTGAACAGAAGTTGGCATTCAGTGAACAAACCAGAATGCTAAGGGCTGAAGGTTCAGAGCACTTGCCATAGGATTTTTACATAGTTTAAGTACCTTTTGAAACCACCGAAACCAATGACATTTAATTCAATTCTCTCTCTGTCCAGTGATATTATGGCTAGCAACAAGCTGTCAGATTTTTCCACAGGTAATATGCTATTTAAAATCCTAGCCATTTTGCTTTGTTATAAAACAAGGGAAGGAAAAGAAAAAGCATGGTCTTTAAAAGGAGTTGAGAAAGAGTGAATTTGGAGAAGAGGTGCACTCTGCAGTGGCCCGTAGATTCAGTGTTCTCCTCTCCCTCTCCAAGGAGTGCCGATGGCGGGAGATGGAGGAGCACCGGCAGGCAGAGAGGCTCCAGAGGCAGTTGCAACAAGAACAAGCCTATCTCCTGTCTCTACAGCACGACCACCGGAGGCCGCACCCACAGCTCCCGCAGCTCCCGCAGCACCCGGATCGGAGCAAGCCCAGCTTCCACGCCCCCGACCCTAAGCCCCACCACGAGCCCGCCGACCGCGCTCGAGAGGTACCTGCTTCCTGTGCTGCTCAGACACTGACCGTGGGATGCCCGCCTCCTGACAGCTGTCTGATACTAGTGCTGGGTGGGCTTAACACCTCGCTGCTGACCCCCGCACCCTGGGTTGTCTAGCTGAGAAGTGAGGGACCCGTCCAGCATCTCTTATCTAGTGAAGTGTTTTGTCCGTGGAGGACCAGTGTGCCTCCACTGACCAATCTCAGGTGAAGGGAACACTAAACCAAACAGAAAGAGGGACGATTGAGGGACAGAATGGATCTTTAAAATGTAAACGAGGGGCATGTGGCTTGGCTGACTACTTTCCTGCCGTGAGCATGAAGTACGCTGATGGCATGATTTACTGACTTTTTGGTGATGGTGATTTGTGACAGAACTGGTGCCTCAGGGCCCCAGAGCCTCCCCGAGAGGATGTGGCAAAGCGGTCCCTGTTCAGGTCCTACCTACCTTTAGGAAGACAGGGATCGGCCTCCAGAGGACACTGAGTCCTGGCCAGTAGGTGGCGACCTGCCACCGCGTCTGGCTCCCAGAGAGGAGATTCTGGGACTCAGTGTTCTGCTTGTTGTGGAATGCCTTTCTTTTCGGTGGAAGGAAATGTGTTTGGGATTCCTGATGATAATTCTTCAGTTTGTTGATTTAGTTGATTGTGACAGATTTAACTTGGTTTTCTAGTTGATCATCTAGAATTCTTGCCAGAAGGAGATTTTAAAGGGTGCCTCTCTTTTTATCTTAAGTATTTCTTTATCCTGCATCAAATCCTAGTCCTGGTTTACTTGTGTCTCCCCGACCCCCTCACCCCCACCCCCAGCTACCCCTCTCTTTTCTTGTTTTCTTCAACTAGAAAACAGGAAATTTCTCTTTAGAGTCCGTCCACTGCCAGGCTTTCTCGGGTATCTTCTTTTCCCTTACTAACACTGAGTTCTGTCTTCTAATTCTCTGATGCAGGTGGAAGATAGATTTAGGAAAACTAACCACAGCTCCCCTGAAGCCCAGTCTAAGCAGACAGGCAGAGTATTGGAGCCACCAGTGCCTTCCAGATCAGAGTCTTTTTCCAATGGCAACTCCGAGTCTGTACATCCCGCCCTGCAGAGACCAGCCGAGCCACAGGTAGCAAGCGGCATCCAGCCGGCTCTGGGTGGAGGAGACGCACGTGATAGCTCCCGAGCCACGGGCTTGCTTGTCCTGTCCTCGTTTCCGTGTGTCACCACATGTAGAAAGAGAAGGGGTCAGCAGGACTGAGTTTAGACTAACTTAAACAGGACAGAGCCTCATTGATAGGGGAGAGAAGGATTTTTCTTTTAAGACTTCTGTTGTATTTATTAAGAATTCTAGATTCAGTAATTTCTTCCTTTAGTGTAACTTTTTGCCTTCCCTAACTGAGATGTTCATAGATAATCACCTCCTTATTCTAATACAAAGATTTGTCAGTTTTGTTTTAGGAAGGTAGTATCATAAGTACATAGAGGGAGAACCAGACCTTTTTCTTAACCTGTGGTCTTTGGCTTCTGGCCACTTCTGGGAGTGGGCTTTAGAAAGCCAACGACTTCCCTGAAATCCCATGTAGAAGTTTTTGGTTTTGACCAAAGGTGCATATTTTTCTAGGAAAAGGGCCTTTTAAAAGATTCTGAAAAGGTTCAAGATCCAAATAAAGGTTATGATTCCATGGGTAAGGTGTGGCTTTCCCTGTAGTAGGTCAGAGTAAAGGTCACGAGCTCTCATTGGCCAACCACAGCCTTCTGCCCTGTCCAGGTGAGGCAGAGCCTTCTGGGCTGACTGCTGTGTTGGTTAAGAAACCCTTTCTGCCGTCTGGAGAAGAAAGTAGACTGCAGAGGTTACCCACGTCAGAGATCTCAGAGATCCTTAAAACATTGACTGCAACTCTCTCAATGAAAATAAATGACTTAGACGTTGGGTCTTTTGAACTGTGTTATCCAGAACACTGGGAATAATTTCTGAGCCTGAGTTTACTTGTCACTGATGTTTGCATGTACTGGGAGACAGAAGTTCACATGCTTGTGATAGAAGCAGCTGTGGTGTTCTGAAAAACAAATTCAGATGAGGATTTGAATGTGTTTTATAGTAAATAATCCCAGTATGAAGTAGTTTAAAAAAAGAAAAAGAACAAGTACTGAAGGAAAAGGTGTATGTGTGTGTGTGGGGGGGGTGGTGTTGGGAGGTGTTTACATGGGATCAGCTGCTTCTTGATTCATAGAAGAACTGACTGCAGGCCAGTTGGGAGCTCCAGAGAGTGATGGTTGGCAAGAAAATGAAGCAGATGAGAGCAGGAGAGGGTTAAAAGGAATAAAGGGAAGGAAGGAGGGACTAGTAGAATTGGTTTGATGACACTCTCACAAAGAGTCCAGGATTAAACTTTTTATTCTGAAAGTAAAACTTAACCCCAAATAGAAAATTTTTATCTATTTAACCACTAACAGTTTAGAAAATAGGAGTTCCTGAGTTGTGTAGACCACTTTTTATATTAGTGACTAGTTAATGCAGTTCCTGGAAACAGCCGCCCTTTTCCTCCTTCTGTGTGAAATTGCTTTGGGCTGAAACATACACCTATGAAAACATGCTTTGGGGGGAACTTTTTATCAGGTAGGATTCTTTATTTTAAAACCCATTTTTAAAAATTACAGATAGTACTTTCTGTTCCATGCTTTTTCCACTGAAAATTTTAAACATTTTAGGCATCTGGGCTTACCCCAGTCAATAACTGGAATTATACGACTCTCACCTAGAAATCATGGAATTATAAACCTGGGGCTAGTTCTGAATCTTGCTTTTTGAAAGGCTGACTCAGCTATGAATTGGTACTTCCAGTTTTCATTAAATGCATTATGTAATAGATACATAGCTGGAATTATATAAATTGCAATGTTGAACACATATTTTAAAATAGAATTGAAAGAAAGTACAGATTATTTCAGATTGTTTTCCCCGTTTAAAAGCAACCAGGTAAACTCAGTTGACAAGTCATTAATTTTCAAGTAGAAGGAGAAGTTAGGGACTTACAGCAATGAATATTTCTAAAGAAATCAAAGTTCTTTTTTTCATAATTGTTAATAGTATGAAGATGCATGGAGATCTAGGATTTGAGTGTTTTAAGACTTGGGAGAAGAAAAAGGGAAATTATTGGTGTATTTGAAAAGTTGACTGTTTTTAAGTTATTCTGTTATAGTCTGTCAAAACATGAGGGGTGTGTGTTTGCTCATTAAATGTGTTGTTTTGCTGTTACTTGGTCTGAAATCCTGCACTGCCAGGTAACCTGAGAGTGGATAGATAGGTCTGCATGTACGGCAGCGTATGTCTTGTCATCTCTCTCCCTCTCTCTACCTGTCCTCTCTGCCTCTACCTGCTCTGACATGGATGTGCATGCAGCACGTTGTCCCTCCTTTCAGGACAGGAAGGCGAGAAGCCTTTTTTAAAATTTTAAATCTTCACATTGATTGCTATCTGTAATGTCCGCATATTAAAAGAGTTTTCCTTATAAGTGTACATTTATTTTCTCCATGTTGTGTTCCCCAAACCATTTCTTCATGTAAAAGTATAACTGTTTTGCTGCCTGGCTTACCTAATACTGTAGCACCCCAGTTTGCACTACCCCAATTCCTGCTTTGAATTTGGTATTGACCAGAAAAGCGTTTTATGCAGAACGCATTGAATGTTTTGTGTTTTGTTTTCTCGTAAGGTACAGTGGTCCCACCTGGCATCTCTCAAGAACAGTGTTTCCCCTGTCTCGCGATCCCATTCCTTCAGTGACCCTTCTCCTCCCAAATTTGCACACCACCATCTTCGCTCTCAGGACCCATGTCCACCTTCCCGCAGTGAGGTGCTAAGTCAGAGTTCTGACTCTAAGTCGGAGGTACCTGACCCCACCCAAAAGGCTTGGGCTAGATCAGACAGTGACGAGGTGCCTCCAAGGGTAAGAAGCAGGAAGACAGACGTGTGCTGCTTTTTCCATTTTGTTATTTTTAAAAAATTAATTATTTTAATTAAGGGTATGGTGACTTCACCAGAATTAAGGGGCGATGAAATTTCAAAGGAACTTTTTACGGTGGGGAGAAAGGTCCATAGGTAGGCAATTACATTCAGCCAACAGCCAGTTTTTTAATATTGCTGTTCACTGTATACATAAACACAAGGTAACATAATAATTTAAGAGTAAGTCTACAAATAATATGCTTCTAGAACAAACAGAATCAAATATGTATTAGCAGTTGTCTTACAACTTTACACAGAAGCTACAAATTATTTTGGAACATTAACCAGTACCAAAATTTTCAGAAAAAGTCTTATAAAGAAGAAAACTAACATAAGCATGTCAAAGAAAATGATTTTTTTCTTTTTAAATTGAGGGACGTTTTTGTTTTTGTTTTGAGGTTTTTTTTTAATTTTTTATAATTAATTAATGGTGAAATGAAAGAAAAAGGCACATTTTAATTTATTTTTCCTCCACTTGGAATTTGCTTCCTCTGAATATTTTCTTGCTTCCTACGAGTCTTTGTTTCTTGCTGATCCATTTGCAGACATTGTTTGGTTTCTTTGAGCTTATTTTCCTGATTCTCACATCATCTCAGCAAAATGCTTTGTATGTCCCCTGCCACCAAACTTCAGTTCAAACATCATATAGGTGTTACAGAAACCTAGAAGGGCTGTTTGTCCTGGCTCCTTTGATGCCTTTGAGTAAATGTTCTCTTTCTTCTGTATCAGTGGAGGGCTAAGAAGGGTCAGGGATGGGGGGAGGTCGGTGATAGGAAGGCTGATGTAATTGGGACTGCTGTAAAAATATGTTTCGGTCGGGAAATCTTTTTTCTCCTCCTCTTTTCAAGAATGTAATTGCTGCATTTTCTACCCAAAGGTTCCGGTGAGAACAACATCTCGTTCCCCTGTTCTGTCCCGTCGGGACTCCCCACTACAGGGCAGTGGGCCGCAGAGTAGCCAAGCAGGTCAAAGAAACTCCACCAGGTAAAACCAGGGAGAGGCTGAAGAACAGATTCCCGGCGCAGTCTCCTGCAGTCGTATGTCATCCGTTTTCATAAAAATGCCCACAAACAGGGACAAAGAGGTGATCAGTTTGTAAAAGAAAAACTGCCATAAAATCCATTAACGTAAATCACATTACATTAATCTGGAGTGAAGAGTCTGAATCCGACTGTGTACACTGGCAGTTTTAAAATGAAAGCTAGCACCTGTTTTTGTAAGCGTAAGTGGAAGGAACAGCAGAAAAGGGGGAGCGGGCCTAAGACTTGTACCCTGAAGGAGCTTACTATCTAAACGGCCTAAGGCCTTGGCAATGGTATGGGACTCAGAAAAAGGCCGCTAAAGAAAGCCTGCGGTTGACATACAGTCTGCAGGAAACTGGTGAGTTAACCAAATAACAGTGTTAGATGCTAATGCTGTTCCGTCCTGTACAATAGCTATTAGCCACCTGAAGCTACTTCGATTTGAATTGAACTTAATTTAAATAATAAAATTAGAACCTAACTTTCTTAGCGGCACTGGCCACATTTCAAGCTCTCCCGGCCCCGTGTAGCCAGTGGCTTCCATGTTAAACGGCTACAGAATACTTTCGTCCTCCCAGTAAGTCCCAATGACCAGTGCCGTCCTAGTGGAAGAAGCAAAGGTCGCTGTGTCGCCGTGGGGAGTGTTTTGTGCCTGATCATCCTTGATCCTCTGAAGGTACCGTTGTGCACACGGAACCTCAGTGTAACTTGAAGTAGTGAGATGGCTCATAGCCCAGAAGCTGCAGGGAGCCGTCTTGGTCCTTACATGGCCAGGGCGGACTGTGGGTTCCCCTGTGACTGGGTCTCTGCATCAGTCCTCACCCAGCAAACTGGTGTCCCGGGTGTGTGCCTGGCGGGGACACATCGTAGCCCATCTGTCTGTCGTGTTTACAGCACAGCGCAGACAAGGAACCCTTCATAAGTGTCAGTTCATGAGAAGGGGGATGGATGGCTGAGAGCAGCAGCCTGCAAACAGTATAATTTTGTGTGTAATTATATGTAAGTGGAATTTTTCACAGTAAGAAACTGAGTTTGTAGCTGTGAAAGAAATAATGACACTTCTAGATCCAACAGTAGCGTTTCCTCTCACACGTGATGGCGATTTTGGGTCTGCTAATGGTAGAAAATCATTTAGCATTTTTGGTTTGGTAATATATCTGAGATAAAAGCCATGAGTAACGTTGTTACAGCTTTTGCTGAGCTGAATGTTAAATGCTGTTTGTAGGCTGTTTTCTCATCATCCCTACATTTCATGCATGTGTTACCAGTTGACGCTGCATTTTGGCATAATGCATTAGCGGTTCTCTCCTCTTCTTTTCCAACAGCAGTATTGAGCCCAGGCTACTGTGGGAGAGAGTGGAGAAGCTGGTGCCCAGGCCTGGCAGTGGCAGCTCCTCGGGGTCCAGCAACTCGGGATCCCAGCCTGGCTCCCACCCTGGGTCTCAGAGCGGCTCGGGGGAGCGCTTCCGAGTGAGATGTAGGTTGCCTTTCCTTCCTTCTTTCCCTGTTAACCACATCAGGCTATGATCATGTATTGGGAACCCTTTTCAATCATGGGAGCAGACGTGTAGTTAGCACATAGCTGCGTATCACAAAACAATATTTCAGTACGGGGTGTTAGTGACACTAATTAATAGTCATCATAATGTTAATAATTAAAGAGTTAACTTTTGAGAGCTTACACAGACCCAGCACGGGGAACACTTTGCCGGCATTACCCCATGAGATATAGTTATTGTGTTCATTTTACAGATTATAGTAACTGCAATTTAGTGAGATTAAATAACTCCTTCAGCTTGACTAGCTAAATGTCTGAGCTTAGATTTGAACCCACTTCTTTCAATATAGACTCCCATCAATATTGACGTCAGTAGTGGTTATTTCAACCTACTCACAATAATAGATTATCAAAATTCCCTCTCCTGTATTATTGCCATAGCATGAGAAGGTATTGTGACTATTAACTAGAGTGTGATGACGGTCTAAATTAGGAGTCAGAAGCCCTGGGGTCCAGACCTCCATGTGGAGACCCTGCCCTGAGTGGGGCTGAGACGTGGGCAGGGCCTGCGGGGAGAGAAACCAGAGGCGGGGTGGGCGAGGCCCGCTCTGGAGCGCACGCCTGGGTGCTCACCTGGGTCCGCCTTTCTTGTCTGTTTTGCGCTTCACAGCATCATCCAAATCTGAAGGCTCTCCGTC
This sequence comes from Rhinolophus hipposideros, assembly GCF_964194185.1. Classification (NCBI taxonomy): domain Eukaryota; kingdom Metazoa; phylum Chordata; class Mammalia; order Chiroptera; family Rhinolophidae; genus Rhinolophus; species Rhinolophus hipposideros. The sequence goes on along the minus strand of NC_138058.1, from coordinate 9,232,687 downwards.
TCAGCGCCTTGAAAATGCAGCGAAGAAACCTGAAGATAAAAAAGAAGTGTTCAGACCTCTCAAACCTGCTGTAAGAATTGCACAACATCAGTTTTATTTATTTCAAGCTTGAGTGAGATCTTTATGAAAAATAATGTAGTTGAGAGGCGCAATCCTTTCGGTGGGCCCCCCTCACAGATTTGAGGAATTATAAGGAAGCCATGAACCTCAGACACATTTGTGTCTCCCCACCCTAGTCATAAAAAAATGTGAAAGAAAAGCCTTTTTATCTCTGCTTAGCATTAACCTTTATGCATTCTTGATGAGTTGGGCATTTATAATACTGGCTTTTAGAATAAATTATTTTACGTCAGCTTCTTAAACTCACCTGTTATTTAAATTCTGCCTGTTGGTACCTGGATGGCAGTGTGACTGTTTCTCATACTTCTCCTTCAACCCCTGTTGCATTAACTGACCACGTGACTGCACACTGTGGCCTTCTTAGCCTGTGAGAATTTTGGTTTCCTGCTTGATTGATTTCTGTGCTTCTCCTCTCTCCCCTTCTTTCTCCTGGGCTACTTTGTGCTGTGCATTCTCCATCACTGATGGTTTCCCTGGCTCAATGGAACTGCTGCTGGACTGCAGGGTGAAGTGGTAAGCTCGTCGGGGAAATTCAGCCTCAGAGCAGTAACCTAACTGCCTTTTACACTGAGCTTGTTTTCGACCTATGTTGCTTTTCTTTCCTCAACTCGCCTTTCTATTCTTTTCTAGAATGAAAAACGCTAAACTTTTGCTTCATGTTTTTAACAACAGAATTTGCTGCATGCATTTTTAAAATTATTAAATACAGCTTTTAAAAACGACTTCTTAAAAAGTCACAGCTGTAGTCATGAAATAGTTAACAAGACTCAAGGTCCAATACTTGACCACTGCTATTTCAGAGGCTCAAGCTCAAAGAAAAGAAACATGTTTTCACTGTAGAGAAGCAGAAAACTGTTGGAACTGGTAAAAAGAAAAAACGGAATAGCCTGCTTTATAAAAAGTCATTATTTTAAAATAAATCCCCAAGTAGAAAGGTACACTTCAGACTTCTGTATGAAAATGTAGAATATAAATAATTATCACACTTGGAAATTATATTTGGATAATTGGTTGAATCTTAAAATATCTCAGTATAGAAGAGTAAAGGGAAATGAAGCCCTATTTGAATAATATCTTTTACCATGGATTTCTTCTCTCTCTGATGTTCATATTTATTGGCACTGTGATGGGGGTGTGGAGACGTGGGGACAGTGGGGACAGAGGAGCCTGCCTCGTTCCCTGCCCAGCAGCACACACTGCTACCACCCTGTCACTTCGTGTGTCATGAACGGTTTTCATGAATGTGACAAGTTGTTAATGATTGAAGAAAGATGTGAATGATATACAGGTGCTCACTTCACTCTTTCACTTTTAGGTAGGTTCAAAATTGTTAAAAATAAAAGTTGGAGTTAAAAACAAAAACTTCACCAAAGACGTACTTTAAATCAGCCCTCTTTAACTAGAGTTTTGCTTTATGGATAATCTCCTTAGAAGATTTTTTTACAGAGGCAGATCTCTTTATAAGAAACTCCAAGGACCTGTCTACACACATTTGTTGGGCTAGAATTTTTATCTTACAGTTGAAAAAACAATGCTGTCAGCTTATCACAAGCAGATTATTATGTTTTTTTATTGTGAGATTTGAACTGTATATACCGTCTTTGACTTCTTTTTGTCTTTTCTATATTTTTGTCTATCTTTTGACTTTTTTTGGTCTTTTCTACCAGAAGCTTTAAGGACCTACCTTTACGTGATGCTGGTAAATACTCTACCAAACAGTTTAACGAAACTGCTGTTGTGGCTCTTTTCTCCATCAAGTAGTCAGAACGAACAACTCCTCATGCTTTGCTGGTTCCTCCCACCCCCACCCCCGGCCTTGCCTTACTTTCTTTTTTCTCCTGTGCATCAGGATTTGACTGCACTGGCCAAGGAGCTTCGGGCAGTGGAAGATGTGCGACCGCCGCACAAGGTGACAGATTACTCCTCGTCCAGTGAGGAGTCGGGGACCACGGATGAGGAGGACGACGAGGCAGAGCAGGAGGGGGCCGAGGAGCCCACGTCCGGAGCGGAGGACACCAGAGCCGCGTCAGTCCTCGGTGTCTCTGGGGAGGATGAGTGTCCCCACTGGGCCTTTGCACTGGGAGCCAGTTTTTCCTTAACCTGTCCTGAGAGTCTGTGAACATGTGACACGCAGGTGTTCTGGGGTCAGCGGCAGGCAGCCTTTGTGTTTCCCTTCTGCTCGTGTGTGTGCGTGTGCACGTCAGGGCCTCCCCAGGACCCCCAGGACCCCCGCATGTGTTTCAGTTTTTCCTTTTAGTTTGAGGACATGGTAAATGGGAAATTTCATTTCAGCGTAACTAAGAATCCATAAGTGTTCCTTCTGATTTTTCTGCTCAAAAACAAACTGTACCAGCAGGAAGTTCATTATTGAAGGGGAAACGCTAAGCATTTGTTTTCCTCGAGAGAACTCTTCTGCCTGGAGAGCTGACCTCACCTAATGACTCTGAGAGGGTGCAAATCTAAACAGAATGTCCTTAACTAAAGGGACTTCTGGCCCTTCACCTCTGGGTTTTGTCACAATAGGTCATCTCTGAATTTGAGCAATGGTGAAACGGAGTCTGTGAAAACCATGATTGTCCACGACGATGTAGAAAGTGAGCCAGCCACGACGCCGTCCAAGGAGGGCACTCTGATCGTCCGCCAGGTACCCGTGTCTTCGCTCCGTTGTTGGAGGCTGAGCTTCTGTACTCATTAACCCACTTGCTCATTCACTCACTCATGCTGTTTCTACGCCATCGTCTGTTTTCATGTTGACAAGCCCCAGCGGGTAGAGTGGGCTAGGGCGGCAGGTGCGTGCTGCATGCGACAAGGTGACCAGCCGTCTGCACCCCACATCGCTGCTCCTCTGCATGTCTTGCGACGGCCCTCATTCAAGCAGCGCACTGAGTCTCAGTCTGTGTCTGATAGAGAAGCCGCAGGGTCCTGGGCAGGCTTGTGGCGGAAGATGGGGCTGGTCTAGAGGCCTGTGCCCCTGCAGAGAGCGCTGAGCTCTGAGCCCGGCAGCACAGGGAGGGCCTCGGGCAGCAGCAGGGCCGGGAAGTCTCTGGTGTGTTCCCCAATGTTAGTCTTCTCACTTGTTGACTATTAAATGTGTACCACCCAGTTGTGCTCAGATTGGATGACAGAGTTTTTACAACTGTCTGTTCATGTCTCAGCTTAGCTGTGAGGAAAGCGATCGGCTTCTCATTTTAATAGAACAGGGCACCGATCTAGCATTTTGGACTTTGCCCTGAGTATGTCCCATGCTACGGGACGTGGGAAGAACATGGACGAGACCAGGATTCAAAGAAACGACAGGGTACTTTCTAGAGCTTCAGACAGAAAGATTTAAAAAGAAAAAACAAAAAGAAAAAACTCCTGGTGGTTTTGGTAACAGTGGCCGGTGTGGCAGGAGAACCTGGGCGGACGCTCGGGTCCTGTGGCCAGCAGATGAGGTGGCTGAGCCCCGATGGCTGCACTGTGGCGTTCAGCAGGGCAGTGGCAGCGATTCCGGCCGCCGTCGTCCGACCTTTCCCTGCTGATGTAGCAGCCTGGAAAGGCACACAGCAGCACCCAACGCAGTCAGTTATCAGTAGGTCGTAGGCCATTTCAGCAGCGCTTGAGCGAGACCAGTGTGCCTGTTTTCTCTGCAGAGTACAGTTGACCAAAAGCGTGCCAGCCATCATGAGAGCAATGGCTTTGCCGGTCGCATTCACCTCTTGCCAGATCTCTTACAGCAAAGCCATTCCTCCTCCACCTCCTCCACTTCCTCCTCCCCATCTTCCAGCCAGCCGACTCCCACCATGTCCCCACAGACACCCCAGGACAAGCTCACTACTACTGAGGTATGTCTCGCACCACAGCTGGCTGCTCTCCTAGGGTTAGACCACTGCCTAGTCGCTAGTGTGCAGAGGAGACCTTCCCCACCCGCTTTCTTCTGTCACCTACCCTCCCCCAGCCCCACGTAACATGCTCCAGATCTGCATACAAACCCCTAACCGAGACCAAGCGCCCTCCGGACTTGCCGGCTCACGGTTTCTTCTCCTCTAGATGAGTGTAGCTGCATGGCTTTCTGTATTCAGTTTATTTTTTTTTAAAAGCCTGAATGAAATGATTGCTATATTCTCAGATCCGTTATGTATTTGCTATGAAACTCTCGCAGTCCTTTGTGGAATCTGCCTTTTGCATTCTTTTTATCTAATAAATAAAATACAGAAAACTTTGGTTAAGCAGACTTGGCCTGATCTGACAAACTCGTTGTCCTGAGCAGGAATTTCCTTCAAACAGGACTGGATTGTCTTTTTCTGGGGGGGGAGGGTGCGTGGGGGCTTGTGGGTTGGTTGCTCTTAATTGGTTTCTACCAACCCTGTTAAAAGGACTTCTTTCCTTGACATTTACAACCATTCAGAGTTTAAGAGGAGGCCAAATGCTTTTCGGGAAAACCTAGAAAGTTAGGCGTTCAGCAAGAAGGGCAAAGGTCTGAGTGTGCTTTTACTTTCAAACGTGAGCGGGAAATCCTGCGTGCTCATTGGAAGGCTTGGCTGTGGCTCTCGGTCTGGGTGCCAGTCGGGTGAATCCCTTCTGTGGAACAGGGGCCCCCCCGCAGGGACAGTACACCTTGCCCACCCTCTACTGAGTGACCCAGTGATTTGGTTTCATGGGAGGTTTGGTTTCTATGCATTTGTCTCACAGTTGCAGGAGGCTGAAAGTGGCTTGTAGATCCAGCCAGTCGTGCTGATATAAACACTTAACGGCCTGCTCCTACTTCGGTTTCCTTGTTAGAAAGGATCAGACACTCCTCACCCCTGAGGAGCGGGGGCAAGTCAACTGCTTTTAAGGCAGGCTCGCCTCAGGGTGGCCGTTGGCGACTGGCCCCTGGTTTTGGGACAGGCAGGAAGGCTGCCAGCGGAGGGCATGGGTCCTAGGACATGGTGACTGCAGCTGCCCGTGGGGGGAGAAATGGTACAGGATGAAAGGACTGGAGCAGACACGTTCTCTCTTATCCAGTGATGAACCCCACCTGCACTCCCATTTCTCCTTACGTTTATATTTAAACTTTGCTCCATTTTGCTCTAATGTACAGAATTTACTATAACCCTTAACTCACTAAACTGGCAACTTGACTTTTCTGTTTGTTTTGTTTTTAATTGTCATTACATTTCCACTTAACAATTTGTTTCACTTCCTTTGTGGTTTTTTTTTTTTGTCTTAAGTTACATTATTAACCAAAACACTAGTGCTGGTAAAAGAGCAAAAGGATATGCCCTATTTTGTCATTTGCACCTTTCACTAATGAGCCCCTTGTTTGATACGGGTTTAATAATGATGCACCTGAAACGAGGGTAGCCAAAGCTTCTGGAGCTTTCTGGCAAGAGGCTCACTTTAAAATAAATAATATGAAATTTAGATTTGCCGATATTCCAACAGAGATTAATTGGACTTTTGGGGGCAGGAGAGTACATTCAGAAATGGATGAGAGGAGATCAAGACATTTCAAACCTCCTTTAGGAGTTTTTCATTACAATTATTTACTTAGAGCATGGCACGTAGATCTTACTGGTAGCGTGCGGCATTCCTGTCTTGGGGAGCACTGTTCCCGAAGAGGCGTAGCTCTCCCCGTGGGCCCAGGTCCAACAGCCTGCTAGGGGGCATGTGGCACCTGTGCAGAGGCGCCCCCGGGAGCGTCTGGGGCCTCATGCAGAAGCACAGGAGCTTTCATGGGGAGCCAGTACAGTAGAGAAGTGGGTTGAAATGTTTTAATGTTCATCTTCTTAATGTCATTTGTATTAATAACGTTGAAATTTACATTGCAGACTCAGTCCGCTAGTAGCACACTCCAGAAACACAAATCTTCCTCCTCCTTTACACCTTTTATAGACCCCAGATTACTACAGATTTCTCCATCTAGTGGGACAACAGTGACTTCTGTGGGTAAGTAACATAGCAACAAGAAGGTAGCTGACAAACGGGACTCGGTCACTTTGCGTTGCTCTTTCTGGTGGCTTACTAGGCATAGCACGGTGGTGTTTCAGGCGCAGACCTCAGATACACATACACCCACTCCGCTTGCGTTGCCTTATTTGCAATGAGCCGCGTGGTCCATTTCCTTTTTCCATTTCCATTTCCTACAAATTTCTTTTCCTTGACAAACACTCAATTATGCAATAAGAACATTTCCTCAAGGTGTAGTGGGGTGGGGGGAGGCAGGTGCAGTGTTAGTGTGCACAGAAAATAATTTCCAGTGTACTGTCTTTTAGTGGGATTTTCCTGTGATGGAATGAGACCGGAAGCCATAAGGCAAGATCCTACCCGGAAGGGCTCAGTGGTCAATGTGAATCCCACCAACACTAGGCCACAGAGTGACACCCCAGAGATCCGTAAATACAAGAAGAGATTTAACTCTGAGATTCTGTGTGCTGCTTTATGGGGTAGGTATCTTACTTCTGCTCTGGCCCTTTTATTTTTATTCTGAACAGGGAACTGGTGTTTTAGAGAAGTACTGTTTTGGCTAGTTTAGGGATGTTTTGAAGAGCTGCTGGCAGATAAGATGGCCGACAGCTCTGACGGCCATCCCTGTCCTTCTGTAGAATCACGGCAGGTGTGTGTGTACGCTGGAACTTGGGTCAACCATCAGGTATTACAAAGAAGAAAAGTAAAACGATGAGAAAGACATTCAGTTTGGTCCATAGGGAGAATGAAGAAATGTGTTGAATGGCTTTTCCTTAAATGTTTTGGTTTGACATTTTTTCTTTGCTTTTTGTGACTTGGGCCTCACATCTCAATGAGGCTTTTAAAAGCAGTCTTTCGCTGCCAGGTCTGCAGCAAGGGCCCTTGGAACTTGACTTTCATGTTGGATCCCTGCAGTGTTTGTGAATCGTCTTGAAAACCTACGACACCGTCACAGTGTGTTCATGGAGCATGCAGTGCATAGGACCCTGCCGTCTCACTTTCTAGAACTTGCTTTTCTGTCACCCCCCGGTCCATCACCTTCCTCGCTCCCATAGACATCCTGCTCTTGGCCTTCCCTTGTCTTCCATTCCCACACTTTGGTTTTGTTCTCCTCCTCCCTGGTCCCACAAATTGGCTGTTTTTAACAGGGACTCTGCATTTCTACTCGGAAGTGCCTTAATCCCTTGACATTGCAAGTATGAACAGATAGAAGACATGCAGTCCGTTCACTGAGCCCACACCACCCGCTCCCTAGCACGCGCGTGCCTTCCCCACAGGGACTGGCCAGCTTCGCTCCCCACCCACCTCACTGCCCGAAACGATGGAGGCTGACGTGAGCCTCAAGATGTTCCTCATCCTGTCGTGGAAGAAGGGAATGCACTTACTAAGCCTCCCGCCTCGTCCACCTCTGAGCTTTATCTGCCTGCTGACTCCTCCCCTGGCCCCCGCAGAAGCTCTTGCTCAGCCTGGCTCCTAAGGGTTTGGAAGAGCTTCTCTACCCATTACAGACACACTTACTTTCTCTTTAATTCCTGCAGCTCTGGGTTGCTGTCCTTGTCCCTACTGAGTATTTTACATCCCCTAAAGATCATAAGGCCCTTCCTTTATTAACCTCCTAGGTAGAGGTAACCGTAGCCATTTGGGGGATGGTTGGGATCACAAGAAAGCGGCCGGCGTAGCATTGTCTCGGCACGCTTACTACTGCTCACTGCATGTCAGCTGTGGTCGTTCAGAGAGCTGAGTCCCACACTGAGGGCCTGTCAGGGGGTGTTTATGTCATCAAAAATGATTATATTCTATTTCATGTGGACATAGTATTAAACACGTTAATTCTCTAGAAGTTGAAGTAATGTTTGTCCAGACTGTACGGGAAGCCGTCTTACCCTTATTTTATATTCCTCTAATTCCTCTAGGTGCTGGGCCCCATTCTGTGTGCCGATAACTGATAGTTTTAAATAAAATTCTTCTTTTTCCTAATTAATGTCTTTAATACCTCTGAGAAAAATAGAGCATCTCGAGCCTGTGTTTTTAAAAATGAAGTGGTACTTTCTGTTGATCACTGTTAAAAGAAGAGATTAGGAGGTGACTTAAAGTTGAAACGTTTTTTCTGCAAATGAGTGTATTTGAGTTGCTGGTTGGCTGCGGGCACCTCCATGGTGGCTTTCCTTAACCTGCTTGTGGTAGCTGCCGTGAGTTACCTGTCAAGTTAAAAATAAGCCTCTTTCAGGCTTAGACCCAGAGAAGTCAAAACCTGTACTATGACAGCTGTAGCCTGACAAGAGAAAATTCAGAGGATTTGGAAGTTTATTTTCAAATGGTAAAATTGACGCATTTACGTCTGCTGCCCAGTGTTAGATACATTTTGTGTGTGTGTACCTTCCCAGAAAATACTTGCAGTGATCATTCTTTTTTAAATCATCTTACACAACAGACTTTTGTTTTGTGAATTGTTGTGTATTTATTGCATTTTTTAATAAGGCAATTTTCCCCAGTTTGCAGCCAGGATTATTTTAACACATCTTTTGAACATGATTGTTTCCAGTCTTATGGTCATAACGAATCATCTGCAGTTAACTGCAGCATTTTGCTTATAATATAATTTATAGACTTTGAAGGAAATTTTAAATCATGTTATACAACTCTTAGCCATTTTTTTCATCAGCCAACACCAGATTCCTTTGAGTATAGTTGCAGTTCTTGGTACAGCTTACCTTTGAATGATTAGCATTGTAAAGCTTAATTATATCTAGCAGTTGATGAAAGGTTTAAAAAGTGAATTTATAAAACTAATTGCCGCATGCAACTTAATTGTTTTCATAGGCCTGTAATTTTCAAGGTTGTTATTTTCCAGTGACTGTCTATATTCCTTCAACTGCTAACACTCAGTGCTGTACACAGTTTTTGGAACTACATAATAGAGAATTAGAAATAGGGTACAAGTGCCAAAATATCTGCAGTTTTTGTGTATATGAAAAGATTTTTTTCAGCTTTATGTTTATTCTTTTATTCTTTCGTACTGTAAAATCTTGATTGATATTTGAATGCTATTTATTTTTGGAAACCACACATAATAAAAAGATTTCACACAGGTCACGTTTGGGGTAGCTATTACCAAATTTTTAACATATATTTTTTTAGCTACTTGATGTTGACAATTAACCAGGAAACTTAAAATATTATATGAAATGAAACCTTTGGAATGGACACTTTGTCTGGTGGCAGCTCTGTCAGTTAATGTTTTATCTGCTGCAAATGACTTAAAAGCTATTTAGAATTACCTCACCTAGGGATGCGAAGGAAATAAAGTCCCCATTGACAGGGCAAAACGGCCAACCTCCAGAGTAAAATTTTAGGAAAATGAGTAGAGCATGGCATCAGCATTCATTTCTCTTATCCTGATAATAAATATGTTTTTAAATTGGACGGCAATTTTTCTTCTTTAAGTCATCATCTCGTGTGTATGATATTTCTATTGAAGATGAGCTTCTTTTTTATAAGAGCATAATGGCTTGCTGTAAGCCTCGTAAAGTGTAACACTATGAGCTCTAATCCAAAGCCGTGATGGGACCTGATTGATAAGATATCAGTGTCATCCATTAGCTGCACTGGTTGTTATGGCAGCCTCTAGCCTCAGGTGGCTCTTTAAAGGTAAATGCATTCAAACAGGAAATTCAGTTCCTCAGGGGCACGAGCCACATTCCAAGTGCTCAGTAGCTACATGTGGCCATTGTCTGACATCAGACATCACAGGTGAAAGTTCTAGCGGACAGAGCTGGTACATTTTAAACTAATTAGATGGTACATTTTAAACTAATTAGAGATGACAGAAGAAGCCTTTTTCCTTACGTTGTACGTATGAGTATACGTTGAGGGTTTTGTTTAATTTTATGGATCACTCTAGATGAGTAGTAAATAACTCAGGTTTTCCCCTTTTCCACCCAAGTTCCAGAGGCTTCCCTCAAAATTTCTGAAGCTGTTTCGAAGTATGTCAGGCTCTAACAAACTATCTCATTAAAATAATACTGGCCTACACGGAAGGCACCTGTGATTTGGCGGAGGTGCATGTGGGCTGGGCACTCTTGTAAAACGTAGTTTCTGCAAGGGCAGGGCGGAACTGCATTGTATACCGAATAGATTTGTAGTGGGGGCTTGGTCAGGCCACACTGTTACCAGAAACTGGATGTCTGTCTCTAGCATGTGGCTTGCGTCCTTTGAGGTTCCAGAGCTGACAGGCCACGGCATTACTTGTAGCTGTCGTCTGTGTGGGCCTGGCCCGCTATTAGCTGCTCAAGTTCTTACTCGAGTTCGAAGAGCAGTGATAGGAGGGGCATGCGTGAATTCCACGTTCCCTGCTTTTAAATACTGATTAAGCAGTTGCTTTGTAAAAGCACAGGTAACTTCATGCCTTGTCTCAGTGAGTTTATTACCTGATTTGGGTAATGCAAACAAATGTGCTTCATCCCCTAGGAATATAACATGATCTCTGCTGTGCGTTACCAAATTGGTTTAGACCAAGGAAGCAAGTTCATTTGGGGAAATAAGTGAATGATAAAGACGTAGAAATAAGGCGGCTGTAGGGGCAGAGCGTTTGGAATGTGTCCTGGACCCTCTCCTGTCAAGAGAGTGTAATTTTGAAGATACAGGATGACTCAGCGAGCACTGGAGGAAAAGTAGGACTGTTCTGATGTGCAGCCATGAGGAAGTAGAGGGAGGGTATTGTAACCACCTTGGTTAAGGTCTCCATCCATCAATTACAAGGTCGCCTGAACTCGGGTGAGAGCGGGGAGGAAGGTTTTGGTGGTCAGTCTGACCTGCGTAAAGGAGCAGTTGTGGGAGAAGGTGGTGCTGTTGGTAGAATTGGCAGCGGTCCAGAAGCTGTTGGAGCCGGTGGTACAGCGGGAGGGTGGGGTGTGGACTTAGGCGCCGCCCCAGCAGACACAGCAAAGGAGACGTCAGTACTTAGGAAGCAGAGATGGTGCACGGAAACAAATACGGAGGAAGGAGACTGGACGCAGCTGGGGGCAGTGGGAAGAAACTCGGCACATAGAGAGCCAGGGTGGGTCCCATGGGGAGGTCACAGTACCTTAATATTCCTAAAAAGCAGGACAGAGGACTGACTGCAGTTGTTGCTTTCTTGGTGATGATGGAGATTGGTCTTTAAGGAAATTGCACACTGGGTGATAGAAGCCTGATCAGCCACAAACTGGTAAGGACTTCAGGTTGTGTAGAGCCATTCCAGAAATTTGCCAGCGACAGTAACGACAGCTAAGGGAAGCACAGGGTGATCAAGAGATCTTTTCAGACGAGTTTGTTCAAGTGTCTGATGTGGTAAATGAGAAGTAGAGTCTGTAACCAATGGGATTGTGAGCGCAAAACATTCTGGGGGAGCTGGGAGCCCCACGGGTGGACTGGAAAGGAAATTGGGGGGAGAGGCTTACTTGCTTCCCCTCTTATATCATTTTTCATGTTTAGGTAAGTACCATGTTTCCCCGAAAATAAGACCTAGCCAGATAATCAGCTCTAATGGAGCCGTCTTTTGGAGCCAAAATGAATATAAGACCCGGTTTTATTTTACTATAAGACCCGGTCTTATATATATTCATTTCTGCTCCAAAAGACACATTAGAGCTGATGGTCCGGCTGGGTCTTATTTTCGCGGAAACACGGTAGTTCATCGTCACTGCTTGATGGTCATGTGTTGCAGTTCGATTACTTGAACTGTAACTCTTTTGACCTTTTCTTTTTATGGGTGAGTTAAGGAAAGTACTTTTTGCCGGATGGGTCATGTTATCTTATCCTTCCCACATAAGTTTGCTGAACGCAGTACAAATCAGGTCTCTGTCTTCTCGCAACAGGAGTGAATTTACTGGTGGGAACAGAGAGTGGCCTGATGCTGCTGGACAGAAGTGGCCAAGGGAAGGTGTATCCTCTGATCAACCGAAGACGGTTTCAACAAATGGATGTCCTCGAAGGCTTGAATGTCTTGGTGACAATATCTGGTAAGTTTGCTGAGTAAAGCAGGATGACAGCACTGTTTAAAACAGTGCTTCACAGCACTCAACAGTTAGCTCATTTTTGAAGTAATGGTTAAATGAGACGCGCCACAGCCTGATTTTTACAATAACATGACAGCAGAATTAACTTAATAATCTCTGTCTCCTCTAAAAAGCAGTCTTGCAAAGCACAGGGCGAGCACTAGCTAACTGACATCTCCCATGCCACCCACACTCTCCGCTCCCTGCTGCTTGCTGGGTTTGTGTTCACTTCCTCCACGGGACTCTTTCATGCAAAAGGAACTATTCTTTGCTGAGCTGGTAAAAGTACTGTATTGCGTTTTTCTTATGCCAGTGACCACTGTAAGTTTATTTTTAGAAAGAGCATTTTTCTTAGTGAAAATTATGTAATATGTGTTCACTGCAGACAGTAAGAAACTATAGCAGAAAAGCAAGGAGGTAGGAGAAATAAAAAGTAAAACGACCCAGAGATGACATGTATAACTTTTTGGGTTCTAACTGCCAGTCTTTTAAACATACGCCCACTCAGAATACACACTTAAGGGGAAAAATCTGCATCAAAGTGGTTATGGAGTATTCCAAACATCCAGAAAATAATAATGACAGAATAACATGACACCCATGTACTAGTTTTTACAGATGCCAAATACACTGTTGTACATACACTTAGCACCCCATCTCCCGCCCAACTGCTCTGGGAACCACTGTCCTGAAGCTAGGGTGTATCCTGTCCATTCTTGATGGTCCAAACCATGTAGCCTGCTCTTTCCGTGTCATTAAACCTTCCTCCATGATACCCGTTTTACATGGCTACAGTATGTTTCTTTGCATAGATGTCCTAAAATTCATCTGTTCATTTTCTGTTGTAAGTCTTTCAGTTTACTCCCTCTCATGTAAATATTTTTCACAAATATCTTTGTACCTTACTTAACCTTGAGCATACATATGCGTGTTTCATAGGTCATAATTTCCTAATAATTTGTATGATTTTTGGGATGAAAGAGTATACAAAATTATGAAACTTTAAATGGTCTTATAGTGACCAGCAGCCATTTTGAGTCAGTTATCTGCTAACTCATGCTTGTTATTTTTGTTCACATGTAGAAAATTTCTTGCAGTTATTTATTTTACTTTTCAAATAGACTTTTGGTTGTAAGTAATGACGTTTATTGAAATGCGAAAATTTCACCGTCACAATTAAATGAGAAAACAACCACTTAAAACTTGAGTGTTGATGGCCAGTGGGTTTTAAAATTGGAGAAAAAAAAAATAAATGTGCAGCTAAAAATGGTTTAAACTTTATTTTTTGATCCAGTAAACAAGATGATTCATGGGGATCAATACTCAGCTGATACCAGTGATACTTTTTTGGTCTAATTACTTCCTTTTCTTGTCTTATTGCAGTAGAGAGGACATTCAGTATGACATTAATAGGAGTAGTGAGAGGACACCCTTGTTTTCAGATCTTAGGGGGAAATCATAGCGTTTCTCACCATGAGTATGATGTTAGCTGTAAGTTTCTTGTAGATTTTTGTTTTTTATCAAATTGAGGCAGTTTGCCCCCATTCCTAGTTGCTGAGAGTTTTTATTATAAAATGGGTGTTGGGTTTTGTTAAATGCTTTTTCTCCATCTATTCATATGATCATAGGATTTTTCTTCTGTAGTTTTTGATGTGGGTGTCTGGCTTATCTCAGCATCTATTTTTTCTGGTTGTCTATAGCTGTAATTTGTTTCCCTTTATTCCTGTGTATGACCATACCTCAATTTATTCACTCACCCTTCTGTTGACAGACGTTTGTTTCCTGTTTGGGGCTGTTATGAGCAATGCTGCTGTGAACATTCCCATGCATGTATTTGGGGCTCATGCACACACGTTTATGTTAGGAGAGAAGTTAACTGGATTATAGTGGGGTGTATGTACATCCTGCTTTAATAGATAATACCACGCTTTTCAAAACGGTTCTAGCAGTTTACATCACTTGTTTCCGAAGTTTCTAGTTACTCCATACCTTTCCTACTTTCAGTATGATCGCTCTTTTAAGTGCTAGACACTAATAGGTATATGACATTATATCATTATGGATTTAATATGCATTCATTATTGACTGTGAGAACAAGTACCTGTTAGTGTTCCTATGAAATAACTTCTTTGGCTTGCTCTAGATGCTTGCCCAGTGTTTCTGTTGGGCGAGCTCTCTTTTAACTGATTTTATGAGAGTTCTTTATGTATTCTGGGTGTGAGTCCTTTGTCAGCTCTGTAACTTACACACATCTCTAGTTTATGGCTGCTTTTCGCTAACTTCAAGTCCCTGCACTCGGTGATTTCTTTACGCTTTCTGTGCTCTCGAATGGGAAATAATAGCTACACTGGAAGGTTTTGAGAATTAGATGTCATAACACACGTGAAAGCATCTTAGCAGCTCTGTCAGTTGAATGTTTGTGCAGGTGTTTGTATTACTTGGTGGTTTGTTGCTATAATACTGTCATATCTACATAAGGGTGAGTTCTTATTCTTTAAAAATCTTTTCTTCTAACTTGGGCTACACCTGGTGATAAATCCGGGGTTTCAAACATCCATCTGAATAGCTTGAATTGAATTTCTAGAAAAACTGATACAAAATGGTTCCCTTCAGGGATGATATTTATTGCTTATTGAAATTTCTTTTGGTTACTATTGTTATTACTGATGATACCTACTTTTGAATATGTATGTAAAATATTTATATTTGCTTCACTAGGCAAAAAGGATAAGTTACGTGTCTACTATTTGTCCTGGTTAAGAAATAAAATACTTCATAATGATCCGGAAGTTGAGAAGAAGCAGGGATGGACAACCGTGGGGGATTTGGAAGGATGTGTACACTATAAAGTTGGTAAGTTCCAGGAGAGTCAGAGGGTTTTGTTTTTCCAGGATTTAGTGTTTCATTTACAATTCACATGTTCTTTGAAGATTTTAATAACACACCTGTTTCTGCTACATGTACCTCATTTCTGCTACTATGTTCCCGAGGCGCCGAGACCCAGGTGCGCCTTTGAGCCTAACACGCCTCAGTCCTGCCGCTCACTCTGTCCTCCGTCATGGCGTCCACCAGTTCGTCTTGTGAGAGAGTCTGTTCGCCCTTTCTCTTTGATGGTCCACATCTCCTCTGTAAGGAAGCCTTGCCACAGGAAAGCCTGCTGGTTTGGGGTCGTCCTGTGTGCTCCGTTTAGAGCATCACGGGTCCTGGCAGTCCCTGAGAGAACGTCTGCGAGTTTGCCCAGATCACGGTGGCTTGGCCTTTTGAACTAAGTGCTTTGTGGAAAGCTGCTGTGCTCATTACTGGTCAGTGAACCTAGCAGTGTTTTGTAGCAACTGCGCTTTTTTCTTTTCGGCACACATGCTGTGGTGCTCAGGAAGTAAGATCTCATAAGAACAACACCAAAACAAGTTTTTTTGTATGTATTAAAAAAGATAAAAATACTGGCACTGATGTTGAAAATAAAGGGGAAATAATTATGGAGCTCAGTCAAATTAAAGTTTTATGGGAGAGATGACATAATTTGAATATATATATATATATATATATATATATATATATATATATATATATAATTTGAAGTTGGAATTTGAGAAGATGAACAAATGGTCTACATGTACCTAACACTTATTTAACATTAGGGGCTTATTCAGCGTCGATTTCTGCTGTTTGTTTTCTTTTTCCATGTTTATGAAAATGTATACTATAGCCAGTTCCTCTGCTCCCAGGGATGTTCCAGTTCTTGACATCATCTTCTGTTTACGTCCTCCGTCCACGGCCTTCACATCTCTGGTTCATATGATTGCAGGGGCCACCCCAGGACTAGAAAATATTGCTATCTCCTTTGGTGTAGACTTTGGGATTAGGGTTTTCTGTGTTTGGGTTTGGGAAATGTGTTTATTTGTTGAGGTATAACTAAACAATATAACTAAAGTCACCTATGGCTAAACTTAATGAAAGCTGCAATGTTCATGCATAGATTATCCTATAGGGGGCGCCAGTGGCAGATGTGTTAGATGGAAATGGGCTTTTCATCGGAACAAAATAGCAATCCCCAGGCCTGTCATTCTTGCAGAATGAATCACAAGCATTTTCTGGAAATAAGAGTGTGTAGTACCATTCATTTCAATTTATATTTAATTTAGTTAATGTGAAATAAACTTTCAAACTTAGTTCCTCTGTGGCACTAATACATTCCAAGTACCCAATACCACATGTAAATTGTGGCTATCATATTAACAGTACAGATATAAAACCTTTTTGTTATTGCAGAAAATTCTGTGAAATAACACTGGTATGGGCAACCTCTTATAATCCTTTGTGTCATAATAGTAACGTCAGTGACTGACTTGAGTAGTGACAATTTATGGAGTGTAATGAGGAGAGGTATTAGGTTAACCAGCCATCTCTCAGGTACAAAGGCAGAATCAAGTAGTATGTGATAGTAGATAACTCGTAAAGAAACTGGTGCCTCTGTGCCAGACCAGTAAGGCGTGTGGTCAGAGCCCCTCCGAGTGTGTTTGTAGGCCGAGCTACCTGACTGTGAGAATTGAAGCAGCTGTGCACACGAGGGTAATTATGTACATAGGTACGGTTATATACAGAGGGTGCCAAAAAATATAGACACATTTTAAGAAAGGAGAAAATGGTATTAAAATTGTAATACACTATATATACCGATAACAAAAGATGAATACAAGTCATGTGTATAGATTTCTTTGGAATCCCCAGTATATATAGTTATAGTTCCAGTTACTTATATAGTT
This sequence comes from Rhinolophus hipposideros, assembly GCF_964194185.1. NCBI lineage: Eukaryota > Metazoa > Chordata > Mammalia > Chiroptera > Rhinolophidae > Rhinolophus > Rhinolophus hipposideros. Next base: position 9,215,841 of record NC_138058.1, on the reverse strand, counting down.
ATATATAGTTCTATAGTAATAGTTATAGTTATATAGTGTAGTTAGTTAGTGTACATAGTTATAGTTATGTATAGTTATACATAGTTATATAGGTATAGTTATATATATATAGTTATAGTTATATAGTGATAGTTACATATAATTATAGTTATATTTGTTATATACTATATAGTGATATGGCTATATTTATATATAGTTATATTTTTATATAGTTATAGTGGTAGTTATGTGGTATAGTTTTATATATAGTTCTGTATATAGTGATAGTTATATATATAGTTACAATTTTAGTGATAGTTACATACTATAGTTATATTAATATATACTTATAGTTATGTATATAGTTATATGGCTATAGTTACACATAGCTACATATAGACATAGTTACAGTTGTATATAGTTATATAGTGCTAGTTATATATAGTTATACAGTATATAGTGATAGCTATAGTTATGAATATATAGTTATATATAGTTATAGTTAGTTACATGTAGTTACATAGTATATAATATATAGTGGTTATAGCTATAGTTATATATATAGTTACATAGTTACAGTTATACAGTATATAGTTACAGCTATGGTTATATACACGGTTATAGTTATATAGTTATAGTTTTCTAGTTATATATAGTTGAGAGGTTTTCTTTTTAAAAAAAAGTTTATTGGGGTGACAGTTGTTAGTAAAGTTACATCTATTTCAGGTGTACAATTCTGTAATACGTCATCTGTATATCCCATTGTGTGCTCACCACCCAGGCAGAGAGCTTTTCTTTACTGCTGCTCTTTTGGTGTGGAACTTCAGGTAGAACCCTAGCAGTTACTAGATGTGTAGGTCAGGAAGTGTTTGTCAGGGATACAGTGTTGTACATGGAAATGGAATTCAAACTCAGTCCGAGTTTTGGTACAGCCTTCTGTGTTCCTCCGTCTGTAAGCCCCTAGGGGTGGGACTCGGGAAAAGCCACAGGAAGATTTGGCGTCTTGCTGTGATTCTTGGCTGATTAATGACACCGTTCTCCTTTTGAGAACGGTGAACCCTTGAGGTTTTAGGGTGGTGCACCTGGCTTTGCTCTTGGTTACCCAATACTCACAGTCTAAGGAACATAGTGAAAGTACTAAGCAGAGTATTGGGATTGAGTCCAACACAACATCAAGAATTGTGAGAACAGCCTGGATTATCTGTTAAAGAACTTGGGAAGGAAAATGTGAGGTCAGCATTTCCTTCTGTTGGTGTGGATGAATCCGTAAAGGGCTTATTTATAAAGCTTGCAGAAGATAGTCAAAAGAATTTGGAGTTCTGTGTTGATACTGACCTATGCTTTTCTTTTTTATGTTTTTTTTCCCCCAGTAAAATATGAAAGAATCAAATTTCTGGTAATCGCTTTGAAGAGTTCTGTGGAAGTTTATGCGTGGGCACCCAAGCCATATCACAAATTTATGGCCTTTAAGGTAACAACATCAAGGGCACTTAAAAGTAGCCTGAGCCATGCATGCTATGACCAAGCGCCAGGGAATCAGCTTAAAAACCCGGACCAGTTAAAGCTGATCATTTAAGAGATGTGCTTACACATCTGTAACTGCATCCTTAGAGTGACCATCTCTAATGCAATAAGCCTAGCTGTCTGCTTTCCAAGCCCTTGGAGTGGGACAAGGAGAGAGCTCAGTGTTGGGCGGACACTTTGATCCATGTGCCAATGTTGTAATAGGGAAAGACAAAGCAACACCACCTCGGTTTAAAAAGCAGACCTTGACCTTCTACCTAAAGTCATGGATATGTATAAACCTTTAGATAAGTTTTTGATAACAAAAAAGTATCCAACATTAAGCAGCTTTAAGGTATGTCTATGTAGTAGAGTGCTAATTAAAAGTTAAATTATGAAATGCATAATGACACAAGGAATGTGCATTGTACATTAGAAAAAGTCAGTTAAAATATGTATAATATACCATTTTTGTTTAAAGAAAAAAGTAGAAAAATATTTTATGTGGGTATTTTTACTAATTTATTTGATTTTAGAGTTTGCATTAAGTACAAATTCATGAAATTCTTAATTAAAAGTGACATTACTGTGACATTAAATATTATAAATAACAACATCATTTCTAATATTATACCCAAAACCTTATGTAAGCATAGCTCCTGGGACTGTTGAGTGCATGGCAAAGAAATCAAGAATTTTTCATCCAAAATGATTCTTACTTATTTTTAAAAATAGTTTTGATATATTTTATTAAGGGTAAGCTTCAATTATTTGGAAAATTGGCACATTTAGATTGCTTGTTGCTTGATTCCTTGTAAAACAGACTAAATGGGATTACCATATTTGCTTAAAAAGTCTACGTATTATTGACTGAAAGTATTATAATTGGTTATAAAATTACAGTGACCTGCTGAGATCTACTCTTAATGTCCTTTATGTTACAGATACTGTACTGGTTGCTTTTATTATCTTATTGAAGTCTGTCTTGTGAGCTGTAGGTACTGATATTAATGAAGAACTAAGACCACCCAATGCGTTACAGGCCATCAGTCAGGCCTGTGTATTACAGCCTTCCATCACCTTTTCACGCTAGTTGGAAAATGAAAGTGTCAGATACAAGTCAGATAGTGACTATAATTACCATACTGATAAAGTTCCAAGTGTGGGACTCCTACAGATCCTCTCTGTCCATTATCTGCCTTTAAATGGTTGAATAGTCCATCCGGATTATTTCACTGTAGATGTTTTTCTCACCAAAGCAAGCCACGGGACTGTAAGTGGCAGAGCAGAATTCTTGGGAAGTGTCTTCGAGATGCTCGTTAACAGACGAAAGCATAATAAATTAAACACTTATTTTAGAGTCTTTTTGGTTTTGGTTGTTGTCTGGCTGGCTCCATAATTGAATGACTTGGGCGTGGCTTCTGTAGTTTGACCTACTAGCAGTGCGTTCTGCCGGGTTTCACGGCCCCTCTCTCGGTCACTTGTCTGCAGTCGTTTGGAGAACTGGTACATAAGCCATTGCTCGTGGACCTCACCGTTGAGGAAGGCCAGAGGCTGAAAGTGATCTATGGATCCTGTGCTGGCTTCCATGCCGTCGACGTGGACTCAGGATCAGTGTATGACATTTACCTACCAACACATGTAAGAAAGAACCCACACTCTATGGTTGGTTGACTGGCTTCATTTTGTTTTGACTTTTTTTCTTTACTCTGCTTAGTGAACTAACACAAGCAGGGTTTCCTTACTTCCCCTGGTGTGGGGGTGAGTATTTAAGTGATGCGCCATTTTCAGTAGCTCCATGCTCTGAGACAAGTGGAAATGGTCTCCTGGAAACCTCTTAGCCCTGGCTTTGACTAACATGGGATGGATGGGGGGCAGTTGCTGGCAGGTCAGAATGTCCCTGGGTTGGGAGTGGTTTGAGGAACATGATTTCTTAAATGGAGCCCACAACCCAAATGTGTCCCAAGGAACTCAGGACATGTGACGTGGTAGAGTGTATGACCTGTAAAATGTGCACTTTGGGATGTAGATCGCATGGGTTTCCCCAAAATGTTAGCTGAGCGCTGTGTTTAGCATCAGGAATAGGAACCAGTACATTCGCCAGGACTCTTTCTGAGCACTTTTGCAGGGGTGGGAATAGCCACAAACCCGCGTCCCTGTGCTTTGTCCTCTCTCTAGATCCAGTGTAGCATCAAACCCCATGCGATCATCATCCTCCCCAACACAGATGGAATGGAGCTTCTGGTGTGTTATGAAGACGAGGGGGTGTACGTGAACACCTATGGAAGGATCACCAAGGACGTGGTCCTGCAGTGGGGAGAGATGCCCACGTCTGTAGGTACGTGTCGCCCAGAGGGGAAGGCAGTGTTTGTAAAAGGAGAGCCCTCTCTAAACTGCGTGTGTGTATCATACCTGCTTTACGTGCTCTTCGGACTTTGGGCCATTTAACAGAATGCTTGGCGAGTGATGGTGGAAAGTGAGATTGGGGCTGGTCGTAACGTACTGTAGAACAAAAGGCAAGGAACTATTCATATTTAATACTTTAGAAACTCCTGTCATTCAGATCCTTTATTTACGACGTCCAGGGAAAATAGGGCCGATGTGGTTGTTGAAGGATTGTGGGAAGTAAAGGGAGACAGAGGTGATTTGCTTCTTGCGAGTGGCAGAGCCATAGCCGGAAGCTGCCCCTTCTTGTGCAGGAGCAGCCGCAGGAAGAAGGTGCAGGAATGAAGGGAGAGGCTGGAATTCCCACAGCTCTCAGTTTATACCCCAGATCATTTGGTTTGTTTACACCTAAGTCACTGTCTACTTGTCTGTCTTCTTCCTGTCGTCCGTCATGACTGCTTTGATGAAAATATATGCAAAAGAACTATAAACTCAGTAGGCAGTTGCTCAAGATAAGCATGAAACACCTCGGGGAAATGAATACATTCAACCATTGAGTCAAAGGACCACTTCCCAGGACAGAGTTCCTTAAAAACTGTAATCCTGTTACAGTCCCCAAATGCTGGACGTTTGGGGCTGTGTGTGCTCGCGCGCGCACGTGTGAGAGTGAGGGTGAGGGTGAGGGTGGGGGTTATGAGCAGCATCTTCTTACAGCTGTTCCTTCTCTAACAATGTGTGTTCTCCCCTCAAGCATACATCCGATCCAATCAGACGATGGGCTGGGGGGAAAAGGCCATAGAGATCCGATCTGTGGAAACTGGTCACCTGGATGGGGTGTTTATGCACAAAAGGGCTCAAAGACTGAAGTTCTTATGTGAACGCAACGACAAGGTAACGGTCCTCATAGATTCTTTTCAGCTGCTACTGTCTTTTAACAGTGGCTTCTTTTTCATGGAGTTTGGTGAAGCTTTTCCTTTGGGATTTGATAGATTCTGAAATAAATTCATCAAGGAACTTTTTAGGAGTTATTTTTTGGACCTGTTTATGGGGGTTGGTGTGTGTGTGTGTGTGTGTGTGTGTGTGTGTGTGTGTGTGTATTATATATTTTGCTGTGTGAGGATAGAGATATTTATCTCTGCAGCAATCATCATATATTACAGTTTAAAAAAACACACACAAAACCATTAGATGACCCGTCACAACTATGCTTCACTTAGGGATAGGGAAGGTTAAAGCTGCCAGTTTCACTGGGTGGGTTCTTTGGTGGTTAGAGGAAAGCACCCAGGCAGATGGGGTGGAAGGTTTCTCTCCCCTAATGTGTATCAGGAAGATACGTACCACTTGTTAGCCTGCCTTTTGAGTAGTGAGATCACATCCAGGTTTGCCTGTCACGTGCCTAACAGCACACATCATTTTATGCAGAAACACCCGTGTCTTACCGCTGAGACCCCAGGGCATCCAAACCCCAGTGGAAACCTTTGTTTCTCGAAACTGACCACGTGCTAGTCTTCTCATTGTGCTGCTCGCCCTCCCCTCCAGGAGTCCCTCCGCAAACCAGCCTCCAGGGCAGCAGATGAGCAGATCCATGGCCCAGGGGCTGACCCATCCCGGTCTGCTTCGGGAAGGACCTGGGGGGTGGGAGACTGAGCTGTACCAAGCCCTGCCATCTCTCCTGTCCACTCGAGTAAAGCGGTTTTACCTCCTGAGGCAGCCCCACTGCCTCTTAACAACATTTCCACCTGTTGTTACTTCGCGTTAAAATGGAGGAAATGTTCCAGCAACCAGACTGCAAGTTGGCTTCTCAGATTCAGTTGAGGATTTTGACCTGAGAGAACAGAGCTGTCGCTGCCCCCTTGGCAGCCCCTGCTGGCCCACTGCGTGCTCAGCACCAAACCCACATCCCCACCAGCCACTCGCTCCTGCAGTCCTAACGGTCCTTTGCTTAGGAGTTGGTTGTTTTCCGTACATCATCTCCCCAAATCTTTTACCTTGAAAACCTCACACCTAATCCTGGATTTACCAGCTTTTTGGCTTATATTTCCCTAAGTACATTTAATGTAGCCATAACTGTAATATTCTTTGAACTTTTGGTATTTAAATCATTTTAGCCTTCATGATGTCCATATCCTTTAAAGTTTACTAATAAAAGGTACAAAATTAAGTTACTTTATAGTCATATGAAATAACTAAGACCTTTTAGCCTAATTTTTTAAGAGAGAAAAATTAGGTTACCGAGGAGCCCGCCCGCTGCTCATTGAGTTTTATCAGCACCTTCATGTTTTGGAAGGTGCTCACAGTGGACGTAAAAGAAATCGCCCAGTTTCAGAATCGTCATTTTTTTTTCTGAGTTATCACGATATGGCAATGTGCAAGGAGTTATCTGACTAATTAGCTGTCTTAGTCGTCATCAAAACCGGCTGCTGCTGAGGACTCCTTATAAATGGGAATTGACATCCTCTAGGATTTGCTTTTTAAAGGGGCCGCTGGGCTCTCAGCTTCTCCATGGGGAGGCATGCGGGTAGCTGGCGGCTCCCGGTCATGGCCTGGGAGCACAGGAAGCGTGGCTCCCGCAGATGGTTTTCCTGCAGACCCCTCCTTTTCCTCTTGCTTTGCAGGTATTCTTCGCATCTGTTCGGTCTGGCGGCAGCAGCCAGGTTTACTTCATGACGCTGGGCAGGACTTCTCTGCTGAGCTGGTAGAAGCGCCGTGGTGAGGTGGCCCATCCCTGAGTCGTCACGATCCTGAGAACTTGGAATTCCTGGCAACTGGAGCTCAGAGCCGCACTGGGGGAGTCCAGGACAGACAGCTGTGTGCGCAGACACCACGCGTGGGCTTCTTGTCTCCTCTCCCTCCTGCTCCTCCCTTACCAGGCTCCCCCCATTCTTTTCTTTTCCTTACTCAGAAAATAAATCGAGGCTGCCATGCAGCTGGTGCTGTTCACATTCTACCATCAGGTGCTACAAGTGTTGGGCTCGAGCGTCAGACCAGAAAGCAAATGCCTTTCCTTCCGCTCCAGAATTCCTATCTCTGAGTGACTGTCGTACGGGTGTCTGAAGGTGGAGACCGTGAACAAGCCGTTGGTTTATTGGAAGTGGGCACAAGGAGAGGGGAAGTGGTGGTCTTAACGAGCAGTTTGCTGAAGCAGATTTAATATAGTAACATTAACAATGTATTTAATTGACATTTCTTTTTTTGTAATGTGACAATATGTGGACAAAGAAGAAGGTGCAGGTTTAAGAAGTTAATATTTATAAAATGTGAAAGACACAGTTACTAGGATAACTTTTTTGTGGGTGGGGCTTGGGAGGCGGGTGGGGCCGGTTAAGGGGGTCCCATTTTCGTTTCTTTGGATTTTTTTTTTTTTTTTGGCTTGGCCAAGAACTCAGCCATTTTTCTGTGTACCAGGTTTTGCCTAAATCATGTGCAGACGGTTCTTTAAAAAAAAAAAAAAAAAGGAAAAAGAAGATGTGTGCATTTGTTTAATGGCCAGAACTTTGTTGTGTGACAGTATTAGCACTGCCTCAGTTAAAGGTTTAATTTTTGTTTAAACCTAGAAGTGCGACAACAGTTTTACCACAGTCTGCACTTGCAGAGGAAAAAAAATTTTTTCAACCACGTTTATTTTTTTTTTTGCCTACCTCATTGTTTTTAATGCATTAAGAGGTGGTTTAGTTTATGTTTTTGGAGGAAAACATTAATGTTTAATTTAATCTTAATACCAAAACTATCAGATTGAAGTTTGACTGTTATTTTGTCACCGGTCTCAGTAGGCACAAGAGAAATTGTCCCCGAAGCTGGGAAGTAGCCAGAGGGCTTTAGCATGCTGACTCATGCAGTCTGCTTTCTAAGTGGAGAGAGCAGGGTGCTTTGTTTTCACCGTTAGTGATTGGTGGCAACCAGAGCCTACAACACAAGGGCCTCATTTTCTCCATTTGGGGTTTGCCAGCAGACAGACAGGGGGTCGTGTTAGAATAGTCACACAAACTGCTCAGTGTTGTAGGAACCTTCGGGGGCAGGGGGCGGTATTTCCCTTTTCTAAAAATGCAATGCACTAAAACTATTTTAAGAATGTAGTTAATACTGCTTATTCCTAAGATGGCATCTTCCTGTGTTCAGGTGTAATATCAGAGCCCTGGCTTTTCTTGTTCTCTTGTTCTCTCTCTGTTTTTTTAAACCAGTTTTACTTTATGAATATGTTCGTGACATTTGTAATAAATGTCTTGGGTAATAATTTGTTTCATGGCTCCATGGTCACTCACTTCCTCTGAGGATATCCATCTCTTCTTGGTCAAGGAATGACGCCAAGTGTCGTGGTCCTGTCATCTTTTCTCTTGTTGGCTTCTGTGGGAACACGTCACGATGGCCCCTTCAAACAGAAACTTGGTGTTCCACAGGCTTAATCTTCCTTGGGATTAATTTTCTTTTCTAACATGAAAAGAGGGGACTTGCCTCCCAAAACTGTAACAGTCATTTTTGCCAGGGCTTTGCCCAGCATTCTCATCTCATTTGATCCGTTTTGACTGCTGTTACGTTCTCTTCCTCTGGGCTCAGCATTTTTGCCAAAGGCTGTCCTTTGAATTACAGAAATCTAGTGAAAAATATATGCACCTCACAAAGGCAGAAACAGCTGGTTGACATACCCACAAAGGCAAGGTACACTGGGAAAGCCTTTCCTTGGGGAGGACAGGGCGATGGAAATGGTCTGTCCATCTGTGACTCTGGAGTAGTGCTAATGTCAAAACAGAAAGAACTAGTTGTTTTCAACTAATTTGTAGTTAACATAGAGAAGATTGCAGAGCTAATCCCACGTTTGGGAGGGACTTTTGAGATAGGCCAGATTCCATCACCAAAGTAAAATTATTGCTGGCAATTTCCTCCAAACATTTTGGCTTTTCAAGTCAGGTGAAAAGTGCCACAGTGAACACGTGTGTGTGCCAAGAAGAGAAAGAACTGGATGGCTGGGTCCAGTGTCGCCCTTCCCATGGCTTTAGAGAGAGATGAGAGTTGGGCAGGTGTCTGAATAAAATACTACTAATACTAATATGGAAGAAAGAAAAAAGGACGGGGTATCATGGTCTTAATTATCCACAGACTTGAAGCTCAGTGTAACTCAAGGGGTGTCCCACAGTTAATGCAGACATTTTATTGGAATTACTGAGTGTTGGGAACTTGATGAAAACTGGATTCCCCTTAAGACGTGCTGGGGTCTGAGCTCACGTCAGAATCGTGCCTGTCCTGCTCCCACAGCCCCTGGGACCCACCTGGCACTCTCCTGGTGTGTGAGCTGAATGGAACTGAATTCAGTGGTGGGCTTACTTCACTGAGCTCTGACAGCCATTGTCCTTGTTGGGGGCGGGGGGGGGGGGCTCCTCCCTTCCTGGGCATCACCGCCTTGTCAGCCAGGTCGTGTTGCCACAGTTTGGAGTACATGCCCAGTTAGGTTTCTCCACAAAATACTGGGCCGTTGAAATTTCATTCTTCTAGAGAAGGGGTGATTTTGTTCCTTTAGCAGGGTAGTGACTTCACAGAAGTGCCACGATGGCCAAGTTATAAAAGAACACAGTATTATGATGATTCCATTAAATAGGGAACATGGAAAACTATTACAGCAGTGCTCTTCAAAACAAAACGTTGACACGTCTCTAGGTGTAGTCCAGGCTTTAATAAGGAATGCCTTCTTACATTTAAATCAGAGTAACTAGTGAGTGCAGTGTTTTTACTTTTTTCTCATGCACGTGTTACGTTGGAGAAAATGTTTACAAACGTGGTTTTGTTACACTAATGCGCATCACATATTTATGGTTTATTTTTAAGTGACTTTTAAAGGGTTATTTTGGTTTTCGTCTTCGTTTTAGTCCACTTAGGGTGATTCACAATCCCTAATTTTGCCAATTATAAATTTGCTAAACAGTAATACCAGTGACAAACTGCATTGAATTCACTAATCATAGAGCTGCAAAGCAAGACTGGTGGCAAGTACACGGCCTTTTTGTTTTTTTTTCCAGTGCTAACTTGTCTTCTGTGTATTATGAAAATTACTGTTGTTCCTTCCCCCCCCCCCTTTTTTCCTTAAATAAAATAAAAATGACACCTGTTTTCTGTGGCATGAGTTTCAAATATATCGTGATCCTTCAGAATGTCGCCTTCCTACAAGGATCCACATTTTATGCACACCGCCTTCCCTGTGGTCACCCCTGGCTCAGTGGGTGGCGCCCACTTCCTGCGTCTCCCATAATGGACTGCCCCAGGGCAGTTCATAACCCAGACCCGGGTTATGAAAGTAGCAAACGCTTGTTCAAAGATCTCAGAATGAAATTGGCTATAAGCCCTCAATCACCATGTTCTTGAAGCCAAAAGGGAGTAAAGCTGATCCTTAAGGAAGAAACACGTTTTATTTTTTTCAGAATTGGATCCAAAAGTAAAATAGCATTTTGTACCTAACAGGACAAAACAACCCTTTCTCACAATAGCACATAAATACTAACTCAGGTCTAACTGGAGCTCCTTCAGTGCAGGTCAGTGTGGCTGAGCCCCAGGGGCTACCCCATGGTCCCCACACAGGTCTGACGGGAGTGACGCCCAGGCAGATCTGGGCCAGCCGTTGGGGTCAGCGCCTTGCCCAAGCCTCGGGTTGCGGAGATGTGGCTACACTACGGTCTTAACAATTCAACATGTTGCTACTGAACTAGCTCCTTTGCACTTCATATGAGAAACATGTTACTTGTCTAAAGCGAAATAAAATTGTAATATCCAGGTCGCCAGATGAACAGGGTGTTTCTTTGCTGCTGGTGGGTGATTGAGAATAAAAACCCGGCGGAGCGCTAGTTGTCTTGGTACCGCCCGCCATTCATGGGTCCTGTTCTGACTTCCTTCCCCTCAGTGGCTTGACTGTTCACTTACAGGAAGCAACCAGGAGCAAGTCAGCCCCGTGAGTGACGCCGGCTGTGTGTTGTGGCGTCACATTCAGGTGCAGTGAGATGGTTTTCTCTGCCATGTACAGCGTAACGTAAAAAAAAGGACAAACATTGCCCATGCTTCATTTTAGAAGTAGGTGTTAACATTTTAGAAAAGTAAAACGGTTAAGGAATGAAGAGCAGAGTCATTCCTACATTTTCTTATGGGAGAAGAAGTAATGTGTTCAAATACCAGGTTCTCCTTTTCCCTCTGTCTTAAGGTGAATCGTATTATGCCCACGTTGCCAACTCTCCTTGAAGCTGCCCCCTCTGCCTCAGCCTATCCCGACTTCTCTGTGCTTCCAGCTCACAACCTGTTAGCTTCATTCCCTGATGAAGGTGTGGTGTTGTCTTGTTCGCTATTTGTGTCTGTCTGCACAGAGCCTGCGCTGGCGTGGAGCTCGGTTCTCAGGTTGGGCCATTTGGTAATTGCTAAGTGCTCTGCTCCAGCAGACACTCAGAAATCCCGGCTTGTTTGCGTACGTGGCATGAAATCCAAACCCTAATGTTAATCCACGGGAAAAGCAGTCTGCCTGTGCAGTGTGGGACTTGTGACGGCGTGCCCTGGTGTAGTGAGGCCCCCGGCGGGTGTGGACCCCCCGCTCCATGCCGGGCACGAGGCTGCCGGCTCCACACAAGCCCCTGTCTGTCCACAGCAGTCCCCGTTGCTGCGGCCTGGCCTGCAGTCAGAACAGCACGGGACCCTGGATTCCTCCATCACGTCTCCTAGTTTGCTTGGTTATAGGAAATTTGAATTGGATGGTCCGACTGGAAATGATGTGAAATTCTTATTTTTGTTTTGGACCAAACTGTAAAATTCTGGCAGCGTGCCCACCAGAAGTGCTATGCAGGGATGTGGCTAGAGCTTGAGCAAGGCAATTTGGCCTCTTCAATTTATTTGGAAGTTAGACACAACGATAAACATTAAACAGCTTTTTCATGATAAATGATACTTAAACAGATTTTTTGAGATATAATTCACATACCATTTCACTCATTGAAAGTGTACAATTTAGTGGCCTCATTCTATTCAGGGTTGTGCACATACGTCGCCACCACAACTTGTAAACATTTTTATCATCCCCTCGTCCCCCCACCTCCCCATCCTACTAAGCTTTAGGCCACCACTAATCTGCTTTCTCCTTTGGACGTTGCACATAAGTGGAATCATAATGTGTATCCTTTGTGACTGGCTGCATTGACTTGGCAGAATGCTTTGTGGTTCGTCTGTGCTGTAGCACGGAGCAGTACTTTGTTTCTTTGTATTTGGGGTTCTTAATCTTTGTCACTTCCTTCAGCTTTAGGACCAACCACCTCCCTGACAGCCAACTAGGTCCCAGCCGCGAGTTAACTTTTGACCATGGTTAAGTGATCCCAGAAACAGATTCCTGCTGTGATGTGTTTTCAGTCCGAGCTCATAGAAACTCAGTGACCCCTCCGCCTTTCCCCCTCCCAGAGGTAATGGTGCTACACAGGCTGACGGCACAGGGCGGTTTTGGAATGGGGACTGTTCTGGAAGCGCACCGGCCGTGTCTGCAGATGTGGGCCCTGCCTGCCCACAGACAGCAAGCCTCCGACCCCCGGGAAGTTGAGGACTGGTGGGTGTTCTCCGATGCCCAAGGATACTCAGGTTGTCCCTTTATGTGTGCTCACCCCTAGGAAGGGACTTAAAAGCTGGTCCCGCTGAGCCAGACCCCTTCTTCATCCTGGAGAAATAAATACAACTCACGTTTCGAAAGGGCCTTGTCCTCTTGGCCCCTCTGTGTCTTACTGGTATCATGAACATCTCCTCTTTGGTGCCTCCTGGAAGGCCCCCTGATTGGTGGCCTCAGCCTTCCCTTGCAGGGTCCATCGTTGAGTAAGTGTAGGTGCTAGTAATGTTCTGGAAACTTTTCGGAATTTTGGTCAATGTAAGAAGCTGAGCAACCACTGGTTGCTGGGTGGTCTTGAAGGTACAGTGCCCCTTCAAGACAATGCAGGTGGTTGTCTAAACAGAGAAGTCTGAAAATGGTGCTCAGTGTATTCTCGACGTGAAAGCAGAACTTTTAGTAATGGTGCACATGGAAAAGATGGACACTTTTTGGCTAAAACAGCAATGTGGCTACTAAAAGAGCTGGTATGTTTGGACATACACTTGTGGGATCTAGGCCATCTGCATAGGATAGGGACCCGACTGGGAAGGGCTCCACACTGGTTTCTATAAAGACTGGTTTAAGGAAAAGTAACACAAATAACTACATACACTTGGAAAGATTATTCAACTAAAGCCATCCTAGTGTGGGGTTATTAATAATGATGAAGGTCGCGATACTTTGTGTTTGCTGTGTACCAGGCGTGTACACATAAGGGCTTTGACATGTATCCTCTCAGCCTGTAGGAGAGAAGACGGGGCACCCACTAATTGATGTCAATGTATGTGGAGAGATGTCATGTGCAGGAAGTATTGCTCTGCAAGGTGCGGGGTGGGTAGAATCCAAAGAGAGAAGCTGTCTCCCGTATGAAAGGTATAGTCAGGACTGTGCAGGATGAAACGGGCACCTTGGCTGGCTGGCTGGGACCATGCCTTCAGGCTGCCTTTGTTGGAATGTAGAGGGGATCCTTGAGGAGTGTTGGGACTAGATATATATACAAGGCGGGTAAACAGTCCTTAGCACCATTTGAGAACATTTGAGCTCATGTACAAAATGGCTTTGGAATTCCATATAAACATGAATGGATTCTTGAGCAAATTGGCCTAGATCCTCCAGGACACATTTGATTTCTCTTTCCCGGTAACATGGCTGGCTCCTTGGTGAACCCTACAGCTAGGAATCCTGCAAACTCTCCCACCACAGGAGATGAGCAGGTCCTGCTGGATCGGAGAGCAGACGAAGTGGTTCCATTTGGTCCTGAAGGGCTTTCCACATTTAGTCAGCCCTCCAGGTTGCAAAAGAGAAATGGTTGCACATTTCCAGATTCAAGTCTGTCTCAGATTTCCAGCCTCATTTAAACAGTGGAATGTCAATATATAAAGCAGAGAAAAGAGGTATTGGTGTAGACTTTAGATGCAAATTCATAACATTCTTCAGATGAAACAGTGAGAACTGATACGGCTTTGCTATTGGTGTTTATGGATAGCAGCTGTCAATATCTGTATCATTTATTTTTCTTTTTTAGTTCTCTCGTGGAGATAATTCTGATGCCAACCGGTTGTACGATTGCAATTTTTAAACAGTTAACCTTGCAAGAAAAGAACCTAAAAAATGTTAGAAGTGACAATTTGGGGATTTTTTTTTATTTAGACATAGCAGCAAAAACTTTTTAAAGATGTGCATAAAAATAAGTTAACCAGTTAACACAAACTATCATTTTGTTGGTCTCTAGTATAAAATATAACTTAATTGTGCATGCTAAAAATTTTTAACCTATTTTATTTAACTCTTTTCCAAAATATAATTTCAACATGTGATCAATATTTTCAACAGTAGGTGGTTTACCTTTTTTTTCATACTAAGACTTTGAAATTTGGCATGTATTTCACACACTACGTTGAGTGGCCACGTTTTAAATACTCGATGGCCACGTGTGGCTGGTGGCTACCATTTTGGATAGTGCAGTGCTGGGGGCTTCATATATGTTATCATGGTTAATCCCCTCTAGAATCTTCGGAGGTAAGTATTGTTGCTACATTAATGAATAAGATATTGAAGCTCCCCAAATTTTAATAACCTTCTGGGGGGTCATCCTAGATGGTATGAATAAAGGAGGTAGGATTAGAATCTAGTCTGTTAATCTCCAAATTCTGGTTTTTCTATACATCAGTGCACATTGTTATGATCGTTTTTTAAAATCCTTTTTTAAAACACTTTAATTTTTTTAAGGTAAATTTCCACCAGAATGTCACCTGAGATTGGGGGGGAGGGGTATCTGATCTATTGCATTCATTCATATTTTCATCAAGAAACTTGGATTTTAGAAAACGGATTTTTTTCCATTTAGAAAGCTTTTGTTCCCTGGTGTTATTAAAACAAATGTGAGGGAGTAGAAGATCAGCATGTCACATAATTTGCAAATATCAAAGGGGCAATTTGGTGATGCCTGATGCGTATGACGTCATCTGCCCTGGAATACTGACACAGCGTGCTTTAGCATTGCCAGGCCCCCTACCTTAGTGTTTCCATCATTTCCTCGAGGCCATAGAAAGAGAGACATCACATACCCACAAAAAGTCACATGTGCAGCTGGATAATTTGGTTTTTCCGAGGAAGTCCAGTGTTTTAGATGGAACTCCCTCTCCAATACTAGGGAACACATTCAGTCAGGAACATGCCTCATCCTGCTGAGAAATGACGTTGTCACAGATTTCTCATAGTTGTGGGGAAAAGCCATTCCACCTTTATGTCCAGACACTGGTCCCCCCATTGTGTGCTTCCTAAAAGAATGGGGCCCATGTGGTCGGAACTGGACGATAAAATGGTAGTTCTCCAACTTGGTGCACTCATGGCACATTTCATAACTAACCTTGTCACAGACAAGATTTCCTGTTCTTGAATTCCTCTGTGCTGTCACAGAAATGCAGGGTAGCTCGGTGTCTCCTAAGAGGCCAGGTCATAATCTCCGTTGGATTGAGCTACAGCCCCCTTGTTTTAATTTATGCTCTTAATGCTTGGAGATCCTTGGAGAGAACTAGATGCAGGTGTTTCTAGCGTGTGATTTGTGTTGAAGCTATCGTTGTTGTGACTTGGGTGTCGCATAACAGAATGCTCATCCTGGAATCTACCCGAAGTAAGGGCTTATCACGGAGGACCACACTCTTCGACCACATTCCCCCAATATCAGATAACCAAGTTCAGCCATCGGAGAGGGGACTTCCCACCTACATAAAGCTGAATGCGAAGCGTCAGCATCAAAATAAGTGTTTTATAGTTGTATGCACGGAATAGTCTATCCATTCAATACGTACTTAGGAAGTAAGTACTTTGTGTGAGCCACTGTGTTACGTGCTGAGGTTATTGTAAAGAGTGAAGGAAGAGGATCTAATTGCAGCTCAGGTTCCTAAAGGAAACCTGGGCTTTCTCGCCACAGGTGGGGCCAGAAAGTTTGCATTTCTCACAAACATGCGGTTGGTGCTGATGCTGCTGGTCTGGGACCACATTTTGAGAACCGTAGTTCTATAGAAATTGTTAGTAAACACATGAAAATTAAGGTCATTGAAAAATGCATAAGGTCAGCCCAGTAATTTGAGCCCAATTCCAAGATTAGATAGAAGTGCGGTGACCTCCCAGCGGAAAGGGCCTGAAACCAAAGCGGACAGAGGCTTACTTGCCCACAGTTCTTAAGCCTCATTAGTAAGTTCCTGAATGAGAAGAAATCGGACGGACACCTGAATCAGTTGCCATCCCCTTGGCTTATTTTGTAGACACACCTTTATTTATAGAATGCCTGATTTCCTCTTGCAGCTGTACGAGATACTAGAAGGGCGTGTGTTGGCTCTTCTCACCCCGGGGCAGCCAGGCCGGGCACATGGAAGACAACCTCCACTGCCAAGATTTCTGTCTAAGTGGCCAGGCCCCCTGGGGACATTTGGTGGGGGGTGGCAAAAGAGGATTCTGTTAAGGACTAAATTGTGTCCCCCAAGATTCATGTGGAGCCCCGGTGAGACTTTATTTAGAGTTAGGGCCTTTTTGGAGAAGGGTGGAGACCTAATCCAATAGGACTGGTGTCCTTTTAAGAAGAGGAAGAGACACCAATGGTGCCCACAGATAGAGAAAAAGCCATGTGAGGGCACTAGGAGAAGGCGGCTGTCTGCAAGCCACAGGGAGAGGCCTCTGCAGCAACCCAACCTGCTTGCACCTGGATCGTGGACTTCCAGCCTCCAGAACTATGAGAAAATTAATTTCTGTTATTGAATTCACTCAGTTTGTGGTCTTTTGTTATGTCAGCCTGAGCAAAATGATACAGGGTGCAACCAAGGTGAGAAGGTGAGCAACCCGAAGCTGGGGAAGGAAAGGAGTTAGGAGGGGGTTCTACAAGTGGAGCCTCATTCAGTTCCCACCAGGTGACACGGCCTGTGAAGAGCTGAAGCTCATGGGAAATGCACATGAAAAGCCAAGGTCACAGAAGGCAGAGCCAACGATCCCCAGGTGACAAGCAGATTCCACAGGTTGATCAGAGAATGTCTCCATGGGCTGAAGACTCAAGACCTATCTTCTGTTTTCTGATGACACATAAGCTCCAACAGCTCTGGTGCAATCCTACAGAGAAGAAGCTTGAATTTCTCAACATTTTAACCATTGGGGGCTTGGAGAGGATGCCATCTGATTTTTAAAGAAACTGTCCTATTTCTTGCCTTCAATGTTGTGGAGTAAATTCAATCTACTATGTAATATGTAAATAAATAATAAGCTAAGCCTTAACACTTTCAAAAACCTATTATAGAAAAATTTTAATATAGAGAAAAATAGTAGAAGGAATGGACCCCTCTGTATCCACCACCCTGCTTCAACTATTATTCATTTTAGCCATCTCTATATTCTCCCAGCCCAATTTCCTCATGAATTATTTTGAAGCAGTCCCCAGACATTCTGTCATTTATCCATAAATAGTTTATCCATTTCCAAATCCACTAACCCATTATCACACCTAAAAATCTAACAACAATTCTTTAACTTTCTTGAATATCATTCAGTATTCAAATTTCCCTGATTTTCCTGATTTTTAACAGTATGTTTGAATCAGGGTCTCTAT
This sequence comes from Rhinolophus hipposideros, assembly GCF_964194185.1. NCBI lineage: Eukaryota > Metazoa > Chordata > Mammalia > Chiroptera > Rhinolophidae > Rhinolophus > Rhinolophus hipposideros. The sequence continues at coordinate 9,198,295 of NC_138058.1, read as the reverse complement.
AAGTTTAACACATGGTAATTGGTTGATACTTTTCTTTTTAACTCAGGGTTATTGATGTTCAACTTGTTCCATGCTTTGGCCAGTGTGAGCCTCTTTAAGTTGGCTTCTGAGTATTTTATGACTGTCGTGGTCTTTGGTAGTTTTGTTTTCTGATATTACAAGTTCCAGGCGCATTTTGTTCATTTTCAACCCTACCCCTGGAATCTGCCATTTCTTGAGGTGCTCTGAGTTCTTTTAGTGGGAAATGGTATTTTGTAACTACAATCTGGTGCTGGTGTTGTGCGTTGCTACAGAGCTGGGCGTTTGTCTAGGTCTTTTTCAATGGAAAGAGGATTTTTTTTTTAAATGGGAAAAAAATGCATCATGAATTTATACTGAAATTCAGGATGATGGGGTTTTTCTTTCACATTTTCGGTCTCATCATCTCTATTTCCTTCCTCCCATCCTGAAAGTCCTAGTTCCAGATAACACCAACATTGGCTATAATTCTGAGTCTGTGGTGTATATATCGTGGCTCAGAATAATAATGTCCACATGATCACAGCAATGTGATTACTGAAGACAATTTAAGGTTTGTTTAGAGGTGGGTTTTTGTTTTGTCCATAGTGTGGTTAGGCCACCACATTGACTTTTCATTTCGCTTTGCATTAAATTTTTTTTTTTTTTAATTGGGGAATACTGGGGAACAAACAGTGTGTTTCTCCAGGGCCCATCAGCTCCAAGTCGTTGTCCTTCAATCTAATTGTGGAGAGCGCTGCTCAGCTCCAAGTCCAGTGCCGTTTTCAATCTTAGTTGCAGGGGGCACAGCCCACCATCCCTTGTGGGAATTGAATTGGCAACCTTGTTCAGAGCTCGTGTCCTAAACAACTGAGCCATCCGCCGCCCCCGCTTTGCATTTTTAGCGATTGCCTTTTGAGTTTAACTTTGTTTTATAATTATGTAAAATATTACCTTGTTGTGAAGTCAAGTCTACAAAACAAAATCTATTCAGAGAATTCAAGCTCCCCTCCCTTCTCTACTCAGTTTCCTCCTTTTCTTTATAAGTAACTGTTTTTATTAGTTTTGGGTTTATCATTTCATTAAAATATGTATATATGCACAGATATAAACAAATACACAAGTATTTGTACTTGCCCCTTGTCCACCTCACTTTTCTCTACCTGTTTTTTTTTTCATTTAATAATTTATCCCAGATATCTCTCTATAGCTACATAAAGATATTTTACATTCCTTTTTAAAAACAGCTTTAGTGAGTTGTAATTTACACAGCATGAAATTCACCCATCTGAAAGTTACAGTTCGATGAGTTGTCATAAACAATCATGTAACCATCACTGAAGTTTTAGAACTTGTCCATCAACCCAGAAAGCCCTGCCTGCCCCTGGTTTCAGCAAAGACGATCCGCTCTCTTTTCCATAAGTTCACTGACAGCTGCGTCCTATCTGGTTGTGTGCATGCACCGTAGTTTATTCAGCCAGCACTGGAACCCTTCAGTGACTCACCCTGTGCACGCCTCGTTTGTATTTGTGCCAGTGCATCTTTGGGATAGATTCCTAGGAGGGTTTCAGAGTCAAATGGTCAATGAATATGCAATTTCTGTAAATAATACCCAGTCTCCCCTCTGAATGGCTTGTACCGTTTTGCACTCCCACCCATAATATCTGAGAGTGTTTGTTTCCCACGGCCTCACCAACAAAGGAGATTGTTAAACTTAGAAACTATATCTCAATATAGTTTTAATTTGCATTCCTTTTACTGTAAAGAAGGTTGAACATTTTTTTTTCAAGAATTTAAGATCCATTTGCATTTTTTTTGTGTGTGTGATGTCTGCTTCTAGCTCTGGCCCACTTCTCTATTGGTTTCTTTTACTATTTTTAGAATCTCTTTATATATGAGGGATCTTTTTTGTGTGTTACAAGTTGCACATATTTTTCTCAGTTATTTATCCTTTTACTTTTTCTAAAATTATATTTTTACACTGGATAAAACAGTTCTTTTTTCTGTAGCCAACAATCAATATTTCCCCTTATTTCATCAGAACTTCGATTCGGGAAAAGCTTCCCAATCCTGGTTTTACAGTAATTTGCTCATATTTGCTTCTTGTATTCATATGGTTTCTTTCCTTTTTTTTCCAACGTTTCAATTTCTGACTTGTCTGATGTGCAGTGTGGGGAACCAATCTGCTTTTTGTCTTTTACCGTGTGGTTATCTTGATACTCCAGAACACATATTTAAAAACCCAGCTCATCCCTACAGATTTCAGTTAATGACTTTATTACATACAAAACGTGTATATGGAAAGGGGACTATTTATGGATTTTCTGTTGTGTTCCATTCATCTGTATATTCATGCACAAATGCCACACTATTTTAATGATGCAGACTTTATAATTTTTTAAAGTGCTTTTTCTCTTGATTTATCAACTTTAACTGTTTATTAATTCCTGGTTAAGAAAAACAAAGCTTTGCCAAATTTACCCCTCATTTCTCATATTAATATCTCTCCCCCCTGGTACTCAATCCTCTTTAGGGCAAGAAGACTAGTTAGGCTTCAGAACTTGCACAAAAAATTGCCAACTCACCTATCCTCCTATCACTTCTCTTTGTCGGTCCTTCTGCCTTCAGCCAACCACGTGGAAAAGCAGAACCTTGGGCCTTCCTCAGACAGTGTGACCTCAACCTGTCAACTATGCAACTCTGGTCAAAATCCAGGCTGAGGAAATACAACCTTAAGAAGAGCATCTAAAGCAGCATTTCCCCAGTACTCCTCCGTGGAACACTAGTTCTGCCAGATGTCAACCGATAAGGGACCTTTACTGATGGGTTTTTACCAGAAGCACACACAGGAAACCCACTTCTCCATTTGTCACCCAAGAGTATTGGAAAAAAGTCATCTCTCATAATGCTTCGTGCCCAAAACACTCCACGAGACAAGTGTCCTACTGAATTTGTGCGTGGGAGTGAGTGGGAACTGGGGTGCTTTTCCCTTTCTGCTGAACAGAGCCATGTAACTTGTTGTTCCCCTTTATGCTCAAGGAAACTCTGAGTCAGAATTGATATTTAGTCTTCCTAACAATATCAGTCTTGAGAATTAGCAAACTTACTTCCTCTTTCCATGTTCTTAGTGTTTTGATTTTATTTAACCCTCTGTTACTACATCTTTTGGTAAACCCTCTCAGAAACGTTTTAGGAACGTCAAGGCCGAAATGTGTTCCAAAGGGAAAACATGGTTAAGAAAACCTGATCAAACTGTGACATTTAGTGTTGACAGATGATAATGTCATCTCTATGATCATATAGTTTCCACAACACAATCATTCTCTAATCACACGTTGTGACAAGATCCTGAGACTTCAAACAATTTTTACGTGGTTTCAAGTATAAGAAAATATTTGGCTTTAAAAGTAATCACTGCTCTGTTCTTGTGCTTGGGTGACCTCTTTGATGGCAAAAAGAAAAGCTTCAGATAAACTAGTTTTATATTTCCATTTGACGGGGGAATGTGGACTGCATTTAAGAGAATAGTTTAGACATTTTATTTCAAAATGCAAATTCATCATTGGAGGGGGATGGCTGTTTCCCTACCTTCTCGAACATATTACCACATAGAGCACACTATGTGGTCTTAGGAAATACTTTTGGTTGGTTTTTTAAAGTGACAATGCACAGTCCCGGCTAATGAAGGAAGGGAAGCCAGGAATAAAGACCGCATTCTGACCTCAGGTCTCCAGTAACAAACACTGACTGTCCTTTCCCTTAAAACTTACATTGACCTGTAATCAAACCACTTGCCCCAGGACATTCAATCATGGGAAATGGGGGTGGGACCTAAACATCTGGTAATATAATATTAGTTAAATAAATTATGGGGCCATACTACAAAACCAATCAAATAAATTTAAATGATACTTCTTTGTAAATGTGTAGATTTATCCTTTTATCTTTACTAAAGCCCAAAATAGCAGTAAGACTTTGGGGGCACCCCGTATTATTTATTGAACAGAGCAGGCTACCAACAGTGTATGCAGGGTGTTTAAAATTTTGTAGAGCATAACCTACACGTCTATATATTCATAGGAAAAAAGTCTACAGAATTATAACCAGGCAGATTTACAAAGCTGTGTTCTCTGTTGTGGGTTCCCCCCCCCTTTCTGTGTTTTCCCCATTTTCTATACTCAACAGACATAGAATGTTTGATGTAGAAGGGGAAAACCGTAAAAACGTCTGTGGTGTAATGGGTCTGAGGAGACGTTCCTGGTTACCTGCTCTTTGTCCTTCCAAACTGAACTGATAGGTGTGCCCCCATGTCACCTATCTCCTCTGACCAAGGCTTGGTGGGGGTGAGGGTGCCCCACTGCCTTGGTGGGTGATCAGAAGTGGGCGTGTGGCTGACTCTGACAATGAGATTTGTTGGCAGGTTTGCTGGAAATTTCTGAGAAAACTGTCTTCACTTTTGTGCAAGAGCTGCAGGAAGAGACGGCCACTTTCTGTTCCTCTGAAGTCTTGGCAGCAGGTTGAGAGGCCTGGACCTGCTGCTGTCACGAGATAAAGCTAGCACACAGGGGGAGCAGCAGGAGGGTGTCAGAAACGTGGCCAGGCCTAAGGATAAGCCAGCGATAGGCCACCAGATGCGGGCCACCCAGGCAGGAGACCCAACACCTGTCCTCATGTCCAATCCAATGTGAAGTGAGATTCTGTTTCATTCATCCTAAAGTTTCCCGACACATAGGAGATCTGACAATTAATTTCGCGAGCTTGTTGCAACAATGTTGCTGACCTTTTTTGATATCAGAGGGATTATTCATTATGAATTTGTACCAACTGGACAAACAGTTAACCAAGTTTACTATTTGGAAGTGCTGAAAATGCTGCGTGAAAAAGTTAGACGACCTGAATTTTTCTCCAGCAATTCATGGTTCTTGCATCACGACAATGCACCAGCTCACACGGCACTGTCTGGGAGGGAGGTTTTAGCCAGTAAACAAATCACTGTATTGGAACACCCTCCCTACTCACCTGATCTGCCCCCCAATGACTTCTTTCTTTACCCAAAGATACAGGAAATATTGAAAGGAAGACATTTTGATGACATTCAGGATGTGAAGGGTAATACAATGACAGATCTGAGGGCCATTCCAGAAAAAGAGTTCCAAAATTGCTTTGAAGGGAGGACTTCGAAGGTGACTGTAATGCTATTTAGCAATGAGGTGTGTAGCATTTTTTCTAGGATGTGTTCATGAACATGATTTTCTGACCTTGCATAGGCGCCTTCTAAGATCCTTGCTGCTGTTGGCATTTGGACAAAGTTCTCCTTCAGTCCAACATGTCAGCTCCCGCAAGCGAGTTAAGGCTCAGTTGATGTGAGGCCAGTAAGCAGATGGCAGCTCCTATTTTTCCTTCCTACGTAGAGCTTAAAGCTTTTCATGTGTTTTCTTTTCTGAGGAATGACATTTATTTTTAACGCACTGGGAAGAGGAGTCAGAAGGCCCAGAATCACTTTCTTCACTGAAACGTCAGTCTCTGAGCTTTCTCCTTTACACTAAAATCAGGTCGTGGGTGCTGTGGGACAGCACAAACTCACATGTCCCCGGAGGCTGGCAGAGAAGCACCACAGGGAGAAGGAGCTGGCACAGATCTGCAGGGGACTCAAACGTGACTTGTATTCATCTTTTGTTATCAGTATATATTGAGTTTTACAATTAATGTAGGCTTTTCCTTTCTTAAAATGTGTATACATTTTTTTAGCACCCTGACATTCTTTATAATATATTCTGGTAATTATATCCTTTTCAGTTAGATGACTTGCAAATATCACAATGTGATGTCTTCCCTTAGCCATTGTTTGAGGGTAATTTTGCTAGCAATAACTTCTCTTAACTTTCCGTAGTCTGCGGATATGCTTGGGCATGTCTCTTCCCAGAGCAGTCGTCACTGTGACTCATTGAATCTTCTCATACACATACTCAAATCTTTTTTCAGCTCGGAGAAGTGAACTTCCACTGTCTGCTCATTGTCTCGCTCCCACCTGCCCCTTTTCCTCATTCAGGAACTCTTATCCTGGATCTGCCCTCCAGGTCTCGTTCGTTTCCCTTCAGGATTTCCATCCCTCTGTATTTGGTGCCACAGTCTGACCTGCTTCTCTTTGGATTTTCCACAGCACCATTGGTAGCCAGCTCACCTGTTCTCGGTTTCACCAGGGACGACGACAGCGACTCATTCAAATTATCTACTGAATTTTTGGCTTGAAAAATTTTCAAGTTCCAAGATATCTTTTTTGCACTGTTTTTAAAAACCGTGAAATGCTCTTATTTCTTTTCCCCCTGAGAGGTAGCATACGTAGTGGTTAAAAATGTGGATTCTGGAGCCAAACTGCCCAAGTTCAAATCCCAGCTCAGCCTCTTACTGGCCATGTACCCTTTGGCAAGTTACTTACCCTCTCTGTGCCTCAATTCCTCCATCTGTAAAATCGATATAAGAATAAGGGAGTGACGGCGCCAAAAGCTGTACATTCTGCATAATGTCAGATGTGTGCGTCTCACTGTCTGACCAGGTCCCATCCTTCCAGCTGACTCCCGCTACTTTGCAACCCTATCCTGTGGCTTCACTTGTTTTCATCCCCCGTGAAGTTCCTACCTACGCTTCAAGACTCCTGTGAGGAGTTACACCCTCTCCTGACGTGCGCATTTCCTTCTCCTGCTCTCCCTCATGTTTGACTTGCCTAAATCACTACTCTGGTTGTACAAACCTCTCCCCTGTTGCAGAAAATGATACATTCAAGCTGAGTGGTGGCCCTCCAGATTCTGTCCCCAGACCGCAGGAGGCCCTTGCTGTGCCGGGAACTCATTTGTACTATTTTCCTTAGTCTCTCCGGCCCTCCCTTCTCACTTCTACTGTCAGTGTCCCCAGTGGGGACACTTGCCTTCAGTGGAAGCTGGTGGACTAAGTACCATGGTTTGTAATAGAGTTCAATGCTGGAGCTCTTCTAGCATCTTATGCAGTTTGATTTTGCCACCAAATCCTGAAAGGGCCTGAGATCAGCAGAGCGCTCAATCCACCGGTGCGCTTGTTTAATTTGAACAAGAAAACATGTTTTGAAAATTTCTGTGCTAGACAATATTTCAGACCAGACCCCTCCGGTGATGGGCCATAGTGTTAGTCTCTGGGTTGCGTTGGCACAATTTTCAGGGAAAGGTTTCAGGGGACTATGTGGGGAGTAAAATTGACAAGGGGTGGGGTACCCGGTCCTACCGGGGATAACAATTAGGGGTTCAAATGAAATGAGCTCCTCTAGACAACTGCTCAGTGAGTGGAATGTGTTCTGTAAATTCAGGAAATAGAGTGTGGGGCTGCGACATGTCTCCCGCTCTCTCCGGGAAAGGAAAGTCAAGTCTTGAAATTAGATCTAGACTTCTTAGAACCATGAGGTCATTCTCACTGACAAATGCATTTTTACAACTGGATGTTTTTCTTTGTATTCCTGACTGCTTCCTAGAATTCCTCCAGCAGCAGGCCGCTCCTGGCTGGAAGGGGATTTTGCCTGTGTTGCAACAGCCTTTGTCGTCTGGGAAGTGGTGCCCAAAGAGGAGGCAAGAGCTGGACCGCCTCAGGTAAAACGTTGCAAGGGGTTATGAAAAGCAGGTTTCCAAAGGCCATCCCACAGGGGCTGGGAGTTATTCACTGGGCACCGCAACCTGACTTTGGAGCTGGTTTTGCCCAATGAGCCCTTGTAGGGAGCAAAGCCCGTTCCTCAAAGCCCCAGAGTGCAAGGAGAAGCCCGGTTGGCTTGGCGAGCAGAGGCTGGGGTGGTGTCATGGGTGGAGCCCTCTCCACTTTTAAAAATCTGGATCTCCTCACACCAGTGGGATCACCTCCCAGGGCACTGTTTACCTGGGCAGTTAAGGGGGCGGAATTGCATGTGCGTCTGTGGGCAGCGGTAGACAGGTTCATCTTTTCTCTGTTGACCCATGCCAGGGTTTCTTAGGCTTGAGTCCCAACTCAGTGACCAGGAATCACCTATAGGGAGCATCAAAGGGCCGCATGGCTCCTCAAAACTGCCAGCAGCCAGACCCCAATGTGCCCAGGAGGCAGAGGTGAGACCCTACAGCAAGGTGTCAGGTGAGATGTGGGAAGAAATTCTTCTCTCTGGACATTCGCTAGAAGAGAGTAATACCTCAGGGCTGTCTGAGCAGTGCACACTTAGGAGGCCAGTTGAACCCAGCCTTTCTCAAACTTTGGGTGGCTTAAAAAAACGTTCAGTGCGTTTGTTAGGTTATTCCAGCATGCAGCCAGAGATGAGCACAGCCAGGCTTACTCCACGCTTGGGGACCCCTGCTGGCCACCCAGCGTGGGAGGTCTGGATGGAGGCAGGACATGGACGTGCCAGGCCCCCATTCCCTCTGTTGTTCCTTTTATCCCTCCAACTCTGCATAGACAATGTGGCTCTAAGAACAGAAACGCTTGCTCTCGTCTTCCTGCCCTAGGTACCTGCAACAAAGCTGGGGTCTGCAGAGCGGCCATAATTACCCAGGATAACCTTCTGGCAGCAATCTAGGGTGAAAAAGTAGAAACACTGATTCCCAGCGCTCGACGCCATTTCTCAGATTGTCTCTACCCAATGAGGGCTGTAGACAGTGGGTGCCTCCTGCCCTATCCCTTATCTCCTCCTCTGTGTGGGTGGCGGTGGGTGGCAGAGCTGTTTCTAGAGTAGAAGCCCTTTACCTGGAAACATGCGGTCAGGGAAAGGAGATTGTTGGGTTCCCCCACCCCAGCACTACTGTTTTACTTTAATGAATGCACGAATATTTGGTTCATTCCTAACCATAATTCCATAATGTAATCTTTTCATAAAGTACAACAGTCTCCAAGCACTGTTCAGAGGCTTATTGTCCACAAGAGAGCATGTGTGCAGGTACACAAGCAGCACATACACACTCACACCGCCTCATTAACTAACACAAAGAAGACAGGGGCCGAGTAGGAAGGCCTCCGAAGGCCTGCTCGTTGCCTGGTCAGTTGGCTTTTGTAACCAGGAAAGAGCTGGAGAGGCTTGGAAAGAAAGGGGAATGGAAGATGACCCCGATGAACTTCCGACAAAGTCCAACCACCCACTTCCTCTCAAGCCCAGCAGCACTGGGGCTGGCCAGGAGGTGGAGTCGGGAGGGTGGGCCAGGCTTTGGTTCTGCAGGAGTTTGCCCCGTTGAGAGTCTTGGGACTAGAGCCAAGAGCCCTGGTGTGTGTGTGTGTGTGTGTGTGTGTGTAGTCTTTGGTCTGAGGGATGGCCAGGGGCATCTATAGGGGGGTGTGCGCTGCTCGGCTGGAGAATGGGTAGAGCTCCTTGACTGGTGGGCTAGGGGATCCATCCTCACGTGCGAGGTCCCTTTGGTGCTGGATAGCGGCGGAGGCTAGAGGAGGAGGGGATGGGCTGGGGCTGGCCCTTCTCAAGTCTCCCTGTTCCTATCTAGAAACCCACGTGGGAGTCCAAGATCTCTCTCTTTCTAGGTGGATATGCTGGTGAGTTTGCTAAGAGTACACATATTTCATTGAAGTGTTTGTTGCTTGAGTCATGTTTTTCAAATCGTAGGTTTAAAGTCTGTAGGCTTCCATTTGTAATCTTGCCTCAGGACCTGCAATGTTGAAGGAGGCCAAAATGTCATCGTGGGAATTCTTTTCTTTGCAGCTTTCTTGAGATAAGCTCCTCATTTGCTGTATCACATGTTTCTCCATCGGCTTTCACTAGGTGACGAACCACCTTGAAACTACGTGACTCAAACAACAAAGATTTTGATTATTTCTAATGATTTCATGGGTTAGCTGGGTGGTTCTTCTGTCTGGGTGAATCTCCTGTTTCCAGAGCCTCAGCTGGGATGGCCATGGTGGCTGATGCCTTTCGCTACATGGACCCTCATCCTCCAGCAGACCAGAATGGGCTTGTTCATGGGGTGCTGGGAGAATTTCTAGTGTGAGAACAGAAGCTGCAGGTTGCCTTTTAAGAACTATGTTTGGATATTGTTTGTCATTTCTGCCACATTCTATTGGTCAAAACAAGGCACAAGACCAGTCTGGTTTCAAGAGTGAGGAAACAGACAGAAGTTGCTGCAAAGGATTGTGGTCTTTTTTAAAAAAATTGATCACGACATACCTTCTTCCTTTTTGGTCTATTCCCTAGTTCTACAAGAACACAAATTCCAGTAGTTTCTTTAGAGTGGTGCATGGGAAGTAAATGTTTTGAGTCCTTTTGTGTCTAAAACCAACAATGGGATTTAGGGTGGGAACTGGTCACGCCAGAAAGATCGACAGTGTGATTTAGGGCTGAGGCTTTGTGTCATGCCTGGATAACTGAAGACTACAGCCTGAAATCACCCACGTGAACTGATTTGCTTACTAATGGAGCCCCAAGAAAAGCTCTGGACAGCAAGGCTCAGGGGAGCCTCAGGTCAGCCATACTTCACTCGTATCATGACATATCATCACCATCACCAAGAAAATAACACGCCCTGACTCCACGGGGACAGGACAATGGCACCTCTGTGTTTTGTAGTTTTCCTGGGTGGTACCTGATGCGCTTCTTCCTGTGGCTTGTGTTAATTTGTAGCCTTTCTCTGTAATAAACTGTAACTGTGAGTATAAGGGCTTTCCACGACTTCTGAGTCCTTCTAGTGAATTACAGAAATTTAGAACGGTTTAGGGAATCCCTCAAGCTTGCAGTTGGCATCAGAAGTGAGGGATGTCTCATGTGGACTATGTCCGCTGGTTTGGCAGTTGGATAAATTCTCGCAGTTTCCCAAGAAATCTTTCTTGTTTTCTGATTATGCCTCTGTTTTAACATTTTATTCTTGTAATGTGTACATGTAGGGTGGGTGCAGGATCTTATTTCTCCAAGGACATTCTACAGTTTTTATTAAATGGACCCTTTCTCCTTCCTTCAATTTTCTGTGAATTTGTTTGTCTCTTTTTGTTCCTCTCTTTCACGTTGGGCACCTTCCTGAAATGTCTGCTGATTCATCACTATCCATTCATGTTTAAGATGAGGCATGAGATGGCAATCAGAAGCCTCGTGTCCTGTGCAGACCTTGTGGACTGGGGACTCATTAGAGTGATCAGATGGTTGGTTGACCTTTCCATCGGAGGATCCCTAAATCTGCAGACCATTTGAGAGGTGTTGAATTTTTCAAAGACCCTCTGACTTCTTGTGGTGGGGGTAAGCTAGACCTGGCTAGGGGAATTCTGGAGACAGAACTTTGTCTGAATCAGACTAAAAATCATTTTTTCTGTCTTTGCCCTACATTTTTACTGATCTTAGTATCCTGGAGTCTGACACTTCCATGGTTCAATTTACTCAGAGAATATACCTCTTTTTATTGAGGGTTGGGTTGGGGGGTGGGGACAGGATTGTGGAAGAAGGGCGGTCACCTTGCTACCTGGAATGGAAGAGGGGCCTGCCAGCCTTGGTTAGTAGCACTCAGTTCAGCCCTGACATCCGAGGTCGGACAATTAAGTTCGCGATCTTATCCTAGAATAACTGCTACATACCTCATTGCTGGATATCACTATGGTCACCTTCGAAGTGCTCCCCGTGGGAAGCTATGCACCCACACCAGCACCTAGTCCACCCTTCAAAGAAATTTTGGAACTCTTTCTGGAATGGCCATCAGAGCTGTCATCGTATTACCCTTGATGTCCTGAATGCCATCAAAATGTCTTCCTTTTGATATTTCCTTTATCTTCGAGTAAAGAAAGAAGTCACTGGGAGCCAGATCAGGTGAGTGGGGAGGGTGTTCCAATACAGTTATTTGTTTACTGGCTAAAAACTCCCTCACAGACAGTGCCGTGTGAGCTGGTGCATTGTCGTGATGCAAGAGCCATGAATTGTTGGTGGAAAGTTCAGGTCGTCTAACTTTTTCATGCAGCCTTTTCAGCACTTCCAAATGGTGAACTCGGTTACCTGTTGGTCCAGTTGGTACAAATTCCTAATGAATGATCCCTCTGACATCAATCCCTCCCATATTCCTCCAGTATACTTCCATGGGCTGTTCTCAGGTGGTTTTTGTCCATGGCTTGTCTCCTCAATGAATATCATCCAGTAATGGCATTTTGGGGGAATATTCCAGGTATCAAGCATTAGGCCAAGTGTTGGGAGAGACCAAAAAGGAAAAAGTCCCTGCTCTCGAGGATGTTGTCATCTTAAGAGAAAGAATAACTAACTGCATGCAAATAGCTATAATACCAGGTATATGTGCTGTCTGCTTTAACAAAGGAACAAATATAAAGGTGTAGGAATCTCAGTGTCGTACCAAGGAAAGGTTCCTGGAAGAAGTAAGATCTGGGTGAGTTTTGAAAGGTGAGTTGGATTTCAACAGGCAGACATGGGCATGGGGCTGGGAGTGGGCAGTGGAGGGAAAGGGGACCTACCAGTCTCTTTCCCTGTGTTTCTCCACCTGGAGCATCAGATTCTTTTCTTGTTGCCGTAGTGTGCAGCTCGGTCCTTGGCACATGCTGGGTGCTTACATTAGAAGGACTGTGTGGGGCTGGTCTAGGAGAAGACTCTAAGACTGACTCCCATAGTAATTCTGCAGAACTGGCCGTGCCATGCAGGTGGGAAATCAGGAGGCCACCCCGGGAACCACTGAGTTAATAGCCTGTCTCATAGCTTGACCTGGGAATTGGGAAGCTGCCTCTTCCTCTACTGCTCTCAACATCCACAAAGCTGGTGAGTAGCCCCAGAAATGCTTTTCAGAAAAACCCAATGTCTCTATGGTCATGCTTGCCAGTAGCAATAGCAGAAGCCACTGGACAACAGCTGTGCTGCCCTTTGACCTCTGGAACCATGATGAAGTACATTTAATTGATGGGACCTGGTTTGCATCTAGAACTTGAGCAGCAAGGGCTTTCCGATCTGCAGTATAAATCTTCCACATATGTGGTCGGTCCTGGGCCTCTGAGATTCCAGTAACAGTGTTTCTTGCAATGCTCCATTTGCTTATAAGCATATTTATGATGATAACCTACATGGTGAGGGATATTTATCTGGACTGATGTCTGAGTGAATCCCAAGGCTCTCCATCTTACCTCTGGTATTGCAGGGGTTTTGGACAATGCACTATTTTGTTGTTCTTAGAGAGTAAAAGTCCTGTCGGAAAGTTTTGCTCAGGAACAAGGAGATGGTGTCTCTAGAATTTGTGGCGATGGCCTTGGGTGCCAACTCTGGGCTGGGGGGGGCAGCACATGTCAGTGGCGTCCTTGGGATACTTATTCCAAAGGATGAAGCAACCACTGTCATGTCAGAGGTTCCTCCAACATGCCAGGTATCCCTTCTGCCTAGAACAATGGCCTCCTCCCCTCTATACCTATCTCCTCACTGTTTAAAGCTCCATTTCCCTGGAAAGGACACACGTCCCACTAGGAAGCAAGTCTTAGCAAACCGAACAGGGCTAAGGGTTTACTTGCTCCAAGGATCCTTTTCTACACGGCGATATTTTCTTCCTTTGCCCACATGGAAGGGCTGGAGATTGATATCATCAAGGTCAATGATGGGTTCCCGTGCAGCAGGGGTGGGGGATGTTCTTCCTGAGAGGGTCTCCCATGGGCTTAGCCACTGGGGAAGGACAGGGGAGGAACCACCAGGGTATCAGGAGACCACTCTGCCGTCAGTCTAGCCCAGCCACAAGGTGCATGAAGGCTGGCTTCCCCAGGCATGGAGGCCAGCAGGGTGGTGGAACATCCCAGGGCCTTTGGGAAATGGAGAGCTGTCTCCAAGGTCATGTCAAAGGTGATCTCACCCATGTCCCTCACTGGACAGAGGGAGACACAGAGGCATAGAGTGGCCATGACTTATGTCTAAAGTTGTTTATTGAGTTCTGCAGAGCAAGGCTCTGATTCTTCATATTTTCTCCCCAGTGAAGGGATTAAAAGCATGTTGCTTTTAGCTGATAAAGTAAGGGCAATGTCCTTTTTTTTTCTTTTTTCCGAAAGCCAATTTATGAAAGCAGATGCTATGTGACCTTGGGTTTTATGTGCCTTGAGGTAGTATACAGATCCACCCAGACACTCCCGGAGATCCTGGCATGTTGGTACCTGGAAGGCAGGAGTTTCTGGCTGTGTCTTTTGCACCTGAGGAGGTGAGAACCCAGGGAGGCTAAGTGACTCGCCATGGACAGAGTGAAATCAGGACCAGATGATGCTGTCTCCCTGGTCACGGGCCTGCTCACTTATCCTCTAAGCGCAAAGCTTCCCAAAAGGTAGCCAATATTTTCTTTGGAAACTCTGGGCCATAAGCCTTTGTCTCAGTGACGTGGGGGGCCTGGGAGCTGACCGCAGAGTCTAAGGAATTTAAGGGTCTCTGGCCAATGGTCTCGCAATGGCTTGGCTTAATGACCCTTGGAGACATGTCTCAGCCCCTCCTACAGCCTCTTCCCTAGAGCTGGGAACGAATTGTGGCCACATGGGCTTTGCGAATGGCATTTCATAATGTGTTTCTGTTTTGCATAGGGTCAACCACAAACTGTTTCTCAACCAAGCGGAGAAGTTCTGGCATTGTTTCTTTGCAAGTAAATTACTGTTAGGCAATTGCTGTGTTGAAACAAAGTGCAGCTTGTAAAACAAACCTGAGGGTGCTGCCTTTTGTCCTAAAGACTCAACTCTTCGAAGCCATGTGGTGGGTGTAACAGGAGAGATGTCGGCGTAGAGAAAACATGCCATGGATGGGGGGCCTGGGCCAAATCGCCTCACACATCCTCTGAGTCTCGGTTTCCACATCTTTAAAATGGGACTGAAAGCACATAGCATGACAGTGATAGAAAATGAAATGATATCTTTGAAGCAACTAACTCTGCCTGTTCCCTTTCCAACTTCCCCACCTCAACCGAGTTCCTGGGTCCCTGCCCACGGGGCCCAATGTTGAGGTTGAAGAGAGTCACAGCAGAGCAGCATTGGTCCAAGGTGTCTGGTGCTGAGGTGGACTGGGGATGGGGGGCTGTACCACACAAACCAAAGTCACTGTAAACCAGCGAGAATAACCTATAGGAGGAAGAATAACCCGCAGGCCGCTTCCCCTGCCTGCTGTGAGCAGCTCAAAATGAATCATTCATCGGGGTACTTAAGGGCCTTGCAGTGAAATGCCAAGTGCTGGGTCTGAAAGGCAGAGAGAGGGTTATTTCTGGTAGTATGGCCTGGCCAGACCCCTTGTATCAGCCAGGGTCCCAGTGGGAAGCAGAGTCACCTTTGTGTTTCTACAGGAGGGCTATCTTCCAAGGTGTGGGCAGGGTAGGGGGACTGCAGGAGTATTGGGGCAATAGGGTGGCCACAGTGGGAGCCAACCCCCCAGCGCCCACCAAGGAGAGAAAGGGGAGTTTCCTGAGTGAGCAGCGGGGATGCCTTCCCTGTCTTCTCTCATCTTCCAGTCTCCTGCTGGGGCCTCCTGAGGGCTGAAGAGAAAGCCGGGTGACACCATTCCAGGGCTCAGCCTCTGGCCCAGAGCAGGGCAGTGTGTGTGTGTCTGTGTGTGTGTGTGTCTGTGTGTGTACGCGCATGTGCGCATGCGCACATGCATGTGTGAGCACGCATGATGGAAGATACCAGGCTCATTTCTGACCTGCTCTGCGCCTCACCTCTAAAAATAGTAAGATAATCCTTGCTGTGCCTACCTTTAAGGATGGTCCTGTCAGCACATGAGCAAAGCTCCTCAGACTTGCCAGCTACGGCTCCTCTGCCAGGGCTGGGGTTGGGAGGCCAAGGGCACAGGTAGCCCTAAGGATAAAGCATGTTAACTTAGACATTCGTGTGAAATTTGAAATCCAATGGCGTAATATAATCCCCATTCACTTTCATCACAAATAATATTTTAACTTACTTATTGAATTTACTTATATTAAAGTATTTTAAATTCCTGAATGTTGAGTACATTTGGTACTCTGGGGATGTGAAGCATGTTTGGTTGGGGCTTCATGTGTCCCCTCCACCCTCCCCTAGGGCTTCTCCAGGTTTAGCAGCCCAGCTCGCTGAGCCACCACCTGTGTCCTGCCCAGGGTCACAAAGGTGAGCGCCCAGCAAAGCCTCAGTCTTCATGCTAAGGAAGGTTAGAAGGCATGTGACAGCTCTCAAGTACATCTCAGGGGTGAGGCGCTGTGGGGGCACCATAGCCGGACTAGAGTCAGGCCATCCAAGATTTGGGGCTATGTCACTCCACGTGGAGAAGATGGAGGTGAGGCTAGGTTGTCCTACTAGAAAAACAGTAAAAACAACATCTCCCAGCCCAGAAATATCTCTCCACAAAGGCAGGAGAGAAAGAAAACAATTTTGTTATTAAATAAGCCTGAAACCATCCGAGGCAATACGCTAAGAGATTGTCAAGGTGGAAAGAAATGTCACAGCGTATATGGCCAAGCAGGTACGACCGTAACATATATGTTCTCAAGATAAACAGTAATTAGGCCTCATGGAAAAGGACTGGTCAGCGCCACTTGTCACACACAGTTCATCATCCTAAATTTACTTGGTAAGTGGGGCCACCATTTGTGTTAGTTCATTGAGAAAAAGAGAGAGAGAGAGAGAGAGAGAGAGAGAGAGAGAGAGAGAGAGAGAGAGGGAGTTATCTTTAGGACAGGAAGTAGTTTTGCAACTTGGAGCCAGGCCCCTGTTCTCCCACCGAAATTGGCAGAGAGGCTATCTCCCCTGATGTTTTCATTTCAAAGAAATGGCTCCCGGTTCCATGGGAAAGACATGCGTTGGTCACCAAGCTGGCAAGAGGCTGACTTAGGTTCTAAAAAGGATTTACATACACTTCCAAGAGACAGAAAAAGAATTTAGACTTTTTCTGAAGTCAGTGCTCTAAAAAAAGGGAGAGGGGAGAGGAGCCTCTTCATTTATTTTCATGGGAGAATTCAGCCTCTTATTTTTAATTTGCGTTTATCCTTACAGGCCCTGAGTGGGGAAACGCGTAACAAATTCCAGCATGGTCCAGCTGGCTGTTCCCTCTCACACACTGAGAGGACCTCAGGGTGTGATTTAGACTAGATTGAGGGTGGGCAGCCAGGTCAGGCCAGCTGGGTTGACTCAGTCTTCCATGGGGCTCTTTGTGGCTAATGAAGTGGTTGAGGCTTAGGAGATGGGGGCGGGGGGCAACTTGGGTTTCTGCAGACTCAATAGTAGCATTTCTATGGCCAGCGAGCAAACGCAGTGGAGCTCCCTGCTTTCCATTTTAAACCCACATGTCACAGGTTGAAACCCCTCAGCAAGAGGGCTTTGGACAAAGCTGACGGTTGACCTAGGTGCTCAGTGGGAACTGTTCTTAGATCCATATAAGCGACCATGTGCACCGTCCAGTGGGAGGCTGAGGAACCTGGATCCCACCAGTCTGAGTCTTTCACTAATGGACAGCAGCGTGCACGGGGCCTGACACCATCCCAGCTCAGTGGCCTCAGGCCCTCGTCTCAGGCCATCTGGTTTCCTCCTGCTTCTAAATGTCACAGGTGCTGTGGGCCTGGCTGGAATTTGGGAGAGGCAGGAGGAGGGTTTAGCCTATGCCTTTCAGGAGAGAAGGCTGAGTTTGGTTTCTAATCCTTTCTTCCTGTGTTCTCTATCTCTGCCCTCAGGTAACACCTCTGCTTCCTTTTAGAAAAGACACACTCAGCTTTAGAATGTTTTCCCCAGCTCCTGCTCCTTTCACATGTCCTTTGTTCTTTCTCCTTAGAGATGAGAAAGATCAGGAGGTAGGTACACACACACACACACACACACGCACACACACACACACGAGAGTGAGAGGCAGACCCAATGGTTTTCCTGGGAATCCAGGACAACACTAAATAACAAAAATTCAAGTAAAATTTAAAGATCTAATTGGCTTTATTCAATGACTCATAAATCGGGCAACATCGCAACTAGTAAGTAGAAAGGAGCTTCATTGAGCTATCGAAAAGTAAAGGTTTATAAAGGCAGAAAGGGATGTTAAAAGAAAATTATTAGCCAAGAATGCATGGTTTCAGGCCAAGCCGCTCTCCTAGGGGGATGGGAGGGCCCATCAGCGGTCACCTCCGTAGTGCTGAGCAGGAAATTCCACCTTGATGGGTCAAAGACCGCATCCCTGGGGAAGGTTGAACTGCAGCAGGTTCGGTATTAAGTTGGTTTGCTGATGTGGGGCCGAGTACAAATGACTCCATTTTGGGCCTGTTGTCTCCTTTAACAACAGCCATCTTTTTTCTCACATATGGTCTAAGATCTACATCAGACTCACCTACAAAAAATGCAGATTTTTTGCACTTCTAGAACTGGAAGCTCTGGGGGTGGTGGTGGGTCCAGGATTCTGCATTTCTAACCACCATCCCCAGTGCTTCTTACACTGACAGGATTTTGAGAAAGGGGATCTTCCAGAGATAGCTTGCCTGGGAAAGAGTGCTGTCCCCGGAATTAGAAAGGCAGGACTGCCACTTACTGTGTGGGTGACCTTGGGCAAACCACCTAAGCTCCCTTTGTCAAAGAGAGTTAACACTGCGTGGAAGTTTGGGAAGGGTTATATGAGAAAACATGTGCATAAAGGGTCTGGAAACTGCAAAGGGCCAACCATAGAAGTAGGATGGTACTGTTACTACGTGGGACTCTTCCGGGCCTTTGAGCATCACCACGGCTGGAAAATACTCTGAATCCACTAAAGCATCAAGCTCTCTTGTCCCACTGGCTGGGTCCACTGCCAGGTCTTCCTTTTAAAGATGTTCAGAGGAAACTCCAAAGGAAATTCCAGGACCAAGCTGCTGTGCTTGGGAAGTCCCCCACCCCACCCCACACCTCCCACCCTAGTCTTCGCATGCTCACACTGTATGCTACTCTGTGATGTCACCCACACCTTGTCCAGGTAGGAGGGAGCTGTGTCCGCTTCCTCCACTAGGGGCACCACTGAGATCTCAGGACCTGGGCTCCTGGGTCATGGCTATTTATGACTCTCTCCACCCTCCCAGCACCCCCCCCCCCCATTGCTCATTTAATGTCCATATGAGCAATGAAGAAAAAAGTGCAGAAGTAACCTGGACTCACTATGGTCAAACTGCTAAATTATTAAAATCAAGTAGGCTCAGGCATGAGGAAATGATCCTGTTCTTGCTTTAACTACCTTGGATACTTAAACTTTTGAACTTTTCAGCTGTGCGTCCGTGTCTGCATGTACCTAAATTCCATAGATAAACCTCTGAAGGACTTAAGAAAGAAGGTTCGTATGCCGGAGATGTGTATATGCCGGAGATGTGTATATTTCTTATAGGTAACCACGTGTCATGCTTAAGAAACAATGTTTCTTTGTCCAGACCACTGGACATCTGGAAGATTACTACTCTGAGCTAATAAGTGGTCTAAGAATGCAGGACTGACTTTTCTCAAATGTGTGCTTTTTTCCTATAAAAATTCACAGACTTTTCTTTCTCTTTTGAAACACTGTGTGTTACCTGGGAGTGTTTTCGATTTGCAGATCCTAAAACCCTTGAATAAATCATTGTCATGTGTTTCTTGCCAAAGCCTTCTGATTCATTTATACAACTTACACTACACGAGGAAGTAAAACACACAACCAGATACTCATGGGTCTTGTCTTCAAGGATGTATGAACATTCCCAGTGGGACTCTGGAGTTGTCGGGGGCAGTGGGCAGGGTTGGACAGTCTCATCTCTATATAACACTTGGCACAATGCTAAATTGACAGTAAATTCTTGTCAAATTGAAGTGTTTTTAGTGCCGTGGTTTTCTCAGATCTGGCCCTACAGGGATCTAACACAGTAAATTTTTAAATAATAATAATAATAATAATAATAATAATAATAAATGATTAAGAACTTATCGTATGTGCCTACTACAGTCAGATGCACGTCTAAGTGGGTTATCTATGAATTATCTCCTTTAATCGTCCCCACAATTTATAAGCAGGAACTATCACCTCTGAATCCACTGATGAGGAGATGGAAGCTGATAGCACCTAAAGTAAGTGCCCGAAGTCACACAACTATTGGTAAGGGGGCTGGGATCAAACCCAAGTTAGTCTTTTCCCCCTGAACTAATAAATAGCCCTTTATAAAGTGCAAATACTGTAGTAATGGCTGCGATACTCACTCCCAAACTCCCTAAGCATTATAGTAAGAAGGAAGCTGGCATTTCTTGGGCTGTAGTGTCTTCTATGTGTATGGCTTTGGCTTTATTTATCCGTGTGTTTTGGGGTTTATATTTTTAACCATTTTCAAGGGACAGCTGCAAAGTCCATGTGATCAGATCCCCACGTCAGCCTGGTGAGCCGGTCAGGAGAGGCAAGGCTGCGTTTTTCTTAAGCGAGAAGACTCAGAGAGGCTCCGATTTGCTCAAGGACTGGGGGCTGGGAAGTGACAGGGTCTGACCTGGGACAGGAGACTGCTCACTTCTGTCCCAGGAAAGGCAAATGGAGCCAGAGCCTGGAAGCACTAGCAGGGGAGGGGGGCAGGTTGATTGGATCTGCGGTCTCCAGGCCGTGGGCTGGGGGTTCAGAGGCCGGTAGTAGTGATAAGTCAGTCAAAACAGCTTCAGTCTCCTACTTGATGACAGTAATGCTATTTAGAGTTTAGTTGATAAAACACAGACATACAAAAAGCCACAATGATTCACCAGTGCTTTCAATTAATTATTTTTATTTTATGGATCAACAGCAAAATCTCTATGCCCTTGGTGAATGGTAAGTTATGCACATGAGAATATAATTAATTTACTGTCCCAATAACTCCTAAAGGGAGGTAAGGATTTCAGGATCTCTGCAATTCCTGTTTTCCCCATTCTTCATGCCTGCCCAGCTCTTCCCTTGCCCCCCACCCCAACACCCCAGGTCTGTAAGAAAGCTTCAGAGGAAGACTCATTTCAGGGCTACCTGCTAAGGTGTTGGGAATGAGTGGCTCTTGGGGTCTACAACGGGAAGTGGACCACCCTGAAAAAAGGCCTCGCAGAATAAATGCCCCATTGCTGAGTATCATCTGCAGGGCAAGTTCAGCATTGGGAGCCAGTGTTAGACAGCTGCTGCAGTGACCTAGAGCAAGAGTAAGATGGAGTTTGGATGGTGGTCTTGTGCTCATGAATACGCCAGGAAGAGAGGCTCAGACGGTGGGATTTTGTGTAGGGTGCAGTGTACATTTGGGAAGGGCTGAGGTGTTCAAATGCCTTTCATAGGAGTATTGTTTTGGTTTGTCCCTTCCCTGGTCTTCAGTGGCCAGGAAAGGATGGGGACTCACAATGTTGACCGCCGTGTACCATGTCCCCTTTCTGTGGGGCAGCATGAAGGGTGAGTGTAACTGTTTTATTCCTGCCACTGTAGAGAATGAACAGGTAAGGTTTCTCTTCTCTCCAGGACAGGTAGGCAAGCTGAGACTTTGGATTTTGAATTTTAGCCTTTCTTGTTGTAGGGCATGAACAAATATTTTATATCCCATTGTACAGAACATGCCCTGTGAAAATAATCACTACCCAAATGAGAAAAGCAAAGGCTAATTATCCAGAGCTGGCTATAACAAGGGAGTCAGCCTCCATCACGTGGTTTTGGCAGACATTTGAAGGCAGCCAGAAGAGTTGGGAAGCTTTAATGGTGGAAAAAGAGCAGGCTCAGGTGTTCCCTTATGGAAGGCTGTTGGCCTGGGGAAACAGGAGGTAGACTAATCGGATGGGGGACCTCCTATGTGATTGGTTGGTGGGGGTGCATATTTGGCTTTCTCTGCCTGGTCCTAAGTTCATGGGACAGGGGAACAAATATTAGGGCAGCTGTCTGTTATAATAGTAATCAGTCTTGGCCATTGTGGGACAATTGTTACAGGCAGGGTAAGTTATTGTTTGGCTTCCTGGACTGGTTGCTGGAGATGGTGGTCAGAATTCTATTTTTATATGTAGTCTGGCCATTGCCCATTTGTATATTCAGATGAAGGAGGGATGGGAGAGCAAAGGTACAGCTCAGTTGATTTGTGTTGAAGAAACAATTGTTGTATTTCAATGGAAAACTATGCATCATCTACAGTATACACTTCAGGGTTGGTTATCAGAGTCTAGTCCTGTTCATTGCTTTGGAGCTATTCTGTAACTCTTTGTAAGTTGTAGGAAAACTGATAGGCATGTAAATTGTGTCCTGTCTGGTGGAGTTTTAACTGGGTTTCCCCAGCCTTCTTGGAAAAACCAGTTTTTCCTCCATTTGCAATTCATCTCAGCATTTTTCCCTACATAAATCAGTGCTGTTTAGACCTTTTCTTTGACCCAGTTATAACATCTGCATACATCCTTTCGATCTTTTTAATACATGTTTATTTTTCTATTTGTATGAGACTCATGATATTATCCCTTTCTCAAAAGTATTTTTAAATGGTGTGTGTGTGTGTGTGTGTGTGTGTATGTGTGTGTAGGGATGAATGGCAGCAGGTGTCCCTGGAGACCAGGTACAAAGTAGGGTGGCCTTGAGAGTGATCAGGGTCTTGGGGGCTGGGTTCCTCTGTGGAAATGGTTTTTCATGTGGCTCCTGGGCAGAAAGTGAAGTAATGGTGGTGAGGTCCTTCCTGTGGATTCTTGTTTGACCTTGGACTTGACTGAGATTGCATTTCTCACCAGCTCTGATTAAGGTATGTGTGTCTGTGGTGGTGCAGGTGGGGTGCTCAGGCCAAATCTAATTTAGTGTGCAAAAAATGAGGAATGTGAAGTGTCTTGCATGTCAGATTGATGGAGCAAATGCCATGATTGCTTGACCTTGGAGGTAGGTCTGGGCTTGCTAAGAACATGTATCCATACCAGAGAGTCATTACAACTCCATTGACTTGGAAACAAGGCAGATTTGGGAGAACTAGTGAGCAAATCACTTCTAAGAAAGGGAGGGCATGAAAGGTCATTTTAAAGACCCTATTTCGGACTCTGAATGACTAAAAACAGCAGCCACGACAATCACAGCAGAGTCAAATAAAACAGAGTCAAACTCTGCATACCAGAAATACTTCCTGGTGTCAAAAGAACTCAAAAAGAGTCTGGAAGATTTGCTATCAATAAATAATAACGATTTAGTCAAAGGTCTTAGAGTTTGCAAACAGGGGGACACAGCTGTGCCAAAATCCAGAAGTGTTCCAAAGAAGAAAGAAAAGTTAAGGGTTCTTATAGTAAAAAGTGCATTCGTGAGAATTATCAGTCCTGCATTCTTAGCCTTGGGATTGGTCAGGAGGGTGATCAGTCTGATATTAGGCTGTCTGAATGCCAGGAGGTCTGGAGGATGTGTGCCAGGTGGTCTGGTCACATCTGGTGGTCTGGATAATGGATGTCAAGTGGTCTGACTACGTGAGTCCTTCAGAGGTTAATCAGAGGGTTATCTGGAGGTCTGGTGTATGTCCAGGTATTTACACACAATAAACTGAAGTATATCCAGACATTGACATAGGGCTGGAAAATTCAAAAGTTTAAGTTCCCAGGCTAGTGAGAACAAGAAGAGAATCATTTCCTCAGGCCTCAACTTTCATAATGTTAATAATTTTAGCAGTTGGTTAAAGTGACTCCATCTTATGTATTCCTTATCTTCACTCTTTCCTCACTGGAGATAGAAGGGTGTCAGGAGAGAGGACGTGGTCACACTTTCCTACCCAAGCCTGGGCCTGACTCCTGAGATGTGGGCCAATGTGATGGTCAAGGAGCAGGGCTGGCTGCATGATGAAAACAGAGGTATCAGCAACTTTTTGGGGAGAACATGCCATTGGGAGCATGGGGAGGAGAGCTGGAACCTGGCTGGATGATTCAGCTGAGATGATGGGGCAATGGCGGCTCTCGGAGGCCGAGGAATGATGTTGCTGAGGGAATGCCTTAGGGCTCCTGGTGTGCACACGCCAGTGACTTAGGCTGGATGACTGAGAACTCAAAAACACAGCAAAACACAACTGTGGGCACCTATCAGAGAACTGGTTATTCTAGCTCAGGGGTGTCCAAACTTTTTTCAACGTTTTTCACCAAAGGCCCTATGCAGTAAAATACACAAACAGCTAGGCCACTCACTTGAGGTGAAATACGTATTGCCTCACCTGGTTTAAGTAAACTAAATATATTTTTGGAATTTGCTGCGGGCCAATTAACAATGGATCATGGGCCGCAGTTGGCCCGTGGGCCGCAGTTTGGACACCCCTGTCTAGCTCCTTAAAAACTTTCCAGGTATGGGTTGAAGTTTGGGACTTGAGGTCACTAGGTACTGGCAGAGCTCTCTGGTCTTGGAACTTCAGAGACTGAATACAAAAATGGGCAATGGCCAGGACATGTATATAGAGAGAATTCTGACCCACAATCTATAGTAACCAGCATGCTATCTAAAAGTCAGCCTTGTAGGAAGTCAGAGTTTTTCTCTAGCAACCAATCTAGGAAGCCAAATAATAACCCCGCCTGTAACAATTAGCCCCCAATGGCCAGGACTTGATTAATAACTGACAGCTTCCCTTATATTTGCCCCTGCTTCCAACTTAGGACCAGCTAGAGAAAGCCAAATATGCACTCCTACCAACCAATCACGTGGGAAGTCCCCCATCCAGTTAGCCCACCTCCTGCTTCCCAGGCTCACAGCCTCCCATCAGAGCACACCCAAGCCTTCCCTTTTTCCACCATAAGGTTTCCCCACTCCTCTGGCTGCCTTTGAGTGTCTACCAAAACCACATGATAGAGGCTGACTCTCTTGTTATAGTCAGCTCTGGATAAATAGCCTTTGCTGGTTCTCATTTGAGTGGTCTTCATTTATTGTCCCCCAAACATGGCTCTGACCGTGAAGAAACCTAACACAAAAGTGGGCTGGCCAGTTGGAGGGCTCCTGACTCAGTTCTGCTCCCAGTTCTCTCAACTCCTACAGGTGAAGCAAAGGGAGGGGAGAGGAAGCAAGTCTTGAGCACAATTTTAGTGGCTCCTTTCCAGGCCCCGATAGCAGGGAGATAGGAGGAAGTGTCACAAGAGTGGGGGTCTTGGCTGCTGCTTTAGCCGCCTGGGAATTTCAGAGAGGTGGATCCCCCTGAAAGCCAACTGCTGAGTCACGGGGTCCCTGAAACCTGGTGAACAGGGATGTGTGATCGCCTTCAGTGCAGTGGGCAGAAGGCCCAGGAGGGAGAAGGGGACCTAGACCTGTCAGTAGATGAGAAAACAAGCCAGGTGAGGATGATGGGAAGGGGCTGGTGTTTTTGACTTAAAAAAATTACTTTGACATAATTTTACATTTGGAGAAAAGTTATAAGAATAGTAAAAAGAATTCTCACATTATTCACTCAGATTCCGCAAATGTTAACATTTTATTATATGAACTTTGTCTTCTATATCATCTCCCGTGTGTGTGTGTGTGTATTATTTTTTTCTGAATCATTTAAGAGTGAGTTGTCATCATTCCCTTTATTCCTAACTATGCTATGGTATGTTTCCTGAAGACAAGGAATTTTCTTATGTAATCACAGCATGATGATGAAAAGCAGGTCATTCACATGGTATCATTATCTAATGTACAGATCTTGTATGGATTTTTCCATTTGTCCTGCTAATGCCCTTAGAGGCAAAAGAGAATCCAAGATTATTTGTTGCCTTTGTAGTCATCTCTCCTTCGTCCTGTAATCGGAGCAGGTCGGTCTTTCTTTGCATTTCATGAGATGGACACTTTGGAAGACTGTGAGTCGAGGATTCTGTAGAAGGTTCCTCACTTTCTGTCTGGTGTTTACTCCTGAATAGATTCAGGTTTGCACCTTTGCCAGGAACCCCGTGGGTGAGGCTGAGCCCGTTCAGTGTCTCAGGTAACTGACTTTGATGTCACATGGGCACTACATGTGACATCACGTGGAGTTCGGAGATTAAGTTTTACGCCAGGAGCTGCGGACATGTCGGTCAAGAGAGCTTAAGCCAAAGGTCAGCCCACACCCCAGAGCAGGCTCCCTGTCAACTCTATCTCAATCAACAACCAACCGAAGGACAGAGTGGTTTCTTTTTTGTTGAAAACAGTGACCTATTAATGTGAGTGGTACAATTCAGAAATGGGCTCTCGTTGCTGAGATTAAAGGTATTTGAGGTGTGTGGCTCAAACATTTTAGCGAGTATTTTCCATTCCTGCATAAATAGGACACACCACATCCCCTTAGGGTCATCCTGTATTTAGCCCACGTCACTGGTGGGTTCTAGTGGCCTCAGGCTGGCTTGGCTTTTGGCTTGAATGAGTATTTCATGTCAGGTGGTGGTCAGAGTACCTACAAGAATGGAGAGCTGGAAACTTCTTGAGCCTATCGCATAGGATATGTGAACATCATTTTTGTGTTGTTGGTCATGGGTTGCTAATAAACGAGTTAAAAATATCTGTATGTGTATGAGGCAAAAGTAGGTCTAAGACTCGCTCTCCGGGTAAACTGGTGGCGAGGTTGTGGTGTGGCGTTGCCAGGCCCCACCGCTTTCAGACTTCTTCCGCAGCTAATGTTGTCTATCAGGTCTGTTTACACCCGTGGGCAGTTCCTTCATACTGTCACTGAGCGTCTAAGAAAGCCCAAGAGCCCCTCCTGTAACTATGCAACAGGGAAAGTTAGGTGAGTCATGCTGTCCTGCGTTAGCAAACAGAACAAACGGCGATACAAAGGCAAATCCAGCTCAGAGCGCAAAGCTGTCTTCAACTCAGCTAAACATTGGAATTCCCCCGGGAATCTGAAAAATCCTGGTGCCCAGGCCACACTTCAGACATGTGAGATCTGAACGTCTGTGGTTGGGGCCTGGGCATCAGGATATTTTAAAGCTCCCAGGTGATGATCAGGTACGGCCTGGGCTGAGAACCACAGCAGACTAGGCTGCTGGGACCACCCTCCTGCCACCTTTGAAAGCAGGACCCACGAGGGGGACAGGAAGAGACTGGAATGTTCTTCTTGGGGTGGATGCCAGGCAGGCTAGGGGACTGGCAATGCCACAGAGACCACCTCCTGCCCCATCACTTTTGGGTAAATCCTCCTCCTCTCCTCTTAACCTCTTGGAAACGTCCAGGGCAAACAATGAAGGGACAAATAGCTCAGACAAAGAAAGCCTGGTAGGCCGATGTGGGGTGGGATTGGCGCCCAGTACTGGTCGCATTTAGTCCTCACACCTCTGCCTTAAAGCCAGACAGCATCTCTCGGCCCATATCGTGGGAAAAAGGTGCTCATGTGGACAGGACCATGTTTAAGAGTCTCTGGAAACACCTTTCTGTAAGGTTTTGGTCTCTGGTCTCATGTTCAGTTTGCAAGCTCTCTGCTCCCTTCCCACCCATGGGGGCTGCCCAATGGTGGGGCTGTGGTGGACCCCAGCTTCGGCACCACTTGGCCTCCTCCCCTGGAGGACCCTGGGAGGCAGGCGATATCTCCATACTGGTGCTGGACCAGCTCTTTTCCAAGGAAAGGCTGTTGAGACATAACTTTCCACCTGGTTCTTAAGGCAGGAACACAGCATGTCTCTCTTCAGTTATTTAGAGGCGGCAAGCGGCCTGGTGTTGACGTCCTGGGTTATGACTTTGGCATTGCAAGAACAAATGCCAACTCTGACTCGTTTGTGAGCGAAGGCCCATTGAGAGTAGTTAACCTGGAGGGGACTTTGAAAAGACAGGAGGGGCCTCTCTGGGAGAGGAAGTGAGGGGGACAACGTTGCCTGGGACAGCAGGGGACTCAGTGCTGGCCGGGCAGAGGTGGGTGTCTGCAGGATGAGGGGCTTGAGTGAAGGTCTGGACCTGTGGTTAGTGGACAGGACGACTGAGGCCAGAAGGCTGGTGGTGGAGGCCTGTGTCCTGATTTTTGTCCACTAATTAGACCATCATGGACTTCCCTCACCACCGATCTGAGACCAAGTTCGAGTGTGACCCTGGTCATGGTGCTTCATTCAGGGGGCTCTGAGTGGCCAAGAGTGTCTCTGGAAGATGTGAAGCATTGTCATCTCAGAAGTGGCTTCTCTGAGTCCCTGACCACACACAGAGCAGAGACTCGGGTGTGTCAGCACCTTCTGATGGACTGATTGCCCCTTTCCTAGCTGCCACCCCGAACTCAGGAATTCTCAGGGGCCACACTGTTCAAACTTCTCAGCTCATCTACCCAATGTGAGCGTGCAGTTATCAAAAGCTCATCACTCTGAGAACCAGAGCTCTGAGGAATGCAGACTGACAAGATGTGGGGGAAATGTCACTCAGTGAGCAGCCTGCAGTCCCCTGGGAGAGGTTCTAGAACAGCCGGGAGACAGAGGCCAAGTTACCTCCATTCTACTCCCTCCCAGGGGGTGGGGCCTGGGGCCAAGGGACCTGTCTGGCCAGAGAGTGGCTCATGTTGTCCCCAGGATCTGAGAGTGGGGAGCAGGGTTTGGAGTTCAGAGGTCCTCCTGGGGTGAAACCCTGTCTGTCTTGCTTACAAGTCATGTGACTTAGGCTCGTTGCCCCTTAATTGTCTTACACCTCAGTAAAGTGAGCTGACACCACTCAGTGCATGGTGGCTTGGGACCTTAAGTGGAAAGACATGTGTTGTGTGTGGAACCCAGTGCCTGGAACATAGAATGGACTTCATCAACATCAGTACCCTTTGTTTCCTTTCACAGAACTGGGATACACGGTGGAGCTGATCATAAGGAAGAAGTTAGCGGCTCAGTCATCAGAACCAGGGATCTGTGGGAACTGCCTACTTTCTCAAAGGTCCATCCCCCAAGGCCAGGCCAGGCACAAGGAACCCTCTAGCAGGTCCCCAGGGATGTGTCTGGAAGGGGAAATGGAGTCCATTTCACTAACTCAGACCTCGCTCCTGTTCCCCACTCCCCAACTCTCCACTTTACCCATCTTGCCTTGCCTCCATCGATGTCACCACCTTCCAAGTACCTGGACCAGTTTCCTAGCCTCTGACCTCTCTTCCTCTGGGTATTTGGCCCTAGATGTCTGTGTGCAGCCAGGAAGCAGCTCCTGCAGGTCCCGGCCTGACCTGAGAGAGGGGCTGGGCAAGAACAAGGTCAGAGGCCTGGCAAGGCTGACTCGACACTGAGCCAGTAGCCTGGGGCTCCCTAAATCCCCTCTGACTGCAGTGGGTTGGTCCCAGCACGCAGGGTGGGGCTGTGCACATGGGTGGGAGCCAAGAGCCCTGGCAGCCAAGGCTGGGTACAGGGCAGGCCGTCACTCAACCCTTGGATAAACAGAGCTGGATCTAGGTGGATTCCTCAGACTCGCGGTCTTTCTTGGTACCTCACATCGTTACCTTTCACGCTGGTTCTTCATGTCCAGTGCATTCGGGAGTTGGTGTTGGTTGTGTAGTAGTGGCTTAGATTGACTGAGTACTTTGTGCACAGAACTTTCCTAACTGCTGGTATAATTGTAAAACAGCCCTATTATTGTCCCCACTGTACAGCGGAGAAAAGCAAGGCACAGAGAGGTTAAGAATCGTGCCCAAGGCCCCTGACTTGTAGAGAATCATACTCACCTTTGCACTTCAACTCCTTGAACTCAGCAGGTGCTTAATAAATGTTTGCTGGGCTTCACTGAGTAGTGACTGATATAGCTTGTGGATTTCCCCCCAACTCTCCCTCACCAGCACCTTCGTTTTGGGGGTGGCTATTCAAGATCAGTGGGTCAGCCTTTAGTCATGGGGCAGGGTGGGTCTGTGCTTATTTCCACCACCCACACCCGAGTTGGGCCTCCTATGCCTCTGGGCCTGGGACCCAGAGCCAACCTTGGTGTGTGATCAGGCTGGAAGGGGGCAGGCTGGAAGAACGCCTCTTCCCTGCCTTACCTGGAAAGGCATCTCACTTCTGGCCTCTTTCTGCTTTGCACGAATAGCAAAGTTATTAACTTGGTGATGGGAGGTGATAGGCTCAGTGCCCCAGAGTGAAATATCATTAAAAAAAGAAAATGATCATCACAGCCACCCCTTCGCTGCAGGGTACGTGCCATGCTGGATTGAACTGTTGTGTTGCTACACGCTGAGGAGGAGTTAGGGCATGGTGTCCATCTTGTTGGAGGTGTTAGCCATCGCTTTTTGTATATTTTAATCATCTGAGAATATGGACGATCAACCCATAAATGGTGTGTATGCTATCTTTGCAGAACTGTGAGCTAGTCACTGCCACTGCCACTACATGTGAGCTGCACCGTGTGCTGGCACTGAGCTGGCCACTGTCCCCGACAGTCACCCTGTGGGATGGTGATGAATAGCACGGCCTCTGGACCCGAGGGCCCAAGTTGGAATCTCAGCTGCCACACAAACTCTCTGTGTGCATTAGTTACCACACACAGGCTGGTTTGGAGCAATAGCAGTGTGTCTGACAATTCTGGAGGCTAGACGTCCCCGATCGAGGCATTGGCAGGCCCACGCTCCCTCTGACAGCTCTAGGGCAGGGTCCTTCTTTGCCTTTTCTGTATCCTGGTGTTGCCAGCACGTCTTGGTATCCCTTGGCTAACACATATATCACTCCACTCACACGGCTGTCATCCGTTTGTGTGAGTCTGTCTTGGTCCAAATTGCTCCTTTTTACAAGGACACCAATCATATTGGATCAGTGACCCTAATGACCTTATTTTAACTTGATTGCCAAAGATCTGATTTCCAACTCAAGTCACATTCTGAGGCACTGGCTTTAGGACTCCCACTTGTCTGTTTTTTGGGGGGATGGGGTGAGAGACACAATTCAACCCATAACACTGCGTTACCTTTGACAACTTACTGAACGTCTACACACCTCTGTTTCTCTATTTGCAAAACAGGCTGGTAATACCTCATAATATTTACTTCATAGGGCTGTTGGGATGATTATATAAGTCAGTATGTAAATAACAAGCTTGGAATAGAACCAGGCACTTAGTAAATGCTCTATAGGTGAGAGCAGCTATTACCATGACCCTCTTCTTACAGCTGCAGAAATGCAGGCTGCAGGAGGTTACAATGCTTGCAGAGGGTGTGAAGCTGGATTAGGAACCTGAGTCTGGACTCAGAGATGGCTCTGGGACAGGCCACCACTGAGAGGTCGCATGGCCTGGCGCTGTGCAGCTGAAGGAGGCCGACTGCACCCAGAGAGGGCAGAGTGTCTTCTAGAAAATGGTTTTCTCCATCTGCTTCTTCACAGAATTGTTGTCAAAGCCAGCAAAGCTTGAATACTCACTGGGGTGTAGGGGGTGGCTTCACCCCTTTGTCTTTTACTTGGGTGAAATCCCACCAGCTGTGGCTTCCTTAACTAGAGAGGGGGCCCCAGGCCTCTCCCTACTCTGACAATCTGTGGGTCTATGGATCTCCAAGTACAAGAACCAAACACATGATGGTCTGACTAAACCAGCCCCAGCTACTATTTTACTTAGTTCTACTAGTATTTGGCGCAAGATGGCTGAAAAGCTTGACCAGCTCTTTGGGGCTTGTTAGAGTGGGCCTGGCTGGCTCCATTAGCCTTTCAGTGTCCAGACGAGCCTCAGCTTGGCGCAGGCTCGTTAGGCTCTAAGGTCCCAAGGGACTGATAACTGGGTTGACTGACTCCTAGAGAATCCGGTAGATTCCTCCCCACCTCATCCAGGACCTACAATAACGTCTGGGCATAGAATTCCTCAGAGCCCCTTCCTGAGGCTGACTCCTCTGGGTACAGGCCCAGGAGGGCACGTCAGGAGGGCATGTCTGCCCATGTGTGATTTTACCATTGTCTTCTTGGTCACTGGAGGGCGGCCAGGATGACCATCAGGTTGTTCACTCTCCTGAGACACTGATGGGGAGAAGGGGGAGAAAGGCAGGAACCCATGATTCAGGGAAGAATTATTTGATGCTGAGCAATTGTTTGGAAAATCAGATCTGCTTGAGGGAACGTATGTATTTAAAAAAACAGTTGGAAATCAGTCAAGTACACTCTGGAAATGGATTCAGGCTAACAGAGTGTTCTAAACAAAGACAACTGGAGGAAATAATTATGATTTATTATCAATGCATCATCATTTGATGCTAGGTGACTATTTTTCATAAGTATGTAATTGTGTATTCGCTGTACATTGTTTTTTACTTAGCAACCCTTTTCAATACAGGTAGGATCAGAAAAAGTTTCACCCTAGTCCTCTTCCAAAAAGTGTCAGCATTATTGACGCTCCCATTTTTACTGAATTAGTGGAGTCAGGTTAAGGCTTAGACATCCAAACGTAATGGGGTGATGTACTGCAGACTCTTGGGGGAGGACCGGTTGGTAATGCTGTTTGCCGAGATGAAACCGATTCTAGTGAAAATCGACATTTGAGTGGCTCTATCTCTGGAAGGCGACTGTCCTGTGCAGAAGACCTTAGTATTAGTTATCGGTTAGCCAGCATCTTGCTGTTGTGAATTGACACATTCATTTGTCCATATCTTCATTATTGTCATTTCTCTCCATGAAAATGTGAGTTCTTAGGGTCCAGAACAATGCTGGGCCTGGAGCAGGGACTCAAAAACATATTAGTGAAATGAATGAATATACGAATGAATGAATGAATAAATGGAGATGCTGACCCAGACCTGGGTCTTTTCTGAGCTGGTTGGTGGGAACTGGAGTCTGGTCCCTCTGCTTGACCTGAGTAGATGCTGGAGATTGGTTGGACCCTACCGGCTCCATGGCTCTGCGAGGCCCCTTCGGATCTAGCCCGGCAAACTTAGCTTCACCTCTGTCCTTCTTCTGAACTGTCCTCCATGAGTCAGCCTTGGGATTTGGTCACTCATTTGTTCTTTCTGCCTGCGGGAGCCAAAGATATAGCCCTGGAGAATGAGAGTGGTACACGCCCCAGGCTCTCAACCCTGGTGGGCAGCATGTTTATATCCACTGGGGGTGTCTCAAAAATAATCACTGGTCCCCGGCCCATCCCTCTCAAGGTCTAGTTCAGGGTTGTCCAAACTTTTTTCAACGTTTTTTACTAAGGGCCATATGTGGTAAAATACACAAACAGCTGGGCCACTCACTTGAGGTGAAGTACGTATTACCTCACCTGGTTTATTTAAGTAAACTAAATATATTTTTGGAATTTGCTGAGGGCCAATTACCAATGGATTGCGGGAGCAGTTGGCCCGCGGGCTGCAGTTTGGACACCCCTGGTCTAGTTGGTGTGAGAGTGGGCCTGGTCATCAGTGTTTGTTGAAAGCCTCTCACATGCAGCCAGAGTGGAGAACCACTGGACAGCTCTTCTTTAAATCTTGTCAACATCAGAGCCACTTGGGGGACTTGCTAAACACCTATTGTTTCGCCCCTGCCCTAGCTTCTGATCCAGGAGTCTGAGGTGTGGGCTAAGAGTCCGCTTTTCTAACAAGCTCCCTGGATGGGCTGCTGCTGTTGGTCAGGGCAATGCTTTAATTGGTGCCCTGGGGCTTGGTCATGCCTCTCCCCGCCCCATTCTCCCTGACGCAGAGTGTTTTCTGCTTCCTGCCTCTACTGTCCTGGTTATTCCCTTTCTCCAGTGGGGTGCTTGTTTTGCCCTCTACACTGGTCTGCCCTTCACTGAGCTCCGGGCTATCCCTGCCAAGGTATACAGAAATTGTTTTTATCTGCTTTTCCCAACCCAAAGGACATTGGAATGCTTCCAAAGGTGTTCTACTGAGGGGGAATGGAGCCCCCAAATGGGGAACTGAACACATAGACGTGGACACATTGGGAGGTGGTTGGTTGTGAGTTCTGGGTTGGCTGGTCTGTACGTGAGAGGCCTATGTGGGGAAGAGCGTTAGCTATCTCTGGGACTTGTGAGCCCCTGGAGGGGTCAGCAAGGCCCCAGATGTCAAAGCACTAGAATACAGACATGGTCAGTAAAAGATGTGGGTAAGATGTGATTAACACAGGACGGTTCACAGAGAAAGGGGGAGTGGATGGTCTGAGCCAGGCAACGATATTCAATGCAGGTCCATTTGAAAGTCTCGTAACCATACCATTCAGTCCCATTCAGTACCATTCAGTAATCATACCATTCAATCTGCAGTGGTGTGTCACTGGCCCTGTCCTCTAAGCTAGCCAGCCTCTCTCATGCCAGGTCACAGTTCGTGGACTGATGCCAGCTGCCACAGCACGTAGTCACTGTCACCCATGGGCCCAAGGAGGCAAAGGGCGGTAGCTTTTGTGAGAGCCACACTGAATGTCATTTCCCGTGAAGGCTGATGTGCCAGCATGTGACAGGACGTTGAGGAACGTGGATTTTCCTTTGGGATTAACTTCAGCTGAGGTCCTCATTCCAGCTGCCAAAGCCTGCTGAGCCCAGGCGCTGAGCCCGCTCTGACTGCCTGCCCCGAGGGCCATGGTGCTTCGAAGACAGCAGACGGAAGTCAGGGCTCTGCAAGAAGTGTGGTGCCTGTCAGGATGACTAGGCTGTGTTTTCTATAAGACGATACACAGATGGGAGGCAATGGGTGCATTTGGGGCCCTGCAGGCTGACTCAACCACCATCGCATCACCGCCTTCCGGATGCATGAAGCTCAGGCATCAGCTGGGAAAAATGCTCTACGTGTTACTGAGAAATGATTTGAAAGCAGAGGAAGGTCTCAGGAATCAAGGAAAGAACTGTCCGGCAGCTCTTTCTCTCTCTGTCCGTAGCATGTACTGCGGACCCTGGAGATATAGTAGGGTGGGAGGTGGTAAGGGTGGCCAGAAAGGCCATTTGACCCAAGACTCACAGTCACAAAAGGCTACGTGTGGTGACTTTGCCGCTTTATCTCCAAGTGATGCAGAGATGTTGAGGTTTGGATGAGTCGTAAAGCACTTATTTTGAAATAACATTTATACAATACATGTATAAATGTATAAATAAACTGTATAAAATATATAAATGTATAAATAAACATTTATATACAATACAACCCGATGCCTGTGATCTGGTTTTGTCATAGATCTTTAATTTTTAGTATCCTGAGAGAGCCTTTTTTTATTTTTTCATATTTGTTTTGCAGTGGCTGGGGTCTCTGTTGTCACCTGCTGGAGCCCTGCCCGGTGCTAACCACAGGGAGTAATGACTGGTTAAGCGGAAGCGCTGGGAGGCTGGCATGTACTGGGGGAGCCAGAATGAACGGTAACACATCATTAAGAGAAAAACCCCAAACCAACCAACCAACACACACACACACACACACACACACACACACACACACACACACACACACACCTAAGTCCTAGGGTAGGGACCACTTTTATTTAAATCACCTTTATTATGAGTCTAAAGTCAATTTAATAATTCAGCTATTTGTGGTTTTTATTTCTAACAGGAAACATGAGGAGCCATTGGAATATTGACTGGGCTTGGTGGGCAGTGGGAGGCCCAGAGGACGAAAAGGTAATGTGGAGGATGGTCCGGGGTGGACCATCTGGTCCGCTGGGAAGTGGGTGGGTGGTTGAGGGAAGCAGGGTGTCCATTCCATGCAAGGGAGACTCTGGCCCTTAACTCACAGTGGGTGGGGTCTTCACAGAGACTTCTGGGCTCCACGTGGAGGGAAGACTTGGTCTTGTGGATGGAGGAGCAGGAGAGCCGAGAGCTCTGGATTGGGCCTGGACACTCTGGGGAGGGAGAATGAGCATGAAATAGGACCAGCTGCCAGCTCCCCTCCCATCCATGCTCTGCGTGCTGTGGGGGGTTGGAAGGAGAGTGGCCAGTGGCCGTTAGTGCCCTGGACGC
The DNA here is from genome assembly GCF_964194185.1 of Rhinolophus hipposideros. NCBI lineage: Eukaryota > Metazoa > Chordata > Mammalia > Chiroptera > Rhinolophidae > Rhinolophus > Rhinolophus hipposideros. The sequence goes on along the minus strand of NC_138058.1, from coordinate 9,162,744 downwards.
CCTGGAATTCCCATTCTTTCCCAGTGTCTTTCACTGAAAACCAAGGTGGGGAGAAGAAAGCAAAAGAAATGGCTGGAAAGAAAAAGCCTTCCCATAACAGAGAGCGTATTTTCTCTGAATCGAATAGCGAAATGAAATCTCTCCCATGGCTCTCAGAAGCTCTGTGCATGCTCTGTCTACACTTTCTAGACAACTTTAGCCCTTAGGTGTGAAGGTGATTGTGGTGTTTTACATATGTATGTAGAGCCACCATCTATCTTCTGTGCACAATCATAAAGCACAAGTTCTGTGAACTGGAAGGTGTCTTCGAGTTTGCAGGAGGCTGAGTAAGTCCCCTAAACACACCCATACCCTAATCTCCGGCACCCATGATTAGGTTACCGTATGTGGCAAAAGGGATTTTACAGATGAGGTTAAGGATTTTCAGGGGGGAGATTATCCTGGATTACTTGGGTGTGCCCCAAATATAATCATGAGGGTCCATATTTGAGGGAGGCAAGAGGGTCAGAGGAAGAAGGCCACATGGTGATGGAAACAGGGGGGGGACCGGCGATGGGCTGGGGACCACAGTCCAGGAATGACAACCTCTAGAAACTGAAAAGGTAAGAAAATGATTTTTCCCTGGACTTTCCAGAAGGAATCAGCATTGCCAACACTTGATTTTAGCTCATTGAGACCTGTGTCAGACTTCTAACCACAAGAACCAGAAGAGAATTAATTCATGTTGTATGAAGCCACCGCTGGTGGTAATTGGTTACAGAAGCAATAGAAAGCTAGTACAGAACTCATTTACCTCAGCCCTTTGTTTTCACAGATGAGGTGACCAAAGGCCACTGCAGTCAATATTTTCATTTTAACTTTGTTAATTTGTAACTTATTCATGGGGAGGGAGTGACTTTTGTCCTGCCTCTATAAGACATATAGTGTTTTTCTGTTATTGACCAGAAATGCCTTAGAATTTTCAATTTTATGGGGTCTGATTGGTAAATTGATCCTATGGGTTTGATGACCACGTGCTACCACATGCAGACTCGGGGAAAGGTCCGGGACTGGAAATCTACCTCTGTAAGGGTTGGGCAGGGAAACACCGAGGAAAAAGACTGATCATGCCTGTCTGGTAATTAATAGAGTTTATTAACGGAAACTTACGTATGAGGTGCGTCTTGGGTGGCTGCAAGACAAAATGAATCCCCACATCGCTGGGCAGGTGCCAAAGAATTATCTAGGCAAAAAGGGGACAGTTAACAGTACTATGTGAATGCTGCCAGGTACAGAAATTTCTTTATATGCTTGACCAGGTCAGGACAACCAGGAACCAGCACGGAGTAGGGGGCAGGGGAGGGGTGCTGACTTATGTCAAAACAAACACTCACTATGATCAGACAGTCTCTAAGGGAGGTTTGAGATAAGTAACCTCCCTTAGAGACTGTCTCAGGTTATGGCCAGGGTCCAACGTGCCGCAGGTCAGGCAGCAGTCATGTCACAGAACCATGTCTCCTCCACACCCTATTTTCTTGAATCAAAATTAAGGATTCTGATCTGATATGAATGGGTGCATTTTTGAAGATAACATGAGAGCAGCTGTCCCATAAAACCTGGGACAAATAGTCCTCGTTATAATACATGACATACTGGCCAACACACACTCTCCTCCAGCTCCCTTCTCACTTTCTCCAACCCTCTGGCCTCTACAAGGAAGCAAAAGGGGTTGGAAGCTTGCCACAAGGGTTTTCAGAGGATGCTGCTGATTTCTGAACCAGAACAGACTTTGGAAAGGCCTTTGGGTCTAAAAAGTGAAGACTCATTGCTTCGATCCTTGCAATAAACATCCTGGGTGACTTTCACCTCAAACCTCAGAGGATTTCGAGATACTTCGGAACATTCTGTGCCTTATCTATTTCCCATCAGTTGGTGGAGAAATTGAACCGAATGCACAGGAGATAGTGAGAACAGGACAGTGTATAGGAAACCGAGGGAGGTGGGAAATGGAGCCATTGTTTCGTGAGTACCACGGCTAGCTGTGGACTGTGGCTGACTTAGGTCTGAGGCATTCGTTCTTGAAAGGACTATTGTGGGGCCTCCGTGACGGCGTTTTCCCACAGTGACACCGAGGTTAGGCAAATTCCTCTTTATGGATCACAAGATGAGCAGTTACACTTCAGCGGGGCAAAGGCAGATTGCATGATTTCACTTCCTCTCTTTGGCTATATTAAGTTGTAGGCTGCCCTGTGCTATTTAGCGACTGGGATCCCAACCCCACAGGTCAGCTGTGACTGATGTGTTTGATGTCTTTGACCACAGACTGGGTGTAGATAGGACTCAATTATTCTCATGCCCTTTATCCGGGCATGATGATGGTATTTGGTGAGATTTTCCCGCTGGGGTGAATTCACACCCTTGAAACTCACTTGGCTTGACCCCAAATTTATAGCTCCCTGTTTAATCTTACCATGGCAAAACTTGGAACAAATCAAATATTCCCCACTCCACTGGTCCTTGGAAAAAGAATAAACATGGATACAATGTAAATTTACCCTTTGCCCATCGAGCTCCATTTGGGGGTAGTCACAGCTTCCATAAGAATGTCCCCCTTCGTGACAGTATATACATCATTAAATTCATACAGCTTTCTCACCTGTGGTCCCCCTATGTGCCGGTACCTCAGTTTGCTCTTTTTAAAATTGCAGGATGGATTTGACCACCTCTGAATTTCCATCTAGTTTCAACATTGTATTTTTCTCAGATTTTATTTACCCAGTCTGAGTTGTGACCCCTGAGAGTTACCTGCCTTGTTAACAAAAGGATAAAACTGGGGCCAGTGGGTTTTTTTGACTTTGAGCCATTTGTTTTGGATATGAAATTCCTAAGGTTTCTCTAAAAGAGTTTCTGCATCTGGATTTACAACTGGAAGAACCTCAATACCAGTATGTTCGTATCAAGGAGGGCACTTGACCGAGAGGTCTTCACGGTCCCATCTAGTCTGGACAGCAGGGATTTGAATCAGCGAGGTGGGAAGGTAGGGCTGAAGTAGTTGGCCACGTGTGTCTGTGGGGCAAGCTCCCGGGGTCCTCTCTAACTTCATGGCGTGGCTCCGGAGGGGAGAGAGGAAGTCATCACTATCGCCTTTGGGCTCGTTAGAGGAGATGAGGGGACATATGTCTTGTACAGACATGACTGAGGACCAAACTCTCATTTTCGGAGTATAAACTATTCAGTTAGGTGAATTCCACAAACTGTAATAAAGATTTGGAAATCACCCCCTTTCTTCACTTAACAAGGAAAAGTCATGTAACACTGGGAGCCAGGGACTCATAAACTTAACATTCCTTTGATCCCAGAAGGGTCCTAAGGGAGAAACATCCACTATCCCACTGGTTAGAGACCAGAAGTCCTCCTTATCTCTAACAGAACCACGTAGGGCAAAGGACACACGACTTTAAAACCACCTCTCTGCTGGAAGGATGAGTCTTAGCGAGTCACAAAAAAATAGGGAAACTTATATGCAGAGTTTCCTTGGCCACTTCCCCCTCTGAGTGATCACATACCCAGCACTATAGCCCGGGGTGCTCCCGTGTGAGGAGAGAAAAGGTGTGTCCACTGCCACTCAGTTGGAGGGAGTGACACAAGCCTGATTAGGAAATCCCGGGAGGACGGGGGGGTATAAATCTGTGTCCCAAACGCTGAGCTTCCACTGAGGTGAAAGTCAGGCCTGGCAGCCCTCCCCAGGTGAGAACAACACGGTGAAAAATGCAGAGCTACAGGTAAGAGACTTCTGAGAGAGAGAGAGAGAGAGAGAGAGAGAGAGAGAGAGAGAGAGAGACAGGAAATCTGGGAGTCAGGACCCCTGGTTTCCATTTCTGGATGGAACCTCAGGCAGCTCTCCTGATGTCTCTAAACCTCAGGTACCTTCTCTGGGGGATAATCCTCATTTCTGTGACCTTCTCCTCCTGTGTGAAGGTGTGGGGACAGAGCCCCAGAGAGCAGTTTCGAGGCTCTCGGCCTCACGTGGGGGGCGGGGTGCTGACTTGGGTAGTAGATGGCCATCGGCTGTGGCCGGTTAGCCGATTGGCCCCTGATATAACTGCCGCGGCTGCGCTGGAGAGTGGGTCGAGTGAGTCGAGAGTCGAGTCGAGTGGAGTTGTTCGTTTCACAGCAAAGTGGACTGCAGGGCGCACGTCGTGTGACTCCAGCCTCCAGTGAGACCATAGTGGTATGACTCCCCTACCTATGGCTCCGTGGGTGTTCCTTTGGGACCTCACCATGTTCTGCGTTCTAATGTGGGGAGCGGGAGCCGAGACCCCGCCGGCTGCCCTGCATGACAGAAGGTGACCTTGACTTTTTAGGCCTTCAGTTTCTCTCTCTGTCACAAATTGGGCTGAATGAGAGGGCTTCTGCGGACCTCCTCAGAGTCATAGCAATAGGCAACACTGCTGTGGAGTCCAGTGGGAGGTGATGAATTGGTACTGGCAGGTGTCCACCTCAGGAGAGGCTGTGCCAGGGAGACGTACACTGAACTCAGAGGCTTTCTTCTTTGGAAGGATTCTGGGATTTCCTAGTGAGGCATGCCTTCTTTCTTAAAGTAAGTGTACTTTTCTAACACTGGGCTTGGTTGTCGTGAAGGAGTGGTGAGCAGAGCTTGGTGGGAAAGGGTCTGGGTTCAACTCCAAACTTTGCCTCTTCTTAGCTGTAGTGTCATGTATGTGTTCATAACATACTCAAAGCTGTCTTTAAGACATTCTGTACTCCAGTGAAGAAGGAGTACCATCTAAGTAGAGGTCATCTACTCAGTGGCCACGAGCTTGTCAGTAATCAACAGCCAAGAAGCGTCCAGCTTACCTTTATCCCTGGCTTCATTCTCATGAAACAATAAAACTGGGCACAATTCTTTAAAAAAAAATGTGTTAACCCTTAATTATAATGAAACAAATTGCACAATTTTTTTAGCTGCCCAGTGCCTCAGTTTCCCTATCAGTACATAGTGATCTTGATGGTGAGGAGGACCACAGGCTGGTGGGAAGAGTCCATGCATCTGAATCATGGAAAGCACTTAGAGTCGTGCCTGGCACAAGGTGGGTGCTGTCTCCACATTTGCTCTCAGTATTGGACATTCTCCTTCTCGAATCCCACTCCCCTTGAATCCCACTCTCCTCTTCTTGGAACCCCAGCTCCCTCGAGAGTCCCCTACCTCCTGGCCCCAGCCTCTACCATGGTGTGATATTGGTAAAGGCTTGTCATCTCTGAGTTTCCTCTTCTGTAAACTGAGGCAGTTGAGTGACTGGAACTTCCCAGTCCCGCCCCAGCAGCTCAGTGTCTGTGTTGGGATGCTGCAGGTCTCCCTCTCGGTGGTCCATCTCACCCCAAGCTCACCCTCTTCCTGGCCCGTTTCTCTGAGCTCTGCCATCCCAAGAGGGCAGTGGGTTCCTTCCCTCCAACTCGGTGTGGTATTCCCACATGCACAGTAGGAGACCCTGCCCTCAAACCTCATCACAGTCTTGTCCATTTTAATAGTCTTTTTCATTTGTTTAGCCGCTTGGTTATCCTAAAAGGCAGGAAGGAAGTCTCTGTCCCACTCATTCCCTGTTGGGCTGGGGGCCTCTTCCACGCCCGACAGCAGACCTTCCCCTCAACGTCACCACTCCCACCCCAACCTCCCAAGCCCAACTGTTTCATGACAGACAACTGAGTGATCCAGGTCCACAGGCCCCCTCGCCCGCTCCTCCCCCAGGACTCAGAGTCGACTCTAGAGACAACACAACTGAAGTAGTGCAAGTACACATTTGGGTTGTTTTTTAATGTCATCGCCTGCTCTCCATATGGGGACACTTGATTGTGACAGTGCCTTCGGCCTGTGGTTCTCAGACTTGAGCCTGGAGCAGCAACACCCGAAGGGCTTATTCAAACGCATCACCAGTCCCTCTCAGAATTTCTGATTTCGTAGGTGTGTGTGTGTGTGTGTGTGTGTGTGTGTGTGTGTGGTGAGGACTTACATTCCTAATAAGTCCCTGGGTGATGCTGATACTGCTGGTCTGGGTACCGCACCTTGAGAACCACTTTTCGAGGAGATAAGAGGAGGTTCCATGTCCAGTGGCAAACGCAGCAGTGAGTGATTTCAGGACAAGAGCCTTTGGAGGCTGTTTTCGAAACAGAACTCACAGAGACCTTCTATTGGCTTTGATGAGTGCTAGAGGAGGGGAGGTGTTAAAGAGGATTATTCTATTTAACAGATGGGGAAGTAGGCACAGCAGGAACGAGTGAGTCCATCACTGACTGAAACTTGACCTCAGTCTCCTATCGATTTTGTTGTCTACCCACGAAAGTGTGTTGCTTAAAGGAGGAGGGAAGAGGGAAGCAAAAAGATGAAAGGAATATGAAAGTTCCTGTGGTCAGCTGATGGGCCAAACCCAGTGGGGCCACAAGAATAACAGTGGTGGCTTAGTATCGATTCCCCAGCATCTCAGAGCCCCTGCTCCAGTGGTTAGCATCACCTGGGGAGCTTTTAAAAATCCCAGTACCTGGGACCAATTACATCAGGAACCTGGGGGTTGGAGCCCAGGCATCAGCTGTTTTTGAAGCTTTCCAGGCAGTTCCGATGTATGTATAACCTAGGCTGAGATCCACTACCCTCTCATTGTCCCACCCTTTCTAAGCTACTCAGAGACTTACTTCTTCTTTCAAAACTTGTGTTCTGAACCTGTCGTTTACCCAATGTTTGTCATCTGATAAATGGGCATTTGAGTCACTGGCAGCACAATTGGGAAAGAAATCTGAGAATCTCAGTGGAACTCCATCCAAGCGTTTCTGAAGCGTACTTTAGTTAAGAATCTCTGTTTCATATTAAGCATAAGTAATTTCCTAAACACAGGAGGCAAATGATTGTGGCACTTGATTTTGGGGCAAAGAGCCCAGTTTAAAACCTGGATATAATCTTGCTGTGCAACTTAGGAACATAACTTCATGTTTCTGGATGTCAGTTTCATTCATCAGATGACAAGAATGGATTAGAGAACAGGGTTCTTTGCTATTTTAAAGCATCTTTAGAAAGTAGTCATACCACACAAATTTTTCATGAAATATCAAGAGGAAATCTAAGAATATTTGGACTTAATTGGGGATTGCAAACCCAAGTGCATTCAGGAGCCACGCAGCAAGTCAAATCTATGAGGCTGTGAGTGGTGGGACGTGTGGCTAACCGGAAGGAGCTGGTTCCTGGGAAAAGACATTCAGTGAAAAAATAATCCTTACGCTTTTGCTGAATCATGCCCGTTCACACGTTGAACTGGGCTGTGATTCCCATTTTGTGAGCTTTGACATCTTGTGACAAAATGCTCATTTAATCCTAAATTAAAGGGATGAGAATCAAATCTTGGCCCCAGCACTCCTATTTGTGTTCTAATGGAGGAGTCAACCTTCTGTAAGCCACAACGTCTTCATCTCTAAAACGAAAACAATAGCATGTAATTCATTAAATGTTGGGAAAAATTAGAAGACACAGTACGTTTGAAACCTTTGCTTACCACGTGGCACATGGCGGATGTTCAGTGTTAGCTGTCATCACCACCTTCAATGTCACCATCATTGTCATCAGATTATGAGGTTCTGACAGCAGAATTTCAAAAAGCACTCTGAGAAGGTTGGGGTGATCAGGGCACAGGGACGTGAGATTACCTGCATTCTCACTCCCTGGAGGTATCTGCCTACTTTATCGAATAAGCCAGTGCTAATGATCAGTGCATATCACATCCCCTGGGAGTCTTGTTAAGAGGCAGATGGTTCTGACTCCCCAGGTCTGAGGTGGGGTCGGAGATTTTTTTGCATTACTCACAAGTGATGTCCAGGTTGCTGGCCCATAAGTCACACACTTTGAGTTGCATGCAAGGCTTTAGAATACTTGGGGAGAGCTTTTCTTATTTGTGAGCAAGGAAGAAGTTAATGTAAGGCTTTGGATGGGTCCTAAATTTTTTAGTGCTAATATTCATCAGAAAGGTTTTTTAAATGTCTATGGTAGGCAGAATTCTAAGATGACCCCCACAGATCTATGCTCTGGTCTAAGACCCTCACCTTGAGTGAGGGTGGGCTATACGAATATGATGGGATGCAATTCCCATGATAGGGTTACCTTATATGGCAAAGGTGAAGGAATTTTGCAGATGCACTTTTGGTCCCCAATCGGTTGACTTGAAGTTAATCAAAAGAAGACCATTTTGGGTGAGTCCGATATAACCAGTAGGCTCTGTAAAGGTCTAGAGGTCAAAGTCAAAAGGTCAGAGAGAGGAGAAGTAGCATCTGATGTTTTCCACTAGCCTCAAGGAAACAAACTGTCATATTGTGGAGAGGGCCATGGGGCAGGAAATGGTGGATGGCATCTATTTGATGAGAGTGGCCTTGGCTGACAGCCAGCAAGAAAGAGGGGACGTCAATTGTACAACAACAAGGAACTGAATTCTACCAATAGCCACATGCACTTGGAACAGGCCCCTGAGCTCTGATATCAGTCTGTGAGACCTCAGTGCGGACTCCCAAGGTGAAGCCAGACATCCGACCCACAGCCAATGAGCAAAGAAATGGGTGTTGTTTTAAGTCACTGAGCTTGTGGAAGTTTGCTACACAGCAGTAAAAAATGAACATAATGCTCTAATTTTTCTCTTTGACTGCCGTGCATGCCAGTCTAAGTTATACAGCAATAATAACCTAAAACACCTCAGTAACTTAATACAACCCAAGTGTATTTTGCTCATGCTACATCATTGTCATTAGTTTCCCTCATCAGACTGTTATGGCTCATCATACATGGCCATTTGAGGTCATTTTCAAAAGAAAACTTAACACAGACCATCTGTTGGACTCAGATTGTTTTCACACAGTGCTGAGGTGGGAAATAGATGTTTCTTCTCTCTTTTTTTTTTTCAAGTGGCAACTTTTTTATTTTATTTTATTTTATTTTATTAGTTTCAGGTGCACAAGACAAGATAATACTTGGACGTTCATCATTTATATCCCTCACACTGTGGACCCTCCCTCCCCCATCCCCCATCCACTATCCCTCCGACCTCGCACCGAGCCGTCACATTATATATATAAAATTATAGTTGGCATTCATTATTGTTTAGCTTCCGGTGTACAGTGCCGTGATCAGACATCTACAGCATCCCTGGGTGTTTCTTCTCTTTAACAGAAGGAGAAACAGACATTCAGGAACGAGTGAGTGGATCCGTGGATGGAAGAAGACCTTAGCCTCCCATCAGGATGGCCTGACCATCCTATGTGGCCACTATTGATAAACAAGGACTCAGGGTTCACAAGGCAGGAGAAGAAAGGGCTGAGGGGTAAGACGCCAGAAGAGAAATGGGTAGGCCTGGAAATGATCAACATCCTTCCTGCATGCTTTTCATGGCTAGAACAAATCATGTGGTTATGCCTAACTTTAAGGGTGCAGAGAAATGCAATGTTGTGTGTGCCCCAAAGTAGAAGTTTCCAGATATTGGTGAACATGAGTCTCTTTACCACATCATGTAGGTCAGTTGGTATGGTGGGGAGAGGAAACAGATTTCAGGTCACCCAGCTTCATGGAGCTGTTCTCATCAGCAGGGAACAAGCTGGCCGGGCATCAGAAAGCTGAGAGAAGCCAGAGAGCACAAGTGAGTGAACCCAACACTTGTCCTCAGGTCCAGGGGAGACCAAAGGGTCTCTTGGTGGGACTTTTTGGGTCTGTGGAAAACCCAGTAAGTCTGGGCTGTCTTCAGGCTGAAGACTAGTTTTGCTTGGGGCAAGGGATTTTCTCCACACAGCATAGACAAAAATCACATGGGTTTTCTATGTGTCTGTGTGTGTGTGCGCACGCATGTGCTTGACTTTTATCGGCTATCATGGCTATGCTAGACACAGAGTTGGGGAAAGTTTCCGCTTTTGGTGACCCTCAGAAATCAAGTCATTTCAGGTGGACACATTTTCCAGAGAGTGAAAGATGATCTTCTAGCATAAAAACAAAATCCCATCTGTTTTCACAACAAAACAATTTTGGAAGGAAATATTTTTGATAAATATGTAGGGTGGTGAAAATTTATACTCACTGCAGATCAAAATGTACCTTTAATAACTCTTCTAATAAGAGTTCATTTGTCTGCTGAGGTTAGGAAAAAGGAATTAGGAAAATTCCTTCTCATTAGGAAAAAGGAATTAAAACCACAAGTACATGTTATCTCTATCTCAACTCTGCTTCTCTTGGATTGATTTAATCTCTTACACAAGTAGATACTCTGTTCTTTGGTTTCTCAGCTCACCACCTTCTTCTAGCTAGGAAGGTGTCTGAGAATAGGGAAGCTGTGCCCCCAGGGCATGCGATCGGAAGGGTGGCTAGTCCATTCCTACTGCTGTGTGGGTCTTCACTGACTTCCATGGAGATGTCCCTGGACCTGACTGGTCACATGTGTCCTAACTGAATCTACTAATGAGGTCTGTGGCTGGGAAAACCCATTGTTTGTTCTTTCAGGTGAGTCAGAGCTGAGGCTATGGCCGACGTGGCCCCACTGTGCCTCTCACTGGCTCCACAGGTCCTCTGTGTCTTGACCATGTCCTCATTTCTCCCCTGGCTTACACTGGCTACCTGTGCAGGTGACACTCAGAATATTTACTAACCAGCAGGGCATGAGCACCAACCAGTCAGAACAGATGCTGCAGTATCTGTTGCTGGGCTGCGAGGACCTCGGAGGAAAGCCAAGGTAGCAGAGGGTGGCGAGCTCAGGGCTTAAGTAAGTGGTGATTCACCAACTGGTAAGGACATGTTTCTGTAGTTGGACACACTGCTCCTTAAGAACTGAGTATCCTACAGCCTCAGCTCTAGGTCACCTTGCCCTTCATCTTGGCAGTCTCATATCGGCCCAGATCTTGGTTTACCTCCCATTCTCCACTAGAAGCACAGGAATCTTTTCCCCATTGGCAAAGAACTGAGGCTAGCAGGGAACTAACCCTACTTCTCTCTGTCTAAGGACAAGAGCCTTTGGAGGCCACTTTGAAAACAACTCACAGAGACCTTCTGTTGTCTACTGTCTCTACCTAAACACGCCATGTCATTATTTCCATTCTTCTCTACAACCCCATCTTGGTAAGGGCTGCTTTCTTTACCACAGTGGGATTCCTCAAGAGACGCAATTTGAAAGCAGAGCAAAGGTGCCTTTACTTTCAGCTTCCCACTCTCTTCTACCATTTGTCTCTTGGCAATCGGTTTAGGAACTCATCAAAGGGAGCGGAATCTGCCTGCTTCCTCATGTGGCTTCTCTCCTTTTACCCTGGAGCCACCAAAGCCTTTTCTTCTACTTCCCCTTCCTACTAGGAAGGAACTTCCCCTACGTCATATCCACTTCCTTCCCTCCTTTTGGAGGAGGCCTTTGCTCTTCCCCTTTCCTGGGGCCATAGTGGCAGAAGCATCAGACATGGCAAGAAGGGAAATACATTGGAAGGTAACTACATTATTATCCCTATCGCATGTGGCAGGCACTGTCCCAACCTAGAGGGTTCTGAACAAAATTTAAAATGTTCTTCATGGTTTGTGGGACTCATTATGAACATCAAGTGTTTTGTGTTGTGGCACCCTGATAACTTCAGGAGGCCACAGGGAGATGTCTGTTCTTAGGCCCCCAATTGCTGTACTTTTTGGTTCTTTCATCTGTCATGGTGGATTTTCTGTCTCCTCTGTTATTGGGCAATCAGCTGCCATTTCTTTCCCTGTGTGTTTTCCTCCACCAGCATGTTCCCTCTTTCTAATTTGCTACTTCTAATCTGCTTTTGATTGAACATTTCTGGTCACCCATTGCTGCATAACAAACTTCCCCAGAAGTTAATGGCTTAAATGACCATTTTATTCTGACTCACATGTTCTGAAAGTCATGAAACTGAGAGGGGCTCAGCTGGGCAATTCTTCTGCTCCACGGGGTTTGATTGAGTTCAAACGGTGGTTCTCAGCTGGAGAGTCTAAGATTGCTTTAATGACATGGCTGGTGCCTTTGAGGAGATTCCTGGGAAGATGTGCAGAGGTAGGACTGTCAACCTGCCCTCCCTACACATGGCCTCCTTCGCAAGGTGGTCTCAGGGTAGTGGGACAGTTTACATGGTGGCTGGCTTCCCCCAGAGCAAGCGTCCCATGGAAACTGTGTGGAAGCTGCATGGCCTCAGAGTTCACCCGGCATCACTCTGTTGTTAGACTTGAGGCACAGGCTGGCCCACATTCAAGGGAGGTGAGCTGGACTTCATCTTTTGATAATGGGGTGGTGGTGTCACATAATAGAAGAGCATGTGGGATGAGAGATACTGATGTCACATCTTTAGAAAATACAATAAGCCAGTCTGAGAAACCATAGCCATGCTCATACAAATAAAAAGGTCCTGAAAGGTCTTCACACCTTCTCCTGTGAGTCAAGTAGACATGCCTTTGTGCCAGGATCCTATTGGCTGTTTTTCAGCTGTGTAGAACTTTCTGTCCTTGTTTCTTTTGTCTGTGGTGTATTTTAAACAGGCAGGTTTTCTGGATGGCGGATAATTCAAACATCTGAGGTGTTTGCCCCACTCGGATTACGAGAGGCTGAAAGCAACACTCAGTTTAAAGACTGTTCATCTGCTCATAATACCTGCTGTCCCTTGCCAGCACAGAGTGTCCAGTTACTAACTAACATTACCCGGGAGTAGCCCCAGCTGGAACTCCCAATACCTAGGAGAACTCAGACATCTTGAATCCTGGCTCTGCCATTTGCTGCCTAGGGGACTTAAGCAAGTGAGTGGACCCAATTCAGTGGTAATCTGATTAAGCCCTCTGACTTGGTCCTTTAGAAATGAAAGCTGTGCCTAGGACTGAAGCCTAAGCTCCAAATCCAGACTGACTTAGAACTCTAGGGTTTTACACCTGGGAGGGGTAATAGAGTTCTAAACAGCCCAACCCTTGCGTTTTAGAGATGAAGAAACTGTGACCCAGATTGGGTAAATGGCTTAGCGGCTTGCTCAAGGTCACATAGCTAGTTAATAGAGTGAAGACAAGAATCCAGCTTCAGTCTCCTGTTCTGTGTGCTTGAAGACTCAACCACTAAGACCTCAGTCTGAGTGAAAGCATTAGAATTCTGCGGTAGGCTTTGGGTGTGTGTGTGTGTATGTGTGTCTGCGTGATTGTGTGTGTACATGTCAAACATCCTTCTAGAATATGGATGTGCACATAGGCTTATTTGATTCCATTGGGTCAATTTGCACATCTTTCTTGTGTAGTACCTGCTGTTAGCCAAGTTATTGGCTATGACACCAGAAAGTTCTTGGGCTGTGTGCTGGACTTTTAGCAGGAGTTAGTCAGAATGCAGACAGGGGAAGCTTCGACTTCTCACTCAGGTCTTTCAGCTCTGTATTCTTGAGCAAGTTGTTTACCTCCCTGAGTTTTTGGGTCTGCTTCTGTAAAACACTGATGAGAGAGACCACTTGTTGAGTGTTTTCTTTTCACCAACTCTATGTTGACCCCTTTATATACCACATGCCATCTAACCTTCCTGTGATGCATGCCAGGCCACAGCCATTTTACAGACCAGCAGACTGAGACTCCCAGAGGCAACAGAACCTACCTGCTGGCAGCAAACCATCTAGCTGGCACAGAAGGAAGGCAGGATTCTTTCTGCTGTCCTCTGTCAGATTCTCAAGTTCATGTGCTTTCTACAGTGCTCCCCTGTATAAACTCCTTAACTTTCAGGACTGTTGGAAAATGCAGATAGACTTCTGAGCTGACCCGTAGGGTGCAATCTGACCAATGAGTAAAGCTTGAGGGGAGGGACAAATTTACATTCTGAAATGACAGAGAAGTTTCTGATTGTGAGTACTTCTCAAGACTAGAAGTGTCCATCTTGGCTAGCTGTGGAGGATGCTGGGTTTGGGAAGACTGGGTGGGCTTGCTGAGCTTAATGGCTTCTAGAGCCCCCTTCAGCTCCAGGTTCTGATGCTTCTACAGAGCAGAGAATGAGTATCAAGACCGAGGATTGTGTAGACTCAGGTTTACATCCTCTGTCATTCCTTTTGCTCCATGGCCTTGGGTAAATTACTTAATGTATCTAAGTCTATTTCCATGGCTTCAAGCTCATGATGGGAATGACGCGTTGTACCAGATGCATGAGTTTTGCCCTCTGGAGTTGTTCAGAGCAGTGATTCCTCCTTACATGAATGTCAGGCTGGGAGAATTTGAGCTTGGGGGATTTGTACTGTGGCTGCCCAGGGCCTGGTAGGTAGAGTTTCCACATCAGTCACTTTGGAGGAGGACAGCAACTGTTATGGGCTAGCAGAATGGTATTCTCAGGGGTTGGCCTGTGGGAGGGACTGATGTAGGAGGAAGGAGAAACAAGTGTCTTGGGTGATGGTCCAGCCCACTGGGGGCTCTGAGTGACTGAGGCTTACTGGGAATGCAGTGTGAACAGAGAGTTGGAATGAGTGGGAAGACGAGTTGGGTTGATTTACTGAAACTCTTAGTCGATGCGTCTTGGGGAAGAAGTTGGTCAAGTTCAAAAGGTTTGACAGGAGGAGGGTGGTTTTAGAGGGATCAGATATTTGTAGCAGAAAGTGAAATAGTAAGAGAATGTATAGATGTTGGTGGAGCCGAATCTTAGCCTCTGTAGGTTTTCCCCTTTGAGATTGAGCCCAACGTGGCCCAATGCCCAGTTCTGCCAAGGATGGGTCTTCATGCATCATGGCTTCCAGTACGCGATCTATCTCCCTAGGCCGCACCAGGGTCAAGGACATTGAGGTGCTGTCAATCTGACACAGCCATTGGCCATACAGACCAGAAACAGTCCCACTGTGGTGCTCTGAACTGCCTTAATTTGCAGGGAGAGCTGGCTTCTCTTGTTTCTAAAGAACACAAGTAATTTGTGGACAACAATCAAGGGTTCTGCTTTGAGCCAGGACAATTTTCAACAAAAGCTGCCTCAAACCTGGTCATGTATTTCTCTAGAGGATCATCCTTACCCCCCAGACTCTTACCATTCAGTGCTTTCTAGAGATTTAGTTCAAAATTCTTTTACTTTTGCTGTAGGTTTTGAATTTTAAAAAAATTTCCTAGCTTAACTTTGATGTAAATATTTATTTTCCCCATGGCTTTCAGAAGGTCTTCTACCATATGCCTGAAACAACATGTTTGGCTTTTTAGGAATCTATTTTATATAACCTGGAGGTGACTAAGGAATCTACCTAAGGCCTGACATCTGTTTGACTTCCTTAATACTCAGGATCTGCCACCTTGTTTCTGTTTTTAGATGACTGTACTGCCTGACTCAGAGTTTTAAGACTCAGTTGCCTAAAAACTTTCAGAAAAAAATGTGAAGATAGAAATAAAGTGTAAATTTCTGGGTGAATTTATATATATGTATATATAAATATGTATATATTACACATATAATATATACATATATTATATATGTATATATAAATATAAATATATATACATATATAACATATATGTATATATATACACATATATATATATGGAAAGATATTTTTCAAAATTAAATTAAAATGTGAAGTAAACACCTACATTCTGTTGGGCGACATGTGCCATCCATGAGCAGGAGGCAATCACCTGGGCATCAAAGGCAGGTAAGCGGTGACCTTGCCTTAATGATGCTGCTGGAGGTGCTGCTCGTTCCCTGTTTGGCTCAGTGCTGTGTCATCAGCCATCAGCTCTTTTCCCCTTACTGCATTCTTCTCTTTCCTTCAACTCTTCACACATTGTCATTTTCTTTTTTTTAATGCCTGGCCCTGCTTTTTCATCCCATTTTTCTGTTTTCTTACACTGAGTGTGATGAAACATGGTTATTTGACAAAAAAAAAAAACCAAAAACACAAAATAGGATTGACTTGAAACTCCAATACTTGGAGTGAGCTGCTCTTAAATTTTTTTTTCTTCTAGTAAGAAGGTCAACTTAGATTGAAGCAGAAATGTCAAGTTATCTGTAGTTGAAAGGCACATTTAAAGAAAGTAGGGCAGGAGAATAGTGTTTTGCTGCAAACCTCTGCATGACTAATTCTTTTTCGTTTGGGCATGCCAAAGACTTACTGTTTCCCACACTATGGCATTTGGGGTTCCAGCCTTTCTCTGGGGTTTTGACTATTGAAAACTATCACTATGTGTTTGTGGTTTACTTGTCTGAAGCCACTTCCTGGAAAGGTCACTGTAAAGCAGTATTTTGCCATAGTTTACGGGGAGAAACCAAGACAATTTCCTTGACTGGGGAACCTCCGTGGGGGTGAGGGGTGGCTATTAGTCAAAGAGGACGTTTTAGAACTTTGTTTTACTGGAACAGCGTCCTTGTTGAAACATCTCTACTTCTCACCCTGACCAGATATGTGATTTTGAGAAGAGGGTTAATGTCCAATTCACTTGTATCAACTGAAAAAGAAAGTGATGGCACTAGATTTCTTGAAGATTCTTCCAGCTCTGTAGCTCTGTGAAGCTTCAGCTAACAGCTACCCCTGAATGGATGCAGCCTGATTTTATGGTGTAAAAATAATTTTAAACGTGGTTACAAACCTTCACATAATCGAAGGCTAAGCCTGAACCTGAGTCTTGGGTTGGGGGAGGGGGGTTGCTTTCATTTGAGGGGAGACCACACAGCTCCTTCTGCCTTTGAAATGACTTTTTTAGAGTCAATCAGCAGAAACTGTTGAGTATCAGAAAGAAGACCAATGTGAACATCACACCCGGCAGTACCTGGAGCACTGTTTTCCAATCTCTCCCCACCCCCAAACTGGGGTCCTTTTCAAAAACTCTGGAAAGTTAACATATTGGGGTTAGGTTTGGCTATGCATAACAGGAAGCCTGGACATATAAAAGAAGGTAGCTGGGAAGGGGGGTGCAGCTCCCTAAAGCCACCAAGGACTCATGTTCCTCTCTTGTGGCTCCACCCCTTTCAACAAGTGGTCTTTATCTTGTGGTCGAAGATGGTGGCTGCAATCCAGCCATCATAGCCACACAGAGCCAGCAGGAAGGAAGACTGGTGGAGACTTTAAAGTCTTTTGCAGAGACTTTTAAGTAGACTTCCCAGGAGGAGCATATATTTCCACTTGTATTTCATTGGCCAAAATTTTGTCATGTGGCTACTAGTTGCAAGGGAGAATGGGAAATGTAGTCATTTTGTGGGATAGTGATGTGCTTAGTTAAGAGTTGGAGATTCTATGATTGGGGAAGCAGGGAGGGACAGATACTGGAGAAGGAAATTAACAGCATCTGTCACAGAAACAATACTTTTGAAGACTAGGGGCTTTGGAATCATTAGTCCCAGGCTTAAACTTCATGCCTTGCTTGCTAGCTATAACATATTGGCCAAGCTACTTAACCACTTTACTCTCTTCTGTTACATCATCTGTAAAACTGGCATATTATTCATATCATGGGGGCAAAATAAAACAGCAAATGCTCAGTGTTTAGCACAGTAGCTGCCCCTATTACACTAGTCCCTGTATCAACATCTTTGATTTTATTCATTTATTAGGGTATGTGGTATTGGTTATACATGGTGTATCTAACTCCTACTTCTTTCGTATTCTTACTAGAGAACTAGTGAGTCTGGCCAAGAGCAGTACAGTTGGGGATGTGCTGAGCTAATGTGTGTCCAAAGGGAACAAAGCAACTTGGTCAATGTTGAGGTGACCTTTATGTTAACCAAGTGACCTGGTGAAGCTGAGGGTGGGATACGGAAATAATGGTGTTTCAGAAACATTTGAAGGATAGGACCATGTAGAAGCAGGAAGAGCGTAAGGGAGACAGCCTTGGGGCAGACAGCCAGCTAAGGGGAAAATCTCAGGTCCTTCACTGCTCACCCCAGTCCCTTATCACTAGAGGGGGAGTTCAGACTGAAACTCTGAGCCCACGCCTTCCAATGGCTCCTGACTGATGAGGGAGGGTTCCTACAGTGCAAGGATCACTTTCTCAGTTTGCCAACCGTGCCCTGGCCACTTAAGAGCCATCTGGGTTTACTGTGAGCCTGGATGATATATAATTGCCAAGCCAATGGCTGTGAGACCAGCCATTAAGAATGATATATACCTGTTGCAGGAACAGAGAATGAATCAAACTTTTTCAAGGGAATGGGGGAGGGGTGATTTTAGGATTTTTTTTTTTTCTTTTCTGGATTTACTCATCACTCTCAACTCTCTGGTAGACTTTTAATCATTAATATTCCCTAGTACCTTCTGGGTTTGGGCACCATGTAGGCCATGAGGGCTGTGAATAAGACAGGGCCTCTGTGCTCAAGGCTGTCCCCACCCATTGGGAGCCAGACAAGAAACAGGTGTGGTAGATGGCATGATTGCTCCCATTTCTTTCCCCTCCTGTATAACTTTGCAGCTCCTCCCACTAGAGGTGGGGGCATTTCCCCACCCCACTGATGGTAGGTTTGGTCACGTGACTTGTTTTGGCCAATGGAATGTGGGCAGACAAGAGTGAGCTTGTTTTGTGCAAGGTCTTGAGTGCTGTTGCTCACAGTGCTTACATTTTGCCATCACATGAGAAGATCAGCTCCCAGGAAGTCACTGGTCCAGGGAGGATGAGAGACACGTGAAGCTTGGAGACAAGCCTAACTAACCCAGCCTAACGTAGGTCAGCCCTATTCCATCTGATCCACAGACCTGTGAGCGAGAACAAACGATTGTTGTTTTATGCCCTTCAGTTTTGGGGTGGTTTGTTAGTAGTACTGTATTGGCAATGCTTAGCCGATACCATAGGCTACTTCGATGCAGTGTGAGAGGGACTGCAGGGATGTACAGAGGCAGCTGGTCATCTTGGGGAGGTGTGTATGGGGGAATGCTTCATGAACTTGTGTATGTTACTCGCTTTTTGGACCTCATTTTGCTATTCCCCTGGGATGCTCTAGACCAGAGAGTTAGCAGTCTGTAGAATTCCTCAGCGTAAGTCAGAATTGTATGTAAAATAAGAGTTAATCCATAGGGACTATAGGAAAAGATCTCTGACAAATAAAATATGAAGACTGTTTGACTACTAGTCATTCATTCACTCATTCAACAAACAGGAGTTAGGGACATAACTGTGAATAAAACAAAGTAGGACCCTGGTGCACGTGGAGCTTACATTCTAGAGAGAGGAGACATGGTTAATGGTGAATGCCACAGGGAGAAATAGAGCAGGAAAGGAAAATATGGAGTATTGGGGCAGAAAAGGGGTGCAGTTTTACACAGGAAGGTCAGAGAAGACCTCACCAAGAGTGATGTTTGAGCAAAGACCGAGGGAGGAGAGGACCCGAACAGTGGCCTTCTCTGAGGAAACCGCATCTCAGGCTGAGGAGCAAGGAGTGGTCAGGCACACTTTACGACAGAGAGAGACACTTAGGATATGGACCCCCCCAATCCAAGAGAGTTTGTTAGTGCTTGAGGATTTGATGTTAGGTGTGTTTGGTGAATATAGACATAGAGAAGCAAATCCCAAAATGTCGAGTTTTCTTGTTAAAGAACTAGGCAAAAAGGTTTTCATCATCAGGTGAAACCTGCATGGGACCATATGTAAGGGATTCTTTCTTTGGGTGTCTGTGGTCCCTGGTGACCCCTCTGTCTCCTCCTCTAGGCTACAGGGTGCCAGACTTGAGATGTCCACTTCCTGTGTCCTCCGGAAGTTGTCGGGAGCAACGTTCATCGTGTACCTATTGATAGTGGGTGTTTCTTCCTTCACCATTCAGCCTGAGGAACGCACAGGTCAGAAGTGATTATTTCAGCTGGAAAGGGGTTGGTTGCCTGCAGCTTCTCTGGGGAAAACAGGTGTTTATCTAGGGAGGTTTTGTTGTTATCAAGAGACAAGTTGTGGTTACTGGAGGGGAAAGGGGGTGTGGGGAGGGCAAAGTGGGTAAACGGGCTCAAATGTATGGTAACAGAAGGAAACTAGACTTGGGTGGTGAGCACAGTTATCAAATTATAATGTACACCTGAATTTTATGTAATGTTATTAACTCATGTTACCTCAATAAACATAATTTTTAAAAAAGAAAGAAAATGACATACAAATACAAAATCAAAGAATTAACAAAAAGCAAGGTGTGAATATTCATGTCTTACTAAGTGAGAAATGCTTCCTCTGGCCCACCCCCTCTATTGCCCTGTCCTTGCTCTGGGCATCCGCCATTCCTGCCTAAGAGTGAACCAAATAAGTGGTGTTTTGCCCTTGATAAAAAGTGCCTTTGGATTTTTAACTACAGGTCTGTCAATGAAGCTGTTTTTTTGTGTATCTAAATTTAGCTGAGATCTACTTTAATGATAAGGAGTTAAGTGAGAAATGTGGCCAAAATTTTTAATCATTTTTCTTGTCACCATGTGAACCTGATTTAACTTTTCCCACAAAATATAAATCGGAATTGCTAGTAACCTGAAATTTGGTATTTGGGAGATTTGAAACGATTGTAACAGGAAGGAGATAATGGGGTGCTCAGGGTACAGGCCTCTTTGTTAGGGGCACACTTCTTCCTCAGATGTGCCCATCAAAGGGAGGTTTTGGACCCAAAGCCTGACTGTGGTCTCTCTGTCCTTCAGTGCCTGCAGGAAACTGCCGATTTCGTGGCAAATATTTCAAAACCAACATCGGGATAGAAGGGGAGCCTGTGGTCCTGCAGTGCCCCCAGATGCGGTATTGGTTGGGGGCCTCTGCCAGACCCCATGTCAGCCTGACATGGCGGAAAAATGATTCTGCTGGGATGGTCCCAAGAGGAGAAGAGACAGGAGTGTGGGTCCAGGATGATGCCATCTGGATTGTGCCAGCCTGGCAGGGGCACTCTGGCACTTACATTTGTACTGTCAGGTAAGCCCCTCTGGGACAATGGGGGTGGGGTGGGGCTGTGGGGCGTGGGACTCGTTGAAGAATGGACTCTCACACTGTTCTTCAGTGAGGACTTGGATTTCAAAATCCATTGTGCAGGTGAGAATCCATGTTCTGTCTTCTTCACTGCTCCTGACATGCCTCCCACTGAGAGCCTTCCCTCAGATGTGCTCATGGCTCCCTCTCCCTCTTCATTTAAATCTTTGCTCAAATGTCACCTTTTTAGCCACTTTATCTAAAACAGCACTCCTGTCACTTACTTTTCTTCATCTGACACACATATATGTGGTATGTGTGGTTAATATGTATCTACCCCATTAGAATGTGAACTCCAGGACATTAACTCGGCTTTTTTTTCATTGCTCAATCCACATGGACACAAGAAATAGATACAGAACACTGAATGAATTTGACACTTGGATGAGAGTTTAAGAATAAGTTCATCCAACTGCTTATTGTACATGTGAGGGAGCTGAGCTCACTTATAAAGTTCTTGCATGTGGTGGGTGTGGAGCTGAGACTGGAACCCACAGTTCCTGACACGGGCTTTAGTCCCCCTCCCTCTTTGCTCTGTTGCTTTTTTACAAAAATTGTGGTACCATATACATAACGTAAAATGTACCACTTCAACCCTTTAAAGTGTACAATTCAGTTGTGATAAGTACATTCACGATGTTGTGTTACCATCACCACCATCAGCTCCAGAACCTTTGCTTCTTCCCAACATGAATCTCTGTGCTTATCGAACACGAACTCCCCATCTCTCCTCTCCCAGCCCCTGGCAACCGCCATCGTACTTCCTGTCTCTATGAATCTGACTACTCTAAGCAACTCATATGAGTAGAATCATATAGTATCTGTTCTTTTGTGACTGCTTATTTCACTTAGCATAATATCCTTAAGGTTCTTCCACGCCACATCATGTGTCAGAGTTTTCTTCCTTTTGAAAGCGCAATAATATTTCATTGTATATATAGACCACATTTTGCTTATCCATTTATTTATCAATGGATGCTTAGGTTTCTTCTGGGTTTTCTTTGGCTGTTGTGAATAATGCTGCTATGAACATAGGTCTTCAAAAATTTGTTTGACTGCCTGCTTTCAATACTTTTCGGTATACCCAGAAATGGAATTGGTGGACCATGTAATAATTCTGTTCATTTTTTGAAGAATCATGATGTTGTTTTTCACAGAAGCTCCATCATTTTACATTCCCACCAGTCATGTGCAAGTTTCCAAATTCTTCACCTGCTCACCAACACTATTTTCTGGTTTTGTTTTTTTGTTGTTGTTTTTTATTTTTGAGTGGGGGGTGGTGGTTAATAGCCACCCTGATGGGTATGAAGTGGTGTATCATTGTGGTTTTGATTTGCATTTCCCTAAAGACTTGTTACATTGAGCATCTTTCCATGTGCTTTATTGGTCATTTTGGTATTTTCTTTGAAGAAATTTCTATTCAAGTCCTTTGCCCATTTTTAATTGAGTTCTTTATTTGTTTTTGAGTTACAATGAACTCAAAGGCATTGTAGTTCATTGTTTACATATTCATTGTTTATATATTCTAAATATCAATTTCTTATCAGATATATGACTTGCAAATATTTTCCACCGTTCCATGGGTGGCTTTTTTACTCTATTGATAATGTTCTTTAATGCACAAAAATTTTAAATTTTGATGGTCAAATTTATCTAGTTTTTTCTTGGTTGCCTCTGCTTTTGATGGAATATCCAAGAAATCACCGTCACATCTATGTCATAAAGCTTTTATCCTTGTGTTTTTCTTCTAAGAATTTTTATAGTTTTAATGCTTATGTTTTGGTCTTTGATCCATTTTGGGTTAAATTTTGGATATGGCATAAGGTAATGGTCCAACTTCATTGTTTTGAAAATGGCTATCCAGTTCTCCTAAAAACGTTGTTGGAAAGACTGTCCTCTCCCTAATGAAGGTCTTGATATATCTTGCTGCTTCTTGAAGGAAAAGTTGTAGGTATAGTATTGGAGATCTTAAAAATTCCCTGGCTTAGTTCTTCTGAAAGGATAAGAGCTCAGTGTTGGCCTGATTTTCTTTTTTCTTTTTTCTTTTTTCTTTTTTTTTAAAATTTATTGGGGTGACAATTGTTAATGAAATTACATAGATTTCAGGTGTACAATTCTGTATTACATCATCTATAAATCCCACTGTGTGTTCACCACCCAGAGTCAGTTCTCCTTCCATCACCATATATTTGATCCCCCTTACCCTCATCTCCCTCCCCCACCCCCCTTACCCTCTAGTAACCACTAAACTATTGTCTGTGTCTATGAGTTTTTGTTTCTCTTTTGTTTGTCTTGTTCTTTTGTTGTTTTTGGTTTATATACCGCATATCAGTGAAATCATAGGGTTCTTTGCTTTTTCTGTCTGACTTATTTCACTTAGCATTATACTCTCAAGATCCATCCATGTTGTCACAAATGTTCCTATATCGTCTTTCCTTAACGCTGAATAGTATTCCATTGCGTATATATATACCACAACTTCTTTATCCATTCATGTATCGAAAGACATTTTGGTTGTTTCCATGTCTTGGCCACCGTAAACAAAGCTGCAATGAACATTGGAGTACACGTGTCTTTATGTATAAATGATTTCAAATTCTTTGGGTAGATACCCAGGAGATGGATTGCTGGGTCATATGGTAATTCTATTTGTAATTTTTTTGAGGAACCTCCACGCTGCCTTCCATAGCGGCTGCACCAGTCTGCATTCCCACCAACAGTGGATGAGGGTTCCTTTTTCTCCACAGCCTCTCCAACACTTGTTGCTATTTGTCTTGTTGATGATAGCCATTCTGACTGGGGTGAGGTGATATCTCATTGTGGTTTTTATTTGCATTTCTCTGATGATTAGTGATGTTGAGCATTTTTTCATCTGTCTATTTGCCATTTGTAAGTCCTCTTTGGAGAAATGTCTCTTCAGGTCCTCTGCCCACTTTTTAATTGGGTTGTTTGTTTTTTTGTTGTTGAGTTTCATGAGTTCCTTGTATATTTTGGATATTAGACCTTTATCGGAGGAACTGTTTGCAAAAATCTTCTCCCATTCAGTCGGTTGCCTCTTTGTTTTGTCGATGGTTTCTTTTGCTGTGCAGAAACTTTTAAGTTTCATATAGTCCCATTTGTTTATTTTAGCTTTTACTTCCATTGCCTTTGGAGTCAAATTCATAAAATGCTCTTTGAACCCAAGGTCCATAAGTTTAGTACCTATGTTTTCTTCTATGCAGTTTATTGTGTCAGGTCTTATGCTTAAGTCTTTGATCCATTTTGAATTAATTTTGGTACATGGTGACAGGTAACAGTCCAGTTTCATTCTATTGCATGAGGCTATCCAATTCTCCCAGCACCATTTATTGAGTGTTGGCCTGATTTTGAAATAGTCCTGCCCTTCTCTCTTCAGCTGCTGCCTCTCACCCTTCCCAAGATTCTATTCACTCCTCTTACTAGGCAGCTTTAGAGTCTCTGCAGATTTCATAAACTCATTTGATTTAAGGAGAAGTCATACCCACAAACATTTATTTACGTTTTCTGTGTGTGCGTCTGTGTGCTACTCTGTAATGAACCCTGCCCAGCAAGCAGACAAGTCAGCACTTCCCTCCATATCAGGGACATGTGGATGTCTGATTTTACAATAGCTATACATGCATAGTTTTCCTTTCCTTTCTAGTACAAAAGGTCCTATTGTTTTCAAGGAGCACTACTAGAAAAAATAAATAGTAGAGAAAGAACAGAATTTGGAGTCAGGATGACCTGGATGCAAATCTGAACCTTCTCATTTTCTATCAGATGGGACCTTGGTCTTATCACTTGACAATTCTAGGCCTCAGTTTTCTCCACTGTAAGAAGGTTCGTTGGGAGCATTCTGTGAAATCACAGTATAAGAAGCATTTCGTGTGGGGAGCACCGGAGCAGGTGGTCAATATATGCATAGAAATGCCTTTTCTTTCAAAGGCAATGCTTCTTGTCTACTGAAGTGATAATATGCAAGAATAGGGGAGTGGTGAACTGAGTCATGCTTGTCTCAAAGTTTGTTTCTACACTCAAGTAAAAAAATGGTACCTAATATCCTTATTTTGTTTTCTATTGTAGAACACAGAGATGTGGAATTGAGAGGGGTTGGAAATCCAATTGTGGGTCAAGCTTTTGGAGCATGTGGGAGAGTTTACCTGACTGATCTCTAACATGCTCTTCTACGCTAAAACTGGGTTTCTGATCGAGAGTGAGAATCACCAGCACTTGCCACAATACCTTTTGGCATTTACAGTGACAGGGCATGACACTGCTCTGTCCTTGTGACTTTTATAATCTTGTGATCTAGAACCCACATGGCCTTTCTGTCAATCCGGGTGAGGAAGGTTATGCTACGGAATCAAACAACCCCCAAATCTCAGTGGCTCCAAACAATGAAGGCTTATTTATCACACATGCAACAAGCACAGGGTGGATGGGCAGACACTCAAGGATGCAGACTGAAGGGGCAGTCATTATCTCAACTGTTGGTCACTGTACCAAAAGGAAATATGCTGTGGAAGGTCTCTCCTGGCTTTTAAAACTTTGGTGTGGAAGTGACACACATACAATTCATTGACTAGAGTCATATAACTGCACCCACGCATGTAACACCACCATGTGCTCAGAACTGGGAGAACTGGATCTATTTGGTAAACAGCACTAGTGAATACCACTTTTTGCTGTGGGGATACCACACTACATGGGGAATATGAGTGATGGTCAAGTTATTCCCCCACCTCTATTTCTTTTGGGTTTCATTTTCATGGATTATCTTGCTAGTGGGGAATACCAGATCAATAATGTGAACCTTTTTTTTAACTCTTAATATGTCTGGTAAGCTTGGGTTTTGGAGATACTGCCCTAATTTACGGGTTTTCCCATAGTCCTATTGGGTTGACCTCTTAGTAGCTAGCTATACAGGCTTAGGAATTACTTAATTTCTGTGTTGCTAATTTGCCTCATCTAAAAATAATATAATAATAACTCCTAACTCATAGTGTTGGAGAATAAGTGGAATAATGTAAGTAGAGCACCCAGCACCTACGTGGCAGGCACCCCCTTACTCTGAGGAGCTGCTGGGCTGACTACTTCCAGCTGGGCTCTGTCCTTTAGCTCTGTCCTCATTGGCATCTCTTCCACTTGCAGTGAGATGATGCAGTTTTCAAGGTGACAGTTAACTTTCTGCATTCCTTTGTGCCTAAAACATTTGTTCATCTCCTTTTTTGTCTCTTTCAACCAGATATAAAATATAATATAGATATTGACATATATTTGAATTGATTATTTTCACATTCAGGTAGTTAAGCTTTTATCCCTTATTTCTTTCATATATATATTTTTCACATTTTGTTTCTTCTTCAGGTATAGCTTGTTTTCCATTTTGCTGTGAAAGTTCTTGTCCCCCCACCTCCTACAATCATCTTTATTGTTGTCCTGAGTTTCTTAGGTAGCCAGGACTTAGCGAGGCACATAAATTTTTATGTTTTCTACTTAAGAAAATTGTTTTAGTTAATATCCTCTGTCCTTCCCTACATTTCCTCTATGTTGCTATAAACATTTTGCCTCTGCCCTTTCCCCAGTTCTAGGGTCTTGACAGAATTGTGATATTGAGATTATAGTTAGCCCAACCAAAACAAAACAAAACAAACAAACAAAAAAAACCCAAAACCAAACAAACTTACCAAGTTAATTTCCCTCATGTAGTATTACAGAAATCTTTTATAGATTTTTATATTAAGTTCTCAGCAGTTTTCTGAACTTAGACTTCAGTTGATAAATGATTCCCCAGAGAAGTAAACGGAATTTTCTTTACATGGAGACCGTAGCTCTTAGAAAACAATTCCTTCATTTAGATATAATTCCCTGGACCAGGAAGTTGGAACATTTGCTCAAGGAACCCCAGAATCTGGAATGGTTTAGGCCCACCCCTTTGAAGAAAACTTGGGGATTTCTTAGTGGCTCTTGATGGGATTGAAGTTAGACATGTGAAGTGTCCTTTGGGAAAAATACAGAATATTTTACACTTTCTTTGTAACAATTATGAAAGTGTGCTATTTTGTCCCCCAAAGAATCAAAGGGATCAGGGATAGAAGTATTGCAATACTAATCAAAAAAATGTAGAATGCATAATTTAATGAGATTGGGGAAATTGTTTTTAATTTCATTTAGCTTTACTTTTTTTTGCCTTGCCATTTATTATCATCTCTTTTTTCCTTTTAAATCAGAAATGCCTCTTACTGTGACGAAATGTCCCTTGAGCTCAGGGTTTTTGAGAAGACAGAAGCTTCCGTGCCTTTCATCTTATACCCGCAAAGTCTTACCTTGTCAACCTCTGGGACATTAGTTTGCCCTGAACTGAGTCAATTCACCCATAACAAAACTGACATGAAGATTCAATGGTACAAGGTACATCTTTAAAAATTGCCATTTAATTAAAATGTGTTTTTACTAACCAGTGGAAAGATATAAAATACCTGTTCTGAAGCTAACACATTCACTTTTATTTAAACCAGTTATTTTAAGAAAGGGCCAGGATTAGTATGTTCTACTAACCCTTATGTGGCTTGGGTAAGAGTCCTCAGAATAGTGATTTGAGAAGACAGAATGTGAAATGAATCCAGTAAATAATAGTTGTAGAGAGTAGCTTTTAACTCTATCATTTATCTATTAAAATTGAGAAAAAATTGTTTATTTAAAAATTTTATACACACATTAACAGAGTTTTTCAAAAGCAGTTGATAACTAATCTTTGGGTTAAAGCAGTAAATAGAAACACAGTTTATTCTTTTGCCTGGTTGAATAAATACTCTCATCAGGTCATGTGTGTAGACCAGGTATGGGCAAACCACAACCCAGGGCCCAATTAAGCTACTGCCTTTTGTTTTTTTTTTTTTTTTTGTACAGTTTGCAAGTTAAGAATAGTTTTCACTCTTTGAAATGGTTAAAAGTTTTTTAAAAAGAATAACATTTTATGACTTAACATGATATAAAACTCAAATTTCAGTGTCTATAAATAGTTACTGGGACACAAACACATTCATTGATTTTCCTGTTTTCACATCGCAATGGACAGAGGCCATGTGGGCTGTAGGCCTAAAATATTTACCACTGGTCCTTTATAGAAAAAGTTAGTTGATATAGACCATAAATTGATACTGGCAAGTACAGTTATTTGTTGGATCATTAAAAGAAATTAACCCTTTAATCAAGAATTAGATCCATTTAAAAAAACTTATATGGAAATAAGGAGATAAGTATATAACACTGTACTAACACATTTACTGCAGCATTGTTTATAATAAGATACTAGAAACAAGAAAATATTCTCCTTGAGGGATTAGATAAACTAATTTCCTCTCATAGGAACAGTGGAATATCACATACCTATTTACAAAGACGAGATAATTTTATATGTATTAACAAGGAAAGAAAAATACAATATTGTTATAGTTTTTTAAAGGCTTTAAATGGTATATATTGTATTTCTAGTTTATTTAAAAATATAGTTACACATATTTAAAAATCTGAAGGAATATACATTGAAATGCTAAAACATGTTTTGGGGACAAAGAAGGACTCAATTCCTACTTTTTAGAAGTCTGTATTTTATATATATATTACATATTACATTGCACTACTTTGCTGTCAGCAACAGCATTAAAGGTATTTCCATTGTGTAAAAGAAAAAGAAGTGAGGAACTGCCTTTCACTTAAGAAATATGTTATTCCTTACTCTATATAAACAGAACTTTTCAATGTGATCTCAATCGACATTACCTATAATTTTGTCATAATTATTAAAATATATCTTTTCAGATAAAAAAGAATAGGTTAACCGATTGACTAGTATTATAACTTCAAGATACACATAGACTATTAATTTAATATTGGAAACTTTTAAATGATTTTCTGAAAGTAGAGGAACGTAGCCATTCCCCATGAATTAGCCAGTCCAGTTACAGAATGAATTCGCTCTTGGTTTAGGAAGAGTATAAAGAGGACACGTGAGAGGAGAGAGCACAGACTCAGGAGGGGTCAGTCTTTGTTCAAAGCCCTGTTCCTTCATTTACCTGCTGTGTGGCCTTGGCCAAGTTACTTCACCTCTTGAACCTGCTTCCTGTGCAGAATGATAATTAGTCATTCATAGTGGCTGGGATTGTTGGGATATTAAATGGAGGACTGAATATGAAGCGCCTCCTGCAGGGCTTGCCATATAAATCTGGGATAAGGATAGCATGGTGGTGCTTAGTAAGATTTGTTCCCTTCCTAAGAATGGTAATCATTACTGAGCATGTACTAGGCACAAGTCTGTTCTAAACTGGCTGACATGTAACCCAAGGAAGTAGGGGTTGTTAATAGCTCTATTTTACAGATTATGAAATGTAAGGACTCACCCAAGGTCACACAGCTGGTAGATGGTGAAGCCAAAACCCTAACTCAGGACGTCCCACACACCATGCCATGCAGGGCAGCCCTGGTTGCCCACGGTCTCTGGCAGAACTGTAGTGCTGGGCCCTATTTGGCTTTTTTCATATTTGACCACTCGTGTTAGGAACAATAAAATCTCCCATTTTAATTAAATATATTATAAAGTAGTACTTTGTGAACCATGTGGCAAACAAACTCTTCTGGTTATGTCTGTCTTCCCATTCAGAGTAAGAATCTGGAATGACTCAAGGTTGTGTTTGACTTTCAATCATCATGGTTTTGAAAGAGATGTTCCTGAGAACATTTTTGTCTTCATTAGAATGTTTTCTTAAATCCCATTCAGCTTTTTTTATGTTATAGGAAGCCTTGCCCTTGAGGGTTCTATTCTTCAGAACCCATGGTATCTTTTACCCATATGAAAAGTATGGCCTCCTTTCTCACATTCAGTTTTTTCTTACAAATTTTTCTGCATCTCTACTGACTCCTAAAATTGAAATGATTTTTAAGGTAATTACAGCAACATTGTCTCTTGTGAACATTGTTTTCAAGTCACCATGACTACATACAGTTCTCTTCCCTGGGGGTCTCCCAAGTTAGGTCTGTAGGCAGCTGTTAGGCCATAAATATATCTGTATCTTAAATGGCCTACTTTGTTAAAGAAGAGTTTCTTTTTTCTCCCATTGTGCTTAAGCAAATGTGCTTTAAGCACTGTGGTTAAACAAATTGAGCAATTTTGTTTTATATGTTAACAAATTCCCTCTCCTAAAAAGAGAGAGTGAAAAGTATGTCCCAAGAATAACATTAGCAAAGTAAGTAACAGGGCAATTCTCGGGTTGCAAATTCAACACTGGTTGATAATACTGATGCTATTTATAGCTTTTGAGATATAAATTAGTATATAATATAATTCTGAAAAACCATTTTCTCTTAAGGATTCTGTCCTTTTGGATCAAGACAACAAGAAGTTTCTAAGTGTGAAGGGAGCCACTCAATTACTCATAAATAATGTGTCTGTGGAGGACGCGGGCTATTACAGCTGTGTTACGACGTTTGTCCACAAAGGCACGCGATACAACATCACTAGGAATATCCAACTACATACCAAGAGTAAGTGCTTGCCATGAAGGTATCCTTCCACCCTGCTTCAATAACAAGCACGCACAAGACAAATTAGGGCTCACACAGAATTCCTTGAATGTCTTTGGTACGAAAGGAAAACAGATACGACAACTTTCTTAAAACATCAGGCTAATCAGACATGTGTATGCCACCTTGAGAGGTAGAAAGCAGGATGTTATTTTAAGGAAAGGTGAACCCTTGGGTGGTTGATAGGGTTCCAAGTCTGAGGCTAAAACGCACCACTAGAGGGAGCCAAACAATAATTCACTTGGAAGGCTTGCACCTACCTCTCGGGCCCGCCATTCAAACATGGTTGCCATAAGTTGATGTATAATTCTAGGATACTAGGACTTTATCGGATTCTTCAGTTAAAAGGCTATGCATTGGCATATCCAGTGGATATTGCCCTTTCTTTTGGTCTTCCCCAAGGCATGTCTAGTTGCTCTTGAAACCAGGATTTCAAGCAGTGAGTGCTCTTATTAGTTTAAATAATTTCTACTTGAGAATAATGTTGTGAACAGTATTGGTTAGTATTTAATATTTGTTCAACATTTACTCCATACCTCCTACATGCTGGACATCAAGCTTGGTACAAGGGTCATAAAAGTGGTTAAGTGCATTCCACCCTACAGAGTAGACTTCTTTTCTTTATTTTATACACAGAATAATTACACAGTTGGAGTTTTCTAAGGGCATTTCAGAGAGCTCTGGAAATATATTAAGGTTAAATAATTGGTCTATGAGGGGGAAAGACTAGCTTTTTTCTCACAGAGAATCCAGAGATTCAATTCTACTACAGGGAAAATGTATCTCCCATGAACTGAAATCTCTAGATTACATTTCTTTTACTGTGTGTGACCATTCATTCACCTCAACTCCTTGTTCCCCCACAGGGGAACACGGTGACTTCCTGTGACTTTGAAGGGCATGCTTAGCCTGTTCATGTGGTACTGCACAGGAACACTAGGGGGCAGCCAACCCACATTTTAGCCTGTGTTGTGATCACAGTATCTCAGCACTTCTGGAAGAGTGGCTCTGGGCCAGCAGTAGCCGCATCACCCGGATATTGGTTAGACATGCACATTCTCAGGCCTCATCCCAGACCTACTGAATTAGAAACAGGGGCCCAGGGAGGGGAGTAGTCTGTGTTTGACAAGTCCCCCAGGGGATGCTGATGAGTCCTTAAGTTTGAGACCCGTGGATGTATAAAGTCCTTGAGGCTTGTGTCTCCTCTCTTTGCTGCCCCAGCCTCTGAATGGCAGCCATGTGAGGGAAAGGCTGTTGGTCACAGTTGAGAAGTCCCCTGCACTTTGGGCTCTACTGTGATGCTGCCCGATGCTGACTCATGTTAGGGTTTCAGATGCTCTTAGAGGAAGAGTGAGGGTGGAGCAAGCAGTTATGGAGACGAGCAGCCCTTTGCCCACCCCCAAGCTGTCTTTTTTGCTGCAATTAATGTGCCCAGTTTGTTCAAGCTGCTGGGAGACCTGCCTCTTGGGGAGCTGAGTTCTGAATCCTATGACATCCACTGCTGTCTCCCTAAAGAGATACATCTTCAATTAACAGGACAGTGGCCAACCTGGGCCACTCTATCACTCCGTGTAGGATTAACATTACAAATAAGTGGTTTCCAAGCCCCTGGGCCAACCTGGGCCACTCTATCACTCCGTGTAGGATTAACATTACAAATAAGTGGTTTCCAAGCCCCTGGGCCTCTGTTTTATTTTATTTTAGTTTATTTTTTTGAGGTGGCATCGGTATTCTGTGGCAGGCACTTGGCAAGGTGAGGATGGAGTGGAGGGAAATGTTTTAGGGCAACCCTGTGGACACTGTGAACATTACTGTTAAAAATTCATTCAGGAAGCCAGGGAGGTGAATGGTTAATTGTTTATCACAGAGAAAAGAACATCTGTGAGCAGAATGTGTGTTTAACTGTGGCTTCTTCCAGTAATCTCTCTTCTGGGAAAGGCATTGGGCAAGGATGCTCGTCTTTGTGGAAAGCCTGTTTCCTTTGCTAGACAAAGGTCAACTCCCACAATGGCTGGCCATACCATCAAGAATAACTTAGTTAATTAACCAAACAATGGACCTTGAACCTCAACTTGAAATGAAGCCTTTCCTAATTGAATCTTTTTTCCACATATCTTCTCAGTAAAAGAAGAGGAGACAGTTCCTGTGATTATCTCCCCTCACCAGACCATATTAGCTTCTCTGGGTAAGGCCTGCAAGGACTGTAACCCACATGGGGGCCTGGGACCCCTGTGTCTGTGACTGCACCTGCCACTTTCTGTACAATGTGCCTGGGTGGAGACCCTAGAACCCCAGCATGAGAGGCTGAAATAACAAATGACAGAGAGCATTTCCCTGTGTCAAATATTGTTAGAAATGGCACTGTTTGAAGCAAGTATCCTTTGCTTAATGAAAAGCCTACCTACAAAAATCTAAATGTAAAAATCTGAACATCTTGGTAGCTGTTATTAACTGTGGGAAAGGATTAATGGCATGATACTCTTACAGAACCAGTACCTGTACTATATTTAAAACAATTTCACCCTACCAAAACTTGGCTGACCTCAGCATTTCCCTAATACTCCGTTTGTAAAATGAGGCCGACTGCTGGCCCCTCAGAAACTGTTCTTGTTGCCAAAATAGCTGGTCAGCTAGTGGGGAGGTCTTATTTTCCCATTTTCCAGAAGGAAAAGCTGCCCACGGGCTCAAGACGGATGAAGGAAGGTCAAAAGAACTATACTCGGGTCAGGCTGGGGTTCAGATTCAGGCCTGTTTGTGAAGCCTGTATCCATTTGGTGTGTTTGTTTTTGTATAATGGTTTCATAGATCTTATGCTGGCTGCAGAGTCCTATTCTCTCTCTCTCTCCTGTTTGGTGTTAGACTTATATTTTAAATTTTAATTGGAGGCCATAGCAAACTCCTCGGTGTTCCCAGCCGAGTGAAGCTGCGTTTCCCACTGTTTCTCTGAAGGTACCATTTGTATAAAACATAGTGGCTTTTTAAAGAGTTAATCCTACGTGAACATGATCTGGGAATGGAGAGTTGAGACAGGGGAAACAGAGAGCTGAGACCAGCAATGAGCAAAGAGAAAGAATCCATATGTTAATTGACTTTTGGGGGGTAAGGATTAACTGTGAAAGAAGGCAGCTGTTGAATTCAGAATGCCCTGTAGGATCTGAGGGGCCTTGGGGAAGCCATTTGCCTCTGGGTTTTCATCTACCATGATGAAGACCAGTTGAAGGAACTGGAGATATTTGGTAAATACTGATTCTCTATGTAAATGGAATCATTTGAGGGAAACAAGTTTCCTTCTAAGAAAAGAATTAGTCAATGAGGGATGTTTGAGGAGGTGGGGAAACGGTCTATTGTTCAGATTTGCTGGTGGACGAGCGGCTGGGGTGACCCCTGTATCCAACTGGATTCTGACTTTCAGTGCTCTGTGTCTTGCTGTACACAGGGTCGAGACTGACAATCCCGTGTAAGGTGTTTCTGGGAGCCGGCACAGACTCGGCCACCCTGCTGTGGTGGAAGGCCAACAATACCGACATAAAGAGCACTTACCATGAACGCCGTGTGACCGAGGGGCAGCGCCTGTAAGTGGGCGAAGATGTGTGTCAGCTTAGAAGAGTCTTCTGGGCAGAGCTGTTGTGAAACCCCCATAGGCTTTACTGCTTTGTGTAGAGACAATGTCATATCCACCCTGTCAATATGACACGCGCCACATTCAAAATAGTTTTTCTGTTCTAAACTGTTGGATTTTTAGAATTTTAAAAATTGAGTTTTGCTAAGAATTAGCAATTGTTCTTGAGAACCAAGCTTTCTATGTAAGAGTTGAGTTGTACTCAACAACTTGACATTGAGGTTGCATTTTCTAGCTGTTTAAGCAAACATTTATTTCTTGATTTTTTAACAGTTTTTCTTTTTAAATACTTTGGAGTTAATATATTTCCATTCCCGACGGTGCAACCTGAATGCCAAACATTTTCACAAACCCTTAAAACAAACTTAGCCACAGTATCTGAAAGCCCCTTCTGTTTCTCAGGGAAACAGGGGCTGCCACAGTCTCTAAGGAAGGTTAATAGTAAAAGTAAGAAAGAATTATGTTCTCATAAGCATTCATGTCTGGAAAATGTTTTCTCACTCTGAATGTAGAACAATCAGGCCTTGTAAATGGGAACCATTTGCGTATGAGTAAGGGAGACTATTCAGTGTTCCAAAGTATAAAGTACAGATTTTTAAAATTGTAGTTTGTGTTCTCTGAATTAGCCTGAACTTTGGCTTGCCAAATTTTTGTCTTGTTTTGAAAGACCTATCAAAAAGGGTCTTTCTGGATGCAACCAAGTAAAAATTATATGTGGCTAGCACAATTGTTCACTTGCTAGTCTTCACTGTGAAACTAACATGTCCCATATCAGCTTACTCATACTGTCCATTTACTTAAAGGAGACTATTTTTTCCCCAAAGATTAAAAAAATAAAATTAGTCCTAGTGGAGCCACCTCAGTGACATTTTTATTCATACTAATACGCAGTAGTGAAGCATTTTCAGAGTCCTATAACATTATAAATCACAGTTATGTCGACTAGAATCATTCTCTTTGGTCAATATACAGCCCTCCACTCTGCACTTGCGTTTACAGAGTGAGAGTTGGACGTGGAGATGAAAGGAGGGGACTCTGTTGAAAACCGGATTCCTGGAAACTCCTTATCTTCATTATGCAAACAATTTGTTGGTGATACAGTTAAGTTTCCGCAAAACTAGACATTTCTATTCCCACTATTGGTTCTTTGTTCATCAAGGATCTTAAGAAATGAAAATTTTCATTGTCCTAAGTAAACTGGCTCCTGTAATTTCCTTGTAACAACTGTCCTATTACAGTGACTAACAGGGTTAGAAATTCTCCCACATAAGTAGGACATAACAGGATGTGCTCCCAGCTTTCTGAATCTAGAAACCAATGTAGGCATAATGGAGCCTTCTAACTGGGAATGTTTGGATGTCTGCGTTGTAAAGAGAAGCATGCATTGCATGTATCATGTTTAAGTCATTGTTTCTTCACTCAGGGAATACTCAGAAAATAATGAGAACTACATTGAAATACCACTGATTTTCAACCCAGTCATAAGAGAGGATTTGAACACGGATTTTACATGTGTCGTTCGTAATACACTGGGTATTCAGATGCTACATACCACAGTCAAAGAAGGTATGTATTTTGGGGACATTAAAAGGGAAAACATGTTGACTATTCTGTGGAAGCTAGACAAGAATACCAGTTCTCTGGATGATTACTTAGTAAGTCCCTTGTGTTTCCTCTTAGTGGAGCATTGAGAGCAAATCTCTCATATTTTATGATTTTTTTTTAGTAGGGTGGAGTCTGGCCTTGGAAGATTACATTTAACTGAAAATTTAAATAGCAAGCCAATTTTTGGAAAAGAGATTAAAAGTTTCTGTGATAAACTCTAAGAAACCCTGTGTCCTCGCGTGGTTCTGCCTGGATTGCAGGACCAGCTGTCCTTCATCCTCGAGGAGGGCGGGACATTCTTCATCAGAAAGTTGAGAAATCTTGTCCTCCAAGAGTCAGGGACTGGGAGATTCCCAGGGTTCAGCATAGCTTTAGATTTAAGCTCATCCATTAACAGGAAATAAAGTGCAAGACAAATCAACCCAGTGTCCATGTAAGGACATTTGAAAAAGAAGAGAAGACAAACCCACATTATCATTTTGACCAAATTGGTTTTTTAATGTTTAAGTACTGAGCAGGAAAGGGAGATGCTGGTAATGTGGTCTGTTGGCAGCCTAAAAGGGGGACAAGCCCATGTCATCCCCACCTGGAATCTCAGCATGCCTCCTGGGCAGTCTGCAGCAATCAGATCAATGCAGATTTCTCCATGTTTGCTGGGAAGGCAGCTGTAGATGTCCTACTAATTGGAAAGCTGAGTATGTGGTTAAGCCACCGGGCAGAGAATGGTAACATGACACAACTTTTCTCCAAAAAGAAAAGTCTGTGCGCCACCAGCATCACCCACTTGAGCCACTCGTTGAAAAATACAGATTTCTGGGCTCACCTCCTATCTATCCAGTCAGATTCTCCTGGGGAAGCCAAAGTCTGCCTGCAACTGAGTGGGTTCCTTTCATATTAAAGTTTGAGCAGATTCATGACCCAAAGGAACCTGTGGATTGTGGGGTCCTGATGCTGGGAACCTTTAAACATTTCTATAACATGAGCCTTGTGCCTGCATGTCCTTGGCTGAGTTGGCCATGACTGCCCATAGAGGGCACAGCTAAAAGCCCGTCACCGGTACTGAGAGGTGCATTCAAACGGCTGCTCAGAAAATTGTAAGCCTTGTGAGGTTTGAAGGAGTAAGAATCCCCCGGAGATGATAGCCTGAGATGGGGTCAATTCCTGGATGCCTACATGTGATGAACAGTAGCTTAAAAATGTAGAATTCTGGCCTCATCATTGATGCAGCTAAAAACACCCGTTCTTGTGTTTGTTAATGTTTTATTCCTAGTCTCTTCCTATATTTTCACAACACAGAGGTGCCAAGGAGTAAAATATGACACAGTTGGGTTCAAGCAATAATCTTGACGCCTATCGCTCCTTTGTCCGAAGTTTGTTTTGTTGTCCTTTGTTACTTTATTGAATCCTCATGACACCCAGGCTCATTGGACAAGGGCAAATTGTACCCTGGCCCGGTCACAGTTGGCTGGTTGAAACCTAAACAGACGACATCATACTGCACACTATTCAACACAAGGAACAAACTGAGACCCTCGACACCACCCCGCCCCTCCCCCCCACATGGTTTATCTCTGGTGAATTTTGGTTCCACTTGGCTTGTTTTCCTAATGCCACAGATGTCATTCTCCAATGTCCTTTATCTTGGTGTCAGGGACACACTTCCTGAAAATCAGTGCACATTTATTAGAAAAACATCCCCCACTGCCTTTCTTCCTTCTCTACCTGCACTGTACTGTCCTATTGGGCCGTGAGAGAATTTTGGAGCCCTGACGTGATTCTGTTCTTCCTACAGCCACCACGTTCTCCTGGGGGATTGCTCTGGCCCCCATTTCGTTGGTCCTCCTGCTTTTGGGGGGACTATGGATGCGCAGACGGTATAAACACGGAACTGGAAAAGCCTATGGTCTGACCGTGTTAAAGACTGGCCATCAAGATTTTGAATCCTATCCAAGTAAAATAAAGGAAATAAAATAGTTCAAATACAAACCACATCCTTTCCTATGGAAGTGTCTCTGCCTTTGTGAGGGACCCTGTTCTTTAACTCAGTTGTTAACAAAGCTGCTGTGTTTACAGTGGGTTTGTAGTAAAGGACTGAAGTATTAATGGGAAGTTTGTTCTGGGAAGTTTGTCAACTGAGTGACAGGAGCAAACGTGGGTCAGGTTAGTAGCTCTCTGCCACTCATGACCTACTTAGAAGAGTGAGGT
This sequence comes from Rhinolophus hipposideros, assembly GCF_964194185.1. Lineage (NCBI taxonomy): Eukaryota > Metazoa > Chordata > Mammalia > Chiroptera > Rhinolophidae > Rhinolophus > Rhinolophus hipposideros. The sequence goes on along the minus strand of NC_138058.1, from coordinate 9,124,882 downwards.
ACCCTTAGACCCGAGTAAGAGTCAGAAGCATCGAAGTGAGTTCAGAAATTCACGTGTTCATAATTTAACAAAAGTGTGCTAAGTGTCCATCTTGGGGGTGTTGTATATACAAAGGTAGTGAAGACGCAGTTTGACTCTTTAGGAAGATGGAATTTCATTTTGAGACTGTGAAGGATGGTTTAGAAATGCTAAAGAAGAATAAACAACATTTGGCAAATTTTTTTCAAAAGGATGATCCCGCAAATAGCAATTAGAATAGACTGTCAGAAAAATACACATTAGAACATATTAGTGAACTGAGAAATAGACTCAACTTCTTAACAAAGCTTCTGAAAATAAAGAGAAAGGAAGGATACTGAGATAATTGCATACACATTGGGAAAAAAATAACAGAGCCTTTTATATCATCCACTGAAAATAAAATCCAATTAAATTCTTTTTAAAAATCAAACTGTAGGAAAATTGCATGGCTCGCTCCTTTACCCGTTTAAGTGACTGTCCCAGAGGCCCTCTACATAGCACCTCTTTCCATCCCTCCTGCCCTCACTCTGTTTGTTTCATTATAGCTCTTATCACCACCTGACCTTCCATTATATACCTGCTTATTTTCTGTCTGCTTTCCCCACTGGAATGGGAGCTCCAAGGCAGAGCTCCCAGGCAGCAGAGATGTTATTTTGGTCACGGCTGTATCTCAAGTACCTTAAATCATGCCTGCCACATACTAAACATTTAATAAATATTTGTAGAATAGATGAAAATAGGATGAATTGTCTTGTGTTCACTACCAATAAAAAAATCACCGGAGTAAGAATTGACAGGCTTGATGATGTTACAATTTCTGCATGATAAAATAATAAAAGCAAAAATATAAAGGAAATTGTGTCAGTCAAGTTCGAGGAGTTAATAACTTTAACATCATAACCCTAGTAAATGAAAGAACATGAGTAGGAAATTTACAGGAGAAACACACATAAAAGAACCATGGACAATGATCTGTTTCAGTAATAATCGGAGATGTAAATTAAAACAACATTGAGATACCAAAGCACTCACACACTATCAAGTTTTAGAAGGTGATATCAAGGTTATTTTAAAACAACCACTCTCACACGCGATAATTCCATTTATCATTTGGTACTGGGAAATAAAAAGGCAATATGCATCAAGCCAGTGGGTACGGGGTCTAGCTTTCACCTTCTTGCAAGAGGCACGTGGGGCACCTCTTCCCAACTCTGTTCAGGGCTATCATGCTGGTAGCTTACCGTTGGCCACCGTGGGAGTGTTTATACTACAGAAATTGGCAAATGCCACGAGTTCACCTCCCCTCCCCATCACACCCCTGCAAGGATCATAGAGATGCCCAGTAATGCTACGTCTGGGAATTACCTTAGGAAATAGTTCAGTTAAAGAAAATGATTAGATATATGAAGTAGTTCAATGAAACTTATTTCTCTGATGATGAAAAATTATGCATCAATGATAAATTAGAATGATCATGAATGTGAGACTGAAATATTTATAATGTTAAGGAAAAATTCTTTATTGTTTTAAACAATTTATATGATTACAGCAATAGTAAAATTTGTTGTGGCTAGAAAAAGAGAGAAAAGCAAGGATTTTGAAGACAGATTTCTTGGGTTCCATTCCAGCTCCACCATGTGGCACCTCTGTGATTCTGGGCAAGTCCTTTAATCTCATCGTACATCAGTCTTCTCATTTGAAGAATAGGAATAATACCGGGAACCATCCTAGAATGCTGGTATTTAATAATCAAAAAACATAGGAGGAATATACACGAATAAAAATAGTTGTATTGTTTAGACCAAAGGTTGACAACAACCTTCTGCCCTTATCCAGGCTGCCCTGTTTCTGTACATACAGTTTTATTAGAACTCAGCCACTGTTTACATATTGTTCATAGCTGCTTTTGCTCTTTGAACGTAGAGCTGAGTTTTGAGGTGGAAGGAGAGGTGTGGACATTGCAAACAGCGGCTCTGGGTACTTGCGCCCTTTCTAGATCTCCAGACTTGGGTGCCACATATCTTTCATTCCCCTTTTTTCCTGGGACTCCTCCAACAGGTCTCTTCAGAGTTCTCCACCTTCAGATTTTGGCAGCTTCACCAATGACCCAGAAAAGAAGCCGACTGCAGCCAGAAGAGAATCACAAATGACTTTCTAGATGCCCCTTTGACTGCACCCCGTACATATTTCCTCCCCTGTGCAATTCATAAGTGTAGGGTCATGCTGTTAGGGAAAGTAGGACACATTGGGAAATTTGGACACTGCATTTATGATAACAGCAAGGAATACATGTGATACTGAGATTGTTACTTTTTAAGATAAGAGTCATAACCTTCCTAAGAGACATACAGAAATATTTATGGATGATAGTTGAGATTTACTTCAAAATAATCCAGTGCTGGGTGGGAGTATAGATGAAATAAGTTTGGTCAGATGTTGACAATTGTTAATACCTGTGATGAGTGCATGGGGGTTCCTTATACTACTCTCTCTATTTTTGTATATAGTTAAAATTTTTCATAATACAGAGGGGAAAAACAGAATAGAAACAACCCAAATACCCACTAGGCAAGAGAATGAGTATGTAAATTGAGGTGCAGTAGCATAGTGAATTATACAGTGCTGAGAATGCATGATACTCTTTTATAGAAAGTGAAAAAAACCTAAATCTGTCTATCTATCTATCTATCTATCTATCTATCTATCTATCTATCTATCTATCTATCTACACATATACATACATATATTAATATTTATTTACATTTAAGAGCATATATGAGGTTAAACTATATTTTAACTGTACATAGATGCATGCATGTATATTTAAAGGGCACATGTGTGATTTTAAAGATTTAAACTCGCCTATATTTTAAGAAAGCAAGAAAATGAGACACCCATGGTTCAGGATTGTGCATACATCAGGTGACAGGTAGGGGACAGGGTGGGATGAGTTAGGAAGACGTAAGTCTCATCGAGTTCTAGATCTCATGTTGGCTGGTATTATTGTTTATTATCAAACAGATGAAGAAACAGGCCACTCCCGGGCCAATGAAGAGACTATGTCTTGAACCAAGGATTCTGACTAATTTTGTGCAACTGAGTCCACGTTAAATGAACAAACAAAAAGAAACAAGGTGGTTTCTTTCCTTAACGTGGCCAATTTCATCTATTTATTTTGATTCTATTGGTTTAAGTTTCTGAAGGTGCATTTTTTTCACCTCTCCCTGCAAAATCAGGGAGATGGGGCAGTAAATAGTGCTTGACAGCCTCACACGTCTATGCACTGCCTGTAGGAAAAACAAGCCCTACGTAATCAAACACCACCTCTCCAGGAACTAATTGAGGATAGCCGTGGACACCAGTAACAGGCACCAACAATAATTTATGCACTAGCAAATGAACTTGATGTCTCAAGTATTTCATATGCTATCGGAATATATAGGGGTTTTTCAGAGAGTGGGATTGTATACCGATTGTACAACCCCCCAGAGTTAATTCTTGCCCATTAATGCGTCCCCAGCCCCTGGCATGGTGTCTTGCCACTTAGGAGGGACTTAAGAAGTGTCTGCTGAGCAGATAGATAAAATGTGTGTTCCTTGGGTTTTCCCAGGCTTTTCCAACCTATGTGGACAAATGGGAGCCCATCAGCAGGACTCTTCCAAGTTTCCTGGCTACTCCCAAACTCGCACTGGTTATTTCCATGACTCCTGCCAACAGCTCACTTGGACCCATATACTGGCCTTTTGTTTTCGTGGCTGTTTTCCTGTCGTTGTCATCCCCACCCACTGGTGTCTGCCCCCCATGCCATCTCTTCAGCACTCCTTGTTGTTGCTGCCACTGGCCTCCCAGAGAGCCCTATCACCCTATAGAGGGCATTATCCTGGGGTGTTGAGGGGACAAGCAGTCAAGGTGCAGCCTGGTCACCCGCGGAGCCAGGAGCCTCCCTGAACACTCGCCGAGATCTCCTTCTGTGGCATATGTGGTCAGACCAGCCCCTTTCCTACAGGGCTCAGCCTCGGACCACGCGCTTCTTCCCAACGTGCTTGTAGAAACCACTTCATTCTTCTAAGGCAAAGTAAAGCAAAGCCAAGCCAAGCAAAGCAAAGCCTCCTGCAAAGAAACTCTCAGAGGGACTATCCACTGGTTCTTCGGAAACGGCCCAGCCTACAGTTACCAGCCACTGAGCGAGGCTGAGGCGTCAGGCTTCGTGGGGCCAGAAGCATCTCAGCCAGCTGCAAGGATGAGGGGAGAGGAAGCTTTCGACATAAGAGAAAAAAAGCAAGAATGAAGAAGAGGAAACCGACATTTAAACATCTGCAATGTGCAAAATGTGTGTATGTTTGACTCAATGGAATCCTCAGAAAAATCAACAAGGCAAATATTGTAACCCACACTTTAGAGATGAGGACACAGAGCTCACGTATTTGAGATATTGTGTTGTAGAGAGTGGGGCTGAGATGTACAGCAACACAGGACGACCTAACATGGAATCCCAGAGCTCAACACAGCTGCAGAACAGCTGCCTCAGCTGGGAAGAGGCCCTGGCAAGAATACCGGAAGGAGCAGAGCACATGTTTGCTTTCCTGGGGGCAGCCTGGCTACCAAGAACCTGAGTTATGCAGGTCCGGTTCCTCTCCAAACTCATCCAAGATGCATCTGGAATCTGTGAGGGGACAAGAGCGGCTCTAACGTGGATCCCTCCACAGGGAACGAAGCAGCACAAATGGGACCCACGTGTGCTTTCTCCTACAGTGTTTCCCAGGTTTTTGTTCTTTCTGCCTGTGGGACTCTAGTCAGCCTGTGGGGACTGGGATGAGCAGCCCATCACACAGTCCCGCTCACCTTTCCAAGGCTGCTCTGCCGGTACAGATGTACAGGTGTACTTTGCATAATCTTTCTGAGCCTCGTGGGGGGCAATGTGGATTTAGCCCCCTGAAGGCTCGGAAATGATTAAGAACAGTATGTGAATTAACTTAGGGGCAAAACCATGCTATTCTCAAGCCTGAAAATTCACCCTGTTGAATTTCCTGTCCCAGATGAACTGTGTTAAAATTGTGGGTTTTATTATTTTTCAGATAGAGTGAATTCAAGAGATCAGGAGACGACTGTCACTGAAAAGGTTACTTGTGAGTAACAGGAGAAGGGACATGCCATGCCATGCAGGGCCACATGGGGAAGTCCCAGCGTGGGTGGGGAGACAGAGGGAGCGAGGGGAAAGAAAGCATGGGCCTTTATTGTGGTTTCTGTGGAAGAAATGGGCAAGATGGGGGAAGCAGGCTCAGGGCTGGCTAGTTTGAATGATTTCAGTGGGCTCTGGGGCACAGGGACTGTCCCTGGTTGTCTTTCCCTGGTTGTCTCAGGGCAGGTGGATAGTGGCCTGGAGAGTGAGAACCCCACAGAAGAGGTGGTTGTGTTGTGAGCTCAGGACTGGTTGCTTTATATTTGAAAAGTGTGCTCTAAGAATTCGGAGCCTTGGGTAGGGGGTGGGGAGAGTCCCTTTCAGGGTGAGCAGGGCATGGAGATCCAAGCCCCAGCAACACCTGGTTGACACACTTATGTCCATCCTTGTCTGAAACAGCTCATCAGAAGTTCTGCAAAGAAATTAAAAGGCCAAAAGTAAAGAGCCAACAAAATAGATAGGCTCCCAATTTTATTTTTTGCAAGGAGAAACTCAATTTTTATTAAGTACTGTCATGCTAGTCAAGCAGTCACCGTAACTCTCGCAAGTGTTAGCGGTAAAAGGTGAGCGTTGCAGGGAGCTGTGGCCTTGTAATTCGTAGCCTTGACAATATCCCAAAAAGAATATTCTGTAGCTCAAATTTGAAGTTCGAAGATGGAATTATTTTGCCCTTGTAAATTCAAGTATAAAAACAGCAGACCTCAAAATGTTGACATCAAAGCCCGAGTTTCCTCTTCCGTAATTCCTTCTTGCTCGGTCCTGGCAAGAAGGCTTCTCTACAGTCTTCTGCAGGGAAGGGTGTGGTTTCTTAGGCTTTGGACACAGAATTGGTCTCTCACACGTCCCCTTTAAAAAAGTCCCAGTGTTAATACAAGATTATCACAGAGCAGACCCTATTTGCACCAATTTTAAATTTAAGCCTTCCCCTGGCCTCTGAAGAGCATTTACCAGGCAAATGTTGTCCCCGGGGTACCTGGGGGAAGAAGGGGAGGTGGGGGTGGCAGAGGCCACCCGTTCTCAGAGTGCAGACCCCAGGCCAGCAGTATTTGCTCACTGGGCTCACTGGGAATGACAGAGCCTCCAAGGAGACTTGGGGCGGGCCCAGTGCCCAGGGGCAACAAGCCCTCCACGTGATTTCGTTGTGTGCTCAAAGTTTTAGCCCCACTGTGGTCTGTCTAGGATCCACGACCGGGGAATGTAAACCCTCCTGGGCCAATTACTCCAGCCGCCATTCGTGACAGCGCACGTTGACCACATCTGGGAAATTCCACCCGTTCGTCTCATCTGAGCATTAGGGTCCGGATGCCTTCTTCAGTAATGTACGTGTCGCCGGGGGCACCTGCACAGTCTTCCAGGCTCTGGGTCTTTCTTTGGGGCCTTTCTTTCCCACTCAGCATATTTGAAATTTCTTATTGAGTCTTTTCCCAGTGTCCTGTGCTTTGGGCCCTGCCTGGTGAGAGAGCCTCCCCAATGTGTGGTCAGTCCTGGGCTGGAACCCCAGCTTCCTGGCTCGGAACTTCCTAGGCCTCTGCCCCTTTCCCAAGGGAAGGGCTTTCTCTCAACCCTATTTCAGCTGCAAAATCACCCTCTTCACATCACAGACCCTGGGGCCCCGTGAGGATGGCCCTCTCACCACGTGCTTCCCAGTCGTAGGCTTTTCCTCAGCTTCTGAATGAATAAGACCCTGTGTGGCTCTTCTCCCCCATAAAGATGTTTCTGAAGCGGAGGGAGATGCTTCGAGTGTGTGTGTACAAGGTAAGCAGGCGGCCCCCAGCCATGGCTGCGTGCGGGGACCACTGAAGAGACTGAAACAGTGTCACCGACATCTGGCCCCACCTGCAGGGACGGATTCTGCTACAGGTGGTCTGGGCGTAGTGAGCTGCCTAAGCCCTGCAGGTGATTCTAATGAGCAGGCCGGGCTGGATACCCCTGTTTTAACCTCTTCTGTTTTCTAGCGCCTGTGGGCCTGAAAGCCTTATTTTCCTTTGCTTTCCGGACCAGGCATTCATTAATTCACTCTTTCATTCACCTGCCATACTCCTCTGGATTTTCGTCTTGTTTGGGTCTTCCATGTGAGAGCTATAAAATCAGTGAGTCTGGGCTTGCCAGGTCACCCAGCTCACCTTCTCTCTCGAATTGGATAATAGCCCTCGGTCCTACATCTACCCTGGCCAGGCTCCATACCGCTGTCCCAACGGCTCTCCTTTACTATGCCTCGTCTGTGTGTCCTTTCCTTTATTACCATCCTAATTACATATAGTTTTCAGTGATGCTCCTTCAACGAACAATTCTGGCAACCTCATCTAACAAGAACCATGTCACACCCAGCAATTCTTGAACCATTTCACAATTCTTAGGTTATGGGCAAACCACGTGAATTTAGGATGCATCTCTCCCCAGTACACTCCCTGGGGCAGATGGAGACAGAAACTGGGGGAGGTGCTCTGCTTCTGCCCACTCAGCCTGGGGTGACAGCGCAGGGCTGGGACCTCTCGGTGCCCGTGGTCAGCGCAGGAACTCAGCAGCCTTGCATTTTAAATGTAGCACCACCCCTCCTAGAAAGGCTTAGTCTGATTTCATTCAGCGTGGCGTGGAATCCAAGCACTCTCACCTGGAGCTAATGTAGTTCAGGGTCAGGGTGCAACAGTCTGCTTCGCAAAGGTCTTTGTGTTGGTCATTACATGGCCTGGCCCCTGCTCAAGCCTGATCCTACTTCAAACGGCCTCAATATAAAAACCACATGCTAACAAACAAACCAGCAAACCAATCAACGATGAAGTGCAGTAGTTCCCCCCACCCCCGCCCGGGGAAGATTCTGCAGGGCAGGGCAGAATACAGACTAGACTATGATGTCTGCGTTACGGAAGTGGCCCACCACCCAGTGAAAATCAACCTGGACAGCCATAGGGCCCCACAGGGACTGCCACAAGTCACCAAGGAAAAGGCCAGCAGGGCCACCACACCTGAAAACCAAATCTTTGCCCATATTAGATGTTTCCATCACTCGGTGTGAATTGTACCCACGAATTCCACTCCTTAGCACTGCTTAGCTGTTTTCCTCAGCTGATTTTGAACAAATTCAGAGAAAGGACAGAAGAGGAGGCAGAAGTGGAGACTGGACATATCTGTATCACAGCAGAGCTGGCGCTGGAAGGCGTGTGGCAAAGGAGCGTCCTGATTGTGAATATCTGAGTTGGCCAGGCTCTGGCACCCGGTTCCAGGAAGTGTGGGGCCCCATAGGGCTCCTCTGTGTAAGGTCTGGCCTTGGGGAATTTAGGACCTAGGGGAACCCATCAGCAGCTGGCAACCTGTGCACAGCCTGGACCCTAAAAGGTGGAACAGGAGTGCGTGACTGAGCAATGCACTCTCGGCTTCTCTCTGAAACTCACAGTAGGGGCCCTCACACTCCTCCCTCAGGGTGACTAGTGAGGGGACGACGGCCAGCAGTATCCAAATGTAAGCAAACATCAGGAGCGGAGGCCAAATCTTACCTCCTGAAAATAAACCATTCTTGGTTGTTTTTAGCAACTGTACTGCAACTTCTATTGTTCCTGTCCAAGTCTTCATTATCACGGGTTTCTTCCTGGAAAGAGGACAGGGGGAGTAGTTGGACTCTCGTTCAAGTATGAGTCCCACTGAGCTATCTTCGTGGAGCCCAGACCCGGAGAGCCGGACAGAGCCTTTCTAAGGCCATCGTCCAAACCCTTGTTTCCGGTGGCGTCTCCCTCCATCTGCCGAGGACATTTGTACCAAAACCAAATGGCCCAGCAGCTGTTCAAAGACATTCAGAAAAGAGGAGGTCCTTACAACCTCGTTCCCAGTAGGTGATCAGTTAGTGTTTCTTGAATGAATAAATGAGGGAGTGAATGGCTTGTGCACTAAAAGGATGGGGCAAAAGGAAGAGCTTTTCATATTCCCATTGGCTTTCCTGCAACTGGCTTTCCTCGTGCTTTTTCTTCCTTTCCAAATTCTACTCCCACTTTAGGACTGCTCAAATGCCTGCACTACAAAGCCTTTTCCAAACTGGAATAATCTATCCCATGCTGAATTCTATTTGGGCCTTAGTGCTTTCAACTTTCTATGCCGTTAATCACATTTTTCTCTTTTCTCCTCTATGGGGCTGTAAGTTGAGAGCAGTTTCAGGGTCTGATTTTGTCTTTCCAAAGCCTCTTGCAAAGTATTGTAGAGCAAAAAGCATGTGTGCAAAGACTCTGAGGAAGACAGCTCACTCCTGAGTGGGCCCTGAAATGCCACAGATGAGGGGCAGAGACCAGGTAAATCAATCAGATTCTCTCCGGGAATTCTGAACACACCACGAGAGAATCAGCCACTCGGGGACACCAAAATGGAGTATTCAAAACCAAGCAGTATGGGTAAGGAACTCTTGGCAGGGCTGCCCACCAAGAGCAAGTCTTACATGTACCACAGTCTCACTGTTTCTTGAGTCCACAGTTCCATCCCAGGTTTATATTTTCCCCAGCTTCACCATTTCCATCTAGGACATGACTGCATCCTCCCTGGGCCTCTGCCTTCAGGCTGGCGTCCTGCTCCAGCCTACCTGCCAGAGGGCAGTAATCTTTCTGAAGCCCAAAGCTGATCAAACTTTTTAATGGCTGCCTATTACCCATCTACTAAAGTCCAAGCTAAGAGGTCTTTTCCTATCTGCTTATTTATCTCATTTATTTTGTCTACTTCTGTCCTCTTTTACTAAAATGTAAGCTCTATGCGGGCAGGAGTTTGTATCTGTTTTGTTCACTGTTGTGTTTGCAGCTTCTAGAAGAGGGCAGGTGCCCAGTAAATATTTAGTGAGTGAATACTTAGCTTTACCAGCGTCATCTCTTGCCAATTGCTCCCCTTTTGTCACCCAGGGCTAGCTATGCTGAACATGCCTTTCTGCTCAGGTCACATTTCCTTTTGTGTCATGGCCTTGGCATGTGCTATTTCTTGGGTCTAGAAAACTCCTTCCCAGCTTGTTCAATTGGTTGACTCTTCCGTCCTATTCAGGTCTTGCTTGGGAACCGATCCCTCAGATCTGGCACCTGTCCTGTGTGCCCCAGAGCACCAGGCAGCCACCACAGCTGAAAGAGTTGTCCTTTATTGAGCCAAAGGACCAGGTTCTTTCTAAGTAAATTTTTAGACATTATCTCATTCATTCTTTCATACCAATAAGACAGCTACTAATAGCACCCCGAATTTACACATGGGGAAACTGAGGCTTGAACATCTTGAGTAACTTGCCTGAGTTACAAAGGCAGTAAGTAGTGGTAGGATTTGAACCCTCTTATCTACTGTGTTTCCCCGAAAATAAGACCTAGCCAGACAATCAGCTCTAAAATTAATATAAGACCTGGTCTTATTTTACTATAATGTAAGACTGGGTCTATAATATAATATAGTATAGTATAGTATAATATAGTATAATATAATAAATACCAGGTCTTATAATGTAATCATAGCCTACTATCAGTCAGAACCCAGCAAGTACCCTGCGTCCAACAGTGATATTCTCTAAGACTTAACCAGGACACTCTAAGTCTGTAGCACAGAAAGTATGCCAGGAATCGCAAAGTTACTCCCTGCTCACGTCAAGCTCCCCATGTCCCCTAGTTTGTTGGAAGTAAAGCGAAAGGGGGGATTTGAGGTTCTTTTCACAATGAGACAAAGAAAGACGTCTCCAAAGGACGTATTAGAGCTAATTATCCAGGTAGGTCTTATTTTTGAGAAACCGGGTATCTCTGGATGCCACATTCTTACCCTCTGAACATGTTCTTCCGAGGGCAGTGAAGTTGTCTGTTTCCTTGTCTGTCTTTTCTCAGAGATTATAAGCTCCTTGCAGGTAGAATCTTTACCTTATTCAGCTTGGCTTTGTCCTGGTGACTTATCCTCAGCATGCATTAACTGACTTAATTGAGCACCCAGTAGACACTTGGTGAATGAATGAGCGAATGAATGAGCCAAGGATAGTGTTAAGGTTCTGTGCATACGAAGACATGGAAAGCAAAGTCCCTGTCCCCCACCTCCAGGTCCATCCAGGAAGCTCACCACCTATTCCTGGAGTGTCCCTATGGGCTTTTCCCCTAAGGACCCATTAGTCTATCCACATGTGTACCTGGACCACTCGAACGAATCCATCCTTATAAATATTATTTGGAAAGCAGAGGTCTATCAATTTCCCAATGTCAAGGGCACCAAATGAATGAATGAATGAACGAACTGTGCTGGCTGCTGGTATGCATGGGAGGTGGGATATTCTGAGAACTCACAAGGAGGTTTTTCTCTGTAATCAAAACAGGAGATTGACACACTATTGCAGACACACTCCCTCCGACACACAGAGGTCATTGTCCTCTTTTTTGAAGATCGAATGCTGCCAGGTTCTGCCAGCTCCATCTTCAGCCTTGAGCTTCTTTGTCTCATTGTGAAAAGAACCCTCAAATACCCCCTTTCTCTTTACTTCCAACAAACTAGGGGACATGGGGAGCTTGGTGTGGGCAGGGAGTAACTTTGCGATTCCTGGCATACTTTCTGTGCTGCAGACTTAGAGTGTCCTGTTTAAGTCTTAGAGAATATCACTGTTGGACACAGCGTGCTTGCTGGGTTCTGACTGATAGTAGGCTATGATTACATTATTTCAGATGCTGGGGGCCAGCCCGGTGGCTCAGGCGGTTAGAGCTCCGTGCTCCTAACTCCGAAGGCTGTCGGTTCGATTCCCACATGGACCAGTGGGCTCTCAACCACAAGGTTGACAGTTCAATTCCTCGAGTCCCGCAAGGGATGGTGGGCAGTGTCCCCTGCAACTAAGATTGAACGTGGCACCTTGAGCTGGGCTGCCGCTGAGCTCCCGGATGGCTCAGTTGGTTGGAGGGCTAATCCCCCTGCAACTAGTAACGGCAACTGGACCTGGAGCTGAGCTGCGCCTTCCACAACTAAGACTGAAAGGACAACAACTTGACTTGGAAAAAAGTCCTGGAAGTACACACTGTTCCCCAATAAAGTCCTGTTCCCCTTCCCCAATAAAAATAAATAAATAAATAAAAAATAAGATGCTACTGCAAATATTTTTAGAATAAAGTTCTTTGGGAATTCTGTCAAGTGCTGAGTACACTTTTCTTGGTAAACATTCAAATCAGCCATGTCTTTCTGAGTCAGCTCTGGCTCAGCAGTGCCCATCCTGAGGAAATTCAGACTTATCTTCAAAGTCAAAAGCCTGGGTTCATTTCAGAAACCTCCTGGAGATACAGGATCCGGATGAGATACTGCATGGGTGGTGCTTTGTGTTTTAGCACATTTTCCTCTAAAGAAAAATTTCCTGTAACACACTTGAAATTACAGTCTTTCAGGGGAAAAAAATTTAAGGAGAGGTTGTCCTCAGTCTCCCTTTCTCTGTCCCCTCCCCCCCAAATATGGAGCTTCTGGGGATAGAGTAGGGGTGAGGAGGGAAGTTGGGGGACCATGAGTCTCTTGACTTCCCCATGCCCACTGGCAACACTGACTCCAACATTCCTTAAATCACTTTTTTTTTCTCCAGTAGTTCAAAGCAGATTCTTTCTTTCTTTTTGTTTAGAAGAAAATTATGAAGAACAATTTTTAAACACCTCCCATGAGCAAGATGCTATGCGCTTGGTGAGGGTTTGGAACGAGATCCATCAAGGGGTGATACAGCATTTCTTTGATCTCCAGGAGCTTGTGGAACAAGAGTGGACATTCCATTTTCATAGATTGTATGTGCTTCTCCAGGCCACACCAGATTGAGGGGGCCAGAGGAATGGCAACTAAATGTCATCTTAGTTCTAGATTTGTTTCAGTTAGGGATACATTTGGTTGCAAGGAACAGAAAAACCAATAGAGTGGTTTCAATAGAAATTGTTTTTTTCTCACATTACTAGAAGTCTAGAGGTTTGGCAGCTCAACGATGTCAGGGTTAGTGACTCTTGAAGTTTTGACCTTTCTCATGGTTACAAGACGACAGTTAAAGTCCAGACATAGTGCCTACATTTAAGGCAGGGAGAAGGAAAAGGGGAACCTCAGTCCTGTCTCTACCTGTATCTGGAAACGCTTTCCACTTGATTCCCCTTTCCTTCCCTTAGTCTAGGCCTAAACGTGGTGCTAAATCTCTGTTGTACATAAGGGATATGGCCTCACTGGGTGGTGGTGAGGGATGGCATCGTGTAATCTACAGAACAAACTAACTGACCCATGAGGATTCAACCCAAGCATAAAATAGTGAAAGGGATGTCAATAGGGTCTGTGGATTAAATAAGGTCATAAATGCTTTGCTCCTTCTCCCAAGAAGTGGTACTTAAATCTCCTCCCTGCAAAACCTGGTTTGGTCTTACTGACTTGCTTGGCCAATGGAATGAAGCAGAAGTCACTTTCTGGGACTCCCAAGGTTTGCTCCAGGAATTCCTGTAGCTTGTAACTGGGTGGCTTGAGTGGAATACTTGCTCTTAGAGCCCAGATGCCCAAGTGCTCTGAGGCTGCCATGCTAGAGAGTCCCCAGGTAAAAGCTCCAGGTGAGAGAGCTGAGCCCAGTCTTCCATCTGTCCCTGCCAAGGTGCCAGATGTATGAAAGACCCATGAAACAAAGCCATCTTCCGCTGAGTGCCACCAGTTACCGCCTCTGTTGATACCATGTGAAAGAGATGAATTACCCTGCTGACTTACAAAATTGTGATATAAAGTCACACACATGTTATTCTAAGTTTCTAAATTTTGGAGTAAGTTGTTACTTAGCAATAGACAACTGGAATATGACCACCACTCTCTATTTCCTGTAGTCACTGCTATCTTCCCTTCTTAGAAGAATATGTACCATCTTTCAATTTAGGCCAAAATAGTAGGTTAAAATTCAGCTGTTTGGACTAAGTTCTAATATATACACATTTAAAAACCAGTGGAATATTCAGACATCTCTTTCTTTCTCTCTGCGATCCATGTCTGGAATTTTGGATCAAGCAGTTGAAGAACCTGGCCCCAGGAAATGAAAACACATTCCGTTCTCAGTGTTGCATTTTAAGTGATGGACATGAGTCTGAAGCGTCAATTTTTACACATAAGCATACAAAGCAGTAGAAACTATACATTTTGTGAGGAGGTTTCCATGAAGGTTGGTAAGTACACTCATGATTATGGATGTACTTTCTGAGAGAAAGCTAAGCAGAAAGTGGAACAAAACCTTGGGCGCATGCCCACAGCTCTAGAGGCCAGGAGTCTGAGGAGACCTAGACGGGTGCTCAGAAGATGAGGAGATAGTTTGTGGAGTTCATGTCAAGGCCAGGGGAGGGATTCCAGCAGGAAGCCTTGGTGTCCCACGCCACAAAGAGGTCTGGAACACGGCAGTTCAGATAAGACTACCAGCTTGCAGGCGCCCTCATTACAGTTCTTGTGACCTCAGCCATACATGTGTGGTTGGAAAAGAAACACCTTCTTTCACTAATTGTGTAATTAATTTAGTGAGGGGTCTCTCCCTTGGGGAGCAAAGGCATGATCTGTTTTCGTTTATTTTTTTCAATGACCACAGCCAAGCTGTGTCCTGATAAGCCCCTTTTTTACTGGGTGGGGAACCCCCATTGACTCTTTAGTCCATTTCCACAGCTTTTCATTAACATTGGGTTACGGGAACAGCTTAGTTTTGATTTTTAAAACTCAATCTTATTCATTTAACCATTTAAATCTCATGGTTATCCACTGTTGGGAGTATGTGTGTGTTTGTTTATGTGTTGTGTGCTTGGGTATACGGCGGGTCTGTCATCTCGCACCCTCTTTTTTCCCCCTGAACTACCACCTCTGAGTTGGCTGGAGCTGACAGGAAGGAAAGGGGATGCTCTTGAAGTCGTCATGGATAGCTGCCTCTGGCCAGGCTGTGTCCTTTTTCTACTGGCCATCAGTAGGTTTTGATCTTGCCTTGAACTGGTGTGGGGTCCTTTTGCTGGCTCCCTGGAGGTGGGAGAAGGCCCTGTTGGTTGCTCAAAGGTCCTGGGAAGAGTGGTCTCATCCTGCACACTTGCCTCGTTTTTATAATAATGTTAGTAATCTCAGCCTTTTAATCTTTTCTGGTTGGAGATCTTCACATGTGGGCTACTTTCCCAGAGCATGCCTTCCATTCAAAAGAAAAGAAAAATAAGGCTGTTCCGGAGTCCTTAGTAAGTCCCAGCCATTTTGAAAAGCCCTTTCATAATGTCACTTAATCACATCCTCTCAGTTCCGGAAGGAACAGAGGCTTAAAAGAGGAAAGCCTGTCCAGGCCACCCCCAGGGTCAGTGACCTGGCTTGGAGTTTCACCCTAGTCCTCTGTCTTCTAGTCTAGTGTTATTTCCCCACCATGTGCACCTCTCCACAGTCAATCATTTTTCTTTCTGAGAACTTCCTTGACCCTCATTCTGTCTTTTTAAAAATGTGGTAACCCAAAGTTCACTCCATTTACCAAATGTAACTGAACCTTGGATCTGTGTAAACAGGATGAGGTTTGTTTACAGTAGTGGCTTTGTTGCCCTTTGACTCCATGGGACAATGGGAGAATGTTGCCAAAAAATGGTCATAGTAAATGGTTGCATTTCATCTCCAGGTTGTAATGGATGGGTTGGGTATCTTTATCTTATAAAAATAGTAGAGGTGACTTCTCTGGAAGGCATTTTAAGGAAAACTATAATCATAAAATACTCCCAGAGAAAAACAGCTATAATCTCCTGTTCATGACTTGTTGTTTTGCCAGACCTTCTTGAAGTTCACCAACTTGACATTTTATTATCAGGAAAAACTGAAAGTCATCCACAAAGTTAGAAATTTCTCTGTGTACTCCTTTATTTCAGATCAAGTATTCATTTATCTTGAAAGTTGGTTTTGGCCCGCAGGTTTCCTGTCTAGACTGCTAAATGCCTGCTTTTCTAATGGCTGTATTTTGAAGTCATCAGGTTAGATCTGGGGCAGGCCTGCAGTAGGATCAGAATCCAGGGGGTGATGACGAATTCCAGAAGAGGTAGTTTATCAAAACCTCAGATTTCTACTCAGGCAAGTCAAGAATGGGCATGATAAGCCTACATAGAGGGTGCCAAAAAAATATATGCACATTTTACAAAAGGAAAACTCAATATATACCGATACTCAATATATACTGACAACAAAAGATGGATGAATACAAGTCACGTTTGACTTCTGCAATTACAAGAGGTGCTCAAAGTGGTTACCCTCAGCGACCAGACACTTCTGATTATGGTGAACAACTGCTTGAGTAATGCTGACCAAAGTGTCCACTTGTATACATTTTTTTGGCACCCCTGGTATAATTATAAGGTATTTATATCAGATTTACTTAACATAGTGGAACATACTAGAAGGTGCCACCTGATGTTTGACAAGGACAAAGACAATGAAGTAACTATTTAAAGATCATTAAGGAAAGGTATGGATGTCATTCATAAAGAGGTGGCACATACTAAAATACCAAAAGGTTCAAATAGAGTCTGAGTTATTCATTCCATGTTAATAAATATGTATCTACAAGATAATTTGAATGGTATGAATAATATCCTTTTGTGTCAATACACTAAAAATTATTTAACCAATCTCTACCATAGGAAATTAAGTTGTTTCTAGTTTTTGATTATTATAAACAAAGCCGCAATAAACATCTTTGCCTCTTCTGACACCTATCTAAGTACAGTAGGTCTTCAGTTACTCATTGCAAACCAATGGGGGTTTTTATGTGCTGAACAGATTAGGGAGGGTGTATGAGGGCATGCTCAAAGTTTAGGACCCTACAGCCTGGAGAATAAAAATTTGTAAAATGATTAAAAAAAGATATTTTTAGAGTAAAATTGGACTTTGCCCACCTGTTTCTGGAATAGGAGAAGCAAGGCATGCCCTGGGATGCATGGAGGATTTAAAAATGATACATGACTCCACAGAGCAGGGAGTGACCTCATGGAACAGGTTGTCCCCAGAGATGACAAACTAAAAAGGGGGATTGGCCAAGGATCTAGAAGAAGTCTGGGAGAGAGCATCATAACAATGTGTGCTCAGAAATCACTGGGGACATCTTGGACCTATTGATGTCAGCCTTAAGGAACACAATGCCCATAACGTCTCACAGCCTTGACCTGGGCTTATCACAGATGAGCCCATTGCAGCCTATTTCACCTCGTCTCTGAGTATCCTCTTTCTCTTGGAATCTTGGTCCAGCTGGCCAGCCCCCTAATTCCAATGTTTGATCTTTCATTCTCTTCTTTCCTAGAGTCTGAGTCGGGGAAAGAAAGTAATGAACTCATGCTTTTATGTAGTTTATATATAACTCACTTCATCCTTTCAACAACCTATGCAAAAGGCAGGGCAGCTCTGACTGCACCCATTTAGTTGAGGTTTAAATAGTTCAGGGGACTAAGATCCTCAACTCCTGTCCAGTTTCTGCTCATTTCTCCATGAATTCCATCCTGAGGTGTGCTGGGATTTTACTAGCTGGGAAAGTTCATGTATTGCCACTGTAGAGAGCATTTGATTTTCAACAGGTGTCTTCAATGAATGCAGCTGTTTGAGGTTTAGAGAGAGGCCTTGGGGGAGTTTCCCTGGGACCTCGGATCACCAGACTGTTTACTCACCTCTGTAGGTGACGTAGGTGATAAATTCCAATGGCAGATCAAGACTGGCCACGTGAAAGTAGATATTGCCATGGAAATGGTCCCCCCCCCAAACATTATTTAAAAAAATTTTTTTTGTAGCATTGAATAGTAGTAAAATTTTTGAGACAGCTGACCTAAATTTTGAATGTGATTCCAAGGTTCTTGAATAATGAGAACTGATATGCTTACTATAAGAAGATATAACAGAGAAGAAGGTGACTTCAGTCCAGAAGTCACTGGACTTAAAAGAAACCTCAGTACATCCAACCTGGCAGAAGAATCCTCCCAAAGAAACATTTGTTGGTTTGCTTTTAAATTGTGTTTGATTCAAATAGTAGTAAAAATACAGCTATGTATTTTTATTTACCTAGCTACTGGCTTTGGTATTTTTTTATTTTTTAAGATTTTTATTACAATATAGCTAACGCATATTAGTTTCAGGGGTACACAATGGTTATTCAACACTTATATACCTAAAAAAGTGATCACCATAAATTCCAGCAACCATCTGACACCATACTACGATATCATTATATTATTGACTATATTCCCCATGCTATATACTACAGCAATCCAGAGATGGCCACTGCTTGCAATGTGCTTGTAGGTGCCTCTAGAGGCCAAGCTGTGAACCAAGTCTCTAGTGTTGGGTTCAGGGCTGCTCAGCCAGAGGTATGGGTACACTGAAGCCAGATGCCACTTGTTTGGGTTCTGTGAACCTTTGAGAAATTTTAGGAAAGTCTGCAGCATGAGCCAAGGCAGGTCATTTATATTGAAAAGCTACTGGAAGAGGCGTGGGTTTGCCCCAAAGTTGGGTGGGGTGTGGCATCAGGGTATCACTAGGGCGGGGCAGAGGAAAGGTGATAGCCTGTAAGATGGGGAATAAGGTATGACATCTGTGTGCGTCTGCACACAGGGAGAGGGAAGGCTCAACAGAGAAACAATGGCTTCCACCAACTCCTCCATCTGGGAGAAAGCTGCCCCTCCAGACCTCACTCTGAAGGCAAACAACTCAGTTCTTTCCATGTGTCGCTGGTGCCTTTCAAGCTTCTTCCCCAGAACTGGAGCTCAGAGCAAGTGAGTCCATCAGCAAGTAAGTCTGTGTGGGAGCCCTTTAAGAGGAGCGCCTGGGAGAGCAGCCGCCCTCCATCTCACTCACCCCTAATCTCTGTTGGTTTTCACAGCCAGAATTTATGGGGACTTCTCTCCCCATCACTGAAACCCTGGGCTGAAAAGGGGCTGGCACCCCTCTCTTCTCAGAGAGGACCTCCACAGCTGAAATATCCCTCCTGATTTTTAATGGTCACACTTGGGTATGGGAGCAGCCCATTCCGTGTCTCTGCCCCTCCTACCAGTCTCGAGATGGCTTCTTCTGTATGCCCATAGTTGCAGGGCTTCATTTCAGCTAGACTTCAGGTGATTCTCAATGATGGTTGTTCTGTAATTTAGTTGTAATTGATGTGGTCCTGAGAGGAGGTGAGCACAGCATTTACCTACTCCACCATCTTGACTAGAAATTGGTTTGATATTTGTTTTATTGCATGGTATGAGTTTCCAAGAGCAGAACTTTCATTATATTGGACCATGAAAAAAAGGGGTTTGACATAAGATGGCTCAATTTAGGATTGTTTCCAGGAGCCAATTAAATGGTGAGGTGGTGGCTGGTAGCAGTATTTGTTAATGGTGTAAATGAGGAGGGTTTTTTTTCCAGCTCTGCAGAACTCTGGCTGTGCTTTGTTAATGTGGCAAGGTCGTCTGCAGGCTCTGTGTTCTCTGCCTAATCTGGGTCAACATGTCTGCTTCTGTGGGCTTGCTACAGTTAATGGATGTGTGTTTTTAGTTCCTCTTGGCAGAAGAAATAACTTCCTGAATGGTGTTTAAGCCAAGAAGGATTCTTCCCAATTTGGTGGAATATCAAGTGCTGTACACACCGATATGGGCAAGATCAGTAAATTACCTTCATGACAGCCAGGGTTCAAGGCTTTTGTGTTTAAGCCTAGTTAGCCCAGTTTTAGGTGGACGACTCATGCACTGCCAGCTGGGGCTGCTCTGTAGACAAGAATGAACATATCATTACATAACGGAGAACTTGGTAGACGACTGAATGTGTGAAATGGGTGTGGACCCTGGAGGGATCTGGCCAACACAAGTAGTCTGGTGATGTTTGTGTCAATGTTTACAAATGGAGATTATTTGGGGTTGGAACCAGTGTGATCATGTGTACTCACTGACTCGTGGAAGAGATGTTTACCTACGTATACACCGATGGTGTCTCAGCCTTGACTATTTCTGCAAGGATGCATGAGAGAATGTTATGTGTTGTTGTTTCTGTCGGGGAGGAAGTGTTCTGAGATGGGACTGATACTACTTTCCAAACTATTGTTTTACCATATGCACATATTCCTCTTTCATTTGGCTAACCAGACTCACTTTCTCCAGCTGTATTAGGGATAACTGTGTGATCTTAGCCACATATTACTAAAGCTTGCTGAGAGTCATGTTTCTTATGTGCAAAGCAAAAGACTTGAGTTAGACACCTTTTCACTTTTTTTCTAGCTCCTTAAGGATTCATTTAAAGGCTAGAGTACTTTAGGAATTTGTTTGTACCTAAAAAGAATTTTCCACCTAAGCTGCTGAAGTTGGCTATGATATCTGCGCAGTGTTTTATAACCCAGCGATCCTTTTTCACAGATAGCCAAGCCAATGGAGATGTTGAAGGTCAGTTATACATGTCTCCCTGTCCTTAAGCATGACCAGAAAGGGAGACTGTGTATCATTTCCAGTAGATCCAATAGACGCAACAGAGCTTCCTGTTTGTGGATGGGTGGGACTATTTAAATCCTTTTAAGCCAAGCCAAAAACTGGGACTCGGGCCAACAGCTGAAGGAAGCCAGCAGCTATTTGATCAGGGCGCGTGAAGTCTTCTGTGATCTCTCATCAAATGGCCTTGTTTTCAGAAGCTCTCCTCGTGCTGGGCATTGATACCAATCAGTGCTTTGAGAGCCACTATTGAGTCACGGAGTCATGGCTGACTGGCATTCTTCAAAACAAAAAACAAAACAAACCCCAAAACATGTCCAGAATGGAAATATTTATGCTTTACCAAAGCAAAGGAACTTAAATAAATAGATTGTCATTTCTTCCCTCAGGGGAGCATTATAACAGGCTGGAGGTCATTGTCAACATCCATTTGAAGCAAACTGATAAAATGGAGTCAAATGGGAACATAATTATATTGTCGTTTAGTTTTTTGGTTTTGTTTTCCAAAAAGTCATCTTCTGTATTTTCTAAATGTGAGGAGGGTCAGGCTAGTGGGTGCATGGGCCATTTATTTGCCACTCTCAACGATTCAGAATAAAGAGTCTAAAACGGAGTGAAAAATAGCTAAAATAGGTGTTATCCTAGTTGTCTATTGATCTTTAACAAATTTCTGTAAATGTAGTTGCCTAAACAATGGTAATCATTTCTTAGCTCACGGTTTCTGAGGCCAGTGAGTCAGGAGTGCTTGGCTGTGGCCAGGGCTGCTGTTATCTCAAGGCTCGACTGGGGCTGAGGATCAGCTTCCAAGATGACTCTTGGCTGGAAAGTTGATGCTGGCTATTGGCAGGGAACCTGAGTCCCTCACCATGTACACTCCCCACAGGACAGTTTGAGTATCTTTGTGACTTGGCAGGTGGCTTCCTTCACAGTGTGTGACCCCATAGGCCATAATGGAAGCTGAAATGCCTTTTACAACCTAGCCTTAGGAGTCACCTACCTACTGCAGGTCAGTCCTGATTTAATAGGATACAAGGGCATAAATACTAGGTGAGGCTCATTCGATAAGGGAGGGTCATCTTGGAGGCTGGCTGCTGCTGGTGTTATAACATCCCTGTGTAAGATTCAATACCTGCATACCTGGATTGGCCTGTTCCGGCCCCATTTTTGAGGCCACTGCTCTCTTGTACTGCTCTCTGCATGCCCTGGGCATATAGACATTGCCACAACCTGGTTTAGCTATGACTCCACACTAATATCTAAGAAGGTCCTTGGACTTGGGACTTTATAATAACCACGAGAATATTTGAGAGCCAAATCCAGACGGTCCAAAGCCCACGTGAATACGTGTACCTCCCATTGTAGTAATGCCCGTGCATAGAACCATCCTGACGTGAAACACCAATACCTCCTCTTTGGAGAACTGGTGATGTTTGCTGGCCTAGGGAGCTGTGGCACCTAGGAGCTGTGGCACCTAGGGAGCTGTGGTCCTCTGCTTTGGTTGACCTTAACGGCTTTTGCATCTCACACGATCCATTCTGTTTCACTCTTTCAATGTAGTTGTCACAGTCATTATTGTGTGTTGCACAAAGATCATCTTTATAGGACTGAGTCTTATCTGTGGAAACTCATAAGCTCTATTAACTGTGTTTCTAGTGCTGTAGATACTTGTGTTCTCATTCCCTCTTTCAGTCATTCAACTGTGACTATGACCCCACTTCAGTCATTCAACTCTGACCGTGACCCCACCAGCCAGTGCTGGTGTGGAGAGCTTGCTGAACTGCTGGCGAATGTGCCACGTGTAAGACACCACAAGGGAGGTGCTCGGTACTCCTCCTTTAGGTTAGGTTCTTCTAATGGCTTCTGCAAAAGCTGCCTGCAGCACAGGGGGATGGGGTTTGAGAGATGGCTCTCCTATAGGCATACTAGAACAATGCTTTCTGGGCTGACCCCTGCAGAGGTCTTTCTTATTGTCAAGTGGCTCTCTCCTCTGTTGCTTGCCATGTTCCCACATCCCCTCAGCTGCAGATGCTCAAAGGCCTGTGGTCTCTGTGGGACTTGGCTCTTTCCTGATGTTTTGGTCCCTTCCACAAAGGAGGTCGTTTGGTCCTTTCCAAGAGCCTCCTTATCCTCTGACACTTGTCTATCTGGCCCCGCAGTACAGAGATGATTCAAACCAGCTCTTTTAAAAGGGGACTACTTGACTCCGGTAGAGTGACAGTAATGTGAAGAGTCCATTAAAAGAAATTGAAGAAATAGAAAACCGCACAAAGCAGAAACACTTAGAGTATCCCTCTGGGGACATTCAAAGCAGGGCTGGTTGCCCCACATGGATTGTTAAGAGAAGCAATAGAGCCCACACAATTCCTGGTCTACTGCAGAGGGGCCCCACCTCCTAACAATCTGGGGACAGGGTCTATGAAACTGTGTGAAAATGGACGTTCTCTGCTCAGTAAAGTGACCCAGATGTGGGGGTGGGGAGCTCCAGAACTCAGGGGTGACAGCAGCTTGTTCTTCTGTTGAACTAAGTCAGCTGTCACTAGAGTGGGAGGAAATGAGCCTCCTGGGCTGTCCAGATACCTCGTTCATCATGCCAGTATCTCTCGGGTGGTAATTAGGATCTGCTTTGATGTGCGCTCTATGAAGCCCCAGGAATGACATTTCTATTGTGTAGTGTTCTCCTCAGAGGGATGGTTTAGAGAGCATCTGTGTCTGTGTCTGTGTGTGTGCATGTGACAGGGTGGCCATGACATATATGTCCAGAATCCTTAGCTCCCTCCCCAGTTCAAGCCTTATAAAGATGTGGCAATACCTGAGCGCTTGCCTTGCTCCTCCTCCTGCAAGAAGAATTTTCTAGGCTTTCCCCACCCAGCTCCCAAGGCCAATTTTATGCCAAGCACCAGAACAATTTTTTAATTATTCTAATTACCTGAAGGGGAAAAAAAAATAAACTATTTAGTTACTACATTTAATTCCATGTTTTCTGCAGGTCCGTACTGAGGGGAAGTGACAACATTGTCACAACAAGCCTCACGGTTTCAGTGCTTTTTAATTGGAAATGTGTTAGGTCTTTGCCAGAGCACAGCAGTCCCCGTGACCTTCTCATTCAGCCTCTTAGGCTTTCAAATCAGAGAACCTGGTGTGAATCTAAAAGACAGTTGGTTACCAGCCTCTCACGCGTGGACTTTCTTGATGTGGACAGGGAAACTAACATTTTTGGCTGCCTACTCTGACCCAGGCACCCATGCAAACACTATTCTTGTTATTTATTGTAACATGTCCTCTGGACCATCTCACACATTTGGTGCCAGTACCCCTATTTTGAGAGACAAGCAGCCAGCTTGACGTAAGGGCTCAGTGAAAATTTTCTGTTATACTCTGGACAGCTAGGTGAGGAAAGATTTCTGTACTCTGATGTGCACGAATCTCACACGTGTTTCCCAACTGCTTCAGGATGGTCCCACCCCCCTTCATTCAAACTCAAGCCCCCTGGTCCCGTAGCGATTAAAGATACATTTGTTTTTTCTCCTGAGTGCTCTACAGAGGGAGCCATTTTGCAGAGTGCTTCCATTCGACCCGAAGTGATGAGATCCTTTCTGCCAGTTGGATCCTCCAATTGTAACCTTGCTAATTTTGCATCCAAAGCTGTGATGGGGTCCCTGCTTTCCCTTCTGATTTGCTCCTCTCAATTATTATAAGCTTGTCATCATTTGAAAGAGCTCAGGTAAGGGACAGAACACCTATCAGTGTAGCTGGGTTGGGCTTACCTGCCAAGAGCTAACACACTACGTCCTCTGTAGGTGCTTTTGGCGGCCACATGGAGCAAAGGGCATGACATCTTCAGTGTCACTCACAGACAGGGATGTGAGTGACGCTGAAAGGTTGGCCAGAGCTTGGGGTGGGGTGGGGCTGGGCAGACAGACAGAGGTTAACTACTATTTTATGGGACATGATCTACTTTACCTTTTCCCTTCCTTTCTCTCTATCTATGTATTTATGTGTATTTATACTCATATGTACACAGGGATATATATGCGTATCTATTAGGTTGGTGCAAAGTAATTGCGATTTAAAAGGTTAAAAATAATTGCAAAAACCACAATTACTTTGGCATCAATCTAACATCTATCTGTCCATCCATCCATCCATCCATCCATCCATCCATCCATCTATCTATAATACACATATACAAATGAATGAAAATTAAGTCATTCAAGCTCTGCTTTCAAAATGTTTAATATTGTTTATAAAGACATTAAAATAAATTCTTAAAACAAAAGGAAAGTGAAAAAAAAATCCCTCTTTTACAAGTGCAAGAAGGTCTCTAGAGTTTTGGGGAGTCGGGTCAGGTAAAGCCCTAGCCTTTCGACTCCCATGGAGTCTGCAAATCTGTTACCCCACAGGATTAACCATGTGTGGATAGCCTGGCATTTGGGGGCACCAGGCTGCAGGCAAGCATGTGGGAAGATAGAAAAGTTCAAGAGGCAAAATGCTGTGGCACATGAGCGAGAGCTGGGTTTGGGTCTGGGCTCTGTCACTAGGCAGTGCCTGGTAACCTTGGGCACATCCCTTCCCCTCTCCGAGCCTCAGAGAGGCTCCCCTTCTGTAGAATTAGTGTTCCTAAGTGACCCATGATTTCCTTGCAGAGCCCACCTTCCATGACTTACAATCATGCGGTAGTAGTATCTGAGAGCTGTCATCACTGGCCCAGCATCTTCCCAGTGGCCCACATCTCACCTCACCGTGGGGCGTGGGCATGTGGCCTTGACTCTATTCTGAGGTGTGGAGGTGAGAACGACAGTGATTCAGGGCCAACACACTTGCCCAATGGATTTCCTTCACCATTTCCAACCGAGACCCACAGTAAATTGGGCTGGGAACACACATTAGAGTCTCCAGTCCCAGCTCCTCCACTGAACAGTTCCGTGATCTTACATGTAATAGTTCTGTATCCAGCATCACAGAACTATGACCTTGCAAGGTCATGCTTAAGACTGTGCCTGGGACAGCATCCACCCCATAGTGTTGTTCAGCCCCTGATTATGATACCGTCTAACATGCTCTATAGTGAACTCAGGATGGCATGAGAAATCCCGGCCCAGCAGGAACCGCAGAACAGAAATTAGAGCCATGGCTGAACAAGCTCTTTGCTAACGAAACATGGTAGTGAGTGCAAAGCAGTAATTATATTTTCCAGAAAACATCTGACCTTCTTTTCTTGGAAGTGTTTTTATAGCTTCACAGCAATAAACATTTTTTCCTTTTTGAATTGAAAGTCTGAATGGATCTACTGACATTCTGTCTTTTGAAGTGTTTCCTTTGGATAGCATTCAAGGCAACAAAATCTCATTATACATCTCAAGATGGAAAGCCCCTGTTTTGACTATATTTGACCCGGGATTAACTTCAAATTTAGATTGAATGAGCAGGCAGCTTCTGTCCTCAACATAGTTATAAAAGTAATATTTCAAGATTTCTAATTTATGTGTTTTTCAATAAGGTCACCTTTGGTTTTCTTGTGAATCATGGTCAAAATACACAGATGAATAAAACCATAAAACTTTTTACACAGAATTCTACTCATTATAACTAACATAAAACTTTTTACACAGAATTCTACTCATTATAACTAAGTACTTATACATGCCATTATAACTAAGTACTTAGTACATGCCATTTCAAAGTAGCATGAGAAAGAGAGAGAGAGAGCGAGAGCGAGAGCGAGAGCTAGAGCAAGAGCGAGAGCGAGAGCGAGAGAGAAAGAGAGAGAGAGAAGAGAGAGAGAGAGAGAGAGAGAGAGAGAGAGAGAGAGAGAGAGAGAGAGAGAGTAACCCAGGAACATAACAGCTTCAGGCCTGGCTGGATCCAGGACTCATCAAGGTGTCTTATCTTTGTGTCTCTTGGACAAATGGGTTATTTTCATGTGGTAGGCATACTAGCTACTGGCAGCTCACAGTGTATCTTATATTTGTACAGCAACCCATGAGGAAAGATCATTTTCCCAGGTATTTCTGGGTGAAAGAGCCCAGGGAAGAATCTGACTTGTCCAGCTGGTGTCCTGTGCTCCTCTCTTAACCAGTCACTCTAGCCATAAGCATGGTAAATCTTATTGCTCAGACCTGGGCGGCATGCCCTCGTCTACTCTACAACTCAAACAGTGTGCCTCTGTCTTTGTATCACTGTTTCCTCATTTCTAAATAATCAGAAGAACACTCTGGTTTATTTCTTAAAGCTGTCATGCGGGTAAATAGTGTGGGGATTGCTTTCCCACATGTGCTTGACTCTCTAGGAGTCCAGCGTTGCATGGCAATCAAAGATAGGCACAGACACACTTACTTACTGTAAGTAGGATGTTGTCTGGTCATAACTCAGGCAGACACTCTCTCCATGGGATTACAAGAGAGAGGGGATCTGGGTCCTTTTCCCTTTTGAGATTTCTCCTTTTCTGAATCTTTTGGTCCCTAGTACTGTACCCAGGCCCCACTGGAGAAAACTAGGTTGAAGTGAAAGGCTTGGAATTTATTCTTTCCCCCCCCTTTTTTAAATAATTAGTATTGTGATGTATTTAATTTTGATTTTTTTAAAAAAAATTTTATTGGGGAACAGTGTGTTTTTCCAGGACCTATTAGCTCCAAGGCAAGTCACTGTTTTTTGTTTTTTTGGTTTTTTTTTTGTTTTCAATCTAGCTGTGGAGGGCGCAGCTCACTGGCCCATGTGAGAATCAAACCAGTGACTTGGGTGTAATGAGCACTGAGCTCTAAACAACTGAGCTAACCGGCCACCCTTGAAATTTATTCTTGAAAAAAAAAAACCCAGAGCGTTTGTAGTTTCTATCATCAGTCAAAATCAAGCGTATCCAAGTGCAACCAGGAGATTATTTACATGATTTGACTTACGCTCAATGTCATACTGTTTCGGTGAATGATGTGTCCAATACCGAGGCTGCGGTGGTAAGTGATTCTTCTTCCTGTTCAGAAATGAGGGGGTGAACTCACCAGGGATGCCTCCCCAGTTAGGAAAGCCCCTTGAGAATCGACATGAATCATCACTTTCCCAGAGCTATGCTGACAGCTCCGTGATTTGGTGTTAATTGAAATTCCGTTTTCATGAGATTATCTTTAAAGACCAGGAAAAAAATGATTGGGGAAAATGAATAACCCGATACCATAACTACTGAGAGGTGTGAAATGATTCTATCTGTGTTGTCTCACTTTGAGAGGCAGACAGGCCGGTGCCCTGTTTGTAGGTGGAGAAGCTGAGGTGTCACCTAAGCCACATGGCCAATGTCACATGCTCGCAGGGGCCCAGCAGGAGCCCAGACACAACCCCAGACACATTTGCACACAGCTTCAGTTGCGAATTCGGGTAATTTATTTTCACATCGTCCTACGGAAACCAGACTGAACTTGACCCCACACGTCCTATAACTTAAAAACTCACCTACCCCAAAAGATCTTACCGCCTGACTCCCTTCAACAATCTTCGTGATCTCTCTACAGACCTTCTGGGTCCTACTCCCCTGTGTATTTCTGAACAGTCACTCCCCTGTTAATTGTCCCTTGACCACTTTTAAAACGCATAGGAGCAGTTCCCTTGTCAACAGCTCCTTGAAGTTTGTTTAGTTGTGAGTGCAAAGCCTCCTCTCCCCTGTGGGTCACAGAGATACTACTGGAAGGTTGGTAGAAAGTGGTCCTTGGTTTTGCATCCATATGAATGCATGCGTGTGAACAGGTGGGCTGACACCGGTGGCGCGGGGCTCCCTGGCTTCTCTCTGTGGGTGATTCTTAATGTCTTGCGTGAGAATCCCCAAAACACAACCATAGCCAGATTTCAAAATTCTGAATCTGTGATGTTTTCTGAACATGAATCGAGCCTCTTCTTTGTTGGCCCCCTTCCCCGACAGTGCTTTGCTTTCCTTAGAGTTGAATGTAGCTGATTATTGGGTTCCAGGCTTTCAGTGCACTTCACTGGCCCAAGTGGGGTACCAGGAGGCTACTGAGGTGACAATGACTTGTGCACCCCTTGCTCCCAGGGCTCTTCTATCTATAATTTCAAGATCCAGAGTTTTCCCTGATGGGACAAGCTTGCCTGCCCCACCTTTAATCCACTTCACTATACTTCTTGTTCCTGCCTATAAAATGGGGCAGTATGTCGTACTCCCCTAAGGGGTCTCTGTGAGAATCTAATGAAGGAAAACCCATAGAATGTTAGAGGAACTACTGTCCTACCTCTAGCATCTCCATTAGGCGAGGCCCTCCCCTTCAGTTTAACGGGACGACAAGTTGCCAGCAGACATAAAACCAAATAACTACTGTATAGGGATTTATAGGATCAGACACATCGCTTCATTTGATCCTGACACTGATCCTGTGTGATGATTATAACTGTTATCTCATCTTTGCCAACGAAGAACCAAGGTTCAGAGGTAACGGGACTTCTCATTTCCAAACCTGTCTTTTCTCCCACAACGGCAGAACCTCTTATAAATAATCTTCTCTAAAAAAAAAAAAAAAAAAAAAAAAAAAGTGTTATAGTTCTTCAGGAAATAGTTCAAAGTTGTAAAGAGTTTTTGAAAATATAAAGGGCTATCAGTATCTTTAAACTACTTGGGGCAAAGAGGTAGGGACTGAATGATAGTCTTGGCTTCGTTGTCACCTTATGGGGATACCAGGCTTGCCAAGATTTGGGCGCGTCTGATGACAAGATGCTGGTGGTGAGAGGCACCCCAGTCAGTCATTTTCTTACCAGAGGCAGCGATGTTCTAGCTGAGCTTGAACATCTGTTCTCACGGCCCTTTTCCACTTTAAGTGGTGAAGGTCTGTTCACCACTGGCCTGTTCCTGCACAACACTGAGTGGCCAGTATTCTGGGTGTGTCTAAGCTTTGGCCCTGAGACATCAGGAGAGGGTGGGAAGATCAAAGATTGGGGAATCAGAAAAACCAAGTTTGAAGACCAGACCTCTCATGTAATAGCTATGTGACCAGAATCATTTTTTTTTTAACATCTCTGGGTCTTACTTCTCTGTTTTGTAAAATAGGTTGATTCTGTCTACATTACATGGTTATGGTGAGGATTAAATGAGATAAAGTATATAAAATTCTTCCTGTCACAGAAGACAGTCAAATGTGATAACTGACACTTTCAAGCCTCAGACCTCAAACTCTCACCCTCCTTCTCCTCCCCCTTCCCTCTTCCCTTCTCCCTCTTCCCCTTATTGCCTTTCCAACAGTGTCTGTCTCTCTTTCTCCCACTTCCCAATTCTATACCCTTTGGACAATCATGTGACATCTGTGGGTCTCCGCAGCTATACAGAAAAACTAGTAGAGTTGTTCCAGCAATCAGGACAACTGAGTCAATGTCCTCAACCCCAAATATGGTTTTCCTGTTCTTTGCAGGGTTGAGTTTGGAAAAGAGATGCCTGAGTCACTCTCTCCATCTTGATAATTTTTCCAAGAAGCTTTCTCGCTGTCAAGACTGGCTGTAGATGGAAATTATCACCACTCCCCAGGGGTGTGTCATAGTGATGGAATTAAATAATAGTCACCTGGGGGATTCAGCCTGAGATCTCCCTTTCTCTCCATGAAGACTCAGAACTGAGAGTGAGGACCTAAGTCCTGAGAAATGAAGTGACTTGTCCAAGACCCCAAAGGTAGTCTGTGCCTGAACCACGATAAATAATTCTGGGGGAAAATGGCGGCAACCTCTCAATTGCTATATGAAATGATGCTGGTTTTCTTCTGGTTTTCCCTTGATTTTGAGCTCATTGTTGTAGCATTGTCTGGTTGGACTGTGACGTGGCCACTGGAGTGAGGCCCAGAGCAGGGACAGTCTCTCCTTGGGCTGCATGTCGCTGAGGTAGAAGGACCAGTGGAGGGTGGGAGCAGAGATCTGAAGGTCAGTCTTTCTTCATGCTGCTGTCTTTTCTTGGGTACTTCGGGTTTTCCCTGTTAGAAGATAAGTTGGATAAAATGAGATGGTTTTCATGTCTCTTGATTGTTTAATATTCTAGAATTGATGCCCTTTGGTCAGAAGAAATTTACATGTCACCCCAAAATATGGAAAAGAAAATGAATGCAGAGCTACTCTGGTTGAAGTTGGGGAGGAAAGGCGAGAACCTCTGCTCCTGGGCAGCCTCCAGGCATCTGAAGGAACCCTAGGTTTCCTCAGAACATAGTCTGAGAAGTGCTGGATTGGAGGTGCTATAAAATGTTCTGGTTGTATAAGTGCGTGAGACCCAGGGTGCGGGAGGGTGCTAGCAGAGACCTGGCCCACTCCAGGGTTCTCCCAGGAATATACATTTGTTTCACATGCCAGCAGATTCGCTTTCTCCCTTCAGTTCCTATCCATGTGCTGAGATGGTGAGTTGCAGGGTAAACAGAAGATTATGCCTTGACTCCATTCCTTAAAGAACTTATCCCTAAACTTTCAGAGTGAGTACTTCATGACTACTTGATGAATAGATGAGGAAATGTCTTTTGAGCTTTTCAGAAGCCAAAAGGGATGCCTAGACCTCACTCCTCAGTAAGAGACACATTTGACATTGCACCCAGAGCACACATCCATATACATGTGGGTGTAATTGAACACCTGGATATTCCATTCCCTCTATTTCTTTTCTTTTTTTCTCTCCAAAATATTGGTAGTGACCCACTGGTGTGTTTTCTTAATTCATTAATAGGTTACGACCCAGAGTGAGGGTGAGGGTGCACTCACTGGTCATTCCCCCCGTTACGAGGTCTCCTGCTACCTTAAGGGTTAGCAAATGCGGCTCACAGGCCCAAGTATGACTTGTGCCCTGTTTTTGGATGGCCCAGGGGTACTGGGCCGGCACTGTGAGCCCAAGCTTTGTGTCCCCTCTATTCCTGTTCCCCACTCTGCTCCTAGCACCTGCCGAGCCAGTCTGGGACTTGGAGATGTGATAAGGAAACTTCATGTCTGGTCCTTGGCCCATGGGAATACAGCAGGGCTCTCCAGTCTGGGTGTCACTGGGCAAAGAGAACTTGATGGTGGTGGGGGCCAGTCCCCCTCAGCTCCCTGACCTGCTGATCGGGCCTGTCAGGCCCCTCCCTCCAGCGGGTGGCTCTTCTTCCTGAGATCATCTCCTGCAGATGCATGTGGACCCAAAGTGTGCCCACCATCCAGGGCAAATGTAAAGAGGGTGCCCAAAGACGTACACATATTTTTAAAAAGGAAAACTGTATTACAATAGTAATACTCAATATATACCAATAACAAAAGATGAATACAAGTCACGTTTGACTTCTGCAATTACAAGAGGTGCTCAAAGTGGTTACCATCAGTGTCCAGACACTTCTGATTACAGGGAACTACTGCTTGAGCAACGTTGACTAAAGTGTCCACTTGTATACATTTTTTTGGCACCCCTGATATATTTGCTTCTTGGCTCACACTGTCTAAAATATTTACTATCTGTTATTTTAAAGGAAATTTGTCCACCCAGTGCTATATGAGGATGGGCTGTACATTACATAATCCTGTCAGACTCAGCCACTTTGAAAAACAATAAACAATAGTGTAGCTACCATTTGTTGAGGCTCAGAAAGGGTTAGTAACTTGCCTAAAGTCACACAGCTAGTAAGTGACAGAGTGGCATTTTACAGTGACAGTTTGGCAGACTGGATTGCTTGCCATGCTGACAGCATGTGGACCCCTAACTTTGGCTTCTCAGGAACCACCCTCACTTCAGAACTGCTGGGCATCTCTGTGCTCTGTCCCCCTTAGTGAGCTCATTCTGGGTAGCTGCCAATACTTCTTTTTAATTATCCTGGTCTCGCATCAGCACACTGTGACCAGAATTCTATCTTTCCGGCATTTTCTTTCCTCTGTGGCCACCAGATTTAGTGGTTCCTTTGTGACTTGGCTAATTCTCTTCCGGAAACTTAAGTTTCCTCTTAAACTCCATCTCGTGGTTCAGGGAGGAGACCACAGTTTTTCAGCACTGCAGCTTTCAATTTCTGGTGCATCAGCATTGACAAGCCCCCTGCCTCGTAGCCACCCCTGATTCATCTGTACGGAGAAGACACTTGGCACTTACTGGGCGTTGTGTAGGAATGTGCTGTTCAGTGGATTTTCCAGGAATCAGTGTTCATTGCTCTGAAGAGCCAACTTTGAGAACTTGTAACTGTTTTGCACATTAATTTTCATAAGATAAATTACACTGTGCCCTGTATTCTTAAGCACAGCTTGTCACACACATGTAATCTTTTCCTGCTAATGTGGTTGATCTGTTAGAAACATGAGTTATTCATTGTCTGGGCTGTGCAGAAAGGCAACATAAGATGATGGTGAACGGCTTGGCGTTGACATTGACATAAAATCGTGAAGCTTCCATTTCCTTTGTGAAATGGGCATGGTAGTATTACTGTCCCTGTAGAATCAGAGGAGGGGGAAATGAGCCGATTCTGGGAAAGCCTTTGGCACAGTGATTGGCACTTAGTAGGCTCCAACTAGGTGACTGATGCCATAATTCAAACATCATTCCACAACTGGGGTAGAAATTCTCAACCCGAATTGCGAGCCAGAGCCCCTGGGGGAGCTTTTTTTTAAAAAAGATTTTTACGAAATATTGCTAACATACAATATTATATTAGTTGCAGGTGTACACCACAGTTACTCAACATTTACCTACCTAAAGAAGTGATCACCATGATAAGTCCAGCAACCATCTGACACCATACCACGCTATCACAATATTATTGACGATATTCCCCATGTTGTACATTACATCCCCCAAACTTATTTGTTTTATACCTGGAAATTTGAACCTCTTATTTCCCTTCACCTTTCCTTCTCATTTAAATTTTTCAATCATAGTTGACATTTAATATTATTTTATATTAATTTCAGGTGTACAGTGTAGTGGTTAGACATTTATATAATTTAAGACGTGATCCCCGTGACAAGGAATATAGTCTGTTTAGTTTGTTTGTTTATTTTGTTCTTTAGATTCTACTTATAAGTGAAATCATATAACATTTGTTTTTCTCTGTTTGACTTACTTAGCACAATACCCTCTAGGTCCACCCATGTTGTTGCAAATGGCAAGATTTCATTCTGTTTTAATGGCTGAGTAATATTCCATTGTAGATATGTACCACCTTTTCTTTATCCATTCATCCTTTCAAGGACACGCAGGCTGCCTCCACATCTTGGCCATTGTAAACACTGCTGCAATGAACATATGTATGCACATGTCTCCTCGAAGTAGTGTTTGGGTCTCTTTGGATAAATACCCAGAAGTGGGATTACTGGGTCCTTTTTGGTCTCTTACTATAAAAGTCTGTTTTGTCCTGTATAAGTATTGCTACCCCAGTTTTTTTGTTGTTTGTTTGTTGTTTTTTTTGCTTCCATTTTCATGAAATATCTTTTCCCCGTCCTTTTATTTTCAGTTTGTGTTTCTTTAGGTCTGATGTGAGTCTTTTGGAGGCAGCATATGTAAGGGTCTTGTTTTCTTATTTATTCAGCCACCCTACGTTTTTTGATAAGAGCACTTAATCCATTACACTAAAATAATTGTTGATATATATGTAGTTATTGCCATTTTATTATTCATATTTCATGTTTATTTATTTATTTAGTCTTCAAGAAGACCCTGTAACATTCCTTGTAATACTGGTTTGGTAATGATGAACTCTTTTAGCTTTTTCTTTTCTGGGAAGCTCTTTATCTGTCCTTCGATTCTAAATGATAGCTTTGCTGGGTAGAGTAACCTTCGTTGTAGTTCATTTCTTTTCATCACTTTGAATATTCCCTGCCAATTCCTTTTGGCCTGCAAAGTTTCTGTTGAGAAATCAGTGGACCGTCTTATGGGAGCACCCTTGTAAGTAACTAGCTGCTTTATTCTTGCTGCTTTTAAGATTCTTTGCTTTACCTTTTGGCATTTTAATTATGATGTGGTTTGGTGTTGGCCTCTTTGAGTTTATTTTGTTTGGACCTCTGTACTTCCTGGGCTTAAATATCCATTTTCATCTCCAGGTTAGGAAAGTTTTCAGTCATTATTTCTTCAAATACATTCTCAATCCTTTACTATCTCTCTTCTCCTTCTGTTACCCATATGATGTGAATGTTGCTACACTTGATGTTTTCCCAGAAGATCCTTAAACGATTCTTATTTTTTTGGATTCTTTTTTCTGTTCTGATTAAGTGTTTTTTGCTATTTTATCTTCCAAATCACTGATTTAGTCCTCTGCTTCATCTAACCTACTATTGATTCCCTCTAATGTATTCTTCATTTCAAGTATTGTGTTCTTTATTTCTGACTGGTTCTTTTTTATGTTTTCTATCTCCATTTTTATGTTTCCTGTCTCTTTGTTCAAGGTCTCCCTGAGTCATTCAGCATCCTTAGATGCAGTGTTTGGAACTCTGCATCTGGTAGATTGCTTTTCTCCATTTTGTTTAGTTCTTTTTTCTGGAGCTTTGTTCTTTTCTTTTATTTGGGACATGTTTCTTTATTTCCCCATCTTGGCTGCCTCCCTGTGTGTGTTTCTATGTATTAGGCAGGGTTGCTGTGTCTTCCAGTTTTAGTAGAGTGGCCTGATGTAGTAGGTGTGCTGTGGGGCTCAGTGGCACAGTCTCCCTGGTCACCAAAGCCAGATGCTCCAGGTGTGTCCCTTTTATGGGTTTTGTGTGGCCTCCTGTTGTAGCTGAGCTTTGGTGGCTCATCAATGGGAAGGATTGACCCTCAGGTTGATTGGCTGTAAGGATTGACTGTAACTACAGTGGAGGAGCTGTTGTGCAGGGACTGGCCCTACAGAACAGGCTCTGGTGCCTGCCCAGTCTGCCCTTTTTGTGTGTTGTTCTTAGAAGCTGCTGGGTGATGGCTAAGTCCAAAGTTGGACATTGGGCATGCCAGTCCTAGGGCCTCCTGGGAGGGGACCCACTGCAGACCAAGTTCAGTCACAGCCTGTGACCTGCCTGGGGCCACCTGGCATGAACCACAAAGAAATCTGCAGAGGACCACTGCCTGCACTTTGCTTGTAGCTGCCTTGAGAGGCCACGCTGTGAATCAAGGCCAGGTCTCACTAGTGCCTGGCTTAGGGCTGCCCAGCTAGAGGTATGGGACATGCCAAACCCAGATGCCGCTTGCTTGGGTTTTGCGCACCTTTGAGAGATTTTAGGAAATTCTTCAATATGAGCCAAGGCAGGTCATTTGTATGAAAAAGCCACTGGAAGTGGCTTGCATGTGACTGGAATTTGGGTGGGGCAGGGTCTCAGAATTACCAGGGAGGGGAGAACGTAAAGTGTTAGCTACGTTGATGGAGACTCAGACACGGCAGCTGCCTGCATCTGCATGCCAGGAGAGAGAGGCCTCAACAAAGAAACAATGGCTTCCACCAGCTTCTCTGTCAGGGAGAAAGCTTCTCCTCCAGCCCCTGTTTCAAGACAGACAACTCAGTTCCTCTTCATATCTCCCTGGGGCCTTTCAAACTGCTACCCCAGCACTGGAGCTCAGAGTGAATGATTCCATCAGAATAAGTCTGTGTGTGGGCCGTTTAAGAGGAAGGATCACCGGGGACTGCAGCTGCCCTTGTCCCACTCAACCCCAGTCTCTGCTGGTTTTCACAACCAGAAGTTGTGGGGACTTTTCTCCCCGGCACTGGAACCATTGGCTGGGGAGACTGATGTGAGGCTGGAACCCCTCATGCCTCAGGGGGGACCTCCACAGCCAAGATGTCTCTCCTGATTTTTAATGGTCACACTTAGGTATGGGACCAGCCCATTTGGCATCTCTGTCCATCCTACCAGTCTCTAGGTGGCTTCTTCTGTATGTTCTTATTTGTAAGACTTCAGTTCAGCTAGACTTCAGGCAATTCTCCATGATGGTTGTTCTGTAGTTTAGTTGTAATTTTGATGTATTTGTGAGAGGAGGTAAGCACAGCATTTACGGACTCTGCCATCTTGATTGGAAAAATCCCTGGGGGAGCTTTTAAAATATGATCCTGGGCCCTACCCAAGATCAACTGAATTAAAATTTCTGGAGCTGCTCCAGCTTCAACATCAATGCTTTTGTTCTGATTTGTTATAATCTATTTCTGCCCCCAACCCTCCTGGCCTTTCTCAAATGCAGCTAGAGCTGGTAACCAGTGCTTCCAGATGTGTCTTGCTATTCACTTTAACACTAAATGGCCTGTACCTATTGACTCTTTGAGAATTCATATTTACATTTTAGAGGTTTCTCTGCCTCCTCTTGCTATTGCTCTTAAGAGCGGCTAATATTTATATAGGGCTTTACTGCATACTTCTCCTATCTGGCCAACCTTTCCACCTATGCACCTACCTCGTCCCAGGTGCCCAGGGAGTACAATTTAGGGAGGCACTCACTCTCAGGGCCCTGCAAGTGCCCTCAGTATTCATTTGTGCCCTGTTTGCCTCTTGGCCCCACCCCATCCACCGCCCTCCTCTGTTTTTCCCCTTCATTATCCACCAGGACTGGAATATGTGTTTGTTTTGTTCACTGCACATCGTGGATGCCCATGGGTGCATGAGCAATGGGCCCCATGGGCACCCTGTGCCTTAGGTTACCACTATTCATCATTCCTGTCTTACAAATGAGGAAATTGAGGCACAGAAAGGCTGAATAATTGGCCCAAGTTTCCCAGGAAGTAACAGCTCTGCCTGGGTCTGAGGTCCTGTCACTTGAAGATGGCCATCTGATTCTGTCACTCCCACTACTGGAGGGGCTCTGTCTCCAAACAGGATGTTTGGTTCAGGAAACCAGTGATCACATTTAAAAAGAAAAGAACTGAGTGATAAGTAAATAAACCCTGAGTTCCTCAGAAATGTGATTTCCTCTCCCCTTCCTGGCTGTATGAGCATAGCTATTAAGTTTTCAACAGATAAAACTGTTAGCTCAGAAAGTTTGAAATTTCCTTTTCTTCTTTTAATTCACAACCCAGTTCCCAACACTGCTGCTGTCACCGACCGCCACAGCAAAGATGTCTGTCCCTGGGGGTGCTGAGGAGCCCATACTGATTGCCTCTGGTGGCTTCTTATTTGGTAAAACACGCCCCAGGCCTTCAGAGAGGGGTAGTTGCCTCCTCGCGGGCTGTGGCCAGGGTGTGGACACATTCAGTGGTCAGTGGGGGCCTCCTGGCCAGACGGGAAGAGCCTGAGGTTGGATCGAAGAGGGTGTCTGAGGACAGTGGAGTAAGGAGTACTCAATGTGACAGCCTCCTCCAGGGCTAGAGCCTGAGGGCTGAAGGGAATGCTGAGTCAAGGGGGCAAAACCCACTTTTTTTTCCTGAGAAGCACAGTAAATGCTGAATCATGGCACCATCCTGTCTGACATACACATGGCCAGCCCTAGGTTTCAGGGCTCAGGATGAGAACCCCAGTTTGTAGCTCACTACTTCCAAACCCACTTCTTCTTCAAGAATCATCAACCAGATACATTCCCCAAATAAAAACAATGTGCTCACCTTAGACCCTCTAGATTGTGACTGTGAACTGTGTCTTTCTGTTGCTGCCTAGCTCTCCTGCGCTCTCAGGGAAAGAACTTTATTTTATTGTAAATACACCACTAATATCACACATAATTGGTGTTCCAGAATTTTGTATCTGTTCTCACTATCTCCACGGGGAGGCTGGCTAATAATGATTTAGAAACAGTGATAAAACTGTTTGGACTATGAACTCACTTCCAGGAAACTGTGCTGGGAGAGCCTGATTACATAACCCCACAGGGTGCCAGGTTTTCTTTATACACACCCTGAAGCAAGAGCCATGGGGTTCAGTGTCCTCCAGAGTTGCTTGTTTCTAATTGTTAGTTTTCATTGCTGGTCACTGAGGGAGGGGCTTTTCATTGGATTTCTTAAGAGGCATTAAGCTAGGTCTATGCAGACCAGAATAATTGGAATACTTCAGGGCCAATCATGTGTGTGGAGAGAGTAGGTGATGTGATTCTAGGATGGTGAGAGGGACTCTTGCCCTCACTCAGACCCCTTTCTCCCAGGTCTGATGCCCTCGTTTCCAGTCTGGATTAGGTAATGGGGGAGGGAAAGTGGTGTACTTGGGAAGAAAGTATCTATGCTTCCAGGAAGCCTGAAAGAGTGGAAATGTGCCCTGCAGAGAGCC
This sequence comes from Rhinolophus hipposideros, assembly GCF_964194185.1. Lineage (NCBI taxonomy): Eukaryota > Metazoa > Chordata > Mammalia > Chiroptera > Rhinolophidae > Rhinolophus > Rhinolophus hipposideros. The sequence continues at coordinate 9,086,221 of NC_138058.1, read as the reverse complement.
TCAGGGAGAGTTTTGCTGTGACTTTGGTAAAGAACTAAGAAAGTCATGCACATGGGCTACTACTGTTGGTTGTGTCACTGGATACAAGACCACTCACTCCCTGCTCACCCGCCCTCTTCTCCGTCTTGTCCTGAGTTGTGGTCTGGCCACTCACCAAGTCAACATTTCATGGTTTATTCGAATTCCTATTGCTCTCAGTCTTACAAAGTGCAACTGCATCTGCTCCTAAAACATATGTGAAATTTGTATTTTTCCCTGTGTCTCCACCGCCTTAACCCAGAACCCTCTTCTGCCTCGGGGGACCATTGTCTCACCTCACTAACTGGTCTCCCTGCTTCTAATTTCTCCCTGCTCCAATCCTCCCCAACTTTGTAGCCAGACTGTCCTTCTGAGGCACTCAGCTACCATCAACAGCAGTGGTCCCTGACCACTTGTCACCCTGTAGCATGGGGAAGGTGCCACTCAGAGGGCGCAACCTCCCATGGGTACTCCTGGCCTCTCAGCTCCCTCTCCCACCCCGCCTTAGGAAAACACAACAGACTGCACATGAGGGACAGGAACATGGCAGGGATGACCTTGACCAATCCTAATTAGTAACACATTACTTGTGCCACACTACCCAGCTACTCTCTTGATGAATCAGGACATCATGATTGAGTAACACTGGCCAGAGGCAGAGTCCAATGTTGTTTGCAGGGAACATGAGGCCTTTCCAAAATTCTCTCAGACCAACTTTTCAGTTCTCATATTTCTTGCAATGGCCTCTACCCACCTCTCGTCCTGTGCCATTCCTGCAACCCACCATTAGCTTTCCTCCTTGCACATCTTGTGCACCGAGGGTGTGTTTCTTCCTCTTCTCTACCCAATGCAGTTCCTTCTGACTTTTCAGCCGCAGCCCAGAGGGGAAGCCTTGTTTCATTCGCTTGGCCCTTTGTGTGCATGTTTGTTACAGTGCTTATTGCATCGTACTTCTTGTTCTGATTTTTAAAAATCGACTTCTTTTGGTCCAATTTAAAAACAGGAAAGTGTACCCACTTCAAGTGCACAGTTTGATGAATTTTGACAAATGTATAAACCTGTGTAACAACCACCACAGGCCAGGTAGAGGGTATTTTCAACATCTCAACAGGTTCCCGTGTGCCCCTGCCTGCTCCACACCCTTCACCCCACCCTATGAAACCACTGAACTGGTGACCATCATTACAGGCTAGTGCTGCCTTTCCTGGAGTGTTATATAAATGGAGCAGAGAGTCTGGGCTCTTTTTTGTCTCACTTCTTCCACTCAGCACAAGATGTAGGACATTCATCGTGTGTGTACACCACTAACTAATTCCTTTTTTTTTTTCTGAGCGCTATTCCATTTTGCAAATATGTCACAATTTTTCTGACATATTTCTGACATATTCTGACAGTTTTCCTGTAGCTGGGCTTTTCTCAATTTGGGGCTTTTGTGACTAAGGCTGCTGTGAAATGCAGATTTTTTGTGGACATATTTTTTTATGTTTCTTGAGAAAATATCTAGGATTAGAATTGCTGGGTCAAAGGGTAGGTGTATGTTTAGTTTTATAAGAAAGTGTCAGCATTTTCTCCAAAGTGGTTGCACCATTTTGCATTCCCAGCAGCCATATGTGCCATCTCTGTCAACATTGGTGTCGTCAACCTTTTAAATTTTAGCCATTCCGGTGGGTGTGCAATGCTATCTCAGTGCATTAATTTACATTTCCCTTTATCACATTCTCTTTTAGTTATTTGTTTAAGAGTATTTGAACCCTATTAGACTTCAATGCAGAGACGGCTGTATTTACCTTTGCTGGTTGATGACTATTATTAACACAGTGCCTGCCCTCACTCACTTAAAATCAACTGGACATCCTGGCAAGAGGCTACATTAGGACCAGGTAAGGTGACTAGCTGTCCCAGTTTGCCTGGGGCTGAGGAAGTTCCTGGGCCAATGGACTTTCAATGTTAAAGCCAGAACAGTCCTGGGCAAACTGAAATGGTTGGTCAATGGTTGGTCACCCAGGCATTGTGGGAAGCTGGTGGATAACAGGTGGACATTTAGCCACAATTTCAACAAAATGGAGCTTTCTTTCTCTATAACCAATCTTAAATCTTAAGTTAGTTTATGAACTCACTACTTCTGCTGATGGTGGAAGAATTCAGTCTTTCCAGTTCAAGGTAACTCAAGTCCTGTCAGTCTTACACATGTTTACTCAAGGATTTAAACTAAATCAAGATTCCCCACCTGCTGCTTTTCCCCTCTCCTCTCAGAGCTGCACACACTGGGAGCATACCTGTGACACCTGCTGACCTGGTCATTGGACTTTGTGCTGTTGATTTGCAACTGTCCTGCCTTGTTCTTGGTCTCATGAGGCACATGCTTTGTGAGGGTGGCCCTGGAACTTTTCAGAGCCCTTCTACAGCTCGCTGGAGCTACTGGAACTCTGAGGCTAGCCTCAGGCCATCTTCCAGGCACCCCTCCATCTTTACCCTAGCCCACAGGCTCCACGTTGGATGTGGGGCTTCAATATGAGGTTTGCCTGATCGAGACACAGATACCTCTTTGGCTCGGTTCCCTCCCACCCTCACTTCTACTGCCGCCCCAAACCCAGACACATTCCTTCCGTACTTCCTATGTTATGTGCTGGTTAAAATGGGTACTTCCTTTTAGCAAGAGGTCTCGGGTTTCTGGCAGAAGCTCTCTGCTCCAGGCATCTAGGCTTTTGGCTTTGACATGTAAGAGTAAGTTTCTTGAATTCCAACAAATAAAAGCAAAAATAAAAATAAAACTCTTTTCACTCAAGGGCCAAGCTTAAAAGTCAAGGCTTTTAAGACGAGTGCTTGAAAAATCCACCTGGTGGGTGCGTTGGCTTCTGATTCAATCTTGCACCTGCCTTCTCTGTAGGGTGGCACCTAGGAAAAGTTGCCTACTGCCTTAAGGGGGGTGGGGGCAGGCACGGGGAGGACAAGAGAGAGAGGTGGCTCTAGAAGGTGGTTTGAAGGCTTTTTGGAGAGATGAAACTGGAGGTTAGACTTTACAAGGTATTGTCAAATCTGGCTAAGCCTAGAAACTCATTCCAGGGAAGGAGCCTGGCATTAACCAAAGCACAAAGCTGGCTGAGCCTACATGTGGGAGCGCTGATAAGACAATCTGACTGCAGGGGAGGACATGCGTTCCAGGGGAGATCAGAGTGGATGGAGGTTGGGCATTTCCTTGGAAAATTTGCCTTGTCACTGCTGGTATCTGATGGGCTCAGCTGGATGCCAAGGTTGGCCACCTCCTCCATCCTAGTGTCTTGTATTCACAGCAGGCCTTTCCTTGAAAAAGCCTTTCACCTCAGCCCATACCATGATCCTACAGGGTAGCTGTGATTATTTCCATTTGTAGAGAGGAAACTGGGGCCCAACAAAGACAAGTCATTTGCGTCAGACCCCAGAGTAAAGTCATTCAATCAGCCCACAAAATTAGTCGAACACCCCTTGTGCGTCAGGTATGAACACCATGAATTTTTGTTTCTTCTGAGGTTTATAAAAAATTCAAATAACACATTGGATCTTGGCTCCTTGAGTGAAAATCTGCAAGGAGTTTGATATTTTTCCTAAGTCTCTGTAGCACACTTATAACATGCATAGGAATATTTCTCAAAAACTCCGTACACATACACAGATATCCATACATCTGTGTGGAGTAGCTTTGAAGCCAGGCCTCGCCCAACATTTCATTTAGAAGAATTGCTAGCCTGATAATAACCAACGATAATTGACAACAATTTAAAACTCTATTGAAGGCCCTTAAAAAGCATCAAAGTGTTTGTGTGTGTATATGTGTAACATTCATTGCGAAGTGAAACAGAGCTGTGATGGAAGGGGGCCCCAAAGCAGGGCTCAGCGTCCTGGCTGTTGGCCTCTGGGGAAACTAGGCCTGGCTGGCCCTGCTTCTCTCTTTTCCTTCCCCTGGAGAAGAAAAACGCAGACCAGAGTATCCTGGGCATGGGACCAAAGACTCCACACATTGGCAGCTCTTCACTTGTATCTTTCATATTGAAAAGGGCAGGTGACATCAGTTCAAGGAAAATTTGTCTTGACTAATCATCTGAAAATAAGTAGGCCACAGGTGATTTTACCAAGGCCTATTCAGGTGGTTGGGTCAATGAGTCTGAGGTTCCCTTAAAGGCCCCTCCTGGTGCCACTGAGGCTGTGTCTGTGCCTGTTTCATTTCTAGGGTCAGAGGTCCAGCGCAGCCCCTGAGCTGGACTCAGGGAATTGTTGTTTCTTCTATGGTGCTTAAAGAAATGTAATGTCAGAGGAAGGCACATTGATCTCCAAGCAAAAACAGATTTCAAGAAGGGCTTCCTTGACTCTAAGAAAATTGGATAACAACAACTACCATTGATTAACCATTTTGTGCCATGTCCCGTGAGGTCGTTTTATTTATTTTTATTACTTTTAAAAATCAAGACACGCATTCTATTTCAAGACAGACAAGGAACTGGAGAAAGTGATCAAAAGGGAAGTAAGCATAAGGTTATGCAAATTGATTTTTTGTAAAACATGAAGATATTTGGAGATGATGCCATTAATATCTGTTACACGGTAATTTTTAAATGATGTTATGTAGAGCACTTCAGAGCTCCAAAATTGGAATTATATTTGCGCATATACATATACGTTAAAAGTAACACACACTTATTGCTAAAACCTTAGAAAGTCGAAGTGTATAAACGTAGATATAAAAGCTTCTTCTTCCCTGATAACTAATTTATATTTCTATCGATAGCTTAGTTTACTGTTTTAACTAAAGGAGGTGATACCAGGCATAAGATTCCCTAGCATTTTCCTTATTGACATGACCTAATGGAAGTCTGTGCATGACATTGCTCATACAGCCACCTATACTTTTGAATCCCTTGCACAGTGTTTTATTATATGGCCATGTCATAATTTATCTAACCAATTCCCTATGATGGCTATATCACAAGGCTTTTGGCTCCCGGTATCAGAAAGGGACTCAATCTGGCTTAAATAATAAAGAAATGTGTTAGTCTATGGAACTGATGTTCGTAGAAAGGGCTTCAAATGGGCTCAATCCAGTGGTTGTTGTTATTGCTATCCTTGGCATTTCCTTCTGATGGGCCCTCCTCTGAGTGTTGGTTACTTTAGAATGTTGTTCCCCCTCATGGTGGAAGAAATGGTCATTGGAGCAACGCCAGGCTTCACAATGTTGTTTCAGGGTCACAGAGGAAGAGAGAGAAGCCCCATATGGCAAGCCAGAGTGGTGTGATGCACTGGACCCTTTGCAGCCCTCCTTAACCTGCTGCAGCATCCAATCTGGAGGGCCCATTTTCTTACTGACGTTCTGCTATGTGGAAAGGTTTGGAATAGTTTTCACAATGGCATTCAATAAAGTAAAACAATGAAGGACGGGATTTTGTTATCATTTAAAACATAGCCTGCTCTAAATGGTACAACTTTTGGTGATTTTATTTTCTTTACTAAACATTTCTATAGTTCATGAATTTTTTCAATACATCATTTTTATAATTAGGAAAACAATGCCATTTTGCCATGTATATATATTGGGGGTGCCAAAAAATGTGTACAAGTGGACACTTTGGTCAATGTTGCTGAAGCACTAGTTCGCTGTAATCAGAAGTGTCTGGACACTGATGGTAACCACTCTGAGCACCTCTTGTCATTGCAGAAGTCAAACGTGACTTGTATTCATCTTTTGTTATCTGTATATATTAAGTATTACAATTTAATACAGTTTTCCTTTCTTAAAATGTGTAGACTTTTTTTGGCACCCTCTGTGTGTGTGTGTGCATGTGTGTGTGTGTGTGTGTGTGTGTGTAATTTCTGAGTCCTTCATTTCAGGACACCATTGAAACACACATGCACACATGTATATTACATGCAACTGGTTTGCAGAAATCGCAGAATTCTGAGGTCAGAGCTGGCTATAAAAAGAAAGATTTAATACATGTACTTAAAAATGATTACTTACTGTTAAACAGTTTGACTTGGATCCCTTGTCTTCTTAGCAACCTTTTTAGGGCATACACTGTCAGAATATTACCTAAAAAGATTGCTAGGAAGGAAAAGTCAGAGTTTGTTGTTTTTAAACTGATTATCGTTAATTCTCCTTGTCCCCATCTCTGCAGCTCTTTATTTCCCCGTCTTGAAGTTCCAGTACCACTCACTTCTGCAAGGTGTCAGCTCAGTATGAGTTTGAGCACTTGCTGCCTGACTCGGCCCCTACCCCCCAGCCCAACATAGATCCAAAACTTTGGCAGCCACCCAGCATCTGCCTGGAAAGCTGTTGACTGCCAGTGTGATGGGGACCCCAGGGTTCCCTGGGCTTGTTACTGTCACCAACATTACCATTCTCAATGCCTTCATTCTAAACATTAGATTCCAGTCTCATCCTTAGTTTCCCCTTCAGCTGGATTTCTGTGCAGATTGTGGAAAGCCTTAGGTTCTTCTTCTGCTTTGGATGTCAGCCATAAAAGCAACCAGGGAACTCTAATTTAGCTATTTGGGTTTGTGTCAAAGTGCTTGGCATCAACTGAATGAGTGGACATTCTCTAGGGAAGCAATTCTTTCCCGATTACAAACTTCTGTGGTCCTCTGCCAAGGAGCGTTCAGCTGTCATCGACACATTCTGGTATCAGTCCCCTTTTGCCTGCAGTTTTCCTATGTCTTTCCCAAATGAACTTAGCCAATAGGGTCTGGGGCCTTGGATTCAATCCTTTTTCAGTCTCAGTATGTGTGGGTGTCATACTATAGGGAAGATACAAGTAGGCTCAGGGTGTAAATTTCCTTTAATGGTAAAGGATATCGAAATTGAAGAAGAAACATCTATAAAGCAGAAATTGACATAGATGACTTCAAATATGGTTCTCAAATCCTTAATGCACCCAAGGAGGTATTCAGCTGTGGGTGTGAGTTCAAAGGTAATTGAGGATTCTTCCAGACATAAGAAGCTTTTTGCCATTCACCAAAGGTTATGCCTTCCTGGATCTACTTCCTCATGACTGTTGGAGACTCACTGCCTACTCACTCACCTAGTGCAAATTTCTGGTACAAAACCACCCCACACACCCTTGATTATCTCCTTCGGTTCCCAGAAGTTTCCCAAGGAGGCCCAGATGCCAGAGGTTCACATCTTCACATGGTGTGTAAAAGAGATCTTGACAGCTAAGAATGGAAAGATAGGTTAAAGATTTCAGATTTTATTGGGGACACTATCAAGAGCCATTGGAATTTCAACCAGCAAAAGGGTAGCACCCCGGGCTTTAAGAATATCAATCTATTGGCAATGTATGACAGAAACTCTCGACTATGTCAGCCATTGTCTGTGCCATGAGGATGTGAAGAAATTGGAACTGTCACTCATTGCTGGGAAGAATGTAAAATTGTGCAGCCACTTTGTGAAATTGTTTGGCAATTTTTCAGAGTGTTCAACATGGAGTTACTGTATGACTCATCAATTCTACTCCCAGATATGTACCCAACATAATTCACAACACAAAAATCTGTTGACCAATTACTCATAATAGCTAAGAAGTAGAAACAACCTACATGTTCATTGACTGATAAATGGAAAAACAAATGTGGTATAACCACACAAAGGAATATTATTTGGCCATGAAAAATAATGAGGTAGTACCAATACATACTAAATCGTGGATGGAGTTTGAAATCATAATGCTAAGTGAAAGAAGCCAGTCATGAAAATCCATATATTATATAAGTCCATTTATGTGAGATGTCTAGAATAAGCAAATCCATAACACAGTTTAGTGATTGCCAGGGGGTGGGGGAAAGAGCACTAGAGAGTGACTGTTAATGAGAGTAAGGTTTCTCTCTGGGGTGATAAAAATGTTCTGAAATTAGATAAGGGTGATGGATGTACAACTCTATGAATATACTAAATAAAACCCACTGAATTGCACACTTTTAAAAGGGAGAATTTTATGGTGTGTGAATTATATCTCAATAAAGCTTTATTAAAAATAAGAATATATGAGAGTACCTATTTCTAAATGCAGAGGTTTTAAGAAATCTCATAGAAATATGCGGAAACCGGCTGTGGTTGGGAGTTGGAACCACACCCAATGACCTATCTGGCACCCTCCCAAGAACCAAAGATAAAATCATCTAATCTGCAACATTCCAGAGCATCTATCAGTCTGGTTCCACAATGGTTTTAGCCAGTGTCCTACCAATAATGAAGTTTTCATAACAGAATAAGAATGAGGATTGAGTTAGACTCATTATACCCAGAGACAGGAAATAACAACTCCTTCCCCATTCTCAGCGCAGGGAAACAGCTCAGGGGCCAGTGAGTAATCCAACTTCCTGCCAAGAAAGAACGTCAGAGATCTTGCTCCCCCGATTAGAAGCCCAGGGTTAATTAGACATGAATGGCAACTTGATTTTCATGTGGAAATCACAGTAGGCATATAGGAGCACTTGTGTTGCAGGGTACTATTACCCTGCAGGTGGTAAGGGCCTCAGGTTGCAAGCACATTTGGGTTCACTGACCAGCGTCAGTTCCGTGGGCCCCTCTCTTGCTTATTTCTGTGTCCAGCCAGTCACTCATTTTTATTAACGAACCAATTGTTGGCAACACTATGGGAGTGTGCAAAACAGAAAATGCAGTCCCATCTTTAAAGCAGCTAAAATGTGGGTCACAGAATGTTCCAGTTCAGTGTTTCACAAACCTCAGCCTGTCTCAGCATTATTGGAGGACACAGATTGCTAGGTTTCACCTCCAGAGTTTCTGAATCAGTAGATGTGGGTCAGCTACCCGACCACCTTACCATTCACTCATATTTTTTCTTCTTTTCCTCCTTCGTCTTCTCCAAACTTTCTTTCTTTCTTTTCTTTCCTTTTCTTTTCTTTTCTTTTCTTTTCTTTTCTTTTCTTTTCTTTTCTTTTCTTTTCTTTTCTTTTCTTTTCTTTTCTTTTCTTTTCTTTTCTTTTCTTTGTTCTCTTCTCTTCTCTTCTCTTCTCTTCTCTTCTCTTCTCTTCTCTTCTCTTCTCTTCTCTTCTCTTCTCTTCTCTTCTCTTCTCTTCTCTTCTCTTCTCTTCTCTTCTCTTCTCTTCCTTCCTTCCTTCCTTCCTTCCTTCCTTCCTTCCTTCCTTCCTTCCTTCCTTCCTTCCTTCCTTCCTTCTTTCTCTCTTTCTCTCTCTCTCTCTCTCCCCCCCACCCCTCTCCTCCTCCCTCTCTCCCCCTCTCCCCCTCTCCTCCTCTCCTCCCCTCCTCCTCCTCTCAGTCTCTCTCTCTCTCTCTCTCTCTCTCTCTCTCTCTCTCTCTCTCTCTCTCTCTCTTTTGGCTTTATAACTTGTCTTTCTTTCCCTGTATATTGCCTGTATATTGCTTTCATGACATTTTAATCTAATCCTTTAAATGTTATTTCTGGAAAAAGTTTTTTTTTTTCATGATCCATTTTGCTAGAAAACACAAGAGAGGAAAGTATTAATTGTATATTCTAGAAAATGATTGTCTTATTTGTTCTGAAGCCAAAGCTGTGTAGTGCATCCTGGAATGCTCTGGATCAAAGCACAGTCTTTCCATGTTCAGTCATTGATTTACTTGACGTAAATATTTTGGAATCAGAGTAAAGTAAAAGTATTTTCTTGGAAATGGTACCATGAATATTCCACACACTCAGCCCAAGGCAGGTGATAACAGAGGTGCTGGTTTTCCTGTTTTTTTCCTATTTAACTTGCTCCGACAAAAAAAACAGTCTTATCCTTCCTTGTGAGGTTGTGTAATACTATTTCTCTTTCTCACTCTTTAAATGCTTCAAGCACACAGGCCATCAATGGGGAAGTCTTCAGAGAAAGCTTTAGTGCTAGGAGACGTAGAAAGTAGTTGTTTTGTCAATGCAAGTGAGAGCTAATAGTCCAGCCTATGAGATTATCTGGCTGGGTACCCTCAGAGACTGTTAGAGTTTTTCAGTGTTTTCTAATAACTAACCATGTAATGAAAATGGAGCTTTGCAAGTAAACGATCTCCTCCCAGGAACTGTAGTCAAGGTGGAGGCTGGACCTATACCAGTTTTGTGAGAGAACAGGAATGCCAGAAGCATCGTAAGGCCCAGCGGAGGCCACCCCATGATTGTAAGGCAGGCACGTGACAGCACACAGTGACAAATGCTGACTGGCTTCCGAGGACATGTAGTCCTGCTCTGAACTCCAAGAAGTTCTGCTACTGCTTGAGGAGAGTACGTTTCATGAGCTGATTCATTTCTACACTTTAGAGAACAATTTCATTGAGTGGGTGTTTGGAAAGAAAGTGCAAAATTGGTGTAACTTTCCTATCTTGTCAACTGCTGACTTGTACTGATGGTGCCTAGAATGGAATATGTATATTTTTTCTTTGGAGTAGCCACTTTCTCCCCAGATGGATGCTTATTCCCCAGAGTTCTGGGGTATACCTGGATTGTGTGATATCATTTAATTGTGTATAATCCTACTGGTTCTTTTTTTTTAATACAATAATTCCTATTTTAAATAAAATATTCCTTTTTTTAAGTAAAATAGCTCAGATGGTTGGAATGTCTGAGCAGTCAAGAGTAACCCCGAGCTAGCCTTGACACAAGCAGATATGGGCTCTTCCGTCTTGGGCTATTCTGATCTAAAGTCTGATGGAAGTATCAGAACAGTTCAATAGATCTGAACATGGCTGATGAGTCATTTAAGCATTTTTCTCAAGTACCTAAAAGTATAGTTGCTAGTTATTTAAAGCAACTGCAAGGTAGGCCGGTGCTTTGTAAAAATGGAAAAAAAATCAATATATACTTTAATTAAATATTAATACTTGTCCTATCTTTGCTACTTAGCTCTGTGGCCTTGGCCAAGGCCTCCTTGAGGCGCTGACTCTCAGTGTCCTTGTCGGCAAAACTGAGATTTAACAGCTGTTAACCTGAGGCTCAAATGAGAAAAGTCAGGTAAGAACCCTGACCTGGAAAGCCCATTGAGATGAAGCCTGATTGAATTAAACAGAGCCCATTGATGTTACCGAAAAGTGAACTTAGCATGAACAACTCAATGAATTTTCACAAAATCACGTTTTGTGACTATCCAGAATACAGCTTATGGACACTTGGGTTGTTTCTAGTTTTTGTCTATTATGTACTGAGCTGCTATGAATATTCTGTGTTTTGGCAAATATTTCTATACTTTTCCAGTGGTCATATCCTGGGAATAGGATACTTGGGTCTTAGGATCTGCATATGTTCCAGGGTGTTAAACACTGCTACATAGTTTCTCAAAGTGGTTTTACTCATATGTACTCTCAGTAGGAATGCTGGAGAGTTCCAGTTGCTTGAAATCTTTACCAACATTTGGTATTTTCTCTTTTTTTTTTGTCATTCTGGTAGGTGTGTCCTGGTATCTCACTGTGGCTTTAGTTGCATCTTCCCGATGGCTAATGAAGTTGAACTCTTTCAAAAATTTAGTGGCCATTTAAATATTCTCTTTTGTTAAGTGTCTGTTTACTTTTTTGTTCATATTTCTGTTGAGTCATTTGTATTTTTCTTATTGACTTGTAGGAGTTTTTAATATATTTTAGAAAAGAATACTTTATCTGATAGATCTTTTGCAAATAACTTATTCAGCTCTGTGGATTTCCTTTTCACTCTCTTAATGGTGTCTTTGGATGAACAGATAATGATAGATCAATATATATATTTTTTATGGTTAGAATATTTTCTGTTTCTTTTAATCTTTGCTTGCTTCAAAGTCATGAAGATTTTCTTCTATGTTTTTGTTAAAAGGCTTTATTGTTTTACTTTTACAGTTTGATCAGCAGTCTATCTACCATAGATTTTTGTGTGTGGTGTTAGGTGGTGGTTCAAGGCCCAATTTTAATCTTTCCATTTAACTCTTGAAATGATTCATCTATAGAAATGAACATGCTTTTCTGACTTCATTGCAATATCATATCTGACATAATTCAAATAACTGTATATGGAAGAGTCTCTTTCTGGACTATTTATTCTGTTGCATTGGTCAGTTTATCTATCCTTGCACTGATTCTATGCTGTCTTAATTACTATAATATTCAAATAAGACTTCGTATCTGGTGGGTAAGTCCTCCAGCTTTATTCTTCTTCAAGATTGCCATCGCTACCCTTAACACTTTATATTTTCACTTGAAATTTAGAATCATCTGTCAATTCCTAAAAAAAACTATAGTTGGGATTGCATTGAATTTATAAATCAATTTGGGAAGAATTGACATATTTACAACATTGAGTCTTTCAATTATTGAACATAGTATAACATAGTATATATCTTCACTTATATATGTTCTCTTAGCAATTTTTGTGATTTCTCAATGTAGAGAACTTGCATATTTATTATAGTTGCTTTTAGGCAATTGTTATTTTTAATGAGATTACACATGATGTCATTTTAAAATTTTATTTATTACTTATTTGTTGATAGAAATAAAATTGATTTTTATATTGACCTTTTATCCAGTAATCTTGCTAAGTTCACTTACTAATTTTATTACTTTGTGCTTTTAAATATTCTAGGCATAAAATAATGTTACCTAAAAATAATGGCATTTATTTCTGGTTTGGTGTTGATGAGTTTAGAATTCTTAGTGGATGGTTTAGTTTTCTGTTAAAACTTAGAACATGTTGTTCCAATTTCCTCTGGCCTTCATACTTTCTGATGAGAAGTCAGCTGTTAATCACATCATTGGTCTTCCTGTATGTACTGTGTCATATTTCTCTGGCTGACTTCAAGATTTTCTCTTTATTATTGATTTTTAGTTAGTTGACTCTGATGTATGTGAATGTGGTTTTCTTTGTGTTTATTGTGTGTTGAGTTGTTGAGCTTGTTGGATTAGTAAATTAATATTTTTCACTAAGTTTAAGAATTTGTTGGCCATTATTTCTCCAAATATTTTTCTACCTCTTTCCTCCTTTCTCTCCTGGGATTTTAATTACACGTATGTTGGCAGCTTGATGGGCAGATCTGATGGGTCTCTAGGGCTTTGTTCATTTATCTACAATCTTTTTTCTCTATGTTGTTATTCCAATTGTATAATTTCTGTTAGCTTATTTATTTAATTCTTTTACTGAGGAATATTGGGGAACAGTGTACTTCTCCAGGGCCCATCAGCTCCAAGTTGTTGTCCCTCCATCTAGCTGTGGAGGGCACAGCTCAGCCCCAAATCCTGTTGTCATTTTCAATTTTAGTTGCAGGGGGCACAACCCACCATCCCATGGGCAAATTGAACAAGCAACCTTGTTGTTGAGAGCTCGTGCTCTAACCAGCTGAGCCATCCGGCCACCCACTGTTAGCTTATTTTAAAGCTCACTGATTCTTTCTTCTCCCATCACATTCTTTCTTCTGCTCTGAAGGCCACCTGAAAAGATTGAAAATTTCAGCTATTGTTCTTATCACCTGTTTTTAAACTTTTCATAGCTTCTGCTTTTTGTTAAGATTTCATATCTATTTACTCATCAATAACTTAAAAATATTTTGAACATATTTGTCTTTATTTTTTTGAACATGTTTAAAATAGTTTTTTGTATTTCTGTTATATCCAACATCTGACCTACACTTAAAGAATATATTTGCTGAGTGCAGTATTCTAGTTTTACAATTATTATCCTTTAACACTTTAAATATATTATTTTGTTACTTTCTAGTTTTTATCTATCGTACCAAGACAGCTGTAAGTTTTGCTTCGAGGGTCATGTCTTTTTTCTCTGGCTGCCTAAAAATTTTCTTTTGTCTTTGATGGGTCTAGGTGTAGTTGTCTTTGGTTTATCCTTTCTAAAAAATGTTTGATCATCCACGGTCCCCTCTTCTTTACCACCACCACCACCACCACCACCACCACCGCCACCACCACCACATACCATGAAGAGTTTTGGCCACAGAAATCTAAATTCCTATAAAGGTTCTACTTTGAGGTAGTCAATAACAAACTAGTCCATTAGATCACATATTATTTTCCCATCAATTTGGATCTTGGTATATGGTCCATCAGTTTTGGAAAAATTTGTATCATTACTTCATCAAATATTGCTTCTGACTTGCTCTTTCTTTCCTTTCCTTCTAAGATTAATTATACATATGCGTATGTTAGATTTTTTGAGTATGTCTAACAAGTCTCTTATGCTTTTTAAATTATCCTTTTTTCTTACGCATTAGTTTAGATATTTTCTGTTAAATGGGCTTTCAATTCATCAATCCTATGCTCTGCAGTGTTTAATTGGTTGTTAACCCATCAACTGAATTTTTATTTCAAATATTACAGTTTTTAGTGATAGAGTGTCTATTAGATGACCTTTGACGGATTCCCCTTCTTTGTTGATATTCGCAATCATTTTAGTTACTTAGTTCAGGTTTTTATCCATCTTCTTGAATGTGTTAATCATAGTTATTTTACAGTCCTCATCTGCTAACCATAATTTCTCAATCATATGTGAGTTGATTCTGTTGTCTTTTTTTCTTTTGATTATTGATCGTCTTTTCTTGCCTCATCAGTAAGTTTTTAATTTTGTCAGGCAATGTGCATAAGAGGACCATAGATGCTTCAGATAATGTTATTATTTATCAGAGAGAGTTCCTTTTTTTTCTGTTAGGCAGATGAAATGAGGTGTTCATAAAGTCAATCCAACCAGGATTTATAGTTTTAGAAAGACACATTAGACCCTGCTCTACTCCTGTGTCCTGGTTGAAGCTTTTCCAGGCTTCTAATAGACAGAGCTTTGAGAGTCTCTGTTTCCTTAATCCTGAAAAATTGTTAGAGATCCAGATATGTTTTCCAGAGATCCATAGCCCACCCTCCAATGTTCAGTCCTATATAGATTAAAAATCTGGCAAATGTCTTGAGGAAAAAACAGAGTATGTGCTTGAGGCATTTCTTCTTCTAGGATGTTTTGAATTGTAAATAGTTCAAGACTTCAGGAGATTTTACTCTGCTTTTCAAAGGCTTTCAGCCTCCTTCCCCAGCTACTTCTCCCCAGGCCTCAGCAAACGTCTGTTTTGTAAACTAGTTATGTGTTTGTGATCCCTCAAGTTTCTAAGCTGTCAGAGTAGTCGCACATAACCAACGACAGGTTTGCTGGTTTCTCTTTTTCCCACCAGGGTCCTCTCCCTGGGCTAAGCTCAATCCTCAGTTTGCATCCAGAATTGGTAAATGTCTTCCAAGAAAAAAAATTCCTGGCAATCAACAGCTAATTGTTCTAATTGGTATCTCTTTTCTGAAAAATGTTTCCCTACTCCATATTGCTTTCAGAGCTTTCTGATGCTTTCAAAAGTACAGCATCTTAAATTTATGCATACGGATTTGTCCAATTATCCTGGCAAGATGTACTGTATCTTTTATCTAGTTACATCCTTCTTACAAGCAGAAATTCTTGACAATCTTATCTTGATATTCATTTTCCAACTGATTATATAAACCCCTGTTCCTCAGTGTTCTTCAAACCAACTTTTTCTGGGTCTTCTTTATTCATTTCCTCATGAATGGGTTAAATGGCATTTTGGCCTGTGCCAAAAATAACATTAAAAAATTCTACTTCACACACCACATGTGAACTTAGAGAACAGAGCACAAAGAAGCAGGTTTGCAATATTTTTCCTCTAGAAGTGGAGCTCTTGTTTATTAGATCTGCATTTTTTTTTTTTTATCCATATAACGGTGGATGAGAGGGATGCAAGAAGAGGCTGAAGTCAAAGCTAAATCCTGAGAATGCGGGTGGAGTGGTATCCAAGGCAAGATGTTTTCCCACCCTGCAGTTTAAGGACTATGAATGTTTTCTTTTTTCCTGGCAAAGAGTCGCAATAGGAATGTATTCAGGCGTAAGTGGAATTCTCCTCAGATGTGCTTAGAAAACTTAGAAGCTAGATAACTCTACACCTAAACCAAAGTGACATATGGATATCACTATAGGATCCATCTTAGAATGCAAGCATTTTGGAATGAGAGGCTGACTATTCATTTGTTTTCACCTTTTGTTCACTAAGAAGTTGAAGAGAAAATGACCTCTGGTGGGAGGGACTTGTCTGGGATTCAAATAACAATGTAGAACCTTTGTGGGGATTTAAGTTCTTGTGGCTCAAACTTCCCAAGTGGTTAAAGGCAGTGGAGGAGGGGAGGAGCAAGTAGAAGATCAAATGAAAAAAACCAAAAAATGGAGCAGTCATTTTAAGAGACAGAGCAGAATACGCCAGTAATCGAACTCATCTTATTGAGAAAGCTCACAAAACCCTGTAAAACCCTTGTGGAAAAAAATACAACTGAAGAAAAGAAACAAACAAAAAGATAACAAAATTATCTTCCTTGTGGAAGATAATGTATGCTGTATGGCTAGAGCAGCTGATTAAACAGGCCTCCAGGTTTGCCACAGAGTTATCTAGAAAAAGCTACTAACTGATTCCTGCCAACATTTTAGAAGGTTCCTTATTATCGAACAGTGAATCTAGGAAATAACTACATGCATTACTATGTTCAGACATAAGATTATATTACTTGGCCATACAAATGAAGATCTTGTGAGGGGATATATGTATGTATGTGAGGGGATGCTACATTTGTACTTATCAAGACGATAAAGGTGACAGTTTTCATATTTTTTGATTTTCAAAGAAATATCTATTAAGGCCTAGCAGTGCAGATATGTAGAAAGGTATTTCCTAGGAGAAATATTTTATTTAGCAAAGTGACAGTAATCAGTTCTTTCACACACACACACACACACACACACACACACACACACACACACACAGGAGAGGAACAAAAAACAACTATTTTCCTAAAAAATTAATCTATGAACTTTCCCTCATCAGAGCCTTTTCTTATTGCCATATCATGAACTGCCCATTTTTAAGATTTATCATAAAGCTACAATAATCAAGACAGTGTTGTGTTTGTATGAAGACAAATAGATAAATGGAACAGAATAGAATCTAAAAATAGAGGTACACACATATGGACAACAAAGCTTCAAAAGGCAATGGAGACAGCATGGTTTTTTCAACAAACGGTGCTGGAACCATTGGATACCCACATGCAAAATAAAAGCGCACATGCAAAAAGCCTTTGATCCATATTTCAAACCATCTACAAAATTATCTCAAAATGGATTATAGAGTTAAATGTAAAACCTAAGATGCTTAAACTTCTAGAAGAAAACATAAGAGAAAACAGTGATGATCTTGGATTATGCAGAGATATCTATGACCAAAGCACAGTCCATGAAAAACAAAATAATAAATTGGGCTAAATTTTAATCAAAATTAAAATTTTTCTGCTCTTCTAAAGACACTCAAAACAATAAAAAAGACAAGCCACAGAAAATATTTGCAATTCTTATGCCTGATGGACTTTTATCTAGATTAGATAAAGGACTCTTAAGAAAACAAGCAATCCAATTTAAACACGAGCAAGAGACTGAAACCAAGTTTCATCAGTGAATACAGATGAATGGGAAAAAAGCACATGAAAAGATGCTCAATACCACCCGTCCTTAAGGAAATATCTGTTCGAATTGCTAAAATTAAAAAGATTAACCCTACTAACTATTGGTGAAAATGTGGACGAAATGGAACTCTCAAATACTGCTGGTGGACATGTGAGATGGTGCAACTAATCTGGGAAACAATTTAGTATTTTCTCAAAAAAGTTTAAAATATGCCCATTGTCTGATTCAAACATTACACTCCAAAGCATTTACCCAAGAGAAACGAAAGCCTACAAAGACTTGTACACAAATGCTCATAGCAATTTTATTTGTAACACTCCCAAACTGGAAACTACTCAAATGTTCATCAACAATGCAATGGATAAACAAATAGTAGTATATCCATACGGTGGAATACTACTCAGCAATGAAAAGAAACAACTATTGATACATACCGCAATACAAATGAATCTTAAAGGAAGGCAGAGTGAAAAAACAGACAAAATAAACATGGAACATATGATTCCATTCATATAAAATTTGAGAAAATGCTTACTAATCAACTGTAACAGAAAGGCTGATCAGTGGTGGCCTGGGGCCTGGGAAGGGGCAGGAGTGATGAATTACAATGGGATATGAGAAAATTTTCGAGATGATGGATATATTCATTATCTTGATAGTGGTGACTTTCACAGATTTACAAATGTGTCAAAACTGAACAAGTTTTTCACTTCCCAGCTGTTTGCCAAGAGTTTAACCTTTAGACTATTTCTTCCCTCCACCACAGTTTTCCACATCATGAACCAGATATGTCCTCTGAGGATCACATATTCTTGCGTGACAATAGTGATGGCATTTTTTTTTTTTAAATAATAGTCATGGAGGGAAAACACCTAATCCAATTTCTGTTGTGGTAAAAGGAGGTGTCTGCAATGATGATAAAGAATGAATGCAGGGGAAAAACCCAACTTATCTATTAGGAAGATAAATTCCGCTTATTTATAAATTCTCTTGTATCTGATCAAGTTCCACTACAAAATTTTCTTTTTAAAATTATTTTTATATTTTAATTACAGTTGACATTCAATATTAGTTTTAAGTGAACAGCATAGTAGTCAAACATTTATATAATTTATGCAGTAATTCCCCCCTGATTAGTCTGGTACCCACCTGGCACTATCCATGTTTGTTATGTTATTGACTACATTCCCTGTGCTGTACTTTACATCCTGTGACTGTTTTGTAACTACACTTTGTACTTTTTAATCCCTTCACCTTTTTCACCCAGCCTTCCAAATCCTCTCCCATCTGGCAATCTTCAGTTTGTTCTCTGTATCTATGGGTCTGTTCTGTTTGTTCATTTATTCTGTTCTTTAGATTTCACATATAAATGAAATCATATGGTATTTGTCTCCTCTGTCTGACTTATTTCACTTAGCATAATACCCTCTGGGTCCATCCACATTGTCACAAAACAAGAAGACAAGACAGAGACATTGTTTTTTAATGTTCAAAGTATGAAATATTTGAAGTTTACAAAAGAATAATTGTAATGTAGAAAGTCTGAAGTTAACAAACCTGCACCCATGAACCCACCAAGTAATCTGGGAACTAGAACATTATCAACATCTTGACGATTTTCTGCGTGCTCCATTCCTGCCTCCATGCTTTTCCCTCAGAGATAATCACTCTCCTGAATTTAGAATCTCTATAGTTTTAACATTTAAGTTTGCATACTAAAACAATATATACTGCATACTCTAATTTCTGTTATTACCATGAGTTAGATAGAAATATATATTTACTTTTCCAAATATATGTGTCTTTGTTATTCTTTTTAACTTAATTGAATTGTAATGAAAAAAATAGGGTCTGTATCTGATACCAAAGATTTCAAATTAGTTCTAAACTTACGGCCTAATATATAGTTAATTTAAATAAATAGTACATGTGTATGTTTTTTTAAACTGCCTATTTTATGCTCTTTTGCTCGTTACTATGATTTGATTCCCTTCGAAATTTTTAAACATACACATCTTTGCCTAATATTCTATATTTGATCATTCAATATTAAAAAAAAAACCTTTTACCAGCCTTTCCACTTAGATTCTTTTCTGTGCATGCTTAATAATTTATTTCCATGTGTATTTTGAAATTTTTGGTTGTGAAGCCATGTTTGTCTGAAACCTATTAGTGAACTGTTTTGAGGCTCATTTTGAGAGTGCTTTCCTCCAGGGCATACTTACATTTCCTTCAGTCAAGAGCCCTAGGTCTACTTTAAATTGCCTTGTCACTTTCCAGAGCATACCAACCCCCTGTGAGGTGCGCCAGAAGCCACCCACAAATCATCAGCCTGCACCCGGAGATAGGTAGACATCATCAGTTTTCTCTGCTATTTGCCTCTGTGGATTGTCTTTCTTTTCTCGTTTATACTTCTAGAAGGCTTTAATCCTTTCTGGGTTCTACCTTTTATGTGTGAGATATTTTTAATCTCATTCTTCATCCTGTGTGGCTTAAAGCTTTGTCCTCAGTCTATTAGCAGATGAGTTCCTAAATCCATTTGGTGGAAAGACCAGGTAATTGGTTTTTAAAAAACCATTAAGTACATCAATATTTGCATATAAATATATGTGTGTGTATATACACATACATTTGCTATATGAGCTCAGACAATTAAGTTCGCAAACTTGTTGCAACGATATTGCTAACCTTTTTATGATATCAGAGGGATTATTCATTATGAATTTGTACCAACTGGACAGTTAACCAAGTTGACTATTTGCTGAAAAGGCTGCGTGAAAAAGTTAGATGACCTGAACTTTTCGCCAACAATTCATGGCTCTTGCATCACGACATTGCACCAGCTCACACGGCACTGTCTGTGAGGGAGTTTTTAGCCAGTAAACAAATAGCTGTATTGGGACACCCTCCCTAGTCACCTGATCTGGCCCCCAATGACTTCTTTCTTTACCCGAAGATAAAGGAATATTAGAAGAAAGACATTTTGATGACATTCAGGACATCAAGGGTAATATGACAACAGCTCTGATGGCCATTCTAGAAAAAGAGTTCCAAAATTACTTTGAAGGGTGGACGATGTGCTGGTGTCCTTGCATAGCTTCCCAAGGGGAGGACTTCAAAGGTGACCATAGTGATATTCAGCAATGAAGTACGCAGCACTTTTTCTAGGATGCGTTCACAAACTTAATTGTCTGACCTCATGTGTGTGTATGTGTGTGTACACACATACATACTTCATATAATTTCAACCTTTTATCATATAATATGTTAATGATGATGGAGCAAATGGTCTTTCTTTGTCCCCACCTTTCTAGGAAAAAGATTTTTAAAATAAAATCAAGCTCACTGGGGAAATAGTTATTGGTTATTTAAAGAATCAAATCTAAAGAAATAATGGAAGTAAAGGAGTTATGATGACTGTAGAAATGGGATGAGGGGGAACAGGATAAGGGAGTTAAGGGGGAGTTAATAATCATGAGCCCAGTCTGAATATAGAGTCCGTTTGTGGGAGAGCCAGAGGAGGCAGCTCAATTAGCCAAGTTGATTCGGCGAAGATACCCCCAAAGCCATGGTAATGCTGTTCACACATCTCTCACAGCCCCAGGAAAAACTCTGGGCTCACATCCTGCTGACTTTGACCACAGGGTTCCCCAAAGCTGGGTTTTAGGAGCTTTGTACTCAGGCCAGTGCAGAACTAGACAAAAGTTTGCAATACGGTTGCCCCCTTTATCCGCAGGGAATACATTCCAAGACCCTCAGTGGGTGCTTGAAATGGTGGGTAGTATGGAATCCTACGCATACAATGTTTTTACCTACACATACATGTCTTTTCACTTAAAGGATGCACTTCATGTCTTCTCTGGCATATCCGAATGCCAGCATCACTGCTCTTTCACTCTGGGGTCATTATTAAATAAAATAAGGGTGACTTGAATGCAAGCACTCTGAGACTGCAACAGTCCATCTGATAACCAAGTTGGCAGCTGAGTGAATCTACTGAATGACTAAGGGGTGGGGAGTGCATGCAGAGTGGAGATGCTGGACAAAGGGGTGATTCACATTCCAGGAGGGACAGAGCAAGAGGTCATCATGCTACTCAGAAAGGCACACAATTTAAAATTTAAGAGTTGTCTATTGCTGGAATTTTCCATTTAATATTTTCGGACTGCGATTGACTACAGGTAACTGAAACCATGGAAAGTAAAGCTGTGGATGAGGTGGGGGGCTACTGTGGAGGAGTGTTGAACAACCACAGGGAGAAGGGCCCAGGGGGGTGGGTCCTTGTCCTGACGAGGCCAGAAGCCCAGGTGAGGGCTGAAATGATGAGCTAGCGAAGAGTCCCATTTGGCAGTGATGGTGTTTGAAGGGTCTCAGTGGCTAAAAGGTAGGAGGAGGAAAAGAATTAGGAATACAGAGTACTCAGGGGTGTAGAAGGAAACAGGGTAGACAGGGACTGTTCACTGAGTCAAATGTTCTCAAAGGAACAAAAATTGTTTTTTCATTCTGTTTATATGGTGCATTGGTTTTTGAAAAGAGAAAAAAGAGAATTAAAGATAGCACATAACGTTAATTATATATGCCAGGCACTGTTCTACTTTACACGCATGATATAACTTCTCCATAACACAATGACATACAGATAAATAGTGTCATTTTATGGATGAAAAACCAAGGCACAGAGATGTTAAGAAACTTGCTCAGGGCCACACAGCTGGTAAGAGGTGGTGCTGGACTGTTGAGTGCAAACCTGGCTTCAGAACAATGAGCTGAAGTCTTAAGCGTTGTCCTGGGAAGTAAATGACTTGTAGTTTCTGAATTTTGCCACCACTTCTCAGCTTAGCACCTTCTAGGTATCATTTCACCCCATACCTTGCTTTATGGAAGAGGGTGGTGAAATGTGGGGAGAGGAGACTTGTTGAAATTTCATGATCTTTGGGGGCTGGACAACAGAACTTGTATTTCTCCTGCACATGAGGGCCTTTCTCTCTTGGCAATAAATAGGGTAAAATATCATGAGAATATCTTGTTAAGAATCATCTTTTTAGATAATGAGCACTCAGATTTATCAGAGAGGCAGTTTGAGGGGAATCGGGAAGAATCATTTTAAAACAAGAATTACTACTTAGAATAACTTTAGGGATCATGATTAGGATTTCTCTATATTGACAGGACTGGAGACGGAGTAATGAAACTGAACTTATTTTAAGGATAAGTCTTTGTCACAAAAGAAGGACTGGGCTAGAAATTGAGTAAAGAATGGAGTACAGTCCCAGAAGTCTTTTGTTAACCAATAGGTACATCTAGACCTGGCTATTTATGTCATTTTTAATAACTGAAAACACATTTGCAGTAAGCAGGAAAATAAATGTGGTTTTTGCTCTTCATCTATGAGGATATAGGTATAAAAACCAACCAACCAAAACAAACAAAAAACACAGTTTCTGGACACACACACACACACACACACACACACACACACACCCACACACACACACCCCTCCCAAGGCACTTGATGATAATGGTTCTTCAAGTTAAATGAATTGAGCGAATACACAATCTATTACTTTTCTTGCACTGGATGCAGAGGTGTTTGTCGTCCCCTTGAGAGGCAGCTGCAAAAGGGGCAGAAACACATGAGTGTTCGATTTGTAGTGACTGAGGCTTTAATGTCATATTCTATAGCTTTTTAAAGTTTCTATTAGAAGTAATGCGTACTCTCGGTAAATATATAAAGAAGGAGAAAACAAGCCTGGGAAAATATAAAGAAGGAGAAAACAAGCCTGGGTTATTCACAGTTTCTTCCTTCCCCAGTCACCACTGTGATGCTATGGAAATGTCTTCCCTCCAGACTTTTAACATGTAGTGTGTGAAGAAAATCTTTTTTCTTTCCAAATGGAAAACAAAAGCCATGAAGAAGTGAAGACTGTCAAGAAAGGGAACTTTGTCAGAATAGGAGATGGTATGCACGATCATACTAAATATAATAATTATGAAAGCCATGGAATAGCACAAAAAACTATTTCTGACATATGTTGAATCAAAGAGATTACAAAGACTTTTTTTTTTGCATAGACAAAAACATCGACAGAAATATTGCAAAATATAACAGTGATAGAAATTCAGCAGATAGATCACGAAGGACTTTTAAATCTGTTCTTTATTTCCCCTCTCTTCTGTATTGTGGTTTCCTTTTCATAGCAAAAATATTTTACAAATCTGTACTAATCAGAACCTTTTGAACCCTTGTACTGGTTTAGTGCCACTAGTTAACCTTTGTCAAAGAACAACTGAAGACAATGCCACTCACCTTATGTCGAATGGCACAAGTCCGACATATTTGTTGGGCTGTGACTCATATTTAGAACTTGACACATACTGAACACAAATAGGATATCATCTTACCTCATTAAACACAGTGATTTCCTTATTCACTGAAAGACCTGAGAAGTGCACCCAAAGTTCAGAAATGTACAATGAGGCACTGAGATGGAGTAAACAAGAAAAGGAGTTGAAGATTGTAGATCTAAATTCTAGTCTTGGTTTTATCCCGACTGCCCCCAGTTTCCTATTTCAAAATGTGAACAATGAGAAAATGCCCTGCCTACCACACTGACTGTCATAAGGGCAAAACAAAACAAAAGAAAACAAAAGAATCCACAAACTGAAGGCAAAATCAGATGGTGGAAGGGATTCCATGATGAGCCTCATGCTGGCCTCAGGTGGCTTTGTTTGGTTGCTTCAGTGATGGGGAAAACACACCATGTTTGGATTGGGCCCATTTCATTGCTGAGAGCTCTACTGCTACAAGGGTCTCCCTTAAATGGGCTTCTGAAACGTTTCTACCCCATGGGCCTAGTTCCATGTCTGGGGTAGGGCACCATGGCCCCTGGCATGGCCTGATGTCTTCCAGGGATGCAGATATCAACCCCTTTAGCCTATGGGCTGGTGGAAAGCCTGGCTGCTCTTCTCTGGCCACCAGCAGCCATTGTTATCATTTTCTCTGAGTACCACGATGGGAGAACATTTGGAGAACACTGCTCCAGAGGACAATCTCCAGAGTGACCTTGAATTAGATATTGCACTTCTACCAAGGCAGCTAAGCACGCAGTCTCTGGTCACACTTAGGATCACAGAAGATGTCTTTGTCAACCAAGATCCTGACATCTGTTTGGTCTTGTTTTCCACGGATGCTTATGTTTTCTATGCACCCTGTCCTGTACTGACAAAGTTAGGTTTGGGAAGTAAGACTAGGATTTTAGATTTGTCTCTATAAAATTTCGTATTATTAGGTTTGGCCTCTGGTTCCATCCTAATGGGATCTTTTGGGTTCCTGGTGTGCTCACTCAGTGAATTCACAGTCTGTGTTAGCTCCAGGTCCTCCGTCAGATGGGAAGCCTGCCAGCTTTGTCCTTCTACTGTGGGGACCTGATCTGTACCTCCCAGCTCCCTCCCCTGCCTCTAGCTTGGCTCTGAGGCCCTCTCCTCTCCTGCATTCATGGTCTCGGGGAATATTACCAGGATTCCCCCCTCCCCCCGGCGCCCCCACTCTGGTTCTTTTGGACAATGCTCACTTGATAATTTTTTTGGTTTCAGATTCCAATTCTGCTTTCTAATCTTGAATTTGCTTTTTGGGGGTAAAATGCACTCCTTTCAGCTTTTCTCACCTCCACCACTCTTGACTCACCAGGACTGGAGGGTGACCACGGCCATGTCCACACGCAGCCTGGCTGCCACTTTCCTGGGAAGGACCATGCACGGCATCTGAGGTTGTCCACGGGAGACCACTCTTCAGGTTGACTCATTTGTCATGGGGTCTGGGTGTTTGTGAAAGTATATAACTCTACTAACTGCATTCTTCATCTTGCTTACAAGAAAGAGGTTTGCAGATGCGTACATGAACTCCTGACTCATTAAGTCCAGTGTTCTGCCTAATCTCCCCATCTGTACCCCACCAAATGGAAGGTGCAATGAGTTTCAATGGACTTTGCTCATTCTCAGCCAATTCATGCTTTCTCTTAGCGATCATGGCTTCATTCAGGGCTCCGAATATCACTGTAATAATTCATCTAGAATCTTTTCTGTACACTAATCTGTGTTGGCAAAATCCTACAGGCCCAGTAATGCATGTGGAGGCTGTCTGAAGGTATCAAGTGTTTAGGGATGGCATTCTCTTAAGAGGTCTGGTAGGAAGTCAGAAGACACGGCGTGGCTTAGTGGTCTGGAGAATTATGGAGGTGGTCTGGCTTGTTCGGTCATTGCCTGGAACAGGAGTGAAATCCGCAGGTAACTATCAAGCCAGATTCTTCCGGGGCTGAACCATGAAGTTTATACGGTGGCCACTGGCATGGCTTGTTAACTTTTACGGTTGAAATGGACAAGGGTTAAACTGACAGAACGTGTCACCGGAAGGCACTTTAGAGGTGATTTAGGCCAGTGCTCCTCAAACTTTAACGAGCACATGAGTTGTCTGAGGAATCTTTCTGAAATGCAGACTCTGAGTCAGTAGTTCTAGAGTGGGGCCTGAGACTGCATTTCTAACCAGCTCCCTTGCGCTTCTCCTGGTCCGTGGCCACGCTTTGCGCAACAAGGATTTAGACTGCATGGTATTTTAATTTCAGATGTAGTAACTGAGGTCCAGAGAGGTCAAGTGATTTCCCCAAAGCTACAGGGATGAAGTTAGAGTGGGCTCTTTCACCCAAGTCTCCTGGGGCCTAGGTCAGTGTTTGTTTAATTACTAGCTTACCGCCCTTTCCCAAGGAACCATAGCGTGTGGAGGGAGAACTGAAGTTAGATTCCAGGTATGTACATGCTTACACACAGGTGCGCGTGTGCATACACGCACACACACACTCATACTCATACACACACATGTTGTTCGTGCTTCACATTCTCTTTTCTCATTACTTGTGATATGTCAGAAATGTGCAGATTACAACCACATTAAAGATTTTCTTAAATGCGAGTCAATTCTGAATGTATAAAGTTTTTGATAAAACTATTCTGGGAAAATACATGAATTATTTCTGACCTCTTAAATGTAAAGATAGACATTCTGGGATTCTGCAAAGCCCATGTTACTGACAAAATTGTATTATATCTTTTAATATTAACTCTGGGCTTGGCCCAGGATCCTGGCATTCTTAAATGTCCCTGGAGTTTTGGAGATTTTCCATTAACTTTTGGCATTCAATTTTGTTGCCAACTATGACTGTTTTCCCTGAACTCTGTGGGGGAAATTAAACAACTGCAAATCTCAGGCAAGAGTAGATGTGTGTGTGTTCACACATGTTAACTAAACAGTGCAGATTCCTGACATTTTTTTCTCCTTACTGAGAAGCCAGAAGGAGGAATGTCTGGAGTGGAAAAGAGGGTCAGAAAAATCCTTGAGATGAAATCTCTGCTCTCTGGTAGAGGTTAAGAGAATAAGCTAAACTGATTAAGAAAAAAATGGGGTCACAAACTCCTATTTTGGGAAGTGAATCCCAACGGTGGGTTAAGCCCATTAGTGTCCCACCTACAAGCTGCCTATGGTATCTACTGGGTAGTAAGCTCCTTGGGGCCAAGGCTGGGTTTTCCTGATCATTTTTGCTTTTTTTTTCTTCCAAAGAGCCTAGAAGAGGTCCTGCACTGAGTGGAAGGCCAGAAGCATGTGTTGAATGAAATATCATTATCCTTTGGGTCCACTGCTCCTGGCCAATGGCCCCGGAAGACACTAGAGTGTTTCTGAGCATAAGGGCCATGACTGGGGGCTCAGAGGGAGGCATTTATTTGTCTGAAAGCTGCAAGTCCCTGCTGACTGACTTCTCTTTCCTTACTGGCCTCTTCTTGTACACTCAGAGGCTCCTTGTTGGCTTTCTGTCTTTCTTTATGAGCGGGAAGATCAAAAGAGGGCAAAAGGAAAGGAAGAGGAACAGTGAGAGAAAGGAGGAGGGGAGAGGAGGAGAGAAGGAGACAAAGGGGGAGGAAGAGGGAGAGGAACAGGGAGGAATTAGAGGCAAAACTATGATCCTCTGTTTGTGCCGAGGAAAGTCACACTCCAAGGTGTCCCTCCCTTGGCTCCCTAGCTGTGATTGCTCTCCTTGGGAGAACCTGTGTGAATCAGGACACTTGGTTGCAGGTAATTGAAAACCCAACTCGTCTGACCTGGCTTACAAACACCAAAAAGGATGTATTGCTTCTCGTCACTGAACTTTCCAGAGGGAATATGGGTTGGATCACTGTCTAGAACTTTCTCTGTAGTTCTCTGGAAACCATCCCTTGTGTGTGGGCTTCATCCTCAATCTTGTTTCCCTCCTTGTCTTAAGAAGGGTGCCCCGTGGTGGCCTCTTGAGGGCGTGTGTCCCAGCACTGTTGAACCGAAGCTCTAAGCCTTGCTCTGGCTGGACCACCCCAGAGCCCTTGCTATGGCCGGGGGACCCGTGTGCTGCTTGGCTTTGTTTTGGGTATGCCCATCCTTGAATTCTTTAGAAGAAAATGTAGAATGACTCTGGCTGGATCAGACCAGTGGGGCCAACCCTGAAGTTGGGGGGGTGGAGTTTGTCCCCCCAGTCTCATGGCTACCCTGCATGGGGGAAGGGTGGAAAGTCCCTATCTTCGAGGGGCTTATTAGCTGCTTCAGCGAGCTTATGTCTTTAGCAGTCTGCTGGTTTACCAGATGGCCTAGACCTGACTGCTTACTCTAGACAGGTTAATGGTGTCAGCAAAACCACCACAGGCATATTGCCTCAAACTGCAAGACCATTTTGCTTATTCTTAATGTTGAAATCCCTGTCTACGACTAAAGGGGAACATTTGGTCTCTCAGTTAAAGCTCATTAATCTACCAAGTAATCACTTGGCTACTTGGTAATTACCTAGAATGGGAAGGCATTCTGGTACGGCCTCTGGAAAGGATACCAAGAAGAATAAGGAAATTGCACTGGCCCTGAATGCATTTGCCCTGTTCCCAAACAAATAGCACTGATCCCAGGTAGGACTTGAAGAGCAACATCAAACTGGGCTGTACCTGCCTGGCTGAGGGATTCTTGAGGAAAGTACTTACTTTTTCTATGCCTCAATTTCTTCATCCGTAAAATGGGTCTACAGAATTTAAATTTCCTAGAAACCCATGTGACACGTAGAAAGTGTCCACACTTGCTGTCTTTCTTACTATTACAGAGAAGAGACAAGAGTTCAGGTAGGGAGAATCACCCAGGAGTCTGAATGCAGAACACAAGAGGAGTCATTATAGAGAAATAAAATGGGTATTGGACAACGCCGTCCCTCCTGGATGGATCAGGCTAGCAAGTGTGGAAGTCCCCCATTTGCCTGTGTTCTTCTGCCGTCAACACCCCTGGTACCATCCTGAGCTGAGGGGTGATCAGCGGGCCTCCCCACCTCTGGGATGCTGAGAAGAAAGCCTTGCCGTGTTCCCAGGCCACATGGCAGGGTGGTGGGCATATCATGAAGCGGCCCTGGGTCTGAAAATAGGAAATAACTGAATTAAGGATCCTGTAGCATCACGTCTGTGAATGTTGTGTAAGAAGGATTGAGAGGTCGGCAGAAAAGGGAGAAGGTATGAGACCCCAAACACTAATGACAGGAACTTATGACAGGCTGGACATGCCGGCAAGCCTTTTCCAGGTCCAATGCAAAGTTATATGAGGAGAGACACAACATTGTGAAACGCTAGAAGAGAACGTGCAATGTGACGAGTGTTGATATTTTGCAAGGGTTTGGCATGTTTTTCTGAATGATTCTGGCTGTCTGCCCGGCTCTGAGTTTCCTGTTCATAGTTCCCCCACATGTGTAACTACTGAGGATTAAAGCCATTACAGATTCTGACACAGGAGTCACCCAGAGCCCACTTTCTTCTTTCTTTTAGCGTCAGCACTGTTGGCTCATCTGATAAGTGACCTGTCACTCTCTTGCTGCTGGACCAGACTCAAGGCTCTTTGGGGGGAAAGAAAAAGGAATTGGTGACTGTATCCAGAGCTGACTTTAAAATGCACTTTTGTTTTTAATAACCTACATCAGCCCAGCTAGCTTTATTTGGGGGAGGAAACCCTTGGGCTTACTCAGTGTGACCACCTCCTCTGAGGCCAGATGTTCCCAAATGGCCCAATGATGAAGAAAGGAAACGGTAAGAAGACGAACTGCACTTCGAGATTTTGTTTCGGTATTTTTTTTCTCCTTTTCTTTTTGTTTACTTGTACACTGATGAACTATTTAGGAGAAACAAATGGAATCTGATGAAACTGATAATGTTATGCTGTTTGTCGAAATAAGATTTGAAGGTTTTCCTGGAGTTATGTGGCTCTGTAGGCACATTTAACCTTACGATGTGTCTGGGAGCTGTATGGAAAGGTCATCTATAATTACGTATGTTTTGTTTGAAAGATTAACCATGCAGTACACGGAAAATATATTTTGTCATAATGTACTACTTATGAGCCATAAATAGTTATGTGACTTTGGGTAAATTGTGAGGTTTAAATGAAGGGTATTATAATAAAGTATTTTTTAAATGCTGTTGCTGATGTTAGAATTAAGAATTACTTTATCACTTTCCATTAAACTTCTACAGTTTAAGAGGGGCATAGCCTGGATCAGTGTTTGACTGAAGTCATTGCATGATTACTAACAGACATCCATTAGTGGCATTTAAAGTTATAATGTGT
This sequence comes from Rhinolophus hipposideros, assembly GCF_964194185.1. Lineage (NCBI taxonomy): Eukaryota > Metazoa > Chordata > Mammalia > Chiroptera > Rhinolophidae > Rhinolophus > Rhinolophus hipposideros. Next base: position 9,056,095 of record NC_138058.1, on the reverse strand, counting down.
TGTATTAGCTAGGCTTATACCCACTTCCTTCAGTAAAGGCTTAAAATAACTTTAAAAGCACGAGAACATTTTTTTTTTTCAGAGGCTTTACAAATGTTACACCTACAGATATAAGGAAGGCTGTGCATTCTCACAGGGGCTGATAAACATTGCCCTGTGTTTCTTTTTCTTTCTTTTTTAAAAAAAAAAAATTATCGGGGAATATTGGAGAACAGTGTGTTTCTCCAGGGCCCATCAGCTCCAAGTTGTTGTCCTTCAATCTAGTTGTTGAGGGCGCAGCTCAGCTCCAAATCCAATTGCCGTTTTCAATCTCTAGTTGCAGGGGGCACAGCCCACCATCCCATGTGGGAATTGAACTAGCAACCTTGTTGTTGAGAGCTCCTGCTCTAACCAACTGAGCCATCTGGCAGCCCCTCTGGCAGCTCAGCAACAGCTCGTTGTCTTCAATCTAGTTGTGGAGGGTGCAGCTCACTGGCCCACGTGGGAATCGAACTGGCAACCCTGTTGTTCAGAGCTCATGCTCTAACCAACTGAGTCATCCAGTCGCCCTGCCCTGTGTTTCTTACTGGAGACCCTTGACCTCCATAATTTCTATCAATACTGTTGTTGTGGGAAAGAATAAGAAAATGGGACAGAATCTGGGAGATTCAAGAAAGGAAATAAGAAAACCAAAAGGAAAACAAAATGAGTTTTACGAGTCAATTCAACTTAAAACGCCTTGCTCTTTTGCAAAGTGCTAGCTTGCAGTGTGGCTATGATGGTGGGAAGAGCTGGATGGTGGGGGAGAGTGTTTTGAAAGATGCAACTGATGTCCAGCTGGTTTGGGAAATGACAGTATTCGCCCCCAAGTGACTGGAGATCATGATGTGTGTGTGAGGCCGAGGGAGGCCGAATGTGTTCATTATACATGTGCGGGTCTGTTAGGAAAAGAAAGAGGACAGTGCTCCCGGAAGGAACAGGGAACACTTCTTGAGATGAATTTGCCTTTCCTCCTGCTGGTGATGAATTTAAAAAGATATTAATGGTCTTTCTCAAATCAACATGCAGTTGCTAATCGTTTAACCCGCAAATGCTTTGGCGCATGCGTTTTAGCTTATGTAGGAGAAAAACTTGACAGGTGTGGTCAAGGACTGGCTAAGACCCACTGCTAAAATATATCCTTGAAAATTTAAACAAACAGCACGTTTCACTGTCAAAAATAAAACCAAATCTTCCCTTTTCCCAGCTATCTTTTACATACAGATAAGTAAAAAAGATGAAAAATGAAAACCTATGATAAACACTGTCAGCATTTTGGGGGATGCGTTTTCTCTGAACACATTTACATTTTGGAAAAAAAAACATACTTGATGGTTTATTACCTACTTTTCCTTTCAGCATTATATAGTGAGCATCTTGCCATGTGAATGAATTTCTTTCTACAAAAGCTTTTAAGTCCCATTATAAGGGTTAATTTATTAAATCACGTTGGTAGATATTTGATTGTTTTCTATTATTAACATTACTGAGACTAACATCTTTGTAGCAAAAACTTTGCATCGCTTCTGGATGACTTCCTTGGGATCAATTCCCAGAAGTGGAATTGTAGAGTCAAAGGGCATGAGCATTTTTGAAGCTCTTGATCCCTGCTACTAAATTAATCCAGGAAAATGCTATTAATTTATGCTCCCTCCAGTACTGTATGAATCCCATTTTCCCACAGTTTCACCAACATTGAGTTTTACCATTTTTTAAAAAAATGTTCTAATCTGATAACTGGCAAAGGCTATGCTGTTGTCTTAACCTGTGTGAAGGAAACCCTCTGTAAAACCTCTGGCTTCTTATTCTGTCCCTTCGCGTTCAGTTTCTTGCCTTTTTGGTTACTCATCAAAGCGAGTGTCTCTTACAGTAATGTATGCCAACCTAATTTCTGAATGCTTTGACCTCATTTGATTTTGCTCAGCAAGTCAGATGCTTTTGCTCTGAGCTTTTACCGTTTGAACAACCGAGGGCAAACCTCAGTATTTATAATTTTATCTGTAAAATTTTATCTATAAAATTTAGAGATAAGGGCTGACTGGAAAAACCCACCACCATCTTAACTAGGAATATGAAGAGATAAGACAGAAGGAAGTTCTCTGAATAGAAAAAAAAGTAAAAGTACAAAATGTACTATTACTGTGGTTGTTACTATTTATACAGAGGGTGCCAAAAAAAAAGTATACACATTTTAAGAAAGGAAAATTGAATTAAAATTGTAATAATCAATATATATCGATAACAAAAGATGAATACAAGTTACGTTTGACTTCTACAATTACAAGAGGTGCTCAAAGTGGTTACCATCAATGTTCAGACACTTCTGGTTATGGTGAACTACTGCTTGAGCAATGTTGACCGAAGTGTCCACTTGTATACATTGTTTTTGGCACCCCTGGTATTCTTATTTTTTAAAGCAGACAGTTTGGGGAGCACTGCATGCTAAAATTTTGACAACGTCTTGAAATTCTAAACTTGAATAGTTGTGTTACAACATATTTCTTGGCTCTTAGATTCAGCAGCAGCATTTGGTGTGTTCCAGAATTACATGGACATACGTTAGATTAAAAATGGTTTGTATTTGGCTCCTTATTTATCTCAGTTGCATACAGAACAAAACACCATTCTTACCAGATTGTATTGTCATCATCTACTTGCTTTGCTCTGACCCCCATGAGAGCTCCTCAAAGGTGGGGGCTGGCTTATTACGTGTTTCTCTCTCCAGGTCTGGTTTGGGGTCTGACACCCTGTGGGGGGTTCAACAGAAGGGAGCTACGAATATCCCAGAAAGGAATCACAGGAGATTTAAAACATACATCTTTTCTGGGGGCAAGTTTATTATTTTGTTTGTTTAGTTCCGTTTGGGTTGGTTTTTGTTTCTACCGAGTAAACCTTTAAAACTCTTAATGGATATTGAGCAAATGAATACAGGCCAAGTGTTCGTAAGTGCAAGTCTCTTGTGAGTATGAAAAGCTTTACAGGAAACACAGACTTTCCCTCTGACCCTCAGCTCCGTGTTAGGCTGTTAAAATCATCCAAACTGATGTTTAGGAGTGGTTTGAACTTGGTTACTGAATAGATAATGACGACAGCTAATAGTTAACAGAACCCTTGCTATGTGTGGGACCTGGCTCTAAGTGCCTCACAGGAGGCAGTCATTATCATCATCTTAGTTTGCTGATTAGAGAAGTGAAAAACAGAGAAGTGATTTGTCCAGTCACACCAGCTGTGGGTGCATGGCTGGGCTTCATGATTCAAACAGTCGTACTCTAGAGTCCACGCGTCGGTGAGGGTGGGACTGACTGAACTTCAGTGACAATGACACATGGTTTCGGAACGGTCGATGACATTTGTGCTGATTGTTTGAGGATATCCCCACCATTTAGTGTGTTCCCACTAGGGAACATGTACTGTTCTGGGTTCTTTACACCCATTATTTCGAATCTTTTTCACACGCTTGCCAGATTGGTGTCATTATTCCAGCTCTAGGGCCAAACAAACTGAGACTCTGAGAAGCTCAGTAAGTGGCCCAAAGGTGCCAGCTAGGGATGAGCGATTTGGCTTTCTAGCTCATGTGCCACACTGGTCTGGACAACTGAGTGCTGACGTGGTCGGTTCTTCCATCCAAAGGTGCTAAGAGTTTAGTTCTTCTGCATGTGGAGGGGTTGAGCCTGGGAACTCAGCCAAGTTATCCCCTTACTTGGGGGCTTGAGGCAGAGCACTGAGCCTTAGTCTTTCTGAATCGATGTGGGCCAGTGTGAAGTGGCACCTAAAGTTGATTTTCAGGCTGGTGTTCCCTGGCAGGACCATCCAATTTAGCACGTCAGCCTAGACACAGTGAGTGTTTACAATACGTAGGGACACTTGCTGTATACTTCCTATCTACTGAGCTCCCAATTCTGCACCAAGAATGTCGCTAAGAATCTGGGATGGTAGGGCGAGTGCTAGCTTGGAGGCAGAGGTCCAGCTCGGCTTTCTCCTGGCCTACTGATCTACCTTCTCTTTGCTTAGTTGTTCCAGTTATAAAATGGAGATAAGAATATAATTTAAAATGGTATTTTACTTACTTTTCTGTTAAACTTTTTAGTAAGGTTTTAGAATTATTTTAAAAAATGTTTTTAAATTGGATAACACACCATTTACTTACTTTTGAATAGACAATGTGCAATTTAAAAAGCTACTCATTGAAGTGTCTCTCTCTTCCCTTTTCCCAGCTATCTCTTTCCCTCTTTCTCACCAATAGGTAACTCGTGTTAATAGTTTCTTGTATTTCCTTCTACCTCTTTCAAACTGCATTCGTCAGGGTTCTCCAGAGAAACAGAATCAATAGGATAGGAAGACATTTATTATAAGTTATTGGTTCTGTTATTATGGAGGATATGTCCCACAATCATCCATCTGTAAGGCATAGACCCAGTAAAGCCAGTGGTGCATTTCCAAGGCTTGAGAAATGGAGAGCCAGTGGTGGACACCAGTTTAGATCTGAAGGCCTGAGAACCAGGGGCTCCAAGGACAGGAGAAGATCAGGATCTCAGTTTAGTCAGACAGTTAATCCAACCTTCCTCTGCCTTTTTGCTCTATCTGATGGGATGAGGCCCATCCACATCAGCAGGGCCATCTGTACTCAGTTCTTCCATCCAAATGCTAATCTCTCCCAGAAACACCTTCACAGACACACCCAGAAACAGTGTTTAACTAACTATCTGGGCATCCCATGGCCCGGTCAAGTAGACACATCAAATTAACCATGAGATGCCACAGGGGAAAAGGAAGATCTGGCTGCTTGTGGGGTCACAAAAAAACAGCCAGGCAGCAGCATACGTGGCACACAGAGTGATAACACTATGAAAGAGATAGATGGCTGCTGACACAGTGACCAACCAGACAAGATCTGTGTTAGCCTGGTGGGGGAGGGGGGCTTTCTGGTGGGGGAGGGATGAGGTCTGAGGCAGATGGGCTGAGGGTAGAGGAACCAGCAGCATTAGCACCCTGTTGGAGGAGCAGAAAGAGGGTCTGCACATGGCTGTCCTGTGAGTAGGAGGGAGGTTTGAGGTGAGCTGGGAGACAGAGGCAGGGGCCATGTAACCATGGGCATTTGGGGCTACAGGACGGAGTATGGATTTTCTTCGGACTTTCAGGTAGCCTTCAGTCATGGGCTGGGAAGATGGTGCCAGAATCTGTAAAGCCTTACCTCGTAGACCCTAACCGTTCACTTACATGACACTAGGGAGGCACAGCTCCCATGCACAAACACTGAAGGATCGTTGTATTTGCTACAAAAGGTTGTGGCAGGGGTGACTTTTGGTACAGGTCTGACATCCAGAACACCGCGCTCTCTTGCCGAGCCCTGAATCCCTGTGTGTGACAAGCGACAAAGCTTTGCCTACATGTAGCTGTGGAGACATTCTACAAAAATACAGTCTCCCTCTGCCAGAAATAAAACTCAGTTTATAAAAGGCTTTCTCATTGGTAGTCTCACGGATTACTAAATTCACTGATCATTTGGACAGATTATTATGTGGTGAGAGAAAGAGGAGTTGGGAGGGAATCACAAAGATAAAGAAAATAACGAAGCAGCTTATAGTCCAATTCTGAGACTGATGCAATGGTATTTTGTAAAATGTCAGCAATCAAAAGGGTGGCAGGAAGGGGACAGTGGAGAGGGCTTGGCCACTTCTGGGTTCCAGCTGAGAACCCTGGCCTTGCAGTGTGAGCCATGGGCAAATCTGCCTCGGGGGACTGCATGGTACTGGGGAGACCCTCTGGATTGTAACTTCTCTTACATCCTCTTCCAGAGGTGAGGGAAGGGCTATCATCTAACTTTAGAGGTGAAGAATTGAGAACTTTCCGCAAGACCACCGAGTAAGCAAAGGGTGGGGCTGGGCCTGGCCCCTGAATGTGAACTCGGAGGCCACGACCCTCTGTGCTCTAGAATAGAGCAGAATCACTAAGCCTTATCACCTGGGGATGGCCCTCAGGAGAGGAGGACTCTCTCCTGGTAAAGCCAGTGGTGTATTTCCCTCTGGCTCCTCGAGTATTTCCTTTCCCTCTGGCTCCTCGAGTTCCTTTATTACTGGGCTTCTCTGCTTGAGTCGGTAGTGGTGGCAGGGCCATGCACAAGGCATGTGGACTGCACCACGGCCTCCAGTGCCTGACGGTGGGACTCTAAGCAGAGAGGTGCTTCCATCTTGTGAAGAAACATAGGAGACTGAGACAAAGTATTGTTGTGTGGGCACTCAGGCCCATTTCTATGGCATAACTGGTCATCTGTGGCCAGAGCAGAGTGGGGGTTAGTGTGTGTGTGTGTGCGTGTGTGTGTGTGTGTGTGTGTTTGTGTTAGGAACTGTCAGCCCAGAAGAGGTGGTAAGGGATGCAGGTTTTCATGGAACTAGGACCCTCTGGGAAGACAGTGGGCAGGCTGCTAGGGCAGCTAACACCTCAGGGAGTTTTGCCTTCTGGCCCAGGGGAAAGAGGGCGGCCTTTGCTTCTGAGAAGAGGGGACTCTGCAGGTGAATTTCAACCCAGACAGAATTGCCTAAGTAAATGCAACATGAGGTAGGGGGCTCAAGTGATAACGATAGGTAAAAGAGGCTGCCAAAGGAAGGTTTACAAAAGAAACGTCCAGAACATATTTACAAAACTTAAAATGTATCTGTGCTTTTGGTTTTCCTATATCTGTGTTCCATCTGAACATGACGATGGTATGATTGGCTTTACAGACTAACACTTTAGTGAGGATTTTAGCAAGCTTGATATCTGGAGACTTCAGACATCCCCCAAATACATGAAAAAATGAATGCTGACATTGCTATAGAACTAGGTGAAGGCATGTTTGTGTCATTTGTGGAAGTTTGCCTTTTTTAAAAAATCATTTGTGGGGAAATTATTGAACGTGAACATGCTTATAAATTATCCCGTGTTCTTTCCCTAAACATGCCAAACCTCTACAACGAGGCCCTTCTTGGCTGAGGTTAGCACTATTGCTTCCAATGACTATCTCCACTCAGCCATTTATGCCAACGATGTCTTCCAACATGGGCCACAAAACCAACACATTCCAAAACCATGAGTTGCCTCCCCGTCCCCTAGGATTGATGTGATGTTTCTAGTTCTATTCCATTCCCGGAGTTAGCGAGAGGGTAGAACTTGACTGGAAATCCTGGGCAACGTTTCTTTTATTACCTGAGATTTCTTCTGGGGGCCCCATGATCTCTTCACTCTCGGCTGATCAGCAGCCATTGTATCCAACTGCTGGAAGCACTAACAATCATCTGTCTCTTCCCGCTGATGTCTGGGTGCTTGGCAGACTTTACCTGTGCTCCTTACACAGGTTTTATTGTTTTCAATTTGTCCCGAAGGAAACTGAGGCTCAGAGGTAACAAATGAATAGCCAAGTCAGGATTTGGACGTGGGGCTGCTGGATCCCCAAATTTCTTTACATCTCATTGTGCAGAAAGGATGAGGGGACTTGGAGGCAGGGAATGCTAGTTTAGAAATAGTTCTCTTTAAGGTGTAGTTGGAGCAGCCACATGTGTGAGTGCTGAACCCACAATGAAGGCTCCCTTCCACCACCTCTGATAGGAATTTATCATCCAAATTGGCACATGTTGTTTGTAAGCTAGTTTTTAAAAAGATAGTATTTGCAAAGGTTATTTTTCTAGCCTCTGAAATGGCTAGTAGATAATATTTGAGCTAAAATCAGTATAAGTGAAATATGTGTAATAATAAAGTATAAATTCAAGTATAATAGGGAGTCGAGAGATATTTCTCTGGAATGATTAAACAGACTCTGCCTGAAGCAGGTGGGGGAAAACTGGTTTCACAAACAGTATCATCTGTCAGAGAATAATCCACACATCAAAAAGATGAAAAATAAGGGTTGGCCAAGATGTGGAGAAAAGAAAGCCCTTGTCACTATTGATAGGAGTATAAATTGGTACAGTGACTATGGAAAACAGTGACTATGGAGGTTCCTCAAAAAATTAAACCTAGAATTACCATATGATCCAGCAATCCAACTTCTGGGTATTTATCCAAAGGAAATGAAATAAGATCTCAAAGAGAGATCTGCACTCCCGTGTTCATTGCAGCATTATTCACAACAGCCAAGATATGGAAATAATCTACATGTCTGTCAATGGATGAATGGATAAAGAAGATATGGCATACATTTTGGAATATTATTCAGCCACTAGAGCGAAGGAAATCCTGCCATTTGCAGCAACATAGTTGGAACACGAGGGCATTATGTGAAGCGAAATAAGCCAGACAGCAGAAGACAGATATCATTACTTATATATGGAATCGGAAAAAGCTGAACCCAGAGAAACAGACAGTACAATGGTATGACAGGGGCTGAAGATGGGGAAAATGGGGCGATATTGGTCAAAGGGTACAAACTTCCAGTTATAAGATTAGCAAGTTTGGGGTTCTAATATGCAGCATGGTGATTACAGCTAATAGTACTGTGTCGTATACTTGAAAATTGCAAGAGTAGATCTTAAATATTCTCACTACAAACAAGAAGTGGTAATTATGTGAAGTGATGGAGGTGTTAGCTATGGGGGCCATCATATTGGAATAGACAAATGAACCAAATCAGCACATTGGACACCTTAAAGTTGCACATTGGACACCTTAAAGTTACACAACATTCTATGTCAGTTATACCAGTTATACTTTAATAAAGCTGGAAACAAAACAATCAAACAAAAAGAGGATAATCTGTAAAACTATTAGCAAAGATTCACAGGAGGGAAAAATTTCCTGTAGGGAAAATATATGATTATAGTCAGAGGTGATAGCATGTGTATTTAGTTGACTTTAAAACGCTGATGTGAACTTTTCATGACTACCTCTTTTGAATAAATCTCCCCCAAGGATTAAACATTTCTCTAGATTAACTCAGTGGGTTCCTGAGCTGACTCATAGGGAGAATGGAAGGTTACATTTTTGCTATAGCAATAACATGGGAAATTACACCCAATATCACTCACTGTGCTTGAAGATTTGTCATCAACCTCCAATTCTGAAATTTATTTAACTGCAAGATCAGAGTTATAAACTTTTTTCCGGGTTGAAATGTTTAAGAAATTTCATAAAGTAGTATGACATAGTATACAGAAACTAGGTTCCTAATTAAGGGAGCAGTGCTGGTGGGGAAGATTGGGGTGGTGGAGACAAGCACTTCTTTTAGTCTGAAACTGATATCCAGATCATTTATTATTATTATTATTATTATTATTATTATTATTTTATTGTCAGTTTTTTTTTAATTTTGTTAATTTTATTTCTGTCTGCTTTTTTTGTTATTAGTTTCAGGTGTAGAACACAATGTAATAGATACTTACACCTCTCACAACCCTCCTCCCCCAATCTACTACCCCTCTGACATCATACACAGCTGTTACAATTCCACTGGCTCTATTCCTTATGCTGTGCTCCATGTCCTGTGACTATATCTATTAAATTATAGTTGACATTCGTTATTATTCAGCTTCAGCTTCAGGTGGACAGCGCAGTGGTCAGGCATCTACACCGTCCCTGAAGTGTTTAGGGAGACCACTCAGATCCTAAATTATTGTTCTAGGCAAACCTGCTGTATGTGGATAAGCCCCTGAAGCTGAAGGCTTTTCCTTCACCTGGTCCCAGTCCGCCAGATAGCATAGAAAACAGGCATTGCTGCATTAGTTAGCGGTTGCCAATGGCTGCATATTGGATCACCTGATGAGCCTTCAAAACTACTGATGCCTGAGCCCTTCCCTCCAGAGGTTCTGATGCGATTGGTGTGAAACACAGGCTTGGCATAGGGATTTAAAAAAAAACCCTCTAGGCAATTGTACTGTGCTGCTGGCATAAGATGGGTTGAGAACCACGGACTTGGGAAGTAGACAGCCATAAATTCAGTGAATTACCAAGAAAATAAGAAGCTGGCTAGAACAAGCCAGTCCTGACTTATTGCCAAATCCTGCCTCCTGGCGGAATTTAGGTCTGTTTCCCAGAAAGCCTTGTCTCTGCACGTTTATCAGAGGTTGTCTATCTCGTCAGCATGGTTTGAATGTTCTAAGGCATGGGGAGGGTAAGTACAGCTGACCCTTGAACAACATAGGGGTTAGGGGCACTGACCCCTTTACAATCGAATATAACTTTAGACTCCTCAAAAACGTAACTACTGATAGCCTGCTGTTGACTGGAAGCCTTACCAATAACATAAACAGTAAATCAACACATATTTTGTATGTTCTATGTATTATATATTGTATTCTTACAATAAAGTGAGCTAGAGAAAATGTATCATAAGGAAGAGAAAATACATTTACAGTATGCATTGGAAAAGAATCCGCGTGTGTATAAGTGGCCCCACGCAGTTCAAACCTATATTGTTCAAAGGTCAACTGTCGTGTAAACATGGCCACTTTCATTACACATCTGCTCTGGTCAAGCTGATGAGAAAAAGCCAGCCTTTAAGCATCGGGCTGTATGTGTATCAGGGAGAGGAGATCTCAAGTGCTACAAAATGGGGCTTGCCAATGCCCTCAGGAGAAGGAGTGGAGATAGTTGCCTATTTCTCCTAGTTGGAGTGGTGGGAAGACCCTAGAACACGCTCTCGAAGGAGTGTACAGAATTTAGGGTAGGCCTACAGGGATGAAGAAGAGGGAACTGAGTTGGAGAAGGGAGAAGGACAACATTCACAGGTTGTGGAGTACAGCATAAGGAGTAGAGTCAATGGTATTGTAACAGCTAGATACAATGTCACAGGGACAGTAGATTGGGGGAGGGGGTTATCACTTTGTAAGGGGTGTAAATGTCTAACTATTACATTGTTTTGTAAACCTGAAACTAAAACAAAACAAAACAAAACAAACAAACAAAAAAGGAGGCAGTGATGGGGAACTGTCAAAGGGATTGGTGTATCATTTGACTGAAGCCAAGAAGCATCAAAGACCAGGGGGAGGAATGTTTAAAAATCTGGGGTCCAGGGAGACGAACGCACATCTGGAATGTGAGATCCAGTGGTCTGGGCTTTGTCCCGGAGGCAGTGGGCTGCCCTGCCTGGCAGAATTTGTCGGCTAAGATTGAAGCACAGGGCAAGTCGAGGCTGGCCTAGCTTCGCAGTCTTCATCCAGTTAATCTGAATTGTGTAGAAGAAAAGTGTGTTTTGTTTGTCTCGTTGGACAGGGTGGAAAGAAGCCTGTGTAGGTTACACATGTTAGTTTTCATTGACAAGGTAGGTGTACTGTATGAGGTGGTGAGGACTTCTTCCAATTGTTGCCTTACTCATTTCTCTCCTCTTCTCTAATTTCTGACACTTTCTCTGACCAGCCCCAAACCCCCTGAGGAAGAAATTTCAGAGCTTTCCCCTCTTCCCCCACACAGAATCTTGTTGTCTAGATGAGTAACAGTGAAACTCTGAGTCTAAAAAGATTGTGTGGGTATTAAAAGCTTTGATGGTTAGCATGGTATTTACTTAATAATTCTGGCCACACTGACTCTTCAGTAACTGTTTTTTTCCCTTCTTTTCAACAACAACAACAAAAAATGTAAAGGTCAGCTAGAATTGAGCATAAATGGCCGACACACTTCTTCTGCAAATGATGTTTCTGAATTAACATCATTGCATCTCAATACTCTCCAGTGTATTTTGGGAATTTCATTTATAAGAAAGTCTCTAAGTGCTGCTGCTAGTGATGGAGAAAGGGGACTGGAGAGAGGTCAGTTTCCTGGAGTTGAGATCACTTTGTCTAAGTCCGATTTTAAATGATCAAAAAGTATTTATTGTTTTGCACTGTGTTAGACATGGTTTTTGTCTCCCAAATCTCTTGGTTTTGCATTTATTCCTGTTGGAATGATTGATAGGAATATCAGAAATATTTCTGATTTCACTCAGAAATAGCGAAATCATGTTAACAGACTTTCTAGATTTGGTCCTGTGTTTTCTTTATGACCAGGCTAACACTTTTCTAGACCAAGTTTGCATAACTATAGTTTCTCAGTTCTGTTTCTTGGTGTTCTCACGTTAATTAATAATCCCATTGCAATATGTTTGACCCAGTTTGAAAGAATCTAATAATAAATGGGGAAGGAAAAATAAAACCACTTAAAAAAGATAATGCTTATTTACACACGAATCTTAGATATATGACAAAGTAAGGAAATAAAATATGGAAAAGTGTTTGTTTTAACATCCTAGTTTTAATTATTGGGCAGTATTATCCCATATCTACACCTTTACTCATCAAACCACGTGTCCAATTTTGGATTGGAAGGACATCCTTACCCTACACTTGAAAAGTAGCTCCTTCCCCACTTATCTGTGGGGGAACCAAGATAACAACACAAAGCATCTACTATGTGCCACCTACCACGATAAGCACTTTGTCTGTGTTGTCACCATCCTGGCAAGGTGGGCTGTATTATCCCCATGTGATTAATGGGGGAACAGATCCTGATGAAGCACAATTGGAATGAGGCCTCTCCTATGCTCTTTGTGGATCCGCACGTACGAACATTTGCTGCTTAAGTTTCTTGTTGACATTACAAAATAAAGTGGTTGCATACATTACTGTTAGCTATCTCTGACTTTTCAGACCCTTAAATAGCCACCAACATTTCTGTTCCGTTACTTCTGTACTCCAAAAGCCCTTTTTGAGTCTTTGTCCTAACTCCCTTTGGGCATGTTCCTTGCTTATTTATTTGCTTAAGTGACTCTCACCTTGTCCCAAAGAGGGCTTGGAATTGCTTGTTGCTTGTTTAAACATGTGTCCAAGTCTGTATGACCCCTTAGGGATGTGGGCTTCTCAGAAATGGTGTTTGTGTGTGTGAAACACTGCTCGGCAGAAAATATTTACTTTGTCTGGAGCATGAATTTCAAGAGTTACCCTCATTTATTAAGATCTTGGAAAAGTGCCAAAGCTGCTGCCTCCTGGGAGTTTTCCATCAAAATCTGTCCACTGGCATGGTAAAGAATGTGTTTGTAAAGAAAAGAAATTATATATATTATTAAATATATATATATTTAATATATATAAGAAATAATATATATCTTATAATATATATTATAATTATAATATATAAATATATCTTATAATATATATAAAAAATTAAATATATATATAATTAAATATATACATATTTAAATTGCTCAAAACAAGCATGTGATTCTGCCAGGAGCAAAGAAAACATTTCTCAGAGGGTGATGATAAAAACCACAACTTAGTGCTAAAGTTAGGTTGGACCTTTCTTTTAATAACTCAAACACATCTAGTCAAAACGTAAGCTTCCACTGCTCTTCCAAAATATGTCTTTGTCCATGGAGTATTTTCCCTCTCAAAATGCTTTGTACTTTGAATTCTTTGTGAAGTTGGGATATTTACTATGGAAACCAAATTGCACTTCCTTTGATCAGCTGAAAATTAGAAAATAAATTTTGTGCAGTCATGAGGTTATTGTTTTCAAATTAACTGCATCAAATTAACTTCTGGGACCAAAACCTCAATGACACAATTTCAAAAGGCAACTGTAGCAGTCACTTGAGCACCAGGTGTTGAGAATGACTTCCAGTGCACCTGGCCAGAGACTGTGTCAGCCTAGTGGGGACAAAAGCTGAAGTGTCTTCCTGGAAATTACATAACAAGTGCAGACTGTTAGCTCGTGGTCACACAAGTGGGTTTTAGTGGTAAGTCATTCTCATGGTCCTTAATCCCCTCTCAGAACTCTAATGGGTCCCTTGGTGACGCAGGTGGACAAATAGGGCTATCCCGAAAAGGCTCAATCTAAAAGCCTTCCCTTGAGGTCTCAAAGCTTTCATTCATAACCTCACTATAATTAACTTTCATGTGCTTATTTGGCTAGATCAACACACATCTCTGCCATATTTCACATGAAAATATTTCAGCATGGAGACTTTGATGTGTATGTTGTGTGAGCATGTATATTGTGTGCGTGCGTGGGTGTTGGGTTTGTTGTGTGTATGAATGTTGTATGAATATGTTTTTTGTGTTGTGTGTATATTGTATGTTGTGTAAGTGTTGTGTGACTGTTTTGCATGTGTTTGTTTCTATAGTTTGTGTGTATTGTGTTTTTTTGTGTGGGTTTTTTTGCATGTTTTATGTGTTACATGTGTTGTGTATGTGTTGTATGAGTGCCCAATGCCTGGCATATATTTGCTTGTAAATATTTTTGTTGAATGAAGGAAAGAACATAATTTCTGCCTCCCGTGAGCTCATTGTATAAACTCAAAGGTTAGATTGTCAATTCCTTGTGGGTAAAGCATGTTTTGCGTTATTTTTCTGTTCTTCAGAGGGAAGCAAGGCTGGCATAAACAAAAGTGTTGGGGCTCAGATTGGAAATATGTATTGTATAACTGAACACAATTTTGCTCTCATGCTCAGTCTTGTTGAAGGAGATATTTATTTATCACATTCACCTTCTCATGTACTATATGATTTCCGTCTTTATTATGTTTACAGTTTGTCTATAGACTGTGAGGTCTGCACGGGTAGGGGTTTTGTCTGACTTGTCCCCAGATACATTGCAAGTACCCAGAACACTGCCTGCTATACAGTGTGTGCTCAATAAATATTTATTGAATGAATAAATATTCAAGAAGATTTATTCATTCAATAAATGAGTAAGAGTAAATGAGTTCCAGCATGTTTGGTCTAAATCGAGGTTTGGGGGCAAATACAGGTATTACTATCTCTGGCACAGTTTACTTTAAATCTCAGTGCTCTTGGTAAGTGGCTTTTCAGGGCTTCTCTCTCTTGCTCCTCTCTGGTCCTCTCCCTGAGGTTGACCTAGCATTCTGCCTCTCACAATTGCCTCTATCGCTGGCATCACGAAGGGGGCCCCACGTAAACTGGCCCTTGGTGAGCTGTGTCATCCGGCTTGGTCAATGGTAGTGACCTGTCTTTGGTCCTTGCTGCGTTCTGTCCTCTGTGTGTCTATTGTGGTGTGACAGGTCTCAGCGGAGTATGGGGCATCCAGCCACCCAGTGCTGATAGCTGTGGGCCTTGCCATTACCACAAATAACGGTTACAGGAACCGTTGGCAGCTTCTCCCATTTGGCTGGTGGCAGCTCCTTCGGCTCTGATTCTCCTGTGTCTGAATGGAAGCCAGGTCTCACTCCATGCCCACCTTCTCTGAGGGAATTGACCTCTCCCCAGTATTCTCCAGGGAGAGGAGTCTGGCAACCCAGTGACCTCAGGTTTCTACTCTGTCTTCCAGATTTAACTGTAAGAGCTAAGCTCTTGCTTCCTCCTTTTTCTCTCTCTAGGGGGTCTTCCCGCTGTCATAGGATGTCCCCCACCCGTCCCCGGCTATGTGGTAGAAGAGCTCCACTGTCCTGGTCTAGCCTTGTTTGTTCTTTGGCTTAGGGGTCCAATCTTGCTCCCTGACTCTTAAGATGTAAAGCCCAATTTAGTGAGTTCCAAATCAATCCTTTTTCTGTCTGTGCCCAGCAGTTTCCACCACACTTGAAGACACCTCTTGTAACAGATGATAGGTCATAGTTACTTGGCAGCATTTATTCTTTCCTATTGTGCATATTATAATTAATGACATTTTACTTAAGGCTATTATCTGGCCATGGACTTAAACTCTATTCTGAAGTTTAAAGACCAGCAATACCTTCTTTGTTCTTGCCTCTATCTTCTGCTCCTTGAGGTAATGGATGCCTCTCCTTTAAAGGTATGAAGCCACTGGACAAGTGGAAACAATTAAAGCGTTACTGGGAAAGAACGCACGTTTGTTTCACGTTCAAAAAATGTAATTCCCAGCACATAAGATCACCCTGTGAATTAATAGAAATGGGATAGGACCATCTTAATGCAATGGGCTGGCCTCCACACTGTACTCTGGAATACAGCTAAAGAAAAAAATGTGTCCATCTCAAGGAGGACTGGTCTGCCATGGAGCGAAATATAGATCTCCCAGACAATGGGATAGTGCTCACTCAGGCCGTGGGGAAGTCACAGCACCTGGTACAGAGTGAGGATGGAAGCCCCCAAGACCGATGCTGTTAAACCCTGGAATCAGCCTCCTGTCCAATTCCTTGACCATTAAGGACACATCTGATGATATCTTGGTTTCCCAGTGTGTCCTTCCTGGAGAAGAAAACATGCTGTGATTAAATAGTAATAGCTTGTCCCTTTGGCAGTTATAGGTTTCATTTTCAACTGAAAAGTCAGAATTCCATTCTGGACTTACACATCTGTCTCATAAGAATATTATGAGTGTAAGACACCGAGAGGCCTGAATTCCGGATGAGAGCCAGGCCTTAGGGACAAGTGACTCCACTGGCTAAGGCCATCTTGCAGGATACCTTGGGGTTAGCCAGATATTTTTTCTAGGAACAATTTGACCTCAAACAATGTCTTTCTTCTAAAGCTTCTATGTTTAGATCAGAATTTTCTGTGTCAGTTCTCTCTCTCTCTCTCTCTCTCTCTCTCTCTCTCTCACACACACACACACACACACACCCCAATGAATGGGTGGACATGAAATAAAGACATGCCAAATCTTGGAACAACAACCAAGTCTAAGAAAATGTTCTCTAATATGAATGCAGGGCACTCAGTTGGATATCAGTGATTCTAAGCTATAGGAGTTGGCCATTGCCAGAACAATAGGCTCTTTCAAATGAATTAACTTTGCTTAAGCAAAAAGAGCAAAATGGTCGTCAACATTTGGGAATGCCTCCTGGAACTCAAGGGCAAAGATGCAACCTGGCTTCCAGAAGGGCTGGGACCAGCCTGGGAGGTCGTATGTCAGAGTCTGAAGTAGTCTCTTTTCATTTCTTGTCTTCACTTCTCGCTTTTTTCACTTTCTCTGAAAACAGGCTTTCTTTGCGTCTCTGGTTTGTATGATGGAAAACAGCCACCTTTCATCTCCCAAATGCCGTTCAAAGCAGAATACCTTCTTTGTTTTGACTCTATCCATGATACATAGAAATTAGCTCTGTGTGTTTTTAGCTTGATACAAAATTCTTGGGAGGGAGAATGTGAATGTTCTACCTTTGGTCTAGTGAATACTGTTGATCCATTCGGTCATGGCCAAGAGCATCTTCCTAGGCCCACACCTATAGAGTCGAGGTGGGGTCAGGGAATTGGTTTGCATTCCTGAGAAATAGGAGTATGTAACACACTGAGTAGACAACAACCCAAAGGCATCTGTGTAAATGAAGAAAGACTGAACACAGCCTTGAGTTAAATATTCAAGTACATTCAATCTATTTCCTTACGGTAACATTGCATTCTAATCCAAGGTGTGTTGATTCAAAGGATGATATACTCTAATGCCAAAGTTTCATCAATCAAAGACATTTAACCAACGATGTACCATTGCCATGCTTTACTTACTGCCCGTGAAGTTGTGTTTATATCTTATTGGGAAGAGCATTATGAAGCCCACTTTGAGAAGCAAGCTGAGTTTTCTGATAAATGCATTTAGTTTTTTCTGGAATGAAATAGTCCCAGGATTCCAGAGTTGAAACAAATTTGAGTAAATCAAAGCAAAATTTACCATTAATATTAATGATAAATGAAGGGGCTAAGGGAAATACTTCTGAATTATATCAATACTTCATGTAAATGAAATAATAAAATGTTATAGTTTAAAATAATGCACACTAATACAATTACAAGAAAATATAGAAATATGGGTGGAGTGTCTCATGGATCTTTTCTGGTTGATGTAAAGCAGGGAATGAGACTTGGACGCGATTGTAGGGGGAGAGGAAAAGGGGGAATGGAAAAGGGAAGAGGGAGAGAAAGGGGGTTTATTGGGTGAGATCATCTAAGTAAAGCACTGAGGGACTACCCCCACTACTGAGCTTAGACAAGGAGAGCGGGAGATGGCAGAGTGGCCACCCTTGCAGCTCTCAAAGCTGATGGCTGGGAAGATCTCCCGGAGACTCTTTCTTGGTGGCTGCCCAACTGTCTAGAACTATTGCTCATTTAGCATGTGCTGTCTTCCCTCCACAGAACAACTTGATAGGAAAACGACAGGATTTACTCTTGCAACTTTCTTCATCATCTCTTCATAAAGAGTAATTCTTAGTTGGGATTTAGTCTGGTACGATGTCTTCCTTTTTCCTTGGTCATCCCTCTTGGTAACCTTATTATTGTTTGTTGGACCAAGGGCTCCCAAGAAGTGAAGGGAAGAGTTTCTGACATGGGTAGGGGGCAGTCACAAAGATGAGTTCAGAATTAAGTCATATTTAATCACCAGGATACACACTGTAGCACACAGATGAAGAAGAGGAATAAAGAAGATGTTTAAAAGGTTGAAGCACAAAATGTTGAGACATTCCAGCCCCTGGTGACACTTATTGCACAGGGGGGTCAGCCAACATAGTTGGTTCAAGCCCTTCTCATGTTCTTCGGTGTAATAGTTCAAAGCAGAGTTCACATTAATAAGAACAAGTTTTATAGAGAAAGCTCAAGGTGCTTCCAAAGGAAAGCTGAGCAAAGCTGAGAGGGTCTCCCAGGGGGTCTGTCCCTGAAGGAAGCCTTCTTTTGTGATGCTTCGGATATTGCAAGACCTGGAATTTGAAATGGTTCTTCTAGACAACTGACTTGTTACAGTTGGTCAGGGACTGCAGATGAGGAATGGGACAGAGTCAAGGATGAATAAGTACAAGTCAAAGAAAATAGTGTCTTTATCTCTACTGGTCTGAGGAGCAGTTGGTAGCTCTTTAACCTTATGGATTCCCAGGTACCCTCTCGAAAGTCTCCTCAGGAGGTAGGGCTTTAGAAGAGTCTAAGAAACTCTGGTGCACAGGCAGGTATGGGCCCACTGATCCAACCATCCCTCTATCTGATTCATTAGGTCCCTTTCCCATAACCGGAGCCAGTGGCTGTGCAACCTGGGTTTGAAGGAGGAGGGTTTTAGTGTCAGTTCTCTTCTCAGCCCACAGCACAAAAGACAAGCCATGAATTGAAGCAGCTGGTCTAAGCTCCTATGTGAATACCTCTTCTAGGCTCTTGGGTATGGCCGCCTTGGAGATGGTGGGTTGGTGAGTTGGACTTCAGCTTTGCTGCTCTGCTTCTTCCTATGTTCAGGGCCCCCACTTTGTCCAGGGTGAGAAACACGTTGTTCCAGGTCTCCATTTTTTGACATCCCATTGGCTGAGTCAGCTCCCCACCTATTTTTAGAAGAATCCAGGACAGATAAGTTGTCCTAAAACTAAAGACCTGCATATACTCGTATGCGTGGATAGGGCATGGGGAGACAAAACAAAGATAGCTGAGAGGATGACAGCTGGTGGTGGAAAAGAGTGGAGGCAAAGAAGATAAAATATTATTAAATGGAAAAGGTGAAAAATACTGAAATCAAGTACAAAGATTTCCAATGTGCAGAATTAAGTGATTCCTCCCTCCCTCCCTCCCTCCCTCCCTCCCTCCATTCACTTAGCACATGCAGGCTTTCTTCTGGACAATGATAATACAACAGTGAGCAAAATTCATGGTGCTCACATTCTAGTATGGGCAAATGGTTAATAAACAAGATCATCAAGTAATATAGTAAGTTAGATGAGGACATGTGCTATGAAGCACCAGGAAGGACTTCAGATAGAGTAGGGATGTGTGTGTATGTGCACATATGTGCGTGTGTGCATGTGACATCTAATGGCTTGGGATATCTATTTGGCAATAAGAAGGGGAATTGCCTTGGCAATGAGTGATCTGCAATTTAGCAGTGTAGGGTGACCGGGAAAGAGGTATTGCCGTTATCAAGACAGGAAATGATTCACGGCTGGGTAAAACTTTTTAACAATGAAAAACAAAGAGAAACAGAACCACTTTGGTATGGTAGTAATTAAATTTCTGAATTTACGTAAGGAATGTTGAGAAACTTTTGGTTGCAAGCTGACCTTTAGTTTCCTTTAAGTCCCGCATTATCTTTGAGTACCCTTTAAACTTCAGTTCCTGGTAGTTCTTCACGTTATTGACTTAGGTTCACTATCCTATCACACAGAGACCAAGTTATTTATACATTTCACATTTGCTTATTTTAGACTTGAGTGTTTATGCAGAAATACCCCACTTTTTAAATGTGGTTTTGATTGGTGTTTTTGGAATGAGGAATTGACTAGCTGTGGTGACCTAGTGTGACTCTTTGCCAGAAATTCTGACCCACAATTTATCAGAAATATCCCCATTCCAGATTGACATCACATTAGGAGTTTATGCCCAATAGAGCTTCAGTAATACTTGCTTATTTTTATAATGTTATTCGGTTAAAGATACTGTTTGTTACGTTGATTATCTGTAATTGTATCGATAACTCTCTGGTGTAACTGGACAGGAATATTTATACCATTTCATAGGTTCAGAAAGCTTGAGTAACTGCCCCAAATATAACTAATGTATGGCAAATAATGATCATCTCTACCCCTATGTGCCAGATGATGTTTAAATGCTTTTTATATATTAACTTACTCAGTTCTCACAACAATCCAGTAAAGTAGGGACTATTAATAGCATTAATTCATCATCAAAGAAACCAGTACTCAGAGAAGTTCAGTGACTTGCTCATCACCACACAGCAAGTCCAACCGGCAGCCGCTCCTGCATCTTATAGGATGTTTTTCACTTTACAAACTTGACTCCACAATAGTGATACCTGGTGGAACAGTTAAAATGCAGCATTGTGAGTGGGAAAGACCATCAGCTTTGGAGAGTGAGCTGAATCCCAGGTTGGTTATTTAACTCACTGGATAATCTTAGGCAAGTTCCTTATGCTTTCTGGAAGGTCTTTCTTGGTCTATAAAATAAGGGGATAGTGATACTGTTCACAGTGTGGTGAGCATTAAATGTGACGTCTTCTTGAAGCATCTAACTTATTGTCAGATACATAATAGGTGCTTGGTATTTGTACATTTCCTTCCTACATAAATGATCAATTATTAGGCACTGATCCAATGAGTAGTTATGAACGTTGTGCTGAAATAAATCGGAAATAGCACTGGCAGTTTTGTATACGTTTTGAGAAATTCAGGGTGGGACTTGTGCTACGTAAAAGAGCAGTAAAGATCTCCATGATGAACTAGAACACCGGTCGTATGGGTGACGCTAATAGGGGCTGCTGTTCCGGCCAATATGACTTCTAAGCCTGGGTAACCAGGTGAAGCCGCTGGTGGTATTGGAGCTGGTTCTCTCTTCGGCCTTCTTGATCTGCCCTTTGCCCTTGCTCCTGGGAAGATTCTTCCGTGAACTACACGGTGGTCTCCACAGGGCTGCAAAAGCTTGACATAGAACGGAAGTTCTCAAACTTTTGAGAAACTAAGAAATTCTTTATATTCTTATATAAAGAAACTAAGGATTTCTTTATATTCTTAAAAATTATTGAAAACTTTAAAGAGGTTTGTTTCCATGGTCAACTGTATTCATATTAACTGTATTAGAAATGAAGTGACCTTTGTTGTTCACTTAAAAATAACAACGGGTTCATTTCCTGGTAACATAAATAACATATTTTTATAAAAATAATTATCTCTTGGAAACAAGAAAAATTAGAAATACATCACGTAGCCTCTGAAAATGTAGACTTGTGAGAGATGTGTGTGAAAAAGGCACATACCATCTTTGAATTATTATCACAGTAGTTTTGACCTTCTGGACCCATGAAAGCGTCTCAAGAAACTTTGAGAGCCACTCATGTAGCTTTAACAGTTTTTCAACACTCTTAGAATTTCCTCTCAACTTCTCCCTCCAGGTGCCTGTTTTCAAACAATCACAATTGCTAATAATTCATTCTTCACAAGTCTTGGGTTTAGCAAACCTGGAAATAGAGTTCTTTGGACTTCATATGTCTCCCTTCTTCCCTCGTTCCTTTCCTTCCTTCCATCCTGCCTTCCTTCACAACCGTTCTTTCCTTTTCATGTCTGGTGGCATAAACTTTTCCCATTCAGGCTGGTGTCTCACAACTGCTCTCTCTGCCTCTAGGGCCAAACAATTGCCAATCTGTCCTTTACCTGACACCATCATAATTTGCTTCCTCAAAACTCGTGGCTAACATTTATTCCTTTTGGGTTATGTTTGATAAATATTTCAAAAACTTTTCAAACCAAAATTAATTTTTTTTTGAGATGTGTAAAGAATTTTAGGCAGGCTCATGGCTGAGTCATATTTATGAACTTTGGAAACTGTGGAACAGAATTTTGCTGCCAGCCAAGATTGAGCAATAGGGCCTGGCTTTACTTTCTCCCCAGAGACAATCCAAAAAACTATATAAGCTACTTGAAACCTGGGTGTTTTAGATGTTGGACATCAGGCATTAAAGGAGAGTGAACCCTAAGAGACAAGACCCAAACGAGGTGAGTCCTACGATTGCTCCTGCTTGCTGACTTGAGAGAGTTTCTAGGCCATAAAGGGTGTCCAGTCATTTCCATAGGGAAGGGGGACCCAGGCACAACTCAGAAAACTTCCTTAATTGATGAGACAGAGCTGAGAGCCCAGGGTGACCAAGGTGGCTCCAGTTCACAGGAAGCATGGTGGAGAGGACACAGCTGCAAGGAAAGAGAACTTCAGATCTACAGAGGGTCCCCCTAAAGAATCCAAAAGGGTACAAATCAGCACATGTGTGTGAGGAAACTACTTGAATCCAGAAAAAGAACTACCCTAAGGAATTAGATAAAATAGTAGACAGCACACAAGGCCAGGAATAATTTCTATTTTCACCAGCTGGACTGGAGAACTTCATAATTTGTGGGCATTCAGTAGAGGACTGAGAAGGATTATGCTTCAGCTGTGTGACAAAACAAGCCCCAGACTACATGCTGCTGTGACCCTGCCTAACAAGTCATGAAAGCAAAGCCCAAAGAAATCAAAGTATATCCAAGAACTGACATACATTCCAGAACACAAGAACATCCAGCATCCAACAAGTTAAAACCCACAGTGTTTGGCATCAGAAAATGACCATGTATGCAAAGAAGTAGGAAAATAAGAAGGAGAAAAATCAATCAAAACCAACTAAAAACTAACACAGATGTTAGAATTAGCAGATGAGGACATTAGAACAATTATTATAACTGCATTCCATATGTTCAAAGAGGTATGTAGATAAATGGAAGATGTAAACAAAACAAAACAAAACACCCATCTTTACCTTTTAGAAATGAAAACTACAATGTCTGAGATAAAAAATATACTGGATGAGGTGAACAACAGATTAAACACTGCAGAAAAATAGATGAATGAATTTAAAAACACAGCAATAGAAACTATCAAAATGAAACACGGAGGGTAGGGACAAAAAACAAAAAAACAAAGCATCAGTGAATTGTAGGACAATTTTAAGCCACCAAATACACATGTGATTGAAGTCCCAAAAGAAAAGGCATAGAGTGACACAAATATTTGAAAATAATGGCCAGAATGTTCCCAAATTGGATGAAAATTATAAACCCACAGATCCCAAAAGCTCAATGACTCCCCCCAGAACCACAAAGAAAAACACACCAAGTTTCATCATAATTAAATTGCTTAAAACCAGTGATAATGAAAAACAATCTTAAAAGCAGCCAGAGGAAAAAACATACCTACAGAGGAACCAGGATGACAAGATGACAGATTTCTCACAGAAACAACGTAGGCTAGAAGACTTTGGAGATTTATCTCTAAAGTGCTAAAAAAAAAAAAAAAAAAAAAAAAAAAAAGAAAAAGAAAACGAAAAAAAACTTTTAAACTAGAAATCTATACACAGAAAAATATCCTTTAAAAATAGGGCAAAATTAAACTGTTTCAAACATAAAAAACTGAATTTATTATCAGCCGACATGTACTACAAAAATATGAAATGAAACCCTTTAGGCAGAAGGAAAATGATGACTGAGATCTGAATTTATCCAAAAGAATAAAGAGTGCTAAAAATGGCGATGAAATTATTACTTAAATTTCTTCAAAAGAAAATTGACTTTGTAAACAGAAGTAATAATGGTGTAGTGTGAGGCTGACAACATATGTAAAAGCAAAATGAATGACAAAAATAGCACAGGGGCCAAGCAGAGAGAAATGGACGTATAGTATTATAAGGTACTTCTATGTAGATTGAGATGTCACTTGTAGAGAAATTTTCAGCACTAAATGCCTACTTAAAAAAGCAGAAAAGTATCAAATCAGTGATTTCAGCCACCACCTTAAGTAGCTAAAAAAAGAAGAATAAATTACACCAAAAGCAAACAGGGGGTGAAAAACAATAAAGACCAAAGCAGGAAGCAATTAAATAGAGAACAGAAATACAATAGAGAAAAATCAATGACACTAAAAGCTGATTCTTTGAGATCAATAACATTGATAAATCCCTACCAAGAAAGATTAAGAATAAAACACAGAGACAGAAATATCAGTAGCAGGAATTAAGTAATATCACTGAACTGCACTACAAATATTAAAAAGGATAATAACAGAATATTAGGAATAAAATTATGCAAAAAACATTGACACTGAGGTGAAATGGGAAAATTCTTTGAAAGACACATGAATCAAGAAGAAATAGATAACTTGAATAGCCCTCTGTCCATTAAAGAAATTGAATTTGTATTGAAAAATCTTTTCACAAAGAAAATTTTAGGCCCGAATAACTTCTCTGGTAAATTCTACCACTTAAGGAAGAAATAATACCAATTCTGCACAAACTCTTCCAGAAAATTGAAGGTGAGTAAATTCTTCCCAACTCATGAGTTCTTCCAAACTCCATGAGGCTAGCATTAGTTGGATATCAAAGCCAAAGAGGAGATTTCAAGAGGAGAAAACTACAGACCCATATTCCTCATGAGGGAATGTGTGAGCAGGTATGATTTAGCTGAGCCATGAACCACAGACGGAATGATGACATAGTTGATCGAAAGGAAAGCGGAAGGTGTAAGAGCATTTTTGCTAAGGTGTAAGTTTAAAATGTGCAGATTGTCTCTTTTGGATAGGAACTAGCTGGCCAGAGAATGACTCCTGTTTCAGAGGCCCTGAATTGTCTAGATTTAAAAGCAACATCGTCCAACAGAACCGTTCTCAGTGGTGGAGCTGTTCTGTGCTGTTCGATATGGTCGATATGGTGTTCAGTAGTGATGTGGCTAGTGCAACTCAGGAACTGGATTTTGAATTCTATTTAATTTTCAATGATTTAAATAGCTTCATGTTTCTAGAAGCTACATGTGTTGGATAGCACAGATCTATGGGCATACAAGACGGAATCCTTGGAGCTACCTTCTGAGAGCTCTGTGTTTCCTGCCCAAAGTCTGTTCCAGTCTGGATCCTGAATCTTTTATGTCATTAGTAGGTAATTGAGATCATAGGCTTCTACTACTGCCACTCAATTGCCCAGTGGCGTTGGCTTCTTCTGAGGACACTACCAGCTGTGTTCTAGATTGTAAGCTGAGGTCATCAGCAGGTCTAATTATCTCAGAGTAGGAACAGGTTTGCACCCACATTCAGGCTCTTAATTCAGTGATTTACTTATAAGGATGTGAGAGGCAAAAAAGAATCAGTGGTACTATGGCCTCTTCTCCCAACCCTTGAACCCAAGGCAGAGAGCTTTTCCAGCTCCCATCCTCCCTCAGAGCAGTCATGGACGGCAGTTACCGGCTGCTGAGTTGTTGCCAAATTGTTTTTCTGAGGAAAGATGAGAGAAAGGAATAGTTACATGTTAATATAATCTTTGGACATTAGGTAAATAATTCAAGAAATAGGGCATTCCTGAGTTTTCCCAGACTTTCCTTCTGCTTCTGTGGTCAGAAGAAGTGACCTACTCTTTACTCTTCGAGTACCTTTGCTAGTGGACACTATCTCTTGGAAAATCATCAAATAACAATACTGGAAACTAAAATCATTCTTGCAGTTAGCATTTGCTGAAAAGGACAAGGTTATAGCTACTTCTTTTATTTTAAAAATGTTTATGTCTAAAAATTCTAAGTGTGTTTAAAGCATATGACCATCTCCTAACTCTCATTTTTCCTTTGTTTGCTGGTGAGACAGTCATAATAATAATTTTAAGGAAGTCCTCTGTAACTGGGCCGTGTTCAGAGGTGATGCTGGAGAAGGGAGGATGTCATTTTAATTTTGAGAGACTTGGCGTACGAGGATGATTCTATATGGTACAGGATGGGCCAGGAACGATCATGACACATTCCTGAGCACAGTCATCGCTTTGCTTATCTATGATTGTTCTACAAATTCAGTCGCTTAAAACAACAATGTATCATTATCTCTCATGGTTCTGTGGGTTGATGGGACTCAGCTGGGTTGTTCTCCTCTGGGGACTCCCCATGGATGTAGTCGGAAATTGGCTGATTAGGGTTAATATCCAAGGCTTAATATTCAAGATGGCAAGCTCCCATGGCTGGCGTTGGTTCTGCCTATCAGGGCTGTGGACTGGAGTGCCTCCACGTAGCTTGGGATTTCTAATTGCATAGCAGTCTCAGATAGTAATACTTCTTACTTGGCAACTTTGGACACCAACAGTGAGTGTTCCAAGAAGTCAGGAAGAAGCTGGAAGGTTTTTAATGTTCTGGCCTCAAATGTTTCAGAAGGTCAATTCCACCTCATTCTATTGATTGAAATTGAGTAAATCACTGAGATTAGCCCAGTTTCAAGGGACAGGAAACTAGACTTCACCTCTTAATTGGAGGAGGAGTGAAAAACTTGCAGCCATTTTTAATTTACTACCATGATCACATTAAAAAGAAAACCACTTAGAGAAAAGAAATTGGCAGTTATATTCAGAAGGGATCAGAGAGCTGGAAGGCTGCAACAGGAAAGTCTGGATTTTGAAAGGTGGTTGTGGAAAAGGGAAAGTGAAAAAACTTGGAGACAAATTACAGAAACTTGAAGAAAACCAAAGAGGGCGAAACTGTAGAATTTCAGCGGAAAGAATATTAGATTTAAAAATGAATGTAAGGAAGCCGGTACTCTTATGTGTTTCACATATGACTAAACACAAAGGTTGTAATAGGCCTTTCTTGGGTGCCTTTTGGATGGTGATGGATAGTTTGGTTATTGGTGCTTTAAGTTCCATGTGTCGAAATAGTCGTCAAATCAAAGACAGCTGGCATTAAAAGACAGAGGCCACCAGTCTGGTTCTGTTAGGTGCAGTGGTTCTTGGAAGTTACTAATTCAATCGCCTCTGGAAATTTCTGCGTTGTTTCTGTGTTAGCATAGGAAAAACGAGGTGCAAGAAGCCCCTCTCAGTCATTTGCCTCATCGAGCATGATTAAAACTGCAATTAGAACAAAATGTTGGCAGGGCTGCCTGCCATGCCCACTTTTTCTTTCTCCTCTCCCAAAGGAGGTTAAGAAATAGTTCATTGCCCATGGCAATCTTGTCATATTTTACACTTTCTCATCAGCTCTCATGTCCAGTTCACATGTGGCTGTCTGATTTGTCCAGGTCTTGAACAGAAGGGTCTGAATAGAAAGATGATCATAGAAGCCCACATACAACTGTTTAGACAAAGGGAGAGTGTTGAGCTGATTAAAACTGAGAAGTTGCAGTGATGGGAAATAATAAGAGACATAAATTTGAAAAGTGGTTATGTGGAGGCCAATAGATGGAAAATGTGTGAAGGAGCAGAAAACCAGGCTGTAGCAGGAAGTCCATCTAGGACAGTGGTTTTTAAATCTGTTAACACACTGTGGTGCTGTGAGCAGTTCCTGGCAGTTCCATAAATAACAAAAAATGACGTAGCAAGAATCACAGAGGCCCTGTGTGCAAAAACGTATTTTTCTTTATTTCCCACAATTAAAGTCAACTTAACTCATGAATCCTTATTTCCATCTGGAGCTAGAAAAAAAAAATCTTGCCAATTCAGCGTTGTTTAGTCTCTACTGGTTCAAGACTCAGTCCCTTTGGGGTAACAACAAAATCTATTTAGAATTCTTCCGTCTCTAAACCCCTTTATGTTTCTGTGGGGTAACTGGAGTTCTTTGGAGGCGGTGGAGAGGAAAGGCATGGGCAGCTTCTGGGAAAGGGCTCTCTCCATATGTCATCCTCTGGACTTACGGACTTTAGCTCACATCACGCTTGCCATACAGCCCTTACCTACAAGACCTCTTCTTGGCTTTGGCTTTCATACCCATTGGCAGTCTGTCCCCTTGGAGGATCTGGGGAGTCTGAACACTCTGGGATTCACTGGACTTTGTGAGGCAGCGTGTCCTCAGGCCCAGGCAGTTGTGCTGTCAAGGCTGTGCCTTGGCACTGACTATGCCAGACATGGAGCTTTGCGATGACACCGGTGGTATCCAGGGCTCCACTCGGGAGCCCAGCAATGCCTGCCTCTTCCAGGATTTCCCTCAGTCTCCTCTCTCAGGAGGAGGCCAGGGTTTCTCTTGTTTGGCGTTGGTGGAGAATGGGGGCACTGCGCCACCTCTGAGAGACCTTCCAGGCTCAGTACACACCAGTCATCTCCCCTCTGCTTTTCATCCCCGCTGCTGGTCAATTCTGCTCCTTTGAGTGGAAAACCCACCCCTTTACATTACAATATGTTCTTCTGAACTCGGTGGCTTATGATATAAACTCCGTGTTCCAAGTCCTCCAACACTTTGGCTTTGGGGAATTCAAGGAATCAAGCACAAAAATGCTTCTTCTTTAAAGCTTTCAAGCCAATGTTCATGTTTATAACAGACAGTCCTTCAAAATGTCCTATCATATAAGTTACAGAAAATGTTTTATTTCTCAGAGCATCAGATCTTGTTGTACTGGTCAATGTGTTTTTGTTTTGTGTGCATTATTAGATATTCTTCTCAAAGAGCACCTCATGATCTGAGCATCTTGACGGATGGGGGATAGACTGAAAACCCTCAGGATGTATGGTCTCTTAAGGAAGGTGGCAGATGGCCAAGTCTTCCAAATGAAAAGAGTTTCAGAGATGGGAGAGTAGTGAGGGAAACACACTCCAGAAGATGTCCTGAGGCTATCAATGTTATTTCTGTTTCCCATAAGTTTTTGTCAAACACATCCATCACCATCTTCATGAAAGGCCGTGTCTTACACTAAAGCACACACTTGCATTCAGAGCATTTGTGCTCTGCTGAGAGCAGAACAGAGAGATGTAAGGGTGTGACAAGTCTACCCCTCATGAAGCCTCCAACCCAGGGGACGGAGCAAGGCGGGTGGACACCTGAGTTACCTAGGAAAGGAAGCAAGAGAGGAAAGTCAGGGAGAGTAGTCAGCATGGCTGAGTGAATTCAAGGTCCCACATTGAACAGTGGTTATAGGTGAGGAGGGAGGTCTACTAACCCCATCCCCATTTGGGGAGTGGTGTTTGAGAGTGCCACCTGGGAGTAGAAGCCCATGATTTTAGCAGGGCAGTTGGGGTAAGGATGTGTGGGAGGCGTCAGAATGTAAAGAAAAGTAAAAGGAAAGTGTGGTTTTTATTTCCACATTAGTGAACAAATCAATTTTACTTTCTACTTGTAACTGTTTAAAAACCTTCATTACGTAAATGGTAAGGTGAATTTACTCACCAACATACAACTCCCAGGCTAGTTCTGCACCATTGAACCAGACCCACCTGCTTTAGGGTTCCCTGACTGCCACTCGGACACACAGGCTGCAGTAGCTTCAGGACGAGGGTTCAGAGTAAGACCATCCCTGAGGGGACTGGATGATCCGTTCACAACCCTGGCTGCATGATGGAATCACCTGGGAGCTTTACAAACACCGACACTTGGGTCTCCGTCCCAGAGATTCTGACGTGACTGTTCTGAGCATCAGCGGTCCAGGACTGTCCCAGGATCCGAATGTGTAGTCAAGGTTTTGAGAACCTGCACTCTACAATGGAACTTCTGATTTAGATGGAACCTGTTCCATTGAGAAAGGCAAACTATACAAGCTCTGGAACCAAATATAATAAAATGATTTTTAAAAAGTGCGAAATTTTCATCATGTCAGGCACAAGGCAGTGTTGGGGCTGATGAATTATTGCTGCTTGTTTCTTTATGCTTTTCTGCAGCCCAGAATTGACTGGGGCAGTCTGGGTTATCTCAGTTCTTGAGGTTATGGGATAGGGTAGGGGAACAAGTGCCTGCTCAGCCTGGAAGGAATACAGAAGGGATGGTGTGTTCTGTTAGGGAGGAAGCAACCATTTACTCGGCGCCTCCTCTGAAGATGGCCCAGTAAGTCTTCAAAACAAGCCGGGCTTCAGTGACTTGTTGGAGGCATGGAGTGGCAGGGGAAGAGGGGGTTTCAAGCTCCTGGCTGTTGTGCTTGGAACCCAAGCCAGCTGCTGCCAGGACCCCAGCGTCCTTCACTCCCTGTGCAGAAATCTAGCTATGACCTTGGCAATTTATTGCATTTCTCTGAGTATCAATGAACTCTCATTTGCAAAATGAGCCAATGAGCAGGTGGGAGTAAGTGGGTTTTAAGCTAAAAAGAATGCCTGGTCTGGCCAAGAAGTCTGGTATCAAGACTGTACCACTTGTAAGCTGCTTTTTCATCTGGGCCCATAGCAATAACAATAAAAGTATCAGGTGACTCTAAGGTAGTGTCAACTCTGTGCCAGGCACTGGTTTACGGTAATTGTTCATTTACTTTCCCCAACCACTCTGTGAGATGGGAGCTGTTAGGATCCATTTTTACAGAACAGGAAAGGGAGGTACAAAGAAGTTAGTGAGTAGTCCAAGCCCACAACGCCAGTCTGAGAGCTGGGGCCCGACTCTCATCTCTCAGGCTCCAGGCACAAAAGTGTTAGTGTTTGCCTAGGGGTCTCATCATGCCCAGGGACCTGCTATTGGGCGGCAGCCAGGTGGCCATGTCTAGGTAAGTAGTGCCACTTTGGGTGGGACCACTGTCGCTGCCCCTTCAGGAACGGGGCCTTGATTTGGGGATGAGCGACAGCCTCCCAGTGTCCCGGCGCCCGGAGCCCGTAGGGTCCCGCAGGGATGGCCCCCCAGGGCGGCGTCCGGAACGGGTCCGGGCGGGGGCGGAGCGTCAGGCCAGCGCACTCGCCTCCCGCGCGGCCCGTCCCGGAGGAGCCGTCTCCGCCCGCGGCCCGCCCCCGCGCCGGCGGGGCTGGAGCTGGCACTGGAGCCGCGCCCCGCAGTGCTCACGCCCGGGCAGGCGCAGCTCGTGCCCGCCGCCCGGAGCCGGCTCGGAGCACGCGGCCGCCAGCGAGCGAGCACGGCCGGGCCGGCGCCCCCCGGAGCGGCGGGAATGTGACCTCCGCGCGCCGCGCCCGGAGCTCCTCGCTCGGCTCCCAGGGCGCCCGGCAGGGTGGGCTGCGCCCCTGCACGCCCCCACCGGCTCATCCAGGTAGGAGAACGCGGGAGCGGGCGGGGCTGGGTCGCTGGGGGGGCACTGACGGTGGCGTGGACACCGTTCTTTTGTAAGTTACCCTTGGCCGTCAGTTTGTTGTGTAAGAAGGTAATGGCCGTACAATCTGTGGGGTTCTTTTTTGTGTTTCTATTCCTGTGTGGTTCTGGAGGGTTGTTCTCTCTCTCTCTCTCTCTCTCTCTCTCTCTCTCTCTCTCTCTCTCTCTCTCTGTGTGTGTGTGTCTGTATGTGTGTGTGTGTGTGTTGCTTCCAGGCGTTGTCATCCAGCCACACTTAGCCGGTTTAGGAGTGTCTGTCCCTCCTAGGGTTTCAGGAGTGTCCTTAAAGGGTTTGGCTCGGAAGGGCCAGTCTCCTTAACGAGAATCAGTCTCCTTAACAAGATAGAGATGAGTGCTCTTGAACACGGGATGGGGGAGGCGTACTTGTGGCCCCTCTGGATTAAGGATGGTGCTGGGTGGCACGGCTACAGACAGCCAGAAGACACTCATTGACAACAGGTGTGTCTAGCCCTTTACAGTTTATAAGACCCGTTGCACTTGCAGCTCCTTTATCCTCCCAACAGAGACATGCTGTTATCACCCAAGGAAGCAGAAGCTTAGTAGGGTGCTTAACTTGTTGAAGGACTGGCACCCAGAAGGAGAGTGAGACCTCTGGACTCCAAACCCCATGCCGTCTACTTTAAGGCATGATGGTTCCCAGAGGTCCCTGCCTACCAAGGCTTTCTTCTCTGCCAGCTGGGAGGGATGAAGCCTGCTCAGCAGGGTGTGTGGATTCCTGCCAGGAGCAGCTGTCCACAGTGTTTTCTGGCAGCAGGGGATGCTCGCCAGATGGGCATGTTGCAGTGGTTTTTGCTCCAGGGCCTAGAAACCAAGGAAAGAATGTCTCTGGGCCACTGATGCCATGAAGAAAAGGTGAGCCGAGACCCATCCATCATGGAATGTGATGCCTGGGTCACCCTGGCTTAGTGGCAAGCTTCTGTCTGGAAGGTGAATGTAAAAGTGGAACTCCTCTCTGTGCTTATTGATGAATTGAGGAGAGCCAGGAGTGGTGCTGGGGAAGTTAACTACCGCTTTTCCCCCAATTCACTGTGCAACCATGGGTTTTTTCTTTCTTGGCTCCTTAAATTAATTTATTTAATATCCTGTTTAATATTTCATTTAATATTCTGTATTCATATCCTGTATTATGTTGTGTGCTAGACAGACTGGGATTCGATGGGAGAAGGGTCGTGGGACCCCTGATTTATTTCCAGTCTTACTTGGCTGGGTCCCATTCTGCTGTGCGTGGAGCGTCGCCGGCACCCATCCACTCTTGGGTGGCCTTCATGTAGTTTCAGAAAGGATATTTCACCTGAATTCTCACGTGACCAAAACCTCCATTTCTAATAGGCTGTACTGAGTCTGGTGTGGTATAACATGGCAACAGGGCTTTCTTAAGACTGAAACACATAGCATCTTTTGAGCAAATCCTTTACTGTTGGTGAAACACTACTTAATATTAGTTTCACTTCTTTATTTGACAAATGCTTATTAAACATCTACTATGTGCCAGGCACTGTTCTGAGTACTGAAGATGGAGCAGTGACTGACGTAGTTTCAAATCCATGCCCTCTAATGGATGTGAGTCATATGGGTGAAGTCACAAGGCATATGCAGTCCCTCTGCCCACAGACAGGGTTCTTAGAAATTTGATCCTTGAACAGAGTATGGGTACACTGGCTGCGCACAGAGAGGAGACCACTCAGCATCTCCAGTGGAACGGACAAGAAGATGGTGGACGAGGACACAGCTCTTTGGTTCCCTAAAGAATAGCAGAGTGCCGAGATAATCTCTGGGCTTAGCTGTGTACTTGGACCGGGGCAGATGGAAAACCTGTAGCTGAGATGCGTCAGTGGGAGGTGGGTGTCTATCTGGAAACAGGTAGAGCTGTTGTGGAGAGAGTGGTGGCAAAGCTGGATGATTGCAGCGAAACTACCACAGCCCAGGCTAAGTAGGTAGGTACAGAGATTATGATTATGATGTTACATGACAGACCCACTGTGACTTGTCACTTTCAAAGACAGAAATCATGAGGCACTGAAACTCTCTGGCCATGGCCCAGCCCCACATTCCCCATCTGCTGCTGTCAGCAGGCACACCGTTTGTGTTTTCCTCTCTTTGAGCTTGTCAGGTGGGCTGACAGGATCTGCACTGTCAGCAGCTTTGTTCCTCCCCACTGGCTCTCCGCCATGGCCCCAGGCAATGCTTCTGCAGCCTTGTGGCCCTGCCCAGCGTATGGGAGCGTGGGGGGTGGGGTGGGGAGGCTGACACCACAGTGATCCCACCGAGTGTTGAAAGGGGCTGAGGTTCCTCAAGGACCCTGGTCATACCTTTGGATTCTGCACTGTCTTCTCTTCATGCACGTGTCAGAGTAATGGAGATAAATGTTTCATTCCTACATGTTCAGGAGAGGATTTATAAGATGCCATAGTTAAAAATAGGATGAAACAAACAAGAGGGAGGACAAACTGGAGTTGAAATGAGCTTTACTTTCCCTTATCTGCAGGTGTACTTTCAGTAGTTTCAGTTACCCACAATCAACCACAATCCGAAAATATTAAATGGAAAATTCCAGAAATAAACAATTCATAAGTTTTAAATCACACACCGTTCTGAGTAGTGTGATGAAATCTTGCACTATCCTGCTCCTGCCCGGGATGTCAATCATCCCTTTATCTAATATCTCCATGCAGTGTGTGCTCCCCGATACCTGACACTTAAGTCACTTTGCAGACTGACTGTCCCGGGATCACAGTGCTTACTTTCAAATCACTCTTCTTTTACTTAATGGCCCTAAAGTGCAAGAGCAGTGATGCTGGCAATTCAGATATGCCCAAGAGAAGTCCTAAAATGCTTCCTTGAAGTGAAAAGGGATGTATGTATGGGAAAAAACATAGTGTATACAGGGTTTGGTACAATCCTTTGTTTCAGGCATCTAAGGAGGTCTTGGACATATCCCCCGGGGATATGTGTGTGTGTGTGTGTGTGTGTGTGTGTGTGTGTGTGTGTGTGGTGACTATAAAATGCAAACCTCTCTGAACTATATACTTGTAAGTTACCAAGTGGGGCTGCAAATGCGAGGTAAGCCTGGTGCCCCAGCCCTGCCTGTACCTTGGCACACTGAGAAGTGCCAGGACTGGACCACAGAGCAAACAGACTAGCATCTCCGGGGATGTGCCGAGGTGCGGTATTTTTGAAGCCCTCCGGGTGGTTCTAACACATCTCCAGGGTTGACAACAGCCAACACCAATACGTGTTCTTGCACGCTGTGGGAGAGAGCAAACCTGGTGGGGTACCGTTGGCCATATCCTCAAAATGAAGCAAAAGTGCTAAGGAGAGGTAAAAGCATTCCTGATACAGAGAGAAGCGGGAACTTTCTCCTGAAGTCCCCAGTTAAGAGGTGCAAAGAGCCAGTTTGAGGCTCTCTCTCGAAATACCCACATTGAAAATGCAGTTGGATAGCCGCATTTCAGTTGGACTGTAGGTGCTAATAGAAGGGGGGTGGGTGGGTCGAGGCATCCTGGGCTCTGCACAGCTGCCTGCCCAAACTGGCGAACTTTTGGACCTCGGAAAACACAGCCAGTCACTCCTGACCAAGAGTTAAATGGAAGAGTTCCATGTTGTCACTTTGGATTGGAGCTTCACACTTAATTCAAAACCCAACAGCCCCCTGTCATGCAAATATTAGGGGTACCAAAAAAAATGTATATACATGACGTGTATTCATGTTTTGTTATCAATATATATTGAATATTACAATTTTAAAACAGTGTTTTCTTTTCTTAAAATGTGTGTACATTTTTTTGGGTGCCCTCTGTATTTTTACGCACCCTTTTGAAAATTCTGAAGTAACATAATAAAACTTACCTACAACACAATTTCCAAATAATCAACATAATAACTAGATGTAAAGAATAACGAAAAGTCATTTATATTAAAATTATATATTTTTCGTGTGTGGATGCTTGGGCAGAGCCAAACTAGAACCCGATGAGGTCACCAAATGCTTTCTGTAGACTGGACTGTAGGACAACTTGGGACAGCTACAAGTACAGCCTGGAACAGAGGAGTCCTGGTGGTGGTCCAGACACCACTGAATGACGAGTGACTCTTGGTCAGGGGCTACATGGTGAAGCCTCCTCTTTTTGCCTGACTGGAAAGCAGTGGTTGGGGACACTCTCGCACACACAGTCAACTTTTTGACAAGTCTTACGTGGTAGGACTCAGTGTCATAGCTGTGCTGTGCTGGAGGGATGAAGGAAGCTGGAAAGGGACAGGAGACCAGAAGCAGTCCCATCTCTGGGTCTGGTTCCTGTTGTTCAGGAGTACTAGGACATTTGTAGGGGCAACATGGAGGCCTTGTTAAACTCCGGCCTAAGGGTCAAGAGGCTTGGGTCTCGCCAATTCCTGTGTGTAGCCCTTCTGTGACAGTAATCACATCCTCTGGGCCTCACCTTCCCCTTTGACCTGAAAACCCACCAATCTGGTGGCTTTGTACCTTGTAATAGCTGAGTACCTTAAATTTCACAGCACCACCTACAACCTCTGTGGTTATCTTTACTTTATCTTCATATCCTGTGTATGAGATTCTTTGATGATTAAAAATGTCCCTTGCCTCATTTGCACAGGTAAATAAGCCACACAAATCTACTGTGAGCTAGGCTTTTGGATCCGTCCACTGATAGGAAGATTGCCAAACTATCAGTGTTTCTTGGACTTTCTGAGAGGTTAAGTGTTTTCCGTTGCCTCTTCTGTTGTGGAGTCTTGTTGGCCCATATGTAGTTGTGTAAAGCTTTTCCTTGGAGAGACATCCCTGAGAGAGTTGAGTTGAGTTTTAGGAGGTCTGTGTGTCGCTTATCTCTAGGACAGAAATAGCCACCCCACATTCAGAGACCCCTCTGAGTCACTTCCATGTTTTCTTTCCCTGTCTCAAGTGGGGAACCATCCTGGGGGTGTCCTCAGTAGTTAGGATTAGGTGGTCCCATGGGTGTGAGTTTGTGGACCCCTGATGCTTCCATTTTGCATGATTGGGACTAAATAGAGATGACTGTAGGTGTTGATGGAGGGTAGTGCCTCTCAGATTTTCCCACCAAACGACTCCTCGGGTGAAATGAAAAGCAGATGCTCAATTCAGCACTCCAAAGTGACTTACCTTAAGGGGTACTTCTTTGATACCTCATGTATAATCTCTTGAAAATTTTTCTTTCCACTTTATAACAGAGCTGTAGTTTCTCTAATATGAAAATAATAACTTCCCCCAGAAAATCCGTGGGTAAAGTCAGTACCCCAGAAGATAGACTCCGAGTTTCCCAGCTGTCTACTGCTTCTTCTTGGGGGTTTGTGGATTCTAGTTTCAGAAATAAGAACTTGCATAGGTGCAGAATTCTCAAGGATTTTCTACAACTGTGCGGTTCTATGGCTTTCGTCTTTAAAACTGATATTTTTGGTCTTAACACTATAGGAGATTGTTTAATAGCTGTTAGGATCCTTGTAACAGGTGACGATCATAATTATGGGTTTTGTTTTAATATCATAACCCATTCCCCAGACATGTTTCCACTGGTTCTCAATAGAACTGGAAGTTGTGACATTTCCTGATCTAAAGAACCTGCTTTAATCCTTGCTTTTCCTGGGAACTCATCCACAGTCATGTCTCAGTTCTAGTCAAGAGCCTAATTACAGTTGGAGCCTAATCCTCTGAATATTTCTCCGTCATGTCAAATATACAGAGGGTACCAAAAAAAATGTATACACATTTTAAGAAAGGAAAACTGTATTAAAATTGTAATACTCAATATATGCCGATAACAAAAGGTGAATACAAGTCACATTTGACTTCTGCCATGACAAGAGGTGCTCAGAGTGGTTACCATCAATGTCCAGACACTTCTGATCATGGCGAACTACTACTTCTTGAGCAATGTTGACCAAAGTATCCGCTTGTATACATTTTTTTTGGCACCCCCTATACATCCATACACATGTTGATTAATGTTTGGGATGAGAAGCTGTATTAAATGATGGTGTGTATGTATTTATGAGGCACTCATAAATGGTGTAAAGAGTGAGTTGGTATGAGGTGGAACGTGGGAAGTACAATTAGTATTTCTTTTTCAGTTGCAGAAGTGGGCCTCTGTTACGTCTAGTACTTGGAAAATGAAGGATTCACCAACTGTCGTCTCTTCCCTTGTCTTGAGTTTCTCTGGAAAGTCCCCATTTAAGAGCAATTTTGAGGCGGTGTCTTGAAATGACTCCCATTGAAAGTACAGTTTAATAATCGCACGTCAGCTGGACTTGAGGTTTGTCTTCCTCAGAACTTCCCTTAGACCCAGGCCCTGGAGAGTTCTGTACTTCATCTTAGCCAGTCACATGCCTTGGCATGGCCAGCAGTTGGAGGGCCAAGAGGACGTGCCCACTTGGAACTTGTGCACACCAGTACCTCGCCCTTGACCATGATCCTGGTACCCAGAGGGACAGCTGGAATTCCCTGCCCAAGCCACCTGGACTCTGGTGCCAGGGCCTGTGTGGGCCTCTTTCCTGGGTCATTGCCTACGGACTCCACCGCTTGTGTGCCTCCCTGGTGTGAAGAGTGGCCAGGGCTATATGGGGGAGATGGACGTGGACGTGTGCACGCTCAGGGGTCCTCACAATATGGGCTGGAGCTGGGGGCAGGCAGGGAAGCCAGGGTTGGAGATTAGTGTAGCTAGAAACAGCACAAGACACACAGTAGGACTGCTGTGTGCTGATGCTGGATGGGGCAGTGCAGCCTGTGCTCAGACACTGCCCCCAGCGCTAGTACCTTTGCTGCTACTCTCATCATACTGCTCGTGATGTCTGGGGTGTGTCTCATGCATGCCACCTCGGCCACAGGCCTGGCTTCTGTCCGGGAAGGCAAGATTCACAATGTGGGGGAATTCCTCAAGAATAAGGAGGAAATTTCTCAAGAACAAGAAGGCATTAATAGACACCATATGGCTACAAGTAGGAACAAATGCTCCTCCCCCTGCACAGGGGTCCTGGGTCTTGAGGAAACCACCTAGGTTCTTGTGACAATCCTTCAGTCCCCCAGCTGTCACTTTTCCTATGTCTGCTCTGGGCATGGAATTTCTTGCAGAGTGACAGGATGGCACTAAAGAGGAAGTCAGTCCTTCCTGGAAGTGGGGATCCTATTAGGGTCCAATATGTTCCTCGTAAATTCTTATACTTAATCTGCTTTTGGAATTTAGTTCAAGTTGAAATTTTCTCATTCTGGGTCTAGTCGGACATTGCTTCATGCCTCAAACGTGCATTTGTGTTTTATCTTCAGTAGACAAGTAGCTTTGTAAGTTCCATGTACCACATAGTCATGTTGTTGTGCACTGACGTTTCTAAGTATGTTGTAATCACCAAAAAGCAATGGGAGCTACACTTGGGAAGTCCACAATGGCCAG
Organism: Rhinolophus hipposideros; assembly: GCF_964194185.1. NCBI lineage: Eukaryota > Metazoa > Chordata > Mammalia > Chiroptera > Rhinolophidae > Rhinolophus > Rhinolophus hipposideros. The sequence goes on along the minus strand of NC_138058.1, from coordinate 9,017,344 downwards.
CTTTTTCATGTGATTGTCACAGCAAGCCGTGCTTCCTGTTTTCACACTTGGTCCCTACTGATTGCCCCGTGCTGGGTGTGAGAGTCCCAGTGCTTCACCCCTGCACAGCAGCTGGAAGCTGCTCTACAGGGTGTTAGCAAGTCTGGAAATCCCTTAGGTAACCTAGGTAGTAGGCATCGCTGCAGCTCAGGTAGGAAGGGGAGCGGTAGGCTAGTTAATTTTTTGGGGGCAGTTAATCCTTTCTCCTTCCTTAATCCTTTAATTTATGTGGAAAATTCATCTGAAAAACCGCACAGTGGAATAAATCTGTGACTGTTTATTACTGCTGATACTTTCTAAAAGTATATATTGAATTTTATTATAAACCAATTTCAAAAATTACAACGGGCTTCGCTAAGTTGTTACTGAAGAAGGGAGGTTTTACTTGCCCGGTACTTCTGGTGTTAATAGCTTCTGACTCTAGTCCTGCCCCCACTGATTCCCACAGAATCTTCCCCATCCTCTGGCTATGAGCCCTTTGTCTAACTCCTTGGTTTTCTACCTTCTCCAGCATGATTCCCAGCTGCAGACCCCAACAGTAGTTCCCCTTGCATTTCAGTTCTCTGACTTACATATAGTACCCATATTTCATCCTTGCCCCTCTTCAGACTAAGCCAGGTTTTCATTCGTATGTGGTCTAATGCAAAGACGGTGGGTGGATGTCTTCCTCCCTCCCTCCCTCCCTCCCTCTTTCTCTCTCTTTTCCTTCCTACTCTTCTCTTCCCTCTTAACTGTGAGGTGTGATCAAACAATACGGTGAATGCTGCTGCTTCCATCCAACGGAAAGGCAGGGGTCTTCAATACAGGAAGCGGCACACTGAACCTTAGTAACAGTGTGTGACAAGTTTCAACTTGTTCAGTGCAGTCCGTCAGGTTGTGAGCTATGGTTGAGAGAATGTGGGTTTTAAAGTGTGCCCTAAATCATCTTCCATCATGACAATGTTCCGTGCCACACATGGCTTCTGGTATAAGGCAATTTCTGTCAAACAAAAACATTACAGTGTGTCCTCGTCCACCTTAGTCACCGGATCTGGCACTGTGTGACTTCTGGCTTTTCCCCAAAATCAAAATGATTCAGGATATCAAGGCAGCCACAACAGCACAAGTAAAGACACTCACGAAAGAGGATTTCCAGAACTGCTTCAGAAAATGGCAAGAACAATGGGATAAGTGTGTTCGAAGCAAGGGGGAGTATTTTGAGGGGGATTAATGGCAATGTGTCTTGTACTGTAGTAAAACATTTTTTAATCTGAACATTCACTGTATATTTTGATCACACTTCATATTTATTATGCTCTTAACACATGCAAGATGTGTAGGATGGGGTCTCCCTCACAGGATTATGGGAGAGGAGATGGGCTGCTCTGTACCTTTCTCCCCTGGCCCAGGAAGGGAAGGCCAGCAACTAGGGGAGCCCCCCAATCAATGCTGCCAGAGGGAGAACGTTTGTGACTCTGTTCCTGGCTGTGGAGGAAGGGGGTGTCCACAGGGGCCCCTAGGGGAGGCTTCTGATCAGAATGCTCTCAGAGCTGGTCAGAGTCACAAAAGCAGCTGGTGGACTAGGGTGAGTACAGTTTGTATAAATGGGCAAGGAGAAGAGCCTGAAAGGCAATGGGGAGCTGGAAGGTGAAGGCGGGACGGTGGCGTGGGGGTGGCCTCAGCCCAGGGGGCAAAGAGGTGGGGGGTGGGTAGGGCCAGGTGCTGCAAGCTGTCCAGTAAGATGGAAACAGAGGGCCCTTTGCTTGGGCAGTATGCTTCAGGGGAGCAGTGAGCCTAGGCGGCAGCTGGTCATGCCGTTCCACACTGGGTGGGAAGCAGAGGAAGTGAAGATAAAATTTCTTTTAAGAAGTTCCTGGGGCAAAGAGGAAGAGGGAAAGTAAAGTGGTTAGGGGGACGTGGGATGTCAGTGCCTCTGCAAATAAAATCATTCTTCTTGCCCATCCTTCTCTCCCTCCCCCAATATATTAATTTTTCTCGCATTCCCCATGTAATTCCCATCAGCCACAGTCATTTCTGGAACGCACTACGAGAGGCTGGGGGGACCTTGGTGGGGGGATGGGCCAGGGAATCATATAGTCTTCTCTTTGATTCCACGGTATGTTATGATTCATGTTGATGAGCCAGTGTGCCTCTGGCATCTTAATGTGATGCTGTGTCCTGTCTCATACATCTAAAGTGAATAATAAGGTGGTATTTAGTCCATCTCATTGAAGCAAAATGTTTGGTGTTAAGTTAGTCAGGCTGTTTTATGACTGGGCATTAAAAGGCCTATGCTCAGACCAAGCTTTTCAAAAGCCTAAGGAAATGATTCAAACTTCAAAACGAGAGTGGGGGCGGAGGGGGGGGGAGAGAGAGAGAGAGAGAGAGAAATATTCCAAAATACTGAAAGTAAACTGCAAAAGCAGAGAAGGAATGGTGAGATGTCACCAGGACATAACAGGAGAGCAGTCACAGCTTAGGCTTTCTGAAGTTATTTCAAATAATGTAATTTGCAAAGCAGGAATAGTCATACGCTTGGTATAAGGAAGAGCGAGCACTGAGAAGGTGTACCTATTTTTGAAAAGGGCCTTTTCATTTTGTTCTGGCATCTGGTGCACCTCTCTGAGCTTTACTCTCCATGTGTGTGAGGCCGTGAATTTCTTAGAGGTGGTTTGACTCATTTATGCATCTCTGTGTCTAGTAAAGTGCCAGGTACGTGTGTTTAGTCAAAAATTGGTGGTGGTGTCAAGCTCTTTTTATTCCTCACCCCATGATACTTGATTTTTGAAACTGTGGAAGACACACTCCCTAAACATACAACTCATTTCCATAAGCTTCATAAGCTTCATTGTTTTTTTTTTTTGACCCCTCTTGAGATCTGTGTGGCAGTCGGTGACTTGAAAGTTACGCTCGTATGTGCTCTTCCTTCCCCAGGTAGACACATCCCTTAAAGATGGTGACTCTCTCCTGAGCTGCTGGACCACTTCCTACGAGAACAGACCTTCTCCGAGGTAACAGGGCTGGGTCACCCCTGGGGCCCACCGACCTTTTCTCATAAACAGCTGAAATCCTGCACGCTCAGTTTCAGGTGGTCCTGGCATACCTTCCATTGTATACAGAACATTTTATTTTTTTCAGTACATTTCTATTTGGGACAGCTCCAGGGTTTTATCAGGTTTCTGAAGGGGTCTGCGAGTCCATTTAGAGCCACTGCTCACCCGCTTTCCCAGGGTCACCTTCCCTAGAGTGACAGCTATGACCTGTGTGATGATGGCTCCCAGTTCAGTGTCTTCAGGGCTTTCTCCAGTTCCAGGCCCTGCTGTCTACTTGACTTAGCGTTTGGTTTATGCTCCGATTCTCCATTTCAGTTGGAGACTTCACTGCTCACCTAGTCCCAGGAGATGCAGGCCTCTCGGCATCTCCTCAGGCTGTCTGTGGATGCCAGAACCTGCCCTCCTTCCCTAGATCTGTCCCCCACTGCCCCCCCGCCCCCCAGTGAAACAGGACTTATGCCTCCCGACCCACTCAGTCACCTCTTCTTTTGCTGCCTTTGAGGTGGTCTCAGATCCAGGTAAGGATCTGTGTGTCTATCACTGCTGGCTGGCTCACACCCACAGCTTCTCTGATCTGGACACCCCTCCCCATCACGGCAGCCTGCTCTCTCCGCCTCCCCTCTTGTCTCCAGTTTATATTCCACACAAGTGCCAGAATTTCTTTAAAAAAGTGAAAATCTGATTGTGCCCCACCCCTTGGCTTAAAACCTTTAAATGATTTTTTTGGCCACCTACTAAGTGCCGTCCCAACGCCTCAACAAGACTCCTCCGGTTTGGGGCACTTTCAGCCTCTCCTGCCTTGCTCGTGTTACCCCACCTTTGCTTTATGCACCAAGCACAACAGTACTGATCTCCTCCATACTCTCCCCACCACCTCACGCCTCTCCAGGAGTCCTCCTCCAGGCTGAGTTAGGGTGCTGCCTCCCTCAAACCTTGACATTTTTTCCCCGTCGTGGACACTTCCGAATCATGGTATAGCTCTCTAATGGATTTGCTCTCTTTCCCTGCCATTTGATGAGCTCCTTGAGCCAGGCCCAGGATCATTATTCCTATTTTTGTTCCCAGGGCCAAGTGTAGATGCAGGCATGTAGTAGATATTTAATATACAATGGTTGAGTTTGGCAGTGAATGGATAAATGAATGGGTACCTGAAAACATTTTTCTACAACTTTTATTTGTCATCATAGCGTGGGGTGACTTACAATGGCTAACACTTGAGGGTGACCATTTGCCAGACAGTGTTCTCAGCCCTTCCCTTGTGACAACTCCTTTAATCCTTACAATTGTCAACAAATACTGTTATTATTATCCCCATTTTGTTAAATGGCAGAACTGAAGCACGGAGGCTGAGTGCTATCGATTGGGTGTGTGGAAGATATCTTGTAGTCACATGTGGCCAAATGCCTAAATTGTGACCAGCTAGAGAAGCAGGTTCTCCTTTTATATTTTATTTTGTTCATTTAAACATTTTTTACTGTTTTTGTCTCTGGCACTAGCACTCTGCCTGACATACAGTAGAACACAAACGTTTCCCTTTTTTCCTTTCCAGTGTCCTCACTCTCTTAGGTCATGGGACCCTCTCTCTCATTCCATTGCCTAGAGCTGACCTCTGGCCCCAGGGTCCTGGGGACTGATATGGAGTCAGAAAAATCCCCTGCTGGAGGGAGGGGCCACTCCCACTCCCTTGTTTTTTTTTGCAGAAAAATTTTAGGGCAGGCAAAGTGAAATCTGGACTCATGGGCCTTGGCTCCCGGGCTTTATTTATTTATTAGAGCAGGAAGGGGTCTGAGATCATCCAACTCATTGCCCACCCGTACAGATGAGGAAACTGAGGCCCAAGGAGGAGTCATTTCCAATATCACCCTGCCCTGTGGCAGCAGGCCCCTGGCTTTGGACTTGAAATTATTAAATATTCTTTGCTCACCATTAATTTGGAATTTTATCTCGAGATACGCTCTGTATAATTCAGTCTGGCATCTTCCTTTCTTTCTCCCCTGCCTAGTAATCAGACAAGCCAGATCTTGTAACTAAATGAACAGCTGACAGTGCTCAGTTGGTTTTATAACGCCTCTGTTTATTTATTTATCTATAAACTAATGGGTGAATAATTGATTAACCTGGAACTGCTAATTGGGCAACATTTTAACCCTTTGTTTTCTTCCTCTCCAGCAGAGAGGCTTAAAATATTTCCTCAAAGTTACAGGAAGAGCAAATAGGCCAGGGTGTAAGACAGCAAAGCCTTTTACCTTATTTTAATAATCTGAATACAGTTTAAAGGTAAATATGATAATGATACTATAAATCTAAGCTAATTTGGGAGAAGGCCAATTTATATGACTAAAATCTCAGAATTACAGGACACTTAACGAATGCAGTCTTACTGCTCTGAGGTAGGATTAAAGGCATGAGCCAGGCTACAGATCACTGTCCTCACGCTGGAGGTAAACTGAGGAGAAGGTGAGCGGGGGGTGTCTCTTGTGCTTGGAGTCTTTTTACCTGCAATCTTTTTACCTGCAGTCTTTTTACCTGCAGTTAGACACCTGCAGGAGTCTAACTACCTGCAGTTATTTAAAAAGCACATTATAACATTTTTTTATACCTTTAAATGCCACTTCTTAAATAGAACATTTTCCAGCTACTATTGCAAAGATTGCATGCCATTAGAATTTGAATCAGTGATGTCTTACTTAAAATGTTTTGTGTTTGCAATTAACTTATAGCTACAAATAAGAATAGAGGCAAATTTAATCTGTAAAAAAATGAAAAAGCAGATTTTTTCAAAGCGTGAAACTATCAAAGCATGGTCTGCTCTGGACATTGCCACTGAGGTGGGGTAGAGGATTTTTTCATTCATTGCATGAGATTTTCTTCAGGGCTTCTGAGTTCCAAGTTCTGTGCTGGCTGCTGTGGGTGTCGTGGTTCCTGCTTTGGTAACAGCAGTAAAATGTGCCGAAGACTCTGACCAGCAGGAACACAGGTTGCTGTGGGAGCTCAGAGGAGAAAGACCTAGCTAGGCAAGGAGTCTGGGGCTCCCTGGGCAGGGTGCGCAGAGAGTGACTCGGGCTGGGCTGAGACCTGAGGGATATGGGAGGTGGCCAGGTGAAGGGTGGAGGGAATCCTGAAGGCAAAGGCTGTGAGCTGGAGAGCAGGGCAAGGTGAGGGCTGACTTAGAGACCGGGGTGGGGGAGGGGATGGGGTTGAGTCTAGAGATGTAAGTCGGAGCCTCAGCACAAAGAACCTGTACACTTTGCTGAAGAGTTTGGACTTTTTCAGGTGCACTGGAGAGCCGGTGAAGGTGTTTTGAAGAGATTATTTGGTAACTGGGAGTCTGTAGGCTCCCTGGCTTGAATGGAAGCCTTGAATCCGCAGGCAGAGAGCAGTAAGGAGTCTGTTGACATCATTAATCCAGGCAGGAGCTGGTGATTGCTTGAGCATCAGCAGTGGGTGTGAGTGAAGTGGGTAGGCTTGATGACCTAAGAGGCAGACTGGTCAGGGCCAGGTGAGAGAGCGGCTCTGGAGTGGGGGCCTGCAGACAGGGTCATTGAGCTCAGAGCTCTTGTTGGGTGGGCGCATGGTCGATGTAGGGCTGTGCTGTGCCCCCACAGCACTGGGGAACAAGTTTGGTGGGAAGAGAATGAGTTTGGTTTGGGGCCTAATGAGTTTGAGGTACTCGTGTGCCCTCGAATAGATTTGTGCAGAAGTTCCCTGGAGGTTCCAGACTGGAACTTACCGTACATAATTGTAAGAACGCCATTCAGGAGCATGTAACAGGAACACTCAGAGAGGAAAAGAGGTGATACTGAACATTAAGTTCGTTTGGGTTTGAGAAGTTTAGAAAGGTAGGCCAAACTGAGTTTTTCTTTTTTACATTCAATGGCTATTATTTTAGTGACTTTGTTTTTGCAGATAAGGTGATTGTATGGTCTCCTTCCAGCACGAATCAAGTGCCTATTCTGATTAAATCTCCTGCCTTGTCTGTAGACAAAGTATTATGTAACTAAAATAATAAAATACCGGGACCTCTGTTTAATATGTAGTCCTATGGCTGACCGATACCTCTTGTAGCTGATGCTATGTTGGTGGGGCCTGCTTCTCCCTTGGGGGCTGGAAGGGGGTGCTATGGAGGTTTTATTTTCTTTGGGATAATGATTAATACATGCTCATTGTAGAAATTTTAGACAGAAAGCCTCACAGAATGGGAAAACCTCCCAACCACAAGAACCAACCCATTTTTAATATATTGTTACCATTTCGTTTAGTCCTTTGGGGTGTATTTCCATGCAGTGATATCATTTTATACTAACGATTTAGTTTCATACCTTAGAAGATGAAAGTGGGATCATTGAGCTGGACCTGGAAGTGTGAGGAGACGTTTGCAAGTGGGTCCTATTAGTGGGATGCCTTCCAGGGAGGGAACAAATCCGCTTAAGTAGAGGCAAGCAGGTTTAAGGGTCTAGTAGATGTCTATTTGGGATGTAGCATAGATAATATTTTGGGGAAATTTAAATGATATTCAAGACTGGAAATGAATATTGGGACAGATGATGACGTTTTACTAATCTTAAGTTGTTTGAGTTTGTCCCCAGTTCTGTTAAAAATCTTCATTCCCTTTCCCCCCATTTTCTATACAGAAGCAGGATCACATTAATGACGTAGGGAGATGAACCCATCAGTATGATTTGGGGGTGGTCAGGGTAGGGGAATAGGTGGAGAGTCAATGTAGGTAGTTTTAGAGATTTTCTGGAATAGTAACATTTTTATTTTTGTTTTTCTTCCATTCCTCTCTTTCTTCAGGAGAATATGAAAGTGTTACTCAGGCTTGGTTTTTTCATAACTCTACTGATTTCTCCTATGGAGGCTGGTAAGTTAAGCATGTCCCTGTGTTCCTGTCTACTAAGAAAATCTGTTATTTAGAATACGTGAAGTACCTTACCTAACAGAGTCATTTTTCTTACCCGTTTCTGTTGAATGCCAGGATACAGAGCCTTCTGGTCATAGAACTATACTGCCAGAGGTTCCTTTCAGCATCCTCACTTCTCATTCTCTTGTTTACAAATTGGGAAACTGAGGCCTAGTGAGGTTAAGAGCCCAAGGTCATTTGTTTAATTTCAGAGCAAGGGCTCAGAGCTAGGTGTCCGGTGTCTGGTCCAGGCCTATTACCACTGTGTTGCTGATTGAAGAGTATGAGATGGAAAATCCTGGCTTTCACTCAAAAGAGGTGTTAAATGTCTGTATAAACCCACAGATGGAAACCATCCAGAGACAGTTCTTTGTTTTCTCTCTTTATTCCTTTTACTCTCTTTCCCTCTTCCTCCATTACTTCCTCCACTACTAAATGCATATTACAAATGCATTTAGCCGGTACCTTGTGCCAGGCACTAGGTGCTACGGATACAGAAGGGAACCATCCAGACAAATGTCTACCTGCAGGGGATTTACCTTCCAGAGGGAAGAGAGATCATAGATTAGATAAATAAATACTTATTATGTCATATGGTGACAAGTGTAGAGAGAAAAACAGCAGGAAAGGAAGATATAAAGTTTTGGAATTAGGGAGGACAGAAGATTTAAATTTTTTGATAGTGGTCTCGCTGAGAAGTTGACTTTTGAGTCAAATCCGAAGGAGGAAGCTATACAAATATCAGGTTGGGGTGGGGAAACATTCCAGGCAGCATGTTCCAAAGCCTTGAGGCCAAGCTTACTACTGGCATGTTCCAGGAACTAAAATACTAGTGTGGTTGGAGCAGAGTGAAAACTGAGGGAGGTGATAAGGGATGAGGTCATTTGGGTAATAATACCTGTCAAATGCAGATACGTTAAGTAAGATGATGTCTGAGAGATGTTTATTTGATTTAGCAACTTAAAAGTCATAGGTGACTTAGGTCAGAACAGTTTGGTGGAGAGGTGAGGCAAACCCCAGGTCTCTAGCTGAGACCTTACTTAAGGTTTACTCTTTTTATCACTACTATTGTTATTGTTATTGCTACTCCTAGTAGCTAAATACTAGGAGTCTTCACTCTGTTCAGGTACCATGCTAAGTGCTTAGTCAATTTATTTCGGTTCTGTTTTTCAACAACTTTATTGAGGTTATAACTGACATACAATACACCACACATGTTTAAAGTATACAATTAGATGTGTTAACCTACATATCGAGCCTGAAATCATCATCACAATCAAGATAATGAATATATATCTATCGCTCTCTGAAGTTTCCTTTTGACCTATGTTTTCTGTAGTGTGTGGCTACTGAAATCTCTCCCTGGTCACCTAATGATTGGTCAACAGTTTCCTTAGATTATTTGACCCAATAAATCCTCTATCCTTTGGGTGGGGGGGGGGCTCTATGTTTGTTGGGGTGTGTCTTCAACACTTAGGTTGTTCACAGCTCTGCCTTAGCCTTCACTTTCTGCTTGCGCATGACCTCAAGTTCATCCATATTTAAGAGACTGGTGTCTTCTCTGTTTTTTCCTGGGCATGTACACAGCCCTGCATACATGTGCACTCTTCGAGATTATCCAGTAACTTTTCAAATCCCCATGTGCACATTTATTTCCCCAGATTTTCCTTTTTATTTTGGCAAGTTGATATCACAGAACTGGGCTGCAATGTTAAACAGTTGCCACTGATTGCTTTCTTTTAACAAACATTCTGTGAAGAGGGCTTTTCCTATGGAGCTCTGAGTTGATAACAACACTCTCTGTGAGCGTAACTTTCCCAGGGAGCTGCCAGTCAGGTGAAATCATGGAACGACTTGCTAATGTGATTTTTTTGAGGAGCTCCAAACCGCATCTGCTCTTGCAAGCTTGCTAGTTTTAACAGCTACTGTGTTTATAAAGCTGCTGTTTTTCAAGGTTATAGTGGAGCTGGGAAGAGTGGGGAATAAGAATGGTTTAAGTTACAAATCCTGCTGCACTACTGAGACTTAGCTGGTGGTAGTGGTATTTTTAAGTAAATGTTCTGATTATTGCAAGCCTTTAATTTTGAAAAAAATTTTCCAGTCTTTTTGTTACTTTTATGGAGTTGTAAATTTATGGAGACCCTCACTCTGCCGTTCTGGAAATCCTGCCTCACAAGTTTTTGTTTTGTTTTTTGCATAAGGATATCCAATTTGTTGAAAAGACTATCTTTTCTCCACTGAATTTCTTTTATACCTTTGTAAAAATTTAGTTGAATGTGTTTGCGTAATTTATTTCTTGGACCTTTATTCTGTTTCAGTGAGCTGTTCATCTTTATGCCAATACTAAACTGTCTTAATACCTCTGGCTTTATAATAAATCTTGAAATATGGCAGCGTTACACTTTCAAGTTTGTTCTTTTAAAAATCAAAGTTGTTTTTGACTATTTCTATATGAATTTTAGAATGAACTTAATTTGTACAAAAAGTCCTGCTCAGATTTTGGTTGGGATTGAATTGAATATAAATCACTTTGAGGAGAACTGACACCTTTACAATATCAAGTTCTCTGATCTATGTACAGAGTATATATTTCTTCATTTATTTAGAGCTCATTTAGTTTATTTAAGCAACATTTTATAATTTTCATTGGATAGGTCTGATGCATCTTCTGTTGATTTATTCTTAATTATTCATATCTTTTGATGTCATTATAAATGGCATTTAAGAAAAATTAGGTGTTTAATTATTCTTAGCTAGTATATGCAAACACATTCACTTTTACATATTCATATTGTAACTTATGACCTACTAATCCTTCTATGTCTTTTATAGATTTTGTAGCATATTCTACATATTTGATCATGTTGTTTGCAAATAAAGACATTTTGCTTTCCCTTTCAATCTGGATGCCATTTTTTTCTTGCTTTAATGTACTAATTAGATCTTCCAGTACAATGTTGAATAGAAATGATTAGAGGGAACACCTTTACCTTGCATCTAATCTTACTACATAAGAGAGCTGTCAGTTGTGATTTTCATAGCTGTTCTTTAGTAGATTCATGAAGTTCCCCTCTATTCTTTGCTGAGAATTTTTATTAGGATTTTGTCAAATGCTTTTTCTGCATCTACTGAGATCCTTTTATATAGTTTTTTAAATCTTTTAATATATGGAATTTCATTGATTAATATTTTTAAATGTGAATTCAACTTTGCATTTCTAGGATGTTATGTATATCATAATGCATTATCCTTTTTTGACATGTTGAAGGATTCAATTTGCTAAACTATTTTAAAGAAGTTGTACATCTTTGTTTATGATGAAGATTGGTTTGTGGTTTTCTTTTCTTGTTAAAGTCTTTGGTCTTTGTATTGAAGTAATGCTGAACCTCAGAGTGAATTGAGAAGTCTTAGTGAATCTTCAACTTTCTGGAAGAGTTTGTGTAAAATTCATGTTATTTCTTCCATGAATATACCAGTGAAGCCATCTAGGCCTGAAATTTTCTTTGTTGGAAGGTTTTTAGTTGCAAATTCAATTTCTTTAATATCTGTCGGGCTATTTGGGTTACCTATTTCTCCTTGAGGGAGATTTTATAGTCTCTGCCTTTCAAGGATTTTGCCTGTTTCACATAAATTGTTGAATTTAATGGCATAAAGTTGTTCTTAATAGTCCCTTATTACTCTTGTAAAAGTGTTTTCATGAGAGGTGTCACCTTTCTTTTTTTTCCTGGTCAATCTGGCTAGGGATTTTGTCAATAGTGTAGATTTTCTGAGAACTAGCTTTTAGTAGCTTTGATTTTCTTTATTTTCTGTTTTCCATTTCATTGATTTTCTCTTGGTGCTATATAATTTACCACCTTCTGCTTACTTTGGGTGTATTTTTTCCCTGATTTCTTAAGTGGGAACTGAAATCATCATTTTTACATCTTTTCTTTGTAGATAGGATTTAGTGCTGTCAATTTTCCTCTAGGCATTTCTTCCATTGCACTCCACAAGTTTTGACATGTATTTTCCTTATTCAGGTCAAAATACACTCTAATCTCCCTTTTCATTTCTTTTTCATTTGACTCGCGGGTTATTTAGAAGTGTGTTTTTTATTTTTTAAATATATTGGGAATTCTTAGATATCTTTCTGTTATTGTTTTTTAATTTGATTGCATTGTCATCAGAGAAAATGCTTGTCTAATTTGAATTCTTTTAAATGTATCAGTTATGGGGTTATGAGCAAAAGTGTGGTATATCTTGGTAAGTTTGTTGTTGGTTGATATGTTCTTCACATCCTCTATATCATTACTGATTATCTGTCTAATTGTTCTACTTGGTCTATCAATTATTGTGAGTAGGGTATTAGAATCTTTGACTGTAATTGTGGGTTTTTATCTATTTCTTCTTGCGGTTCTATCAGTTTCCTTCATACATTTTGAAGCACTGTTAGTGAGAGAGTAAACATTTAGGATTGCTATGAACCTCTTGATGAATGACTCCTTTATCATAGTGAAATGACCTTTTTTATTCCTGGTTATATTCTTTCTTGTAAAATCAACTTTTCTTGATAACAATAACCAACTTAAACTTTCTTTTGGTTTGTGTTAACATGGTATATTCCCCCAACATTTTTTTAAACTTTTAACATATTTGTGTCGTTGTATTTAAAGTGTGTGTGTGTATGAGAGCATGCAGTTGGAGCCTTCTTTGTTTATCTAATCTGACCATCTCTGCCTTTTAATTGGGGTGATTAGACCATTAATTTTTTATATGATTATTATTATGTTGGGATTAATTTTAGGATCGTGCTATTTTATTTTCTGTTTGTTCCTCAATTCTTTGTTATTTTTTTCTCTTTTTTGCTGCCTTTTGGGTTAATTGAGGACATTCATGATTCATGTTGGCTTATACTAGTAAACATTTTTGTTTTTTAAATAACTGCTATAGGACTTCTAGTACACATTTTTAACTTATTGCTATGTATCTTTAACTGATACTATACCATTTCACATATAGTATAAAAAAATTAAACCAGTATACATCCATTTCTCCCTTCTTGAACTTTTTGTTACCATACATTTTACTTCTTTGTATATTATAAATCTCACAATACTTTATTATTTTTGCTTTGAACAAAAATAATAATTCTGTGTTTTTAAAGAGATTAAAATAATAAGAAAAAAAAATTTATAATTACCCATGTAGTAAACATTTCTGGTGTTATTTATTCCTTTGTGTAGATTCATTTTTCATCTGATATTGTTTTCCTTATTTCTGAAGGACTTCCTTATGTTTTTCTGGTAGTGTGGGTCTACTGATGATGAATTTTTACAGCTTTTATAAATATGAAAAACCTATTTATTTTGCTTTTATTTTTGAAAGATACTTTTACTGAATATAGATTTCTAGGTTGATGTTTTTTTCTTTCAGTACTTATCTGTATTCCATTCTCTTCTGGTTTATATTGTTTCTGTCGAGAATGCTACATCATTTTCATCTTTTTTTGGTGTAGTTTTCTTCATGCTTCTTTTTCTTGGGGTTCATTGTGACTTGGGGGTCTGTGAGTTCATTATATTCAGAAAATCTTGAAAAATTTCAAATACTTTCCTGTTTTACCCATCTCTCCTCTTCTTCAGGGATTCATATAACATGTATTGAAGTTGTCCTTCAGTTAACTAATACCGTATTTATTTTGTTCTGTTATTTTTCTCTCTGTATTTGATTTTGAGTAGTTTCTAATGCTATGTCTGGAAGTGGACTACTAGTCTTTCCTCCTGCATTGTCAAATCTGCCATTAATCACACCCAGTGTTATATTTTTAAGTCAACATTGTCATTTTCATGTCTAGAAGTTTGATTTAGGGTTTTAAAAACCCAAACTCTTTCATGTCTCTTCCCAACATGTTTGATCTAGCATCTTGAAGAAATGGAACACAATATTAGTAACATTTAACTTTTCCATTTATTAATTCTATCATCTCTGTCATTTCTGGGTCAGTTTTGAATGACTGATTGTGTTCTCTTCATTATTATTTATATTATCCTGTTTCTTTGCATGCCTAATAATTTTTTATTAGATGCTAGACATTGTAGATTTTGTCATGTTGGGTGCTGGATATTTTTGTATTACTGAAAATGTTCTTGAGCTTTGTTCTGTCACAAAGAACAGAGACAGTTGATGCTTTTAGGTATTGCTTTTAAAGCTTTATTAGTCGTGATCAGAAGAAGGGTTTTCTACGGCTCATTTACCCCATCTACTGTGTTAAAACCGTTCTGGGTATTCTACCAGGTGTCTCATGATTAATGAGGTTTTCCATTCCAGGTTTTTATAACAGCAACTATTTCTAGAATTGTATGTACTTCAGGTATTATTCAATCTAATCTTTTTGTCAATTCCCACTCTGGCCTTGGGTAGTTTTCTTACATACTTACACTAATGAATACTCAGCTGAAAACTTGAAGGAGATTATCTGTAGATCTCCAAAGCACATTTTCTCTCTTTCTGTCACTCTCTCTCTCCATCTCTGATCTCTTTGGTACTCTGCCATGCAGACTCTTGGTTTCCCTGGATTTCCGGCTCCATCTCCTCAACTCAGAGAGAACACTGGGCTTTGCCTAGATTTTTTCCTTGCAATGTCAGGGCCCAGAGTCTCTCTCTAGGCAGTAATTTGGAAAAATTATAGGGCTCACCTCCTTTGTTTACCATCTTTCTGGTATTTCTGTCCTTTGTTCCTTGTTGTTCAGTTTTGAATATGGTTATTTAATATACTTTTAGTTGTTCAGGTAGGAGAGTAAATCCAGTCTCTGATACTCTACCTTATACTGAAACAGATATCTTTTCTGCTACATTATCACCAATTTTTAGATGAATTAAGAGGTGATGAGAGGTTAAATAACTTCCTTAAGGGCACACAGCTGGATTTGAATATAAATCTTTCAGAATTCCAAGATAATGCTCTTAATCATCAGGCTGTTAAAACTCTCATATTTTATATGAATTGATATGTTTAATAATTGATGTGTTTGTATGTAGGTATTACATTAAGAAACACTGACATATTTCTTATAGAAATTGCTTTTCCTCTCTCCCTTTTAAAGATAAATGTGAGAAACGTGAAGAACAAATAATTTCAGTTTCTTCTGCATATGAAATTGATGTTCGTTCGTGTCCTCTTAACACAAATGAAAACAGTGGCACTATAAGTTGGTACAAAAATGACAGCAAGACATCTATATCTACAGAAAGAGACTCCAGGATTCATCAGCACGAACAGAAGCTTTGGTTTGTTCCTGCTAAGGTAGAAGATTCAGGACATTACTATTGTGCAGTAAGGTGAGAAAGGAAGGAATGTGTT
Source organism: Rhinolophus hipposideros (assembly GCF_964194185.1). Taxonomy (NCBI): domain Eukaryota; kingdom Metazoa; phylum Chordata; class Mammalia; order Chiroptera; family Rhinolophidae; genus Rhinolophus; species Rhinolophus hipposideros. The sequence continues at coordinate 9,002,037 of NC_138058.1, read as the reverse complement.
ACAAGCATGTGTTCTATGTACTGCAATAGTTAAAGGCAGAAAAATCTTCTAATAGTGCTTAATTCACCTATTTTGATTTATTTTAGAAATTCAACTTACTGCCTCAAGATTAAAGTCACTACAAAGTTTGTGCAGCATGAGCCTAACTTATGTTACAACTCACAAGCTATATTTCCACAGAGACTACCCATTGGAGGAGATGGACAACTTGTGTGTCCTTATTTGAGTTATTTTAAAGATGAGCACAATGAGTTACCCAAAATACAGTGGTATAAGGTAATATTATGTTAAATGTGGTATTTTACTTTTCCAGCCAATAAAATAGCTTTCTGTCATAGACAATAAGGTGAATCTGCAAAGTATTTGGCATATTGCTTGCTTTTGAGTAGTGAAATTTAATAGGAACTTTTGAAAAAGTTGTAAGACTGCATACATTTAATTTGCAGCTTGACTAAAATCTTACTTTCTGTTATTTGTATTTAATTTAATAAGACAGAGTTGAGAAGAGTGTAGTAGGAATAAAAGATGTTTAGAAATAAGACTGATTATAAATTCAGGGTTTTTAAGAGGTAAATATTTATTACAAAATTTATTGTTTTGTGTTTTATTTAAAATATTAAGTGGTCCTTAAACAACTTAGTGGTTTCTGCAACTATCTTAAAAGTGGATTGGCTAGCACTCCATGGGACACATCATGTTTGGACCTTTGATCCACTTGGCTTGTTAGAGCTTACGTAAGGAGTCATCCTGTAGAGGTTAAGAAGTACAAAATAAATAATGGGATAGTATTAGCACTCTTTCCTCAAACTTTTTTTCTTTTTTTTTGCCACATAAAATGATCTTCACTTGTCCTCAAAGTGCAAGGCTTGTAGGTCTAAAGATTTAATAACCTAGGAGTATAATTATGACTTTTACAGTAGAAGTTACAATATTAAAACTTGTTTGCAAGGAACCTTTCTTTTCATAGGTATGTATGTATATACAGAGGGTGCCAAAAAAATGTATATACATTTTAAGAAAGGAAAAAACTATTAAAATTGTAATAATATATACCAATAACAAACATGAATACAAGTCAGGTGTACACATTTTTTGGCACCCCTGGTATTTGTGTATTGTGTATATAATAACATGTATAATATATAAAATATATATATATATACACATACATATACATCATACACATATACGTATGTGTATATATGTATGTGTATATATATATGGGATTTGCTGATGTGGAAATAAAAGGAATTTCTTTGGCTAGCAGACTGGGGGAAGGTATTAATTGGTTTTCAATACTTCCTTCTTGTCGCTCCATCTAGGATTGCAGACTTCTCCTTGACAGTGAAAACTTTATTGGAAACACAGATAAACTCATGATAATAAATGTGACTGAAGCACATAAAGGGAAATATACTTGTCGTACATCCTACGTATACTTGGGAAAGCAATACCGTATCACCCGGGTTATAGAACTTATTACTCTAGGTGAGTTACAGCTCAAACCCTAGGTGTTTCAATCTGGCAAGGCCCAGAGACCATGATTCTAAATTTACCTTCATTGTTCCTGGAGGAACTAAAGCTAAGGGAAGCTTGGTGACTTGCCAAAGGTCACATATGGCTTTAGTTAGTTTTCCTTACTAAATGCTGTGGAAATGGCTTTCCTGCCTGCTTTAGATGCAATGCTAATTAAACAGACAATTTGAGCTACTGTATGTTTTCCAACTGAACTGGGAGGCTTGTTCTTTGGAATGGCTAAAGATGGTTCTTCCGGAGAGCTCTGGGGCGGTCTCTGGCTGGTGTGTGAGGACAATTCCCGTTCTCTTGGGGAATCTGAATGTCTAGTCATGAGGATCATTTGCATGATGGAGTGGATGCTAATGGGTTTTGCAATAAATTACCCTCCCCAAATCTACCCCCTGTTAGCTCCCAGTTACCCCAGTTACTTTACCTCTCTAAATCTATAGGAGGACCTCTGTAGGAAAGATGAGATAACTTTCCAAGGTTGTTGGGAAGATTAAAGATCAAATATATGTTCATGTGTCTGGTGCAAAACGATGCTTGGTACAAAATAGATGAGCAGTAAATACATGTACGATGATTGTTCTTGTTAGTTTTCTTGAGGCTTTCAATTCTCTGTTAACCATGTTTCATATTAAAAGCTATTTTACAACAAAATGCACGCTTAAAATTACTTGGGGATGGGAAGAATTCTCAACCTTTCTGTAAATAATCAGTTTTTGTAAGCTTTTAGTAATATGCGAAGAATGACTCTAACCAGGACTTTGAAACTTAAGGGGTCTCTTATAATAATTATGCTGGGACAACAAGTGTAAAATGGGGATGTCCCAGGGTCTCCCAGAATATGATTACCCTACGTATAGCTGAGTTTTCTCAATTCTATGATAATATATTGTTTCATGTTAATTTTATTGAATCAACCTTAATTCCTTGCCTAGGTCCCATAAGCGTCAGTGAATTGTAATTTTCATTAGCCACTGTCTCTGTATCACAACTATCTTGAGTTTTTAGCAGCCTCTTTCTGGTCATTGTGTGGCTTTGGTTTGTTTTTCTTGAGATATAGCAACCAGATCAGCAGACAGAATTTTAGGGAAAACTGTGCACTAGGGAATTTTCAGATAGGTCAAATATGTTTGAAATATTCTCCATCTCTTTTTCTGATCCCTTATGTAGAAATAATATACTTAATCAGGGGTGAGTCCATTTTTTGTTTTCTCCTAAATGCAGGTTCAGAACTATTTACTGAGCTTCTACTATGTGCCAGGCACTGTTACGGGTGTATATTAGTGAACAAAACAGACAATATTCTGTCCTGCTGGAGTTTACTTCTTTCATTTTTTTTGAATACTTGATATTTATGTTCATATTTTCTCAGGGTCGGCCAAAGATTAACCCTTGAAGCCAATCTTCTTGTAAATAAATTCAGATTAATTTTTGGAGCTCCTTAATATTTTTCTGCCTGTTTTAATTAATTATGCCAAATTGCTCAACATTCCACTCTTGAGTTGTTATCAAAGGAAACACAAGCATGTTGTGTTGCTTGAATACAAGCAGGTTTAGCATTAGAAGGCCTGTCTGGGGAATAATGCTCCCTCCAGGAAAGTACCCTTCTCTGACTGCCCCTTTTTCCTGATTTGCTTTAAGAGAGCCACTTGTGTGGACACCTAGGTCCTCGTGTTGTATGTATGTTTTGTAGGAGCAAACTGCATGTTCAGAAGGGCCTGCGCTTTGTAACGTGTATTGATGGTTTTGCTGAAGCCTTTGTGTCGGTCTCCTTCCTTTCCCTTCCGCCTTCTGTCTCCTGCCATAAATGCTTCAGGCACTCAAAGGAATGTTTGGCTGGATGCCATATAGTATGTTTTAGTATATTTGGCTAAGTGTTGTCGTCACTTGAGATTCTGACCTATATGAGACTGAGAAGCCCTGTGGATTTTTTTCTTCCAGAGGAAAACAGACCTGTGAGGCCTGTGATTGAGAGTCCAGTTAATGAGACGATGGAAGTTGTCTTGGGTAAGTGGCCTCCAATTAGGATACACTGAAATCACTTTTTCTGAACTCAATTAAGGTAAACTATACCTTTACTACACATAACCTAAGCAGTTTACAGGATATAACTGTAGTTACAGCGACAGGGGCAAAGACTGTTTCTTAAATTTTTCTTTGGGTTTCTTGCCTCTTATGGAAAAAATCTAACCATGTCTGATTTGCCCATCCTTGCTTTTCTACGTACACTTATTACCCATGAAAACACCAGCCAAAGGCCAACAGGCCTAGGAATGAGAAATGTAATTTACTTGGCACAGGATGAATTTCTTATGACCAGAGCTAATCTTTTAGGTGGAGGAATAAGACTGTAGACCAAAAAGATAGTCATTCTAGAAAGATACTTTTCCAACTTAGTAAACATTTTTTATTTCAAGAATAAAGCAATCTTATAAGCATTTATACCTATGCTGTACTATACAAGAGCCACTAATAACATAAGATTTCTTAATTCACATATATACGTGTGTGTATATATATATATATATATATATATATATATACATATATGTGTATGTATATATATACATATGTATAGTAATTTAATTCAATTAAAAAGTAGTTCCTCAGCAAGGGCTTAATAGCCACACATGACCAGTGATTACCCGTATTATAAATATGGGACATTTTCACCGTCACTGAAAGTTCTATTGGAAACCACTGGTCTAAACATAAAAACAAATTTCTGTGTCAGAGGATCAAAAATTAGGCTGGCATACAGAATTCTTTTTTGTAATAGTAGCTACATGAAAACAATGAACTGTAAGAAGATACAAGTTTGTGACCTATGAATTCTGTACTTGGCCAATTTGTTATCCATGGTAGAAGGTTATATAAAATCATTGTTAGATATACACTAACAAAGATGTGAAAACTCAAAATTAAATATAGGCCAAGAATCCAGAGCAGTGTTTCTCAGTGTTGTTTTTGTTTGTGTGTGTGTTTTTTCCATTATTGCTTCTGTTTAGAGCCTAAAAAGGTATTTACTTCCTAATCCTCTTTCTTAGAACTTTAATACCACAGAGATACCGTCTATCTGTTGATGTACTGTGGCTTTTTGGGGGACCACAAACCATTACAGTAGCTAAAGCTTTTTTACTCCTCTTGCCAAGAACCATGTTTTTCCCCATTGGCCATGAGATAGCATACTGTAGAGGATTATACTTTAAAGAAACTCTCAAGCCTAGTTTGCTTTGATCTCTAAACCTAAATATAGCTTCCCATTAGGAACCACATATTTGAATATACCACGTTGGTAAGACGCACACATCACCCTGTCATATTATCCCAAAGCGTGTGAAACAGACATTTGGTAAGATTAAATATAAATTACCAATACAATGACTTAGGAATATAGACATTGAGGGAAACTTTCTTAACTTAATAAATAACATCAATTCAAACCAATAGTCACCAACATTCTTAATGGTGAAACACTATAGTATAGTGTTAGGCCATCCGCAGGCATGGACCTTCTCATTGAAGTCAAGAGCAAGACAAAGATGCCCACGTAACCAGTGTTACTTAACATGTTCTACAAGTGTCCACCAAGGCAAACAAAGGCAAAAGAAAAGAACCAACGCATGCTTACTACAAGGAAGAAAAGAACTCTATTAATTATTTTTAGATCATATAATTATGTACCTACAAATCTCAAGAGAATTACTGAGAAAAATTAGAATTAATATTTTATTAATTGGTGAGATATAAAATTAATATTCTAAAAATATTAGAGTTGTTTAGCAATAACCAGCCAGAAAACAATGGAAAAAGAGATCCTATTGCAGCCGTAAATGTCATAGCTATAAAATATCTTAGCAAAATTAAAAAAAAGGGGAGGGATTTATAAGGGAGAAAAAAAGTAAACCTTGACATGGAAATCTCAGAACAATTGAGAGATGTAAAGCATACATTCTCAAAGGAGGAATGGGGTGATGTGTTTAATGGCGAGAAAAAACCTGAATCAACAGATGCACTGTATATCTGTGGTATTAGTTCGTGGGGAGGTTGGCCATTAGGGTAAACACACCTCAAAAGGCTCCAAAGGGAACAATAATGAAAGGAATCTTGAGAAACCCCAGTTAAAATGGAAAGCTGTAATAGTAGTGTGTATATTTTTTCTATGTGAAAAGCTGGAAATTATAAAAATATTGACTCAAAATTATGTTATCATTTTAATACAATTTCAATACAAATATGAAATGGGCCTAAAAATTGGCAAGTTTTCGATCCCACTTATGAATGAAATCATATGGTTCTTGACTTTTTCCATCTGTCTGACTTATTTCGCTTAGCAAGATATAAAACTGAAAGCAACAAACAAAAACTCAGACACAGACAACAGTATAGTGGTTACCAGAGGGTAAGGAATGGCAGCTAGTAGAAGGTAAAAGGGGTCAAATATATAGTGATGGAAAGAGATTTGACTCTGGATGGTGAACACACAGTGTCATATACAGATGATGTATTACAGAATTTTACACTTTAAAACTATATCATTTTATTAACCAATGGTATCCCAATATATTTAATAAATAAATAAACAAATAAATAAATAAAACATTTAAAAAATGGTGACTGATTCTAAAATTCACCTTGGAGAATATTAGAATAAAATGATGTGATTATTAAGATAACATTGTGGCAAAGAGCTCTAAATGATATCAATATTTGCCTTCCCCTAAAAACTACAGTAGTGAAGAATGTGTTTCCCTTGGCATCCATATTCACATTCAGATCAACAGAGAATCCCAAATAAATAAGAATTCGTTTTATGATAAAGGTGTCATTACAAATTAGTGAGGAAAAGATTTATTATTTAATACTGTGTTTCCCTGAAAATAAGACCCAGCCAGACAATCAGTCCTAAGGCGTCTTTTGGAGCACAAATTAATATAAGACCGGGTCTTATTTTACAATAATATAATCCAGTCTATAATATAATATAATATAATATAATATAATATAATATAATATAATATAATATAATATAATAATACCAGGTATAATGTAATATAATGTAATGTAATATAATACCGGGTCTTATATAATATAAGACCAGATCTTATATTAATTTTTGCTCCAAAAGACGCATTAGAACTGATTGTCCGGCTAGGTCTTATTTTCGGGGAAACACGCTAAGTGGTTCTGGGATGATTAATCAGCTATTTGGCTAAAAACATTAAGTTAAAGCTCTTGCTCATACCGTTCCCAATTATACTCTAGACAGATTGAAGAACTAAAACAATTAAAGCAATAAAACAATGAAAGTGTTATATGCCTGGAAGAAAATGTACATGTATATTTTCCTGATTTGGTGGTAGAGAGGGCTTTTAGAAAAAAATCGTGAAAACAAATAAAATAAACAGTTACAAATTTGACCAAATAAAAAACAAAAACTACACCAAAGTATTTTCATAAGCAAAAATGAAATGAAAGCAGCAAACTCTCAAAGATATTTGGAATAGCTTTCATGTATGATAAGGAATTGATATCTTGGTGAATAAAGAGTCCCTATACATTAGTAGTAAGTTTATTACAAGAATGCAATTAAATAATGGACAGTAGGCATAATGAGCAACTCTTAACAAACGAACACTAAGCTTATGAAAACCATGTTAATTCACCACGAATTCAAGAAATGCAGATGAAAATTTAAATGGAATTATTTTCTTTTTGAAATTGGCAATGACTAACCAAAAATGGTGGGTATTGGGGGTTTAGGGGATAAATGTCACTTGTACACACTGCCAGGCACAAGTGAGACTGGTACAGTCTCACTTGGGAGAGGGGGTTGGCTTTTAAAACATGTACCTCGTAATTCAATTCAACTTTCATATTTTTTTTCAAAGTAATACTGTACAATATTGATGTACAAGAACGTTCATTGAAACAGTAATCATGATAATGAAAAATTAGAAGCAAATTGTGTTTAGCAATAGGAAAATAATGAATCATAGGATATCTGTATGATGGAATACTAAGCGGCCATGAGAGAGCCTATATTTAGAAGGCTAATTGTGTGAGCCCGAATTTCCATTGCAACAATAATTACAAATAGTAGAGAATAACACCCCATTCAGAAAACTGCATATGTGCACAGAGAAAATAAGGACTAAGATACAGAAACTTACCAACAGTGGTCATCTTTGGGTGGTGGGTTTAAGGGCAATTTTTCTTTTTCTTTGTGTTTTCCTATAATTTAAAATTTGTGTTCAATAGCCGTTTGTTAATATAGTTAGATCAGATAAAACTCAATAAATGTTAATGGCGGCTTTGCAGGATCCCAGCTCCAATTGATATGCAATGTGACTAGCCGGAATATTGCCTCTGTCTACTGGAAGTGGAATGGGTCAATAATTGACGAAGAGGACCCAGTACTGACAGAAGACTATCCACCGTAAGTATGCCAAGAGCCAACCATGCCATAGAGTGTCGGTGTTAAACTGCATGCCTTACTTTCTGTAATCTTAATGGTTTAATCTAATAGCAAGGGTCAGTGGGTAGTTGATTGGTCCTTAGCCCTTGGATGCCCATATTGAGTTTTGCTAAGGTAAATGGGATTTATAAGATCTCATACATTTAAGGTAAATGTGGTGACTGTGGTGCAAATTCGGGACTATTTGGAAGGCTTTCTCTTAAATTCACTTACATGTGTTGCAACATTCCAATGAAGCAATTCTCCTGAATGACTCTTCTTGTTATTCCATTTTTAAAGTAGTCTAAAAAAGACTCATGAAGTGGGGCCAAGACTCATACACTCTACTGTTCAAGTCTCTAATGGCTCCCTTTTATCTACCTGTCTAGGGACATACTCCTGACCCTTTACCATCACCTTCAAACCCTTTGTCATTTGCCCAGTCTACTCTGTGTCATATATTCTTCTCTGTGCCCCATGGAGACCAGAATGCGTAGTCCACATTTTTCCTCTTGGAAGCTGGTGATTTTAATTTGATTTCTCTGCTGCTGAGTCTTTTCCTGACATTTAGGGTGGATTTAGGGCTGTAACAGCTCAGATTATTGTTGCCAACAGCCTAATTGTCACATCTGTGCTTAGGGCTGGTGATTATTTCTGCTGCAGTTTATGCAACAAATAAAGAGATAAACCATGCATCTATGTCTTATTTGTAGTAATGCAGTTTACTTAAATAACTTTGTTTACTTTCTTTTGAACAGAGTAGAAAATCATTCATCCAAAAAAATGAATACAGTCATCGCAGCACTTAACATTTCAGAAGTGAAAAGTATATTTTATATGTATCCATTTACCTGTATAGCCAAGAATGCATATGGTATAAATGCAGCATATATCCAATTAATACATCCAGGTAAACAACAAAACTGTTTATTGGAAATGTAATTTTGTTTTACTGTGGTAAGATTCCATGACTTTGAGGTTTACAATGTTATTTTTCTTCTGCCCAGAATGCTCTTGGATTTCTCTTAACCTGGGTAACTTCTAGTCCTCATTCACTTCTCGGCTGAACTATTCCTCCTTCTACGAAGCTTTTCTGCCCTGTTGCCTGCCCTTAACCCAGCTCTTTGCCAAAACAGATGAGGCTAGGGCCATTGTTACGTACTTCCATGGCACATTGTTTATCATACTTTGTTTTCTGTACTTGACTGTAAATTCTGTGATGGTACAGACCCCTGATCTTACTAATTATTCAATTTCCAGACTAGTAGCTACTTAAGTCTGGTCATCGTAGGTACTTAATGAATATTTTCATGAGTTGTATAATCAAATACAGTGTTGAAAGTGTCGGGGACATATTTTAAGATAATTTGTAGTTGAATTAAAATAGAGTATTTATGAATGTGTACATGGAAGAAATTCTAAAAGAACCTACAGATAAACTATTAGAATTAGTCAATGAATTTAACAAGATCACTTGTCTATGTGTGTGTGTGTACTATTTATATGTATATAAATACCAATAAAAATAGAAATTAAATATTGAAAGATAATACAATAGCATCAGAAATTATCAAAGACACATGAATAAACCTAGCAAGAGCTATTCCAGACCTCAGTAATACAAACTAAAAAAAAAAATAAAACAAAATATTGAGGTAAATTGGAGAAGACCTAAATTGATGGAGGGATATACAATGTTCATAGATTGAAAGACTCAGTAGTATAAAGATGTCAGTTCTTTCCAAGTGAATCTATAGATTCAAAACAATTACAATCAAAATCTCAGGGCTCGCTGTTCTTGCAAGTGTGAGTGTGTTGTTGTGGGCAAGTTTATTCTAAAAGGCATGTGGAAATGTAAGGGGCCAAGAGTAGTGAAGATGGTCTTGAATAAATCTGGAAGATTGATACAACAGATATCATGATATTGTATGAAGCACCAGTAATGAAGACTGTCAATGTGAACTATCAATTGGGCCAACTGGATACTGGTCTGGAAAAGGGTCTGTTTGATTTCTACTTCATACCTGTATCAGTTGCAGATGGATCAAAGGCCTAAATTGAAAGAGGAAAATAAGAGAGCTTTTTAGATTCCCTGTTTTGGATGTCTACGTGGCCCCTGACATTTAGAAGTCACTTTCTTCTTCATTCTTTTTTTCCCTTCTCCTTATCCACCCCTCCGCGTAACCTCCCCTTTGCCTTACTCTTCTGCCCCTGCTGCTCTGTAATCATCGGATCAATAATTCACGAGTGAAGCCAGGAGAACTGTGGAAATGTGAAACATTCTGTGTGGCATCCCTGACCCTCCTTTCCCTTTCCGTGTCTTCACCTTTCCCCACTTGATGTTTCTACCTCCAGGAACTTTTGTAGGTTTTTGATTGACTTTGACTCCTTTTACTATGGAGTGCTCGATACTATAGTCTTTGGTATTTTTCTATGTGAATGTATACTACACTACTGAGGGGGAAATGTAATACAATGCATCTTCATTTTCCATAGTATCCATTCTAGAAGGCTTTTCATGAGTATCCATTATTAAGTGATAATTAATGGACTAATAATACTGTCTGGGATTTGGGACTGCAGGCCAATACCAAATATGGTTTCTCTGGGATGATAATGTTTAATTTGCTATGTAAAAATTTTTAATTACTCGGTTCTAATAATTTTTCCCTCTTTTCTAGTCCCCAATTTCCAGAAGCACGTGATTGGTATATTTGTCATGTTAACAGTAGTAATTACGAGCTCTGTTTTCATCTATAAGATCTTCAAGGTTGACATAGTACTTTGGTACAGGGATTCTTGCTATGATTTTCTCCCCAAAAAAGGTACAATCTTATATTCCATGCACTGTTCTCTTGTTGGAGAGAGGGGATAGTTAAGAGATGTAGAAGATAACTAAGAGAGTTTGTAAATTGTAATATGAAATGTGACATATACAATAATCATAGTTATTCTTATATATGCAGTTATATGTTTCATAACCGAATAAATGGAAAAGGATTGTTTTTCAACCTCCTGCTTTAGTGTTCACAATGGTGGGATCAACAAGCATTTAGAGCATGTTATTCAGAAGCCATTGCCGATGACCTGCTCTGTGTTGGGTAGGACACAGATCACTCAAGATTTACCTTCAGGTGAAAGAAGAGACTTGATTTTCATGCATCAGGGAAGCACCCTGTCTTTTATTTCAACCTTGCAAAAACTCTTAATATTAAAACAATACATAAAAGGGAGAATGGTAAGATTCAGGCCTGGGACATCTGGAGAAGAAGCTAAGAACAAGGAGATGGTTCCATACCAAGAGGTACAGAACTCTGCAAGTGACCTGGCCATCAAATAATAGAGCAACTTTGTAGCAAAACACAATACACAGAAACGTGTAAGAGTTGAACTCTTCAAAAAGGCTATTATACGTTTGACATTGCGGGTTCATTCATACCATCATACAAACAAATCAATAATTCATTCTGAAATGCATGTTTGAGATATTATCTTTACCAAATCTATTTTTCCTTTTGGCTCTAAATACATTTTTCCCTTTAGCTTCAGATGGAAAGACCTATGATGCGTACATACTTTATCCAAAGACCCTTGGGGAAGGATCCACCTCTAAGTCAGATATTTTTGTGTTTAAAGTCTTACCTGAAGTCTTAGAAAAACAGTGTGGCTATAAGCTCTTCATTTATGGAAGGGATGACTACGTTGGGGAAGGTATGAGCATAATGGGAAAAGTAAAAAGCTTGTTTTAAAATGAATTGAATGACTAAATTAATTGGGTTAATTAAGTTGGTTTTCATCTTTCTAGAAGACGGTGGCCTAGGTACATGTATTTGACAATTTCAAGAAACTCTTCAGTGGTGTATCATGATTATTTTCACCTTATGTAGTGCAGAGTATTTACTTTTCTCATATTTTGTTGAAGCAACAATTAACTAAGTTTTATTTTGTTTTGGAAAATTTAACAACGAGTTAGATCCAAAAATTGGTTTACAACCGATACAGGAGTGGTAAACCAGGAGTGGTATAGGTCATATGATTTAGCAAGAAGGTTTTTAAATTTCTACTGAGAGAGTTCTGAGTCCTAAATGAAATTTTGAGCTTTTATGAGTCAATTATTTTGGGGCTGGTCTATAAAATGGGAAAGTCTTAAGTAAAGCAAGGGGGAAAAAAGCATTTGGAGACATGGGGTGGGAGGAACCTTGTGGGGTTTTGGTTCTGGAGACAATGATTGCAAACTGGGATTGTAATTACAATACCATGCTTTGTGTTTTTCAGACTTCGTGAAGGTCACTAATGAGAATATAAAGAAAAGCAGAAGGCTGATTGTCATTTTGGTCCAAGAAACATCGGGGTTCGGCTGGCTGGGGAGTTCCTCTGAAGAGCAAATAGTGATGTATAATGCTCTCATTCAGGATGGAATTAAAGTTGTCCTGCTGGAGCTGGAGAAAATCCAAGACTATGAGAAAATGCCAGAATCCATTAAGTTCATTAAGCAGAAACATGGGGCCATACACTGGTCAGGGGACTTTACAGAGGAGAGATTGCATTCTGCAAAGACAAAGTTCTGGAAGAATGTCAGGTACCACATGCCAGTTCAGCAGCTGCCACGTTCATCCAAGCACCAGCTGCTGTTGCCGGCCACTGGGCCCGACTCGAAGGAGAAGCTGCAGCGGGAGGTACACGCGTCTGTCGGGTAACAAGGAGAAGCTTGGCCACGAGTTCCCTGCGTGACTTCCAACATCGCAGGCGGGGCTGTGCCTCCACTGACTTGTACAGTCACAAAATGCACCTGTACAGACCCTGATCCCCCAGATCACCTGGACCTGGATTGTTAAGGGAGCAGGACATGGCGACAGTCGCAGGCCAGGGCAATTCAGAGAGGAGGGCTCGGGAAGGCGTTTAAAAAGGCAGCACATGCCCTTTGTGAATATTTGAACTGCTGAGAAAAGACACAAGGAGAGCAAATGAGAGGAAAGAACGTGCTGGAAGTGGTCATCTAGAGACGGTTTTATGAAGTCATTCACAGCCCAAGGGTGAGGCGATGGCCAAGTCTGGGGATGGTAGAATCACGGGCCCTTGAGTGGCCAGGGAAGCCTCGGGACGACTGATACTTCTCATAGGAAGATAGAAGTATTTTTGGAGAACGTTCTACTCGCCTTGCATTTTCTATACGCATCAACGGCCAGCAGTCAGTTTTCTAAAACTGAATTTCATTTTAGAGGCCTTTCAAACTATCATTTCAATGAACAAAGGGATTCTCCAGGATTCTAAGCTTTTGAAATAACCTAAGCTTTCTGCTGGAGAAAGAGAATTTGAAGAGGAAGAGTAGCAGGAAATTGATCTCTTAATGCATTCTCGCCTGGAATGACCATTCCGGCCTACCTTACTCTTCTGTGTTTCATGTGACTCACTTCTCTGGAAGGACAACGTCCAGGTCACCTCCTCCCTCTGCTCGCTCTGTCATGTACACGGCTCACAGATTAACCATCCTTTATGAAACGCTGCTCTCTTCTCATCCTGCTCTTGCTGAAACGCCTGCACGGGGTCTCCTGGTTCAGGAGCTGAAGCCAAATTCTGCCACTCGCGGTTCACTGCCATTCCTAACCCCCAATCTATCCACACAGTGTCCTCTCTTTGTCCTGCTGTGTGAATTCCCACATTGGCCTTCTGTGCCTTCTGACTTGCCCCCAGGGTTCCTCCATCTCTGTCTCTCCATCCTGTCTTTGACCACAATGCCTTCTCGAATTTTCCCCAGCTGACCAGAATTTTACTGAAATTCAAAACGTACTCCAATTCCATTTCCCCAAAAGACATTCCTCCAGGAGATGCTGACTCTGTCCTCACAGTCCCATAGTACTGACTTGTGGCTGTCATGGTTTGAGAAGTTTGTTGTCTCCAGCTAGAAGCCCTGCCCTCTGCAGGAGAGGCTGTGCGTGTGTCTGTCTTTCTTGTCCCCAGTGCTTTCACAAGTAATTTGCACATAGGACATAGATTTGTGTAGTCCTTCATTGTTTGCAAATGTCCATAGATTACCTTATTTAATGTTTGCTCTGATTTTATAGAGAGTAAGTGACCGGTTATAAAACAATTAAACTCTCAGTACTTATTGGACCCTGAGCCTTGCACATCCCCTGCTGGCCTTTAGGACAGTGTTTTCTGAAGATTTCATCTTCAGCCCCTGCATGTCCCTTTCACCCCTACCTGGCACTTTTGTGAGAAGAGATGAGAGTTTTCTGGGATGGTGGCTGAGTCTAGTAATGCTTGTATTTCACAGACCAAATTCCAATCTTTTGACAGTTGGAATTTACAAAAATTATGTTTCGATTTTATGAAAAAAATCTTTTCTGCTTTCATATATTCTTTTCCTAAAGGTAAATGTTTCTTAGTTAATTAAACATGAAAGCAAATTGGGTTTTTTGTTATTGAAAATGTTTTGAAAAACTTGATAGAAGTCCTCAGGATAATTAGAGGAAAACCCCAGAAAACCACAAAGTTACGTGTCTGTGCCATTTACTGAAGGGCATGTGCACAGTTTTAAAAGTCCTAGGAACTTGGGCAGGTCTTCTGTGGGTTTTTTTTGTATTTTTAATATTTAATATTATGGGTGAACACAAACTTTTGTTTTTTGTTTTGCCTGAAAGTAGACAGAGCTAGACAGGGTTTCTGCCTGTTTCCTCTTGGATTTGATCTGACAACGTTGAGTAATAGGGCTGTTTTGGAGCGGCTCTTTTTAAAGAAAGTGTCTTATTTTCATCTGGCCTCACGTACAGACTGCAGCCAGAAGTCTCAGGGGTGGGGTGCCGTCAGGTTCCCAAAAGGTCATTCACATGCTTTAACTGTTGCTGAGTATTTTTCGGCTGTCATTTGTGAAATACATTTGCACATGTAGTTCCAAGAAAGCCTGGTTTGAAACTGAGAATTAGCAGCAAAATTGGCCAGAAAATAAGGAGAGGGGAAGACAACCAGCAATGACCAGCATTGCATCTGGAGTTCAGGGAGGAACAAGAATCCAGGGATATGCAAAGGCAGAGGGGGGGCCCTGAGTTGGGAAGTGCAAGGTCAGTGTCACTCCCTTCCCCACAGGAGGGTTCCAAGGGAAGGAGCTACACTCCTAGTCTCCTGGAAACTTCCTTTGTTTTGTTCTTTCTGTTCCTGCCCCTCCAACCCCCCATCCCCAAACCTCTTTTAAGCTCTTCCTTTCAGAACTTAACTCATTAATTAGATTTTACTGATTTTCTGGTGGTATTTTTTTTTCTTTTTTTTTTTTTTTGTCAGCCTGTGTGTTTAAGAAAAGTTTGCACATGCACGGAAGTGTTTTGTTTCCAGTTGTTAAAACTGGCTTAGCAGAACTCATGTTTCCATTCTCCTGACTATTTTATTTGCAATAAAAGAAAAAGTATTGAGCCAATTTTTTAATGAATTTTTGATAAATTATATTTGTGCTGGTTAATGATGAAGGCCTTTTTACAAACTCGTTTGTATAAATCTGCAGCAGATACCAAATATTTTTGTATAGTAAAATACCAAGTCATGTACAGCATGTATCATGGAAAAGGACTGTACTTGTTTTTCAATAAAATTGTCAAAACCTCGTATTGAGTATTCTCATGGAAATCTGTTTCTTTGCCTGCCCTGTCCAGGCTTACCTGCACACGCCCAGGTCTGATGTGGGGAGAGAACACCTTCTGCGTGGGGAAGTCAAGGGTCTTGAGCTAAACGCTAAACAGTGAGCCCTAACTCCCGTTTGCAGCCTCAATTGTACTCCATCTGTTTACTTACTTCTAAATGTCTTATTAACCTTTTCCCTGCCCAACAAATAAGGACAACATTTATACCGGGGGTGCCAACAAAATGTACATATGTGTTAAGAGATGTTATCTATGCTCAAGCAGTAGTTTGCTATAATCAGGTGTCTGGACACTGATGGTAACCACTTTGAGCACCTCTTGTAATTGCAGACGTCAAACGTGACTTGTATTCATCTTTTGTTATCTGTATGTATTGAGTATTACAATTAATACCATTTTGTGTTTTCCTTTCTTAAAATGTGTATACATTTTTTTGGCATCCTTTGTATAGGTGCTTATATTTTACAAGAGATTTCCTTTTATTTTCTCCTTTGACCCAACACAACTGGCAAACTTGGTAACAAAAATACAAGCTCTTAATGCACACAAATTCTAGTGCTCAGGGAGCCCTCTATACCCACTAGGTCAGTGCCTCTTTATTCTGCCTCATACAATTCTAACAAGCAGGCAGTTGCTATCAGCATCTATGGAGAAGGACAGAGGTGACAGGTCACCTTAGAGTCCACTATAAATCCTGCCTCCACCATCTACTTGGTGTGAAAACTTGGACAAACGCTTTGGGCCCCAGTTTCCTCACCTGTAAAATGGGTATAATACCCAATTCATAGAGTCGTGTAAGGATTAAAAAGGTGAAACGGATGAGGGTGAGCACAGTGCCACAGCAGGTCGTCAGAAAATGGTAGCTTTGTCGGTAGCAATTCTAGGAGTAAACGGTTATTGCAAGTCAAATCTGCAAATGGAATGGTAGAGAGGAGAAATAAACAAGAAGTGGTGATTGACATCAAGGGAGGGAGCAAAGCCATCCTAAAAATAAAGACAAAGTACAAGACAGCCAGATGACGTCCTGGGGGTGGAGTGGGGGTGCAGGAGCTCTGCTGTCCCCTCAGCCCCAGGTGTTTCTGTGTCACTGACAGCCAACAACTCATCCAGCCCCAAACAATAAAGGGTGTTTAATGGTCTAAGTAAAGAAAGGGGTGTGTTTAACACATTCCCAAGGGATTTTTCAATAAAAATTAGAAATGTAAGAACTTACAAAAATTTAAGAATCAGCCCCCCAGAAAACTTGTCTACACAGAATTTCTTATGAGAAGAATTCAGAGAGATTTTTTGTTTGTTTTACCATATTTTGGTTATTTTACCAGTTAATGTATTTTTTAGGAAACAGAAAAATCAATACTAATAACTATTTGAAAGTCTTTTTTATTTTGGTCATGAGGATTTTTATTCCTCATTTTATCAGGTAATTTTTCCTCAGAATAGCTTTTATTATTATTATCATCATCATCTTTGAAATTATTTTTCCAACCGGTACCAACTGGTGGGAAGAGACCTGAGTATAAATTCCTTCACTGTCATAGTTTTGAAACTACAGCAAAGCACTTAGTTATTTTGAACCTCAGTTTTTCCATCTGTAAAATAGGACTTTCTATGGATCAAGGCTTTTATACGTGGAAAGCCGCTGACTGGTACTGAAGATAGAATCTCAAAATATATTTTCTTAATTTTACCTCTTGATCAGTACAAATAAAATAAATTGTTTATACAAAATGTGTCTTTTTCAAGTTCTGAGGTTTTGGGTGTGGAGGAGGAAGAGGACATATAATCTCGGTGTTAATTTTTAGAACTGATACTAGTTTTTACTTAATACAGTTTTAGGGAGTTAAACCTGGCTTGGTATTTTTGATACAGTAGGTTTCCCAAATATTAATTGAAGGACTTTAAGTATCACACAATTATATAATCAGATTTCCTCAAGTTGATTTGTCAGAAGAAAATCTTTTCACCTTTGAGGCTGAAATCTGTTAGTGTAGTGACTTCTGCTTATGTGGAGGCCAGAGAGACGGTGGCAGAAGGGGAAAACAGTGACCTGAGGTTGGAAGGGGGAAGGTTTTTTTTTTTTTGTTTTGTTTTTACTAAAAATGCACAAATGAATCATGAAAGCAGCAAAATTCATAATATAGGAAAAATAAATTACACCTGAAAAAATGGGAGACAAGTGAGAGGGAACTTTTTTGGTGTAGTAACATTTATTTTACAACCAAATTATGAAGACTGAGTGTGTGTGTGTGTGTGTGTGTTTAGGGAGAGGAAGAGTTAGAGGAAATAGATGACACTATTTAAAGTGAGTATTAACCTTTCAAAACAACACGCTCGTCTTTTTTTTCAGTTTGATATTAAACATGCTTTACTCTTTTAAAATTTTATTCAATTTATTGAGATAACATTAGTTAATAAGATTATACAGATTTCAAGGGTACAACTCTATACTACATCATCTGTGTATTGTATTGTGTTGTGTTGTGTTGTGTTGTGTACTCACCACCCACAGTTTAGTCTCTCTCCATCCCCTTTACCTTCCTCATCCTCCCCTCACACCCTTTCCCTCTGGTAACCATCTGTATCGATGAGTTTTTGCTTGTTTGTTTGTCTTATTTGTTTGTTGCTTTCTGTTTCATATCCCGCATATGAGTGAATTCATAGGGTTCTCCTCTTTTCTGTCTGACTAACTTCGCTTAGCAAAAAGCCTGCTCATCTTAATACTTGTTGCTCAGGTTTCTTCTAAGGAAGGCTTGGCTGATTAGAACACGTAAATCCTGTATGTTCACCTTAACTCTGCAGCCCAAACGCAGATGCAGCAGTCACTAAAACTTGTACCAGTTACACCAGTTGAACCTGAACCTCTTGAATCTAGACTCACAGGATCCTGCTGACTTCGCCAGCACTGTGTTCAACCAGTGGGAGATTAGTTTATTCAGAGGGAAAGTCTATGAATCTTGTTTTTCTTAGAACCTTTGACCTGGAAGTGATCTTAAGTGTCGCTTAGTTCATGCTTCCAGGTCTAAAACAGGCTGTGTTGATACCGTCCCACAGTGTCTATTGGTTTTCCTTTCATTAAACATATCCTGAGAATGAGATTCCTCTGACTTCTTTGATGAGTGGGTACTGAATGTTTGACAGCCCTGTGGGACCCCACTTCTGCTTTTCCCTGTGTGATAATCCAGCCTGGCTACCTCTCTTTGTTCTCTCCTCAGTCATTTTACATTGCTTATCCTGCTTATCCTGAGACAATCCAGCTTCTCATTTGCCTTCACGACTGTGGACAGTGACCTTTTTTTTGACACTTTATTGTTTGGTGATATTCCATAATCTTGCCTTCTACATTATACTTGATTGCTTCTGAATTTTCCTGGATGCCATGTCCTCCCTCAGATTCCCTCCCTCAGTAGGGGAAATACTTTTGCTCTCAAATTTACTTTCGGATTGTTTAAAAAGTGCTCACCAGGTGCCTAATGTTATACTAGCTACTGAGAAAATTACAAGGTAAGAAAAAACTTAAATCTAGCTATCGAGGGTAGTGTGAAGAGAAGGTTGTTCAGGAAACAAACTCATCTGGTAGAGGATGTGAAAATCCCTGACTGAAATACATCGACTTTACAATTTGGAGCTGGCATGTGGGAGCTACTGCAGATTCTTGGATGGGAGAACATTAGGCATAAAGGAAGAGTTGACTGAAGGGATGCTATTATTATGCAGGTGAATTATGAGGAAGTCAAAGGTTAGAGACAGAGGATGTTAGGAACATCCTCAGAGGTATAGTAGCCCTCTGTGAGTTGATTGTATTAGAAGTATTTTTCTTACATAAATTAAAACTTGTATTACTTGTATTGGTTGAAGGGAATACAGAAATTTCTGAAAAATAGAAGGAAGAAAAAGTCACTCAGCCTCACAACCGAAAGATAATTATTAACATTTTATTGTCTTTCTATGGATATAACTGAGATCATGTAACTTTTGAAGTTTAGTACTACTCTGACTTTTTTTAACTTAGTAAAAATATTTGCCGACATTACTGTTATTTGAAATATGACCTATGAGTGGTCACTCAATGAATCAAAATGGATGGTCCATAATTTAGCTTTTAGGTTTTGTTTTCCTGCTTTGGTTGAATGTATTTCCAGTTTTTAGAGATCAGTGGTCAAAATGAAATAGTCATCCTTGCCCTAATATCTTTGTCCATTTTCCTGATTATTTGGTTAGCAGATTCCTAGACTCAGTGGGCAGGAGGACAGTGGATCTTTTTGGGTTCCTGACTAATTGTGTTCTGTAAAGACCTTTGCTCTACTCTCCCTCAGGAAGTAGGGGGCACGGAACATACTCTTTTTTAAATCGTTACCAATTTAATCGGGAGAAAGAAAAGGTATCCTTTGTGATAAATACTTTTTTTTTGCAAGTTAAATAATGTGGTTGAAAATTTCACTTAACATGAGGAGTTTCTGGGGTCACCTCTTGCCCCTAAATTTATTACAATCCTCAGCTAGTTAGCAAGCGGACTGAGAATACAGCCAGATGTTTGAACTCCCAAGTAAATGATCTTTGTAACTAACCACTGTTAAAAGATGACATGGACTAGGGATAAATGTAAGACTTGTAATAAGGAAAGTATAAGCACAGGTAGAGAAAATAAGGCTTAGCAGCAACAAAAATGAAAAATAAAATATTTAGGATCTTAATGTACAGTAATTCTAGAATGGGTGAATGAGAACAAACCAGAAGAAGCACTTACAAGCCCAGCCAGACAATGGGTTATATTAACGCAAATCTAACCTTTAGAATTGCGAGCTGAAGGGCTCATGTCCTCCATTTTTGAGAGACCAGAGGCAAGCCAGCCGCTGAATGGTTTTGAGGCCTTTTGGAGTCTCTGACTCCAGGTACTTGCTCTAGAGAGAAGGATCACAGAAGCAACTTCAGCAGCATTAGACGCACAGCAATGTGGAAAACTAGATTCTTCTTCTATGGTACCTAAAGTATGCAAGTATCCCTAACTGGATGAGAGTTTCTCGTCCCATAAGAAAGGACTGATTTGCTTGTAGGCCTACAATTTGGAGTTTGCTGCCTTGGAGAGAATAAGTTTTACATCTAAGCTGAATAAAGTCTTGTTAGGGACATGAAGAGATTCAAACACTGGATGTGTAATTAAACTGGGTGACTTGTAGCAGTACTGTCTCTAGAGGGATGTTATGTTTGAACCAAATCTACCAGTGCTGGGGTGGGCGTAGGGTGCTGTGACATACTGTGTGTGTGTGTGTGTGTGTGTGTGTGTAACCTAAAAGCCATTAAACTGTGAGGGTTTGAAAGTTGATTATTGCACCATGTAGGACCCGACCTATAGGAGAGCACTTAGTATTCTACCCAAGTGGTCATCCAACCTTAGGTTCTGTTTCAGCCATGCAATTTTGTGATATTCTGTATTTGATTTAAGATAGATTGAAATTGAAAAAGAGCAGAGAGGCATTCAGATGATCCCAAATGAGTCCCTACGTGTTCATCTCCACTGTTGTTGGCCTAGACCTAGCCACATCCCCTCTTCTTTGGTCTCCTATAATAGCCTCCTAAGTGGGGCCACGTTTGTCCTCTTGCCACCCGACCCCTATAACCAGTTCTTCACACAGCATCCAGAGTAAATTCCCTCTGACTTTTTTATTGAAATATAACCTGTGTCTAGAAAAGAGCACATATGTTAATAGCTCCATGAGTTTCACAGACAGAACACACTTGTGCCATCAGCACCCAGATCATAAAAGGAGGATGACCAGAATTGGATCATCCCTGTCATGTCCCTTCCTGTCACTCATTGCCCCTGCCCCAAGGGAAACCATCATCTCGATTATCAATAGTATAGATTCATTTGCCTGGATTTGAATTTCATGTAAATGGAATCATTATAGTATAATCTTCTTCAAAATTTATTTTCTTTTGCTCAACACTGTATCTGTGACATTTAGCCATATTGTTGCCTGTATCTATTGGTACATAGTTGTTTGTCATGGCTCTATCATATTCCATTTTTGTGAATCTACCACCACGGTTTTATCTATTCCTTTGGGTGTTTTTATTTATTTATTTACTTATTTATTCACTTATTTTTATTGCAGTGACATTGGTTAATAATATTATATAAGTTTCAGGTTGTACATTATCATTCAAATTATCATTCAATGTCTGTATACATCATAGCACACTCACCACCAAAAGTCTAGTTTCCATCCATCACAATATATTTGACTCCCTTTACCCATTTCTACTTTCCTCCACTCCCCTTTCCCTCTGGTGACCACCAATATGTTGTCTGTATCTGCGAGCTTGTTTTAGTTTTGTTTATCTCTTTTTTGTTTCATATGTCCCATATGAGTGAAATCATTTGGTTTTTGTCTTTTTCCATCTGACTGATTTCACTTAGCATAGTACCCTTCAAATCCATCCATGTTGTTGCAAATAGCAAAATTTCACCTTTTTTTTTATGGCTGAGTACTATTGCATTGTATGTATACTACATCTTCTTTATCCATTCATCCATCAATAGACACTTACGTTGTTTCCATAGCGTGGCTATTGTAAATAGTGCTGCAATGATCAGAGAGCTATATATGGGTTCTGACAATTAAATTTGCGAACTTTTTGCACTGGTATTGCTGACCTTTTTTGCTAACAGAGGGATTATTCATTATGAATTTGTACCAACTGGACAAACAGTTAACCAAGTTTACTATTTGGAAGTGCTGAAAGGGCTGCATGAAAAAGTTAGATGACCTGAACTTTTCACTAACAATTCATGGCTCTTGCATCACGACAATGCACCTGCTCACACAGCACTGTCTGTGAGGGAGTTTTTAGCCAGTAAACAAATAACTGTATTGGAACACCCTCCCTTCTCACCTGATCTGGCCCCCAATGACATCTTTCTTGACCTGAAGATAAAGGAAATATTAAAATGAAGACATTTTAATGACATTCAGGACATCAAGGGTAATACAATGGACAGCTCTGATGGCCATTCCAGAAAAAGAGTTCCAAAATTGCTTGAAGGGTGAACTAGGTGCTGGTGCCAGTGCATAGCTTCCCAAGGGGAGTACTTCAAAGGTGACCATAGTGATATTCAGCAATGAGGTATGTAGGATATTTTCTAGGATGAGTTTGTGAATTTAGTTGGCATACCTTATACATCTTTTCAAATTAGTGTTTTCATTCTTTGGATAAATACCCAGAAGAGGAATTTCTGGATTATATGGTAGTTCTAGTCTTTATTTTTTGAATAACCTACATACTGTTTTCCATAATGGCTTCACCAATTTACATTCCCTCCAACAGTGTACAAGGGTTCCCTTTTCTCCACATCCTCTCCAACACTTGTTATTTCTAGTGTTTTTTGATAGTAGCCATTCTAAAGGGTGTGAAGTGGTATCTCATTTTGGTTTTGATTTGCATTTCCCTAATAAGTGATGTTAAACATAATTTTATATACCTATTGGCCATCTGTACATCTTCCTTGGGAAAAAATGAGGATTTATTCATTTCCTCTGCCCATATTTTAATCTGGATTGTTTGTTGTTGTTGTTGAGTTGTATGAATTCTTTATATCTTTTGAACATTAACCCCTTGTCAGAAATAACATTTGCAAATAACTTTTACCATTTAGTTGGTAGCCTTTTTTGTTTGATGATTTACTTTCCTGTGCAGAAGTTTGATATAGTCCCATGTATTTGTTTTCATTTTTAGTTCTCTTGCCTTTAGAGTCAATTCACAAAAACACCAATAAGACTGATGTCCGGCAGCTAAGTGCCTATGTTTTCTTCTATGTGTTTTATTGTTTTAGGTTCTATACTCAAGTATTTAATCCATTTTGAGTTAATTTTTATGTATGGTGTAAGATGGTGGTCTGGTTTCATTCTTTGGTATGTGGCTGTCCAGTGTTCCCAAGACCATTTATTGAAGAGACTGAAGCTCTTTAACTGTCATTCGATTTTAAATGATAGCCTTGCTGGGTAGCGTAGTCTTGGTTGTAGGTCCTAGCTTTTTGTCACATTGAATATTTTGTATCAATCCCTTCTGGCCTGCTAAGTTTCTGTTGAGAAATCAGCTGACAATCTTAAGAGGGCTCCCTTATAATGTACTAGCTGCCCTTTCCTTTCTGCTTTTAGGATACTCTCTTTGTCTTTAACCTGTGGCATTTTAATTATAATGTGTCTTGTTGAGGGCCTCAGTTTGGTTTTGTCTTATTTTGAAACTCTCTGAACTTCCTGGACTTGTATGTCTATTTCCATCACCAGGTTAGGAAAGTTTTCAGTCATTATTTGTTCAAATATGTTCTCAATCTCGAGCTTTCTGTCTTCTCCTTTAGGTACCCCTTTGATGTAAATGTTGTTAATACTTGATGTTGTCCCAGAGGTCTCTTAAGCTATCCTAATTTTTTGTATTCTTTTTTCTATTTGCTATTACAATTGCATGTTTTCTGCTACCTTATCTTTCAAATCATTGATTTGATCCTCTGTTTCATCTAGTTGGCTGGTAATTCCTGCTAGTGCATTCTTCATTTCAATTATTGTATTCTTCATTTCCAACTGCTTCTTTTTTATGTTTTCTGTGTCCTTTTTTTACACTCGCTATCTCTCTGGTGAAGTTTTCACTAAGTTCCTTAAGCATCCTTATAACCATTCTTTTGAACTCTATATCTGGTAGGCTGCTTGTCTCCATTTTAAACTTCTTAGTCCTTTTTTCCTGGAGTTTTCTACTGTTCTTTCATTTAGGATATATTTCTTTGTTTCCTCATTTTGGTTGGCTTTTTGTTTTTGTTTCTATACATGAAGTAGATCATCTATGTCTCCCAGTCTTGGCCAGGTGGCCTTATGTAGTAGGTGCCCTGTGGGGTCCTGGCAAAGTCTCCCTGGTCACCTGCTCTGGATGCTCCAAGAGTCACCCTTGTGTGGGTTATGTGTGCCCTCCTGTTATAGTTGAGCCTTGATTGCTATTGGCATGTCAGTGGGTGGCATTGGGCTTCAGACTGATTGGCTTTTCCACATCCACAGCTTATGAGCTGCTGTGTATGGGGCTTATCCCACTGAGTGGGATTCGCTCCAGAGGGCTCTGGTGCATGTTGAGACCACCCTTTGTGTGTGCTGCTTGTGGGGCTAATTGGGTGCTGCTCTCGTGTGGTCTGAAGCCAACCTCCAAGTATGTTTGTTCTGGTGCCTCTTGGGAGAGTGGTAGGCCCTGGCCAGCCACTGCCTGTGACTAGTCAGGAACTACCTGGTAAGAGCTACAAAGTGATTCACTGCCTGTTCACTCCCTGTGCTGAAGTTAGAGGCATATGGGAGAGGCCACACTGTGAACCGAGGATGTGTGCCACCATTATGAGGTGTGGGGTAGCTCCATAAAAAGCCAGGACACCTTGAGGCCAGCTGACACCTGCCAGCTCCCTTAAGTTTCAGCCGTTGACAAAGCCTCCTGTGGTGTACCAGTTGGGTGAGGCAGGGTCTCAGGGAGTCCCTACAGTGGGAAGAATTTTAGTTAGTTATCAAGTTAATGTAGACTCTGATTTGGTGCCAGTGCTGAGCCTGGAGCTACTCAGCAAAAGTCTCAGCACACTGAGTCCAATCACCACCTGCCTGGGGCCTGCAGACTGTGATAGTCTTCCAGAAAGAGTGCAATGTGGGTGGGGCTGGCTGCTCAGGAGACAGTGCCTCTGGTATTGGCAGAGTTGGGAGGGGCAGTGTCCTAAAGAAACTCACCAGGCCAATTAGATTCAAATTTGGCCTGTAGAGGCAGGCTCAACATAGGAAAGATGGCGCCTGCCTGCTGGCTGCGTAGGAGAATGATCCCTCACTGGAAAATGCTGACTGCCTTCCAGTTCTCTGCCTGCAGCCCCCCGTTTGTCTCCAAGACCCTCTGAGTCACTGTTCCTGGAGTCACTGGAGCCCCAGGTGAGTGCCTGCGAGTGAGTGAGTCTGTGCGTGGGCCATTTAAGAGGATATCTGGGTTTCCCACAGCCTTCCATTCCACCTGAACCGTCAGAATCCGCAGTTTGACAACCAGATGTTGTAGAGTCTCCACTTCCTGGCATCACTATTCTGGGTTGGGGAGCCTGGTGTGGGGGGCTTGGGACACTCATTTCTCTGCGGGGAACCTCCTCAACCGAGATATCCCTCCTGATTCTCAACCACCACACAGAGGTTTGGGGCCAGCCTGGTTTGCGTCTCCTCCCCTCCTACCAGTCTCTGTGTGGCTTCTTCTTTATATCCTTAGTTGTAAAACTTCTGTTCAGCTAGACTTCAGATGGTTCTCCAGGTTGATTGTTCTATAATTTAGTTGTAATTTTAATGTGTTCACAGTGTTTATCTATTCCACCATCTTGGATCTCTAAAAGCCATAGTATTCTTTTATCATCCTTCGTATATTTGTGATATCCATTGTAACTTCTTTCATTCTGATTTTATTTATTTGAGTTTTCTCTTTTTTCCTTAGGGAGTCTAACTAAAGATTTGTCAATCTCTTTTTTTTTTTCCTGTCTTTTCAAAGAGCCAGCTCTAAGTTTCATTAATCTTTTTCTTTGGCCTTTTAGTGTTTATTTTATTTATTTCTGCCCTGATTTTTATAATTTCCTTCCTTGTACTGACTTTGGGTTTTGTTTGTTCTTTTTCTCGTTTCTTAAGGTGTAAAGTTAAATTGTTTATTTGAGATTTTTCTTGTTTCTAGAAGCAGGCTTGTAATGCTATAAACTTTCTTCTTAATACTGCTTTTGCTGCATTCCAAATATTTTGGCATGTTATATTTTCACTTTTATTTATCTGTATGTGTTTTTTTTTAATTTCTTCTCTTATTTCTTCACTGACCCAATAGTTGTTCAGTAGCATGTTGTTTAATCTCCACACATTTGTGATTCTTCCAGCTTTTTCTTATAGTTCATTTCTAATTTCATCCTTTTGTGGTCAGAAAAGATGCTTGATTGGATTTCAGTCTTAAATTTATTGAGACTTGTGTATGTCCCAACATAGAGCCTATCCTTGACAATAGTCTATGTGCACTTGAGAAGAATGTGTATTCTGTTTCTTTTGGATGGAAAGTTCTAAAAATATCTATTAAGTCTGTCTGGTGTAGTGTGTTATCAAATGCTGATGTTTTCTTGTTGACTTTCAGTCTGGATGATGTATCCATTGGTATAAGTGGCGTGTTAAAATCTCCTACTATTATTGTGTTTCTGTCTATTTCTTGCTTTAGGAATGTTAAGAATTGCTTTATATATTTTTGTGCTCCTAAGTTGGGTGCATGTATATTAATAAATGTTATGTCTTCTTGATGGATTGTCCCCTTTATCATTATAAAATGTCTATATTTGTCTCTCGTTACCTCTTTTTGGTTTGTTTGGAATTTTGTTTTGTCTGCTATAAGTATGGCGGCACCCACTTTTTTCTGGATACCATTTGATTGGATTGTCGTCTTCCACTCCTTCATTTTGAGCCTATGTTAGTCTTTGTAGCTGAGATGGGTCTCCTGAAGGCAGTATATATTTGGATCTTGATTTTTAATTCATCCAGTTATTCTGTGTCTTTTGATTGGTGAGTTCAGCCTATTTACATTTAGGGTGATTATTGCCATATGGGGACTTACTAATGCCATTTTATCTTTTATTTTCAGATTGCTGTATATCGCCAATGTTTCTTTTTCCTTGTGTTTCTGTCTGCTATTTTAGTTTGGTGGTTTTCTATAACGTTTTGTTCTATTTTCTCTTTTTATGTTTTGTATTTCACCTCTGGATTTTTGTTTTGTGGTTATCACAAGGTTTGTAGAAAATGTCTCATAGATTGAATAGTCCTTTTTCTTCTGATAACATCTTATCTTCATTCACCTCTGCAGGTTCTGTTCTTGTCCTTTCCTTTTTATGTTTTTGTTGTCACACATCATCCTTTTTTATGTTGTGTGTTCATCACCAAATTGAAGAAATTATCAGTATTTTTAATACTCTTCCCCTTTAACCTTTATGTTATAATTAATTGTTTAACACCCTATCTTGAAATAGAGTTGCTATTTTCTGCTTCTGTCTATCTGTTTGTCACCTTATTCATAGGTTTGTATATGTTTGGTTTTGTTTGTTTGTTTGTTTGTTGCAGGTAGAACATTTTCAACGTTTTTCAATGCAGCTCTTTGTAGGCAAATTCACTCAGATTTTGTTTGTCTGGGTAAACCTTTATTTATCTTTCGCATCTAAAAGATAATTTTGCTAGAGTATTCTAGTCTGATGATTTGTATTGCAGTATTTTGAATATATCATGTACTCTCTTTCCTGGCCTGTAAAGTTTCTGCTCAGAAATCTGATAAAAGCCTGATAGGGTTTCTTTGTAGTTGTGGTCTCTTTCCCCCTCTGGCTTCCTTAAGACTTTTTTCTTTATCATTGCATTTTGACAGTTTTAATGTATATAATGTTTCTTGAGGGTCTTTTTGCATAGAGATAATTAGGTATTCTGTTTGCTTCTTGTACTTGTATGTCCACTTCCTTTTCCAGGTTTGGGATTTTCTCATCTATTATTTCTTTGAACAGGCTCTTTGTTCCCTTCTTCCCCATGTCTCCTTCTGGGATACCCATTCTCCTTATGTTGCTCTTTCTAATGGAGTCAGATAGTTCTCATAGTGTTCTTTCCATTTTTAAAAAATCTTAGTTCTCTCTGTTTTTCCACCTGAATCAGTTCTAGATTTCTATCTTCGTGCTCACTAATTCTCTCTTTCACATGGTCTGCTTCATCTCAGCTATTGAGTTCTCCAGCTTCAAAATTTCTGTTTTTTGTTTGTTTGTTTGTTTTGTTGTGTGTGGGGGGTTTTTTTTTTTGTTTGTTTCAATCTCTTTAGTAAAGTGCTGCTGTTCATTAATTTCACTCCTGAGCTCATTGAACTGCCTTGTGAATTTTGTTGTATCCTGTTGAGTTTCTTCATTGCTGGTATTTTGAATTCTCTATCATGTATATCACAATCTTACATGACCTTGAGTTACGTTTCTGGAGAATTGTCATTGTTTTTTCTTGTGATACCAGTCTACCTTGGTTTTTTGTGGAGTGTGATGTGTTTTTCCTGTGCCAGTGCATTTGGAGTAATGAATACCTTTCGTATTTAGGTACTGTTTTGGTTTCAACAATTCCCCAGGTTGGTAAGTAGAGGTCTTTTGTTTGTTTGTTTGTTTTCCAGTAGGTGGCGCTATAGTGCAAGGTTTCTTTTTTTTTCTTACCTGTGCTAGATGTGTCTCTGGGATCACTGGTGCCTCATGACGATCTGAGTTGTTTCCTGGGTGAGCAGTGTGGTGGGTGCCTCAGCTGTGTGTGGGCCACCTGGGTCTCAGGCCGCCACCACCATGGTGGAGGGATGTAGCTGGTGGGGGGAGCCGGGTTTGCAAGTTGGCCATGCTGCTATCTGGTTCACTATGGCTGCTGGTGCCACTGCACTGTGGTCAGGAGGCTGGACACGTGTCTCTACTGCTGCTACCAGGCTCTTTGGTGGTGTGAGGACCACTGCAATGGGGGAGGGAGCCAGATTCTCCAGGTGCTGACACTATTCTGCCTTCTGTACTGTCTGCTGGCCTGTAGTGCTGGGGCCACACCCCAACTCCTTCACTACCACATGTGTTGGGGCTGCAGCTGAGCCCAGGGAATTGGGGATATGGGTTTTGTCCCTGTCCTTCCCCCTTTTCTACCCCCACTATGTATGCCAATACATCCCCCATCAGAAGGACTGATGTGTGGTTCTTTCTGGTGACTTAGTGCATTGAGAAGAGAAAACTTTGTTGGGTTATAAATGTCCTACTAGTTGTAGATTGTAGGGGAAATGCCAAAGGCTCATCTCACTTCACCGTGATGGTTACAACATTCTATTCTATTATTGATAGGAACTTGGGTAATTTCTAGTTTTTTATTATTATCGTAATACTGCTATGAACATTCTAGAAAATGTCTCCTTCAGTGAACATATGTATTTTCTTAAGTGGGCATATATGACAGCTTCAGTTGTTCCACTACTTCACCTCCACTTGGTATTGTCAGTCTTTGTCATTTTAGTGATTTTAATGAGATTTTAATGGTTAGCATGAAATTTTAAAAAAATGTAAATAAGATTATATCTCTTCTGCTTTAAATTGTCTAATAGTTTTGAATTTTTCCTAGAATAAAATCCAATCTTATTTCTATTGCCCACAGGACCTTGGGTTTCCCCCTGCCTCTATGACTTCATTTACTCAAAATGCCTGCTTATTTACTGTATTCCACTGACTTCATTTTTGTTATTTTGAAATTTCCAAACTTTTTCCTCCTTCAGAGATGTTTTGTTCCTTCTATGAGGAGAGTTCTTTCCCCAGATAGCTGCCCGGTGGACTCCTTGTTTTCATCAGGCCTCAGCTTCTGTAGTGAACTCTTCCTCAACACCTTCTCTATCACTCTATCATGTTGCACATCATTCGTGTTTCTCACCAACCTGAAATCATCTCTTTAAACTTTCTTATTCAGTGTTTTCCCTCACATCTTCCCATCCCCCATTTCACACACTAGACACTCGACTGTAAGCTCCAAGAATGCTATCTTCTCTACATCTGTGCTTCTGGTACTCAAAATGTCACCTGGCACATAGTGAGAATGGTATAAATACTTGATGAGTGAATGACTAAACTGATGAATGAAGCTTGAGGGAGAGATTAGGCCTAGAACCTCATGAAAACCAGTCCTTTTAGCATCATTCTCCTGTCACTTGTGCTGCTTCGTCCATCTCCAGAAGTTCATTCATTCCTGCAACACAGGTCAAGCACAGAATTGCTGCTCCATATTCTCAAGTATCCCAGAGAGGAAAAATGTAAGAACTTAAGAGACGTAAAGGTGTAACGATCTTGGTAGAGACCCGACCCCCCACCCCTGCCTGGGTTTTGGAACATTTGCTCCTGATGTGTGAATGTGTTTCTGC
Source organism: Rhinolophus hipposideros (assembly GCF_964194185.1). NCBI lineage: Eukaryota > Metazoa > Chordata > Mammalia > Chiroptera > Rhinolophidae > Rhinolophus > Rhinolophus hipposideros. The sequence goes on along the minus strand of NC_138058.1, from coordinate 8,971,488 downwards.
TTCATTCTCATGGAGAAACTTTATCTGCAGGTTATGGTCAATGGGAGATCAGGAGATAATTAGTTGGAACAAATAAAAGCTGCTATGCATTACACATGAAAATCTTTAATAACAAGTATTGCCCTGCTACGCTTCTGAATATGCATCATATCCTGGTCTGAGGTTCAAATAGATTGGAGGTAAAATTCAATAAATCTGAACTCAGCAATACCTGCATTGTACGTAGACGGTGGGTTTACATCTGCTCTCAGAGGGAGGTAATGAATCTGTAGAGGAAAGTACTTCGCTTCACAAAAAACATAAACCAATTGAAAGAGTCCATTACTCATAGCTTGTCACTAACAGCATAAACTTCTAAGAATATTCCCATTGCAAAAATGTCTTCAATTGGAAAAGACTGTGACAAGGAGGGGATGGTGGGAAGATGATGACAAAGACTCTGAGATCATCTATTACCATCAGATACTCTGCTATGGAGGTTTTAATGTCACCTCTGAAAAGTGAGTCTAATCATCCCTATCTTACAGATAAGGAATGCCACTGGGGTTTGAACTCTCTATCAGGGAGAGGACTGTGAGGTACGTCTGTGCCTCCTTTTGAAGGTCCCCACATGAGGCATCAGAGGTATTATTTAATGTGTTCTCTACAAATAGATGAGAGGAAGACAAATAACCAAGTGGGACACATGAATTTCACACAGAGGACACATGAATGGCCCATGAACATAATCAAAGATGTCCCACCTTATTAGTGAATAGGGAAATGTACAATAACATCACAATATAGTTTTAAAATCATTGGACTGGCAAAACTGGCAAAATATAAAAGTGTGTCTTTATCAAATATTGGCAAGAACACGAAGCATGAAACTCTTACCCTCCAAAGGACATGAATGTGGAGAAAATTGGGGATTTTCTAACACAAAGATCCACCTCCCCAATGATCCAGCTATTTCACCCACTAGACAGCCTCTCAAAAAATCCACACAAGAGGGCATCACAAAAACCTGCACCATAGCATTATTTTTATGAGCAAAATAACACAAGTTTGAAACAAATGTCTTAGGAGACGGCTATAAATAGTGGTATATTCATACAATTGAATACTACACAGTAGTGATCTTGAGTGAAGAACTGTACTTCTCAAAATATTTGAATCTGACAAATATGCTGAGTGAGAAAAAGCAAGTTATACAAGTATACATTATAGTACTTTTTTATATAAAGACTAAAATCTCTTACACAAGAACACTTTATACTGCTTAAGGAACACACACACACACACACACACACACACACACACACACACACACACCAGAATGATAAGCACTAAGCTTATGATAGTGACTCTAGTGGGATAGATGTATACAGGGAAATTGGTAATTGTTATTTCTGGGGCTGGTCTTGCCTACATAACTTATGCCTTGTTTGGAATTATTTAGCTCTTAAATATTGCATGGTACACATTTAAAAAGAAAATATAGAAAGTAAAACTTAGAGAAAAAATTAGAGTGGTTCAACTCAGGAAGTTTCAGCCTAAAGCAGCATTTTCATGGTCATAACAAAACAAAACCTGAGCTTTTCCACCTGGAACCTCCGTAAATAAATTCTGTTTAAATTCCTTCCTCACCCTGTCTTCTTAGCAAACAATACTATCCAGTTTCTCCCATTTTTCAAGGTAATTGAGAAGCTGCAGTAAATGTTTTGGTTTTCTGTTGTTTTTGATTGCAAAGTTTATAATCCCCAAATCAGTTCTGGTTTCAAAGCCAGTGGTTCGTTCTCCCCGCACTAGGAAACACATTTGGCATGGAAACCATCTCTGGAAGTGTGTCAGATCTGTAGCAGAGCAAAATGAAATGCCAGAAATGTCCAGTAAGAAAGTGGTGCTGAAGGGGGTCTGGGATGGCCAGTCTTAACTTTATAAACTTTGGGGCAACTATACTAATTAGTCTTGGTACGTGTGTATGATAGTGCTCAAACATGAAAAACAAGTTCGGACATACATTCGTCTATCCATAAGGCAGAAACTAAATATTTAAAACAAAAGATTGAAACAAATGTCAACACTGCTTATAATAATAGTTACAAGTGCGAGTCGTTTTGTTTTGTTTTAGGAGGCGTAAACCTTGCAAAATATAGGTACCGAGAAACCTCATTTAATGCTGATATTAGGGGAACTAATATCTCCACTTATAATTTAGATATTTTGTAATTAAGATTTCTACTTGTAGTTTAACAAAGGAGCCCTCAAAGTTTGAGAGCCCTGGGAATCCCCTAGATCCTTTAAAAAGATTTGTGAAATTAAAACTATTTTCATAATAATATTAACGCTTTATTATTATTTTATTTTAGTCTCATTCTCTCCTCATTATATAGTGGACTTTCTCAGAGGCTATAGGACATGTTCCGTCATAAGAGATTACATGTAGAAGTGGATATGAGAATCCAGCTGTCTTCTATTAAGTTAGACATTAAAGAGATTTCCAAACACTGAGTATATTGTGGTTTGTTGAACAATATCACTTTTCTCAATACGTCTGTTTGTTTTGGAAAGTAGAGTTCTTTTTCATAAAATGTTTGATATTTATATTCACATATAATGAATTTATTGTTGTTCTTTAGAATAAATAAGAAAACAAATGTTTAAAACATTCTCCATTTTAATTTTACATATAGTAAATATTGAGAGACAAAACTCACATAAACAAAAGCATCTTGGGATCCTTAATAATTTTGATGTGCAGACATTTGCAAACCACTGGCTTGCAGCCTACCTCAGGAAGCTTTGCTGTCAAGACAATTGCTTTCATTTCTCTCCCTGCTCCTGTGTTTGCCTCTGTCTCACGGTCTCACATCCCAAAACCGCCAGAACAGCTTGGCCAAGACCTTGTTGACTGGCGATTCCATTTTATATTGTCTTCTAAGTCTCAGTGCCCTGAAGAATATCTCTGGAGTGTCTCCTGCTGGCCACCGCGATAGGCCTCTGTTAATGTCCCCCTATTGGAAGTTTCAGACAGGAGCAGTTTTTGGGCTGCAGGTATCTGAACATCACTGTGGGATGTCTGCTTTCTAGAAGTTCAGGTGCAGGACTCCTGCAAAGAAATGTTATTCCTTACAAACCATTTGGGACAGCACTTTAGGGACGTTTGTGTAGACCAGTGCAGGGCCAGTAATGACTGTTCCTATGGGGTTTAGAAAGGAATGAGTAATTCAGTTATAGGGACAATTCAGAATGGATTTAAGCAAGCATTATGGGGTGAGGAAAGATCTATTAGCTGCCAGAAAATTTGGCAGCAAGCCTTCCGACCCACTTCCCATGATGCCAGGTTCCTTCCTACACACCCCCTTAGACAAAGCAGGACTGCCCCGCCCACAGTGGCAAAGGTCGGCCCGATGTGGAACCGCCGGACGGGATTCAGTCCCTGGGTGTCAGGCCCCACTCTTCACAGCTGCAGGCTCCCGTCCTGTCCCACAGGTAGAAAGGAGGCTGGGAGTCCGCGGCCGAGCCAAGCGCACTGGGCGCCCACGGTAGGTGTGCAGGGAGAGGTGCAAGGATGTGCGCGACCCGGAGGCCGGAGGTCGGAAGTCCTGGGCGCTCGGCCCACCCGCTGGGCGGGCTTGGGGGGCAGACGCCGTCTCTGGGAGAAGGTGTGCAGCGCGCATCTACCTGCCCATCCAGCGGCGCCCCGCCTGGCTCCCTCGTGGCCCGCGGGCCTCTGTCAGGTAGACCTGAGCGGGCTTCTCCGCAGTGAGCTGGTGTTTGGGGGGTCTGTGTACACCGCCGGCCACGCGGATCCCGAGAACGAGGACGCACAGTGGGCGCCGCACGGTGGGGACGCAGAGCCCGGGCTGGGGCGCGCTGGGGGGCGTGCCTCCCAGGGGCGCGGGGCTGACACTACCTCGCTGCCAGACGGCAGAAGGGGGTGCCGCGTTTCCGGAGGAGGAACCCACGCCGCTCCTGCAGCCCCCCCGCCCCCCCCGCGTGCCTCCCCCGCGTGCCTCCCCCGCGTGCCTCCCCCACGTGCCTCCCAGCCCTCCCACAGGCTCCCCTACACCCTGGACCCCGGAGGTCGGGCGCTTAGAGTAGGAAGGGAGCAGGGGAGGGAGCGTTCTTCTGGGGCAGGTCCGGGGAAATGTGGGGCCCAGAGTGGAGGGCTTCCCGCAAAGACGGGGAGGTCGGTGGCCTGGCCTGAGATCTCTTGACGTGCAGAGGTCGCGGGAGCCCACGCTGCTCCTTCCCCTCCCACCCTGGGCTCTCTTCCTTGTAGCCGGATGCGGGATGGTGTCCTTGCTGTTGTGCGGCGTGTCCATCGCGCTTCCACTTTTTATCAGAGCAGGTACGTTCGGTTTGTCCTCGGGTCTCAGAGCTGCCCTCACCCTCGCACCTCCCCGCCACTGCGCACCTCGCGGGATCGCGTGGGACCCAAGCCTTCCTCATTACACCTTCCCACGCACGGGACCAGGCAGAATTCCGCTGAACGGGAGTTTCACTTCCAAGAGTCTGATGCTCAGCCCCAAATGTCACCTTTAAGCTTTGAGGTGACTTGGGGGAGGGGCGGTTATGAGACAAATTTGCAGATCAGGACTTGAGTTAAAAATGCTCCGATGGATGAAATGCTGTCTATTTTATACGACAAAGGGTCATTTTACGACCCAGGGTAAAAACAAAGACATCATCAACAGAACAAATTTCTTCCAAGAAAAACTAAGCAATTTGGTAAGACACAAACTTTAAAGAGCACGTATTTGTTAACAGTCCTTTTGGAGACGAGATGCTTACACCTTTTATTCAAGACAGAGTGACATAACTGGATGGCAGAACAAAAAGAAAACAGGGCAAGAAGGGCTCGGAAGAGGGACGTTTTCTCTGACGGAAGAGGATGATAGAATGAAGGCTTTAGAGTGGAAGGGGAATAGGAATTATACCAGATGGAGAAGATGACTTGTGAGTAGGAAACTGAGTCAATACTGTCCTTATGGACACGTTCAAATGACTTTGAATTATGCTTTCAAATCAACAGACTATTTTTAGGAAACACCTACACTGGGAAAACTAAAATAAAATTGGCTAGAAAATGGAGACATTTATTAAGACTTTTTTTATTATTATTTTTTGACATCTTTCATGATTATTTTTTTCCCTTTCTGTCCCTAGATGAATGTCAGAACGTTAGTGTGCAAAACGAGGCTCCTTTAGAAAGCCAGCCTTTTGCTTTTAATTGCACGTACCCTCCGCTCACATCGGGGAAAGCGTATGTAACATGGTATAAACATCCGAGCAAAATTCCAGTCTCCAAATATATACGGTCTCGAATTCACCAGGACCAAAACTGGATCTTGTTTCTCCCCCTGACACGGGAGGACTCCGGAATCTATCAATGTGTTATAAAGTAAGTTCCTCATTTAAAATAGAACTAACACTCTCTTTCTCTCGCTCATGTATACATTATAACTATATGTGTATAATCCTTTTAAGAAAATTCTTAACAAACTCTTAATAAACAGAAAACTCAATGAAAAGAATACAATATAGTTTTATAATTGTTACAACGTGGTTTCCAATAAAAATATTTAAAAACAGAACAGATTTGTAAATCAGTTGTTGGAACATTAAATGAATCTTTTCCCACTGAAATGATGCCACAAGCCAAACAAGCTTCCAAAACCTGTTTATTATACAATCTCCAACTCTAATTTGTAACTAATACTAAAAACAGGAGAGCTGTTTTTATATTATAGCTGCCTTTTTTTTCTTGGAATGTCAAAAGTTTTTGTGACGGGGGGTGGGGGGGGGGTGGGTACATCTAGATAGGAATAAGCCTCCTTTGAAGCACCTTTTTGTAAGGCATCTGTTATAGAAATTTAACAGTGAGTAAGCATCAAGTATGGTCCAGACCCCGTGCTAAGCCCTGTGCTAGAAAGTAATATCAATGAGTGAATGACACAGGTATGGTGGGAGACAACTGAGCCTGATGGGGACAGTAGTGAACTGGAAAACATGTGCCCCACCAGAGATGGCAGTCTATTCAGCTCAAGTCCATTTTCCAATTTTTGGAGGGAACCTGGAAATGAGAGAGAGAGAGTGAGAGAGAGCGAGAGAGCGAGAGAGAGAGATTTGTGGACCAGATTTTGATTCAAGGCCTCAATGTTGTTACCCTCCTGTACTCACATGCATGATCTTAACAAAGTATTTGACCTCTCTGAGCCTTGGTTTTCTTATCTGTAAAATGGAAGTCATGCCGGCTTGATAGGGTTGGAGTGAAAATTAGCTGAGAACACATGTGAAGTAGGTACTCTTGAAATGAAGATGCATTCTCCCTCTCTTGTTTTTTCCCCTTGGTATTTGCTGGCCCCTATCTGGGTCAGAGGATGACCTGTGTCCCACTCTGATTCATGCCAGATCCTCATTTCCATGTCAGATCTACCCAAGGGACAAAATTACTTAGTGGTACACAAGGAGAAGTGGCCCTTAGCCCATTTACCTGGCCCCTTTCCACCATTTCACTCACTATGTAGATGAGGCTGTTGGCATCTTAGGGAGGTCTGCTCTCCTGTTTTTAGTATTAGTTACAAATTAGAGTTGGAGATTGTATGTGACACAAATTTATCTGGACATCTAGGCTGCAATTAAAATATTTAAATCTGAGACTTGTGAAAAGGGGGGAAATCCTTCATAGAAAGTGACATAGATATCATCTGTCAAGGAAGAAAATAAACGTGAATTTTCACAAATTTTTAACATACAGATATAATACATATTTAGTAAAATATATTTTTACTTTGAAATAATTTCAAACTCACATAAAATTTGCAAGAATAGTATAAAGAACTCTCATCTACCCTTTATCTAGATTCCCCATTATTTAATGTATTGCCACACTTACCTTATTATTCTCTCTCCATATATATGTATATTACACACAATATTTTTTTCTCAATCTTTTTTTCCAAATCATTTGAGATGTATGCATTATGTCCCTTTACCCTTTAGTATTTCAGTGTATATTTCCTATCAATAAGAGTATTCTCTTTCTAGTAGAGGATCCAATCCAAGATCATGCATTGCCTTTGGTGGTCGTGTATGTTTAATTTCTTTTCATCCAGAAGAGCTTCTCAGTCTGGTTTTTGTGACATTGACATTTTGAAGGCGTATAGGCAATTATTTTGTATCCATTAATTTGTGTTTGTCAAATATTTCTTCATGAACCTCCTTGGCTGCAATACTCCGCAAGTGGTTTGTGTCCTCTTCAGACGGCACTCAGAGGCACGTGGTGTCAGCTTGCCCCTCATTGGCGACATTCAATTTGATCACTTGGTTAAGGTGTCACCCAGTGTGCCCCTATATAAATACTTTTTTCTTTTGCTGTTAAAGATTTGTGAGATTTATCATCTTGTTTGAGGCAAAGGGATTGCTTAGTACCTTCAAGATGATGTGAACATATTTGAAAAGAAGCAAAATCATTTGATTTGTGATTGAGTTTATGAGGTTTCAATCTGTTATTTTCTTCCAGTAACACAAACACGTGTCACCAAATACAAGTAAATCTAACTGTGTTTGAAAAACACAGTTGTGATACTTCCAGAAATAGTCAAATGAATTTATCAGATGAGTACAGACAAATATTACACATTGGAAAAGATGACAGTCTCATGTGTCATCTGAACTTTCCCAAGAGCTGTGATTTGGATTCCGTAAAGTGGTATAAGGTAAAAAAAATTAATTTTCCTATTAATATTTTTTCTCCTTTTCTTTAAAACCCACTTGTCTTTTCAGTTGAAGTCATATTTTTTAAGGCAGATTGATAAAGAGGTTTGTATACCTAAGAGGGATCTGTTAGCCAATTGCTATTGATAATCTTACCATGCTAATTATTTACTTTTAAATTTATGGTAATTATAGCTTTGCAACATTTTATTATTTGTATCTACCCTTCCTTCCCCCCACCCCCCGTCATCCTTATTTTTCAAACTATCTATCGTTATTTTTTTCTAACAGATTTAATTAATTACTTTGTTTAAACGGGTACTATATGCACATGAGTCAATAATCACAAAGTATAAAAAGTCGCTCCCTGGAAAGTCTCCCTCCCACTCCTGATCCATATTTGCTCTGAGCCCATCACACTTTCCTTTATACGTGGCTGCCATAATTAGTTCCCTGCTTTTTTTGCATTATTCTTTACAATGCTTCATGAGCAAATGACACTGTTCGTTTTAGCCGCCCCCCCCCCATTTTTGTGAACAGGGCATCCTATACTCAGCTTTCTGCACCCTGTGTGTTTTCACCTTCAAACATTTTCTTTTCTTTTTTTTAAAAAAATATTGCATTTATTGGGGTGACATTGGTTAATAAAATTATATAGGTTTCAAGTGTACAATTCTATAATCATCTGAATATTGCATTCTGTGTTGACCACCCAAAGTCAAATCTCCTTTTTCACCATATGTATGACCTCCTTGAGGTCACCACCATACTATTGTCTGTATCTATAACTTTTTGTTTGTCTTGTCTGTTTGTTGCCAAAGCAATCACTTCTTTTTGTTTTACTACCTGAAATTCCATTATTAAAATTCAATTTGGGTCAAATTCATAGTCTCAAAGGCTGGGGGGAAGGGGGTATGGGAAGTTACCAATCAACAGGCATAAAGTTTCAGTTAAACAAGATGAATAAACATAGAGATTCTCTGTACAACATTGTACTTATATTCAACAATACTCTATTGTACACTTTTTGTACAAAAACTTGTCAAGAAAGTAGATCTCACTCTCTCTCTGTCTCTCTCTGTCTCTGTCTCTCTCTCTCTGTCTCTCTGTCTCTCTGTCTCTCTGTCTCTCTCTCTCTCTCTCTCTCTCTCTCTCTCTCTCTTTTCAAGCAAGTAGATCTCATGTTAAGTGTAATTACCAGAATAAAACAAAATACATTCTATTTGGGATTACAGTTCACGTAAAAGATACAAAAATTATATGAGGGAATTAAAATAGTGTTTGGGAATTATTATGAATTAGTCTAACCTTATATCCAGCTGAGATCTATAGCAATGAAAGAGTGGAAGCTTAGGTTAGGGTGGGGTGAGGGTTTAGGATACAGGTAATTCTATGAGATGGAAAAGGGCCTAGCCTGGGGGTGAGAGGTGGGTGGGGAGGGTGTGCTACAAGAGAACATGAAGAGAGAAGTGCATCACAGAAAAATGGCCTTTAAAAAATTTGTGCCCAAGGAAGTCATATAGAGGGGAGGAAAACACACCCTTTTTTTTCTTTTCTCTTTTTTAAAATTATTATTTTACATCAATTTCAGGTATACAGCTAGTGGTTAGACATTTATATAATTTAAGAAGTGATCCCCCTGACTAGTCTAGTACCCACCTGGCACTATCTATAGTTATTACTATGTTATTGACTATGTTCCCTGCGCTTTACTTTACATCCCCATGACTAATTTGTAACTACCAATTTGTACTTCTTAATCCCTTCACCTTTTCCACCCAATAATTCTAGTACCCATCTGACACCATACATAGTTATTGTTTTACAATCTTATTGGCTATATTCCTTGTGTTATTCCTTGCATTTCCACAACTACTGTGTAACAACCAATTTGTACTTCTTAATTTCTTCCCCTTTTTCACCCAATCCCCCAAACCCCTTCCATCTAGCAACCATCAAAATGTTGTCTGTATTTATGAGTTTGTTTCTATTTTGTTCATTTTGTTCTTTGGATTCCACATATGAGTGAAATCACATTGCATCTGTCTTTCACTGTCTGACACCCCACTGAGCACAATAGCCCCCAGGTCCATCCATGTCACTGCAGATGGCAAGAACCCATTCCCTTCCATGACCAAGCAATATTCCATTGTATGTATCTACCACCTCCTCTTCATCTGTTCTTGATGGACACCCAGGCTGCCTCCACATCTGGGCCATTGTAAACCATGCTGCAATGAACATATGGATGCACACATCCCCTCGAAGTAGCATTTTGGGTTTCTTTGGATAAATACCGAGAAGTGGAATTACTGGGTCTCATTATAGACTTTGTTTTAAAGTCTATTTTGTCTGTGTAAGTATTGTTACCATTAATTTTTTTCCCCATTTCTGTTTTCATGAAATAACTTTTTCCATCTCTTTACTTTCTGTCTGTGTGTGTCTTTGAATCTGAAGTGAGTTTCTTGTAAGCAGCATATGTAAGGGTCTTGTTTCCTTATCCGTTCAGCCACCCTATCTTTTGATGGGAGCATTTAATCCATTTACATTGAAAGTAATTGTTGATAGGTATGTAATTATGGCCATTTTATTATTAATATTTTTGATATTTTTTTCCATCTTAAAGAAGTCTCTAAAATTTCTTGTAAAACTGATTTCCTGGTGATGAAGTCCTTTATGTTTTTCTTGTCTGGGAAGCTCTTTATCTGTCCTTAGATTCTAAATGATAGACTTGCTGGGAAGAGTAATCTGTGTTGTAGGTCCTTGCTTTTCATCACATTGAATATTTCCTGCCAATCCCTTCTGGCCTGCAAAGTTCCTGTTTAGAAATCAGCTGACAATGTTATGGGCGCTCCCTTACAAGTAACTAGCTGCCTTTCTCTTTCTGCTTTTAGGATTCTCAATTTGTTTTTAACCTTTGCCATTTTAATTATGATGTGTCTTGGTTTGGGCCTGTTTGGGTTCATCTTGTTTTGGGACTCTGAATTTTTTCTGCTTGTATGTCTATTTCCCTTGCCGGTTTAGGAAAGTTTTCAGTCATTATTTCTTCAAATAAGGTCTTAATCCCTTGCTTTCTCTCTTTTCCTTCTGGTAACCCCTGTGATGTGAATGTTGTTATGCCTGCTTGATGTTGTCCCAGAGTTCTCTTAAACTATCCTCACTTTTTTATATTCTTTTTCTTTTTGCTGTTCCTATTGGGTGTTTTCTGCTACCGTGTCTTCCAAATCACTGATTTGATGCTCTGCTTCATCTAGTCTGCTGGTGACTCATTCCAGTGCATTCTTCATTTCAGTTATTGTATTTATTTCTTACTGGTTCTTTCTTATGTTTTTTTTTTGTCTTTTTTTTATGCTTGCTATCTCTCTGTTGAAATTCTCATTAAGTTCTTTGAGCATATGTACAATCATTAATTTCAACTCTGTATCTGGTAGATTGCTAGCCTCCATTTTATTTAGTTATTTTTCTGGAGTTTTCTCCTGTTTTTTTTTTCATTTGAAACATGTTTGTTTCCTCATTTTGGCTGCTTCTGTGTTTATTTCTATGTATTAGGTAGATCTGCTATGTCTCCCATTCTTCACTTGGTGGCCTTATGTAGTAGGTGCTCCGTGGGGCCCAGTGGCACAGTCTCCTTGGTCACTTGCTCTGGGTGCTCCAGGAGTGTCCCTTGTGTGGATTGTGTGTGCCCTCCTGTTATAGTTGAGCCTTGATTGCTATTGGCATGTCAGTGGGTGGGATTGACCCTCAGGCTAATTGGCTGTGGGGTTTGGCCACATCCACATCTTATGAGCTGCTGTGCAGGGGGCTTACCCCACTGGATGGGATTTGCCCCAGGGGGCTCTGGTGTCTGTTGAAACTACCCTTTGTGTGTGCCACTTATGGGGCTAATTGGGCAGTGTTGTTCTGTGGTCTGAGGCCCACCTCCAAGTATGTTGATTCCGGGGCCTCTTTGGAGGGGTTCTGGTGCAGGCCCGCATCAGCCACTTCCTGTGACTGGTCGGGGACTACCTGGTCAGAGCTACAAAGTGATCCGCAGTTGGTCTGCACTTGGAGGTATGTGGAGAGGCCATGCTGTGAACCTAGGATGTCTGCCACCAGTACCAGGTCTGGGGTAGCTCTGTCTGCAAAACCCAGGGCACCCTGAGACCTGCTACCACCTGCCCAAAACATTTTCTTTTCTTGACTGTACTGGCAGATGATAATATGTAAGATGTAATCCTTGGCATGGAGGAACACAGGCCACCTGCTTAGGATTGGCGTTAACTTTCCCCAAATGTGCTTGTTAGCACTTGCCAGTACCACCATCTGAGTCAGGAGTTTGCTTTCTGGGAAGGTTTTCATCTACTGACTCAATTTCTTTAATGGTGATAGGATTATACAACTTTCTTGTTTCTTCTTGAATGAGTTTGGCAAGTTTTTGTTTTCAAGGAAATTGCCCATTTCATTAAATGTACCAAATATTGTGGCATGAAATTAGTTTATCATTTTTTCTCTTTTAATGTCTGCTTCTGCAGTAAGATTCAGGTTTTCAATTCCTATTACAATTACAATACCTCTCTCTCTCTCTCTCTCTCTCTCTCTCTCTCTCTCTCTCTCCCCCCATATCTGCACATACATACTCTGACTGTATTAGTCTCATAAGAGATTTGTCAGATCTACTACTCCTTTCAAAGAACCACTTTTTAGCTTTGTTGATCTTATCTACTATGTTTCACATTAATTTAATTTGTTTCCATTTTCCTCTCTGACAAGAAATGTGGCAATGAATGTCCTTATTCCTGTCTTTTAATGTACACTTGCCAGTGTTTGAGTGATGACTAGACTTAGAATTGCTGGAGTGTAGGGTGTGCATATGACTAAAGATTCAACTTTATGATGTTTCCAAATTACTCTAAAAATTTTATATTATTTTATACTGTCACCAGAAGTATTCTGGATTCCCTAAAATCCCGTGTAGCACTTTGTATTGAAGGACTTAAAATCTTGTCATTTTGACTCATCATTTGACTCATCATTTTGATGAAAATAAAATGTTGCCATACTGTTATTTTAGTTTCCTTTTCCTTAATGGTTAGTAAGACTGGCCAGTTTTTTCCTATGTTTATTGGCCATTTCTGAATCTACTTCTGAACTGCTTACTCGTGTCTTTGCGGTATTTATTTTTTTTATTTTTGTTACCATTTTCTTGCTTAGGTGATTTCACATATTTATATTTTTGGTACCAGTGTTTGAAATGCATTAACATTTTTGTCATTGAAGTATAGCCTATATATACAAAATGCATGAATCATAAGTGGAGAAGCTTGATGGATTATCAGAGAGTGAACACACCTTTTAATTACTCCTTCCACCAAGGCCACGAACTAAAACATTGCCAGAATCTCAGGATGTCCACTTCTGCCATCTTCCAAAATCAGTGTTTCCCTAGTTCCCAAGATAACCACTCTCCTGACTTATAATATCATAGATTAGTTTTGCCAGTGTGTGAACCTGATTGAAATTGAGTCGTGTTGCATGTAGTATTTTGGGCCTTGCTTCCTTCCCTCAATAGTAAACTTGTGAGAATCATCTATGCTGTTGCAGGTCACTCTCATTCATACATTTTTATTGCTGAATAGTGTCGTATTATCATTACCAAAGATTTGAACTGTTTCCAATTTTTGGCTATTAGGAATAAAGCTGCTATGGACATTCTTGTATGTGTATTTTGGTTCACATATACATGCATTTCAGTGGGATATTTATGGAAGAATGAACTGGTTAGGTCATAGAGAATATGGTTAAAGTGCATAGAAAATGCAAAAGTGTTTTCCAAAGTGGCTGTGCCAGTTTGCAGCCCCAGCAGCAGAGCATAAGAGTTATTTTTGCTTCAGATGTCTGACAACACAGGGTATTATCAATCTTTTTAGTTTGGATAGCTGGATAATCATATCCCATTTTGGCTTCAATGAACATTTCTCCTTTACATTTGCTTGTCATTGGATATGTATGTAGTATATGTGTATGTGTATGTATATATGTATATATATTTGATGTTCCTCTTAAAGTATCTTATCTGCTTTGCTATTTATTTGTCCTGTCCAGGGACTTCTAATTTTTTTCTGTAAAGACCCAAGTACTAACTAAATACTTTAGGCATGTGGGTCAAATGGTCTCTGTTGCAACTACTCAACACTGTTGGGTAGTGAAAACAGGTATAGACAATGCAGAAGTGAAATATTAGGTTGGTGCAAGAGTAATTGCAGTTTAAAAGGTTAAAAATAATTGGGGCGGCCGGATGCTCAGTTGGTTAGAGCTCAAGCTCTGAACGAAAGGGTTGCTGGTTCAATCCCCACATCTGCCAGTGAGCTGCGCCCTCCACAACTAGGTTGAAGGACAACTACTTGGAGCTGATGGGCCCTGGAGAAACACATTGTCCCCTAATACTCCCCAATAAAATTTATTAAAAATAAATAAATAAAAAATTGCAAAAAAATTCAATTACTTTTGCACCAAGCTAATAAATGTGTGTGGTTGTGTTCCAATAACATTTTTTAAATAAAAAAACAGGCAATGAGCCAGGTCCAGCCCAGTGTACATGGTAGTTTCTAGTCTTGTCTGTTTTTTATTGATTTGTAGTAGTTCTTTGCATATCTGGTATGAGTAATTGATAGTTATATGTATGTGTTGCACATACCGTGTTTTCCTGAAAATAAGACCAGGCCGGACCATGAGCTCTAATGCATCTTTTGGAGCAAAAATTAATATAAAACCAGGTCTTATATTATATTATGTTATATCAGACCAGATATTATATATTATATTATATTATAGACCCGGTATTATATTATATTATATTATATTATATTATATTATATTATATTATATTATATTATATTATACTATACTATACTATACTATACTATACTGTGTTACATTATATTATGTTATATTATATTCCCGGTATTATATTATATTATATTATATTATATTATATTATATTATGTTACATTACATTATACCCGGTCTTATATTATATTAAAATAAGACCGGGTCTTATATTAATTTTTGCTCCAAAAGATGCAGTAGAACTGATGGTCTGGCTAGGTCTTATTTTCCGGGAAACATGGTATGTTCTTCTAGGCTGTGGTTTATCTTTTCATTTTGTAATGTGGTGTGAGACTTCTTAGTTTTATTATAGTCTAATTTATTAATTTTTCCTTTGTGATTTGTACTTTCTGTGACCTGTTTCTTACAACCAGGTCAGAAGGTATTTTCCTAGGTAATCTATAATTTTCATTGTTTTTCTTTTTCCATTGATTTTTAAGTGTGTGATGACAGGTGAGGTCAAATTTTATTTTTTTCTGCATGGGTTTATATATAGTTCACCTATTCTTTCTTCATTGCTTTGCATGCCACCTCTGGTTTAAATAAAACGTTATTGGTCTATGGATCCGTTTCTGAACTCTATGCTGTTCCATTGTTTGATTTGTTCATCATTGTATTGATTTTTATGGTGTTAGGTAAGTCTTGTCAGTTTTGTATCAGTCCTGTAGCTTTTTCTTCTTAAGTGTTGCCTTGGCTATCCTAATTCCACTACTCTTACACATATTTTGTAATCAGCTTATAAATTTTCACAGTAATACTGCTGGAACCTCGACTGGAAATTGCATGGAATTTATATGTCAGTCTTGATATCCAGTAAAAGTACTTTTCTCACTTAGTTCTCCTTTGAGTGTTATTACCTTATTATTTGTGGCCTTCTAAAGTTTTATGTAAACTTTAGAATCAGTGTGTAAATTTCACAAAAAATACTACTTTGTATTTTAATTGTAATTGCAGTATATCTATCAATAAATTTAGCAAAGATTAATATCTTTACAATTTTGAATCTTCTAAATTATAAACATGGTATTTCCCTGCATTTTGGTTTTCTCTAATTTTTCTAATTTAAATATGGCAGTGTTTTTATGGAGTCAATTGTTTCTCATGAAATGTGAACAGAATCATCTCATGATCTTGAAAATAGCTCTTTTGCTCCTTTCAAGGTAAAAGGTATTTTTCTCTGAACACTTTTAGAATTCTCTCCTTGTCTTTGGGTTTTAATAGTTTACTCTGGTGAGTGGAATTGTTGGTTTCTTATTATATATTCTGCATGGGCTTTGTGTTGCTTTTTGATATTGTGGCTTGATGTCTTTTTTCCCCATCATTGTTATTTTCTCAGTCATTAATTCTTCCAATATAGCTTTTACCTTATTTTCTTTTTCATCTTCTTTTGGGACACCAAAAGAATATATATTTAATCTTTTAAAACAGCATAATTTTCATGTCTCTTATGCATTTTCCTTATTTTCAATTGTTTTGTGTGTATGTGCTCCAAAGGGATATTTCTTTCAGATTTGTTTTCCAGTTCACTACTTTTATCTTCAGCTTTGTCTCACATTCTATTAAACTCATTAGTTTATTCCTTAATTTTAGTTACTAGAGTTTTCAATCCTAGAATACTTATTTGTTCTTTTTCTTAATTTATAGACATGGTTGAATTTGTCCATCTTATCTTTTAATTTCTTGACCAAATTAAACATAATTATTATAGAGTCCATATCTGATAATTCTATTACTTGGTTTCCCTGTCTGTCTGCCATTTCTCTTAGGTGTAGATCGCATTGTCTTATCTCCCCATAGGATTGGTTATTTTGGCTTGAGTGCCAGACATTAAATCTGAAAACTTGTAGAGTTCGTTTGAGTCTCTTTATATTATAATATTCCTGAAGAGAGAATTTACCTTTGCTTCTGGCCGATTAAGTATACTTGATTATTTTCACTCCGTGGCCAAAAGACAATTTTAAATTGTTGTTTTAGAGGTTCAGCCAAACTCTGTGGCCATTTATGATCCCAAGTGAAGGCCTGAGAGTTCTTTGGGGCTGTTCCTCATTGGCGAGCCCTGACTCTAACTTCTGTCCCCTGAACCCATGTATCTCTCAAAAGCACTGTCTTATCAGTCTATCAGGCCATCACCTTCAGAATCATTTAGGATGGTTAGTTCTAAACACTTACTTTGCCATTAGAGAAAAACTCATCTTGATGAACCTTTCAAAGACATCTTTATAGACTTTACATCTACCACCTGTACCTTCTCTACTTGTGAAGATAATACTGGGCACTTAGGAAATGTTTAGTAAATATGTACTGAGTTGATGAATGGACTCTAAGTTCCTTCTGCTTCCCAATATTTTTCATTTTTCTTATCAACTTTAGGCCAATGAACAAAATTAGAATGGCACATATTCAATATCTGCTGTGTATCAGGACATATAAAATGCATCTTGCATATTCTACCTCATTATTCTCTTAGTAATGTTGAGACAGAGTAGTTATACACATTGAGACATAATAGTTATACACATGACAAAGTCCAGATTGTGGCTTGGAGAACTGAAAAGTGGTCCTTGAAACTGAAGAGGTTGTGGAGGAGAAGTTTCGGGTATTAAAACATCCATTCTTACAGACAGTGAAGCATCCACACTTGGAAAAGCAATGATGTCTCCCCTTTTTTTTTTTTCAATTCCAAATTACTCCTCAGTACCATGATTTCTGCCCCATTGCTGTGCTGAATCTATACTTGCTGAGGTTACTACTGGCTTACCAGCTGCCAAATCTAACATTCATATTCAACCCTGATCTTGATCTCCTTGGGGCATCCATCTCTCCTGAACATTCCCACTAGTTAAGAACTCACTCTTCTTTCTACCTGACACTCACTCACTCTTTATCTCTGTTCCCCAACCCCATTGCATTCTCATCCTCTATGCTTGGGTCTTAGATTTTAGGATTTCAATTTCAGCCATGGTTATCTTCTGTTCTTGCTTTGATTACATTCAGATGGATGGCTCATAGAACCATCCATATACAGATGGCTACCACCTCTCTTTCTGCCACTTTGATCTTTCTCTCAACCACCAGATACTTTGTCAACAGCGTAATATATATTCTACTTCAGCATTCTCATCTCTGTAGCTCACCAAAGTCACCATGTTTAGAACCACTTTAATTTTACTCCCAAATCTGATCATTCTCCTATCTAACTATACCATTACATATCCAAGGTGGGACCACAGAAGTCCTGTTCCCTCTCCATATTCCAAATTTGTCACTAAGTTCTGTGGATTGGAATTACCTAAAATTGTCTTTGTGTTCCCTTCTTGCTGTTACCACTGTACTGCCTTAGTTCATGCTTTGCTTAGCCTAGTTTATGGAAATAACTTCCTAGTTTTTGGATTGCCCCATCTTTAATCCTTTCCCACACAACAACTAGATAGATCATTCTCAAAAACAAATTTAATCATCTTATTCCCTTTCTTAAAAAGCTTCAGATGTTCTTCCCTCTTTCATGTTTTTTTATGATTGAGCTGCGGCTACTCAACAATAGAAACATAGAAAGAGAGGCCCAGAGATTGCATCTACCAAGCCCATCCAGGGCAGAGGTTTCCACAGTCCAAAGATTTAAGGTTTTTGTTTGTTGCTACTCTGGAGAAGGCAACATCACATTATCAGTGTCTGATGTCTTCATTCATCTGGCTCCTAGTAATTCCCATTCTATTTGGTAAGCAGTTGTCCAGTTATAATTTAGTTTGCCAGTTAGGGTGTTTACAAACAAATAACGCAAGACTTCTAGAAAGTTGTAGTTCATGTTGTAAGTAAGCAAATGCTTATTCTGGCATTATTGAGTTTCACCTTTCAGAATTGATTTGTTTACACGATGGCAGAGAATGAGGTCTTATGCTGAATTGTGGCTGGCTCATTAAGGGGACAGCTCAAAACTTGGGCAATCAAATCTTTATTTATAAATTTGGGGTTTGCATGTTTGTCTTCTCTGTTATAATGATTGTGAGTTTCCAGGTGTCAGGGACCGCATCTTATCCCTGCATGGCCAGGGCCTCTCACAGTGCTAGCAAAGAGCAAGTCTTAAATGTTTGAATAAATGAAATGGACTCAATTATCCAAGAAGTCATTCTATAGAGAGGAGCTTCCTGAAGAAAGAGGGAGAGGTTGAAGACAGAGTTCTGTCTGTGAGATGGAAGAAATGGCGATTAGCATGAAAATGTGAGCTTCTGACAGGACAGGTGAATGGTGAGGCTTGCCCTAAGGATGTTTCCTGAGGATGACAAGTGAGAAAGGCAGCCCTAAGATGACCCAGTCTTCAAGTCAGTTTGGTGAGGCGATGTCCTTGTTGATGCAGTGGAGGCATGGGAGACGTAAGAAGTGACATGACATCTGCTGTCCGTAAACCTGGTCAGCATATTTTGGTTATGGCTCAAGTCACCAAACAGAATGTTGAGGTGAGTTATTGTGGACCTCTGGAAAGCCCAACATTCGATAGGTACAGGTGCTATTGGGCCTGTAGCATAGTGGAAGTAGTCATTATTCACCTGGGCTTGCCATCTTGGCAAAGGGGCCTGGTGCCATTACACGCTGGTCCATTGGGAAAGATGGGCCCCTGTACGCGGAGGACCTTTCTGCCTGTTCACGTCCTCCTGTCAAACTCCTTATGGCCCAGTCTTACTCCTCCAGGAAGTTTTCCTTCCAGCTTACGTAGGCCTCTGTCCACTCAACTTTTATTAAACTTAACATTTACCCCAATCATTTTATCCTGTTAAATTTTTTTTGTCAGCTCTTCTGGATATATATATATATATATAAATATATATATATATAGTGTTCAGTTAGGTTATAAACTACCTGGTGTTTGGGACCTGATGATTTCTTGCATCCCCTCACAGTTGATAAGATGATACTAGGTAAGAATGTAACTGATACCCAACATATTTTTTGAATTGAAATGTTTTTTCCTTTTTTTGTGTGTATTTAGGACTGTAAAGAGATTAAAGGAGAGCGGTTTACTAACTGGGGAATAAAGCTTTCAGTGAACAATGTCTCAGCAGAAGACAGAGGGAACTATACGTGTCAAGCCAGACTGATACACGCAGGGAGAGAATACACGGTTTTAAATAGAATTACTGTGAATACCAGTAAGTATGCTCATACCCACTGCCTGGACTCCTCTTGGCTTTGCGTTATATGGCTCTCCGACTGAGAGAAGTGATTCTTGACCTTGATCTTCCTGAAGGTTAGCAGGCTCTCAAGCTGGTCATCACTAGAATCAGGGCAGACAGAGTGAGGCAAAAGGACATGAGCAGTTTTGTTTCCTCATCTGAAAAGACAGAATACTCAAAACTCTCAGTTTATTTATAAAAATTAAATGAGATCACATATGTAGAGTAGCTATTAGGGTGCCTGGCCAAGTGTAGGTATTCAGTAAGTGATGGATATTAGGAATATTACTCTATTTCCCTCCACCCTCACTGGTGTTACTCTTCTGTGGGCCATTCCAGCTTTGACTTCCCCTGGCTCAGGCACTGCAGAGTTGAATGTCTCTGGAATTGGTTCCAGGATGCCCAGTGCTCATGAGATTTTAGTTCTTGAACATATGACCTAGAGATTTGAAAGCAAACTCTTAGGGATAGAAGAAACCCTAAAAATAATTTAGCTCAAGCCATTAATTTTACAAAGGTCTGGGAGGTGAGTGACCTATGGAAGCTTTCAAAGTTGGTTAGTGACAGAAACAGGGCCAGAACTCAAGCCTTCGGGGCCCAGGCAAGCATTTTTCTTCTAAACTTATTCAGCAAGGATGTTGTCTTTCATTTTTACTTGTTTGTCTCTATGTTGTCTTTCACTCTATGTTGTTTTTCACTTTTACAATTCAACTATTTCTGGTTTAAAAAATATGTGTTTATGCAATGATATTTTGTCATACCATGAGTTTTGTTTTTGCTTGACTAATGTTTGCTCTGTGCCATTTTTAATGCTATTATCACATTAAAGTAATTGGGAATGTATCATGTGATTCTAACACAATTTCGTGTGGATACGATTTTTTTAGGAGAAAATGTTGGACACAGAGGAAGAATCCCTAAAATAATTTACCCAATAAACAATACAATTGAAGTACAACTTGGTAAGTAAAGTTACAGGAGCCACTGAAATCACTAAGGGGAGAAATCCATATGTCCACATACCCTAGTGAATGTTTTGAATTTCAAGGATGAAGACAAATTCTATACACATCCACTTTCCAGCTTTGGATGTACCTGAGCTCATCAGGGGAGGTATCAAAATTCAAATCCAGAGACCTGAAGCCCGAGGAAGTTGTGGTATCAATCACTATGAGTTGAAATGATTAATGTAAATCCAGTTATGCAAAGGCAATGAAAATGTGAAATAATTCCTGAAAGAGATGATATTACTATGATGTTGATCAAGCATTCTAAGTTACGTTTTCTCACACTGGAAAGTATATTAAAAGAGTAGGGAAAGTTATCATGTTATATTTCTTATTTTACATAGGCAGGGATCAGTAAACATTGCCTGAGTTTCTGATCTAAGTGGAGAAAAAGGAGCTCCAATTATTTTTTACAATTAAAGGTAATCACTGGTAAAATAAAAGCATGTTGGATACTTTCTGAAGAAAAAAAGGTAAATCAAACAAAGTTCTTGTTAAAAGACAAATGCTTGGGTTGAGTCTAATATTGAAATCTGATTACATGCTGTCTTAAAAGGTATAGATCTAAAAATTAATGATCTAGAAGATTAAATATAAAATTGAAAGCAAGATATATCTTGCAAAAATTAACACAAAGAAATCAGATTGGCAATATTAATCTTTCAATCTGATAATATATCTTTCAATGTAAAAAATTTGGTGACAAATTGAATCATTTGATAGTAATAAAAATTATAATACCTTCCAAAATAAAAAAAAATATGTATATGTGTATGTTAAATAGCAGTGCATCAGAATATATAAAGCTGAAACTCTCAGATATACAAAAAGAATGCAATAAGACAATATGATTGTTTCAATTATAGTGGGAGATTTTAGCATACTCTGGCTTTCACACATTTGCTAGTCAAATAAGGATCTAAAAGAGTCTAGTAATATAATAAGAATAACATATTGAATAAACCACACTCATAAACATCTATGAAAAACTCAGTCTCAAAAGAGGAAATTACGCAGACCATATGGTGCAATCACAATGGACTAAGTCTAGAAACTTAAGTCAAAAGAATGAGAAACCCCACAAAAATAAAATTCACTAATTGTAAATATTAAATAACAACAAATTAACCTTCTAATGATTTGTTTTGTTGGTTAGATTTGATCCAAAGCCATAGTTACAGATTATTTAGAAAATAATGGCAGTAAAAACATACCAGACTTCATAGAATGTGACCAATGCTGAACTCAAAACAAGTTTATCTTTAAATATCATTATTACTATTAATTAGTATAGAAATAGTTCAAATACATAAACTAATCATTTAACTCTATAAAAAGGTCAACTAAATAACCCCATGGAAGAAAATAACAAAGATAAAAGTGAAAAAATAAATGGTAAGTTCCAGAATTAGTTCTGGGATAGAAGTGTGCAGGGCAGAGAAGACTCAATAAAGGAGACAGGGAAACCTCCAGCAAATCTAATGCCCCAAATATAGAGAAACTCAAATATAAAAGATATAAATGAGAAAGCTTATAAAGCAACAAGTGGAAAGAGATAAGATCTGTTTAAAAGACTTCAGATCTTCTTTTAAGAAGAGGCCTTATAAACATTCAAGGAAATAATAATGCCCACAATAGAGGATATTTGTCTACCTATCACTCACCAGGTGACTACTCCAGTGGATTTCATAAACACCTAGAGAAGATAAGTATACCTGTTACTATCTCTCTTAATTAACTTTATTCCCCTTTCCATCTTTGACAATTCTAGCCAATGTGTTCAGAAAATAAAGAGACGGGAGATGTAGGCCTTAGAAGAGGAAGGTAAACATATAATTGGTTTAAATGATCTATGGATGTATACTTGGAAATTCTAAGAAAATTCTCTGAAATAGTATAATCACTAGCAATTGTTCAGTATTATATGTATTATTCCAATACAAAATAAACTTCCAAAGCTAATAGCATTTTTATATGCCTGAAATAATCACATGTTATGTAGTTGGGGAAAATGACATTCATAATTGTAATAAAATTACAAAATATTAAGGAATAAAATGATCAGGAAATGTGAAATGTCTGCCTAAATAAAGATACTGCAATATTTTAAGCCTGGACCTTAAAGAAGATGAGTTTTAGTGAATTTTCTTACCATGTTCCTAAACGGAAATGCTTGATATCAAAAATAGGTTATTTTTCCCAGAATAATACATACATTTAATATAATACCAATTATATTTCATTGAATGTCCTGAAAGTTGACAAAGCATTTCTGAAATTTATGTCAAAAATGCTGGAAAGAGTTAGCAAACAAATAATTGAATAGAAGAGATAAAGAGAGACCTTTTCTAGTATATATTAAAGTGTATTATAAAGCTACAATAAGTAAATACTGATAGTATACAAATACACAGATTAAAGTAACATAACAAAAACAATGAACAGATGCTAGGATATACAGGAATTTAGTAAAAGAGATTTGTAACACTTAAAAATGTGTAAGAAAAGAGAAATGTAGTATATAAGTTATGTTAGTATAACGTGATAAATTTGAAGAATATGTAGTTCATTCTTTACCTTATATCAGACACAAAAATACATTTGTGAGGAATTGAAGAAATACATACAAAAATAAAACACAAAAGTGACAAGAAATAAAGATTAATTTTTATCTCACTTCAGAATGACGTACATTCTAAACGTAAAATCAGTGGAAGAAATAACAAAAGATCAAAAAATTAGACTAGCATAGAAATGTAGGTGTCTTGTATAAATAAATAATGGTAAAGTTAAAATGTGAATGACAAACTAGGAGAGAATGTTTGGAACAGAGATAACAAAAAATAGGAAATATCATTTCTATATAAAAATACCAACAAATCAAGGAAAATGAATAATCCAAATGAGGCAAATACATAATTTATGGAAGAAAAAAACAACCAACAAAAAATGAAAATAAATTCATCTGCAGCAAAACAAATGTACATAAAGCACAGATATGAAATTGGTAAGGAATAATGTATATATAATACCAAATATTAGCAAGGGTAAAATAAAGGGTGTTCTGAATTATTACAGATAGTAAATATGAGAAATCTCTTTAAATCATATGTGTTGAAAACTCTCCAAAGGTCCCCCATCTCACTCAGAATAAAATGCAAAATCCTCATGTGCCCAACATGGCCGTCCATGGTCCCCTTCTCTATTTCCAGTGTGCGTGGAGTGCTCTCCCCCTATCATTGCCCTTTTCACTTGAGTGCTCTGCCTTGGACCTACTGGTCCACTTGCTATTCCTTGAACATGCATGGCACATCTACGCCCCAGTCTTTGTACGTGCTGTTCCCTCCACTTGAAATGCTCTTCTCAGATATCCCCATGGTTTGTTCCCTCACTTCCATCAGGTCTCCAATGAATGTCATCTTATCTGACTACCTCATTAAAATAGCGTATCTCACTGTCACCATCACGCTCTATCCCCTGAAAGTCCCCTATTTCTCATAAAAGTACTTATCACTATCTCATGTATTTTGAACTTCCTTGTGGTATCTCTAATTCTATATGAATCTGTTCCTTAAGAGTAGGTCTTTTTCCTGTTTTGTTTCCTCCTGAATCATCGGTGCTCAGAACCATGCCTACAACATAGAAGATGCTCAAGAAATTGTGGCTAAATAGATAAATAAATGAATGGATTGGCATAAACTTTGTAGAGGAAAATGCCAATATATATTCAGAAACTTCAAAGGTGTATAACTTTGGACTCATTAAATTCTAGATGGTAAACCACATGCACCAGAAATGGGTCCTCAGAGCATCAGATATAGAAATACCAGGTACATATATATTTTTTTAAATTGTGCTTACTCTGCTCAAAGAAGGAAAAGACATAATAAAGTTTTCAAAAGACAATTGGAAACTTTATAAAAGGGACATATCAAACTTGAAAAAGAACAAATAAAAACTTCAGATAAATACAATAACCAAAATCAAAAACTCAATGAAATGTTTAATAGCATATAAGATATATTTGGGAAAAAAATAAACTAAAATATAGGTCAGGTGAGAGCACCTAAGATTAAGCACAGAAAGACAAATAATGGGAAACATAGAAGTGAGTTAGTGAAAGAGGATACAGCGAGCTAGCATATATATAATTACAGTCCCAGAAGAAAGAGCAAAGAGAAAATGGAACAGAGGCAATATTCTTTAAGAAAGAATGCTGAGAACATTGCAACATGATGGGAGACATCAATTCAAAGATTCTGGAAACTAAAAAGCTCAGCAGGAAAAATTTTAAAACCTACATGAAGGTATACCATCGTGAAACTGTAGAAAGCCAAAACAAAGGAAAAACATATTAAAAGTTAAGGGGGAAATGCCTTCTTTGTGCAATAGTAAGAATACTTCTTGAATTTTTAACAGAAACAATGGAGGTTGTGTATTGAAAAGAAACTACTAATTGTATAATCAGTGAAGCTATGACAAACTAAAAATGACAAAATATGTCAACCACAGTGCTATCCAAAAGAACATTATTACCAAGAAAAATTCCAGGTCAATCTCATGACCTGGAATAAACACAGGTGAAGAATTCTAAGCAAATTATTAGGAAATTGATTTTAACAACATGCATAAGTGATGATACATTGTGATGACTTTGGGCTTGTATGAAACAATGCAAAGTTGTTTCACATCAGATAATTCATTGTTTTATTTTGCATTAACAAACTAAAGATGAAAAATAATCTACTTAACCTCAATAGGTAACTGAAAAGTCACTTAGAAGACAAGTATTAGGAATTCATTATTTAAAAAAAGATCGAACTCTTAAAACTAGGAATGGAAGGGAATATCCGTAATCTGATTTTTTAAAACCTACAGAAGCAACACACTGAAGACTGAGATATTGTGCATCTTTCCTTTGTTTCAAGGAAGAAGACAGTCAAAATCACAAGATTTTAGTTTTTGCAGAATTTGATACATTGACTATAATGGTATGCAAATTGGTATGCAAACATTGTATGCAAATTCAAAATTGAAAATAGTCAAGACTCTTAACAAAGAAGAACTGGATGGGAGGACTTGTGCCACCAGATTTCAAGATTTATTAAAAAGCTATAGTAATTTAAGCGGTTTAATACTAGTATGAGAACAGACAATGGAATAGAATTGAAGACCCAGAAGTAGATCCCCACAGGAAGATACTTGATCTTGACAATATTGACACTACAGAGAGGTAGGGAAACTTCAATAAATGGTACCGGACAATTGGATGTAATACAAAATTAAATGGAACTTGGCCCCTTTCTCATACTATTTATACAAATAATTTCAAGTGAACTGTAGACCAAAATATGAAAATCAAAACAATAAATTTCTAGAAAAACACCTTCATGATTTGGGGCAAGGGAAGATTTTAAAAAAAATAAGAGCATACAAAATGTTAGATTTGAAGGAAAAAATTTATAAGCAGGACTACATTAAAAATAAAAACTTCTGTTTATTAAAATACATTAAAAAAATAAAAAAACAAGCCACAGAGTGGAAAAAGATAGTTGCAATAAAGTGAACAGAGGTCTCATACCCCTGTGTACTATGAAAACTGCTCCAAAGTAAAGAGGAAAAGACAATCTAATTTCTTGAGGAAGATAGACAAAACACTTGGACAGACAGTTTACAACAGAGGGTACAAACATGGCCAATCAAAGCATAAAAAGGTGTTCGACCCAGTGCAATGAGGGGAAATGCAAATTAAATTCACAGTGTGATCCCAGGACACACACCAAGATGGCTAAAACCAAATAGACTGATGATACCATGTGTTAAGTATGTAAAGTGACAGGAACCTCCCCTGTTTTGCCTTGTAAGATTATTTTGAAGAGACGAAGACTGAAGGAGAAAAATGTGTATGAAACACTTTGTAAAAAGTAAAACTCTTTGCTATGGTTACCAAGAGTAGAAGTAGCATTTGTGTCCCTGATATTGTGGAAAACATTGGTCAGAAGCTGGCAGCACACACGTATCTCTTTACAATAGACGCCCTGCAAGGCCACTTCTCCCTTAGGATCTCTGTCCAGGGAGAGAATAAAGTAGGTTAACATTGACCTCAGGAGTGTATTCTTGGTAATCAAAAGAGAGTCAAGGCTCAAAAGCAAGGGGCATTTAATAGACAGGTCATTGTGGTAGAATTTTCATGTAATATTTGTGAATTCAATTTTTATAGGCTCCAGCCTTGTTGTAAACTGCAACATAACCGACACGACAGATAATACGAACCTACGATGTTGGAGAGTCAATGGCACTTTGGTGGATACTTACTACGAAGAATCCAAACGAATTCGAGAAGGAATCGAGTAGGTGTTCTGTTTTTCTGGCTTCTCCAAAAGCTAATGAGAATTTCTCCATTTAAGTGATTTTGGTGTTAGTGCTGCTCTTTCAGATGACTCTCACTGCCTCCTCGTCACTCCTTTTGACTTTGTCTTTCAAAGATCTTCATAGATCTTCACAGTGTGTGTGAGTAAGCTGCTGGTTCACAGAAGCATGGCATGCTCAGATGATCAGTTCCGCTATGTCCTGGTTAAAGACGAGGCCTGAAGTGAAGTATAGCCTTCAGACAACAAGATGGATTTCTGTCAGCTACTACTTAAAACTGGTCTCATTCCTACCTTTGTCATATGATAAACCACAGGCCTTCAAGGCTTAAATAGCAAAACAGACAGTAACACAGGAACTCTTAGGGGAAAACAGTGCATAATTATTAGCCGATTGAGGGTACAAACCCAATTTAAGGTGGTATAAATTGAGTGATATAAAATAAAACTTATGAAGTCAGTGGGCAAAGGAACTGGGAGGAAGAGAGGAAGGCCGTTTAGGGCTGAGGATGGTGTCTGTAAATAACAGAACCACATTTCCTTGTCACTGTCCAGAAGATAATGCAAATTTGTAACTACACAACGCACACACCTCACTGAGTCACTCAGTGAAGTATCTGTAGGGTAAAATCCTGGTCTAACGTGCTCTCTAGGAAAGAACCTTGTTCTTCAGGCTAGAGTTTATAAAATATGTTGGGTGAAATATGACTCATGTATTAATGATTAGCTCTTTTCTTTTATAGAATCCCCACTTCTTTTCCGGAATATAAGTTTTACACTGTGGACATAACCTTCTTAGAAGTGAAAATGGAAGATTATGGCCATCCTTTCACGTGTCATGCTGGTGTGTCCGCAGCATACTTTATGCTACAACCCCCAGGTAATGTCCCCATGGGTTATAGACTGCTGAGTGCTCAAAATGATGGTAAAGAAACGCATGTGAAAGACAAGTAGCATTAAATGTTTGGTGGGAGGCAGGAGAATGGTATGAAACAGAGAAACTCGATATGTAATCTAGGGAACAGCTGATGGAATGTCTGATAACATTCTTGCAGTGAGGCTATGACATTACTGTGGCATACTTTGAAAGTGCCGTATCAGAAGTTTTATGCATCAAAATTCCAGAAAACAGATGTGTTCCTTTGTGTAATAAAACCTGATCACTCAATTTTTGGCTTCAAAATGTTTGCAACATGGTGTGGCCTAGGGCAGGTTGTGATAAGCTGTTTAATGAGTATTTTAAAAGTGAAAGTGCTCTGGTAATTCAAAGAAAAAGTGGATTTTCCCTCCCCATCCTCCTTACAGTGGGGCCTGAGGGATGAGGAAGGGGGACTACGAAGGAAGTCATGCATGTGGTGGGTTCTAAGAATGGGGAGTTTCTCTCTTCCTCTCTCCTTCTTCCTTTTTCTAAACTCTCTCCTTCCTAGAGCCTCCTTCTTTGGCAGTACAGGTTTGGGTTGTGGTAAGGAAAAAAGCTGTGCCGTTCCTCTTCTCAGATACGTAGGAAGGAGCATGTTTTCTCCGAGTTCCAGAGAAACTGGTTCTGCTCCTTGGTCATCCCCTGCCCACAGCTTCTTCCATAATCACTCTGCTATGTGCTCACGAAGCTAGAGCAGGATGTAAGCACCCTTTCTGAGGCTGCGTCTCCCAGGCAGGTGCCCATCCTGGGCTTTGTTGACACAGAGAGGCTGAGGTGGGAATCTGGCTCTTGGCCAGTCTTGTAGAGCCAACAGAGGTGGCTTCCCGGGGAGGCAACTGATGGCTCTTTATTTATGACATGAGTCCTGCTGCTCAGTTTGGAGTAACTGCAAAGAGTTATAATAATATTATAATCAAGAATGTGTGGTGGTACCACATGGGCAACTTTCCTAATAATGTGCTCAGCCTTCCCATCTAGAGAATCTAGTGTTGATTCAGTGGAACCTGGCCATGGGTGTTCTAACAACGGTCCTCGTGCAGGAGGAACCAGGCTGTATCTACCTTTGGGTGCTGGGGTTCTGCAGAATTTCCCTCTCATGTACCCAAGAGCACTTTCTTCCCTAAAATTCATGCTTTAGACCAGATTATGCTACTCCCCTATCCATTATCTAACTGCAAAGAAATATTTAAGCAGTTTTCTCATGGACATCTGTACATTTCCATTTACCATTTGTATTGGAATCTGTATTAAGTGAAGTGTGTAATGGACACTCTGTATTATTATCATTTTATTTTTTTTGTTGTCATTTCTAGTGCCAGACTTTCGAGCTTACTTGATAGGAGGGCTTCTCGCCTTCACAGGTGTGGCAGTGTTTTTCACATGCATCTACAACATTTTTAAGGTTGACATTACCCTTTGGTATCGAAGTGCCTTCCATTCTACTGGGACCACGGAAGGTAAGTGTGGGGAACTGCTCAGATGTGGTATTCGCTCATCCATATAATCACTGTAAATATACTTATCGGATTTTACTAGCTTGCCTTTCATGTTGTTGGCAAATGTAGAGGAAGGAGTCTCCCTAGAATGTTCCATACTTGTGAGAAACGATTTGCCCAAGACCACCAGCATTGTTCAATCAAGTCAGGCTTGCAGGCTAGTAGTCACCGAGTGAATAAATACTTGCGAAATGTCAGGACCATATCATTTTCCGGGTCTCCCTGCAACCATTTTAGAATGGTTCTCACACCCACTGGTCTGTGCAAAAGAAGAAAATTGCTCCTGGGGCAAAGTGTTCTTCATCCATGATACACCTTCGGGGCTGCGTGGGCCGAATGTATGCTATGGAGGGCAACTGGCTGTCTGCCGGTACTGCAACACCTAGGACTTGCTGCCTGAAAAGATTTGAGCCTCCGACTCTCAAGTTTAAGGACAGACAGACCTGGGTTTGCATTTGAGTTCTCTACTTATTCCCTGTGTGATCTTGGAAAGGTATTTAATTTTCTTTTCTTTCTTAGTTACGGAATGAGAGGAAGGAAGGGAGGGAGGGAGGAAGGAAAGAAAAAAGGAAGGAAGGAAGGAAGGAAGAATGGAAGGAAAGAAGAGAGGGAAACCAATCCGAGTCTACATCACAGAGTGCAGTGGGAGCAACTGAGTTGAAATTCAGGAAAGCTCCCTGAGAAGGGATCTGGGGCATAGGATCTCCTTGTTGCCTGGAGATCAAAGCCAGCAGCCCGTGCCACTCTGCCCAGGGCTGTCAGCTTATTCTGTAGAGTCTGTGACCTGCCAGCATTACTCAGCACAGAAATGCCTCAGTGTGATCTGAAACTCTGAGGAGCAAGCATTTTCCGTTCTTGTGATTTTAACTCTGGGCTGTATACGAGGTGTGACAATTAAGTGCACAAACTTGCCACTGTGCACTTACTTTGGCAGCACTGTGCAAACAGCTCAGCAAGGCTTCATAACCTTGGCATATCAGTGTCTCACAGCTGTGTTCGTATGGATGTGTGGAAGTGTCTTCCCGAGTGGCCTTCATTACTGTTGCATGTTTTTGTGTGCAGTTGCAAGAATGGCTGAGCTTGAATTAGAGCAACGAACAAACATTACATTTCTTGTTAAACTTGGCAAAAGTGGAAGTGAAATCAGGGACATGTTAGTCCAAGTTTATGGGCATAATGCCATGAAGAAAATGGCAGTATACAAATGGATTAAATGTTTTTCTGAAGGTAAAGAATGTGTAACTGATGAAGAGAGGTCAGGGTGGCCAATAACGAGCAGAATTGACCAAAACTTTGCAAAAATTAATTGAATTGTGTGTCAAAATCATCGGCTGACTGTGAGAAGCATAGCAGACCAAGTAAACATCAATAGAGAACCATTAGAAAAATCTTAACTGAAAATCTTGGCATGAGAAAGGTATGCGCAAAAATGGTCCTGAAGGAGCTCACCAATGAACAAAAGCAAAGGAGAGTCGAAGTTTGCCAAGACCTTTTGGAGAGGCAAGACGATGTTTTGGACCATGTTATCACTGGTGATGAAACATGGGCATATCAATATGATGCTGAAACAAAGTGTCAAAGTGCACAGTGGAAGTCAGCCAATTCTCCACGACCAAAAAGTTAAAATGAAGTCCAAATCAGTCCAAATCAAAAGTCAAAATGATGTTGCTAAACTTTTTGATATCAGAGAGATTATTCATTATGGATTTGTACTAACTGGACAAACAGTTAACCAAGTTTACTATTTGAAAGTGCTAAAAAGACTGTGTGAAAAAGTTAGACGACCTGAACTTTTCGCCAACAATTCATGGCTCTTGCATCACGACAATGCACCAGCTCACACAGCACTGTCTGGGAGGGAGTTTTTAGCCAGTAAACAAATAACTGTATTGGAACACCCTCCCTACTCACCTGATCTAGCCCTAAATGACTTCTTTCTTTATCTGAAGATAAAGGAAATATTGAAAGGAAGACATTTTGATGACATTCAGGACATCAAGTGTAATATGACGACAGCTCTGATGGCCATTCCAGAAAAAGAGTTCCAAAATTGCTTTGAAGGGTGGTCTAGGCACTGGCGTCAGTACATAGCTTCCCAAGGGGAGTACTTTGAAGGTGACCATAGTGATATTCAGCAATGAGGTGTGTAGCACTTTTTCTAGGATGAATTTGTGAACTTAGTTGTCGGACCTCATTTATTGTCTCAGAATGGATGTGATTTATTAAGGCCTTGAAAAAAGTAATAAATCTTCTTTACAGTACTCTAACTAGATGAAAGAAATGAATACAAGACCAAGAGCAGTTCTGTGCAGCTCACATATATGAAGATGCATAAATGTACACCTTTCCAGTTCAGAGAATTACAATGCTAAAAGCACAAGAACAGGGGAAAAGAGTGTCAAGTGCGTTGCATGAGTCCCTGTTACACAGAAGGGTATTGTTTACACTAAGTGCCTGTTTTCCATATAAAAAACACAGTGAGAATTGTTGCTCCCATGTCTGATAAAACATATGTCCTAACTTGGATTTTATTCTACGTTAAATTTTAGAATTCAAACTTGGCAGCTCCTGAGCAACAAAGAAAGCAGCAAACAGTTTTGTTTTGTTTTGTTTTTTGTTTTACATTTTCTGATGACAAAATTCTATTGCAGAGTTCTGGTTTTGCGTGCCCAGTGCAGCCTGAAGAGGTTTGACTGCTGAGGCAGTCTGCTGGATGTGGGGTTTCTATTTGGGGCTGCAGTCCCTGCCGAGGCTCCTCTGTGCTAGCTTCCTGTCTGTGCCTGAGGCCTGGCCTGCGTCTGGTTGACATGAGACTTCAGTGTGGCTTCACTTGGCCTTTCTGACACATAGATGGAAGTGGTTCACCTGCTTTCTGCTTTGACTGACAGGGGCCTACATCGACTTGGGTGGTGTTCCTGGAACTCTGGCCCCCTCACATTTTGTCATCCCTGACTCACTGCAACTCCCAGGAGTGTGAGTGGTGAGTGCGTGGTGAAGCTGTCTGGGAGTGAGGTCAAGCTTATCAGGAAGAGAAAAAAGGAATAGTGAGTCACCCTGAGCTAGGGGAGCTGAGCAGATGCGAGGCTCAGGGAGCGCCACCCTCTGCTAAACTTGGGCTACAGCCCAAATTCAGAACCAGTGGGCTGAGGATTTGGAAATGGGATCTTACAGTCCACTCATGGTTCTTTTTTTTTTTTTCTCTAAATCCAGAAAAGTCTATGAGTACTTTGTGATTACATTCTCGATAGCTCAGTCTCTGAAAACTGTCCTGTAAAACCCTTTCGAGTGTTGGCTTTAACAGTGAGCTAGTGATGAGACTGGAGTATGAGTTGCAGTTACTGTTTTCAGATTTGCTTCCCTGAAGGATAGTTTCCAGACATTTGGGAACAAGTGGAGTAATGGATGGCAAACACAAATGAGGGCAAGGGAGAAATTGTGTTCTTACGACAAAGTAGTTATTTCATAGATTAGTCAGGCTTTCTACGTGATTAGTAGTTACGTGTGTCTCACACAGTTTTACTAAGTCAGCAACAGGCCTGTTTAAAGCACACACGTTCTGGATATTGTCTAATAAGTCACAGGAGGTGTTTTAAAAATTCTCCTGCCAGGGGTACGTGTGTGTACAAAAACATAGGGGTCAGCTTAAAGATCTACTTGGGCGATATGTATATGCCTCACCTTTTTCCAGATAAATTTGTGGAGGATGTTCATGTAGAACAGAATGATTGAAAACAAAAACAAAATAGGTACAGTGAACACAGGGAGACAAAGGAAGAATGGTAAAATAGAGCCAGGGGAGAGTTCATGACAAACGTTTTTAAAGGTGAGCTTCTTTAGAAGTAAATGCAAAAATAATTCTATTGTTCCTGAGAGCACATGGCCTTTTCTGGGACAGTTGTCCAAGAAACGTGTGTGTGTGTGTGTGTGTGTGTGTGTGTGTGTGTGTGTGTGTAGGGAGTCCTCATTTTGAAAGGATGTGGTGCAGGGAACCTTGTGGGCAACAACATTCCATGGTAAATGGAATTGATTTTATGTGGCTTTTTTTTTAGTGTCTTCTATGCATGTCATAAGGCTATAACACCAAACGTCACACAATTCAGTAAAAGCACTTGCACGAAGACCAAATTAATTGTCTGATTTTACCATGGGTCCAGTCTGATTGGGTTTAGAATTTAGCAATATTGTATCAAGCGGAAGTAGACAATTGAATAATTTTCAGGCAATCTTTCATGAACATTAATTTATGTAAATACATTTTTGTATTTTTGCCAACAGCCAACGAGGGTAAATACAAATAATTTAAAATCAAAAGAATGGTTGAATCTCTTTAGAAAATGAAAGGAATTTAGCCAGAACCTGGATAAACTGTCACCCTCCACTATATAGTAGTGAGCTGTGAGTATCTGCCAGCAGTCCCAGTTTTCTCAGAAAACTCTCTAGTAGGTCTACACTTCTGCAAGTTTCTTGATGAAATAGACAGTTGTTTTTGGTGGGGGAGGTGGTGGTGTCCAAATATTCATTATTTGTTGCTATTCATTGGCATTTCCTCAATTGCTGTTCAAGTTACTATAGTTGGGAAACAAATTACCTCAAAACTTCAGAGCAAAATAACAACCATTTATTTTGCCTGTGGAGGCTGTGGGCCAGTAATATGGACAGGCACAGTGGGGATGGCCTGTCTCAGCTCCACGAAGTCTGGGGCCTCAGCTGGAGGACTGGCAGTTGATTTTGGCTGCTGGCTGGTGGCCTCAGCAACTCTCCACAAGGGCCTTTCTAAGCAGTCTCTCCGTGTGATTACCCTGGCCTTCCTCACAGCATGGTGTCTGGCTCCCAAGGGCTAGTGTTTCAAGAACAAAGAGAGGCAGGTCAAAGCCATGGTTTAAGTAACTAAGACCCTGAATTTCTGGTATCAATTCTATCCCATTCTACCCATTCTATTTGTCAAGGCAACTATAGAGTCCTGGCCAATTTTAAGGGATTGGAAATAGATTCCACCTCTTTGTGGGGCCTGGCAAAGTTCTGAAACTCGTGGGACTGGAAATATTG
Organism: Rhinolophus hipposideros; assembly: GCF_964194185.1. Classification (NCBI taxonomy): domain Eukaryota; kingdom Metazoa; phylum Chordata; class Mammalia; order Chiroptera; family Rhinolophidae; genus Rhinolophus; species Rhinolophus hipposideros. The sequence continues at coordinate 8,936,919 of NC_138058.1, read as the reverse complement.
CTGGGGCTATTTCTAGAAAACACAACCAGACGCAGTTGCACAAAACTAATCAGGGGGAAGCTTTGTGAAGTTTCCTGCTTACAGAAAGAGAGGCAGACTTGGATTTGAATCAAAACTGTGAACTTTTTGGGAGAGCTTGGTGAAATCATGCAACTTCCTTACCCCTAATCCGAGGATAGAAATGTGACCTTCACAGTTGACTGTGAGAGGCAGAGCCATGAAGGGCTGGTATGTAGTGACCTGAGAGGACCCTTCAAAACCAGCAGACTAAAGCAAAAAGCAAAATGGCTGCAGCTTGATCTTTTGCTATGTTGGTCAGTATTACAAATTAGTTATTTGAAAGTGATGAAAACCCACTGCATTTGAGGACAAGTCTAGAAGGTATATTTCTACTCAAAAGCTTAGTCAGAAAGAAAAACAAAAAAAGATGAGCAAAAAATTAGAAGCATTTTTATATTTTGAGTTTTTAAAAGGTGGGAGATTCTCTTGCTGTCCAAATTTCTTCTTCCTCTGAGTTTGCACGTTGCACAACAAGGAGTTCCTGTGTCTTAGGGAACCCAGAACACTACCAAGAGAGAACTCACTTGTAAAAATGATGTTTTGTTTTGTTTCCTTCCTTCCTTCCTTCCTTCCTTCCTTCCTTCCTTCCTTCCTTCCTTCCTTCCTTCCTTCCTTCCTTTCTTCCTTCCTTTCTTGTCAATGGTAAAAAAGAGAAACAGATCAAGAAAAGAAATACTAGTGGCAGGGCCTGAGACAGAGATGGCGAGGAACCTGGATGTTTGTTGTAGTTTAGAGAACAAGAAATATCGCATTCACTTGGCAGGCACCGCTATGCTGTGAATAGAGTACCAACCTAACCAACCCTTTTTCATACAAGGACAAATATAATTCTGTTTTTAAATGGGAAAAATTTAATTCTTTCCTAAAAAGTTTAAAAGCATAAGGACTTTATGAAATCCCTTCCCCGCCTCCCATTTTCTCTATCTGTATGTATAGAATCCTCTGGCTTTAGAAAGTCCAGTGTATGAGATTAAATTTTATATAAAAATACATTCACTTATGGAGTGGTGAACTAGCCTAGTGACATTTAAGGCATCCCACAAGGAGTGTTAGCTGGATTGAGTTTTTGCCAAATCTAGACACAAGTTAGTCATCTGTTTAGTTCCTGCCCTATGATTTTGATTTATTAAAAAGCCAAATCTGTTCATGATCTAGAACTTCCCTATCCCCCATATAGATGCCACATCTTTGAGCCTCTGTAAAATCAAGTTCCATTCAGACATCCAGCAGTGCTGATGGAGACCTCAGGTCCTATTTCCAGGTGCTGATGGTAGTGCAGGAGCCAATGAAAGTCCCCACCTTCACACAACTTCCTTTCATGACAGTGTGTGGGAGACTGAGAAAGTGTGCACGTGTGTGTGTATGTGCTTGTGTTACCATTTTCCACTGGACGGCCAGGAACGATGAGCAGAGACCTGAAGTTTGGCAGTGGTTGGTGTGAGAATCATAGGATGAGAAAAGGCTACGTACAAACTCTAAAGTTCTGTACACATTTTAACTACTCTTATTTAGACAAAAACTAGAAGAACACAAAACTTTGCCCTCTTTCATTAGGCTTAGAACCACTCTTATTCAAGTCTGTTCACCAAACAAATTTCCATAAAAAAGGAATAGAAGAGTCTAGCTTTCCTCTCCAGTTCCCATTAGGTTGGCTTTAAATTTTCAGAATAGCCTGGAGCTCAAAAATCACATTTCCAGTGAGATTTACACTCAAAGCTTCTACACCCCCCAAACTTGCTTGGTCATTCATATGATCCCTGAGTAGGGCATACATACCCCCACTTTCATGCTCTTCTCAAACTATTCCCCTTCATGGTTGGTTTACCCTCCACTTCCAGCCCCTCATTTTTTTCTAAACTCTCTTCACCCTTTAAAATCCAAGGGTTGTCCCATGTCCTCTGTGAATTTTTACTAAGAACTCTAGACTATGCAGAATTTTCCTTTCTTTCTGTCTCTTCTGTTCATTCAGCTATTTCTTATATAGTGCCTTATGCTGGTTTTATTTCTACATCTATGAATGGTCTTGCCAGTTAGGTCTTGTGTCTTGTTCATCTGCACCCTGGCAAGCACAGTGGCTGTGATTTGTAGTTGCTCAATAAACACTTGCTCGTTCTGACGGTGATGACATGCACTGTTGTGTTTGATGTCTCAGTATCACACAGCCAACTCCTAGGGTCCTCAGATGCTTCGCCGCTCTACAGAGCAATGTGCTGATGTAGTGATGGAATTCACTGGTGGGTTTACATTGTAAGAGACTCGGCCCATTTTGCCTGGTGCGGTAGGACAGTACTCCATTGCACAAGACCTGTTGAGGGTGACATTGATAGAGATTCTTGCTTTCAATTCTTGTTTTGTGCCCCACCACAGGAAGTAGTACGGCAGACACGGAAGAATGTCACTGATGGGCTTATTACTAGATTGGACATGGCTGAGGAAAGAATCTCTGAGCTTGAGGATATCTAAATAGAAACCTCCAAAACTGAAAAGCAAAGAGAACAAAGACTGGAAAAAAAAAAGAAAAAAAGAACAAAATAGCCAGTGGCTGTGGTACAACCACAACAAGTGTAATGGGAATACCAGAAGCAGAAGAAAGAGAGAAAGGAACAGAAATATGTGAAACAGTAATGACTGAGAATTTCTCCAGAGTAATGTCAGACACTAAACCACAAATCCAGGAAGATCAGAGAACACCAAGTGAGATAGATACCAAAAAGCACCCCACCTACACCTAGGGATATCATTTTCAAACTACAGAAAAATCCAAGATAAAGGGGGAAAATGTCCAAAAAGAAGCCAGAGGCAAAAAAACCCCTTAGCTATAGAGAAACAAAAATATGAATGACACTCAACATCTCAGAAACCATGCAAGAAAGAAGAGAGTGGAGTGAAATATTTTAAGTGTTGAAAGAATGAGAGGCAGAGTGTAGCAGTGCTTAGATCCTAGTCTGGTGCTAAGTCAACTGACTGGGCACTCTGACGTCACTGAACCCAAGCAAAAAGGACATCGTGACAGGAACTCAGATTTTCACTTTGTTAGTGTAAAAGAATTGGGTAGGGATAATTTCATTAACTTGTCATTTTTTTTTTTTGGTTGTTTCTTGCAGATGGGAAGCTGTATGACGCATATGTCTTATACCCCAAGCCACAGAGAAAAAGCCAGAGACATAATGTGGACACACTAGTGTTGAAGATTCTGCCCAAAGTGCTGGAGATGCAGTGTGGTTATAAGTTATTTATATTTGGCAGGGATGAATTTCCCGGACAAGGTAAGTTTTAAGCGAGGTATAAAAACAACAAATGAATAAACAGTAAAGGAGCCTCTCTTTCCTTCACTTTATAAATGGTGGGGGCTCTGCTTGCCTTTCCCACGGAACCACAGGGGCTTTTTCACCTTTCCCACCCACAGCCCCGAGCTGAGGGGGTTGGGACCAAGTTCTCTTCTCTCATGAGGCTGTTTCCTGCAACAGGATAACTGGGATCCTGGTTGAAATAGTGTGGCTCTCACTTTGAGTAAGGACATGGTTAACCTATTCACATGAACAGGTGGTGGGTGACATAGCCTTGGCCAAGAGACTGACAGGGGTCATTTGCCATCCCATCCTTGAGACAAATCGCTGAGGATTTTCTGTCAGCTGACTATGTAAATAAGCTCATGTTTAAAGCTGATTTTATAAACCTCAATCCCCCAACCCTTCCTGACCTAAATAAAATAGAAGTTATGTATTTGCTTCCCCCATTTAACAGGAACATAGGTTTGGGCAGGGCAGTTAACATCTCTGTTAACTGCATCATCTTATTTTTCAAATGGGGATAAGAATGCATCCCTGACTTGATTGAGAGAATTAAATAAGTTTAAACCTGAGCAGGGACCAATATGGAGCTCAGTACATATTAGACACTCAATGGAGGAACATTTCCTCCCTTGAAGGCTATACAGTAAATGGCTGGAATTGGAAATAAACATCTTTTTCATTTCTTTTTTTTTTTTAATTTATTGGGGTGACAATTGTTAATGAAATTACTTAGATTTCAGGTGTACAATTCTGTATTACATCATCTATAAATCCCATTGTGTGTTCACCACCCAGACTCAGTTCTCCTTCCATCACCATATATTTGATCCCCCTTACCCTCATCTCCCACCCCCCACCCCCCTTACCCTCTGGTAACCACTAAACTATTGTCTGTGTCTATGAGTTCTTGTTTCTCATTTGTTTCTCTTGTTCTTTTGTTGTTTTTGGTTTATATACCACATATCAGTGAAATCATAGGGTTCTCTGCTTTTTCTGTCTGACTTATTTCGCTTAGCATTGTAATCTCAAGATCCATCCATGTTGTCACAAATGTTCCTATATCATCTTTCCTTAACGCCGAATAGTATTCCATTGTGTGTATATACCACAACTTCTTTATCCATTCATCTATCGAAGGACATTTTGGTTGTTTCCATGTCTTGGCCACCGTAAACAAAGCTGCAATGAACATTGGAGCACACATGTCTTTATTTATAAATGATTTCAAATTCTTTGGGTAGATACCCAGGAGAGGGATTGCTGGGTCATATGGTAATTCTATTTGTAATTTTTTGAGGAACCTCCAGGCTGCCTTCCACAGCGGCTGCACCAGTCTGCATTCCCACCAACAGTGTATGAGGGTTCCTTTTTCTCCACAGCCTCTCCAACACTTGTTACTATTTGTCTTTTTGATGATAGCCATTCTGACTGGGGTGAGGTGATATCTCATTGTGGTTTTTATTTGCATTTCTCTGATGATTAGTGATGTTGAGCATTTTTTCCTATGTCTATTTGCCATTTGTATGTCCTCTTTGGAGAAATGTCTCTTCAGGTCCTCTGCCCATTTTTCAATTGGGTTGTTTGTTTTTCTGTTGTTGAGCTTCATGAGTTCCTTGTATATTTTGGATATTAGCCCCTTATCGGAGGCACTGTTTGCAAAAATCTTCTCCCATGCAGTCGGTTGCCTCTTTATTTTGTCGATGGTTCCTTTTGCCGTGCAGAAGCTTTTAAGTTTCATATAGTCCCATTTGTTTATTTTAGCTTTTACTTCCATTGCCTTTGGAGTCAAATTCATAAAATGCTCTTTGAACTCAAGGTCCATAAATTTAGTACTTATGTTTTCTTCTATGCAGTTTATTGTGTCAGGTCTTATGTTTAAGTCTTTGATCCATTCTGAGTTAATTTTGGTGCATGGTGACAGATAGCAGTCCAGTTTCATTCTTCTGCGTGAGGCTATCCACTTCTTCCAGCACCGTTTATTGAAGAAGCTGTCTTTCCTCCATTGTATGTTTTTACCTTCTTTGTCAAAAACTATCTGTCCATATTTATGTGATTTCATTTCTGGGTTCTCAATTCTATTCCATTGGTCTATGTGTCTGTTTTTCTGCCAATATCATGCTGTTTTGATTATTGTAGCCCTGTAGTACAAGCTAAAGTCAGGGAGTGTGATACCTCCAGCATTGTTCTTTTTTCTTAAGATTGCTTTGGCTATTTGGGGTGTTTTGTGGTTCCAAATAAATCTGGTAATTTTTTTGTTCTATTTCTTTATAAAATGCCATTGGGATTTTGATGGCGATTGCATTAAATCTGTATATTGCTTTGGGTAATATGGCCTTTTTAACTATGTTGATTCTTCCAATCCAGGAGCACGGAATGTCTTTCCATTTCTTTGTGTCTTCTTCAATTTCTTTCAAAAATGTCTTATAGTTTTCAGCATATAAATCCTTCACATCCTTGGTTAAGTTTATTCCTAGGTATTTTATTCTTTTTGCTGCAATTGCAAAGGGAATTGTTTTTTGTATTTCTTTTTCTGAGATTTCATTGTTAGTATATAGAAATGCAATGGACTTTTGTACGTTGATTTTGTAGCCAGCAACTTTACTGTATTCGTTGATTGTTTCTAACAGCTTTTTGGTGGAGTCTTTAGGGTTTTCTATATATAGCATCATGTCATCTGCAAAGGGTGATAATTTAACTTCTTCATTCCCAATTTGGATGCCTTTTATTTCTTTCTCTTGCCTGATTGCCCTGGCAGGGACTTCCAACACTATGTTGAAAAGCAGAGGTGATAGGGGACAGCCCTGTCGTGTTCCTGAACGTAGAGCAAATTAATTTTCACCATTAATTATGAAATTAGCTGAGGGCTTGTCATATATGGCCTTTATTATGTTAAGGTATTTTTCTTTTATACTTATTTTATTAAGTGTTTTAATCATAAATGGAGGTTGTATCTTGTCAAATGCTTTTTCTGCATCAATTGATATAATCCTATGATTTTTGTCCTTTATTTTGTTTATGTGATGTATCACATTGATGGATTTGCGGATGTTGAACCATCCTTGTGCCCCGGGGATGAACCCCACTTGGTCGTGATGAATAATCTTTTTAATGCATTATTGTATTCAATTTGCTAAAATTTTCTTTAGGATTTTAGCATCTGTATTCATCAGAGATACAGGTCTGTAGTTTTGTTTTTTTGTGTTGTCCTTACCAGGTTTTGGTATCAGGGTAATGTTGGCCTCATAAAATGAGTTAGGGAGTACTGTCTCTTCTTCAATTTTTTGGAAGAGTTTGAGCAGGATTGGTATTAGATCCTCTTTGAAGGTTTGGTAGAATTCACTAGTGAAGCCGTCTGGTCCCGGATTTTTGCCTTTGGGAAGGTATTGGATGACTGATTCAATTTCTTTACCGGTGATCGGTCTGTTTAGATTTTCCAGTTCTTCATGGTTCAGCCTTGGAAGGCTATATGTTTCTAATAACTTCTCCATTTCTTCTAGGTTAACGAATTTGGTGGCATATAGTCCTTCATAGTATTCTTCCATGATCCTTTGTATTTATGTGGTGTCCGTGATAACTTTCCCTTTTTCATTTCTGATTTTGTTAATTAGTGTCTTCTCTCTTTCTATCTCAGTGAGTCTAGCCAAGGGTTTGTTGATTTTGTTAATCTTTTCAACGAACAAGCTCTTTGTCACATTAATTTTTTCTATTGTCTTTTTGTTCTCTATTTCATTTAGTTCTGCTCTGATTTTTGTTATTTTCTTTCTTCTGCTGACCTTGGGTTTCACTTGTTCTTCTTTTTCTAGTTCTTTGAGGTGTAACATGACGTTATTTATTTGGGATTTTTCTTGTTTCTTGAGATAGGCCTGTAATGATATAAATTTCCCTCTTAATACTGCTTTCGCTGTATCCCAAAAATTTTGGTAGGATGTATTTTCATTGTCATTTGTTTCTATGTATCTTTTGATCTCTCCTCTAATTTCTTCTTTTACCCAGTCGTTCTTTAAAAGTATGTTGTTTAATCTCCATGTATTTGTGTCTTTTCCTGCTTTCTTTTCGCAGTTGATATCCAATTTCAAAGCCTTGTGATCAGAGAATATGCTTGGTATGATTTCAATCTTCTTAAATTTGCTGAGGCTGCTTTTATGTCCCAATATATGGTCTATCCTTGAGAATGTTTTATGTACACTTGAAAAGAATGTATAGTCTGATGTTTTAGGATGAAGTGCTCTATATATGTCAATTATGTCCATTTCATCTAATGTGTCATTTAGGGCTGCACTGTCGTTAATTATTTTCTGTTTGGATGATCTATCCATAGCTGTCAATGATGTATTTAAGTCCCCTAGTATAATTGTGTTTTGGTCAATTTCTCCCTTTAGTTCTGTTAGTAGTTGCTTGGTATATTTTGGTGCTCCCTGATTGGGGACATAGATATCGATGACTGTTATGTTTTCTTGTTGTATAGTCCCCTTTACCATTATGAAATGTCCATCTTTGTCTCTTGTTATCTTTTTCACCCTGAAGTCTGTTTCATCTTATATCATTATGAGTACACCTGATTTTCTCTGGGTACCATTTGCTTGGAGTGTCAATTTCCACCCTTTCACATTGAGTCTATGCTTGTCCTTGTAGCTGAGATGTGTCTCTTGTAGACAGCATATGGTTGGGTTTAGTTTTTTGACCCAATCTGCTACTCTGTGACTTTTTATTGGTGAGTTTAGTCTATTTACATTTAGGGTGATTATTGATATGTGAGGATTTCCTGTCATTCTATCTTTAGTTTTCTGGTAAGGCTGTGTCTCCATTGTTTCTTTGTCTTTTTGTTGTTGTCTATTATTTCTGTGTGGTGGTATTCTATGATGTTTCCCTCTGTTTCTTCTTTATTACATTTTATAAATGTAAATAAATTTATTGTTTATACTTTATTACAGTATATATTTCAGTTCTGGATTTTTTTTGAGTGGTTACCCTTAAGTTTATGTAAAAGACAGTTTGATATTTAGAGTATTCGATTTTCTTCATCACGCTTACTTTCTCCATTCCCATATTCTGGTTCAGGCCTTTACTCTCCCCCTTTTTATTTTTTGGTTGCCACAAATTGTCCCTGTTGATGGTGGTCGAATATTCTTCTTTAGTATTTCTTGTAGTGCAGGTCATGTATTAGAAAATTCCCTCAGCTTCTGTATGTCTGGAAAGGTCTTTATTCCTCCTCCATAGCTAAAGGATATCTTTGCTGGATATATTATTCTTGGCTCATAATTTCTCTCTTTCAATAGTTTGAATACTTGGTTCCACTACCTCCTGGCTTGTAGAGTTTTCACTGAGAAATCTGATGATAATCTAATGGGCTTTCCTTTCCAGGTTATCATCTTCTTTTCCCTGACTGCCTTGAGAATTTTTTCTTTGTCGTTGATTTTAGACAGCTTCAATACAATGTGCCTTGGAGAAGGCCTGTTGGGATTGAGGTAATTAGGTGTTCTATTTGCTTCTTGGATCCGAGGATCCAATTCTGTCCACAACTTTGGGAAGTTCTCATCAACAATTTGTTTGAATATATTGTCTGTTGCCTTCTCTCTTTCTTCTCCTTCTGGCATGCCCATTATTCTTATATTGCTCTTTCTGATAGAGTCAGAAAGTTGTTGTAGAGTTCTTTCATTTCTTTTAAGTCTCAAGTCTCTTACTTCTTCCATCTGTGTAATTTCCAGGTTTCTATCTTTGATGTCACTGATTCTCTCCTCCATCTTGTCAACTCTACTACCTAAGCTGGTTATTTCTTTCTTAATTTCTCCTATTGAGTTCTTAATCCCCAGAAATTCCATTTGGTTCTTTTTTAAAATTTCAATCTCTTTCGTAAAATGCTCATGTTGTTCTTTGATTGCGTTTCTGAGTTCATTAAATTGCCTTTCTGTGTTGTCTTGCATCTCGTTGAGTTTTTTTCAGAACTGCAATCTTGAATTCTATGTCATTTAAGTCACATATTTCCATATCTTTAAGTTCCTCTTCTAGAGACTTTTCACTTTCTTTCTGAGCTGTCTTTTTGCCTTAGTTATTCATGGCAATTACTGATTTATTATTTCTCTTCCTAGACATCTATAGGAGTGGCTTCTGCAACAGGTTGATAGGAAGAGGTCTTTCTTTTGTTTTCCAGTACTTGTTGGTAGAATGTTTTATTTTCTCTCTGACAAGCAGCCTTTTTCCCCCTCTCTCACACAGTAGTGCTATGTTTTCTCTGCACTATTCCAGCTTCTCACACAATGGGGGGATTCCCTGGGAGACGGGCCTCTCCTCTGTTAACAGTTCGCCTGGGTCATAGGGCGTCACGTCCCTGTGGAAGCGTGGAGAGCTTTTGAAGTTCCAAAGGTCTTTCTGCACCAGCTTCAGAGCCTGTATGTTTCAGCAGTTCTGTTTACTCCTGCAGTGATCCACCCAGATCGGTGGGGCCAGGGGTGGGGTGAGTTGTGAGAGGTGGCCCAGAGCAATGGTGGCGACCACCACCACAGCCGGTGCCACTTCCACAGGTCCCTCCCCTTTGCCGGAACTAGTTGTGCTGCAAATCTGTGTCTGTGGTCCACAGTTCTCAGAACAGCAAATATTCTGTTCTTTAGATCTGACGCTGCTACTTTATTGCTTCTAGCACCGGGCAGGTGGGGGTGGGGCGAGCTCTGGTAGGGTAGGAAGGGGGCGGCTAGTCTCAGTGCCTAAGCCTTCCATTCTCTGCTCGGCAATGAGGGTATAAACCACTGTTTTCAGCCTTCTTCCCTCAGTCTTTTCTCCGAGGTCTCTGCCGTGAGCATTGGGTTCAGCCGTGTTATATGCTGCCCCCTCAGCCCTGTGGGCCATAAGCGGAGCCCTAGCAGTCCGAGTTCTTCCCTCTCCCGCAGCAGCTGCAGTAGTTCCGGGATGCAGCGGGCTCCGAGCACTGAGCTAGGTCTGCGTCCTGCGCCCCCGCGGCTCTGTCCTTGCACTTCTCCCTTCCCTCCTCCCCCGCTCGGGCGAATCTCTCACCTTTAGGTGAATTCAGTAGTGGGCCTCTTTGTCTTGCCTGTCTGCGGTGCAGGGAGTCCTTTGTGGAGTTATTGTTGTTCGATTAGTTGTAAATTCCAGGGGAGCTTTACAGAGGCTCACCTCACGCCGCCATTTTGATAAACGTCTTTTTCTAATCACCAGGAAACCAAGATTACTTCTTTATAGCATTTGGTAGTGGTTTACTCTGGGTCGTTTTAAAAGTACTTTTGATTTGGAGGCTGGTCACATCCACAGTGAGATCACAGCTATCTCTCAGCCTACAACTTTTCAAGTTATGCAGTCATCTGCATGAGGAAATGAAAATTTGATCCAGTGCTTGCCACAAACACATGGGAGAGCTCTATTTCATAAGCATATCAATACTTATGTATTCACTTATTCAACAAATATTTATTAAGCACCTGCTCTGTGCCAGATAATATTCTAGGTCCTAGAAATAGTAAAATAAACCAAAGAGAAGAAGAACTTGTTCTTGGGGAGGTTGCAGACTTTAAAAAAATTAAAAAAAATTTTTTTTTTATTTTTCAGATATAGTTGACACACAACATTATATTAGTTTCAGGTGTACAACACAGTGATTGGACATTTATGTAACTTATGAGGTGATCACCCCACTAGATTCAGTACCCATCTGAACCATACACAGGCATTACAATACTATTGACTTTATTTCCCATGATATACTCTATATCTGCATGATGATTTAGTAACTACCAATTTGTACCTCTTAATCCCCTACCCTCTTTATCTATTCCCCCAAATTACCCCCATTCGACAACCATAAAAATGCTCTCTGTATCTATGATCTTTCTTCTGATTTTTTTTTGTTCATTTATCCTGTTCTCTAGATTTCACATGTAAGTGGATCACATGGTATTTGTCTTTGTCTGACTTATTTCACTTAGCATAATACTCTCTCGGTCCTTCCACGTTGTTGAAGATGACGAAATTTCATTCTTTTTTATCGTTGAGTAATATTTCGTTGTATATATGTACCACCTCCTCTTTATCCATTCATCCATTCAGGGACACCCAGGTTGCCTTCATGTGTTGGCTATTGTAAATAATGCAGTTGTAGTCTATTCTTATATCCTAAATATTAGGAGGGTATAAAACTTTGTCTCTATTTCTAAAAAAGACCAAGTTTTATCCATAGCTGGATAGTTTAAGGACTCTCACCTCTGCTCCCCAAGATATCACTAGGGTATGTTATTTGGTTTCAAATTAGTCCTATAAATCCTGGTCATTTAAATAGCTATAAAGCACAAGAGGAAAACCCAAATAAAGATTAATATAACCATTGAGCTAATTACATTTTTCTTATCCTTTTAAAGTCTTTTTTTAAAATGTGTTCATTATCTTATACCAGAGCTTCAGCTGAGTCTTGGGGATACAAAGCTAGGCATGATAAGATTCTTGTTCTGAGCAGTTTACCTCCTGTGGGTGGCGCAGGTGGGCTGAGGAAAGTGACATACCAACAACTATCAACACATGTGATTCATGAACATAGAGGACCAATTTTGGGGGTAAAGTCAGGAAGAATTCACAGAGGAAATGATAAATTGTTAAACAAACAAACAAAAAAAGTCTTGTTAGTCCATTCCTAAGTCATGTTTATTTTAAAGTCCCTTCTCAGTGCCCATTTCTAATATTCTAAAAAGCGTTAAGATCTGGGCTGTTTGAATCATGAGATCTTCTGCATCTTCTTTATTTGCAGCTGTGGCCAATGTTATCGATGAAAACAGTAAGCTGTGCAGGAGACTGATCATCATCATAGTTCCCGGATCGCTGGGCTTTGACCTATTAAAGAACATGTCAGAAGAACAAATTGCAGTCTACAATGCTCTCATCCAGGATGGGATGAAGGTCATTCTGATTGAGCTGGAGAAAATCAAGGACTACACAGCCATGCCAGAATCAATTCAGTACATCAAACAGAAGCATGGGTCCATCCACTGGAGCGGGGACTTCACAGAGCATTCACTGTGTGCAAAGACCAAGTTCTGGAAGAAAGTGAGATATCGCATGCCACCCAAAAGATTTCCACCATCTTCTCCTGCCTAGCTGCTGAAGCACGCACCCTGCGATCTTACGGCGGGCGAGTGAGAGGCCAATGTGGTCTTCATTACCCGTAATGGAGAGTTCGTCCTCATGGCAGCTCACAATTGGACAATATGCATTGCATTTGGGCTATCTGCTTGAAGCTTGCTGTTGTGTAGTCCTGAAAATGCCTGTATTTGCTCATTTTGACCAGAGCTACTTCTTTAGGAAAATACACCACCTCTCTGGAAGGCCCTCATTAACTTATTGTCTCTGAACACATGAACACTCACTAAATGTGGAGTAGATGGAGCATTTGAGTCCCTGGGAAATGGGACATTGGGAGCTGCAGGGGAGGATTGTAGATTTGTAGTTCAAATCTCAAAAAGTTTAGCACATGGTGTGGCACCTCTGGTGCTGGAGATGGAAACGTAGTCAGTCAGGGGACAGCAGATGGGCAGTCTGTGCATTTGGGAAACGCTGGCAAGGATAACAGTACTTTTTTATGCCTGACCAGTATCCACAGGGCCCTGGTCCTCAGGGAATATTTGCTGTGTTTATGAGCCCTTCTCACTCCTCTAGTCCAATTAAGTAGCTGTGACCACAGTCTTAGCAGGCTGATACTGGAAGTGACTTAAAGGTCATCTAGACCAGTGGGGACCAGCAGTGGTGACACTGGGATTGCCCATGAAACACCCCCTTGGTGGGTCCCATGCTTTAAAAGACTTTATCTGTCAAACAAAAATAAATCATAATTCACTTATTTTTCCAGCTGGCATAGGTCAGCCAGAATTCCAAGCAACATGTGAGAGACACAGCTATCACCTTGAGATGATGTCATTCTAGTCCAAGTTAAACAAAGTAATCTTTCAGCTGGCCAGTGCACCTACATCACAAGTCAATTTATGATTTAACGAGTCACAAAGGTTTTTCAGACCAAAAGCTAGCTGTAAACGCTTATCACAACTTTCAAAGACCCTAAATTGAGGATCTTAGATATAGTCCAATTCTCATTCTATGGTTGATGACACTGAGCCCTACAAAGTGGCCTGCTATGGTCAGAATGTTTGTGTCCCCAAAATTCATATGTTGGGAACCTAACACCCAATGTCATGGTATCAGGACGTAGGGTCTTTGGGAGGTGATCAGGTCATGTGGGAGAAGCCCTTACACGTGGGGTCAGTGAGACCCCAGAGAGCTCCCTCATCCCTTCGGCCACGTGAGGGCTCCATGAGTAGTCTGCCACCTGGAAGAGGGCCTCACCACATCATACTGGCACCCTAATCTGAGACTTTCAGCATTTAGTACTGTGAGAAATAAACTTCTGTTGTTTACAAACTACCCAGTCTCTGGTATTTTGTTCTAGCAGCCTAACAGACTAAGGAATGGCCCTTATAGTCTGCAGGGGCTGGACAGGGGTCAACCGGTGGGCAGGACAGGAGACAAAAGCAGAGCCTAGGGCAGTGGGAGGGGTGAGCTGGGAAAACAGTGCCCCCGGTTTGGAGGGACAGGCAGGGTTATTAGTGGGGAAAAGGATCAGGTGGGCCTGGACCCTTTTCCACAGGAAAAGTGGAGTGTCTGGTGGGATCTTAAGTGATAAGTAGCACCTTCTGGACTTTTAGAACTTGTGTTCCAAGGTGACCTAGCATTACACATTTGTTTATATCATACTCAGGTCCCGAATCAACATCAAGCCACTTTTTATTTTGTTTAACATTTGCTCTTTAAAGATTTTTAAATTGTGCTAAATATACATAATGCTAAATTCACCATCTCAACCATTTTTTAGGGTACAGCTCAGTGGCATCAAGTACACTCACGATGTACAACCATCACCACCATCCATCTACAGAATTTTTTCATCTTCCCAAACTGAAACTCTGTACTTATTAAATAGTAACTTCACATGTCCCTCTCCCTGCAGTTCTCGGCAAGGTTCTACCTTCAGTCTCTATGAATTTGACAATTCTAGGCACCTGATAGAAGTGGGATGATACAGGATTTGTCCTTTTGTGACTGGCTTATTTCACTTAGCACGGTGTGCTCAAGTGTCATTCATACTATTTGTTTTTGTTTCATGATTCTTACCTAGTCCCTCCCTCCTTTCCTTTTTTCTTCCTCACTTGAAGAGTGCGTCACTGTGTCCCCCACCACCCTCCCTTTTCTTCTTTGGAGATTATCTGCGATGCTGGAGAAGGCTGTTGTAGGACATCTGAACCTCACTTTGCCCTTTGCTTTGTCTCTTTTAAGGAAGGAGAAGAATGGAATTCACAGCAATACAGCACCAGATGATTTGGATGACAAGATGGAGGTTTTCTTGTCTTTATCAGGAGGCTGCTCAGTCCCCACTTCCCACCACTGCAGAAGAGAATGGGGTCCAGGGAGATGAGGCGAGTGCACTCACACACCCAGCTGAAACACACTGTGCTAAAATGTGTGCCTGAGCAAGTTGTGTTCTCCTCTGTCATTTCTTTCCTATATGCCATCGATTTCTTGCTGCAGAGTGGGATTCTGGACACCCAGTTGAGCTCAGTTATAAGGGAGGGCTGGACAGATGAGAGCTGGGAGGTCTCACTGTGGGCCGTGGTGAATCCTCCATACATGGAAGCCTGTGCCTGCCTGATGTATGCTCTTTCCCCTCTCTGTCCATGAAAAAGTAAGCTATAACTGTTGGAAATATCAGAAGTCCATGAAGTAAATTTCATTCTCAATTTTGAAATGTAAATCATAGTTTTAGCTGCACTCATATGAAAATGACAATTTTTTAATCAATCCAGAAAATAAAAACCTATTTCTACTACAACCAAATAACCAGTTGGTCACTGGTTAATTACACTACCTGCTGGCGGTGTCAACTGAAAAATTAGGCAAAGCCCAACCTGTGATTATAGCTATAGAAAAATGTGAAGATGATGTGCAATTACGTTTTTTTCTCCTTACTCAGTAGGTGTATTATTTCTGAATCTGAGTCACTGGCATTTACTCTTTTATTTGATTTACTTATGTTGTCCCTTAACTTACCTGAAGAGCCATGGAGACTGAAGGTTTACATTGTGATGGTCTTGTGGTCTTCGTAGACCCTGTTACCCCATTTCTTCTTATGTCCCTCCCTTCTCTTTCTCGTTATCAGCGGGATTTATTTGCCCTCTCCCCAACCACCACCACCTCTACCACCACTGTAGTTAGCATCTTTCTGGAAAATAAAAACACTTATGAGGCTCACGTGAGGCCTTGGCAGGGGCCAGATGATTGTTCAATACATCCGTCAAGTGTAACCAGGTCTCAGACCCACCTTTTTATTCTCTCTCCATCCAAGACTGAGTCACATGCAAGACAGACCAGGGCTGCCTAACCATAACTTAGATTCCCAGGTTTTAGCTAAAGTGCTGGCATCTGCTACCAATGGCTTTCATATTTTCTGAAACACAAACTATAGGATTAAATACATTTTATATTGCAGCTTAGTATACACACACACAGAGAATGAAAAAAATGTGTTCTGTGTTATTTCTTTCTATTCTATTTTATTCTAGTCTTGTCCAATTTTTCAAAATGGGCTCACAGCCCAACACATTGTTTGGTGATAAACTTATGTGTTTCCAAAGCAATTTGAAAAACACAGCTCCAGCTTCCCAGCCTGCTAGTCACCCAACCAATCATGATATTCTGCTTTCTTCAATCAGCAAGGCTTTCTCAAGGACTTATTATGACTCTTTATTTATTATCTAACTGCTGGGTCAATTAGCATTTGTTATTTTAAGTGACCGCAGGGCAGCAGAAATCTCCCAACAGCAGCTTTAAGTGAATATAATTTCCCGCCTGCGTTAAAGAATGACATCAACAGTAAAAGAAAGCTGCCCCGTTGGTGAAGAACCTAGCAGAAGAAAAAAGCATTTCCTCTCATGAGACTCGGGATAAACTGAGTTCCTCCCCTTAACTCGATAAAAAATAGAAAAGGTGCCTCCTCATGGCACCACTGCGCCCTCTGCTGGCGACCGAAGTCATAGGCTCCATCCTGCTCCTCACAGCCCTTCTACACCTGCGGTGTCCCCAGGCTGGAACCCACGTAGGCAGAGAAGAGGCACGCACACAGCTACACACGTCGCCTCTCAGGGAGTCTCCAATTTAAGGCCAAGAATGTCTTTCTTCTTCTTAGGCTGTGGGAAAGGTTGAGAGAGTGCCATTTTCTAAGTTTGTTACTTTTTTTTTTTTTACTTTTTAAATTTTTTTTCTTTTTTTTAAAATTTATTTATTGGGGTGACAATTGTTAGTGAAATTACATAGATTTCAGGTGTACAATTCTGTATTACATCATCTATAAATCTCATTGTGTGTTCACCACCCAGAGTCAGTTCTCCTTCCATCACCATATATTTGATCCCCCTTACCCTCATCTCCCACCCCAGTTTGTTACTGTTCTAAGCCTTGCCTCAGAGACTGATGCAAATTGTCCAAGAATTGTGAGAGGGGACCAAAAGGTCCTATTTCTAATGTGCGGCCTATTTCACAAGGCCGCACTCTGGGTGTAGTTGTTTTAAGAAAAGTGTCCCGTATGTCAGACTGCCTGGACTCCAATCACAACTCCATCACCTGCTGAGGACATTTATTGAACTGGTGATTCCTTGACCCCTCAGGCAAGTCACAAACTCTGTGCCTCAGTTTCTTTGTCTGTAAAAAGGGGATAATAAAAGTACTGTTGACCCCAAGAAGGAGTATACATTCCTAGAAGGACTCCTTGTAGTTAATTGGGCCCAAATTCAGCTGTTGCTGATAGAGGCCTTCTGCAATCTGCATTTCAGGGAAAAGTTTCAGACTGAACTTGCTGTCCACTGCACTGTGGTCCTACCATTTGAGCCACCGCTTATAAAGGAGTTACTGGTATTGTTTTCACACCAAAGGACTAAGACCTGCCCCGTCCAATTGGAACTGTGCAGCTGTACCCTCATTTGCATCAATACTGACCAATCAGCTCCATGATGATCAGTCGGTCACAAGAAGTCCACCAGTCAGACCAGTGCTATTTGGACCAATCAGGTTGTGCAAATTTGTATTCTTCATTTGTATAAAAACAGACAAGTCAGGGACTTTGGTTTCCTCCAGAGGTTATGTTTCTGTAGTTTGCAAACTACCTAAAATTTCTCCTTTTACTGTACCTCAAATTAGGGACTCCTGTTGTCATTGGATTGGTGGCAGTGACTTTTGTTGACAGTACTTACATTGTAGGATAACTAGTAAGTAAAACGCTTATTGGCACCTAATAGGACCTCAATGAACATTGACTGTTATTATTATGTTAATGATATTTTTACTATATTGTCATTTTTACTATAATTATTATTTTGCACTTATTATTTTTATTACTGCATTAATGATAATGATAGCTAACATTTAGGGAATACCTACAACATTTCACGTATTCTTCTACATGCTTTATGCACATCTATTCATTACCAGGTCTATGAATCAAGCATGCTAAGGATTTCCACTCTGCAGATGAGGAGAGGCATAGTTTAGAGGCTGGTCAGAGGCAGAGAACCTGGGATCTAATCTTTCTGTTCCATCATTCACTGTGTTCCATCTCTAGAATTCTATCCTTGATAGGGTGGTTGTAAGGATTGAATGTGACATGTGAAAAGTTTAAGCCGTAGACAAAAACTGTTTGTTGGTTTGACTCTGAAAATGGTAAGCCCAAGATTACCTTACATAACTGAGTTAATTTCTTTGGTACCATAAGAAAAATCTGATTCTATAAAAAATATAAGCTAATGAATTTAGAGATTGATTGCATTTTTGCTTTTTTAATGCAAGAAATGATATAGGGCTGATTTTGAGTGATTCTCAAAGTTTATATGAAATAAATAAAATCTATGTGAACATAAAACATTAGAAAGTATAGATGTATATTACATTGGACCAGAACAAAGGAAAGATTGAGGTATTTTACTACAAATCATAAGTAAAATAAAAAAGCATAGAATAAACTAAAAACATGTGCGCAAAAGTATGAAAGATAAGGATTGATATACTTAATGCCCACTGGAAAAAGGAAGTTTACAAAATAAGGGCTAATTCGTACAAACGCCTAGTCAATGAGAAAATTATACCATCACAAAATAATGCAATGCTACTAGCAAAGAACGCTTACAATGGGCCAGACTCTATGCTAACCTCTTTAAGTATAATATATCATTTAATACTCTCAGTGAACCCCATATATTCTTTATTTTAAAAATGAAGAAATTAAAGATGTAAGAGATTAGGTAACTCACTAAATGGTACCACAATTGTAAGAAATAGCCGTAGGGAAATTTAGCACTGACTGGGTGTTTCATGATATTGTAGCAATGCTGTTACATTATTTCTTCGTCATGATAATGGTAGTATTGTTATGTTTCCAAAAGAGGCTTTGTGTTTTAAAGGTGAAATACTGCAACATTTATGGATGAAATACTATGGGGTCTGAGATTTACCTCAAAATAATTCAGTGCTGGGAGAGGTGGAGAGCATGGGAGAATTGATGAAACAAGATGACCATGAATGATGTTCATGGGGTCCATCTTACTATTTTGTCTATTTTTGTGTTTAAAATGTTCTCCAAAATAAATTTGAGCAATAAAGTAGTTAAAAAGAAGATTGAAAAAGAAAACAAAAAGAACTGACCTCTGAGACACTTGAGCGAATTTGCCTACAGAAAAGGAAAGAATGAGTATTCTGAAGAGTAGGATGAAACTTGGGAAGGAGGCACTTTGTTTTCTTTTGTTGTGTTTGCAAAATATAAACAATTTTTCTTTTCCTAATTTTTTGCTCATTGGAAAATTCATAAAAATAGGAAACTATTAAGGGGAAAGAATATTTATTAACTTTTTGGTGTGTATGTGAATATTTATATAGTTTTGATCTGTAGAACAGCATTTTTTTATTGAAGTATAATTGACATATAACACTATATTAGTTTCGGGTGTACAATACAATTATTTGATATTTGTATATATTGTGGAATGACCACCACAGTAAGTCTAGTCAACATCCATCGCCATACATAGTTACAATTTTTTCCCTTGTGATGAGAACTTTTAAGATGTACTCTCTCAGCAACATTCAAATATGCACTACAGTATTCTCAACTCTAGTCATTATACATTGTTTTTAATGGCTGCTTAGTATTTCATTGGATATACTCATATGTATTCTAATTGGATATATTCACATGTATTCTAATTTATTTAACTAATCCTTGATTTATGGATGCTTAGGTTGTTTCCAACGTGTTACTTTTGCAAACGTGGTACATTTATCTGATGATCTGTCTTGGATAAATTACCGGGAATAGTATTTCCAGGTTAAGACATCTGACACATCCTCCAAATTCCCCTCCCAAAAGCTTGTCCTAGTTGTGACTCAAACCATGTTGGTTGAAGATGCCAGAAAGTGAAGTATTCTAAAGTGTCCCAAAGAAGGATTTCAGGCTCATGTTTGAGTTCCTATTTTGGTAATGACAATGGGAAATTTCTTGTTTTATGTGTTTTTGTACAATTTCCAGAGAAATGATCAACTCAGATGGGGTGAGATTTTGATCTTGAAGGACCCAGAAACACATTTGTGTGTTCTGGGATGTGGTTACGTGTCTCCCAGACCTGTCTCTCTGGCTCATGCACCTGTCAGATTGTTCACACTCTGCTTCTGGTGACTTCTCAGGGAATGTCCTCAAGCAGGGCTTCGTCACGCTGGCTGGAGCACCCCTGCAGATATGGGCTCTGTTGTTGTGCCACCCAGTAGGGTGCATCCTAAAAACTTGACGGGCCACAATCCAGGGGTGAGGAAAAGCCGAGAGCTCCAAATGGAAGCAGAGAAATATCTTGTTCCCCACTAACCACTGTGGTAGAGTAATCACTTAAACGGCAAATCTGACTGTTGTCTCCCCCACCCACCAAAGTGGTCTTTTGTATTTAGTGTCCAGAGGGAAAGAGGAAGAAGGGGAAAGAGGAAACAACAAGAAAGGGGAGAAACTTAATCAGGCAGGCTGCAGTGGAGAGCTGCTCCTCTATGAGGAGGTGGAGATCCCCTAAAACAAAGAGAAAGTTTGGGATTTTAGGATGTTCCCAACCTGCTTTGAGTCACCCTCTCTGATTTCATTTCACATAATGAGGTTGACAGGGCATAGACATTCTTGAGAAATTTCTTGAGCTAGTTTTGAAAAGAGATGCTTGGGACTTTGAAAAGGCTATCAGTCTTCTTAGTAGGCACTCAGTATCTGTTTGTGGGATAAATCAGCAAAACCAAATACTTTGTGGAGAGTGGGTGGACAATAGCTGGAAATTTACTCCTGGCCTCCATGCTTGAAAATTGATCCCCTACTCAGTGTGCCAACTTTTCTCTTTCAAGCAATAGCAGTTAGCTTAGAAAAGCACCACAAATAACTGACTGAATGATGGACAGGTTCTGCCTTATTCAGGGTGAAAATAAAGTGCCGGCCTCTCGACACTTGCCAGTCTTGTCCCAGAAAGCACAGCCCTTGCCTTGCTGGGAGCTGCAGCCTCCCACAGGCCCTCTGCAAAAGTCCCTGAATAAACAACGGGAACGTTGTTTGAGCGCGGCAGCGTCAGTGAGATTTACTCATCCTCTCCCTTTTGTCCAGCTTTGATTCGTGAGTCTGCACAATGGCTTCCCAGCAAAGGGAAGATAATCCCCCCCGACTTTATTTTATTTGTATCTATAATTTGAGATTGAGGTTTGAAGGACAAATATGAAACGAGTGGGCAATTTCTGTTCCCTTTTTGCAGTGCCACTTTCCCTTTAGGACTTTGTCCAGAGCAGTCCCTGGAGACCCAGTGGGCAGCCCAGTACTGGGTGGGTACCCTCCTGTCCCACCTCTCAGGGGTGTGTCCCAAGCAAGAGAATCTGAAAGGTGTGCTTTGCCTGGATTCCTGGAAGCTCCCCCCATCCACACACACCTGCTCCAGCCTTCACTTTCCAAGCCAAAGATGAGACTCCTGTACTGTAGACACTTCCGGAGGCCATGCAAGAGCACTGTGCACCATGTGGTCATTTAGCAATGCTATGACAAATGCCCAACACTGATCTTTCCTGTTATTTTTTTGTTTCTTTTTCTTTTTAAAGATTTTATTGGGGAATGGGAACAGGACTTTATTGGGTAACAGTGTGTACTTCCAGGATTTTTTCCAAGTCAAGTTGTTGTTCTTTCAATCCTTGTTGTGGAGGGCGCAGCTCAGCTCCAGGTCCAGTTGCCGTTGTCAGTTGCAAGGGGCACAGCCCACCATCCCTAGAGGTAGTAAAGGAGTCGAACCGGCAACCTTGTGGTTGAGAGGCTGCACTCCAAGCAACTGAGCCATCTGGGAGCTCAGGGGCAGCCCAGTGGCTCAGGCAGTTGGACCTCAGTGCTCCTAACACAGAAGGCTGCTGGTTTGATTCCCACATTGGCCAGTGGGCTGTCAACCACAAGGTTGCCGGTTCAGCTTTTTGACCTTTCCTGGTTTGTTGTCATCTTCTAACACTCATCCATGCAGCAAATGGGCCTCTTGTGGAGATACAAAGATGAGCAAAAGAGCATGAGCACTGCCCTGACAAAGTCTCTTTTGCACAAGCGAATGGGCAGATGAGGTGGCAAAAAGAAAGGAAAGTGAAGACCAGCAGAGAGGGAAGGGGAGAGGTAAGGGGGAAAAATTACGGAAGAGAAAATGAATGGATCAGAGATCATCCATTGATATATCTCTTTGGGTATCTGGAACTATGTTGTCTCTACATGTATGTTAATGTGATAGTAACAGGGGTTGTGGTTGGCCTGAATGTGACCTTGCTAAGGGAGGAGGATGCAGTGACTTGGCTGTCTTGGACCAAGGTCACCCTGGTTTGCCACTGCCATCAGGCCTGAGTGGGACAGAGCCACCACCAGAAGCCATCTGGGACCCTGGAACAGACTTGTGCTCTCTGCCAAGCTGGTTGGTTTAAATTAAACCCAAGGCTAAGCCCTCCACCAGGCATGTCCATTTGGGAAGTCATTTGGAGTATGTAGAATAAATTAGTTACAGTGTTTTTCCCTTAGTATTCGGGGAAAACCCTGGGTGAAATTAACCTAAAATGAACAGAGAGAGCAGGTGTGGGAGCTCCTAGGTCGCCGGTGTGGAGGAGGGGTGGTGGTGGGGGTGCTGGTGCGGGAAGGGGAAGTTTCCACTTTGGTGATAACAGAGCAATTGTTGAAGAATGGCTTCTCCTTAGGACTGCTCTCGCGTCCTCAGTCAGCCCCAGAGTAATGCACCCCGCCAGCTCCCCTACCCACCCCTCATCACAGCTGGCTGTTAACAGTGCTCCAGAGGGGCTGTCTGCCAGGCAGTCCTGTGAACCCTACCAGCTATCTTGGGAAGTGTCCACTTGTCTAAACTTAGTGACAAGAACGGACTTTAAGACCCCCTGAAGAAGAGCAACAGAGATGTCCAGCATCCACAAACGCGGTGAGGTGGTAGGACCCCTAAGCTAGGCCCGCGATTGCTCCAAGTGCCCTGCAGGGGGCAGCCTAGCCTTTTTTTCTTTGATTTCAAAGGGCTTCTAAGAGAAATTGATTCCACACAAAGCAATACAAAATGTATGCCGAATAATACATGGTAGAGAAGAGACTGGCACACAGATTCTACATTCCTCCTTATTGTCTCAGAAACAAACAAAGAAACAAACAAAACTGATCCCTTCAAGACACAACACACAGCCTTAGGCTTCTTATATGGTTGGCTCAGCAAACGTTTTCTAGAGATGTACCATCAAGGAAGGAAAAGTATAAAATGAAATCTAACTTTATCATCTCAACCACTCCATAAGACTATTGCAGCAACTAGACGACAGGTGTAGCCAGGCAACTAAGCTCAATAAGTGTGGTACAAACATGATTTTTGTCCACCCAATGCTGAGTCTCCTTTCCCACCAGGTGGAAGCTTCCTTAATGATGATTTGGCTAAATGGTATAGCTTTGTAGTCACTTTTGGTGCTTTGAAGAGCTACTTGA
Organism: Rhinolophus hipposideros; assembly: GCF_964194185.1. NCBI lineage: Eukaryota > Metazoa > Chordata > Mammalia > Chiroptera > Rhinolophidae > Rhinolophus > Rhinolophus hipposideros. The sequence continues at coordinate 8,913,489 of NC_138058.1, read as the reverse complement.
GGTTTATAGGACATAGCTCTAGTTCATATTAAACCTTCAATTAGTTTTTGAAATTAAATTTATTGGGGTAACATTAGCAATAACTTTATATAAGTTGCAGGTGTAGAATTCTATACTACATAGTCTGTATATTGCATTGTGTGCTCACCACCCAAAGTCTAATCACCTTCTGTCACCATGTATTTGACCCCCTTTACCTTCTCCATCCGCCCCCCCACACCCTTTCCCCTCTGTTGTCTGTGTCTATGAGTTTGTTTTGTTAGTTCGTTTGTTGCTTTCTGTTTTATATGCCACATATGAGTGAATTCATGTGGTTTTTGTCCTGTTCCCTTTGACTTATTTCACTTAGCATGATAGTCTCAATACCCAGCCATTTTGTCGCAAATGGCACTATGTCATCTTATTTTATGTCTGAGTAGTATTCCATTGTATATATATACCACATCTTTACCCAATCATCTGTCGATGGACACCTGGGTTGCTTCCATGACTTGCCTATTGTGAATAATGCTGTTACTATATACATTTCTAGAATTAAATGAAAAAAATAATAAGAGTAGGCAATATCATCAAGAGTAGTTTCTTAAAATGAAAATGTCACCAACAGCTTCATTCACACCTGCAGGGGTACATTTAGTTGGTTGTGTTGCATGGGACGTCTAGCTGAGATGGAGTGGACATACGAAATGGAGGCTCTGTTACAGGAAAGGAACAAAGAACTGACATTCAGTGAGGAGAGGCTATAAGTGGGTGCTGCACTGAGGGTAACATATGTTCTTTGTAACCAGGAGGAAGCGGACAAAGTGGAATTCATATGGGTGTTTTGTACAAACACATAAACGTGTCACAGGGAACTACACCGGGTTTCTTCAAATAGAACTTCTGATGACTACAGGATTAAAGTTTTGTTGAGAGTCTATTACGTGCCAGGCACTTACCATGCAAATCCTCACACCACCTTTCTGAGGCATTTTGCATATGTATAGGTCAAGTAACAGAGAGTTTAAACACCTTTGTCAATATACAATATTATCTGAACCCAGGGTTAGTTGACTCCAAAATTCAATATGTCACAATGCTGCTACGTGATGGTTTTCTTCCTACTTTAGCTTATTCCTAAACGGCGTTCAGGTTTGTGTTGGACTACAATTTTCCTACTGTTGTTTTGATTCCTTTAGGAAACTCATTCTTGTATGCACATGGATTCTATGGTCCATGACCCCGGCTAGGTCAATCCTAACACAGTGTGGTCTGCACACAGTTCAAAAGTAGCCTTGTGACCCAGGATGGATCTTTCAAGATTATTTTCAGCTGCAGTAAGTGAGAAAATGGTCTGCCCCCTGCCTCACTGTCAAGTAGATTTGCCAGGACCAAGTATTCTTTCCAAAAGCATAAACATTGTCCGAATCAAGAAAGCATCATGCCCCAAAATAAGAGCTGCAGAGATAAGCACACTCAGAGAAGAAGAAGAAGAAGAAGAAGAAGAAGAAGAAGAAGAAGAAGAAGAAGAAGGAGGAGGAGGAGGAGGAGGAGGAGGAGGAGGAGGAGGAGGAGGAGGAGGAGAAGGAGAAGAAGAAGAAGAAGAAAGAGAGAGAGAGAGAGAGAGAGAGAGAGAGAGAGAGAGAGAGAGAGAGAAAGAGAGAGAGAACGCTGGAAGGATCAATAGAGACCCTGGATCCTGCCATGCCTGAATTCCTTTGACATTCTCAAGTTCAGGAGTTAAATCTTCCTCATTTCTGCTTAAGTTGGGTTTCTGATATTTTGCATTTGAAAGAATTTTGACAAATATAAGCCTCCTCAATATTTTCATCTTTCCCTTCAGTCTTACTTTCTGATTGATATCAACCTTAAACAGTAATGTTGTAAGTTTCTCCCCTTGGAAAAGAAATTAAAGAGCCATATTAGGTTAGGGCCTTCTAAGATGAGTGTGTGATGAGTTAAATGATAAAATTGCTCACTGTCTCAGAAGCAACTTTTTATGTATCTGTTTGGTGTTACCTAGCCACATAAATGCTTTCAATAATCAGTAAAATGAAATTAAAGTTGAAATGATGATGAAGTGGTTTTCTACCCCTCTCTCACTCCTCCCTCCCCACACAAGTCTTAGGAATGAATGAGTCAGTGAGGGCTGATTCCCACTTCTCATGTAGAATCTGGGAGCCGATGGGCTGGTTATCAATGGGTCTTTTCTGGGGGTCTGACTGTAGCGATGGAGAACATACTCAGGAGGGAATGACACATTTGGGTTGTAGAAACATAAAAAAAAAAAATCTGCTAATATGAACCTTTTTTTTTCTGGCCAGGAAGACCTGATTTGCATACCATCTTACAACATTAAAAAAGAAAAAAAACATCTGCTAATATGAACCTTTTGTTCTGGCCAGGAAGACCTGATTTGCATACCACCTTACCGCCATTACCGAAAGAATTCACACGTAAAAAGGCAAGTGTGTTTCCTCCTAGCTGTTCCTCAACAAGAGAGTCGAGTTTTTTTTCCCTTCCTTGGCTGGACTCACTAATAACATATTTTCCTTTAAAAAAGGAAAAAAAAAATAGAGCCAAACTAAAAATATTGTAGAGGAGGAAAAAAAATCCTGAGATGCCCATTCCGGGAGTTCAAAAGGAAAGTGTTGGCAGGGGCTGGAAGGCTGCTGAGGACCAGGTTCCCGGCAGCAGTGCCGGAGGAGAGGAAAATAAGGAAAACGGGAGGCCCTCAGCCGGATCGAAGGCAAACAAAGAATTCGGGGGTAGCTGAGTTTGGAGATTCTTCAGATTGTTAAGGAATCCCAGCAGCAGCACGGGTTACAGCCTGGAGATTTTCAGAGGCCCAGGGGCTACTGTTCCCATAGACAAAGACGCCTCCGGGAAACGCTCAACTTGAGGATGGGGAACAGACACAAGTTCACAGGGAAAAAAGCAAGTGAAGGTCTTTGGACCGATAACAGATGTGCGCTTCTGGTTCTGATGGATGCTGAAAGAGCCTGGCGCTAGGCCATGCAGCCCAGACAGGAGGCCCACACTGGACCCCGAGAACGGCTCCACTTGTCTCGCTCACGCAAGGCCGTGGGGCACGCAGAGGAATCGGGGCGCTTGTGCGAGAGCAGTCGCGCGTGGAGGCCAAGACCAAGTCGGCTTGCGCAGGCTTGCGCAGTTCACCTCTCAGCAATGCTGCGTGTTGAACCTCGAGAGTGGAAAGCTGCCACGGAGGCTTTTCACAAATGCAAAACCACCCACGAGGAGCTCGCCAGCGCATCCTCGGAAGAGCTGGCCGTGCTGTACAACCGGCGTGTGGAGGAAATCTCACCCAACATCCGCTACTGGGCCTATAACACTGGGGACCAGCCAGCTATCAATGAACTCATGCAGGTGCGATTGAGGTCTGGGGGCACCGAGGGTCTCCTGGTGGAAAAACTGGAGGCGTTGATCACTCAGACGCGAGCCAAGCAGGCAGCTACCACGAGCGAGGTGCAGTGGGGAGGGACAGCGGTTCCAGTGAAGACAGACAAAGTGAGGCTCTTTGTATTGGGATTAGCTGATAATGAGGCCACCATTGCCCAGGCTGGACGTGAAGAAACCAAGGAGCGTCTGATTGAATCCATGCTCAGCGAGTGTCGGGACGCCATACAGGCTGTTCGACAAGAGCTCAAGCCAGACGAGAAACAGAGAGATTACACCCTTGAAGGGGAGTCGGGGAAGGTGTCTAATCTCCAGTACCTGCACAGCTACCTGATTTTCATCAAGCTGTCACCGGCAATCAAGAGGAACAAGAACATGGCTCAAGGTCTGCAGAGGGCACTGCTGCAGCAGCAGCCAGATGATGACAGCAAGCGCTCCCCGGGGCCCCAGGGCCTGATCCGGCTCTATGACATCATTCTGCAGAATCTGGTGGAATTGCTCCAGCTTCCTGGCTTAGAGGAGGACAGAGCCGTCCAGAAAGAGATAGGCCTCAAGACCCTGGTGTACAAGGCTTACAGGTGTTTTTTCATTGCTCAGTCCTACGTGTGGGTGAAGAAGTGCAGTGAAGCCCTTGTCCTATATGACAGAGTCCTGAAATATGCCAATAAAGTCACCTCAGCTGCCGGGGCCTTCAAGAACAGCCTGAAGGACCTGCCTGACGTGCAAGAGCTCATCACACAAGTGAGGTCAGAAAAGTGCTCTCTGCAGGCGGCGGCGAACCTGGATGTAAGTGACTCCCACCAAACAGAGCCTTCTTCCTACGTCAAGGACAATAAGCCTCTCGTTGAACGGTTTGAGACATTGTGTCTGGACCCTCCCCTTGTCACCAAGCAAGCCAACCTCGTGCACGCCCATCCCTTGCAAGCCTTTGATCTTTGACCTGGCCCTCAACCACGTGGCCTTCCCGCCCCTTGAGGACAAGTTGGAGCAGAAGACCAAGAGTGGCCTCACCGGATACATCAAGGGCATCTTGGGTTCAGGAGCTAACCAGGCTCTTCCTCGGGGGCAGGGGTGACTCTGCCTCAGTCTGCATTGTGAGAAAACCCCAGCAAGTTCCATGCTATTAAACCCAGGTCTGCACTGGCCCAGGGCGTGAGTGTCACCCCTCAGCCCTGCGTTCCTATGTCTGTGTGTCTGTGCACTTAGGTTCCTAACCAGTGTGCCACAGGGGCACCCTGTTGTCTTCTGGTTGATGTGTGCGGGGTCCCTCTGTCCATAACTCCTGGGGGAGGGCCACTGCCACCTGGTCCTGGGTGAGCTGTGATTCATTACCTTTGGTCAGTAACGTGTTCGGGGAGGAGGTCCACACCAGGCACGGATGGGGGCTTAGAAAGTGTCGCAGGTCGTCAGGACCACAATTTGTAATGACCTCTCCAGCTGTGAGCATCTAGAATCCCTTGAAAAGTTTGTTCATGACTAGAAAACATTGACAACGTCATCCCAGAATTACAGCCAGCCTTATCCCCCTTCACCTCCAAGTAAAAATTAAATTTCAAAACAAGCAAAGAGCTCTATTTTTAGAAGAAATATGTTACACTCAGGAATGATGAAAACAGATCTTATATTAAAAGGCAAAGACGCTGGGGAAAAAAAGGAAACTGTTGAAGAACAGAAAGGTCAGAAATAGATTCAGATCACTGATGCTAAAGATAGGCAAAACAGGCAAGGGCCACAGGGTATTTTCAACTATAAAACCAAAAAAAGTCAGTGAAGGCCACTATGGAAACCAATTCTGTTTGGAACTCTCTGCATTTTCTGGGCTTGTGTGTCTGTTTCCTTCACCAGGTTAGGGAAGTTTTCAGTCATTATTTCTTTAAATAGGTTTTCAATTCCTTGCTCTCTCTCTTTTTCTTCTGGTATCCCTATAATCCGAATGTTGGTATGCTTGATGTTGTCCCAGAGGCCCCTTAGACTCCCCTAAACTTTTGGCTTCTTTTTTCTTTTTGCTGTTCTGATTGGATGTTTTCTGCTTCCTTATCTTCTCCATGGCTGGTTCAATCCTCTGCTTCATCTAATCTACTGTTAAATTCCTGTAATGTATTGTTCATTTCCATTATTGCGTTCTTTATTTCTGATTGGTTCTTTTTCATGTTTTCTATCTCATTTTTAATGTTTCCTACCTCTTTGTTGAAGTTCTCCCTGAGATCATTGATCATCCTTATAATCAGTGTTTGAACTCTGCATATGGTAGATTTTTTTGTCTCCATTTTGTTTAGTTCTTTTCTGGAGCTTTGTTCTGTTCTCTTGTTTGGGAATTGTTTCTTTGTCTCCCCATTTTGGCTGCCTCCCTGTGTTTGTTTCTATGTATCAGGTAGGGCTGCTATGCCTCCTGGTCTTAGTAGAGTGGCCTTATGTAGTAGGTGTGCTGTTGGGCTCAGTGGCACAGCCTTCCTGGTAACTGGAGCCATGCACTCCATGTGTGTCCCTTGTATGGGTTGTGTGTACCCTTTTCTTGTAGTTAAGCATTGGTTGCTATTTGCACATCAACGAGAGGGATTGACTCTTGGGCTCATTGGTTCTGAGGACTGGCTGTAACTACAGTGAAGGAGCTGTTAGGCAGCGGTTGACCCTCTGAAGCAGAATTCACTTTAGCAGGTTCTGGTGCCTTCCCAGTCTTCCCCTTGGGTGTGTCATCCTTGGAGGCAGCTGGGTAATGCTCCAGCTCAGTTCAAAGCTGGTCACTGAGTGTGCCAGCCCCTGGGCCACCTGGGAGAGGATCCACTGCAGGCCAACTTCAGCTGCAGCCTGTGTCCTGCCTGGGGCGACCTGGCATGAGTCACAAGGCAATCCACAGATGGCTACCATCCACTCTGTGCTTGAAGGTGCCTCAAGAAGCCAACCAACATACAAGGGCCAGGCTTAGGGCTACTCAACCAGAGGTACGGAACACACTGAAGCCAGATGCTGCTTATTTGGGTGTGGGGACAGAGCCCCAGAGAGCAGTTTCCAGGCTCTCGGCCTCACATAGAAAGGTACTGGCTCAGGTAGTAGTAAATGGCCATCAACTGTGATTGGCCATCAGCTGTGGCTAGTTGGCCATCAGCTGTGACCAGGTAGCCATTAGCCACTGATAAAACTGCCATGGCTAAGCTAGCAAGGTGTGGCATGGTGATGTGGCGTCTTGACGTGGGGTGGCCGAGTGTGGATTGCGGATTGCAGAGAGGCGGATTGCAGCTAGCAAGTGAGGTTGGTTGGCAGAAAGAAGTGGATGGCAGGTTGCGTATAGTGTGACTTCTGATTCCTGTGTCTCCAACCCAGCCGCTAGTGAGACTATTGTGGTATGACTCCCCTATCTATGGCTCTGGGGGGTGTTCCTTTTTGGCCTCGCCATATCCTGTGTTCTTATGCAGGGAGAGGGACTAGAGACCCCAGAAGAGACTCTGCTGTCACTCTGCATGACATTGGGTTTTGTGAACCTTTGAGAGACTTTAGGAAATTCTGAAGCATGAGCTAAGGCAGGTGGTTTCCACAAAAAACACACCGGGAGTGGCTTGGGTGTGCCTCAAATTTGGATGAGACGGGGTCTCAGAATCACCAAGGTGTGGTGAACCAATGGTTGTCAGCCAGCTTGATGGAGACTCAGATAAGGAGTCCACTTGTGTCTACACACTGGAAAGGAGGTGTGGGGACAGAGCCAGGAGTGCAGTTTCCAGGCTATCGGCCTCACGTGGAAAGGTGATAGCTCGGGTAGTAGATGGCCGTTAGCTGTGGCTAGTTGGCTGTCAGCTATGGCCCTTGAGCCATTGGCCACTAATATAACTGCCGTGGCTACGCTAGCAGAAAATTGGGAGCTAGCAAGAAGATGGTGGCTGGCAAGTGCAAATTGCAGTTAGGATGGTGGGTTGCGGACAGTGTGGCTCCTGCTTCCTGTGTCTCCAACCCAGCCTCCAGCAAGAATATAGTGGTATGACTCCCCTACCTATTGCTCCATGGGTGTTCCTTTTTGGCCTCACCACATCCTGTATTCTTATGTGGGGAGCAGGACCAGAGACCCCGCCTTACGCCTTGAATGACAGGGGAAGGCTCAACAAAGAAACAATGGTTTCTGCTAGTTCTGCCAGTGCCTCCTTATGGGAGAAAGCTGCCCCTCCAACCATAGTGCTGAAGCCAGACAACGCAGCTCCCCACCATACCTCTCTGCCACCCCTTTAAGCTACCGCCCCAGTGCTGGAGCTCAGAGCCAGCCATTCGGTTGGTAAGTCTGTGGGCGGTCTGTTTAAGAGGAGCGGCTGGTACTCCAGCCCCTCTCCATCTCACTCAATCACAATCTCTGCTGGTTTTCACAACCAGAAATTATGGGACCATCTCTCTCTGGCACTGGAACCCTGGGATGGGGTGCTAGGACCCCTTGCTTCTTCATGGGGACCACTGCAACTGAGATATGCCTCTCGATTTTTAATGGCCACATGCGGGTGTGGGACCAGCCCATTCTGCATCTCTGCCCCTAGTACCAGTCTTGAGGTGGTTTCTCCTGTATTCCCTTAGTTGTAGGGCTTTGGTTCAGCAAGATTTCAGGTGATTCTCAATGATGGTTATTTTGTAGTTTAGTTGTAATCTTGATGTGTTTTTGAGAGAAGGTAAGCACAGCGTTTACCTACTTTGCCATCTTGACTGGGACTCAATTATTTTTCTTTATAGATAATCATAACTGAAAATAATAAAGTTGTCCTTTTCTCCTCGTTTATTTCTTTTTCTCCTGACATTTATTTCTTTTTCTTCTCTAATGGTTAGAATATCTAGAATGTTGTAGGAATGAGAGTAGATATATTTCTATCTCCATGAGTTTTCCTTTAGCTATGATGTTTGCTGTTTGTTGTAAAATTTTAAAAATTATTTTAGGTTTAAATTATTTTAAGTTTAAATTATCTTCCAGGTCTAGTTTACTAAAAGTTTGCATCAGAATATACACAGAATTTTATAATATGACTCTTTGGCACTTGCATTTTTAAAAGCCAACTCATCCTGGTAATCTTGGCTCTTTCCAGTGTGACCCCACTGTACCTATTTTGTTCAAAATTCCACAGTTTACCTTTAGTTCTATTGCTTGTTGTAGTAATAGTAAGAGCATGGATGATCTGGGATCAGATCCTAACCCAACAACCTGAAGAATACTGCTTAGCCTTTGTTTTCTGATCTAGAAGACATCAAACCATGTTTCCCCGAAAATAAGACCAACGGGTCGCCGGACAATCAGATCTAGTGTGTCTTTTGGAGTAAAAATTAATATACGATCTGGTATTATATATTATATTATATTATATTATATTATATTATATTATATTATATTACATTACATTATATTACATTATATTATGTTGTATTATATAAGACCCGGTCTTATATTATAGTAAAATAAGACCGGGTCTTATATTAATTTTTGCTCCAAAGGACGCATTAGAGCTGATGGTCCAGCTAGGGGAAACACTGTAATGCTTACCTGTGGATGTTATTAAATGAGAGTCTGAGACACTGTAGGCTCTCACACTGTAGCTGCTGCTTTTGTGGTTCTTATCAGCCCCCCTGGGTTCTTCTCAGTGCTGCAGACCACACGTGCCTCCTGCTGCCTGCGGCCATGCTCACGTACCTATCGCTGTTGCTTTCCCCACCTGCCATTGCACACTTTCCTCCAGACCAGAGCTCTGTTCTAAAAGAGTGGTTCGCAGCACAATGTGATTGTACCCCAGGAGACATTTGGCAATGTCTGGACACATTTTTTGTTATCACAACTGAGTAGAGGTCGGGGATGCTGCTGAGCACCCTAAAATGTATAGGGACAGTGCCCCCAAACTGTAATTACCCGCTGAAGTGGAGAAACCCTGCTCTGGAGTATGGGAGACTTCACAGAACTACCTGGGGAGTTTCCTCTAGGTGTGGCCACCCCATGACCCTGGTATACCCTATAGAATTAGGGCAGAATAAACCAGAAGGTTTAGCATAACTGTCCTAGAGCAGGGTTATCATGAAGCCTCCATTTTCTCCAAAAACTACCATCTGCCCTTTCCTTTGGCTCTATTGTCCCACAAGCAGAATGGCTTCTAGTACCACAGCTTCTTAATCCAGTCATCTACCGATGGGCATTTCGGTTGTTTCCATATCTTGGCTATTGTGTAAAGTGCTGCAATAAATATAGGAGTGCATACTGATTTTTGAATTGGAGTTTTGGATTTCTCCGGGTAGATGCCTAGGAGTGAAATTACTGGATCATAGGGTAGTACATTTATACAATGGAGTATTACGCAGCCATAAAGAAGAAAGAAATCTTATCATTTGCAACAACATGGATGGATCTAGAGAACATTATGTTAAGTGAAATAAGTCAGAAAGAGAAAGACAAGTACCATATGATCTCACTTATATGCGGAATCTAAAGAAAAGAATATGTGAATGAACTAATCAGAGGCAGTTTTGAGGACACAAAGAAAAAACCGAGAGTTGTTAGATGGGCGGGGGCGGGGGGGGGATAAGGGGACAGGTGAAGGGATTAGGAAGCAGCTGGTAACCACAAGATGGCCTCAGGGTTTTCTGAAAATTAATTTGGGGAACTTATTCAATAATGTTGTAAAGATTTTGTTGGGTATCCAATGGACATGTGTCCTATTTGGGAGACCACCTCAGAGATAATGTGGATGCCTAATCATGGCATTGTACACCAAAAGCTAAACATTAATGAATGCCAACTATAATTTTATATATATAATGTGATGGCTGGGTGTGAGGTCGGAGGGATAATGGATGGGGGGAGGGGGGTTCACAGTGTGAGGGATATAAATGATGAACGTCTAAGTATTACCTTGTCTTGTACACCTGAAACTAATAAAAAAAAATAAATTAATTAAAAAAAAAAAAAGAATGGCTTCTAGTAATGTCACTGTTCTTTGGTTGTCGCTGTGAAGATTAAGTGAAGTGAGAAGCTTGCCTGGCACGTGAGATGCCCCATGTAAGTGTCCCTACCCTTTCTCCCCTGTCCCCCCTTTCTCAGCCCTTTGAGATCCTAGACCACCTCGGATGCAGCTCCCAGCTATGCAGGAGGTGATCCTTTACAGTTATTCAACAATTGATTAATAGCAAGGAAATGACTCTTTTGATCTCAGCAGTGGGAGTAGTAAGATGGTTCAGTGATTGCCAATTTGAACTTTCGAAACCACAGGCGGTATTATCTTCAGAGAGCAGTGCATAACAATGTCAAAAAAAAAAAAAAAGAAAAGAAAACCCCACCTTTTCACCTTTCTTTCCTTTCTGAGAATGTTTTCTTTCTCAGAAAAAAAGGTGCTACAATCACTTTTTCTTGTAAAGTGGTAACTGGAAGCAACCATTGGTTACAACTGGTAATTTGGTTGGTCTGTAAAAGACATTGCATTTTTTAAAAAAATATTTTTTTTAATTTTTCAATTGCAGTTGTCATGCAATAATATGTTAGCTTCAGGTGTAAAACATAGCACAGTTCCGCAGCTTCTCCACTCCTCCCCACTAAACACACACACACACACACACACACACACACACACACACAATTTATCTTTTCTATGTGTTCAAGTCTCAAGCAATGATGTCATATAATTTACACTTTTTCTTAAACTTGAGTTAATGTAATCTAAAGTAATTACAAAATCCAGTTGTGTCCTACTGCTATTCCTAAACATTCTTAACACCACACAGTTATAGTATTTTGCTGCTACTGGGAAGCATTTTAATTTGCAAGTGCACATTTTTTTCCCCCCTCACAAAGAAACAATTACTTGAACTACACCATTAGGGTTGATTTTGTTTAAAAATACATTGTGTGTCAACACAAATTTACTTGTTGGAGCTTTTATAAAAATAAACATTTATTTTGTGAAAATTCACTCATGTATAGTTCGTCTATATGAATTCATGCTCCTTTCTACCATTCCCTGAAGGATACTTTAAAAAATTCAAGTTTTAAAATGAACATGTGGTTATGAATTAATTTTCTAAGAAAGGTTTCTTCATGGAATGGAAGGAAGAGTAACATTCTTTCTGCTATGTGTTTTTACTTTGCAGGCTTAGAAAGAAATTTCAAATATAAACACCTATAAACACCTACAAGTTCTCTTATCAATAATTAGCTATAAATGATTGCTATTTAATTTGCCACCCAAATCTTTATCTTTTAGATACATTTTCATTTTTATTCCTTCCATGAGTCAACTTAAGTAAGTTACAAAACTTCTCTGGACCTTAGTTCCTCAAATCTAGGATGTGGGTTTGGACCACAAAATACGGTTCTCAAACCTGACTGCCCAGAGAAATCACCTGGGGAGGTGAAAAATAGGTAAAAAATACACAATGCAATTCATGGGATGTAAAGGACAGCATAGAGAATATAGTCAATATTCTCAATATAGTCAAGAGAATATAGTCAATAATGTTGCAACAACTATATACGAGGTCTGACAATTAAGTTCAAACACTCATCCTAGAAAATGTACTACATACCTTATTGCTGAATATCACTACAGTCACCTTTGAAGGACTCCCCTTGGGAAGCTATGCACCAATGCCAGTGCCTAGTCCACCCTTCAAAGCAATTTTGGAACTCTTTTTCTGAAATGGCCATCAGAGCTGTCATCGTATTACCCTTGATGTCCTAAATGTCATCAAAATGTCTTCCTTTCAATATTTCCTTTATCTTCGGGTAAAGAAAGAAGTCATTGGGGGCCAGATCAGGTGATTAGGGAGGGTGTTCCAATACAGTTATTTGTTTACTGGCTAAAAACTGTCGGAACCTGCCAACGAGTCGAAAGGTCCCTGGAAGGGGGAGTGGGAATGTAAAAAGAGACACACAAACATATGATGATGCGGCCGGTCTCCAGTGATGCTGGAGCGCTGATTTAATTTTCTTCACCGATTTATATCCTTTGGGTACATGTAGTTTAACATTCACTGGCTTATGTTATCTTACAGAGAGTAAATTTCTAACTTCAAAGAAACTGCAGAGTCACTACAAAACTCCCCAAAGTAACTAACATATGAAAGAGACTACCATTTGTCCTGATAGCCACCAGTTATCTGTGTCTGGGAAACCGGCCAATTCTATCTCATTCCTTAGTAACTTGCAAACATTCAAGGTTCTTTGCAGAGATAATTGCCTTAGAAGCCGAGACAAGTTAACTATATACCAGCCAGCTCACAAGATTCCTGAGAAACAAGAAATCATGGCTCCCCACAAAAAACTCCCTCACAGACAGTGCTGTGTGAGCTGGTGCATTGTCATGATGCAAGAGCCATGAATTGTTGGCGAAAAGTTCAGGTTGTCTAACTTTTTAATGCAGCCTTTTCAGCACTTCCAAATAGTAAATTTGGTTAAGTGTTTGTCCAGTTGGTACAAATTCATAATGAATAATCCCTCTGATATCAAAAAAGGTTAGCAACATCGTTGCAACAAGTTTGCAAACTTAATTGTCAGACTCATATAACACCAGGTGAGTACTAGACTAACCAGGGGGCTCACTGCATAAATTATATAAAGTCTAACCACTATGCTGTACACCTAAAACTAATATGCAATAATATTTATCATCTGTAACTGAAAAATAAATAACGCTCTGCCCACACTGCCAGTGGCTGTCAGGTATAGACCCTTGCAGCCAATTATCTCTTAGATTGCTTCCAGGTTTAAAATTATGTGATCTGATAAAAACGTTTTGATGAGGGTGATGAAATTGGCAAGGAGGATGGTTAGGTTGGTGTGGTGACTGTCAGAGACAGCTTAGTTGCAGATAACAAAAGCCTTAAAAATGTACTTCACCTTTGACCCAGCATCTCTGTTATTTTAAATCATTCTCTAAGCTGGCTTATTCAAGATATACCTGGTTACTTCTTAAAGTTAAACTCTGCGCTAGCGCTTTATTTTCCAAATTGCAGCCCAATAGGACTTAGCTACAAATCCAGCTTTGCTCAAAATACTGAGCGCAAACCAGGAAGCATGAGTGGACTCTGCTCTGCGTCTTGCTGGCATGTCACCCAAAAACAAATGGAGGAGATAGATCCCTAAACAAAAGTACAATCGAATCCAGAGTGAAGTAGGTGCTCAATAAAGTAGCCAGGATGTGGGACTGATAAAAGAGGGAGTTCCAAGCTGGGAGGGGTGTACAGAATCTTCCCAGACCAACGGGCACTGGAGAAGGACGTTTTCCCCATGTGGGCAATGGGAGGACTAACTGCTGTAGAGATGATAGAAACATACACACTGGAGTGTTCAACTAAGTGGCATATTTGGGAGAAATAGAAGATTTGTATCTGACTGATAGGTGGAGGGAAGACTGTATGTGTATTGGAGAAGAAATCTGGAAAAGTCCCAGTCCTTACTGTACCTTTGGGAAAATTAGGAAAAGGTGCTTCTTCCTCTGACCAGACTCAGACTCAACTCAGGCTAGGGAACTGATTTGATGATTGGAGCATGATTTAGATTTTTGTTTTCTCTTGCTCCATCAACAAACACACTTGTGCAGTATACAACCTGAGCAACTCTTCCTACAGCAACACTATGAGGGAAGGATATGAAGGCTCAAAGAAAGTAAATAATTTCTCCAAATCCCGCAGGTCATTTGGAGCAGGAACATGCATCTAGAGTGAAGACTCTGAAGCAATGGAATTTTGACATTATTCCACGAGCTGTGTGAACCATCATTGGTTTCTTGATTTCCTCTTGAGAAGGAAATTAAATTGAGTGCACTAAGATTAGGGAAAACACAGACAATAGTTGAAAAGCTATTGCAATAGTCCTGGTGAGATATTGAATGTCTAAATTGGGGCAATGTCAGTGAATAATAAATGAAGTGGACGAGCACAGTGCATATTGTGTAGGTAGCATGAAATAATTTTCAAGTAGGTCAAGTGAGGAGAGGTGAGAAGGAAGACCTTGATCAGGGTCTTGATGCCATCAGTATCTGCTGGTTGTTGATGTTGTGGGAATTCATGAGAGTCCCTGGAGAGAGAAGTAAGTGCAGATCTTTAGAAAACACCTGCCTTTAAGCTGTGGGGCAGGAGAGAAAAATCAGTGAAGGAATCTAAAAAGAGAATTCAGAGTGGTGGAGACCAAGAAGCACAGGGGGTGTTGTACAGACGAAGGGTGGAGTTTCGAAGAGGAAGTGGTCACAGCGTCAAATAGTCCCAGTGGAAAATAGATGAAAATTGAGGTAATTCAAACATCAATCAGGCCTTTGGTTACCTTTTCATGAACAGTTCAAGTATTACTGCAGAACTCAGACCCTAAGGTTCCAGTAGTGGGGGCGGTGAAGGCTGGAGTAGAGCTATTTGTAAGAACCTGGGCAGGAAAAGTGGGGGAGGGCAGCAGTTTCACAGGAGACTGAATATAAGGGAAGGCTTTAGTTATGGTGGGGGAGACTAGGACATCTTTAGAGACTGGGGGGAGGAAGCCTGTAGAGAAACTGTAAGAAGGAGACAAAGCAGAATCCTTTAAGAGGTAAGACTATGTTCAGGGTGGGGGTGAAGGGATGGAGAGATCAAATCTAATGTGCAAGTGGAGGGGCCAACAGTGGAAGAAGAGGCATCTTTCTCAGGGAGGAGGAATAGGGAGATGGAATATGGATGGAAGTCCTGTGAAATTTTGAGTTGGGAAAGAGAAGTGGTGCTGGTACATCAGATGGTATCCATTTTCTCAGTGGCTGCGAAATGAGACCATAGATTTGATGATGGATTTTTTGAGCCAAACAGAGGGTGTGAAAAGATGCTATGGGAATGGAAGGGAAATAAGCTTTGAATAGCAGGGTCAATCCGCAGGATGGCTGGTCTCCTGACTGCAGTTGGATAACACAAATTTGGTAGTTTTGTGAGGAGAGAAACTGTGTTTATTGTGTTGATAAAGAGAAACTTACGTTTATCTCCCCATTCCATTTCCGTTGATTGCCGTGATATAACACAGTGCCTACCCAGAGCAAACGCTCAATAAATATCTGTTAAATTAATAAATTCTGTAATTGTGCTGATCAGTAAAAGTAGGTGAGTGCTACTGGCATTTATCTAGTAACCAGTGGAGAAAACAAGACTAGGGAACAGGAAGGTGCGTGACCACATGGGAACCCCACCCTGGGTCCACCACCAAATGCAAGGTCCCTTTGCTGTTGTGCCTGTTAACTTCCCCCTTGTTACTCTCAGATGATTAAAGAGGGAGATAACTGTGCCAGGGTTCACAGAAATTTTCCACTTCACTTTCTCCTTTTCATCAGTTTCCTCTTCTCAGACCTGTCCACTTAGCACAACACAATCCATCATATGCAGAGATGATTCCTATTACTGAGGAAGTGTGTGACCACTGCAAGTGACCTTGGGTGGGGATGGATCAGGCACAGGGGACCTCCTCTTGCTCCGCCAAAGCATGAAGCCACCCATCGCTTTAGCCCTCTGATGGTTCTTCATTAGAGGCTGCAGGTGCTTCTTCTGGACATTGCTCTTGCTTTTCAGTTCACCTTTAATTTCTATCCTCCAAGTCCAACCAATTTATTCTCTTTGGCCTCATCACTACTCCCCGCCACCTACCCCATTTCTCTTCTAGTCTTTGAAGCATGAAGGCCTTTTCCTGCCCAGATCTCTCTTCTCCCTTTTGGCTTCTGGTTGGAACTTGTGTCCTGGGAAACTGTGGCCTCACCAATATGGCTGATGTACACTTGAGCTCTTCTTACATGAAAATTCATGCATCTCACTTTCAGTAATGGGTATTCTCACTCTTACTCACTTTCCCTGTGCTGGGCTACATATTTCCAAGACCATTTGGGGTGTTATCTGCCTGATGGAGTTTCCTGGGAGGCCCCCACTGAGATCCTTCTAACAGTTGTTGGTTCACTTAGCAACTCTCTGGATAAGGTCTCAGCTTTCTTCCCAGCTCTCTGAACCAGCAATTCCACCCCAGCCCTATCCACCCTGCTGAATACCTCTCAGCCATCCGTTTCTGTGGCCCATCTGGAGGCTGCATTTTAGAATTAATGATATGTGTTAGCATACAAAAATAAAATTGAAAGATTTTTCTGTTCGTTTTGCTGAAAATAAAAAATTTCACATAAATTATGGCACTAGACCGTGGCATTTCAAACACAGAATATCGAGAAGCATAGGAGAATTACTTCGAATTTCACGCCAAAGAGCCTGCAACGTTGATAAAGAGGCCGGTGGCTGTCCCTGCAGGTTGTGGAGGCTCATTTGGGCCACGTCAGTGTCTCTGTGAGCTCTGTTCCACTTAGTACAAAAGAGTAGCAGCCTAGAGATGGATGATTCTCACGGATGGTGAAGCTATTACGTCTCTGTGGTGCTTCTGGCCATGAGAACGTGTGCAGCTTGGTGGAAAAACGCAAGTTGGGCCAATGAAACCATCTCTAGGGAGACCAACGGCAGTCCTGTCTTAATGGAAACTCAAAACTTTGAAAGGTCATGTGTTGCCAACCCTGAGCAGGCTCAGAAACCACATCCTTCTCGGTATGATGCATAAATGTAAAACCAAGTAACTGCTCTCCTCCATGCCCACAAATCAGACTGCGGATGGACTGCTGCCCGTTGGGAGAGGCCACTATGTGACTTTGCCCTTCACATCTTATAAGACAGAGAGCTGCATCTGTATTAGTCAGCTCGGGCTGCATAACAAAATACTACAGACTGGATGACTTGAACAACAGACATTTATTTTCTCCAAGTTCTGGAGGCTGAAAGTCCAAAATCAAAGTACTGGCAGGTTTGGTTTCTTCTGAGGCCTTTTTCCTTCTTCCTGGAGATAGCGCCTTCTCACGGTGTTCTCACATTGTCTTTCCACTGTGTACATGCCTCTCTGGTGTCTCTCTTCTAATAAGGACACCAATCATGGGTTAGGATCCAGCCATACGACCTCATTTAACCTTAATTACCCCTTTAAAGGCCCTATGGACAAATATAATCATATTCCGAGGTGTACCAACCATAGAGATATCAAGAGTGTAGGGTTAAGTCATTGTGGCACAATGGGAAAATGTGGGCTCCCTAACCCAGAGGTTGTGGGGTTGAAATCCTCCTCTGCCATGGCTCTGCCTTACCCTGAGAAGATGATGTGAGTCACAAAAGGACAATAATGGTATGATTTCATGTATATGAGTAGTCAAATTCTTAGAGACAGGAAGTAGAAGTGTGGTTGCCAGTGGCTTGGGAGATGGGGGAACGAGGAGTCATTATTTATTGGATATAGAGTTTCAGTTTTGCAAGATGAAAATAGTCCTGGAGATGGACAGAGGTGATGGTGACACAACAATGTGACTGTCTTTAATGCCACTGAACGTACACCTAAAGATGATTAAAATGGTAAATTTTATGTCACGTATATTGTACCACAAGAATAAAAAAAAATGAGTGTGGGCTGAGGAGTGAGACTTGAGTTTCAGTCCCCCGCCCTCCTCCCCCCACACCACTATGTTACCTTTTCTCAGTTCAGGTTTTTGACTTGCAAAATGAGGATGTTTTTTACCACATGATTAAAAGAGATGATGAAGCTAAGGAGTTTGGAAAGCCTTTGTCGTGCAATGAGCATTCAGCCAATGATAGCTAATCATAGTAACAATAGTAGAAGAATATAACAGGAAAGTTCAAGGGCTTTGTGATCTGTTTCTGGAGGGGGTTACAGTGAACTGGCACCTTGCCTGGGCTCAGAGAACTAAGGGGGTTTCCAATCACGTCCAGAGCCTCTGGGTCTCTAAGTCTCTCTGAAAAGTTTCAAGGGAGTCATTTTTTAGCACTCTCAAAAGAGTGTCACTTTATCATGCACTCAATAAAGTCAAGCAGCTGCAGGAAGAGTATGCCAGAGTCACAAGGGACACTGCCAGCTACCGTCTTGTTTCTCAGCTTCTGGCTTTCAGGGCTGCTCAGGCTGGGCCCTCATCAGCCACATCCAGGCTCAGAGCCTTGCTGGGTGACAGGTCAGGGTGAAGGACAGCTATTCACAGAGACCTCGGCCTCATACCTGGACACAGCATCCTGCCAGCCCATATGAGCCTTGGGAGACTACCTGACCCCCCAGATCTGGGCCCCATGAAGCTCCAGAGCTCTGGCTGCCTGTTCCCTGTGCCCCATGGTGGCCACTTCCTGAGCCCTGAGCTACTTAATTGTCCCAGGCCCTGGCTGATGCCTGTTACTTCTCCCCCCAACCCCAGTTCACTGAAAGATAGCCCAGGGTCTAGACATAATTCATCCAATAAAGTCTTTATCAGGATATAAAGAAATGTAATTGCTCTTAATAAGAATACAACCTGGAACCTCCACTTGGTACTAGAGGAGTGGTTTCCAAATGTGGGTCTTTTTCATCCTTCCCTTGTCCAGGTCCTGACATAGGGGGTCTGGTGGGTCGTGGTCTTGACATTCATTGTCCCCAAGGGAGACCTTCCAGAGGGAAGGAGGGAGGAGGGCTAATTGCAGAGTTGGGCTATTCTGAGATCCATACTGCTGTGGGGTGTCTTGATTGAGGCACCTGTGCGAGAGGTCCAGGTGAGCACTGGTCCTAACCCTGTGGTCGAGCCTCCCCCCTCTCCCCTCAGGCCATGCTCAACTTTGCAGAGGCTGCAGCTCCACTGAGCACCCCACCTCACCCTGCTCTGCACTCCTGCTCATCCAAACTGTGCCATCAGGGCCATGCTGTGTCCAGCCCATTACCTGCAAATTGATCATTCCAGGGGAACCTCCGGTTTTCTCCCTCCCGCCTGCTCCATCTCTCACATATCAATTTCTTTATACTTCCTGACCCTGCTGGTTTCACATTTTCCTTTGGAGCTGGGTAACTTGGCTGGGACTGCTAACAGCCACACTGCTTTGGGACACTTTGGGAGGCTGCCATGGCCCTGACAGTCTCTGCACAGCATGGAGGGTGGCCCCTGCTGACCTCCCGGACTCCTGATCCTCCGGAGTTCTGGAGTGATCTAGTACCTCAAGGTAAGAACATCTTCCCAGGCCTATTGCCCTCCATTGCCAAGAGTCAGGGGGAAGCCCGTGTCCTTGCAGTGATATGGTCCCGCCTCCTGTCTCCATGCAACAGATGATGCCCAACTTACCTTTTTCCCAACCCCCTACTCTCAAGGTCTCACCACCATCGCGTCCTTTGGGACCTCAGGTCTAAGTTTAATACCTCTTTATCTCAACCTGTGTCAGTCACCAAAATACCATGCACCCCAGATTGCCCTTGTTTCCCACACAATAAGTTACCCACACTCTCCAAACCCCCAACACTCCCAATTGTGTTTTCTCTCTCCCGCCCTTCCCTAAATTTTGAAACCCTTTCCTGTTTCTTTGCAACTCATCTTCCATCTTTGGTAAATAAAAAGAAATCGAATGCCACCTGTCAAAGAAGGTGAGGCCGCCTTTGTTCAGGACTATCACTGTAAGTTTTGGGTCCGCTGAAATGGGATCTTGCAGTGGGGGACAGAGATTGGGCTCAACTCCGAATATAGAGTGGGCAAGTGAGTTTATAGCCAAGGAGAGGATGGGGCCAGTGGATGGAAAATTACTAAGAAGAAAGATCAGGGGTGAGGAGGTTCTGGCTAAACCTACCTGGTGGGATTCTTGCTGGAGACAGGCCTAGCTGACAAGGGCCTGGTAGAACAGGAACCTGGTCAGGTATGGAAGGTGATCAGATACTGAGGGTGGAGGTCCTGGCTGAATTGAGTTAGCTGGGTTTTCCTAAATCTGGATTTTACAAGGAAGTATACAGATAGGCCTAGGAGATAGTTTGGGAGACTGACTAAAGTTTAGTCAAGCAAAGAATCCTTCTTGTCGACAAAAGCCCCTGGATCTGAAACTCCTCTGTGAACAGTCCATTACCTCCTTGCTGGGTCTTGCCTGAGACACTGCTTTTCTTAAATCCCTAGGATGACCTGGAGCTTTTCTCCCACAGCCCTCATTTCAGTGGGCTGGAGGTGTGATGAGAGCCCTCCTTGGCCCCTTTTGGACCATTCTCTTGCCCTCCTTTCTAGAGTCCACAGCTCTGAACTCATGACCTCAGGCTATGCCACCCGTTACCACACTCTGCCCCATTGCCGCCTCAATCTCTCTTCCTCATCTCTCCAAGGTTCTGCCTCCTGGGTCACAGACACTCCACTTAACACTGGGCCTGTCTTGTTGATTTCAGGAGCCACTCAGATGACCTCCCTCGCTGGCCTTACTGTGGCCTTGTTGTGGTCCTCATATGACCTCCCTCAGGGACCTCACCCTCCATTCTGCCTCAACCATTCACTGGATCTCCACTAGCCAAATAACTGCAATTAGTCCATATTCTCGGTTTCAAGCCTCGCTCTCTTCTTCCTTTGCCCTTTTCCTTCCCTGCTTTTTCCTCTGGTACCTTGACTCTAACAGTTAAACTAAAATCCATTGATATGCACATCTTCTGTCTTCCCTTACCTCCCTCATGTCTCCAGTTGAAATTCCATCTTTCTCAATCCCCCCTTCCTCACTCCCATCTCCCTCACCCCTTGCTTGCTTTGTTGTTCCCACTTGGCTAGATCTAACCCTGGTTGTATCCAACTCTTGCTTCTGTGTCTACAACTGCACAGCTGGTGTGCCTGGAGGAACACACATACCCAAAATGACTGCTTTCACATAAACCTCCAGTAGTTCCCTATGTTGCCTAAGTATCCTACTCCATTTCTGAGTCCTTTCTCTCTCCCACTGTCCAAGAGGATGATTTTATTACCACTCTGTCTTCTGTCTCTAAACCACCTCCTTTCATCTTCACTCAGCTGAAGACCTTCTTATTCCTCTGAGAAAATTGAAGAAAGTAGACACGAGCTTCCACAAACTCCCACTCCCACCCCCCTCCCCAGCATTGTACTCCCTGCTCTGCCTTCCTTTCTGTTGCCATGGATGGACCATCCATGTTTCTGTCAAAGGCTGACTCTTCCCTTGTGCACTAGGATCAGATTTCTGCTCACCTGCTTCAGGACATTTCTTCAGCAAG
Source organism: Rhinolophus hipposideros (assembly GCF_964194185.1). Lineage (NCBI taxonomy): Eukaryota > Metazoa > Chordata > Mammalia > Chiroptera > Rhinolophidae > Rhinolophus > Rhinolophus hipposideros. The sequence goes on along the minus strand of NC_138058.1, from coordinate 8,892,101 downwards.
CCTCCCCCTGCGACTGGAGCGTCTTCATGCATATGCATTGTGATTTCTTTCATAAAAAAACCAACACTGCCTTCTGTCTCCACTTCTTTTCCAGTTTTTGCTCCACTTCTTCCTTCTTCACAGCGAAATTCCCTGAAAAAGTTGTATGTATTCATTTCCTTTCACTCCTTTTCTTCCACTCTTTCTTACTGCAGGCTTTCATCCCTGCTAGTCCACAAACACCAGGTTCTCAATGCTCCCATGATGTCTATGTTGATAAATTCAGTAATTGATTCTTAGTCTGCATCCTTTGTGGTTCATCATTCCTTCCTCTTTGAACTATTTTTCACTTGGCTTGCAGATTCTGTACACTCCTGGTTTTTTCCTATCTTAACTGGTCTCTCTTTCTCTGTCTTCATTGCCTCTTTTTCTGCTCAACTTTTTAATATAAGAAGGCCCCAGGGCTCATTTTGCCTTTTTCTCTGTTTCGGTGATCTCATCTAGTTTCATGATTTTCCTTCCTTCCTTCCTTCCTTCCTTCCTTCCTTCCTTCCTTCCTTCCTTCCTTCCTTCCTTCCTTCCTTCTTTCCTTCCTTCCTTCCTTCCTTCCTTCCTTCCTTCCTTCCTTCCTTCCTTCCTTCCTTCCTTCCTTCCTTCCTTCCTTCCTTCTCTTTCTTGTGGTAAAAACATTTAGCATTTAGCAAGAGATCTTAATTAATTTTAAGTACACAATACAGTATTATTAACTGTAGGCACAATGTTGTACAGCAGATCTCTAGAATTTATTTTGTATAATTGAATTTTTATACCCATTGGACAGCCACTTCCCATATTCTCCTTTCCCCAGGACCGGACAATCACCATTCTACTTTCTGTTTTTAGGAGTTTGACTATATTAGATATCTCATGTAAGTGGAATCATGCAGTATTTGTCCTGCTGTGACTGGTTTATTTCACTTAGCATTATGTTCTCAGGTCTTCATTCATCTTATCACATATTGCAGGATTTCCTTCTTTTTTGAGGCAAACGACTTTGCAAACGACTTGCAAAGATACTTCTCCAAAGAAGATATTCAAATGGCCAACAGGTACATGAAAAATCTCATTAATCACCAGGAAATACAAATCAGAAACACACTGAAATATCACCTCACTCCTATTAGGACAGCTACTGTCAACAAGCAAATCAAAAATCAGATAACAAGTGTTGGCGAGGAGGTGCAGGAATTGATACCCCGTACACTGTTGGCGGGAATGTAAAATGGTATGGCCACTATGGAAATAGTATGGACGTTCCTAAAAAAAAAAAAAAAAAAAAAAAAAAGAAAAATTAAATATAGTTTCTAAATAGATTTTCATGACTTTAAATAGAGTCCATATGCTGATAAAGTCCCAAATTTATATCTCTGGCCTAGATCCCTCTCTTGAGCTCCAGACTACCTATTCAACCTTCCCACTTGAACATTTAATAATCATCTCAGACTTAATATCTCAGACTTAAAATAGAATTCCTTCCTAAACCTCACCTACCTAAAGCCTTTGCTATCTCAGTTAATGACAGTTCCATACTTTCAGATGACCAGGCTGAAAACTTGGTATTTTCCTTTCCTTCCTTCTTTCCCCCATACTCAAATCCAATCCAATGGAAAATTTGGATGGCTTTAATTTTTTTTCTTTTTTCTTTGATCCCCTGTTCCATCCATCTTTTTAATACCTGTTAAAGGCTCTAGATCGCACTCCTCAAGCTGCTAAAAGTTTGCTGTCTCAATCAGAATAAAAGCTGAATAAAATCCTTACAATAGCCAACAAGGCCTCTCCACTGTGCCAGTGTCAATTTATGATGCATTTCCTACTTTCCTCTCTCTTCCTCTTTGCTCCGGTCTCACTGGATTCCTTGGACATTCCAGGTACTCTGGCATCAAAGCTTTTGCAATGGCTGTTCCTCCTGCCTAGAGTGCTTTCCCCCCAGATATCCTTATGGCTCCCTTCATTTTCTTTGGTTCTACTCAAATGTCATTTTCTTGGTGAAGTCTTCTCTGGCTCTTTTATCTAGAATATATTATCTCCCTGGTAGTTTCAACACCCACACATGTACACCACCCCCATCATTGTTTTTTCCACTGTTAACAGTTCTCCTAAGTACTTATCACTTTCCAACATTTCATTTATTTTACTTATTACCTTTGCACCAATCCTTGAGAGCAGAGGTCTTTTTTAGTCTCTTTTGTTCACTAGTGTGTCTCCAGCTCCTAGAACAGTGCCTGACCTTACTAATGTTTGATGAATGGATAGGTATAGGGATGGATGGATAGATGGAGAGAATGGGCCTTAACTTGCTACCCATTCATCCAGGTCTGAACTTAATCACCCTCATTCTGTTTAGAAACCTGAACAAAAGCCTAGGATGCTGCCTGCACCATGACTAGTGAATGTCATCTTCCCTTGGACACTACTCAGGAAGCATCAAAACAGAAATTTTCTTAGACTAGAATTATAGGCAGAGTTTGTAAACTAGTTAATAATCCCTTTGTGCCTCTCATCCAGTTCCTCCTCCTTCACAAACTAAGCTCCGATTCTCTCTGGATCAGTGCTTTCTGCCACTCACTCATCTAATAATACTGCCTATTTTACATCTCCACTCGTTTATTCTCCCACTGCTGACCTCTGGAACAACCCTTTCCATCAAGACATCTGGAATCCCTATAGAATGATTGACTCTTCCATTCATTCATCCCACAAATTATTTATTGAGCTCCTATTATGTGGGGATATAATAGTGAACATATTAAATACATTTCCTGGCCTCTTGGAGCTCTTGAGCTAGTAAAAAGAGATATTGAACAAATTCCATATATGAAGAATGGCACAAAAGGGAAAATATCCTGAGCCATGGGAACATCAAAAAGGGAAATACTCTGAGTCTAGAATTCTTGAGGAATCATTTAAGATGAACTCTAAGAATCTGAGGAAGTAACTAGGCATGGGATCCTGGGGAAGTGGGAGAGAGGGCAGAAAGAACGGTCTCTGTTCCTTTGTTAGTAGACTTTCTTCACTCCCAAATTCTTCATAGAACATTCTTTATAGCTCCTGAATTTACCTGAGAACTGATTCTCCTCTGAGGACACCAGGTTTCCTGTGGGGGCTGCTTTGCATCCCCCATTTCATGTCTCTGAGACATGAGAGGAAAAGGCAGGGGTCGTTTGCATTTCATTGTCCTTTCCAAACAACCACGCTTGTTGAACTCACCTCAATGTTGTCACTTTTCTAGCATTTCTTTTCAACCGTGTCCTGCCCATGCAACCCTCATTTCTGAAATTGCTTTCAATAAGGTCATGCACTGGTTGCTGATTGAAACTTCTCAGTCCTTCTATACATAACTGTGTGATAGCATTTACCATTACCACCTCCTCTCTGCCCTTGGCTTCTGTCATCATATTTGTTCCCACTTTCCCTCCTGTCACACTTGCAATGCTTTTACTTTCCTGTGGGCGCCATTCCCCCTCTTGCTTGTCTTGGGAGTTCATGCTCCCCAGCGCTCCCTCCATGAAGTTCTTGCTCTGTTCTCTCTTTCAGAATGAGCTCAATCTTAACTTGACTACAATTTGTACACAGACAAATTGCTGATTAATAGGTCTAATATACAATTTTGCTGACATATTTCTAACAACTTTCTGTCAAGACAGCGCCCCAAAATGACTATATCCAAAGTTGAAGCCACCATTCCTTTCCCACTAACTGTTCCTCCTCCTCCAGTATTTGGCATCTCTGTGAATGGTTCTCCACCATCTCACCTTGCTTGACAGGCGCCCCCAATCTTCTTCCCATGTTTTACTTCCGATGCAAAATACATTAACAAATCTAATTAATTCTACTTTTAAACTTAAAAATATAATTTGTTCTTCCTTCCTACTCCGTTCTAACATCTGTTTTCTAAATTTGAGCCCTTAGTCCTTCCTCGTGGGAGTATTACAGGAGCCTCCCAATTGGTACCCCACCTTATTGTTGGTTACTTCTGATCTTCTATGCTGCAACCATAAGAATTTAGAACCTACACCGACTCTTGTATTTAATTACAATGAATATTGGGTTTCATAGAGCTGTGGGATGAAATGAGGATCCTTCCTCATGTCTCCTTTTTTTATCTACATATTTCTGTACAACTCCTTCTCATCTGTTGTAATTCCTTGGGTCACTATTATTCCTCAAGTATTCTTCTATGTTCTGTCATAAACAAACAAACAAACAATGCCATAGATATGCATTCTCTCAAATACATTTAAAATCAAATTAAAAGGAAAAGTTTTAAATGTATTTATATATTTTCTTCTTTTTAGATAACCTAGCTTTAAAGAATGGTGAGCCAGACTTGAACATGCTAGCACTAATATGAGGCATCCTGTCACCCATGAATGCTCAAATGACCATCTGCCCATTACACAATATGGTGTCCTTCGTGCATCTTTTTATTTAAAAATCCATGGGTCGTGTTTCATTTTTTATCATATAATTCCAACATGTAGTTGTGATATTTTGTTCTTTTAACAAAAACATAACAATCCATCACATTTTAAAATGTTATTCTAAGGAGAAACTGTACATTTTTCATCATTTTTTACAGTCATTAATTTATCTGCAACATCATCTTTGCTTTGTACTTTATTCTAAGTCTGTAAAATATCTCATAATCTCCTATAGTATTGGATCAAAGTAGGATTATTTTAAAGTGATCTGTGTTTAAGGAAAAGGAGAACATGCTGACCTAGAGAACTCTGACATCCTCTGTCATTTCCGGAAACACGTTAACTTTTTGCTTCCAAAAGCACTTCCTAAATAGTCTGTCCTGTGGGGCACATGATATTTATACTTGTTTAAGCATATGTGTTTATTTTGAGATACCTTATCTGTCTCTGTAAATGTCAATATCTCTTTCTTGGCATGGGCAGTTCTAGAGAGCAGGAAGCTTACATGGACTCTATTCTCATAACATGTGTAGATCTATGATCTATTCAGAGCTACTGGGCATCAGTTACAAACATAAGGAAAGAAAGGTGTGGCAATAGCAGTTTGTTACTGGGAACATTACTGATTAGCCTACATCCTACTTCCTTCCCCTATAGCCAAAGTCACTCACCTAAAAAAGACTGACGAGAAATGAACAAAAAACACAAAGACATGGAAGACACAATCACCGTAAGAGCGGGTGTTGGAGTCAACTTGATTGAACCTTAGGTACTGCCTTTCTCACTTATTATGTGAACACTACCTGTCTGTGCCTCAATTTTCTATGCCACAAAAGTGCTAAGGATACCTTAATCTCAAGAGTTATTTTTATCATGTAAGTGGCCTAATATGCGTAAAGAGCTTAGTTCAGGGCCTGGCACATAGAAAGGTCTCAATGAATGACAGCTATCATGATTTGAACCAAAGTACTCCCTGCGAAGTATAACATCCTCCTTCCCCATAAATTTATTTTTTTAAACCTATGGAGCTATCTTTGTGTTAAATTCATGTATATGGGATATTGAGTGTACTGATCAGAGCAGCCGCTCTGATCACAGAAGAAATGTTAGTTCCTTCCTTGGGGCGCTGTTGAATATTCAGGTGTAGCTTAAGAGACAACATCTTTGGTTCTATAGAGAATATTCCCAATGGCTGTGGATCTTCTCAAATTTTCCCTGAAGGTACATGTCATGGCTGTCATTATGCTAATGCTACAGTATGTCAGCTGAACACCTGTTTGCATATGACAGGCCTTCTGACCGCTAAAGAAAGTAGCAGGATGCCATTTGTCCAATTTTCCAGTTCTTGGAAAGACTACTTCCTAGGGTGCAATGACTTAAAAAAATGGACAGAAACCTATACTTTTACCCTTTTCCTTTAGAAGTTCTCAGTTGAGTTTGAATCAGTTGAAAGATCGACCTATTAATAAATCTTTGGAACTGATATCTTTTGTTAAAAGTGAAGCAACATGTTGAAAATGAGAAATGGGGACAGTCTTGATGTCCATTCCCTGAGCTTCAGGACTTCTGTAGTGGTTTGCCTGATGCTTTCAGCCTGATGGGTCTCTCTGAGACTGGTGAGAAAGAGTAACTTGGCTGAAATCAGATGCCTGTGCACATGCTCCATATGCAAATGAAGGGTCATTGTCAACAATTCTTGGCTACAGGTGCAAGACTATGGCTGCTGCATAGAGATCTGAGAGTACCATGAGCCATTCGGAGTGGGAATTCTTCTCCTCACTGGACTTCCCATTGAATGGCTCTGCAAAGTCAACATGGATTTGTCCTTCCAGTCAAAATTTGGCCCTTAATTAATAGCACACGTTTCCCCATTAAAACAAAAATCGTTTCCAATTATTGCAACTACTACCTGCTTCATCAGTTCAGATTTGAAGTCTGATGTCACTGAGCTCCTCCCCCACACGGTTACTGTTGGGAAAGGCCACTGCTGCCAGGATGTCCTCACTGGCCTCGGAGGTGCCTTTTTGTGATTGGCACTTCCAGGCCCTGGTGTTTGTTGTTTTCCAGTGGACAACCATTATACTGAGGACTCTCTTACCAGTCTACACTCACAACTTGAGAGTTGTATGTGCGATTACCCTACTGTCCACTACTGATGCCTCTGCACTTTCGAATCCCTGGGAACAGTCTCTCTCCCTCTAGCAACCCTTGGGTTTCTGTGCTGCAAAGTCTACTCCCCCATAGGGGCAGCTCTGCTAAGCCCATCAAAACAGAAGTTTCAATTACATTCTTCTCTGAGGACAGTGATTGTCAGCTCGGAACTCAAGAGACTTTAGTCAAGAAAAAAGAAGGACTGTTTAAGATAACCATTTGTCTTCCAAGAGAGGTGGGGCTGGAAACTTCTTTGGATTAAAAAAAAATGTCCATATCCTATTACATATAAAAAAGAGCCACGGTTTTTGGTACTTTCATTAAAGGCCATACACTTTCTCATGTATCATTGCAATAATCTTGGGATGTTGTTATAGTTACCACCATTGTCCAGATAAGGAAACTGAGGTTTAGAGAAGCCTAATAACTTGCCCAAAATTACACTGCTGGTAAGCAAAGTGAGAGGTTCATACACAGGTGGTCTGGCCTCAAAGCCTCTGCTTCTAGCCACTAAGCTTCTCTGCCTTCTGGGTCCTTACGAGGCCTTGAGTTCCTTGAGACATTTCCTGTTAGATTCTGCAGCAGATTCTGTCACTTGAGATGACTAATGTGGTGGGTCAGGATGCTGAATGTGCAAGGCTTGTGATGTAATGCTCATAATTTGCATAGGTGGTGGGCAGATTAAAAAGAAATATCTGAAAAGGGAAAGAAATGAAAAAAAAGAAAAGGAACTTTGATCAGAATATTTGAAACAGCTATTCTGGCATTTCTTGGTCCCTAAAGCAAAAACAGAAGTATTGTTATCAGCCCATGTAGCTGGCACCACATCTAGTGTCACAGCATTCTGAGGTTAACGGTAGTTAACAATAGTTCCAGCTCTGCAAGGACACATCAGTGGTAAGAGGATCTTTATGTCATTCCTATGTCAGTGACAGAGTTTAAATCGCTATTAGAAGTCAACTCAAAGGACTCTTTCTTATATGGATGGAAAGTCTTTCTAGCATTAAAAATAAAAATTAAAAGTATATATATGACCAGGTCTTAAATTAATTTCTGCTCCAAAAGACGCATTAGAGCTGATTGTCCAGCTAGGTCTTATTTTTGGGGAAACACGGTATATATATACATGTATACATATATACCGTGTTTCCCCCCAAAAATATATATATATTCAAAAAACTGTATACCAGTGGACATTTTGATCAACATTGCTTAAGCAGTAGTTCACCATAATCAGAAGTGTCTGGATGCTGATTCTCTGAGCACCTCTTGTAATTGCAGAAGTCAAACGTGACTTGTATTCATCTTTTGTTATTAGTATACGAGTATATTGAGTATTACAATTTTAATGGTTTTTCTTTTCGTATAGTGTGTATACATTTTCTTGGCACCCTCCTTTGTGTATATAATATATATATATATATATATATATATATATATATATATATATATACACACACACACAATATGTATATATATAATTTATATATGTATAAAATATATATATATAATTTATACATATATGTATAATATATATGTGTATATATATAATTTTTAATATTTTTAAAATAATATAAAACCTCCTAATGAACTTGCAGTTCTTGTTTTATTTTGGAGTGCCTGCATCATGGAATTCATCTAATTGAAGGGGCTAATGGTGTATCTTAAGTGATTTCTGGTTATATTTCTTCTTCTTTCTACAAATGCATATTGTGCTAAAACATACCAGCCTTCCCGGAGTTACTTGGCAGATAGACACTTTCAGGGACAGCAGTGTCGTCTGTGTGGCATGCTGGGACCTCCTGCTTGGTTGCTCTGCTTGCCCCTTGGGAGTTCACTTCGTTGTCTCTGGATCTTCCCTTGCGAATTTTGCCCCATGATGCTCTTGGTATATTCCCTCAGAGCACATGCCATGACTGCTTTTTGCATTCTCTGCTATCATGCAACCTGTTCAAAGGCATTTAAAGGATTCTAACCTGATCCTCTAGACCTGTCTAAACGTGAATAGTCCACCTCATCTGTCTTCAAGTGAGGATTTCCCAAACACACTATTGCCTCCATCTTGAGTTTAAGAGGGAAATAACCAAAGTGTCCTTCGATAGATAATTGGATAAAGAAGTTGTAGTATATACACAATGGAATACTATTCTGCCATAAGAAAAGATGAAATAGTGCCATTTGCGACAACAAGGATGGATCTTGTGATTATTATGCTAAGTGAAACAAGTCAGACAGAAAAAGTTGAAAACTGTATGATTTCACTGATATGTGGTATGTAAAACTGAAAGAAATAAAGGAACAAGACAAACAAATGAAGAAACAAAAACTCATAGACACAGACAAGGGTTTAATGGTTAACAGAGGGCAAGGGGGGAGTGGGGTGGTAGATGAGGGTAAAAAGGATCAAATATATGGTAATGGACAGAGAATTGACTCTGGGTGGTGAACACACAACATGGTATATAATTGAGGTATCACAGAATTGTACCTTGAAACTTGAAACTTATGTAACTTTACTAACAATTTTCACCCCAGAAAACTTTAATTAAAAAAAAAAGAGGGAGCACTTCCTGACAGTTCTTAGCTCGGTGCTCTTCCAGGGAGGTTACCCCCGGTTACTCTTGTCTTCCGTTTCTTCCTGTCTGTTTCTTGGTGGAGAGCCCGCCCTAATCTTTAGGAACATTAGGTCCAGTACATCTCCCTTTCCTTTTTATAAATGTCTAGACTACCCTTTAAGATTATTACCTTCTTCCTCACAAAATGCCTCACTTTTCCACCTCAGTATTCATGTGCCTCCTTTTATTTTAAAAAAGTTCTAACACTACACCTCTTCTGACTACAGGACCAACACTTTTTTTTTTCTCGGTATTTTTAAATAAAAATAATTTCTCCTTTAGTGTCCAAGTTTTCAGCGTTCTGAGAGACAGTGCAAATCTTATGGAATTTGCTTTAGAGTCTTCTTGAGGGTTTTTTATTTTGTTGTTTTAATCTCAACCCCAAAATGTGGCACGGACTTACTATGTGATAAGGTCATTCATCCTCTTTATAAAAATCCTCTGCTAACCCTGGTGATTGACCCCACAGGCTGGGTTTCTGAAATCCACAAACTTTGTCAAAAATTATACAATTACTGATCCAGAGTTAATATAAAGCTTCCAAGAAAAGAGTTTTCCTCTGTGCTTGAGGGCTTGTGTGGAGGACTCCAGAACCCAAGATGTAGTCCTGTCAACAGTAAATTCCTTCTGTATTTTATAAAGAGGAACAGAATGTGGGCAGCTAACCTATGACTGCCAGCCCCACCCCTGCCTTGCCCTGGTAATGATACCAGAACAAAGAGTGTCCCACAACACATGTCCTGGAGCTTTTACAAATCGTACTCCTAAATGAAAAACAGAATGGTGAGGAAAAAAAATAGATGGGTTTCTGCCTAAAATCTCACACACTCTAGGGATCCCCTAATCTTTGCTTTCCAGCCATTGGGGAGCGTACAGTGTTTAGGACACTAAAAGAACCACCCATCCTATTGTGTTTGAAGCTTGCAGACTCACACCCTGAAGTTCAGAGGTGAAGCTCACTGAAGGATTTGATTCCAGGAATCTACCTACCCAGAGCACTGAGTACAGCTCAGCTAAGCCCTGAGGCCAGTGCCTGCCACAAGGATAAGTCACAGGACTTGGTTTTTTCATGTTGGACATTGCCTCTCTGATGTCACTGTTGTCACTAGCCTGGCAGTGTTCCAAATAACATAGTGTGTTTTGGACATTTGGAAATGTTATCCAATAGCCCCTCTCCCAGAAAGGTCCTGCAAGATTGATAAAAGACAAAAACCAAACCAAACCAAACCAAACAAAAAACAAACAACAACAACAACAACAACAACAAAAAACCCAAAGACCCAAACCTCCCTGAGTGAGGAGGTAGGGGACAAGGGGATATTTTCCCCCCCTCCAGGACATGGCAAGCACAGTGTCACAATTACCAATTAGAGGAAAGTTTCCATCCATGTGTGAGGAACTTCAGAGCTGAGGATGCTGAGGAGTCAGACAGACTAGTTGGCATCTTCGCAAGGCTAACAAAAGCTTTTCTTCTTTTCCTTACCTTTCCTTATCTGTGCTCCTTCCTTCTGGAAATGCTGGTGTCTTCTGTGGTTTTTGGTAACAGCACAGGACATGTACTGTGTCCTGGGTGCTGGGACTATATAGTTCATCCTCTTTATTCTCTGATTCTGTGTTTGTGAATTTGCCTACTTGCTAAAATTTATATATAACCCCACCGAAATCAATACTGATGTGCTCTTGCAATCATTCACGGACATGCTCACAGCCATAAAAAATCAAGAGTCACCCAATGCGTACGTTCTTAGTTGTGAAATGAGGCGATGTTAGGCCTGCTTGCAGCTCTCATATTGTAAACATGGTCCTTTCCACGGTCTATTTTTGTGCTTTTTGTTGGTGATGTTGCTGTTTAAATTGGCCCCCAGGCCTAATACTATCTAATGTTACCAAGGGCATGAAGGCTGGGATGTGCTGTATGGAGAAAATACGTGTGTTGGATAGTGTTGTTCAGACATGAAATATAGTGCTGTTGGGTGTGAGCTCAATGTTACGGAGTCAACAATCTATATTAAGTAAGGTATCTATCTTTAAATACAAACACACATAAAACAAGATATGTGTTGATCAGTTCATGACAAGGTTATGAGTGTGGCTCCTGGAATCCTAACCCTGCATATCCCCTAGGAGCAGTGGTTCAGTATTTGCCAATCAGTGTTTGCGGTGATTTTACAGAACAGACTACTGTGCATAATGAGAATCAACTGCATTTGATCGCAATTAAAGTTCTAAAGCCTAGGATTTTTTTTCTAAATTTTATAGGTATCAGTGGGGTTAGTTATGTGATAATACTATGGGCTTGGACATTTGGGGCAAATAGGAGGCATGGAGAAATACACTTTGGCGGTGTTTCTAGTAGAAACTGACCAAACTGATGCTAAAGGAATCCAGGGATCATCTGACTAAGTATCAGAATAAGAAAGTGAGTAGTACATGATTTGAATTTTTGGTGTTTAATTCAAGGTTAATTAACCTGGCACTTGAATTTCTCTTTGAGGTTTTATTAATAACAATGAAGTACAACTTAAATTAGGGAATTTTTGTTGGTGAAATTGACATATTATGTTGTCATTTGAATTTATTGTTCAATTTCTGTTGGTCTATATGAATATTGCATTTGGACATGACTTAAGACAGGAAGGAGATTAAGCCATAATGTTTGCCCTCAGTTGCAGAAATGTATTTAATGTCCAGTGCTGAACCATTGTAGAGCAATTTGGGGACCAAAACTGAGTTTTTCTCTCCTTGGAACAGAGAAGTAGTTGGTGTTTTTCTGAAGAACTGCCTCAAAACATGAAAGCAGGACTTCCGCAATCAAGAGCTGATCACTTCTCCCAAAGGGGATAGTCACACCCAAGTAGGTCACTGGTTTGGCTGATAAGCCCCAAAGAATTAAGAGAACTAACAATTCAGAAATATTAGGAAGTACCTCCTTTCTTCATTTTCTAAGGGGGCTTCTGTTAATGATGAGACTAGGTGGGATCTAACTTTCCAACAGCACCTTATTGAGGGGATAAAGTTATTTCCCTGAAATTCTGTCAGGGTGGGTCACTCCTTATCTCCCTTCTGTTCCTCATTCTTGTCCCTACTCCCTCCCTCTTTTTATACAGCAAACACAGGCTTACCTTGCCAATATAATCAGGAGGGTAAATCAGAGTCTTATGGTTCCAATGCTTATGCTCAAGAAAGGACGCAGGTATTTCTTCTTTTTTTCCCAATCCAGATTTACTGTTAAAGTTGATTATATATCTTGGTCCATAGCATATGTTGCATATGTATTCATCAATAGCTAGAACCCTCTAACCCCCATCAAGAAGGAGCACAAGGTTGACCTGGAGCTGTAATGTCAGAGCAATGACTATGAAGGCGATTGAGGCATCCAATATCCCTAGTCAATGGGTTAGAGGGCAAATTAAGTTCAATCTGCACATGATTTAATTCACAAGGAATATGACCTGCAGAAGATGTGGGCAGCTTCAAAACTTCTGCTTGCTGCTTTGTATTCTGTAAGTGGGCATCTGGTTTGGTGCTTCATAGATATCTGAGAACTAGGACCCAACACTGGAGAAGTTGGAAGACAGCAAAGAGGTGAAGCTCAGAGTCCTTGTCCTAACAGGTGGTGTTGAGGATTCAGTCTGAATGGGGGACTCAAGGAGGTCAGGATCCCCCTGATTCTGAAGGTGCAGTGAGGGATGAGGTGTTGTAGGACAACAGCCTGACGTGGGCATACATGAGGAGGTGCTTCCATTGGCCAGCTCACTGTGAATGGGGCAGAGGGGATTTCCAGATCCTCCCTGTTAGGGAAGAGGAGGCTTTTTACAAACAAGGGTCTCACCATCTCAGTACCTCTTCAGGGCTGAACCCATCTGGTGACAGGCTCCTAATTTTCAGCAAAGGCTGAGCTGGCGCTCATAGACTATGATTTCACAATCAAGCTCTTCTCAAACATTTCTTAACATGTGGCAGGATGATAGGTAACTTTGATTTCTTCTTTGTATTTTCCATTTATATATATATTTGATTTGTTATATTAGAGATTACAGATATTATCACACATTACAATATGTGCTATACATTATATTATGTATTATGACATTTATTATATGTATATCAATTTATATTCAGAAAAAACACACCTTTTTTAAATAAATAGGGTATAACATCTAGGACCTTCAAAAGGTAGCATTTCCATGAAGTTCTGAAACATTTCATGAGCATTAGAAATTTAGAATTAATGAGCTAAAGTTTTCAGAGAGTAATGAATGTTTGGTCTCTTCAAAACTCCACTGAGATCAAATTAGAAATGAGCAAAACTTTTTTCTCCAGAGTGTGTGTATCACTCATCATCATCCCTTGTTGTTTTCACACAGATGGGCTCCATCATTTGACTTTAAGTTGATCCTTAACTCCAAATCAGTAGCTTTGTCCCTATAGTTGCTGAGTAACCTGGATTCCTGTCACTTCCACCCAAATTGAATTACAAAGCAATTTTATTCCTATGTAACTGACTTTCATTGAAATGATCCCTTTTTATGTATTGCACTGGTAACAGCAAACATTTCCTTCATATATAAGGTAGTTCCATAACATCTTCATTCTAGATCACACTGGAACATATCAGAACCTTCTAAGAGATGATGTCATCAAAATTGCAGAATTGGAGTGTTCTACCATCCTTCCCTCAAAGGACATTGATTTGGGGGATTGATGAGAGTGCTTTTGTAGAAGTCTGTGAGTGCAGTAGATAAGTTCTAACAAGCGCGTGTGCGCACACACACACACACAATCTGAGATTGGACACATCAAAGAGGGTAAGAGGAACAGCTTTAAGAGTCACTTTACCTACATCACCCCTCCTCTAGAGTGGCATGGCTCAGTGCCACGAGAGAGCTTCTTGGCCCATGATTTCTCCCATGGGGAAAAATCAGAGCATGTCATTGAGCACCTTGCTTCCCCAGCCACATGGGATGCTGCCCAAGAGGCCCACTTCTTTTTCCCCTCACCCAGATTACTGAGGTGTATGGTGTGACTAGGGAGAAGGGGTAAGCTGGGAGAATAGCAGCCAGGGCTCTCAGAGAGTATCAGAGACATGGATCCTACTGACCACTTGTAGATTCCATCAGGAAGCCCACCCAAGAGCTGCTGGTAACATCTCATCAGAATCCACCAACTGCCCCATGGGTACCCCTAATACTCTGTGCACCTCATCCACACACAACTTTTCCCCTATAGCTGGCTCCCTGTGCATGCCCCTGAGGGTGATCAGAGTGATCCTGTGCGGACAGCTAGTGAGCACACACAGAAAGCTGGCTTGACTGCAGGATTGGGAGAAAACACAAACTTGATCATTCAGTGCCACCCAAGGGAAAGAAAGTGGGACACTGCCAGTACCCACACTAGCTTTGGAGGATGGAGAGAAGGCATACAATCTTAAGAATTTCCCCCCTTAGAAGAGAACATGAAGTAGAGCAAATGTAACCATAGAAGGTATGAGAAGGTCTCAGAATCCCTAAGAGGGCTGGCAGAAGGTATGTCCCTTGAGAAGTCAATCAGTAAAGACTAGAAGAGGTGACCACTTCTTTAAATGTGAAGACAACAAAGCAAAACTTCAGGCACATTAACAATCAACAAACCATGACACTGCCAAAGGAACAACAGAACCCAAAGAAACAGAGGTCTGCAATTTTCCTAATAAAGAACTCAAAATTGTTTTAAGGAAGCTCAGTGAGCTACAAGAAAACACAGAAAGATATTTCAACAAAATCAGGAAGAAACACATGAACAAATAAGAAATTTAACAAAGAGAGAGAAATCATAAAAATAACCAAACAATTTCTGGAGCTAAAAAGTACAATAAATAAAAATTAAAAAAAAAATGCAGTAGAGAACATCAGCACAGCCTTTGATCAAGCAGAAGAAAAAATCTGTGAAGTAGTAGATAAGTCATTTGAAATTATGCAGAGGAGAACGAAGAATAAAGTTTGCATATAAGTGAAGAAAGCCTCTGTGAACTAAGGAATACTATTAAGAGAAATAATCTATGCATTATTGGAGTCCATGAGGAGTAGAGAGGAAGAAAGGGGCAGAAAGCTTATTAAAGAAATAATATCTGAGAACTTCCCAAATCTGGGGAGAGATTTGGACATCCAAGTTCATGAAACTAATAGATTCCTGCAACCCAATTTTACCCCTATAAGATTTTCTCCAAGACACATTATAATAAAACTGTCTAAAATCACAGACAAAGAAAGAATTTTTAAAGCAGCAAGAGAAAAAATTCCTCACAAGAATGTTAATGCATTTCACAGCAGAAACTTTGCAGGCCAGCAGAGTGAGATGATATATTCAAATTGCTGAAAGAAAAAAAATATGCCAACAAAGAATATTACACCTGACAAAGATGTCTTTCAGAAATGAAGGATAGACTTTCCTAGACACACAAAAGCTGAGGGAGTTTATTGCCACTAAACCTACCTTACAAGAAACGTGAAAGGCATTTTTCAAGCTGAAATGAAAAATTCTAATTAGTAATATGAAAACAAATGAAAATATAAAACATACTGTTAAAGGGAAGTATATAGTCAAGTTCATAATATTCTAATATAGTAGTGTGTTACTCACTTAACCCTATAAAGGTGAAAAGACAAAAGTATTAAAAAGAGCTATAGCTATAATAATTTGTTAATGGATACACAATATAAACATGTAAATGTGACATAAAAATATAAAATATTGAGTTTTTGTATGTAATCAAATTTAATTTGTTATAGCTTAAAATAGACTGTTATAGCTATAAGAGGTTTTTTGTAAGCCTCATGATAAAAACAAAGCAAAAACTTACAGTAGATACACAAAAGATGAAGAAGGGAATCAAAGCACACCACTGTGGAAAATCATAGGTTCTCAAAGAAAGATACCAAAATAGGAAGAAAGGAACAAAGAATATATAAAACAGCTAGAAAACAAAGACTAAGTCCTTACCTATCACTAATTAATTTAAATGTAAATGGATTGAATTATTCAATCCAAATCCATAGTGGCTGAATGGTTAAAACACAAGACCCAACTATATGCTGCCTACAAGAGACTCATTTTAATTTTAAGGACACACATAGGCTCAAAGTGAAGAAATAGAAAAACATATTTCACTCAAATGGAAACCAAAGAGAGCATGAGTAGCTATACTTATATCAGACAAAATAGAATTTAAGTCAAAAACTGTAATGAGGCAAAAAAGGTCATTACATAATGTTGAAGGGATCAATTCTTCAAGAGGATATGACAATTATAAATATATATGCACCCAACATTGGTGTACTTAAGTATATTAAGCAAACACTAACAAATTTGAAGGGAAAAATAGACAATACAATAATAGTAGGGGACTTCAATATCCCACTTTCAACACTGTATAAATCATCCAGGCACAAGTTTAAGAAAACACTGGACTTGAACTCTACTTTGGATCAAATGGACCCAACATACATAAACAAAACAGTTCATCCAACAGCAGTGGAACACATATTCTTTTCAAGTGCATGCAGAACATTCTCCAAGGTAGTTCATATAGTAGGTCACAAAACAAGTCTTAGCAATTTTAAGATGACTTAAATTATATCAAGGATAGTTTCCAACCACAATGGTATGAAACTAGAAATCAATAACAGGAGGAAAATTCATAAATACATGGAAATTAAACAACACACTCTTGAACAACCAGTAGATCAAAACAGAAATCTAAAAAGAAATTTTAAAATTCTTGAAACAAGTAAGAATGTAAACACACATACCAAAAATTAAAAGATGCCAGCAAAAACAGTTCTAAGAAGTAAGTTTATAGCTATAAACACCTGTGTTAAGAAAAAAATATATATACTTCAAATAAACAACCTAACTTAACGTCTCAAGAAACTAGAAAAAAAGAGAACAAATAAGTTCAAAGTTAGCAGAAGAAAGGAAATAACAAATATTAGAGCAGAGATAAGTGAAATCAAAGTCAGAAAAACAATAAAGATCAGTTGGACTAAGCTGATTTTTGAAAAGATAAACAGAATTGACAAACCTTTAGCTAGATTAAGAAAAAAAGAAAGAAGACTCAAATAAATAAAATCAGAAATGAAGGAGGAGACATTACAACTGATAACACAGAAATACAAAGGATAACAAGCGACTACTAGTATGAACACATCAAGAAATTGGATAACCTAGAATAAATGGATGAATTTCTAGGCACATACAACCTACCAAGACGGAATCATGAAAAAATAGAAAATCTGAACAGACGAAGAACAAGTAAGAACAATAAATCAGTAATCAAAAAACCTCCCAACAACGAAGGCCCAAGACCAGATGGTTTAGTGGTCTTGGCAAGGATTTTTTGGATATGACATCAACAACACAAGTAACAAAAGCAAAAAACAAAACAAAACAAGTGGGACTATATCAAACTAAAAAGCTCTGCACAGCAAAAGAAGCAATTGACAAAATGAAAAGGCAACCTATGGAATGGGGGGAAATATTTGCAAACCACATATCTGATAAGGGGTTAATGTCCTATATATAATATATATATATATTATATATATGTATATATACATATATATGTACATATATACATAATGTATATAATATACATTATACATATGTATAATATATATACATATATGTTATATATGTATATATATGTCCTATATATATATAATAAGCTCCTATAACTTCACAGATAATAATAACAACAACAATAATTTTAAAATGGGCAGAGGACCTGAAGAGAGATTTTCCTAAAGAAGACATACAAATGGCCAACAGGTACATGAAAAAAATGCTCCATATCACTAGCCATCAGGAAAGTGCAAATGAAAACCACAGTGAGACATCATCTCATGCCTGTTAGAGTGTCTATCATCAAAGATATTAGTTCTTATTACTGTTTTTAACCAGTACAGTACACTCTTCTTTAAGTCTTCTCTTTCCAGAAAAATAATTGACGAATGTCTCCATCTTTAGTAAATGGCAAGATTTTCTTTTTAAAAGCATGTTTACTTTTCTGCACATCTATTTTGGGTACCTACTATGACAACTTGGGTTTGATATAATCCTCATATAACATTTTGGGAAATCTGTTGAAAGTTTGCAAAGGTAAATTATTCCAATGAAGCTTATGGTCAGTGAGCCAAACAAAGAGGTCACTATATACTTTCAGTGATACAGTGTTTTTCCAAAATAGCCATTGCTCCACTGGCAATAGCAATTGAGTTAATTCTTGTACAATGAGAGAATGCACGTTTGTATCATTAACCTTGACTATAAGTCTTCAAAAATTTTTTGTGGAATGTTGTTATAACCAAATTTGGGTCTGTCAGATCACTGTGCATTTGCACCCATCATGCATTCATAGTGAGATTGCAAATATGACAGTCAGCAGAAGCACCTTTCCCAAAATCTTCTAACTGTGGTACCCAGATCCTCATCTTAGTTGTTTTGCTCATGAACAAGATCAACTGCTGAAAAGCGTTGGGAGCTGCTGAGAGAGTTCCTGGATTTCAAAGGGTGTTTTTTCTCAAGGTGGTCCCTCTTTTGACAGACTCTACATTTTCATTTTCATATCACTGAATGCATGGGCAAGACACTAGGTAACTTGTTACAACCTGAGGTGGTATCGGAGGGTCTTGATTTATAGATTAAAATATTCTGGATCAGATATTCCTTTTAAGAACTCTTTGTAACAAACAGTTCTCTAAAAGGTAACTGTGGTTGTATAAATACTACTAATAAGTTAGAAGGAGCAAAAGGGCATGGTTGAACTGTATCACCTTCTAATATAATTAGCAAAATCATATCTCATAGAATTTTTGGAATTTGTATGGAATATCCCAACAGTTTCATTGGGATTAAAATACAGGCCTACTTATATGCAGTCCAATGCTTTTACCAAGGATTGCACTTGAGCTGCAATTTAGGCAGCCAGCCCTTTCGCCTAACAGCGCAAATAACACTGGTCGATTATGGAACTCTTGCACCAAGTCTGGACTGAGTTTCAGAGTCCTTCTCAGCATATTACTCCAGGCAACCACTGCCAAAGGATCAGAGTTGACATGTTGGAATCTATTAGTCACTATTAATTTTTTTGGTCTTCCCCTTTCTACTAATAGCAGCCAAAAACATTACAGTATAATATGTTAAGATGATGACTTTGAGGAAATACTATCAGGGAGCCTGATGTGTGACGGTTAGAGCCATACACATGTGACCTTGGACCTGGGTTATTGCTCTGCAGGGGGGATTAGTGGAAATCCACAAGAATGCAGGAGACTGCCCTAGATATGTGTGCGTATGAGAGACCAGAGGGTGAGGATGAGTTCAGGAAGCAGGGAGGTGGCAGGAAGTAGATGATGACATCAGAATTTGAGATAAGGAACTAGAAACAGGAAAGGAAAAAGACACAGAAAGTTTATAGGAATGATTTAATTTAGCTTTGGATGTGGCAATTTGTTTGCTTCAGCAAGAAACTCATCTGCACCGGCCTTCAAAAAAGCCATAAAGAAAAGCTTGGACAGAGGAAGAAACATCTGGGGTGGAGATGTGCATCTAGCAGATCTGAAATCACAAGGTAAGTGCAACCACAGGCGGGGACAGCAAGGCTGTGAAAAGGAGAACTTGGATGGAGAAAGCGGGGCTCTGTGTCTGGACAGATGACCACAGGTAGATGGTGGGTAGAGGAAGACAGCAAAAAGAAACACAGAAAGGAGTTTTCTGTGAAGTACATTGTTCCTGAGAAACATCGAATGGAAACACAGAGTTACTCTCCTTAGTAAAGAGTGATTATAGAGGCAGGCTCACTGAAAGTGTCCATTGCGGCATCATCAGCGGAGGAGAGAAAATCTGACAGGTTGCTCACTGGATTTTGAGGTCATTGGTGACTGTGAATGAAAGCCTTTGGTCTCTTTCTACCTTGCCTTCAGACACACTTCTTTCCATTTTCCACTGCGCTCCCACAACTCTGTGGAAACAAGTGTAATGACAGGCAATTATTACCTCTCTGCAGTACTGGATCCTCAAACACCTTCACACCTCGCCTCTCAGCATTGGACACTGTTGACTCCTCTCTTTTTGGAGATTTTAATGAGCAAGCCATCTTGATTTTCTGTTAACTCTTTAACTGCTCTTTCAGGTACCTGTAGCCTCCTGCCCTTTCCATGCTGTTAAATGTTTAAGGTTTCCAAAGCTTTACGCCCATCTCCCTTTTCTTCTCACAGTATAGTCTCTCTCAGACCCCATCTACATCTATGGTTTAAATGACCCCTTAAATACCAACAACTCCCAAGTTTATACATCCAGACTCAGTTTTTTTGAGTCTAGAGAGTCAGCTGCCTATTTGAGTTTCATTCAAATGTCTCAAAGTCTCTCCCAACTCCACATTTCCAAAACCAAATTCAAGTTATCTTCCCCACAACACAAAACAAACCATGATCTTCCTCTGTTCTATAGCTTCATACATGACATTCTGTTACATAATCTGGAAACTTCTCCTTTTCCGTCTCATCAATTCTGTCACCCAGTCCTGCTGATTTTATCTCTTAACTATCTTTTCCCCACCTCTACTACCACAACCTTAGTTCAAGCTACCCGCAGCCATCACCATCTCTATTGAGATAACCTTATGATCGACTTTTCTGTTTTCAATGTGCCCTCGAGTTCTTTGACATGTCTCCCATGGAGAAGTGAGGTCTGCATTCTAGCCCCTTCAATCTGGTTGCATTTGGAACTACACTGCCCGATTGAGCATTATTAAAGCAGCAATGTGTGACATTGCAGCTGGGTCACAAAAGGCAATGTAGCTTTACCTTGCTTCTGGAACTCTCATGCTGAAGCCCTGAGATGCTGACATCACCACACAGTCATGAAACCAAGGGATATGCAGAGGCCACCTATGGGCATTTTTGGTTGGCAGTTCTTGTCTTTGTACTCCCTCTGCCAGTGCCCAGAAAGTGAGTAAGCAAGCCTTTTAGACGATTCCAGCCTCTGGCTGTCAAGGCACTCCAGTTTTTGAGTCTTCCCAGCCGAGGCCCCAGACATTGTAGAGAAGCAGTAAGCCAGGTCCTGTCTCCCTCTGTCTTCCACCCATTTCCACTTCTTCACCTTACATCCCCCAAAAGCACTGAATCAGTCAGCATGATGAAAAGGTTGCTCTAAGTTCATTAATTTGGGGATAATTTGTTATGCAGCAATGGTAACTGCAACACTGACATATCCCATTTATCTCTGCACGTGACTTTATTCTTTTCTTTTTTTTTTTAACTTAAAACAACATAAATTTATAATCTTACAGACTTGTGGTTGGGAAGTCCAAAATGGGTCTCTCAGACTAAAATCAAGATGTTGGCAGGGCTGTGTTCCTTCTGGAGGGTCTAGGGAAGAATTTATTGCCATACTTCTTCTACCCAGAGGCCACCCACTTTCCATGGTTTGTGGCCACTTACTCTGCTTTGAAAGCCAGCAATAGTAGACTGAATCCTATTTATGCTGCCATCTCTCTGGTTCTCTGCTGCCTTCCTCTTTCCCTCTTAAGAACCCTTGTGATTGCATGGGTCCCACCTGGATAAGCCAGGGTCATCTCCCTATTTTAAAGTCAGCTGTTTAGCAACCTTAATTCCATCTGCAACCCTAATTCTTCTTTGTCATGCAATATAACATATTCATAGGTTCTGGTGATTAGGACACTGGATTATAACTCACAAAGAATTTACTAGGTTTTTATTTTAAGCCTATAGTGGTGAAGGTGTACTATCTACGTCATGGGGTTATATAATTGTCGTGCGGGGCGGCCTGTGGGGTCTCAGCTCCTGCTCCCCACATAAGAACTCAGGATTTGGCTAGGCCAAAAAGGAACACCCACGGAGCCATAGGTAGGGGAGTCATCCCACTATAGTCTCACTGGAGGCTGGATTCACATGACGTGCGACCTGCTGTCCGCTTTTCTGCCAACCGACCAATGACTCTCCTCGACTCCCCAGCACAGCCGCGGCAGTTATATTAGTGGCTAATGGCTCAAGGGTTACAGCTGATGGCCAAGTAGCCACAGCTGACGGCCATCTATTACCCGAGCCAGCACCCTTCCATCTGAGGCTGAGAGCCTGGAAACAGCTCTCTGGGGCTCTGTCCCCACAATAATTAAATTTTCAAGTATAAAGAACTTTTTAGGACAATATTTGACACATAGGAAGCTTTCAAAACTGTTAGCTAATATGAAAATTTTGGTCATCTTCTGTTAGTACTTAAATTTTTTGACAAAGAAATTGAGCAAAAGTCCTTTCTTATACTAACTACGATATGTACATTTCTAATTTGTCCTTAACACGGCAGCACCAGAGTAGACTCCCAAACTAAAACTCTTCAGTTAAGTCCCATGCTCTTAAGCCAAAGAACAACATTTTTAATATGATTTGGAGGACAGGACAAAGAATCTCCACTGTCATCTGTCGCACACAACCTTTGCTTTCTGTTGGCCAGCCGTAGTGGCCTTCTTTTCTTTCTCTGTATTTTCTGTGTTCCTCCTGCTGTGATACTTTACACAGTTCCTTTACCTGCAATGCTTTTTCCTCCTCTCTTCAACCATTTTAAGGGAATTTATCCTGCAAGTCACAGATCAATTATGCTTCCTTATGGAACAAGTGAGATGTTCTTTCCATTTCTATTCAATATTATATTATTCAGTATTATCCTAGCCAGTGTAATAACACAGTGTAATATTGGGGGAAAGGGGAGAAGTAACATTATCTCTTTTTTCTCCCAAAGAAATGAGTATGTATGCAAAAAAAAAAAAAAAAGTACTCAAAGGAAGGGAGAGGAGGCCACTGAAATGGTCTAGGTTATGGGTGATGAGTGCCTGGATAGGATGTTGGCAGTGGAAAGTGAGAGAAGGACATCTCAAGACATCAGATGTCTGTTTTGTTGGCATCAATAAGGTTTGTCACCTGGTTGGACATGAGGAGCAAGGGAGAGGATTCCTGTGTGTGGAGTCAGGGTGCCAGGGGCCCAATAATAAAAACAAAGACCTTTTACCTTTAGGGGTAGGAAGCGGGAGTGAAAGCTAGGGAGAGAAGTCAGTGAGGGGGCAGGAGAGATAGAAAAAAGTAGCAACTTGACTTGGTGCTCTCGTCTGATGGTTCAAAGCATGGGTGCTGTTATCATAATAATGAGGGTTTGCATCTCAGCTGAGCTGTGTGCCCTCAGCCACGTTATGTCATCTCCCCAAGCCTCAGTTACCTCACTTATAAAATGGGAAAATAATAGCTCCTTCCCTGGGTTGACATGAAGTTTAGAGTCAAATAGTCTGTACCTGTTCAAATGTGACAGTACATGCCACATCGTGGCAACGCGGAAACAACATCCTCTGTTACTGTTCTCAGAGTTCAGGGTGCCTGGAAAAGGCATGGAAAGGGAGATCCAAAGAACGATGTGTAAAGGTGGATTAAGGAGGGTTGATACTGAGAAGAGCCCACAGTCTTTTGTGTTTAGCACGTTACGATCTTCACTGAGAAGAATTTTGAGAGAATGGCACGCAGGGTAACTGGATTTCAGGGTTAAGCAGTAAGTGGTTCATGACAAGGTGGAAACAATGAATATAAGAACTGCTTTCTTTGGTGAAGTTGAGAAAGCAAGTGAAGGGGTGCAGAATATGCTACCCTAAAATATGCCTCTTTGGCATGTAGGTTATTTTGATCTGAAGGCACTCAAGACCCAGAAGACTCAAGAAAAGCTTTTAACTCCCCCCTAACTGCCTAAAAGAAATTAGAAAGGGGGCCTGTACCAAGAAGAGAGCTATCATCAGAGGTAACTCTTTATATCTGAAAGATTAATCTGCAAGCCAGGGCAAACATTTGTATACCAAACACTTGCTTCTCCTACCTCCCTGTGAATTGTTCTTCCCTTTGAAGCCCCAGACCCTGATCCCTTTCCTTATCTCTGGATGGTACATAAGCCTCAATTGCCTGCCTACCTTTGAGTCTCCTATCTGGAGAACCCATGTGTATGAAATTAAATTTGTTTTCTCCTGTTAATCTTTTTATTACTGGGGGTGGGCTCTTAGCTGGTCCTCAGCTAAGAATCTAGAAGGGTAGAGGGAAAATGGTTTTTTTTCCTCCTGTACAGAGCCTTGTGCAAATATTAGGGAGTGGTGAGTCTGAGGAACATTCTTCTTTGGACTGAGAGAAATTTTTCTTCTCTAACCAGAAGCGAATAAGAAGAAAAAAAATGGGTGAGGATAAAGAAATCTTTAGTTGAAGAAAAGTTCAGGGAAATACATAATAGTAAAAGAGGAGACAAGCTGGTCTGTAGAGAGTGGTGAAAGTGTGGTGCATACTAGAGGCATGTTAGAGAAGTGTAGTGTAGTCACATGGGAGACTCTGATGAGGAAACCAGTAGAGGGGAATGAAAGAATGAGAAGCACATTGAGGGCTCCTTAGGAAGGAAGGAGAGGTGACAAATGGCCCTTGTGAACAGGAATGCACTGAGGAAGAGAATGGCTAAGTCAGGACAAAGCAGCTTTAGGAAGAGTGGATAAGGCAGGTACCAGTCTAGAAGGAAGTGGCCAGCAGAGAGATTTCCACAATACAGTTTTAATTCCAAGGACGATCATTTCCAGGTTGGTTCTGACTATGTCTCTGCCTAAGTGCGTTTGAGGCAGGGTGGAGATGGGCATTGTTCAAAGTGTGGGAACTGACAGGTGGAAATTAAATGCCACAAAGATGGAAGCAAGAGAAGTGGATCGGCCAGCACAGGGGCTCCACACTCACCCTTATCTCAGAGGGACCGAGGCAGGAAACACCTTATGAGCGGATGGTTAATCGTTAACAAAAAGGCAATTCTGAAACCAATTCCTGAAACCAACTCTACCCCCGACCTGCAGGGAATACATCCTTGAAGGCCCATAGAGAGCAAAGGGAAACCTTGGCTCCAGAGTCAGGAAAAGGGACCTCCATTTGCTCGTGATTAGCTTTGCTCAGGGAGAACTCTCTGGAGGGTCTAAGACACCAAATTGCTGTGCAAGCTGACACTTGCCAGAAGTAGAAGTCTCTTGTGCGTATAGTACCCATGGATCCAAAACTTCACAGAACCACCACTCCAGCGGGAGAAAATGATTGCACGTCCGAGTGAGGCAGCATGGGTAGAAAGGCTGAGGAGTTTTGAACAGAGAAAGTTGTTTAGCCTCAGTGCTTTCTTACAAATTAACATTGCAGTTTGAATGTCTGAAGCCTCATAGGTGCATGATTTTCATTTGTATCTGACAGGACTGTTTTCACCCTAGAAATACAAGTATGGGACAGGCTTGAGGCAAGATTGTGGAGTACTAGATTGCCAGGGATCTTTTTACAGGCAAATTAACCTAGGTAACTCTGGTACATAAGCCTCAACACCGAGAACTACTTCTCTAGGAACCCATTTCCGATAAAACCCCTCTCACCTATATGTGAGACAGAAAAAGAAATCTAAACTGATTCATACTAAAATGTGAGTGACTAATAGGAAATAATTCTGTTCAGCCTCCCATATTTAGCTACATTTCAGCAGGAACACACACTTAAAGTTATGACATTTTAGTGGTGGCGGTGGGGTGTCTTCCCAGGTCCACCCAAATCACATCACATGGTAGAGTGATAAAAAGCAACATCCTTTGTGGATTTAGAACTCTCCTAAATCACACCCGGGCCAGATAATAGATCAATGAGATAGGCCACAGCTTACAACTGTAGAACTCTATCATTTTATAAAGTGCTCTCCCCATAGGCTCTCACTCCATCACTCCAACTATCCTGTAAGTACCATTGCTATTGTTACTTCCCATATTGAGGTTCAGAAAGCCTGCTTAGCTCAAGAAAGTGGCAGAGCTAGGACCGAAACACATGTCCTCTCATTTTAGCACTGAATCTTCCTGGTGCTTCATAGCTGCCCATGACTTTAAAGCTTAACTTGTTAAGCCTTCTTCAGACTTGTCCTCCATCAGCATGGCCTATGGGCCACCACTTCTAACTTTCCTGCTTAACAAGAGATATTTCCAGTGTTTGTAACTATTCAGCTAAATTTGTAGCAGATATCTGGTTTCATGTTGGAAAACAACATGTGTGTTTCTATTAGGAAACATATATCTTGAGTTGGAGCAGTAACAACAGTTTTCATCATCTAGGAATAGAGAGTATAATTTGAACTTGAAGAAACAAAGCCAAGCAATGCAGTTGGCTTTGGTGTGGGAGTGGAGAGAAGGGATACTAAAGACATCAGGAGGGAAGAGAGGAGAAAAATATGCACAAAGGAAAGAATGTGGGAAGAGGAGAAACAGAAAGGAAGTGAGTCAAGAGTAATTCATTTCAGGAAAGAGGGTTGGGGTGAGGCCAGGCCACCCACCAGATGGCTGGTGGAGAATTTCCAAGCAGGGTGGCTGTGAGCAGATTAACTTCTTCTTATGACAAGTAGGTACATGGGGAATGTGATATGCAACTATCATGTGCTGCACATTTCCAGCTGTGATACCATCAGAAAGATGCACTTATTGTTAATAGAGCTTTCAAATCCCTCTTTTTTGGAACCCTTGGGGAACATACTGTCAAAGCAGATTCTGGAGATCTGAACAGAAAGAATATCTGCTCAGAAATACAGTGCATGTACTTTCCCCAGGATCAACAATAAAAGATTCCACGATGGGATGGGTAGCAGTTGCTTTAAAGGAACAGGGGTCATTGCTGTGCTGTCAGGGCAGGCAGAGCAGACCCACTGGTACATACTGGTGACTTAGGCTTATCTCCATGTGATGGGAATTGGGGCAGAAAGCCAAACCCTATGTATGTCCTTCACTGCTCTGTTAGATTTTCTTCAAGTGTCTTTGAGGGCAGTTTTATGGGCAGAAAAAATTATTCATGCATTTATTTTGGTTTTAAAACTAATATTCAATTTACCAAAGTTAGAAATTCAAAAGTTTGGTTTATTATGGTTGAAAGTCCAGCTGAAAAACCCTTTATGTCATTTATAAACCTAGCACATTTTAATAAACTTTATCACTAGATTATCCCATTTACAAATTTAGCAAACTAAATAAATATCTTCATGTATTTTTAAACTGCATTTATAAATTTAATATATTTTATTTTCCTGCTAAAATACCTGAACTAAAATCTTCCCTCCAAATGAATTTGTTCTTATATATTTAAATTCCCTTAGCCGTTCCAATGCTATACATAAATGTAAAAGCTATCTATCAACTTAGTAAGGATTCCACTTAAAATTGCAAGTCTAAATCAATTATACCTTTTAAAATAAAGTTATAGGACTGTCATTCCAATAGGTCAATTTCTTAGTCATTATAAGTACATAATTTCAAATATTCAGATTCTTTACAGACACAGAAAATTAGACTATGGTCTTGATTCTTTTTGTGTAAATGTGTATCTATCTTCCTGCCCAGGTCTAAATACCATTGAGTTCAACGTGAGTCCTTCATTGTTAACACCTCAAAATGTGTGTGTGTGTGTGTGTGTGTGTGTGCGTGTGTGTGTGTGTGCATGTGTTTTATACCAAAGAGTCAGCTGCAACTCCTGGAGACCCTGTGAATGAGTGATGTCCACAGTGTCCTGACCCCAACAGCCCTGCTCAGCTCCTGGAGACTCAGCCTTTGGCTTCTTTTATGGAGTCCGTCCATCTCATATTTGGTCTTCCTCTTGTCCTGCTGCCTTCTGTTTTTCTCAGCATTCTTGTCTTTTCCAGAGAACCTTGTGTTCTCATGATGTGCCTGAAGTAGGACAGCTTCAGTTTCAAAACTTTTAATGGATATTAAAACATGACCCAGTTAAGGATATGCCTGATGGATTTGCCTTGATGTTTGGTAAAAAAAAATTCCAACATAATTCTACTGACAAATTGTTTGTATAGAAATATGCAAAATAAATTTTATGTACTTCTCATTTCAGCATGTGTATTTAATTAAACATTTAACAAATCCATTTAAATTCTGCATGATGTACTGAGTTCGAGAAGCCCTAACTGCTACATAAAGATACTTAGTCTGGTCATATAGATATTCACATCTTAGAGTCCAGATGCCCAGAGCAAGCATCTGAAATGAGGAAAGCAGCCTCCCTTGCACAGTGATGTTCAGGAGTGTTACAAACCAAGGAAGCATTCAGACTTTTGTGGTGAGTATTAAATGAGATTATCTATAAAGTCATCTAGCAGGGATTCTGGTAAATACCAGGTATTGAGAGAACTAGTTGGAAAAGAAATAAACTGATGGACACATCAGAGATTTTTAATTACCTGTTATGATCATCTGGTTTATCTCTGTCCTCAGCTTTACTCTTTTTTTTTTTAAATTAAAAGTTTATTGGGGTGACAGTGGTTAGTAAAGTTACATAGGTTTCAGGTGTACAATTCTGTGATATATCATCTATATGTAACATTGTGTGTTCACCACACAGAGTCAGTTCTCCTTCCATCACCATATATTTGATCCCCTTACCCTCATCTCCCTCCCCCCACACCCCTTACCTTTTGGTAACCACTAAGCTATTGTCTGTGTCTATGAGTTTTTGTTTCTTCCTTTGTTTTTCTTGTTCCTTTGTTGCTTTCATTTTTATATACCACATATCAATGAAATCATACGGTTCTCTACTTTGTCTGATTTATTTTGCTTAGCATTATAATCTCAAGATCCATCCATGTTGTTACAAATGACACTATTTCGTCTTTTCACATGGCAGAATAGTATTCTATAGTGTGTACATCTACCACAACTTCTTTATCCAATCATCTATCTAAGGACACTTTGGTTGTTTCCATGTCTTTGCCACTGTAAATAAAGCTGCAATGGATATTGAAGCACACGTGTCTTTATGGATAAATGTTTTCAGATTTTTTGGGTAGATACCCAGGAGAGAGATTGCTGGGTCATATGGTAATTCTATTCGTAATTTCTCGAGGAACCTCCACACTGCCTTCCATAGCGGCTGCGCCAGTCTGCATTCCCACCAACAGTCCCATGTGCAGTCACCATGCATGACTGTGGAAGAGACTATGAACATTCCCTAGGCAAGTTCTGTTTTAAAGTTGTTAGTCATGCTCAACATCGCTTAGCCACTCTGTGTACGCCATGTGTTTTGCATTAGTCAGGGTAGAAAAAAGAGACCAAAAATAGAGTGGCTCAAACAAGACGCATTTATTTCTCGCTCATGTAGCAATGCGTGGGTAACCAGGGTCTCTGGCGGTGGTAGATGGCTCTGCCGCATGAAGTCACTCTAAATCCTGGATTCCTTCCAGCTTGTTGTTTCCCGTGATGTGGTCCTCATCCTCATGGTTGGAACTGGTTCCCCACTGTGTCACATCTAGAGAATGCTTCTGCCAAACTTGATATAGAAACTAGATGCTTGTCATATGGTTATCCAAGAACCTTGGTATTTCTTATATAGATAATATACCACCTCTCTATAGAAATACTAAGTTTAAAACTTTATTCTGCTGCTGTTTAAATACCAGGATAAAGGCTTAGCTTGTGAAGCAGGAATTATCCTATATTTAGGCAAGGGGTGCTATCCATGTGCTGTGTGATTGGAGAGGACACCGAGAAGTGATTTCTTCCTTCAAATAACCCCTCTATATTTCACCATGAAGTATGGTTCAAATCTCCAAATTTTTCTTATTGTTCCTGTGGAGGAAGTACATATAATGACAACCTTACCTAGTATAATCTATGTCAAAATGTCTAGTATATAGAATTTGGGAATAATGTCTTTATGTTTGGAAAGGAAATCAACAGTTATTAAGGGTCTACTATTGCCAAACACCGTGCTAGCTTTTTCCACATTATTATCTTATGTCTATCATCTGACGACTTGGTACTATTCCTTTGCTACAGATGAGGCATCTGTAACTTATATGAGAATTTAGATGACTTTGTCTAGGTTTGATGGTTAGAAGGTTCTTGGGTGCAGCAGTGGTCCTAGGGAACAAAGGGAGAGCACAAGATATGAGTCAACTACTTTGAATGAAGAGCTCTGGCTCAGTAGCACTGTGGGTCTGTCCTTGAATTTATTACAAATTAACTGTTGACTTGGACAGCCTATAGCATCGCTGGTCTTCGTTGCCAAATAAGGGACTTGGGTGTATATATTCTTTAGATTATATATTGTTCAGGATTTCTACTCAGTTTTCTCAATGTTGATTTCTACTGAGTATTTTGAGCCAACGCTAGCTGATAAAATCCCTTTTACCAAGAAGGTTATCTGATGACCCTTTAGCTGAGTTTCTAAAACTGCAACTTTGTCTTTTTTTGGCAGGCTTTTTGAAACAGTGTTTAAAATCTCCTATTTCATTATCACAGTTGGTCTTTTAATGCCAAGTATAAAACCAGTGACCTTTGAGAAATTCCAAAGCTCTCTTAGCTTATGTCACTGGGCTGCTGGGGGCCTTGGTGAAGGAAACAAGCTTTCTCTCTGATTTGATCCTCCAATCCACTGTGGGTCCTGGAAAGTTAACTCCTTTATTCAGCAGCTGAATATGAAGTTTTTCTGATCTTGACCAATTTGGTAAATAAAAAATACAGTAATTGTTTAAAATGCCTTTTTTAAGTGATGGCTCAAAACATTTATATGCACTTAAGGGTCATTTGAATTTTTCTTTTGTAAATTGTCAAGTTTGTTGATTTTTTTACAAAATCATTTTTCTTACTGACTGGTTAGGCCTCGTAAGGATATTAAAGACCGGCACATACAATGGACCTTTTATTTTTCTTGCAGTTTTCATTTGCCCTTTACTTTGTTTAAGGATTTATTTATTTATTTAGATCATAGACGAGAAGTGGTAAAAGCTTTCATCCCAGAGGTTTTGTTGACATATAAAATTTAAAAATTTTATGTGGTGGTAGGTACATATTTTCCTTGATGCTTTCTTATGTATTTTATCATGGTTATCATGTCTTCATAAAGATAGGAATTGTTTATTTCATCTTATGCTTTTGCCAGGTGACTTGGAATACAAAATATGCATAATAAATGTTTCTCGGGTAAATAAATAGAAGGTGTATGACAAATAATTATCTTCTTTGCATATTTTCTCAAGGGTCATCTTAGCGCTGATTGAATAAATAAGATCCATGGTCTTCCATGGTCTTAGCCAAAGTGGGCTTGGACAACCTTTAATAGAGGTGATTGACCACTGGTACTCAGGTTTAAATTACAGTAAGAAACTGAAAAACAGAGTTTATAAAATGCTTATAAATGATTACAAAAGGTTACAGAAGAGTTTTCCACAGTGAGGGACATTATATCTCACATGCCATTACTGAGGCATACATTAATGCCATAATTCATTTTCTTGAGTCTTTAAAATAAGGGGATTCTTTGCCTGAATTAGGTTAGATGTCATTTTGTCTGAAATTAGAAGTGTTGAATAACCACTTACATTCATCTGAAACATGTCCTGTGCACCACGCAAATCTTGGAGCTAAAATTCAGAACCTGGCCAAGGTCCCCTCACTGAGAATGTCTTTAAAAATTGTGTGTGTGTGTATGTGTGTGTATGTGTGTGTGTATGTGTGTGTGCAGGAAAGAACAATGCTCCTGATGTAAGTAAGGGTACCTGAAGGTTATCTTTTGCTTTAGGGTATCTATCACCTTTGCACTTTTGTGATATCCTTGCCCTAGGGCTATAGCCTTGACTTTTGAGCAGCACAAATTTGGGGTTTTTTATATATTCTAGAGTCTGTCCTTTGCAGTAATAGCAGCTTATTTTCCCAGACTGGAGTGTTCATCAACATGATCGTGTAGACATAATATAAAAAATATAAATATTAACAAATTAAAGTAAAAAATGTATTTATCACAACATATGTTCACAAATAAAATATTTCATTATAGGGAAATAGGAAATTCAGAAGGCCAAAAAAAGGAAACAAAAATCATTCTCGGTACTACTCATACAGATACCATTGCTGATATTCTGGAGTTGTTTCCTAGAACTTTGTGTGCATGTGTGTGCATGTGTGTGTGTGTATGTACACGTAAATATATATATGTGCACATGTGCATATACATATTTGTGGGTGTGGGTGTCGATAATTATAAATTGAGATCATAACTTATATTCCATTTGAAACCTGTTTGGTGTTTTACAGGTTTATTGAGGTATTGACATATAATAAATTGCATATATTTAAATTGTATAGTCTGATAAGTTTTGACAAGGTACAAACCTGTCAAACCATCACCTCAACCAAAATAACGGACATTTTCATTAACCCCCAAAGTTTCCATATATCACTTTGAATTCCCTCCTTCTTGCTTCTCCAGGTATCCACCAATATTTTCTCAGTCATAATAAATTAGTCTTCGTTTTCTAGAATTTGATATAAATGGAATCATACAGCATGTACTCTTTTCTCTGTGTCCTTTCATCCAGCATAATTATTTTCAAATTCATTCATGTTGTTGCATATATCATTGCAACAACATATGCCATTTCTTTTTATTGTTCATAGTATTTCCTTATTATTTTTTAAATATCTGTAGAATCTAGTGGTGTCATCTCTCTTGTTCCTAAAATTTGCTTTTGTGTCTTCTTTCTTTTCCCCCCAGTGTAGCTAGAGATTTATCAACTTTATTCATCTTCTCAACAAACCCGATTTTGCTTTTACTGATTTTTCTCTATTGTTTTTCTGTGTTTTCTACATTGATTTATATTATTTCCTTTCTTCTGCTTACTTTGAGTTTCCTTTTGCTTTTCTTTTTCCAGTTTCTTAAGTTAGTAGCTAAGAATATTGATTTGTGGCCTTTACTCTTTTCTAATAGAGGCATTATTAAGTGTTGTAAATGTCCCTCTAAGACTTCTTTAGCTGCATCTCCCAAATTTTGATATGTTGTGTTTTTACTTCCATTCAGTCAAAATACCTTCTAATTTCTCACTTGATTTCTTCTTTGACCTACGGGTTATTTAGAAGTGTGTTATTTAGTTTCTAAATTGTTGAGGGTTTTCTAGATATCTTTCTGTTGTCAATTTCTGATTTAATTCCATACTTTCTTTGTATGCCTTCAATAATTTTAAATGTATTGAGACTTGTTTAAGGGACTGGAATATGGTCTGTCATAGTAAATGATCCATGTTCATTGAGAAGAATTCTACTGCTATGGAGAATTCTGTAAATATCAGCTGGATTAAATTGATTGGCAATGTTTTTCAAGTTTTCTATGTCCTTACTGATATTCTATCTATTTGTTCTATCAATGGAATGAGGATATTGAAATCTATGACTAATTCAAGATTTCTCTGTTTTTCCTTGAACGTTTATCAGTTTTTCTTTCATGTATTTTGAAGTTTCATTGTCAGAAGCATAAACATCTAAGGTTGTTATATGTTCTTGATAAATTGACTCTTTTATCATTATGAAATGACCTGTTTTATTCCTGGTAATACTTTTTTGCTCTAAAATCTACTTTGTCTGATATTAATGTGTTTCATTTTGTATAGTCTTGATACCCGCACAATGCATTTTTTATCTAAAATATTTTAGTTTTACCTAGGACTTCTCTTTGGGTCTTTTTCATATCTACTATGTCTCTGCTTAGCACATTAGATTTTTTATGTAGCTTTGTGAACATACGGAATCTGAATATAATAGCTGCTTTAATGCTCTTTTCTATTAATTCTATCATCTATGTCAATTCTGGGTTAGTTTTAATTGATTGACTTTTATTTTTATTAAGAGTACTGTTTTCCACCTCCTTTGCATGCTCGATAATTTTTTTTATTAGTTTCAGGTGTAGACATTAACACCCCTCACAAAGTGGTATCACCCCTCCCCCAATCTAGTACCCTTAACATCATATAGAGCTGTTACAATTCCATTGACTCTATTCCCTATGCTGGACTCCATATCCTGTAACCATATATATATATATATATATATATATATATATATATATATATATATATATAT
This sequence comes from Rhinolophus hipposideros, assembly GCF_964194185.1. Lineage (NCBI taxonomy): Eukaryota > Metazoa > Chordata > Mammalia > Chiroptera > Rhinolophidae > Rhinolophus > Rhinolophus hipposideros. The sequence goes on along the minus strand of NC_138058.1, from coordinate 8,857,929 downwards.
ATATAAATTATAGTTGACATTCCACAGGGATATGAAAGACAGTTTGGGGAATATAATCAATAATGTTGTAAAATATGTTTGATAATTTTTGATTGAATGCCAGACAATGTGAATTTTAACTTCCTAGATGTGACGTATTTTTGTAATCCTTTAACTGTCCTTCAGCTTGTTCTGGATGAGTATTAAGTTGTACTGAAACAGCTTGATCATTTTGATTCCTTTTGAGTTTTGTTACGTGTAACCAGAGCTGCATTTAGTCTGGGGTTAATTTACTACTGAGACAAAATCTTTCTAAGTAGCCTATTTGATGACTCATGAATTATATCATATTCCATTCTGGATAGAAGGAATAGGTATTATTCCTGGCCCCATGTGAGCTGTGGTTATTATCCCACTCTAATCTTTTCTGGGTATTTCTTTCCTTGGCTTCAGATAATTTCCTTACAGGCATGAGCTGATCTGTACTCAGTTGAGTGTTTGAACAGACTTCTGCGGATCTCTTTATGCAGTGCTCTCCTTGTTGGTTCTCTGCTCTCTGAACTCTAGTTACCTTGGCCTTCTCAGAATCCCAGCTCTGACTTCTCAACTGACAGTGACATTTGGGCTCCATTTCTTTTTCCAGTGCCACACCCTAGAAACTCTCCAGGCAGAGAGCTGGGGACATTGAGGGCTTGTATAATTTGCTTCTTATCTCTGAGTTCATTATTCATCGCCTGCTGTCCATATCTTGAGAGATGTTGGTTCATATATTTTGTTCAGTTTTTAGTTGTTTTAGGCAAGCGGTAAATCTGGTCCCTGTTACTTCATCTTGGCTGAAAGTGGAAATCACATAGACTGCTCTTTTAAATACTTACAATATGTGAAAAACCTTTCCTATTCTTTTAAATATTATTATTCTACATAATTTTTGGTGACTATGGAGTATTTGATTAGTTTAAAGTACCATAGATTATTTAATCAATTGTTTTATTTGCATTTAGTTTTTTTCTCTATTATCCATAAAATTGTTAGTGAGAAGATGAATATTTTTGAACATCCATGATTTCCTGAACTATATTAACTGAAGAGCAATTACCAAGTTAAGGGTATTTTGATTCAAATTTCCAAATTGCCCTTTATACTTTTTGGCAGTATTGGATATTATAATTTTGTAAAGCTTTTTTTTTTTTAACAAATTTGAAAGTAAAAGTGATAATGTTATTGATTCTAATTTGTATTTATTGATTAATTTTGATGCATAATATTTTTGATTAGCTTATTGAAAATTTCTATACCCTCTCTTTCGAATTGCCTGTTCATACCATTTGCTTATTTTAAAATATTAGGTTATTTTTTCTGTTATTGATTTATAAATTAAATTTTTATAAAAGGTATATATATAAACAATGAATATAAGCTATATATACTATGTAGATATAGATATATACTATATTTCAAATAATTCTTCAGTCTATTGCTTGCTGTTTATATTCAGATGTAATGAAATTGATTTGATCTTTGCTATTATAGTTTTTACCTTTATTGTTGTGCTTAAAAAAACCAATATTACTCTCATCTCATAACCAAATGTTTTATTATATTTGTTTATAGCTTTAATTTCTTTTTCCCCTTCTTCCGCCTCACCGCTTCCCTCCCCTCGCCACTCCAGTTCAAGCCGTTGTTTTTCAGTCACGTTGTGTAGGACACAGCTCCCTGGCTCATGCTGGTATTGTGAGCCTTGCACTCCCCTGGCTGAGGCAGTTGGTCGCCGGTCATCAGTTGGCCGCTCACTGCAGCTCACGGCAGCCTATGGCAGCCCACGACGACCTCCAGCTGCTCGCTGCAGTCCAGCTCCAGGGAGAGCCGTTGTTCACAATCTTAGCTGTAGAGGTCACAGCTCACTGTCCCATGTGGGAATCGAACCGGCGACCTCGGCATTAGGAACACAGCACTCCAACCACCTGAGCCACTGGGCCGGCCCTTTAAATTTTTTTTAACTTTTAATCCTCTAATCCATTTGGAATTCAATTTTTTTTTGTCAATTGAACTTTATTTTTGAATTGCTTTAATATATTTTGTAATGCTTATATTAATACTTTTATAATACTTAAACACATTTAAAATGGTCTTAACAGCATTTATTTGAAACCTATTCTTTCCCCCAGATTAGATATGCTGTTTTTTATCATCTTGTGATAAATTCTTATGAACGTTTAGATCAGTTTCTAGATTTCCTATTCTGTTTCATCAAGCAGTCTGTCTCCTCTTATGACTGTTTCATATTGTTTTAATTACTGAAACTTTATCAGGCAACAGTTGATCCAAAAGAGCATATTTAGAAGGATAAATCACCCATTCTCCTAACCTCTTACTGTTTTTCACATTTCCCCCAAGTATTTCTGGAAAGTGAAAAGCATGACAGATATTGAGTAATAGCACAGGCTTCATTTTCATGGTACAGGAGTCACTTCTCAGCTCCCCAGTGACCAGCAGGGTGACTCAGCAAATTTATTCACTACTCCATGACCCAGTTTCCTTATCTGGAAATTGGGGATAATAATAGTCCCTACCTAAAAGTTTGTTACAATGATGATGATTATTATGATGTGTGGAACCAATGACTAGCACACATGAGCACTCAATAAAAAGTTAGTTTTGCTATTTTTATTTTATTATTCAATTTAATTTTAGAATTATTTTGTTAAAGCCCAAAAGAAAAATCGTTAGGATTTTTATTATTGAGTCTTCTCTTTTATTAGGTTGGTGCAAAAGTAATTGCAATTTAAAAGGTTAAAACTAATTACAAAAACTAGAATTACTTTTGCACCAACCTAATAGAACATAACAGGACTCTCCAATTACTTGTTTTCTTATATTTCTCTTTTATGTCTTCTTATTGTTTGTGTATAATGTATATAATCTTACACATATTTATATATCTTGCACAATTATATTCACATGTACACTCTTAGAAATAATGCTGAAAGGAAATGTGTAGACATGTTTAAAACCATTATCTCTGAGTACGAGACGTAATACTCAGACATACTCACAATTTCTTTACTGAATGTTACTTATATTCAGAAATACATGATTTTAAAATGACTCTGGTGCCCTAACATTCTGCTACTTTGTACTTCAGACCTGAGGGCAGCACATGTTAGCTATTATGCACTACATATTACACAAGTATATCAGCAAATAGTTTTTAGTTTAAAATGTATTCTCAATTAGGGAAGTTGATTTCAGGAGAATTGGACAGAATCTTGAAGAAAAACACTTTCAAGTGGATGACTAAAGGGACTTCCTAAAAATGCAAGTTGTGGTCTCTGTGAAATCACCTTTTTTTTTTTCCCCTCCACAATCGTCATTCCTTCCTAAGTCTCCATTTCTTTGAAATACTTCAAAATATCAGGAATTGATCTCAGAAGATAACCTGTCATAAATATTTACAGGACTAGAGAATTTCAGCAAATGAAGTTCGTGTTTAAATTCTTACCAGCCCCAGGTGAAAGCATCTAGATTTTTAGGTTTTAGAAGACCTAGGGCCATGGACAAAAAAGTTGACATTTATTTAAATAGGAGGAAAAAAGGAGAACACTACCTACAGGTTGGCCTTTTTCTTAAGCTTTTATAATGTTAGAAGGTGAGGGGTGTTATCGACACACCAGAGAATGAAAGCCAACACACAGGGGAAGTAATGAGAACATAACCTACAGATCAGAATTTCCTCATACACTCTCACTATGTTAAAGCCAAAGCATTTGTTTCAGATTTCAGGGAGTGAAGTCCAAAATAAGAGGAAGGCAACACATCACCACAAGAACATTTGTGATCAAGGTGAAGACTTTCTAACCAAAGTCATGGACCGCCGGCCCAAGGCCAAGCCCCAGCTCCCATCTACTGCACTAGCTAATTCGTGCCTTTCCTATTGCAACTTCCGCTGCCTGCTTGCTGTGCTCCTGGTAGCCACATGTGGATGGTCCATAGAGACCGTTCCCATGAAGCCTGTCAGACACCATTGTTGACCAGTACTGACATGCAGTATACCCTGGAGTTTGAAGCTGCATGATAAAATGTTGCTTTCTATGACCAAAGGAAGTTGTTTCCTTTTGATACAGGGCAAAGATCTGTTGAATATATCGAAACAGCACATAGAGAGAAGATAATTTATCTGGTTAAACAAGGGAAGGAGTGTTTTGCTTCAGAGAAATCTCTAAGACAGGAAGTTCCCTCTGATAACAGAAATTCAAGAGACACAGCAGAAGCAGCTACTTGACAACACAGATAGCAAAAGGCTTATTAAGCAGGTGTGGAAGTTGAATTTTTGACTGCTCCATAAGGGAAATACGATGCAGAAAAAAATCCATGGAGATCAAGTCGTTTTACACTAGCAAGGACCCTTGACTTCTACCTCTGTGTTGATAGATTCACAAGGAAAGTAGTTATAGACATATTATTATCAATTACTATTTATTCATTTATTTATTTATTGGTGTATAACAAACTACTCTAAAATATAGCTTAAATTGAAAAATAAATAAAATATAGTTTCAATAAGTGTTTGTTATTTCACCCTATTTCTGAGGGTCAGGAATCTAAGTGCATTAGCTGGGTGGTTCCACTTCTGGGTCTTTCATGAAGTTGTGGTCAGCCTGTTGCCCAGAAGGAACTGAGAGATTTGCCTGCAGGGCAGCTCATGTGGCAATGGGCAGGAGGCTTTGGAACCTCTCCATGTGGAGCACTCTATGGCAGTGCTCACCACATGGCTGCTCAGAGTGAGAGAGGCCAAGATGCCAGCCACATGCCTTTTGTGTTCTAATCATGAAAGTGGCTTATTTTATATTTCATCGGTTAACTAGACCTACTTGGTAGAATTGGGTAGAAGACCATACAAAAGTGTGATTGATAGGAGGCAGAGATCATTGGAGGCCATCTTGGATGCTGGCTGCCACACCTCCTAAAGGTGATTTTACGGGAGCCTCACAATTTCCAGCTCATTCTTTTGTTTAAACTACTCAAGTCTTGTTCCTACTTGAACCTTGTTAAAATGTGGAGAGATCTAAGTGTATTTTATAGAAAGAATCGACTAAACATTTTCCATTATTTTCTTTTGGAGAGGACATGTGTGTGTGTGTGTGTGTGTGTGTGTGTGTGTGTGTGTGTGTGAGAGAGAGAGAGAGAGAGAGAGAGAGAGAGAGAGAGAGAGAGAGAGAGAATATAAAAATCAAATTTTTCAGATCAAAAAACTGTTTTCTTCCAGTTGAACATATAACTTCAACATAACTCTTCTTCCTCAACTCCCAAATCAAAGACCTCTGCTAAATCTGAGCAAAACAAGGACTGTTTTAAACTTTGGAATATAGGAGTAAAAAGGAATGGAGAGAACAATAGCTTTCTTGCTTGGTTTTAATTTTTGATTTCTCAAAGACAGAGAGCAATATATGAATCCAAAGTCTTAGACCTATATAGATGATACTAGGATAAGTAGAAGCCAATTATCAAGGCTAACTGCTTCAGTAAAATCAAGAACAGCCAAGTAACCACCTGAAAATAGAAACATTTTTTTCCCACCTATTATGGAATCATAAAAGATCTGAATGAACTCACTGTCATGCGACTATAAAACAAAACTGAGATTTTTCTTGTTAAATATGATGAAAGGAAGAGGGACCCAGGGTGAACGGTGAAGTAGAGACATACAAAGCTAGTCTTATAATGAAGTGAAGTTTCTGGCTATGTATTAGATTTGATTAGAATTTTCTGGGTTAATACACTTATCCTTCAGTTTTCTTTATTTTTTAGATGTGGAGATTCTTTTATAAGCCATCAAAACGTTTATATGTGTAAGATTTTTTAAAGTTTGGGTGTTTTGTTCGTTTGTTTTTTCAAGAAACCCTTACTCCTTGAGAAAGTAAAGCAGCAAGTCTTACTAGTGAACAAATTCCATGGGTTGTAACAACCAGGTAAGAGGTAAGAAAGTGCTAGAAGTGGGGAAGGGTGCACATGGCGAGGTGAAGGTGAACTAAAAGCAGATGTGACAGAGAAAAAGAAATTTGCAACTTGTACCCTCCGCTGCTTTCTAAAATGGGTGCAGTCTTTCTAGCTGCCTAGCATCTTGGTGGATTTGGGGTGTGCCCATATGGGGATAGCCACTGAGGAGAAGTGAAAGGCTCCTGGGCACCTCTGGAAGGGGAGGGGTAGTGATGAGCAGGAATGTACAAATGTTTAGATAGGTGTACCACATTTTAGAACTGTTTGGATTTCTTGTACAAAATGGAGGGGCTGAGTTCTGGGCTGATGCTGAGCAAAACAGAGATGGGACTCTTGGGCACAGAAGCCTGAGACAGAAGGGACCTTGAGATAATGAGCCCAGGAATTAGTATACATCATAGGGAGGGTTCTGGGTTGTCATATGGCTGTGGAATTGGTAGTGAGACTGAATTAATTATTCCTAGTTCTCCAAGGTACACTGAAGACCAGCTAACCTTGGTTTTGGAAATTCAGTGAGATTTTTGACATTATCAAAGCTCATTTTGGTTTGGGTGCAGAGCTAAGATATCCTCTCCATGTCTACAAAACCCACACGGCAAACACACAAACAAGCACCTGCACACACACACACACATACACACACACACACACGAACACACCCCACAAACATGTCTTCTTTTCCAGCAGCATCAATCTGTTGTTCCCATTTCAGATGAACAAGTTTGGCCAATTTTCATCTTTTCTTTCATATCATTGAATGTCACAGGTGATGTTCTGTTTCCATAAAGAATTGTCTTCTGTTGGTTCTGGGGCACCTGGTTTAGGAAAGTCACTCCACGGGGTGAACTTGTTTTTAGTAGGTGCAGCCTGAGGGCAAATTATACTTAGGGGGCACTGTCAAAGGCCTTCAGGCCCAGGCAGAGATCCTCAAAGGGGCTGGGCTGTTGTCACTCCTTGGCTCACCCAGTCTGTCCATCCCAGTTGGGTGCGTCAGCAGGAGTCTCTGAATTCCATTACGCAGAGCCCTTACAGATACAAGGATTATTAAAGAGGAAATTCCTGAAGCGACCCATGGCTGGTGAGGATACTGTTTTTCTTCTAATGTTACCTTCTTTGTTAGCAAAACTGGTGAGCCCTGACAGATGTTGGCCTCCCTGAACTTCACCAAATGTCTTGAACCATTGACAGAAACATTGGAAATGCCATTTATTATTTTAATGACTACCAAACACGTAAGTGCCAATGCTGAGAGACTTTTTGAAAGATAAATTTCACAGCAGAGTTGGCCCAAGTTTTTAAATACTGTTGTCTTAGCACTGTGATGATAAAGGATCTCAAGAGATCTAGAGTTAGGGTAGAACCCTAGCTCAACCATGCCAGGAAGATTGTTAAGATTTCACTCTTGAATAAAGATGACTTCGTAGTCTCTCAGTAAGCTACCCTATTTTGTTTTTAATTTTGAGATTGTTGCAGATATCTAATTTAAACTCAAAATTTTTAGATTTGTGCAATGTTACATTCCACTTCCCCACCTTTTTTCATAAAGTGCAAGTTCCTTGAGGTCAGGAATGAATCTTACATTTCTCTTATAGCTCACATAGTACCTGAGACAATGTTGAAAATATTCAACAGTACTGTTTGGTTTATTGTTTAAGTGTTCTCTAGTAGTGGAGGAATGACCTCATGTAAAAGCATACTTCGTGTAAAGATTGTAGAGTATGTAATTGGATTCTGCTGTAGAGTTTCATCTTTTATGTAGGTGACCACGGGTAAGGAGAAGAGGTGATTTGGCTTTCTAGGTCTTGATGTAAATATGAAGGAAAATATATTTTGAAATTTTGTTGTTGTTGTTGTTTTAAGCACAATTGTCATGGGGAGACTACTTTGAGTATATGATAGGACAGAAGGTCACCACTACTCATTAGTGTGGCTGACCCAGGCATAACTTTTTATTTAATATTGATAACAATACCTTTTACATAAGGGATTTAGAGATGTAGGTAATTTTCTGACAGTCACACTGCTAATAAGAGGAAAAACAGGTTTTGTCTAGAGGTCAGCTCTTTCTACCATATTAGAGAGTTTTCTGGCAGATGGAACATTCTGATTATTTGAAAGTCATCAATATCTTTGGAAAAGAGATCACATGATTCAAGTAGTTTATCCAGAATTCTAATAATTGCAATATATGTCCACAAATCTGTATTATAACCATCCAAGACAGGCTATCTGGTGGCATGTGGAAAGAGTTCAGTTGTTGAGGCTTTGAGTTCTGGCTTTACCTGGTTCTGGCTGTTACTTTGGGGAATGGAAGCCTCTCTGAGCTTCCATTATATGCCTTGAGGTAAAGGGAGAGCATGTGCAAAATCCTTGCACACACAGAGTCTAGAACACATAGAATGGAATATTACTCAGCCATAAAAAAGTGAAATCTTACCATTTGCGACAACATGGATGGACTTGAAGGGAATTATACTAAGTGAAATAAGTCAGACAGAGAAAGACAAATACCATATGATCTCACTTTTATGTGGAAACTAAAGTATGAAAGAAATGAACAAATAGACTCACAGATACAGAGAACAGACTGATGGTTACCAGAGGGGAGGGCATTTGGGAAGCTGGGTGAAAAAGGGGAAGAGATTAAGAAGTACAAATTGGTAGTTACAAATTAGTCACGGGGATGTAAAGTACAGCATGCGGAATATAGTCGATAATTTTGTAATAACTATGTATGGTATCAGAAGGGTACTAGACTAATTAGGAGGATCACTGCATAAATTATATAAATGTCTAACCACTATGCTATACACCTGAAGCTAATATAAAATAATGTTGAATGTCAACTGTAACTGAAAAAAATAAATAATTTTTAAAAAGCATGTATCATAGTTTTCAAACTATTGACATTGAGGCATCAGCAGTAAAACTTGCTGCAAAGATGTGTACTGTTCCCTTATAGCTGCCCCTTTCAGGAAGTTACAGCTGGCAACCCACTCTCAGGATACTAAATGATCTGCCACCTAGATGGAATCAGGGAGGTTTTGTTGAGAAATTCACCCACAAGAAAGGTAAAATATGGTTAAGATGAAATGTGCATCTATGGAGATAATGTCACAATTGGGAGTACAGCTTCATCAGAGATCTTTTGAATAGAGAATGTGGTGGAAACTGAAGTTGACATTAGTTAACAGTACAGTTTATCAGTTTCAGTTTATCAGTTACGTGGTTCCTGTGTCTTAACAGATAAGGAAAATGGGAGGATTTTAAACAGGGGCATTTACATTGCATAGAGCTATTAGAGACATTGGTTTCGAGAGTTGATAAACTCTTTCAGTAGCAAGTTGAGGAAGAAAGAGCTCAAGTAGGATTTGCTAATGGTAAGTGTCTTTGGGGTGTTTTTTCAAAATACTTTTATCTCAAAGGGCATGAAAATTTAAAACAAAAAATTTAGGTTAAAAATAACTGCTATCGACTTTTGGTTTATGAAAAAATAGTATTACCAATGGGAAAACCAAGTTACAAACTGAAGAAGTTCCTTGAAGCCTTGCTTGTCTGGAGCTTTGGCCTCAGGTATTGGAAAATGTCTGATGGAGGGTGGGGAAGTTTGGGGCAATGCAGAATATAGACAGAGGGTTCATATTCCAGAATCATTCTTTTTAGAATCCACTAAAATCCAGAAGTAGAATCTCATCTACTCAGATGATGGAGAAGGGAAGAGAATTAGGAATAAGGAGCTTCTGGACAAAGGGGTGAGGGAGAGGTGTGTGGTGTGAGGAGAAAATATAAGGTGGAAAATGAGAGCGATGGATATGAGGAGGTGGGTTGGTGAGGGCCATTCTTTTTGGGGAGTGGGTGGAGAAGTAGTGGGTAGTGATTTAATTTCACATTTGTCATATGTAACTGCTTTGAACCTCAGGTTGATGGCTCCATTCTTTTTCTCTTTGAAGGCAGCTCAACAGTAGAATTAGTGATGGCAGAGCAGGCCACCAAAGCCCCACCCACTGAGTGTCAGTTTTTCCTTGTAATTTCCTCCAGGAGCAGATAAATGGCGGACGGGAGAGTATGTGCTTTCCTCTAGCTGTAGCAGTTTTGTTGTTGTTGTTGTTGTTGTTGTTGTTGTTGTTGTTGTTTTAACTAGCTCTGGAGGCCAAACTATTCATGTGTAATTACCCCCCCCACACACACACACACACACCTCAATAGAAATACTGTTATCTGATATGCTGTGTAGAGTATTGGAGACAGAAAGTTCTGGAGCTATGCAGAGCTGCAATTACTTCCTCCTTTCACACTTATCATGTGTAACTCTAGGCAACTCATTTAACCTCTTCAAGTCTAGTATTCCTTACCTATAAACCCAGAATATTACTATCAATACCAAACTCAGAGAAAGGTTTTTAAAGACTAAATGGATGTAAAGTACTTAGCACAACACTGAGCTGGCAGCAAACACTTAGTAATGTCAGGCCTCATTGTCATTATTTTTTTCCTGTCTTGCTCTGGGAACTCTTACCTCTGTGCCCTGCAGACAGGCTGTATGGCTGCTGGCTTGAACTGGACAGAATCCCCAGCAGGATAATCAGCTTCTCTCTGTTCTTGAACATGTAGTTTAGAGGAGGACTTTGGTCCTAACATAGTTTCCTAACTGGATGCCTCTGTGTTTGGAGATGTGGACCAATAGTTCAATCGGATCATCAGAAGTGTCATTGGTTTTCAGATTCCTGCTTTTCTAGGAGGGGGACTCTTACATCTAGGTCCTTCAAGATATTTGTGCTATGATGTCTCTGCTCACCCCTTCCCACTTCCCAGTTTTCTGTGGGTGCAAAAGAGAGGCTCTCCAAAGATTTGTGTGACACTTGATATCCAAGAGAAAAATTGATATCCAAGGGAAAATTCACTCTACTGAGTGGTACACGGTGCAGGAGTCTCCCAGCAGTGGTGACACCAAGATTGTGTGAGTCTACACACGTGTGTGCATGGAGTAGGGTCCTAGTTCAAGGTGGAGGGAAAGAGAGGTCCCTGTGGTGTGGAACAAAACCCTAACCACAACCAAGTCCATTCTCAGAAAGAGAAGGGGCAAGGGTTAGATGGGTTGAGTGGATTATACACAGAGGCCTTTCATTTAAAAATATATTACTGTGGTAAAAACCCTTAACATGAGGTCTATCATCTTAACAAATCTTGCAAGTGTGTATTGTTAACTCTAGGCACATTTTGTACAACAGATCTCTAGAAATTGTTCATTTTGTTTAACTGATACTTTATGTTGATTACCTCCTCATTTCCCTCTGGTTCCCAGCTCCTGGAAACCATTCTACTCTTTGATTCTATGTATTTGACTATTTTAGATACCTCATTTATGTGGAATTATGCAGTGACTGGCTTATTTCACTTAGCGTAACATCCTTAAGGTTCCAGCTGAATAGTATTCCCATGTATGTGTGTACTACACCTTCTTTATCCATTCATCTCTCAAGGAACACGTAGGTTGTTTCTACATCTTCGCTGTTGTGACTAGCGCTGCAATGAACATGGGGGAGCTGATATCGCTCTGAGATCCTGATTTCAGTTCTTTGGGATGAATAGTCAGAAATAGGATTGCTGGATCATATAATATTTCTGCTTTTAACTTTTTTCATAAACCTACATCATGTTTTCCATAACAACTGTACCATTTTAAATCCCCACTAACAGTGTACAAGGGTTCCGATTTCTCCGCATCCTTGCCAACACTTGCTACTTTTGTTTCTTTGATAACTGCCATTCTGACAGGAGTGAGGTCATATCTCATTGTGGTTTTGGTTTACATTTCCCTGATGATTAGTAATGATGAGCATCTTTTCATAAACCTGTTGTCCATTTGTATGTCTTCTTTGGAGAAATGTTTATTAATAATAATAATAATAATAACAATAATGCCCCAATTTAAAAAATGGGCTCTTATTATTATTGCTACTGAGTTGTAAGAGTTCTTTATGTATTTTAGAAATTAAATCCCTTCTCATATATATGATTTATAAATATTTTCTTCCATTCCATAAGTTGCATTTTTGCTCTGTTGATTGTTTCCTTTGCTGTGTATCAACTTTTTAATATGATGTAATCCTACTGTCTTTTTTTTTGCTTTTTGTCTATTTTTCTATGCGTTTGGTGTCATATCCATGAAATCATTGCCAAGACTTATGTCATGAAGCTTTTCCCTTTTGTTTTTCCCTTATATTTTCTTTTAGGACTGGGCTCAGACACAGGGGAGAATGGAAAAATGGGGGGTGATGAAGGGGATCTGAGCAAGGGGTTAGGGGGCTCCAGCTTGTCTGAGACAAAATTGTCTTTAACACACTTGGAATAACAGCAGTACAGCAACAACAATTATTCACTGAGCGTGTTCTATATGCTAGACCCCGAGCTAAGTTCCCTCCATACAAAATATCCTGTTGTTATGATAATTCTGTGAAGTAGGGGTGAAATCCAGGCCTGGCTGACTCAGATCCTGTGCATACAACTACTGTTCCATGCTAACGCTGGTGAGAGCTTTGGCTCATGGAAGCAAGACTGAATATGAGCTGGCTCAGTGGGATTGGCTCTGGAGACGCGTGTGGTTGAAAGGGGTCAGCGTGCTGATGGAAAAACACAGGATAAAGATGGTGTCCACTAGAATGTAACTGAGATTTAGACAGGAGTTTACAGCATATTCCCAAGGTGCGTGGATAACTTTCAACTTCACCCACAGAACCTAATCGAGACAACTTCCTTCAACACTATTTAAGTGGATGTCAGGTGCCTGTTTGAACTCACTCTAAGCTGGAATTAAGACTTCCATACACCTTTCTCTCAGAAGCCTTGTAGTCAAAATGATGACGGGCCTGTATGCTGGAGCCTCCACCCTCTTGGCCCCACTGCACCCAGCCAAGTCTCCCAGGATGGGGGCTTATCCCTGAGGGAAGAGAATGGGATGCTGGCTATGCATCTGAGGTTCCTGGTTGCTCTCCACGCTTCTCATTCTCTCTGCCCACCCCCAAGGACCAATCATCACTTTCTACATAGAGAAAGCCTTTTTCCCCCGGGGTCCTCAATTGGTCAAAAAATAGCAGCTACCCTGTGTTGGAAGCTTGGCTTACTATACACTGGTGTCTGAATATCTTCAATTCACTGTCTGAGCAGTAACCTTAAACTCTAAGGAAAATCAGAATCTCTTGACTCCCAACTTTCAAGAGGGACAAGTTTCCTTGGGTTTCACTCTATAGGACTGGCAAGCATAGAGGTAAAGACAGAGACTTCAGTTGTGAATTCTCTCATCTTTTTCCACTTCTTAAGCAGGACTCTGATTCCTTCGGGACTGGAATGTTCAAAATTGTTTTATCTTCATTTCAATGCATTTTGAGCACTGTTTCCTGAATATTTAAGCATCTCTGCCACCCAACCCAAGTTTCTGTTAGATCACTGCTGACATAAATACCAACTTTTAAAAGACATCAGAGAAATTACTTGTTAGGAGAACTTCCTAGTAAACTAGGTCCAATGCAAAGTGATAAATCTTTTGAAAATGTGGTCTGTATTAAACTTCATAAAACTAAGACACTCTTAAATCATGGAGACTAAACATATGACCTTAACCTTAGAATGGATTTGGCTGTCATTAAGGAGTAGTTAAGCAAGTTAGAAGTTTAATTCAAACATTACTCCTTTGGTTCTTCCTTTTGCTCTGTCCTTTCGTATACGCTTATTGCCACTTTAATTCTACCCTACCCTACCTTTTAAAAAATCTGTTGGAGATGGTTTGTGCCTCTAACCTCTGGCTCAAGTCCAGGGCTAATACACCCATCTCCAATTTCTATTTCCATCTTTAAAATGAAAGCATCCTTAAATCTAACTTTCCTGTAAACAAAAGAATTCAATTCAGTAAAAGTATATTTGGAGAGGAAATGAATCATTATTCTTACGCAAAAATAGACCATTCATTTGTCCATTGAGAAGGTAGTTATTGAGGACCTCCCCTGGGGATAGATAAGTGAACGAAACAGAAAATATATGTGACATGTAAGTCATATGTTTTATAGCTGGAAGGCTATAAAAGCCATGGAAAAATTAGAGCAGGGTAAAGGAATGTTGGAGTGTAGGTTTAGATGATGAGTGCCGACCTCATTAAGCAGAGGGTGAGGGAATGAGCCAGACAGCTGCCACACAGATGGAAGAAAAGAATCCCAGAGAGAGGAAACAGCTGGTGCAAACGCTTTGAGGTGGGGGCCAGCTTGGGGTGTTCAGGGAAGACGGAGGAGTAAATAGTGCATGGTGTGAAATAAGGGTGTGGGGCATAGAAGGACCTAAATAAGCAGTGTGAGGGGTGGCTGACCATGAGGGCCTTTTTTGTCCATCACAAGGAATTTGGGTTTCACTGAGTAAAAGGGGAGGTTTGACAAGAGGAGTGATTAAAAGGATCATGCAGCTTTTTGCTTTGAAAATAGATTATAGGGGGCAAGGGAAGGACGAAAGAGACAAATTGAGAGGCAAGAGATGTTGGTGGCCTGGATCACCAGTGAGGGCCATGACAAGTGGCCATATGGTCGAGGTCTAAATATACTTGGAAAGTAGATTCAGAGGGGCGTGCTGATGGATTGGATGAAATGCACTGGAGAAAAAGAGGTATAAGAATACCTTTGTGGGTTTTGATCTGTGTAGCTGTAAAGATGGAGTTGCCATCGGCTAACATGATAAGGGCTGTTGGATGAAGAAGTTTTGGTTGAAAGAACAGTAATTTTGAGAAGTCTAGGATACAGACAAGTGGAAGTGTCAAGTTGGCAGGTGAATATCTGAGTCTGAAGTTCAAAGGCAAAGTCTGGGCAGCAGGTTTAACTCTGAGGTGAAACCAGCATGTGGATGATGTTTAAAACCAGGAAACAGAATGGCATCATGTGAGTAATGAATTTCAATAGAAATGAAAAGCGGTTCAAGGACTGAACAATTAGGTGGTGGGGGGAAGTGGAGATGTAACGGAGAGGTCAGTGGGGTCCTGAAAAAGATGGAGGAGAAATTGCTCACCTGGGACAGGGGCTGTTCAGAGTTAAAGATAAGGTCAAGACTGAGGACTGACATTGGTTTTAGCAGTGACATGGAGGTAATTGGTGACACTGACAGTAGCCTAATGCCATTACAATCTTGAGTTATTAACGAAATTAAAATTTAAAGAAACAAATAATGCAGTGTTTCCAAAGTAGGTTCAGATTCTATAAGATTGTTTGCAAAACAATCAAGACAAGAAAGATAAACAAGCAGAGTAGGGATCCCAAATTAAAAACTTATTTAAGTTCATGCTGAATTCTCAACCTTTCTGCAGTGTTTTGCATAGAAAGATACAAATTTGTCTGTCAGGGAAAGATGGCTACCTTTCCCCAGGGAAGTTTTACAGTGAAAACAAGTTGCTCTTTGGTACCCTCATAGCCTATCTACCTGTAGTCTTGAAAATTTCATCATTATCTGGTGAATGAAATTAGGTAATTACATTCACTCACGTAATCACCACCCCAAACAACATAGAAACATTTCTTCTTCCCAGAAAGTTTCTATCTACCCCTTTCAAATCAAATTCCCACAATCCCAAACATATACTTTATGGTTTCCAGCTTGATAAATTCATTAGCTTGTCATTGGACTTCCTATAAATGTAATATACAATACATACTTTCTGTGTTTGCTTTCCTTCGCTTAGCATAAGTTTTTGGAGAAAAGATTTATTGTTGTCTATTTTGCAACAAACTTAAACTTACACAGAATGTGACATTTTTGGTGATTCATCGTTGTAGTATATCAGTAATTCCATCCTTTTTATTGCTGAGTAGCTCTCACTGCCTTTTCTTTATGCACTCCCCTGTTGAGAGAATTGTGGATTGTTTGGAATTATGAATATGGCACTTATGAACATTCTTTTACACGTGTTTTGTGGACATGTGCTTTTCATTCTCTTGGATAAATACTAGAAGTGGAATTGTTATACCACAGAGTAGATGTTGTTTAACTGTTTTGTTTGACAATTTACCTAGATGTAAATGTACCTGCAATAAAATGAACACATTTGAAGCATAAAGTTCAGTAAGTTTTGACAAATGTATACCCTATTAAACCATCTTCTCACTGAAGATACCATCCCATAAATTTCTCTCATGTTTCTTTATAGTTAATTGACACCCCCCCCCCATCAGCTGCCCCAGGTGATCACTCAGTAGCTTTACAGTTTTAGAACATTATATAAATGGGATCATAGAGTGTGCACTCTTCTACACCTGACTTTCTTCACTTGGGATAATGTTTCTAAAATTCATTCATGTTGTATGAATCAGTAGTTCCTTCTTTTTTATTGCTCAGTAGCATTCTATCGTATGACTATAAAACAGTTTATCCATTGATGTGCTGATGGTCATCAAGCTTCTGTGAACATTCATTCAAGTGTTTGTGGGCATATGTTTTATTTCTTTTGGGTAAATCCTTAGGAAAAGACTTCCTGGGTCACGCAGTATTTATCAGAAACTGCCAACTATTTGACAAAGTCATTTATCACTTTATACTCCAACCAGCGACGTATGATTCTTGTTGTACCACACCCTTACAACACTTGGTATTGTCAGTCTATATAATTTTAGCTAAAAAGTGGAATCTCACTGTGGTTTTAATTATTTACATTTCTCTCATGACTAATAACTTTGAGCATCTTTCTCATGTGTTGGTTGGCTATTGATATACTTGCTTTTGTGAAATCTCAGTTCAAGTCTTTTTCTCATTTTTTGATTGGGCTATTTTGTCTTCTTTATATTGACTTGTAAGAGTTATTTATTAATTATATATACAGGCCTTTCATCGGATGTATAAATTGTAAGGATTTTGTCAGAATCTGTAGCTTGGTCTATTCAAATTTTAATGATATCTTTTGAAGAACAGAAGTTGTTAATTTTAATGAAGTCCAAGTTGTTTATTATTTTTTCATGGATAGTGTTTTTGTATCCAGACTAAGAAATATTTGTCCTCCAAGTTGTGAAGATTTTCCACTATGTAATTTTCTACATATACAGTCCATTTTGATTTTCTTTTATGTATATAATGAGATAAAGATATTTGACAGTTTTTCCATCACCATTTGTTGAAAACACTATGCTTTCCCCATAGACTTATGTTTGTACTATTATAAAAATCAATTTCCTGGCTATGTTTGAGTCTATTTCTAGATTGTCTTCTGATCCTTTGATCTATATGTCTATCTTTATGTAAAAACCACCTTGTTTTCATTATTGTAAATTTATATTAAGTCTTCAAGTCAGGTTGTATAAGCTCTCCAAGTTTGTTCTTATTTTTTAAAAAATGTTTTGGCTATTCTAAGTTCTTTAATTTTCCTTTTTTCTTTCTTTTTTTAAAATTTATTGGGGTGACAACTGTTAGTAAAATTACATAGATTTCAGGTGTACAATTCTGTATTACATCATCTATAAATCCCATTGTGTGTTCACCACCCAGAGTCAGTTCTCCTTCCATCACCATATATTTGATCCCCCTTACCCTCGTCTCCCACCCCCCAACTCCCTTGCCCTCTGGTAACCACTAAACTATTGTCTGTGTCTATGAGTTTTTGTTTCTCATTTGTTTGTCTTGTTCTTTTGTTGTTTTTGGTCTATATACCACATATCAGTGAAATCATAAGGTTCTCTGCTTTCTCTGTCTGACTTATTTCACTTAGCATCATACTCTCAAGATCCATCCATGTTGTCACAAGTGTTCCTATATCATCTTTTCTTACTGCCGAATAGTATTCCATTGTGTATATATACCACAACTTCTTTATTCATTCATCTATTGAAGGACATTTTGGTTGTTTCATGTCTTGGCCACCGTAAACAAAGCTGCAATGAACATTGGAGAACACGTGTCTTTATGTATAAATGTTTTCAAATTTTGGGGGTAGATACCCAGGAGAGGGATTGCTGGGTCATACGGTAATTCTATTTGTAATTTTTTGAGGAACCTCCACACTGCCTTCCATAGCGGCTGCACCAGTCTGCATTCCCACCAGCAGTATATGAGGGTTCCTTTTTCTCCACAGGCTCTCCAACACTTGTTACTATTTGTCTTCTGGATGATAGCCGTTCTGACTGGGGTGAGGTGATAGCTCATTGTGGTTTTTATTTGCATTTCTCTGATGATTAGTGATGTTGAGCATTTTTTCATATGTCTATTTGCCGTTTGTATGTCCTCTTTGGAGAAATGTCTCTTCAGGTCCTCTGCCCATTTTTCAATTGGGTTGTTTCTTTTTCTGTTGTTGAGCTTCATGAGTTCTTTGTATATTTTGGATATTAGCCCCTTATCGGAGGCACTGTTTGCAAAAATCTTCTCCCATTCAGTTGGTTGCCTCTTTATTTTGTCGATGGTTTCTTTTGCTGTGCAGAAGCTTCTAAGTTTCATATAGTCCCATTCATTTTTTTTAGCTTTTACTTCCATTGCCTTTGGAGTCAAATTCATAAAATGCTCTTTGAACCCAAGGTCCATAAGTTTAGTACCTATGTTTTCTTCTATGCAGTTTATTGTTTCAGGTCTTATGCTTAAGTCTTTGATCCATTTTGAATTAATTTTGGTACATGGTGACAGATAGCAGTCCACTTTCATTCTTTTGCAAGTGGCTATCCAATTCTCCCAGCACGATTTATTGAAGAGGCTGTCTTTCCTCCATTGTATGTTTTTAGTTCCTTTGTCAAAAATTATCTGTTCATATTTATGTGGTTTTATTTCTGGGCTCTCAATTCTATTCCATTGGTCTATGTGTCTGTTTTTCTGCCAATACCATGCTGTTTTGATTATTGTAGCCCTGTAGTACAAGCTAAAGTCAGGGAGTGCGATACCTCCAGTATTGTTCTTTTTTTCTTAAAATTGCTTTGGCTATTCGGGGTCTTTTGTGGTTCCAAACAAATCTGATGATTGTTTTGTTCTATTTCTTTAAAAAATGCCATTGGGATTTTGATGGGGATTGCATTAAATCTGTGTATTGCTTTGGGTAATCTGGCCTTTTTAACTATGTTGATTCTTCCAATCCATGAGCACAGAATGTCTTTCCATTTCTTTGTGTCTTCTTCAATTTCTTTCATAAATGTCTTATAGTTTTCAGCATATAAATCCTTCACATCCTTGGTTAAGTTTATTCCTAGGTATTTTATTCTTTTTGCTGCAATTGCAAAGGGAATTGTTTTTTTGTATTTCTTTTTCTGAGATTTCATTGTTAGTATATAGGAACGCAATGGACTTTTGTACGTTGATTTTGTAGCCAGCAACTTTACTGTATTCGTTGATTGTTTCTAATAGCTTTTTGGTGGAGTCTTTAGGGTTTTCTACATATAGCATCATGTCATCTGCAAAGAGTGATAATTTAACTTCTTCATTCCCAATTTGGATGCCTTTTATTTCTTTCTCTTGCCTGATTGCCCTGGCAAGGACTTCCAACACTATGCTGAAAAGCAGAGGTGATTGGGGACAGCCCTGTCGTGTTCCTGAACGTAGAGCAAACAGCTTCAGTTTTTCACTATTAATTATGAAATTAGCTGAGGGCTTGTCATATATGGCCTTTATTATGTTAAGGTATTTTCCTTCTATACCTATTTTATTAAGTGTTTTAATCATAAATGGATGTTGTATCTTGTCAAATGCTTTTTCTGCATCAATTGATATAATCCTATGATTTTTGTCCTTTATTTTGTTTATGTGATATATGGCATTGATGAATTTGCGGATGTTGAACCATCCTTGTGCTCTGGGGATGAACCCCACTTGGTCGTGATGAATAATCTTTCTAGTGCATTGTTGTATTCGATTTGCTAGAATTTTGTTTAGGATTTTTGCATCAGTATTCATCAAAGATATAGGTCTGTAGTTTTCTTTTTTTGTGTTGTTCTTACCAGGTTTTGTTATCAGGGTAATGTCGGCCTCATAAAATGAGTTAGGGAGTACTGACTCTTCTTCAATTTTTTCGAAGAGTTTGAGCAGAATTAGTATTAGATCCTCTTTGAAGGTTTGGTAGAATTCACTAGTGAAGCCATCTGGTCCCGGACTTTTGCCTTTGGGAAGGTATTGGATGACTGATTCAATTTCGTTACTGGTGATCGGTTTGTTTAGATTTTCCAGTTCTTCATGGTTCAGCCTTGGAAGGCTAGGCTATATGTTTCTAATAACTTGTCCATTTCTTCTAGGTTATTGAATTTGGTGGCATATAGTCTTTCATAGTATTGTTGCATGATCAACAGTTGGGCTGCAAATCTGTGTCTGGGGTCCACAGTTCTCAGAACAGCAAATATTCTGTTTAGATCTGACGCTGCTACTGTGCCACTTCTAGCATGGGCAGGTTGGGGCAGGGCGAGCGCTGGGAGGGTAGGGAGGGGGTGGCTTGTCTCAGTGCCTAAGCTCCCGTTCTCTGCTTGGCAGCGAGGGCTTAAACCACTGTTTTCAGCCTTCTTCCCTCAGTCTTTTCTCCGAGGTCTCTGCCCTGAGCATTGGGTTCAGCCGTGTTATATGCTGTCTCCTCCGCCCTGTGGGGCATAAGCGGAGCCCTAGCAGTCCGAGTTCTTCCCTCTCCCACAGCTGCGGTAGTTTCGGGATGCAGCGAGCTCAGAGCACTGAGATAGGTCTGCGTCCTGCGCCCTCTTGGCTCTGTCTCTGCACTTCTCCCTTCCCTCCTCCCCCGCTCATGCCTTTCTCCCACCGTTAGGTGAATTCAGTAGTGGGCCTCTTCGTCTTGCCTGCCTGCTGTGCAGGGAGTCCTTTGTGGAGTTATTGTTGTTTGATTCATTGTAAATTCCAGGGGAGCTTTACAGAGGCTCACCTCACGCCACCATTTTGATGACATCTCTCCAGTTCTTTAATTTTCCATGTAAATTTTAAAGTTCTCACAGAAATTATAGACGCTGATTCTAATGCTGAAACAATAAAGAACACATTGAGCCCCGAGACAAAAAAAAATGTATAGGAACTAAATAACGGATGACAAATGCAATAGATTCTGTGGAATTAGTGTAGGAGAGATTACATGGTTCATAAAATATTAGCCTCCAAGGGAACTTAGTGATAGTTCAGTCATTTCACATATGCAAACACTTAATGCTGGCCAGTTTTCATGTGGCCAGCACCTCCGTTTCTCCCTCCTGTCTGTCCTCAGCCCACAGAGCTCCTCTGACTTGCTGGATGCTAACTCTCTTGCTGGCCAAGGAGTTCCCATAGGACCTTTCAACGGTGACTTAGGCCTCACCTTATCCTGCGCTAGAACAGAAAAGACAGAATTTCAAGGGAGAGATGCAAAAACATGGTAGAAAGTACATTGCTCCTGTTTAGACACATGTGTAAGTACTGTATTTTCACACCCCCAAACTCCACCACCAAATAGGTTGTACTGGTTTATTTAACAAACAATTTTGAGCACCAACGTTGTGCGGGCACTGTTCCAGACACGAGAGATATGTCACTGGATAAAACTGACCACTGTATCTTTCCTTCTGGAGTTCATATTCTAGTGGGGGAAAACAGAACATAAACAATAAGCACATGCCCTAGAAAAAGACCAGAGCGGGGCAAGGACATAGAGAATGGGGGAGGGGACACTGCAATTTAAAATTGATTTATCAGATATTCACACAAATACTTAGCACGAATGTCTGTAGTAGTGCTATCACAATAGGTAAAAGCAAACCAAATGTCCCTTAAGGGATGACTGGGTAAACAAATCGTGGTACATACATACAGGGGAATATTATTCAATCTTTGAAAGGAATGAAGTAGTAATACATGTTTCAACATGGATGAACCTTGAGAACACTATACTAAGTGAAGGAAGCCAGACACAAAAGGCACTTACTGTGTGATTCCAATTACATGGAATTTTCAGAATAGGCAAATCCATAGATACAAAGCAGATTGGCAGTTGTTAAGAACTAGGGGAAGGAAGAAATGGGGGAGTGACTACTGATGGGTATGGGGTTTTATTTTAGGGTGATGAAAATATTTTGGAGCTAGATAAAGGTGGTAGTTGCACAACATGGTGAATGTACTAAATGCCACTGAATGGTCACTTTAAAACAGTTACATTTATGTTATGTGGATTTTTCACCTCAATAAAAAAAATAATCAACAGAGAAAAAAGAAAAGACAATTGGTAAGCGTCCTTGAGAAGATGCAATGGGAGCATTGACTTCGAGGAGGTGACAGGGGCCACTTTGTGGGTAACGGGAAGGACCAGTCCAGATGGGAGGAAGAGCACGTGCAGAGGGGGAATCTCCAAGTGCATTCAAGGAATGGCAGGAGGATACAGGATTGTGGAGGAGGAGTCAGAGAAGGTGATGGCCAGCTTCAGATTCCCAGGGCCCTCTCAGCTGCTGGAAGCATGTTGGCTTTTCCTTGGAGTGAGGTGGAAAGACATTGGAGACCTATATGATTTGACTTGGATTTTAACAGGATGTCTGGAGCCTGTGTATTAGGAATAACCTGAAGAGGGGTGCCGGTGGAAGCAGGGAGGACAATTAGAAGCTATTGCTAAAATCTAGACAAGGATGGTGGCAATGGAAGTAGAGAGAAGAGGTTGCAAGGAGGGTGTACTTCAAAAGTGCAACCGACCGGATGTCCTGATGGATTGCATGTCAGATATGTGAGGAAGAGAAGAGTCAGTCATGTGTAGAAAGATTTGGCGTGAGCCATTGGAGCGATGGAGTTGCCATCATTGAGATAAGGAAGCCTGTGGGAAAAGCTGCATTTTTTAGGCGTAAGGGAGGAGATCAGGAGTTTAGTTCTGGATACATAAAGACTTTGTTAATTCTAGTTTGTCCTTGAATATATACCAGTCTATTCTAGTTTTTGAAGGGAAAAGTTGCATACAGCCAAAAGGAAGATGAAGAGAAGGAGCTGAGCGTTGAGTTCTCCTAGAGTTTGGAGTATGGCAAAGAAGAATAAAAAACCAAGTGCTTTGCCCAAGGTGACACAGGGAATGGAGCTGGGCCCAGAGACTTCTCCTGAGGCACAGGCCACTCCACCTAATGGCACATGCCTCATATGTCATCACAGGCTCTACAAACATTTCATCAGTACAAATGGGCTGAAAGTGGCATCTAAAAATATTCTCTAATGAAATAGGGAAAAGATTTCCCCTTCTTCTTGTGAGAATTATTGAGGGAGAATCTGAGCCACTTAAATTTATGGGAGTTTAACAACAGACATTTCTTGTTTTTTTCTGTGGTTTATAGTAAGACTAGGCCAGCTCTGGATCGTGTCATCTTTATTATTATTTTATTATTATTTAGCTACAACACCAGCCAAGACAAATGAATAAGCCTCGCATGATGTCATGGAAGTTACGAAATATTTGGGCACCCTATTCCAAATGCTTGCAGCTAGCTGTTTCTCTGGCAGTAAAGGGTTTTTTGTTTATTTGTTTGTTTTGTTTTATTTTCGTGGAAATGTTAGCAAATTAGATTATAAAGAGGGACACGCAAGATTTCAAAACTGAAATCCCCAAATCAGAAAAAAGTTATGACCAAATTAGATTAGATTAATAGTGGAAATGAAGAGCAATTCTGAGAAAACTTAAAAAGCTGGAATCTGTCAGAGAAACAAGCAGACACTAGAAAGTTTCTGATTAACTTGGCAGAAATTCATGGCTGCTCAAAATCTCTCTTTTATTTATTTATTAAAAGACCTTGCCTTTCACATTTTGTCTTGTTAAGTTGCTATAAATGACTGTAGTTTTGCACTGGGTGGTGTCATAGTAGTTAGAAGCAACAATGGTTTAGTTCTTTGTAAAGAAGAGGTTCAAGAGAAATTAGACTAGTTTGTTCTGTTAAATAATAACCCAGTTGCAACTATAAGAAGGAAAGCTTTACTACTCCAATCTCTCCCTTTTTAAGTTGATACTAGGAAAAAAGATTGCTTTGGCTTTCGGGTTCTACAAATCTGGTTTTGATCCCAGCCACAGCGGGCTGGGCCTCGTCAAATGATTTAACCAGCCTCATTCTTGGGTTTTTATTTTCATCTGTAAAATTTCAAAGATGTTGATGATAAGTACTACACAGTATGGTACTTTGGATGTCAGGACTTAACTG
Organism: Rhinolophus hipposideros; assembly: GCF_964194185.1. NCBI lineage: Eukaryota > Metazoa > Chordata > Mammalia > Chiroptera > Rhinolophidae > Rhinolophus > Rhinolophus hipposideros. Next base: position 8,833,855 of record NC_138058.1, on the reverse strand, counting down.
TTGAATGGATGACTGAATTATTTCATACTAATAGTTAGACTTCATTAAATGCTTCTGTAAGATTTCATGGTTATTGTATTAAAATTCTACCGGAAACCTTATTTTTAACTCAGAAATTTTATTTAAAACCAAGAAACCAATGTAAGTGTGGCCTAATTTCATGAATAAATGCCTACATTTAATAAAATGTTTACAAAGATGTTTTAGGATACAAAATATAAGTTCACGTTCAAGTATAAGACATTTACGTTCGTACTATTTTGTTGATCAAACGTTGTCTGGAGTTTACTGTTCCAAGCACGCCTGATTCTGTGGTCTCAGTGCCAAAACTCATATGGTCTTGATAATAAAAACTTTGACAACTAAGTGGAGACTAGCAAGAAGCAAGCCTAATTCCTTGAATTTATGGCAAACATTTCCTGATGAATCTCCAAGTGGTGACAAGACTACATGTCTTCTGTCAGAGCACATGACCAGTGTCCAAAATTGAATCGAACCCCATGCAGATGACACAGCCTGCCAGCTGCAGTCAGGGGTGGGGTGGCGCTGGTGAGGAGACACTGCTATATCTGCCATAGAGAGAGTTCTAGAGAAAACTTAGTTGTTATTATTATTATTATTATTATTATTAATCATTCTCATTATTATTATTATCTGGAATTAGTCCCTGAATCCTTCTGGGATGTGCTGAGTTTCAAAATTAAGTTGAATTACTCATAATAGAGTCATACTAGCAATGTGTAACTAAAACCAATTTTGGAGATACTACAAAAACCCACCTAGAACTATTGCAGCACATGTTCTCTCTCTCTCTCTCTCTCTCTCTCTCTCCTTCTCTCTCTCTCTCTCTCTCTGTCTTTCATCAAGTATTAAAAAGAAATTTTAATTATCTATAATATCACTTCCGGGGTAGCTACTACCGTTAGCATTTCATTATATTTCCTTTGAGATACAGGTACATATCTTTAGATATATTGTACATATTTCAGCTTCCCTTCCCAGTGCCCACACACCGAGTGGGATCATAGCAGCTCTTGTGAGCGCCCAAGGAGCCCCTGGTACTCTGATGAGCTGCTGGCCTGTGACAGGAATAGTGGCTGCCCGTGCACAGCACCTCCGCGCCCTTCCCATCGTCATGCTGCCTCGTGGGCATGGGCAGTGGGTCCTCTCTTAACCTTCCTCACCTGGTGGCATTATGGTGATTAGGTATCTAGCCTTTGGGGGCAGCCTGCTTGGGTTCAAATTCTGACTCTACGTCTCAGCAGTATGTGACTTGGACAAGTTGCTCTGACCTCTCTGTGCCTCGGTGTCCTTATCTGTAAAATGGGGATGATAATAAGAGCATCATAATAGAGTGATACCAGCAATGTGTAGCTACAACCAAATTTTGCAATTAGCATGTACTTTACGTGGAGCTCAAGAGTTGAGGGTTATGGTCTTCCTCGTTACTCCTTTGAGGTGGCCTTCTTACTCGCAGACCCCCTCTATTTCTCTGAACTCCTTTAAAAAACTTTCTTCTTCCAAACAGTCTGAAAGCTCAACAAGGACTTAAGTCTGAGGAGCTGGAATCTGTTTTCGAATGAGACTGGGTCACATTCGTAACCACAAACAAAACAGTGCCAGCCCCCCCTCAAATCCTGTTTACTTCTCATTGTTTATCCACACAGTTTGCTTTTGAAACCCTCTGCGCCAAACCTGCCAACACTGGCTGAGCTTGCCCAGCTAACATCTGCCAGATGAAGTTTTAAGAGATGTCTGGAAGAGTGATGTCAAGGTCCCAAGATTTCAGGATTAATTAGAACCAAAAGGGTAATAATATGAGGGCAAAAAACAACAAGCATCGCTCAGTTTAAGAAACTGATGCTAAAATAGGGGGAGATAATCTGATTACTTCCTTGAAGTTCAATGTCCCTGGGTTTAAATATTTATATGTTAAGGTCAAGAATTCTTGGTACATTCTGTACAGCATGTTTGAACTAGTCATGAACTTTGGCAAAAGTCAAATTTCAGAGTGGGTGGAGTGGTGACTTGTAGGCTGTGCTTGAGTGTCTCCCCTCTAAAATAAAAGAGGGTGCTTGAATGGGAGGAGTCTGCAAGAACAGAGCGACAGAGCTGGACGCTATTGTGGGCTCTGCCATTGACTTGCAGCTCATTGTGTTCTGTCCTTCAAGTCAGGTAAGCAGCAATTACTTATCTAAAGTCTGTAATGAAAGTGTTTCTATACATGTCATAAGAAAAGTATCAACAACTCACGTTTAAAGGAAATGTGCTTTCTTGAAATACATTTAGGGTGTTGTGTTTATTCTTGTATTTGTCCAGTTCTGTATTGGTTCCACCCCTCCCCGGACTTTTCAAGAAAAAAAAAAAAGTAGTTAAATGATTCTTTTACTGAAAGAAAAATAGGGAAATCAGGTAATTATTTCCCACAGATGTTCAAGTAGTTTTAGAAAGTCTTTGGTAAGTCTTGGGGGAAACCTGAGGCAGGGACAAATTTTGAGGGTTCATTGTAGTGTCCATGGTGACTATTTGATTAATGATTTACCCATCAGTTTCCTATTCCTTAGTGGCTTTTTGATGACCATTTGCATGTGTGCCTGAGTGTGAGTGATGTTTGTGCACACCGCCACCATACCTGTGTGGATGTCTGTGGTTTCATATTAGCATCTAGAATATTACATTTTCTAGCATCTGTTGAATTTTATGGTTCTAATTTTTTCAAATTAGAAACTCGTTTTCTTTCTTCCTAGCTTCTTTCAGTCCATTGTCATAAGACTGTGAAATACCATGACGATGGTCAGGCCTACATGGCCCAAAGGTTCAGTAGGAATAAATACAATGATGCATGTCTGAAACTCTGCTGTTATAAATATTTATACGTCACAAACACCTGTTGATTAATTCTCCTAGGGGGAGTATAAAGCAAGTAAAATTCATGGCTGTAAATATTTTGCTTGTGATTTTGTGTGATTTCTTTTTCAGTAGAGAGAGGCTGACAGCTCTTTCCAAGGATAAATCTTGGATAAATCTTGGAGCACCAAGAGCTTCCTCTGGGAGACCTGCACTATCATATGTCACCGATTCAACTTGAATAATCTCAACAGTTATCAACACTTGCTCGACTGACAAACTGAGAATGAGACTTTGCGTCTTGGCAATTTTAACACTTCTCAAACTTTCCACAGTAGCTACGCTTAGTGAGTATTACTTTTCAATTATAATTTAAAAATGTTTAAGTTAAGTAATTCCAAGAACTTCTGCCTTATTTTAAACTGCTTGCTTCCATTTATTTCAGTTGAATCATAACCTGGAAAATTCATTTATGCTCTGTACTCATTTGGTACAGAGGAGTCAATCTTTGGTACAGATTGATTCATCACCAATCTATCAGGACAAATTATGCATAAGAAGCTATCATAATTTTAGTTTTACATATTCAAATATGTCAAAATTTAATCTGGTGCCTGTACATAGAAGGATTGTAAGCATTTGTTGATTGACAATGTATTTTGTGTGGATCGACATGGCTGCTTTTCCACTGGAGCAGTTTGGGAGATTTAGCTCCAAATTAATCCATTAATCTGTGATAACCATTAGAACATTTCATAAAAAATCTTAATCATTTGTTTATTCTTTCTCAGTTAAAGTATAACAAAGTATGGATCCTTTCTCAATTTAATCCTAGAAGGGTATATCCTAGAATATAGTAATTGTCATCTTTTCATATGATCCTTTCAGGATCATATTCATATATATATATACATGTTTTTTTATTTGCAGGCAAATCATCCTGGGGCCTGGAAAATGAGGCTTTAATTGTGACATGTCCCCGACACGCACAATCTAGAAACCATGTGGACTGGTATTACTCAAAAACCAACAAAAGTATTACCACCCAGAAAGAAAATCGCATGTTTGCCTCTGGGAAACATCTTAAGTTTCTCCCAGCCAACGTTGGAGATTCTGGAATGTATACTTGCATTGTCAGAAGGTAGTTTCCAGGCAGCCATCATCATCTTTGTACTTGCTCTCTTTTCTGTAAGAGTTGATAGTGTGAGCTGCCTTCACTTTCCTTCTTTCCTTTGTAGTCTTTTCTTGAACAGTTGAATTTACAAAATGATTTGAATGAAAGAGTGCTTCTAGGAACACCGTCAGGTTGGGGGTTAGGCTTATGATTATGAACTATTTGGATGGATAACTACAGGGATTAATTTGTAGTCCAGTTAGAAAAGGCCTAGCTTTCCTGGTAACCAAGAGAACTAGGATTAATTGCTCAATTTTGGCTGAAGTCAGAACAAATCAGCACAAAAACCAATAACCTAGGTGATGGGCATCCAGGAGGCCTATGGTGGGTGCAAAGGGGGCAGTTACCAGTGCCTTATGCTAAGGTAAACTAAAGAGGGTTATGTGAGATTGTGTGCCTACAAAGTACTTACTCTACATACAAATTGTTTAATGTTTTGACTTTGTGCCAGTATTTGGTACATACAAAATGTCAGATGAACTACATTAAAAGGCAGGATGTGTGTAGTTCTGTGCCTAGGTTCTGAGGTCAGACAAGTTTCGGTTTTAAATTCATGCTCACCGGGTAGCTGTATGATGCTGGCAAGTCACTTCTTTATCCCTCAATTTCCTCATCTGTAAAATATATTGATAATATAACCCAGTTCAAAACATTATTGTGAGAATAAAATGAGTTAATGTTACCATGATGAATGGTACATAGTGAACTGTCAATAAATACTAATTACCTTTATTTTATCGGACTCTTAGCATTATCGCAGATATAGTGCATAAAATAATGTTTTAGGGCTGCCGTAAGGGTTATGTTTTATCTCAAATGTATCAAAATAGTATTTAAAGCCCCAGATTGTAATGATTATTTTTAAAAAAGAAACAAACCACTCTATCAGTTGTTGTAAAAAGAAAAAAAATTAGTAAAAGGTAGATTTGGGTGAAGTTATTTCATAATCCTAAGTAATTTTTAAAAGTTGTTTGATTTACTTTCACAGTTCTAGCTTCAATAAGACTGGATACGTGAATATCACCATACATAAGAAACAACCAGGTTGCAAAATTCCAGATGACCTGATATATTCAACAACATCTACATCACCAAAAAATTCTAGAATATATTGTCCTACCATTAACCTCTACAATTGGACAGGACCTGTTGAGTGGTTTAAGGTAAAAGGAAACTGGGGGGAAATAGTTGAACATTACACAATGAAAATAGATGTAAATAAAGAAATACTGAAAGTGGAATGGCATTTTTCATTTCAGGGTTGTACAGCTCTTCAAGGATCAAGGTACTATAAACAAGGGACATATTTGCTGATTGACAATGCAACTAGAAAGGACGAGGGTGATTATACATGCAAATTTATGCACAATGAAAATGGAGTCAGTTACATTGTGACGGCAACCAGATCATTAGAAATTCAAGGTAAGCTACCGAATTTAACAAAATAGAATATTTGACAGCAGATTATGTGGGAATGGGGACCTTCTTGTTGATTTTCCTGTGCTTCGTCCTCCTGCCTGATACTTCCTCCTGCTTTGTCTAATTTGCATGGTCTCTACCATGATGCAAAGAGATTTTCTAAATACATTATCAAGATTTAAGAAATTTCAGAGGGAGATTACGCTATTAATTCAAAGCCATATCTGTTCTCTCCGTTTTGACTTCATTTTTCAAAGATCGTGTGATGTGAATGTTAACTTAATTAACTTTTTGAATGGCCATACAGCTATTTGGAGAGCAAGCTTAACTTTCCTTCTCCCAATTTGTTGTCAGAGGCTCTATAAATAGAAAAAAAAAATCTTAGCTTTTAGTATAACTCACTGGATTAGTAGTGAGTGAGAAGTTTCGTAAAGATACATAGATATTGTTGAGCAGCTTTCAATCCTGTTTTACAATGCTTTCAACATCATCAGTAACTTCATGTAGGTCACTTAATTATGAGTTTTTTTTTCTTCAAATATGCTTTCAATTCTGTAAAAGCCCATTTGGGGGAGAGTTCACAATCAGAAGTATCACGTCTACAAAGATGTGTCTCCCTAGCTGAGCTTGAGCTCTGGCTGTAGACGAAGGAGAACCAATAGGTGTGGCAGATGTCTTAGGGCAAAGCCGTAGTGGAGGAAAGTTTTCTTTGCAGTTTTTCAAAGTTCCACTGTAGAATAAGCATCACCAGACCACATTTCTATCAGTGCCTCTCACTGATTCACATCAAAACCCGCTGGGATTCTTAATCACACCACCCTGAGAACCAAGGGGTGTAGAAATGCAGCGGTGCTCCAGGCACCCTCTTTTCATGTCTCTAGGCATCAGGGCCACTGGGAATTAGAATTTCCTAGTAGGAAGGGCTTCGATGGTGGAAAGCTGTGAGCAGAAGTGTGGATTTATGTGTTTATCAATCTCATGAGTCTTTTGAACTCTTCTTTCCTGTAAAATTGTGGTTTTCTAACAATTGTTTGGTGATGTGATTAATTTAATGGGTTGGACTACTATTTGTTTGAGATAAAAAAGAATAGAAAGTATCAAAGAGCATTATAGAAAGTAAGAGAAAGTGTTACTAGAATTTTTTTTGTTTCAGTCATGAGTATGTGTGTGTGTGTGTGTGTGTGTGTGTGTGTGAATTTGTTGTCATTGTCATTGCCATAAAAATTTGAAAAATATTGCTATGAAATAGAATAAAAATATGAAAATACAAGCTTTATATTGATGATAATCTAAATGCTCTTCTAGTACTTACATTCTTTTGTCTTTGATTTAAGATCAGGAAGGCTTTTCTATATTTCCAGTAATTATAGCCCCTCCACAAAATGAAACAAAGGACGTGGAAATCGGTAAGAAAACTTTAAGAACGCTGTACATGTTGCCTGGAAAATCCTTCCCTTTGACACCTGATCTGAATTCCCCAAGTCGGGGTCATGCAATTAGCATAGTGGGTCTTGAGGATTAAATGAGATGTCACGGGTAGACCCACCTGCCTTGGCACATGTTAATGTTAGGAATACGTGGTCACAGCAATAGGCAGCATTTACATTTGGATTGCACTTTGTAACTCATGGTGCCTTCACATGTACTGTTGTCACTTTTATCGAGAAATTGTTCCCACTTTACCCTTGTGGATACTTAGGCTCAGCTAGGATCAACGACATGCCCCAGGTTGTGGATAATCAATGATGATGGAAGGACGAGAACCCAGACTTTCTAACTCTGTCCATCTCTGCCTTTCCTGGTTCTCCACAAAAGGTGGGATACAATTCAAAGTTCTTAGCCCATAGAATGTCCCCTCACCTGGTCTTCACCTTCCTCTTGGCCCGTCTGCAGCCATTAACCCCATGTACCCCGTGTCCCCCCACACTGTCTACCTCACAGCTCTTATGCTGATAAACAACATTTCCATATTTTTCCCTGACTTGCCCACAGCGTGTCTCCCTGTCACCTCACAACACTAAGCTCAAATATCACCTCCTCTCTGAAATCCCCCCATGCCACCCTCCTTCTCTGTCAGAGAGCATGATCAGAGCCTCGTTTTTCTGGAGTCCAGGGCCACCATTTACATGTGCAGCATGACAACCCTGCTCCCTGCAGTGATTTCTTCCCCTGTATTCCCGTGTCACTTGGTCAATCTTTCCACTAGAACACAAGGTATTCTTGGTTATTTATACCCTTGGACCCTTCCAAGAGACGCTGAGCCCCTCATCCCTCTTCAGATGCCTAATTCTAGACACAGGAACCAAGGGCTCAGAAGGGATGGCTGAATGCACATTCCACAGCAGGAAGGCAGCCCTTATGCTTTCAGTTGTGAAAGGAGGGATTCTCCAGTTAAGGAACTTGGCATGGAGAGGGCTCTTGCTGGACCATTAAATACCAGTCAAAATGCTTTACTTACCAAGGTAGCTTATAGAGAGGTAAATAAAATTTGAAAGGAGGAAAACAGTGTGCAAGAGAGCTGTTAAAATGAAATTCAAATTTATGGTAAAGAGAAATACTGTATCGTAATGTGGTGAAGCTAGAGTCACTCTTGTCTACTTTTCACTGGGGATGAGAGGAGTGTGGGGAGCTAAGCTTCAATGGAATTGTTAGTGAAATGAAGATCATGGGGATGGGGAGGAGGAAAAGGGAGGGCATAGAAAAGGGACCGTGGTAAAGATGAGGAAGGGGATTGGAAATCAATTCACGGCACATATTAGGTGATCAATGAACTTTTCTACATTATATTAAATACTAGTTGCAGAATTTAATTTTATTGATGAGTTTGTTTACTTCTCATTTAGGAAAACCGGCCAACTTTACTTGCTCTGCTTGCTTTGGGAAAGGCTTTCAGTTTTCAGCTGCCGTCCTGTGGGAGGTTAACGGAATCAAAGTTAGGAGCTTTGGTGAAGCAAGAATTCAAGTGGGGCAAGAGCAAAATCAAAGGTATTTTCCTACTGAAGTTTAAGCACCCCCTGCCCCTTCCACACAATTGCAACGACAAAGTAAGCATTAAAAGTAACAAGTTGCCTTCTTAGTTCTAGCAATGACCTGACTTGTCTAAGCATCGTCTTAAGAATAGCTGATGTAAGAGAAGAAGATTTGTCGCTGAGGTACGACTGTCTGGCCCTGAATTTGCATGGCTTGAGAAGACACACCATAAGACTAAGGAAAAAGCCAAGTAAGAAGTGTTTCTAAGACTTTGGCCACCAGAGTGTGCTGTATCAGCTGTAAAGCTGAAACCATTTTCTTAGAGAACAAGGTATTTGCAGTGTGGTTCCAGGGCGACCCATCAAGACAACAGAAGTGGCCCATCTCATAAAACGGTCTTCTCCTCTTGCAAACACTAACCTCTGCAGTGAGGTCTTCTCATAATGTTTCTGTTGGTCTGGCGGCTCCTCTACCGCTTTATTTCCTTCTCTCCTTCCTCTTCCTCCTTCTCTACCTCTTACTCCTCCTGTTGGTTCCTCTTCAACACCCAACTGCTTTCTTGGTTGTCCTTCTGCTTTCTAACTTCACTAGGTCTCTTTGTCTCACTGTATGTGAAAGAAAACACACCAACAGCAAACTGTGAATATATTATTTTGTTACCTTCTATAACACATTATACACATGTTTCCTTTTATAATGTATTTTTTGTCATTAAAAAAAAAAAACCCATGCATCTTGTTAGTGAGGTTGGCAAAGTGCATAAAAAGGAAGTATTTCATTACTGCCCATTCCAGTAAGAAACTCTTATCCCGACATGTTGCTTACGTTGTCATCTTAAGAATGTTCTCTGGTTACATCTGGGTTGGAGTTGCTTTCCTATTATCTGTACTTGGTGATTGTGTTTCTTCTAGTTTATTTGTATTTGTTACCTTTCACCTGTTTTGCTGCAAATCAACATGGTTATACTCTGTTTCAACAACTGTGTAAATTAAACAAAAATTGCTGCTACTCTTGTCAAATTGTCAAGATGCATTCCTTTATTTCTAATCATAGAATAAAATAAATTACAGCATGGTCTTGAATTTTAAACACAAAAACTTAAAAAGCCTATGTCCTCATATTATTAAATAAATAGTTGATACTCATAATAATAATATTACATATTTATTCATTGTTTCCTATGTACCAGGACCTAATTACTTTACATTTAATTTCTCATTTTTTTAAAAAATCAATACTCCAGGAGGAAAAGACTATCACTATCATCTAATTTTAAAAATGAGAAAATTGGGGCAAAGGGAGGTTGAATAATTTGCCAAGTACTAGAGTTATAGAGCAAGAATTCAAGCCCAGGCAGTGCTTTCCTGTTTATAAGCACTTATAAAAAGTATTCAGTGTTGTCATCACATAAAATAATTATGTATACATTTCTAAAGCCATTAACACTTGGGAAGAGATTGAACTTCAACTTCCTCTAATGTCTTGGATGAACTACTTTTCTTCCGTTGAAAACAGCCAGTCACATCGACAAAAATCTCCACAAAATGTATAGATTCCTGGCAAGAGAGTTTTAGAAAAAGTCAACTGGAGAGGAATCCTGTTGAAATAATTTACTTGGGGAAAACCGAGCATGTAAACCGATGGCAGTGCAGACTGTAAGCTGTCTGCTCATGTTCAGTTCCCCGCCAGCATTGAGTGGCTTCACCTCAGTCAATCTTGATCTCACACAGCTGCGTACTCAGGGAGCTACTGGACAGTTGGGGGAAAGTTTACGTGTGGGCCTGTGATCATGCAGGTCAAACAGGGGAGCTCATGGAGATTTGAGATGAAAATCAAAAGAGAACTGTATAACCAATTCTCATGTGACATCCTTCTCATGTTCATCAACAAGTGGGACTGTTTGTAAGTTATGTTAGTTAACAGTTCTAAAGAGGGAAGTAAAACGTAAAACAGCCACAAATTCTATTAATGAGCACATTCTGATGTTTGACTTGTACATATCTGTTCCAAGCCCTTGAAAATGGGGACCATCTTGCATATGTATTTTGTGAAGCAGTGAGCACAGCGTAAAGTTCAGTGATGGATAAATAATGTTCGCCATAAGAGAAGTAAAGGGTATGCGTGGGACCTAGGACCCAGCAGTGTGACTTCTCCATTAGATATGCTTTAGAGGCTTAAACGGCTCTTATTTCTTCCCTGCTTTCCTATGCCACCAACCCCAGACACAGTAAGTCCCTAGGACCTATGGATGTCCCCAACCCCAGGCTTGTCCATTCCTTTCTCATTATTAAACAAGTTTGAATCCTCATTTCTCACCCCAAGTACTGCAGAAACTTCCTGTCCATTCTACGCAGGTCTCTTTCCACAGAAACCAACCTTCCACTGCCCTCAGATTAATTTTGCTTGAAAACCACTTCATTGTTAATACCCCACCCATCACTCTTTGATCTTTGATGGCTCCGCTGACCTTCAGAAGAAAGGCTGAATGCCTCAGCTGGAGCCTCAAGTTGGCCAGAAGCTAGCCCTGGCCCACTTTTCTTATCGTTATCTTCCACTAATTCCCCAAATTGGACTACTCAAGCTCCTTATAATACACACTTCCTCCCATCTCTAGTCTTGGGCTCACAGCACTATCTCACGTCAGGACTAGTAGTACTGATGTCCTTTTTGGCAGTGATCTGAATGTGAGCCTTTTTTCAGGGGCCTCCTCTTCCTGGAAGCCCTTATTGTCCTGTCCAGCAATGAGTGAATATTCCTTCTAAATAGCTTCTTCAGCTAAAATCATGTGTTTCCCTCCTATCTTAGTTAAGTTTACATGTGTCTCTATGCCCTATACCCGTTGAGACTCCCCTACGATACCTAGCCTGGTGCCTTGCACAGAGTAGGGCTCAATAAATGGTCATTTACTGATTCTTAGCACAGCCTTGACAATTCTAAGTAGGTGTCTCTTGTATGAATCTCTGGTACCTGCACTGGAGGCCAGCATCCATGTGTTTGTTTATTTTACTTTGTTTTCATAATAATGATTTTTGTCCTCCCTCTATCTTTTGAATAGTTGATCATCAAAGCACCTACTACATACTTGCAGGATTTGGCATACTGTTATTGCTAATCAATGTCATGATGATAATGCTGAAAGTGTTCTGGATTGAGGTTATTCTGCTCTGGAGAGACATAGCTAGACCTTACAAAACTAGGAACGGTAAGTGGCAAGTTTCAAGTTCTTCTTCAAAAGAAGAGGTCCTACAATGGCTGTTGGTTACTTGTCTATTAAACTTTTGCAACTTATGCTTTGAAAACCAGATTCCCTTTTGCTTGCCAGCATATGATCAGGAAATCTTTTTGAGTCCACTCAGAGGCCATTCTTCCTCCTGCCTTGTCACTCTCATGTTTCTGAGCTTCACCTCATCAGCTCAAATCTCTTCCCCCATATGATTGTCGTTCTTACTGAATAAACCCCAGTAACAGACTGCCCCAAGCCCAGAAAGGCTTACACATTTGGGAAAAGGTGTATTGGTAAAACTTGATGGAATTTAACACATTAACAAAATTGTTCCTGTTTTCTAGATGTGAAGAGGTTAGACAGGTTCATCAGAAAGCAGGTGTATTGTATCCCAAACTGTTCCATAGAATCTTAACTCTGCACTTAATTGCACACAGGAAAGATAGTTTTGTCTGCTAAATATGAATATTATTCTTTCACTTAGAGGTAGATATACTTTAGATTTTTCCATACGGTCCATTCAACTAGGTCTAGTTGTTGGATTTGTGGGAAATTCAGATCCCTTAAGAAACTTTACTTGCTTGCCATGATTAGCCCTTCAGCATTTCCGCTTCCCTAGGGGAAATGTGGGAGAAACAAAGATGAAATTGAGATCTGCCCAGCACACTATGCCTTATCTATAACTACACATAATTATTAATACATAACTGATGAAACTTGACAATATGGTTTAAACTAAGCTAGACAGGCTCTTGCCTGTTCTCCATCATTCAGTCTGACACAGTGAGAAGGAGGACTTTGGGATTAAGATGGATTTCCTGATGACATTTTGTGGCAATAGACTGTTGTGATCATCTCTAGATTCTAGAATATTTTGGAGGATGGCATACAACAACTATAAAACTCAATGGTGAATGTCTACTAAGAGTCAAATGAGAATTTTTTAGAACCAAGTGACAAACTTGTACTTCTTGCTCTCTTTTTCAGATGGGAAGGTCTATGATGCTTATGTTATCTATCCACGGAACCAGAAAGATAGTCCGGAGGCGATCAGTCCTGTAGAGTATTTTGTTCACGAGATTCTGCCTGATGTTCTTGAAAAGAAATGTGGCTATAACTTATTCATTTATGGGCGAGATCTGCTACCTGGGGAAGGTAATACTATCAATATACATCAGGCACAGACATTTACTTCATGAGAAGGATAAGAGATAGATGGTCTTTATCCCTGATAAGGAATTACAATCATTACTCCAGGCCTTGAGACCACAGCTGATAAATATTGTCCAGAAGAAGGAGATACTTATTCTTTGCTCCTCCTGTCCCCATTGCCACCCTGATCGTGAGGTCTTCACAGAGTGTCAGGGATGTGAAGACAGGGCAAGGCATCCTGGCTTTGTGGATTTAACGGGACACTGCCCCTACTTTACTTCCCAGGTCCCCCACTATTATTATTCAACATCTCTCAATTTCACTAGAAGATTTGCAGGAAGACTTAAAAACTGAAGAATTTTGTTGTAATATCCAGAGTCATTGGATAAAATATTTAAACTCGGAGAGTTGTGTGTTTTCCCTTATATTGGTGAAACATGTTGCAAATTTATGTTCTCACAAGAACACGTAGAACTGTATCTTCTGTTTCTTAATATTCCTAGTCGATTTCATGTACTTTGGAAAGTTGTTCCCCAATGCCAGCATTTCAGTAGTCCTTCTCTTCCCTTCATATTTGTGTCACATGCCTATGAACCCTCCTTACCCTTCTTGAATTCCACAGAAACCAGAGAGCATTTGAAATGTGGATGAGGCAGGGTCATCATGAGCATAAGTCCAATAAAGTTAATGTCTAGTAAACTGAATTTAAACCAGCATTCCTACTGTAAGGAGGATAGATAGGTTCACGTGCCTATAGATTTAAAGGTACTCACACAAGGTTCATTTGATTTATTCTGGAATATTTGAGTACTGTTAATTGCCTAGCAATGGCGTGGGAGACTTTTAAAATGTACAGTTCAGGAAAATGTAACTCAAGTCTTCTCTGGAGGCTCTCTTCTTCCCCCACGGCCCCTACTGGTGACCCATGAAAGTAGAGTAATGAGTTGTTGCAAATGCCCTTTTCATGTTAAATGACTGGGATTCCAGCTGTTCATGATGTCACATCATGTGTATATCTGGCCGCAAGCTCGGCATCTCTTCTGTCTCAGGTCCATCGGCCTTATTTCTAGTTACACCTCTCCCCAGCCAAATAAGAATGCTAGCTCACAGATGTTCAAGCTGCCTCTGTATTGCCTCTGTGGTGCTGTTTTTTAGTTAAGAAGGTTTCTCACTTCTCCTCCCTCAAGTGTGTCCTCTGACCTTTCCCCAATCCAAGTACAGTGGTACTTCGGTTTTCAAACATAATCCATTCTGGAAGAACGTTCGAGTTCTGAAATGTTTGAAAACCGAGACACAGTTTCCCCATAGAAAGTAATGCAAAATGGATTAATCCATTCAAGACCTTTAAAATCAACTCCTAAAACTGCAGATTTATCATGAATTTTACTATCTAATGATAGCATAGATCCATAAAATTCATGGCACTTTCGTAAACCGAAACGTTCCTCTACAGAGACATTTGAAAACCAAGGTACCACTGTATGTCAAATCCAACAAAACAACACGAAACTTCACTCTTCCCTTAGCAAAAGTTTATGACTGACCAGTGTAGGTATTTCTTCCCATGCTAGTTACATTCCATTTGCTTCTTCAGCTCTACTTTGCAACCCCTTCCATCCAGTGGCCCTGGGTGGCTGATCACATGGAGTTCATCACTCCCTTGCTCTCTGCTCCATACAGGGTTTGGCCAATGGGAGGCACTGGTACATTTTAGGGAAGGAGCACATCCCTGACCCTTCTGGGTGGGGTTGCCAGGGTAGCTGTACTCCTTTTTCCTGGAGCAGGGCTCCTATCAGTTGGCCTTCCTCAGGCCTTTTCACTCCTTGGTGGCCATAACTGCTTCCTCCCCTGCATACTGGAGGGTGTAATGGCTTCCTAATACTACCAGCTATGGGGTTCTATACCATCTCTTATTGATTTCTCTTGGCTCTGTCCACATGTTTTATAGACTGTCCTTTCACAAAACCCTCTTTCGTCAGCCCTTTTGAGTGTGCCAAGTTTTCATTAGGATCCTGACTGACACAGGCCTCTATCTGGCACTATTTATAACGACATTCAGTTCCTTATTTCAGACTGTGGGGATTGGCAGTCTTTTAGCCAGCACTCTCTAAGAATATCTCGAGTTGTTCTGTTCATGGTTGGGTTTCCTAATTGTGTCGTCGCCTCCTTGCAGTGAAAACTGGATGTTTCACATGTTCTTTCTATAGCCTCCCAGAAGTTAAGCGAAATCTCCATGGAGCTGGTGCTTTATCAGACTGACTTGTTAAGGGAATCTATCTTCCTTAAGATTGTTCTAGTCTGGATTGAATCAGCTTCTAAAACAGATATTATTAGAGGGTGAAGTGGACGTTAGAGTCCTAGAGACGTTAGTCTGTTCCAAAGAGCAAGGGTTCCTGAATTTGCACTCTTTAATGTGAGTGTTAAAATTCTTACCCTGTTAAACCATGGCAGCTAGTGTCTTAAAAAGATAATATGCAGTTAATGACTCTGAATTCTGTCTCCCCTACATACCTCTATATTCTCGTTCAACTTGAAGGCCTCTGTTTCAGCGAGGGAAAGAATCCTCCCACCAGATTATAATACTAACATTTTTCAAAAAGTTCAGAACATTGATGACCCAAGGATCCTGTTTCCCCGAAAATAAGACCTAGCTGGACAATCATCTCTAATGTATCTTTTGGAGCAAAAATTAATATAAGACCCGGTATATTATATTATATTATATTATATTATATTATATTATATTATTATATATTATATTACATTAAAAACAAAGTCTTGTATTATAGTGAAATAAGACTGGGTCTTATATTAATTTTTGCTCCAAAAGATGCATTAATGCTGATTGTCCTGCTAGGTCTTGTTTTTGGGGAAACACGGGATTAGACTGACAAACGCATTGACAGTGAACCTGCATGTCTTTTATCTGTAGATGCGGCCACCGCGGTGGAAACCAACATCCGCAAGAGTCGGCGGCACATTTTTATCCTCACGCCTCAGATTTTACACAGCAAGGAGTTTGCCTACGAGCAGGAGATCGCCTTGCACAGCGCCCTCATCCAGAACGAGTCCAAGGTGATTCTGATTGAAATGGAGGCTCTGAGCAAGCCAGGCGGGCTGCAGTTTGGGGAGTTTCAAGATACCCTCAGGCACCTCGTGGACATGCAGGGCACCATCAAGTGGAGGGAAGACCACGTGGCCAACAAGCGGTCCCTGAATTCCAGATTCTGGAAGCGCGTGAGGTACCAAATGCCTGTGCCAAACAAACTTCCAAAAAAGCCTTCTAATTTGGCTTCCTTGAGTGCGCAGGGGCAGTCGTGCTAGCGCGGATGTGCTAACCTGGGAGCTCTTCCCAGCTGGACCAGAGACTGGATGCCGAGGTGAAAGAAGTAAGAAGGACAAGAGTACTCAGGTCTCAGGTTTCATTGAGAAACTTGACTCCCTTTTTCCTGATTCTGGGTGGACAAAAAATGCCCCCCCCAATTTTGATCCTCAGTCCCGCTCTCTCCACCCCACATTTCCTTGCCTATTCTTTTTCTGGTCTTTCTCCATTGTGGCCTGTGATCTTTTCCCTGTGCCCCTTTTCTTTTCCTGTGCTCCCCGTCCTTATTCCTCATCAATATTCTACATTTTGAACATCCAACTCAGAGTTTTAGAGTTAAATTTTCATGTAAGCTTGAGGAACACTCAGATTTCCCTCAAGCAGAGCATGGGTAGTAATTCTTGTTTCCACATGCCCAGATTTATTATATTTTATTTGATCGGATGCTTAACTTTATTGTCTAAACATTGCCTGTTTTGTTGGAGCACTTTACCCAACTGCCCTTATAATCAAGTTTATTTTCAGTCCTACATGTCTTTCATAGATTTTTATTCTCTTTAGAAATATTTTTTCTCACTATAAGAATGATAGAGCAGTAAGTATAAAAGAAGGAAATAACAAAAATTATTCACAAATCCATCATCCTAAGATTATGACTTTTAAATATTTTGGTAAATTTGTACTTTGAAGAAAACTTAATTTGAACTTAAACATACCATCTACACAGCTGAGACCACACAATGTGTAGTTTTTATATTTTTTCTACTTAACATCATGATCAAAACATTTGACATGTCATTTAAATTTTAACATTTTAAAATATTTGGTTTCCTATCTCATGGTTGTGCTACAGTCGCCCTGCCTGATTACTTATTGTTAGATACTTAAGTTGTATCCAATTCAAATAGCCATCATTATAAGTAATTCTGCAATGACTATATTAGTATATCTTACATCTCCCAAGTACATTTTTTTAAAAATTCAAGAAATTTTGTTTGTTTGTTGTAACATTTTTATGAAATTAGTTGGGCATTTGACAGAACTGTTTTGGCAAAACTGAAGCGAATTTGCACAGTCAAAGCCACTCCCATCAGAACAACCCTGAAGTTCACATGACCTCAGGGACCACAGAGCCCATCAGTGGATCCAGAGCTAAGGCCGAGGGTGCCCTCAGGCTGGGAGTCCTGTTACATCTCAGATTTTCCAAGTGCCTGGACATTCTACCCTCAGCTGAACTGTTTAATAAAGTGTATTTAACTTCTGTATTTACCTGAAAACAAAACAAAACAAAACAACTTCACTCTAGACCCTTGACAGGGACTATAGTCTTGAACTCACTGTCATTCAATACCTTGCAGAATCTCGCCTGAAAAGAAATCCTATTTCTGGAAGGTTGCCTAATAGATCTATAACTACTCATCCCTCTGGATACCCTGTCATCTAAATCTCTACTCCCTGGCTTAGCGTTGCCAGATAAAGAGGACAGCTGAACTCAGAGGATGAAACTTCATCTGAAATTCACATTTACTTGGGCATCTTGTACCTTTATCTGCTACCTGCTTACCTTACTCTGGTACATTATTGTACTCTTGTGTGGTGACATCTGATCTTTTTGGAATTACTGAAAAATTAGCCAATGAAAAGGATCAGTATAATTGATTGGTTAGCATCATAGAATTTGGAATCAACAAGTCGTTTTCTGTGCGACCATGAGCAAGTTACTTTACTTCTCTAAAACCTACTTACCTTAAGTGAAACGAGAATAATCACACCAAAAAACCCTTTGCATTTCTGTGCTAATCAAATGGAAAAAAAAGTAGTAGTATTTGGACCAGAGTACGAATTCAATAAATGGCAATTGTTGTTATGGCACTTGGCTGTGTTTCTTGTAATGTGGATTATACTTCATCTCTCTCAATGAGAACCTCTAAAGAATAAATTCTCTCCAGCCTCACTATTAGAATCAATGTGTCTTCATTCCTGCTTCCCCACCCAGTTTGAATGACAGATGTATTATTGATTTACGGACACAAGACATTTTGGAACTGATTTTATTTCCCTCTTTACATTAGCTTCTTCAAAGCATACACACAAATTTGGGATCTTTCTACAGCAACTTAATAGAATATCTTTAACAAGGAATTTATAATAATCTCTTTGGTTCCAGCATATGTTTGTTTTTGATTTGCTCCATATTTCTTACTTTTAAATATATTTTAACTTTATAGCATAAGCGTCTTTGCAAATATTTAACAAACATTTGCATTTTTTAAACATGCGCTATCTCTCTGGGAGGGGTAGGGGGAGGAAGGGCTGCGAAGGAAAGTACACAGGTGAGTAAGACACACATCTTCTTACCTTATGGAGTTTAGAGACTGCTGTGGGTAAGGGGAAGGAAGAAGGAAACACTTCAGAGAACCCAAACAGGGCTAACCGGAGGGGAAATGCTGACATGGCTGAGCTCTTTTCTCCATCATCCCTTTCTCTAACTTCACACGCTACTTCCCACATCACCTGGCCTCTCTGGGCCTCAATTTCAATAACGGAAAAATTGGAGGATGGAGAAGAAGAGCTTTGAGGTTTTGTTGTTTTTCTTCATATTGCTGATGTATATAAATTATGTTATATTCTGGATACAAGTTCCTTTTCAAATAGACATAAAGTGAGAATTTTTCCAGGCTTACCTACTCATGTTTTTAATATTAATGAATGGTTTCATTGATTAGTAGACATATTTAATTTTTATGGCATGCAATTTAACAATTTTTCTTACATGGTTAGTGTTTTCTGTGTCCCAGCCAAGTTTTGTTTTACCTACCCCAAGTCCTACGTATTTTTTATGAAATAGTTACAGTTCCAGATTTTATGTTTAGCTCTATGATCCATTGTGAATTAGTACTTGTATATAGAATTAGGTAAGGGTCAAAGTTCATTTTTTTCTTCCATAGAGATACCCAATTTTTCCAGCAACATTTGTGAAAGACTTTTCTTTCCCCATTTAATTGACATAGTGCCTTGGTGAAAAATCAACACACTATATATGTGTGGATCTATTATTCCACTCTATTATTTTCCATTTATATGTTCATGCAAATATCACACTATAAAGATTACTACTGCCTCACTGTAAAACTTCAAATTACTGTAAGTCCTCTAACTTTCTTTTCAAGGTTGTTCTATTCTAGATTGTTTGCAGTTTCACATAAATTTTAGAAATAGCTTCTTAATTTCTTTGAAAATCCCTCCTGAGATTTAGATTGGGATTGCATGAAATATTTGGACTCTATAACCTATAGCGTTTAAAGGTGTATGGACTCTATAAACTCCACAGTTTGTGGAGATTAGATATCTTAACAGTGAATCTTCCAACCCTTAAAGGTGGTGTATTTTCCCAGTTACTTAGGTGTTTCATTTCTCTCAGCAGTATTTTGTAGATTTCATAGTAGATAACTTATACATCTTTCAAAGGATTCATACTTTGGTATTTGTTTTATGCTATTGTAAATGGTATTTCTAACAAATTTCATTTTCAAAATTTCCATTAAGAATGTATAGAATTACAGCTGAGTTTTGTTTATTGACCTTGTATTCCATGGTCTTGTTAAACTCACCTACTTCCAGTTCTTTATATATATGTATATGTTTCAAAAGGTGATCTACATAAAGTTATATCCTCTGTCAAAACCAGTAGTTTTATTTCTTCTTTTCCAATCTTTATGCCTTCTATTTTTATTTATTTACTTAATACAAAATGATTGTCCTAGGCGAGAGCTGATATCTTTATCTTGTTCCCCATCTTAGGAAAAAACAAAAGTTTCACTATTAATTATGGAGTTAGCTGTAGGTTTCTTATAGATGCTCTTTATCAGATGAAGAAAGTTCCTTTGTAGTCTCAATTTTCCAAGCGTTATTAATCAAGAAAGGGTGTTGACTTTTGTCAGATGCTTTTAATATTCATTTATTGAGATAATTATATGGTTTTCTCTTTTATTATTATAGTTATTGTATATTATACTATGTTAGTATTGTATATATTATATTTATCATTTGATTAATTATTTTGATTTGATACAAAGAATGGAAATCACTGTCTCATTAAATCCCCTTTCCCGGTCAGCCACAATTTCATTCTTCATTTTTGTTTGAAAGAACCAATTACAGACCAGTCTAAAAATGTATCCTGAGTTCTCCCACACTGTAGAAATTTAGAAACACACGTTCTCCTTTGGCCTCCTTTTCTTGTAAACAATTTAAAGTCCCCATTCCACAGCTCTACGCCCCTCTCAAGAGGGAAACCCCAACAATGGAGAAACCCCCATCCCTGAGGTTAATCAGCGACCTCAGGACAGACCTGAGACCTCAGTGCTTCTGACAGTGACCTCCCCCTCACCTCAGTTCACCGCAGGGACCTGTCCTTGTCTTTGGGACTCTTCCTTAGCTTCTTTCCTGTCCCCATCCCTCCCCAGCCTCTTCCCTTAAATGCGGAGGTGGCCGCTGGGCCCCGCGCAGGTGACCGACTCCTCCTGGACTCTGGTGCACACCGCTCCGCGGCCTGAAGGGTGCGTCGCAGCGGCACCAGCGCGCCTCCTCCCGGCCCTACAGCTCACACGGCCACCACCCACCTCCCCGAAGTCCCGGAACGGCGGCGCGTCCCCGGGGCAAGGTCAAAGCGTCGGAGTTTTCAGCTGCGCCGTCGCCACCGCGATGCAGTCGCTCTCCTAACTCGTGGGCCGGCGCCTGGGTAGAGGAGCTGATCCATCCCGACCCGAGCACCCCAGCCCCGGAGTATCCCCGCCCCGGAGTATCCCCGCCCCGGAGCATCCCCGCCCCGGAGTATCCCCGCCCCGGAGTATCCCCGCCCCGGAGCACCTTCACAGTGGGGGGTCTTCCCGGGCAGGAGCAAACCCCGGACGAGGAGCACTCTGGATTGGAGCGTTCCCAGACCGGGAGCATCCTCCATCGAGGACGCTGCGCGGTGCCCCGCGCGACACCCCACCCGCTCTTTCGCCAGCCGAGTTTCCAGCCTGCTGCTCACAGACGCCTTTCCTTTCTTAGTACTTTCTGTTCTTTTTCTTTGTTCGATCTTCTCAGTTGCCTTATCTCTTTAATCACACTTGCCGCTCCTCTCTTTTGTTTCTTTTTTCACAGCCTGTTGCTGTTTGCCACCTGCTTTCTGAACTGTCTCCCCCATCGCCACCAGGGTGAAGGAGGGACAGCCGGCCCCGCCCCAGCCTCCGCGACACCCGTCTGAAGGTAAGGATAGCGCGGGGCTGCTGTCATCTGTACCCCGCTCCCCACTGCTCTCTGCCATCTGCCCTGGGGCAGGGGGCAACCCACACTTACCTGGCAGGAACGCTCTCTCTCTATGTATATGTCTATATTTATATATCCGTGTACATATAATTTTAAATATCACTTATTTATGTGTATACAGACTTACACACACCCATGAATAATGGGGAGACAGCATCCTCAACTTCCCCTGATGGTATTCTTTTAGATGTTAAAGCATTCCCTTTTTTTTTTTTTCTTTTCTGGAAAAGCGGGAACAGCTAAAATAAGTGATAATTTTCATTTATTAAGTACTAACTTTGTGTCTAACACTGTGTACAAAACATGTAGATGCATTATTTTCATTTGATCTTCCTACAGGCTGAATAAAAAGAGGTGAATCAAGGCACAGAGAGGTTCTGTAATTTATCCAAGGGCATCCAGACACGAAGTCAGAGATCCCAGATTCACACCTAAATTTTCCTGATTCTAAAACCTTTATCTTTAATCCATGGTGCCTCCAGTGACTAGAGCCCTGGCAGTGTACATAGCAGTGATGAGACAAGTTCATGACTGGGCCATCTCAGGCAGATAGACACCGGACGATTGTGTTCATTTTACCCTCTTCCCTTGCTCATTCTTGGGACCTGCAAATACCTATTTGGTGCTATGCAGTGCTGGGATCTGGGGCACACTTCTCAACCCAGGGCTTTGGATGGACTGGGAGGGTACAAATTGGGGGAAAACGGTTTGTGCACGTGCTGCCACAGTGTGACACCCTCCCCTAGCACAAAACCACATACAAAGGCTCTGGACAGCTGGTCTGGGAACAGAGTAGAAAGACAGGGTCCCTACCTCAGGGAAGTCACCAGAGAGTGAAGTAATGGGAACGCTCGTGGTGTAGGCTTGGACAAAGGCTGTTGGGAGCAGAGCCTGCTGGGAGCTTCTTTGAGATGGCAACCATTGAGCCAAGCTGCAGAGACTGCAGGGAACCTGGCAGCATACAGATAACAACAGACAACTGTGTGGCCAGCACTATGAGATGGAAATGGCTCTCCTGGTCTTGCAGATGAGAAACGTAATTCAACATAAGTTCTTTGCTCCTTAGAGAGGAAGTGTATGCGTGTGCGTGCACATGTATGTATGTGCACATATGTGTGTGTCCGAGGTCATTTTTCCTCTTTGCCTTCAGTTGTTTTAACATCACAAAGGCTGAGTGAAATACTGATGCATCAACCAATGTAGAGAAAGAATTATGGTTTTTAAAAAAATCACTGGTGTTATGATTTTTATCAAGACAGTTTATCTTAGGAGGTGCTCAATTGTATTTCCTTCGTAAGAATGATTTACATCGAGGCAACCTACATCCATTTTTGTGGGTCACTGAAACTCTCTACAATCTGGGCTTGACCATTTCGCCTGGTCGGGGCTCAGGTGCTCTACCACACAGAACTTCGAAGTAGCTTAGCAACTATGGGTTTCTGTGCATTATTCTTTCTAGAGAATGGTAATGTTGCTCAGAACCGGGGTTTATACAGAGGGCAGTGGGGAAGAACCAGGAGATGACTGCTGGGACACTGGAGAGGCATTGGACTACACCACCTATTTGGTGCTATGCAGTGCTGGGATCTGGGGCACAAGAGTGTGGTCAGCTTGTGGCTGACCCTCACCCTGGGCATACACTTTTTAGAAGAGACGCTTTCGTATTTAGAGAAAACTTTATGCCATTGGGTGATTTAGGGGCAGTTTATGAGTGTTCTTTGTGTGTGTTTGTATGTGTGTATGTACATACATATATACTTACATGCATACACATACATGTACTCATATATGCATACACATATGCACATATTTAATATATATATAAAGTATTATTAAATATATATTAAGGTATATTAAATTTACTTTTAGAAATACAAGTAGGTCCTCCGTATCAGTGTCTGCCTGCCTTGACCGCGTATTATTATAGAATCACCTGGAGTGTTTTGACAAGTCAGGTCGCACAGGCTGTACTCCAGATGTCTGAGTGGATCCAGGTCACATATTTTCCCCAGCTCAGGTGAGAATGCGTGCCCTAGACTTCACATCAGTTGTTAAAACATACTTTTCAAGATGTCATGATTTAAGAAGCATTTCACAGGTAGAAGATTATGCAGATACATTCAATGGATCAGATGCTCACATAAGACTCCCAAATGTATATATTTTATGAAATTAATGCAGTCATTCATTCAGCAAATAAACAAGCAAACAAACCTAAAATGATAGTGTGTCAGTTAGTGATAAGAGCTATAAATAGAAAGCCAAGCAAGGTGGGAGAGTAAAGTAGGATGTGTGAGTGTGTGTGTGTGTGTGTGTGTGTGCATGCACAGATGTTGGTGTGTATGCTTGTTAGATTTTGTTAGTTTTTTTTTATAGAGTGCTCAGAGAGGAACTGTACATTATAATTATGATATCAACAAACTGTAAAGGAAAGACAGGACTGTTTAATCATAGAAAAGTAATTAGCAGTTATTTGGGAAAAATAAGTTTTACCGTATCTTCATATCAAACAAGAAAGTTATGTGATTGAGTGGGGGAAAATTAAACATAAAAAAAATTAAATATAAAAATAAAAAACTAAGCTATAGACAAAGGAATGTTCTAAATGTTTAAATAATGGAAAAATCACAAGGCAAAACAATGATAGGTTTTAGTGCATAAATATAAAATTGTCCATATGTTAAAACATCAGAAGAGAAGTTAAAAGGTAAACTAAACAAGTTGGAAAAAACACTAAACATCTAAAAACTGGGCAAAAGGCATAAAAAGATTGTTCACAAACATGGAAAGAAAATAGCTGAAAAAGTACATGATTAACACTTTGCCTTTTCTATACCAACAGAAATGCAGATTAAAAAAAACATGAGATATCTATTGTACTAATTTAAATGCCTAATTAGATTTAAAAAATGAGACTGCTCAGTGCTTATGTGGGTGTGATAGGTGGATATTATCTTGTACTGTTGAGGGAGTATGATTATTACAACATTTCTGGAATGCTGTTTGGCAGTTTGCATTTATCATGTTTAAAATGTATTCTTTGATTCATAGATTATACTGCCACGTAACAGCACCAGGAAAATAAGTGATGTAGATAAATAAATAATAATATCTAACCTTTAAGTGATATTTATTATTCACCAGATACTTTGCAATAGTGATTCATGTAATCTTCACACCAGCTCCTGGAGATAGTATTGCTATTCCCTTTCATGGCAAAAGAAATTGAACAGAAAGGGTAAGTGACTTGCCCAGCATTACTCAGCTGGTAAAGAAGAGAGTGACAATTTCAATCCAGCCAGTCTGGCACCAGATGCCATGCTCCAAAAACTGATGCATACTGCTTTACACAAGAAGATAGTCATGGGGCTATTTTATAATAAAATACATCTTGTAAATTATAATATATACATATGAAGGAATATTATGTGGCAATCAAAATGATGTTGACAAAGAGATTTTTGTGACACAAGAAAAAGCTCATTTATTAAGTGGAGAATGCAGGATATGACATCATTTAAACACCACCATAATTATTTGAAAATACATAGAAAAAGTACAAAAAACATGCTAGCGTATTATGCATGTTGAGTTCATTTTCTTCTTTTTAATCTTCATTTTATAAAGGTACTATAATGAGCATGTATTACTTTAGAAACCAGGAAAGTTTCATAAAAGAAAGAAGGGGAAGCAGAAAGAAATTTTAAAATTATGTAAAGGCAAAAAAATGATATTGACATCAAGCATAACACTGAAAAAAGTCCCCCAAATTTCTCCATGTAGGAAATTTAATATTTGTATCCTCCTATATATTTTTTTATTATTAGGATATCAATGGCATTTCTCATAATACCTTTTCTTTTGGGAGTGAGTTCATTATTTAATATCAATGTTTTAAATTCACGTTAAGTACATTAAAAATGTTATGTATACCCATACATAGAGTAGTGCAAATATCAGCTAATTTGTATACTGGAATCTTAAAATGTTTCATATTGAAACTCAGAGCTGTCTCATCAAAATGCTGCATTATCTCATAATAACTTCATCTCTTACTAGACCATGAAAATTAAAAAAAAAAAAAACAAAACCCAAACAGCAGTGCTCTTTACAAGGCTGTGTCAACCTTAACCAGAGGAAATAACACTTTTCATTCTACTCCAGATAAGAGAATAGATAGTTATAATAAAGTGTGGGTGTGCGTGCAGACTGGAGGTTGGTTTCGAACCATTAGAAATATTCTAATTTGGTTACATCAGTTGGTACTTTCCATATATACTTACCCCTTTTGTCTTTACATTACTGATTATTATCTCTTGGAAATGACATCAAATGCTTGGTGATGGTGTTAATAGGATCAATGTGAATGGTTTCGCAGCTTCGCCGTTAAACTTTGTCCAGGATTTGAGCATTAAAAGTGTTTTTTGGTTGTTAGTATGGGAAGTGAGTGGTAATTGATGAAATAATTATTTGAGACTGAGAGGCTACCCAGGCAGTCTTCATAAACATTAGACAGTCTCCATAAACATTCACCCAGGCAGTCTTCATAAATATTAGCTTGTTTAACCATTCCGTTATTTGAGAGAGAAGCCTTCTTACCATCTCCATTTTGTTAAAGAGCAAGCAAGCTCTGAGACTTTTAAGTAAATTTCCCAAGGTTGCACAGCTTGTCGAGGCTAAGCTGGAATGCCAACCCAGATATGTGTGCCCCAGAAGCCAAGCTCTTTCCATGATAATATGTTTCCTCTATCCAGTAAAGCTAGGTATGTGGTATACAAGGAATGTGGGATTGTTTACGAAGTATTCAGACTCAGTGTATGATCCCCAATACACTGTGCCCCCTTTTCTGACCCCCAAATTTGTAATTAGTAAGACAGAAGTTGGGTTGGAGTAAGATCGAAGTTAATATAGAGTAGGTGTCTGTCTGGAGTGCATGCGATCCACTTTGTCTCTCCATTTTCCTAAGAACACAGGTGGACATGTGAGGGCAGAAGCATACACACATATCCACGTACCTATGACTCATTAATAAGTTTTCATGAGCACTTACTATGTGCTAAGTGTGGTGCTGGACTTCAGTGATACGGTGATGGGCAAGACTTAGTTCCTAACTTACGAAACACAGGTTCTGAAGAAGGAAGATGGATATTTTAAAATTCAACCCACAAATAAAGATCTAATTACAAATTGTGTTGAACATGTTGGTGTGGTGAGAGAATAAAGCAGCTGGAATACACACAAACACATACACACACACACACACACACACACACACACACACACTCCTACAGGGGCAGAATTGCCAAATATATCTCAGTATATCAGACTGTCTATGCATAGAATAGTAGATTTTCTAGAAATGTTGTCCTCAACTTTTACCTTGTAGGCAACTTTCAGTAGACCAGGCCTAAAATACCTAAGGCTCTCTTGTAAAGAAAATTGCATTTTAGGCATTTTTTCTGGATTCCAAAATTTATTGCCTGGAAATGTTTATTGTTTTATGTGACTTAAAGTTCTGAGAAGAACTGGTGACTAAATTAAAGGATATGAAAATATCCTGGGCCCATTTTTTAAAAGTCTGTGTGACACAGATGTTTTAAAACCTTCTTTATAAGACAGGTAAGCTTTTGTTAGAAAGTTGTAACTGAACCTGCCGTATTCTGTTTTCCAGAAAAGCTTTTTGAAAGCAGAATTGTAAACATGCATTGTGGACAACTACCCTTGACATTTTTGGTTCTTATATTTGTAAGCACCTCAGGTAAGTAATAGTAGTTACTCACAAACATACATTGTTGGGAATATAGAAGGAATATTAAGATTTTGCTTTTTTTAAAAGATTTTATTGGGGAAGAAGAACAAGACTTTATTGGGGAACAGGGCACACTTCCAGGCCTTTTTTCCAAGTCAAGTTGTTGTCCTTTCAACCTTAGTTGTGGAGGGCGCAACTCAGCTCCAGGTCCAGTTGCCGTTTCTAGTTGCAGGGGGCACAGCCCACCATTTCTTGTGGGAGTTGAACAGGCAACCTTGTGGTTGAGAGGATGCGCTCCAACCAACTGAGCCATCCAGGAGCTCAGAGGCAGCTCAGCTCAAGGTGCCGTGTTCAATCTTAGTTGCAGGGGTAGGAGCCCACCATCCCTTGCGGGACTCAAGGAGTTGAACCAGCAACCTTGTGGTTGAGAGCCCACTTGCCCATGTGGGAATCGAACCGGCAGCCTTTAGAGTTAGGAGCATGAAGCTCTAACAGCCTGAGCCACCGGGCCAGCCCAAGATTTTGCTTTTTTATGTGGAGGTAGCTACTGAAGATGCTGAATTTATTAAAATTAGTGATTTTACTTTTACTTTAGAAAGTTGCCAAATCTTTGGTGTTTCTGGCATAGAGAACAAAAATTCATAGGAATGGGAACAGATAAATAATTACATGGGATTACTGAAAAGGAAAAGATTTAGCCTCTGAGTTTATGGAGAGAGACCAGGATGTAAAAACTTGTATCCTGAAATAAATTACATTTGTCTGAGAAGAAAATCTGTTTCATGTTGTTTGAAGCCAAGTAGGTTACAGCTAACTTTATTATTGATTTTTAGAGAGTGTTATATACGTTATCTCCTTCCCAAAATGAAGGCAAAGATCCATCTCATTGTTTAGAGAATGAAGAAAATGAGTGGGAATACCTTACAGATCTTAAAGAAAATATTAGAATTAGAGAGACTACATATAAAAGACACTTCTTAGACTAGGGAAGACAACAGGCTTTATATCAGGGGTCGATTACCAATTTTAATTTACTAACAGTGACTGCTTGATTATTTTTATTGGGAAAGATTCTGAGGCCTAAACAGGATTATTTGGAGGAGAGTTCCATGATGGATTAGTAAGGTTTTCCTTAGGCTTTAGAAGAGAAGGTGGGGGCACAAATATTGATTTGCCCTGATCTGTGTTCTAGGAGAAGGAAACACATGAGCCCATATCCCCTACTTTGAGAATGGCTGCTGAAGGGGTAGTGGAGTTCAGTTGTTGATACTTTCAAACAATACTGGTCCAACTGGGCGGTATATTTGTATAAGTGGATCTATGTATTGTTGAGATCCATACAATGCTATACTCCTCCAATAATAAAGGAAGGGGGTATATCTGCTCTTCTTGATACCCAGTTATCTGTTAGAAACTGCTGAGTAGAAAAGCAAGGTATAGGGCCCCCCCACTCTGTAGACATACACTAATAACCCTGCTCCCAGGTTACCATGAAACCATGTTTCAGGCTCAAAAACCGCCATGCAGTCTGCTCTATTAGGTTGCTAAGATCCCAGCTCCCTGTCCTTTGGTATTTGAAGAGCACCTTCCCTGAAGGGTTCACTCTAGGCAGATGTAACAATATTCTACATGGAGGATTCTTTTAACCAGTTGAAATTACGTGATGACATCCCATTATTGTCCAAACTCAAGACAATTTCTGTAAGAATGTAAGTGTCTCTTCTGGAGGGTGGGGGTTGGAGTGGGGGGTGGTCCATATGCCTTGAACTCCACTCATGTCTCCAATCAAAAACCGTTTTTAATCAACTAGGCTGTAGTGTTAAACATAAGGGTCTATATTGGAAGCCATTAGCTGCCTGGGGAATGCTAACCACCGTGCATCTCTAGACAGTATGCATTCCAGGTTTCTCCACATGCTGACTAGCCCAAAGAGGAATGCATGCATTTATATGTATGCATATATCACAACACAGGCTTGGGGGTTTATAGGAGTTTTTTAAAGATTGGCCAAAACCTGGAAATAACCCAAATGTTCAACACCAATAGGAGGGATAAATTGTCAACTGCCAACACAATTGGAGACTATATAACCATGAAAAAAAAGATCAAGTCCATGCTACATGCAGCCACTTGGATGCCAATTCTAGACATAATAATATACAAAAGAATCCAGACACAAAGGGCACACATCCTATTACTTGCACACTTTTTTAGACATATCTCTAAAACAGGAAAATAAATTAAGCTCTTAATAGCCATTGTTTTGGGTGTCAATCAAAACTAACGCCCACATTTTCACATGCATCACACCTTCCGTGCTGAAGTACTGGTGTGTCAAGTAGAGATTCAATAATAAGCACCACACACAAGGTGCTTCATTAACTCTTGTGCTTTGAGGTAGCTTTGGAATTCATGTTTTCAAAGAATGCTTCCACCATTTGAGTCACTTCATCTTTACAATGTGTTTAGCAAGAATGAATTAAAAGGGCCGGCCCAATGACTCAGGCGGTTGGAGCTCTGTGCTCCTAAAGCCAAAGGTAGCCTGTTCGATTCCCGCGTGGGGCAGTGGGCTCTCAACCACAAGGTTGCCAGTTCGACTGCCGTAGATGGTGGGCTGTGCCCCCTGCAACTAACAACAGCAACTGGACCTGGAGCTGAGCTGTGCCCTCCACAACTACGATTGAAAGGACAACAACTTGACTTGGAAAAAATCCTGGAAGTACACACTGTTCCCCAATAAAGTCCTTAAAAAAAAAAGAATGGACTAAAACCAGGCTGTTGCTTTGAGACCTACACCCTAACTATAGAAAAGGCATTTTCTCCATGCCCTCAGAGAAATGCTCTACTCAACTAGAGGATTCTCATTCTCAGAATGAGGTTAAAGGGGACCCTGGAGTCACCAAATGACAGGATATGGGAAAGGTGCCATCATTTATGCCGACTTAGAACTATCAGAAGTGCAAAAGAGGGGTAATGACGACCCTGTGTAACTGAAAGGACCAGATAAACTTCAAAATCCAGAGTCTCTGGATTAGTTAAGGAAGCATGAAGAAGGGAGGAAGAAGAGAGGGATGGAGGGAGAACATGAGGGCTCATGCTAGCTCCAAAGGAGGAAGTGACGGACACCCAGATTTATAATTGATATATTAATAAATTCTTGATAACCCATGTGCTGAATTAGAGACGCAATGAATTTACATGCACTCTAAGCTCCGTAAGAGCATCTTGAAGCATCCACACACCTGCCTGGGGAATGGATGACTGAGTAGACAGGTTGAGAGCAAAATAGGTGAGACTTGTGATGATGCAAGTGAAAATCTCTGAGCTCTCTTGGTTTCTTGTTTTCTTTTCCTTGGAGACTCCTCAGCTGGGATGTTTATGGGAAGGTGTGGCAACACTGTGACTTCCGCAGCTTTCCTTATGAGGAAGTTGTCATGTGTAACCTTTTCTTTTAAAAGCGTACACTACATTTAACTATTCTAGGTATTCTAGGTTAAGTTCTGGTACCCTCCTGTTTGGGAGAGGTTGTTAGAAGATTTGTCCTCATTTATGTTCTGAAAGTGCCTTAGTGTGAGAAAATGACATTTGCCATTCTGTTTTTGATTCTTTTTTCTTTTACTTTGCTTATTTTTTGAAGAAACCTGTTTGCTACGTGACACAATCTCTGTACTTGAAGGGGAACATTTCTGTCTGAAACATTGCTCACTTTCACCTGAGCATAAGAATGCAACAGCCACCATAAAATGGTTCAAAGACACTGGATCACAAGAACGTGTTGAGCTAAACTCAAGCAGTTCTTCCAGAATTACTTTCCATGATTATGTTTTGGACTTTTGGCCAGTTGAGTTGGGTGACACTGGATCTTACATTTTCCAAATGGGGTGAGTATACCTTCTCTTTGTGTTAGTATATTTTATGGCACTCCTGGATTCTGTTTAGCAAATCAAATATACGGTAACCTGAAGGGTCAGATAATCCATACATTTTCTCTCCCTTACTCTTCCTTCAACATGAAATAGGTACTTCACTGTTGAAAAATTAAATTAAATACTGCCCCTGTGTTTGTGTTCTTAGTGACCTTAATGAAATGTATTATCTTATATGATTTCCTTTTAGGGAATTCTTGCTAAAGATAAGTAAAGATTGAATAAAATTCATTCTAATATTCAGCAGTTCCTGTTGTCTGGGAGGGATCCTCCGGCTGGGGAGTAGGTTTGGAAGTGGTGTAGTCCAGTTTTCAGGGGTTTTCTGAGAAGCAGATGGCAGTACCAGTGAGTGCTTTGTGTGTGTGCCAACCACTCACACACCTATCACCTGGGGCAGTAAGAGAAGGGAGCACAGAAGGGACTTAACACAGCCTTCTCATGACGTAACCCGAGCCTGCCAGGATGCGCAGAATCAGAATCATAAGTTCTAGGAAAGAGAACCGACTGAATGTAGCCAACTGAATAACCAGCAATTGTTATAGTGCTTACTTCTCTTTATACTTTATGTGGTGAGGTGGAAAAGGAATTAGCTATACGATGGACTGTTGGTGAGAACATCTGGTACATTTGTGATGCCCTTATGTATGTATGTATGTATGTATGTATGTATGCATACATGTATTTTTATAGAGACTTGAGACTGACATGTAGAAAATTGCTCAGGGTGAGGTGAGTGGCAATAGTGCCAAATGCAGTAGAATTCTTTCATGAATGCCTCTGGAGTGTGTCCTGACCATTATCAAGAGTCCTGTTGAAAGCAGAGTGAGATGTCACAGTGAAACCTCAATATCACTTCTGTGGTTTTGCACAAAATGAGATCATTTTGGTTTGTTTTTATACATAGGCACTCCCATGAGTCAGAAAGAAATTCAAGAACTCTTTTTTTTAAACCAATGAATTTTATGTGACCTCTTAAAAGACATGATTCCAGAAATGGGTCACCACTAAGTCTTTTCACAGTAAGGTAGAAGGAATACTCACAAATCGGGTAGAGAAAAAAGAACATGTCTCTAATCCTGATTGAATAAAGGCAATATTTAAATGAACAAAGTATTCTGGACAGGGCTGAAGAAGTAGATTGAGGGGAAGAACCAGTCATCTACCAAAGTCACTTGCAGACGGACAGGGATAGAGGGCACTAACCATTTCTAGTGTGGAAGGGGAAGAACACAGCCTGGGTTAGGAAGAAAAATGGGATCATTAGATAGAGGTAGGATGTCAGAGAGGCATGGAGGGATGAGGTAGAAAGAGGTTGGGAGAGATTGAAGAAAACGAGGTGGCTCACAGTGGCTGTGGTTATGAACTCTGAAGGGTGTTGGAAATTGATGGATAACGTGAGACCAAAGTGATAGTGGGAGGCGCACCTTTGACAATGGTTTTGAAAATAAATGGGAGCCTACATGGGAGCCTTGAAGATATAAACTTATTCAGGTATAGTGCAACCTGTGAACAGGATCCTGTGTTTGCCACGGAGGCCTGTGTGTATGTACACATGTGTGCGTGTGTGCACCACCTCGGGTGAGTGATGTTTTGTGGTTTCATGTGGCGTGTCAATGACCAGACCCTCCTCCTAGAATCGTCTGCTTAGAACTACATCCTTTAATTTTTAAGGAGTCTATTGCAAATAACCAAATGCCTCTGGAGACTAGTACTTTAATCCTATAGTGAAAATTACTTGGTAAGATCAAATTTTAACTGAGAAGTCCCCTAAGAAGGGAGAGGATGCAGGAGACAGTTTTTGATAATAGAGGTGAAGAAATGAAGGTAGAGAACAAAGCACATTGCAGAAATCCTACAATCAGGTTCCGGGTTGACAAGCAGCAAGGTCGGCTTAGTAAGGGACCTCAGAGGTGTTCACTAGAGTTCCTTAAATCCCTCTGTGTATGGCCAGCAGTGGTCTTGCAACCTGTATGGGCTGGCCCTGAAGGAGGTGTTGATGGTCACAGCTTTGGGCCGGTTGGTCTCAGCATCACAGCAGCCACTGAGCACCTCGTGGCACACAGTGTGTACCTGTTTCAGCATTCTGGTGCAGTGCCTTGGACGTGAAGGTATCCCACCAGTCAGTATCTGTTCAGTGTTACAAACTGAGGATTGCAGAAATAGAGAACAATATGGCCTGATAAGATGACAATACAAGGTCAGACAATTAAGTTCACGAACTCATTCTAGGAAACATGCTCCATACCTCATTGCTGAATATCACTAGGGTCACCTTTGAAGTACTCCCTTAGGACGTTATGCACCGATGCCATCACCTAGTCCACCCTTCAAAGCAGTTTTGGAACGCTTTTTGTGGAATGGCCATCAGAGCTGTTATCCTATTACCCTTGATGTCCTGAATGTCATCAAAATGTCTTCCTTTCGATATTTCCTTTATTTTCGGGTAAAGAAAGAAGTCACTGGGGGCCAGATCAGGTGAGTAGGGAGGGTGTTCCAACGCAGTTATTTGTTTCCTGGCTAAAAACTCCCTCACAGACAGTGCCGTGTGAGCTGGTGCTTTGTCGTGATGCAAGAGCCATGAATTGTTGGTGAAAAGTTCAGGTCATCTAACTTTTTCACGCAGGCTTTTCAGCAAATAGTAAACTTGGTTAACTGTTTGTCCAGTTGATACACATTTGTAATAAATAATCCCTGTGATATCAAAAAAGGTGAGCGACATCGTTGCAACAAGTTCGTGAACTTAATTGTGCACCTATGCGTGCACCTTATTCCTTGTAAACAATTTGACAGAGTGACTGGAAAATATATCTCTGTCCAGTACAGTGAGGCTGAAGTCAGGGAACTATTACAAAAATACTGGGAAGAGGATGCCATCAATGGGATTCTGCATCTTTTCCAAGGGCCATGTAGCTCGATGACGTTTCATGGTCCCTGACCCAGGACTTTGAACCTTTAGGACGGCCTGCCAATACCTGCTCTGGCCAACTTGTATACATTCAAACTGAGGTGAAGGGACAGATTCACATCAATTGAGATAACACAGTGTTGTGCAAAGTACTCCTGGCCTTTAGGGTCAAACAAATGTGGGTGTGCGTCTTGGTCCCACCACTTGCCAGGTATATGACTTGGGCAAGTTATTTAACTTAGCCTAAAGTTTAGCTTTCACCTAATATGAGGAAAACAGTCATCTCCACTGCACACAATACACAGTACCTGGAATTCAGTGAATGCTAGTCTTCCATCCTATTGTAGACTTAAAGGGGAATTAGAAGAGCCACTGGTAGGTACAGATTTGTCACACACAGAGGACAACTTAACAAAACATGTTGGTTGTATTTAGTATATGAACACAGCATCCTGGTTGCAACATTTTACTTTTAAAAGTTTCTTTTTAAAAGCACTCTTAAATGTTTTTTCTCTTCTAGGATTCAAGTTCTTTTTTTAATTAGTTTATTGGGGTGACAATTGTTGGTAAAATTACATAGATTTCAGGTGTACAATTCTGTATTATGTCATCTATAAATCCCATTGTGTGTGCACCAACCAGTCAGTTCTCCTTCCATCACCATATATTTGATCCCCCTTACCCTCATCTCCCACCCTCCACCCCCCTTACCCTCTGGTAACCACTAAGCTATTGTCTGTGCCTATGAGTTTTTGTTTCTCATTTGTTTGTCTTGTGCCTTTGTTTCTTTCAGTTTTATATACCACATATGAGTGAAATCATATGGTTCTTGAGTTTTTCTATCTGACTTATTTTGCTTAGCATAATAATCTCAAGATTCATCCATGTTGTCGCTAATGGCATTATTTCATCAGCAGATTAGGATTCCATTGTGTATACATACCACATCTTTTTTATCCAATCATCTATCGAAGGACACTTTGGTTGTTTGTATATTCATAAATAAAGCTGTGATGAGTATAGGAGCACATATATCTTTATGGATAAATGTTTTCAGATTTTGGGGTATATGACCAGGAGAGGGATTGCTAGGTCACATGGTAATTCTATTCTTAATTTTTTGAGAAACCTCCTCCACACTGCCTTCCATAGCGGCTGCACCAGTCTGCATTCCCACCAACAGTGTATGAGGATTCCTTTTTCTCCACAGCCTCTCCAACACTTGTCATTATTTGTCTTGATGATTTCTAATTTCTAATCAGCAGGAGCGACAACAATACTATCTATTCAAAGTAACTTTTGCTCAGGAAGGCATTTGAAGTACTGATATGGTAGGTTGAGGGCAACCACCCTAGACTTTGGTTTGCGCAACAGTAAGAAGAGAATTGGAATTAAATGCCCTGAGAAATACAGACATCCAGAGAGCAAGTTCAGGGGTATGTTCCTGAAATCACCGACACTCTCCTATCCCGGGTTAAGAATCTTCTTTGAATTTGTCCATCTCCAAAACATTGAAGTCTTGAACATTTCTGTCTTGAAATCCATAATTTATAGTCTACAGTAGGCTGTGTGTGTGTGTATGTGTGTGTGCGTGACTGCACAGGTTTTTCTCTTTCACTGCCTTCTACCCCATCCCATGACAGTTGCTAAATTTCTTGCTACACTGAATCAAAAAGGGGTTTGAGCATCAATGAATGAGTCACTTTATACAAAAAGAAGAAAAAAAAATTGTTGGATTGTTTACTGAAAGGTGGTATTTGCAAAGTCTCTGTACTAATTATATAATATCTGTAAACCTTTATTTTATAGAAATACTACTTCTAAATGGAACTTAACTGTCATCAAAAGAAATAAACACAGCTGTTTTGATGAAAAACACGTATCTAGTATAAATGTGAATGTTAAACATTTTCTGAAAATAATCTGTAAAAATCCTTTCTCTGGAAAACTGGTCAACAGAACAACATTGTATAAGGTAACGCTTTTAACTTAAGACTTAGTAGAAAACACAGAATCCTAAAATGAGGGTCTGGTGGCTGTGGAGCATTTTTTTCTCGTACTATACAAGCTGTGTGGCCCCCCAGGGCTCAGCTGGCCTCTGAGCTGGGTGGCCTCCAGAGCTGCTGTAATGAGCTTTTACACATAAGTCATGGAGCACAGGTTCCTTCCTGTTTTAATGTTCAATACATGATAATATATTCCTCTCTCTTGCCTTTCTTTCATTTTCCTTCTTGGTTGATAAAGTAATTTTGAGGAATACTAGTTGAAGAATTTTCATGTTCTTTTGCCACACAGGCTTACAATTTAAAATTCTATTGTCTATATATTTTTATGCATATACAAGTTTATTTTAGAAAATTGCAAAATGGAAAAATGAATAATGAAGATAGCAGAAATCACTTATAATCCCACCAGCCAAAGACTATGGTTTTTCTTTTTTTCTGTGTAAACATCTTTTAAAAAGTGGTATTATTTTAATGGCTTGTATTTTTCCACTAAAAATTATATTGTGATTATTTCCCCACATCTTTAAACATTCTTGCAGACATGGGATTCCATTGTATATATACCTGTATCTAACTAACTACTTGTTACTGGACATTCATTAGTTTCTACTTTTCACTATTATTTATAAGGCCAAAATAAATATTACCCCATAAGTCCTAGGGTGTATATATGATTTTACCTTCTAACCAGATCCCTAAAATTTGAATTATTGGATCAAGGGCTATGAGCATGTTTATGGTTTTTAATCCACATTATCAAACGCTTCTCCAAGGGTTAGGCCAGTTTGAAACCTTTTTTCCTCACGTGGCCACCACACTGGCAAAGAATACTCTAGATATTTAAAAATCTGGCATGCAAAATTTCTGTAACTCTTAGTAGTTGTTTTTTCTACATTTCATCTCTTGATAATAAATTAAACTTTTCTAATTATTTTCGCATCTTACTTTTAGTATCAATTTTTGGGGGGATCATCTACTTTCTTTGTCTATTTTTTTCAGTTGGTATACCTTTTACTTGAGTTGTAAGAGCTCTTTTAGGCAATACTATAGAGATCATATATACACATGTATATATATATATATATACTCCCATGTGTATTATATATATATATATATATATATATATATATATATATGTATGCATATAAACACGCCCATGTACTGGTATGTTATATATACACATGCATATATATACTCCCATGTAGTATGTTATACTGGGGGTGCCAAAAAATGTATACAAGTGGACACTTTGGTCAACATTGCTCAAGTAGTAGTTCACCTTAATCAGAAGTGTCTGGATGCTGATGGTAACCACTTTGGGCACCTCTTGTAATTGCAGAAGTCAAACGTGACTTGTAGTCATCTTTTGTTACTGGTATATATTGAGTATTACAATTTTAATATAGTTTTCCTTTCTTAAAATGTGTACATATTTTTTGGTACCCTCTGTATATACACATGTATATACACATATAATATACACACATATAAACATAATATACATGAACACACACAACAGAAATTGTATTATTTCCATAGAAGAACAAACTTGAAAAACGTGACTCAGTCATGGAAACATTGAAGAGCCATGAGAGAGGTTGATTGGAACAGAAGACCTTGGAAAAATTGAAGCCCTAATGATAATTTCCCAGAAACGTTTGTTTGTCCCTTTTGCTCGAACACTGTTTACTTGTGATTTTTCAGAGAGAGCTAGTATGCAAAATGTTTTCTAAACATCTGAGTCAGTCCTGTGTTCACTTGACTTCATTTCCTGTCAAATGTGCAGATGTTCTACAGCACATAGAAATCTGAGGTTCAGGGTACTAGGTTTTAAGAAATCCCAAAATGCAGATAGTAAATTTAGAAAATAAATGTATTGAGGATGTTTTTAACTAGGCAGTTAAGCGCAGGATTAAGTATTCTAAACTGTTTACAGATCATGACCTACCTGGGGGGAGGGGAGAAAGGAAGCTAAATCAGTAAACAATTGATTGGAAAAAAAAATGATATTTGAATAGGCCTTGGAAAAAATTAGTTGGGGTTTATAAAAATTTGGTGTATACAGAAACAATTTACTGCTGTGAGGTACACATGTGGGAGCTTCACAGGCCCTTTCTAAGCACCTTTGGGGCCTAGCTCCAGTTGCCACCAGCTTTGGCAGCTTTGAGAGAGAAGTCTGCAGGGAGTAGATTTCCCTTGTTTGGTGTTTGCAGGAACTGGCACCCCGTCAGGGTTAGCAATTTAGTTCCCATTTTCCGCATCTGCTTCTAAGATTGTTTCCTAATCTGTCTATGGATGACTGATGGCTGGATTGAAGATGGTGGCTTTTTTATTGTTATGAATTTCTGTGACATGTATGGAAATTTGTGACAGAGAGACATGTTTGTATGTGTCTGTAGATTTGTATATTCTTGATGCATTTCGGTCCACTGTCTTCTGGTGGAGGACATCAAACAGGTGGGTAGTCTGCTAGCGACTCAGTTCTCTGAGTAATTCTGCTCCCACCCCAACTACTGACCCCAGCTTGGGTAGTCCTGAGTACTAAAAGTGTTATGAAATAGAATTGTGCAGAAAGTTTTGACCCAAGCAGGATTTTTCTGTTATAGTTCTCTCTCTCGCTCTCTGTCTCCCTTTTCCTCCCACCTCCTTTTCCTTCTTCCCCACACTTTCTTCATGTGTAAAAGAGATTAAAAGAAAATGATGAAAGCAGTTACAGTGCACCCCCATATTTCTCTTCCCAGCAGGTATTAGTAATGATAAGGATAACAACAATAATTGGGACGGTATTTCATTGTTCCAGTAGAGGCGGTGCCAAATCACTGGGACATTTACTCAGAAATTGCTAGTTTTCATTTGTTTTTCCTTTTCCTCTAAAGATCTTTAAGTTTAAATATTTGAATTATTGTAATATGATACTGCTTTTACTAAAACTATTTTAACTCGCTTTTTAAAAACCAGAACTGTGAAAAGATAGAGAACAATAAATACCCGTCTTTACAGAAGAATGCCGATTTTCAAGATCAGGGATATTACACCTGCGTGTTTTTATTTCATCATAATGGAAAATTATTTAACACTACCCTAACCTACAATGTAACAGTTACAGGTAAGAGAAATTTTAGAATTGGGAAGGAACAAATGTATCTTAGTAAAACAGAGTATTTTCTTTCTTCTAAAGCTGTACAGGAAGCCAGAGACAGTTGGAGTTTTGACCACATGATGAGTTCAAATATAAGGGTCAAAACCATTTTGGCACCATCCACCACCCTAAAAGATTTTTAGGGGTAGTAATTGAAAATTTACATGGGTGAACCTCCCAAGAGTCAGCTGTCTTATTTGGTATTTGAGTAAATTTCAGAGTCTTTTGTTGTCAAGCGTATGCTTTCACTAAACATATATTTATTGAGGATGTTTATATTCAATAAACTACTGAGCATTGGGAGGGTAGGGAAGCAGGGAAATATGAAATAAATATTCTCGAGGAATTTGATTATAGTCAGGAGGGGTGATAAGCCACATAGAGGTCCCATGGTGCAGGTGACCTTTGAACAACGCAGGGATTAGGGGTACCGACCCAGTCTGCAGTCAAACATCTGCGCATAACTTTTGACTCCCCAAAACTTAGCTACGAATTGTCTATTCTTGATGAGAAGCCTTACCAAGAACATAGTCAATTAATACATATTTTGTATATTATATATTATATACTGTATTCTTACAATAAAGGAAGCTAGAGAAAGTAAAATCATAAGGAAGAGAAAATATATTTACAGTATGTATTGAAAAAATTCCACTTATAAATGGACCCGTGCCGTTCAAACTGGTGTTCAAGGGTCAGCTGTATGTGCAACGGGTCATCTGTGAGATGTGAAGGGGATGGAGGGAGTCCAGAGGAAGAACAGATGCAGGGGCTCTGTATGAACTAGGTCTTCCAGGCTGAGTGTGATGGACAGCTGGAGGACATGCTGGGGGCAGGACGCTCTGATAAGAGGATGGAAGGAGCACAGGTGTGGTGTGGAAAGGGGCTGTGCGTTCTGGGATGATGACTGTGGTGTGGAAAGGGGCTGTGCATTATGGGATGGTGGCTAGTAGACTGGTTTGTCATGAAACCAGACTATATACTTATAATGAAAAACTGAAGGCTGGATTTTAGAGGTAATTTAATTAAGCCTCACCCAGTGAAGATAACCCTCATGTGGCACAGCCAGTAATTGGTCATCCAGTCCCTTCTTGGGAGTTACCATGGAAATTACCAAACCACACAGGTACAGATTTGAATATTTGATTGTTGAGAGTCAGTTTCCCCTTGGAAACTTGCCTTCATGTAGTTCTCCGCACTGGTCTGTGTTTGCCTTCAGTGACTCCACAGATTAAGTCAGCTCCTTTCTTAAGATGCCAACACCTTTGAGTATTTGAAGATAGGTGGCTTATCCACCCTGTTCTTTTCCGTCATCTGGGAAACTGTAAAACCCCTGTGATGACTCATCAACAACATCGTGGGCTCCCAGTGATTAGAACTCATTTGCTTCCGCAGCGTTTTTCCTCTTCACTTCAGCCACTTAAATCGTTATACTCCATGGATTGCTGAGGAATCAATGACCATAAACTTAGTCTCTACACACAACACAAATGTGTTATCTCCTGATTCTGAAGGTCAGAAGTCTGAAAGGGGTTCACTGGGCTAAAATCAAGGTTTTAGCAGGATTGTGTTTTTTCTGGAGGTTCTAGACAAGAGTGGGTTTCCTTGCCTTTTCCTGCTTCTGGAGGCCAATCTGCATTCTTTGGCTCCTGCCACTTCTTCCATCTTCACAGTCAACAGTGTAGCATCTTCAAATCTCTTTCCCACCTTTGCTTCCATCAGTCATATACCTTTTTCTGACTCTGACCAGTCTCCTTCCCTCTTATGAGGACCCATGTGATTACCTTGGGCCCACCTGGATAACCCAGGATACTTTCCTCATTCGGAAATTCTTAATTTAATCTCATTACAAAGTCACTTTTGCCATGTAAGGTGTAAAATTCACAGGATCTAATTATTAGGATGTGAATAACTTTGGGGATGGGCCATTATTCTGCCTGC
Source organism: Rhinolophus hipposideros (assembly GCF_964194185.1). Lineage (NCBI taxonomy): Eukaryota > Metazoa > Chordata > Mammalia > Chiroptera > Rhinolophidae > Rhinolophus > Rhinolophus hipposideros. The sequence goes on along the minus strand of NC_138058.1, from coordinate 8,792,769 downwards.
CATAACCCATAACCTGGGAATCCTATAACTAAATTGTCAAACTCAAATATCTTAAATTCTATATATTGGTCCTAAATTCTTCAATTTTATTTTCCTGTGTGTGTGTGTGTGTGTGTGTGTGTATTATATATACATACATATATATATATATATATATATATATATATATATATATATACAAAAATATATATATATATATATATTTCCCTTTAATCTCATGTAAATCTCTGATTCCTTGAGACTTCTACCACCAATACTCTCCCCTCATCCATCTCTGCTTTTTGCCCATCAGCTCCTCTCTTATTCCTGCTTAGAAGGAGCAGTAAGAATATCCATTATCTAAAGAGCACTTACTATGGGCCAGAAACTGTACTAAACACTTTAATTGAATCATGTCATATAATCCTCACAACAGCCCTGTGAGCTTGTGCCCTCGGGTGAGTTAAATCACTTAACCTCTCCGTGCCTCAGATTCCTCACAATAAAATGGGATAGCTCTGGCTTGTTCCTCATAGGGTAGCTTTGATGACTGAGTGGGTGAATGTGTATAAAGCATTGAGAATGGTGTCAGGGATAGGGAAGTCCTATTGTTATCACCATCTGCCACTGCCTCACCCCCACAGCCCCGCACTGCTGCATGTGTTATTTTTCTGCCTTAACTACCCATCTTAATTATTTATTTTTGGTCTTCTTGGAGAAGACCAAGTGTATCTTTCAGGACTCAGTTCAAATGCCCCTCTCCTCCGTGTCTCCATGGTTCACATTTCTGATTGCTGTCAGAAATGGGCTACATATCTGTCTCTGTCAGTAGACTGGAAAGATTTTGGAAAGAAGGAATTGAACTGAGTTCTCTTCCTCATCTTTGTATCTTCCATACTTATGCCTGGCACTTGGCACATAGTAGGTACTTATTACATGTCTGGTTGGTGAATTATTGAGCCAGCGACAGTTCCTTCAACTGTGCCTCATTTGACAAGAAGTCTAGCCCATTAACCATCCTGACCATTTTCCTTTGGATGTGGTGAAGTTTGCCATCATTCTTCTATAATGTAGAGCTTAGAAATGGAAGTTGATGGTCAGGAGGTGTCATGGTCTATGATGAGGACGGTAGGACCCTGAGCGCCCACCTGCTCTGTGTTGTTTCTTTATTACTGTTCACCTGAGGTCATAGATGTAGATCTCTCAGCGAGCATGTGGTGACATCGTAGCCTTGATTCACAGTCTTCCCAAGTGCCAGCTGGCATCTTATTGTTTGATCTTGTGATTGTTCCTCCTACTGCTGACAGTCTCTGTGGCATTTTGATTCTGTGGTATTAGCTTCCTACGTAGAGTAGGCATGCCAGGGGCATCCAATGAGGTGTTTTCTTCCTTTTGTTACCATAAATAGGATTGTACCCTTCACTTTATACCTCTTTTACAAGTCCGGTGTTTCTTGGGTTCTCAGTGGTACACTTCAAGTTTTAATAGATGGATTCAGAGGTAGATAGTGAGTAGCAATTTTCCCCATTGCACAAAACCAACTCCTGGCCCTTTGTCCGTGAACCCACTCATGTTCCTCCATACTCTCAGAGCTGAGCATCAGAGCATCAGTTCTTCCTCTGGAGCCATTCCATCTCCTTGTGCCTGCCTACACGAGTTCCAGGCTTGCCCCGCGAGTCTGAATCTCGCAGGAACCGGACCTGACTCAACCTGGGGTTTCACTGCCCTAGTTTCATTCTCCACTTTTGCCCACGTAATCCTCCACTCCCTTCTCTACTCTTCACTCTGTAGCACCACACCCTCTGCGAGAGCTTAGGTGTGTGTGGGTGCTGCTGGAGAGCTCCCAAATCACCCTCCGTCCTCACACTCACGCATTCTGTTTGCTGAGCACCTACCAACCCCACAAGGCCTGCTCTGGACATTACTTGTAACTGCCCCATACACACCGGATGTACTACCAGGGCGAGTCCAGGTCAGGAAGAAAGCTGCCAGTGCTGATAATAGGAGCAGCGAGAACACGACTACGTGGCAGTATAAATGTATGATCACTGTTGCTCTGTGTTCTGCAGTTATTAGCCGCCTTAGCTGGTATGGTAGCACGAGTGCAAGGCTGCTGGGGGATTACTGACTTCCTATGCATTACTAGATGGAGCCAGAGGCGGAATATATTTATGCACCTCCAGTTGGGGAAGAAGTCACTGAGGGACAGAAGTAGAACTGAGCCTGCAGGTGTGTACAGCCCAGCAGGGCTGGCACTAGGGTGAGGCAAGTGAGGCACATGAGAGTGAGAGTGAGGCAGGTGAGGTATCCAGGGTACAAAATTGAAGGGGCGCTCCTCTCAGTGTCCTGCGAGGGGAGGGTGGGCACCTGAGAGTGAGTGCCTTGCCTGCCTCACCTGAGTCTTGCCGTTGTGCTGTGAGGAGTTGAAGAGGGCAGACAGAAGGAATAAAGGCAGAACAGAAAGCGTTTCCATTGACTTTACATCTTCTAAGTCCTGCAAGCTTGGTTGTCTCCCTGGATGAGTGTCTTCCTCTGGCTTTTAGCTGCGGTGAGCATAAGCCACAGACAGGAACTGAGAGAAAACCAAATTTAGCATGCTTTCTCCAGCAGCGTGAGCTTGGAAGTTGTTGCACTGTGAGCAACAAACAGGATTAGCTGCAACCATTATTTAATGAAAATACGACTGTAAAGTAAACGTAAAGTGATGACTGTTAGAATCTTTGTTGCATGGAATAAGCATATTACAAAGAATGCTTGTCTTCGAGAAGCTCAGTGCAACACTAACGCATTTTTCTTTTCTTTTTTCTCACTTTTAGATCACCATGAAATAACTCCAGTTGTTCTTGGACCACAGGTTACCAACGTTAGAGTGGAATTAGGTATATTTTGACATACATGTATTCTGCATTTATGAATGTAGGCATAATCAAATCTTCCAAGGTTACATCTGATTCACTATTGATCAATATTGTGGGGATAACGCACTCCATATTTAGTTAAGAACAGTACAAAAGCAGGAAAAGCCTGTCATTATTTCAATGTTGCCATTTTTAGACTGATTAAAATGAATAGTCTGTTCAAAAGATTATGGAACTATCTGTGGTTTGTAGATTAGGGTCTTAGTCACCCTGTTTGTAGTCATTTTTAAACATGAAAATTCAGTGAGAATACTCCGGAGAACTGATTCAAATTTATTGTGTGGTTTGAATATTTGATTAATAGATTTATTTTAAGTCAATGGACCGAATTGACTGTACATTTAGAAATTGTCTAGATAGGTCTTGGTGAATCAACATGTCCAGTTAAGTAATTTCTTTCAACAGGAAAACAAAGGACAGAAGGGAAGGAAAGAGGAAGGGAGGGAGGGAGTAGGGAAGGAAGAAAAGAGGACGTTCACATATGCTAAACCAGACTTTGTGTTAGGTGATTGACATATGTTATTGAATTAAATCCTCCAGACAACTCTGAGGGGTGTTATTCCCATTTTATAAATTAAATGACTGAAGTTCAGAAAGGTTAAGTAGTTTGTCTAAGGTTAATCCATTGGACAGTGGCAGAGGTGGGGTTCCAGTGTCTGTTGATTGTTTCCAAAGCCCGCACTGCACATTTTGACCCCAGCTGGTTCCAGTTGTTTATATGACACATGATCACTGTCACTTGGTTACTAAGAAAGGTGTGTGTGCAAGCAGATGGTGTGAGGACTTGATGATCTCAGTCCAGTTAGGACTTGAGCAGGGTCCTAGCTAGAATGCAGGGTGTTAGATTCAGTCTGCCTCTCATCTCGGTCGCTGTGGGGAGATGTCAGTCATGTGTTTGCTGCAGGCCTTTACCTCTACTGAGGGTACTCTCCTAAGTACCATAAGGCTGCAGGAGAGAGAAATTGTTAGGCCTTGGAGCAGCCTCCTATGCTGCCCAGGTCCTGAGCAATAATCCTGAAAGCCTGTGTCTGTCAAAATCTCCACGGGACGCTTTTCTCTTTGTGAGATTCCCTTTGAGTTGTACAAACCAAAGAAAATTCCTCCAAGAAATCAAATGACTGGCTATGTCTGTTCACGTGGAAGAGCTTTTTTCTAGCTACACTTTCAGTTCAACCATTTGTTTTCCCTGCACTTTGATGTCTTTAATTTTTAGCCAATTAAATTAATTTTCTGTGTCTTAGCAATTTTGTTTTTTTCTGGAAGTTGCAGTGGCGTGTTGATCTGACTATACTGAATTATATGTTGAAAAGAAAGTTCGCTGGCTACCCTAAGTTTTAATAATTGATTTAAACATAAACATTGGAAGAGAAACAGATTCATATTTTGGTGATGACTCATAATTGCTACTTAAATTTCTCTGCTTTATAAATTATTTAAAATTTAAAAACAAGGCATATCTGCTTTCTTTCTGGGCTGTCGCAGTATGTTAGCATTACATGTTAGGTTAACATATATTGATTAATTTTAAACTTTTGGGGAATACAAGTTTCTAAAATCAGAACATTGGTTGTCAACTTTCACCTAGGGAAAGATATACAGCTCAACTGCTCTGCTTCGGGGGATGAAAAAGATAGGATTGATTGGTACATCGGGAATAGAAGTAGAAATGTACATGAAGAGGAACAAACAAAAATTAAGTAAGTATATGTGATACATGATATATATCATGAGACATAAAAATCTTATTGTGTCATATGCGCCCGATATTAAAGAACTCCGACTCCTTAGTGGCTAATAGGATGTTTCGGGTAAGTGTAAATTATAACTATAATTTACATATTTTATCATGGTAATTCCCATGCTCTAGGTTGATGGATTACACAAAAATTCGTTGCTGAGATCGAAACTAGAGAAAGAAGGTCAATGAGGCTCTTTAGCATCATCTTGCAAAAGCAGCTTTTGGCCAGTCAGAGGGAGAATAGGGATTTTACCTAACATCTTATAAAAGAAAAATAACTTAGGCCCCAGTTTTTTTGGATTTTGAAAATTCTGCTAAGTGCTTTATTTTTTTTAATGTGCCAGAGAAAAGACCAGGTCAGGCGACTGTGACACATTTAAGTTAATTTTGGTCCCTCGTGTGCCGTAGATGTCCTTCGCTATGTTGCCCACACGTCACTGTGAGACCAGCCAGGAGTCTAAAGGTACATACTCATCAATAGTACCTTTGCCTTCATGGCTCTGGGTGCAGCTAAGGCCGGGGGCAAGCCATCTCCTGCTACCTTTCCAGATCCTGTCCTCACACACACGCCTTTTTTTTCTTTTTCTGATTGTTGAAAATAATTTGTCATAAGAAACTTGAGAAATCCTGAAAACCACCAAGAAAGAATTATCATTTGAAGACAGTTACATAGGTGTGTTGGGAATTTCTTTGATGGGCAAGAGATACTGACATAGACACTGCTTCCTGCTCTGTAGAGATAGTTGGTAACTTCTTTTCAGAACATTCACTACAGTGATTACCTTTCTTAAAGGTGAGTATTGAGGAATTTTATGGAAGGGTCTCCAGAGATAGTCAGATACAAGTTACATCTCAAGCAAATACTACTGTAAATTACCAGTCGCCTGGAATGCTGTTGAGCAGAGTAATTATTGCAGCATTTTTCTGTCGATATCCATTCATGGAAATTAGGAACACAGTAAGAACAGATAGGAGAAGCAAACTGGGCAATGGTTAGATATAAATATGAAGGAAGCAGTATTGGTGCCAAACATTCCAAACGACACGTATATTAATACTTAAGTAGCCTGTGTTCTTCCATTAAGAAATGGTCAGACTTATACATGCTTATACAGACAATACATGCTAAGCCTGAGGTTATTTCAGTGTTTCTGAATGACTTCGGTACATGACTGTAATTATTAATGTACTGACACGCTCAGGTTCTAGTGAGTAATGATCCCCATGTGTCTATTACCTTCCCTTCACTTTTGAAATTCTTTCTGCTTTTTACGCTTAAAGAAGATATTCCTTGTCATCATGCTGGTGGCTGTCTGTTTGGGCTGACAATTGACAACAAGCCCTTCATCCAGGAGCAGGCACGTGATAAGTGCTTGGGGAATGTTCATGCAGCTGAATTGCATGGCTGTCATGCCATGTACTCTGCCCTCAGTGCCTGTCCTTCACTAGAGACCCACATTTCTGCATTTCCCCCTGCTAGCGCTCTTGTTAATTTTTGGAGTGACAGGAGACCAATTTACCAAACATTGAAAATGAAGCTTAGGTTAAGTTAAGTGAGTGGGGAGGACTTTCTTTATAGTTGGGTGTATGGACCTTTTATATCTCCTCAATGGCCTTTTCTGCCTTACTTCAGGATTTTTCATTGATGTTAGGGGGTTGATGTTTCCATATTGAAGACTTCTATACAGAATTATGTCCTAAAATGTATTTGAGACAGTTAGAAGCTACAGTGGGTACCATGTCTCAAGTTCTAGAGACACCTGCTGTTAGGGGTGTTAGGTGAGTGACTATACCTGGGAGTGCTGAATGACATAGTGACACCAGAACCTGTCACTGGTGGGGAAGCAGATGTCATGAGCATTTGCCTTTCATTCAACAACAGGACAATTGGAATCCTTTAAGAAGAGAAAGAGCTTGCTGCCAGGGGCTGTCTCAAGTCGTTTAATGACACTCGCTAAACAGTTTAATTGATATTTTTCATGTGCCAGGGAGTGTCGGAAAACAGTGTTGTTTTTAAATTTATTTTAAATGCTGAGCAAAATAAAAGTGATCTTTACAATTGCACAAAGTTCATATGAATCTGTGTCTATGCCGAACAATTTGCAGTCTTGTCACAACTGGTGGTCACCTCACTGTGGAAGGAACAGAGTAGTCAGAGAGGAGAAACAGAGAGGGATAATTGAGAGAAAGAATCTTTTCTTGTATTTTCACCTTAGCATCATTACCTTCCAGACATCTTAATTCTCGTCAGTTCACAGCATTGCCCCTGGATGGTTCAGGAGGGCTATGTCTGTTGGCCCTGAAGCTTCCCGGAAGAGTGGGAGCTTGTGACCACACTTTAAGAGTTCCCACCAGAAAGAGAAGATTTAATGAGTCAGCAAACCTGCTGCCTTTGAGTATTTGCATGTATGACACCCTCTCTCATGAATAATGTTGCTGGCAATGAACAAAACCGATTGCTAAATTGTTTTCCTTTCTTACAGGACTTCAGAAGGCAAATGGCTTACTTCAAAAATATTGAGAATTGAGAATGTTAATGAAAAAAATCTAAATTTTTCATATAAATGCGTTGTGCAGAGCCACAATGGAAAGCAAAACTCCAAAAGCTTCATCTTGTTGAAAAAAGGTGTGAGAAACTTTCATTTGTGGAAGTCTGTGGACACTTAGGTTGTTGCTGCTGAGAGACCCTCTCAAAAATCACTTCCTCATATTACGTACCAGGAACTGAACTCCTAAGAGATGATAGGATTCACCTATATCATAGGCGTTCAGTGGCAGAGCTGGTGGTCAGCCTGTGCTGGGACCCACCGTGCCTTGATTCCAAGCAGAGAAAGACAACAAGTTTATTCTTTTGTCCTCAATCAAATTTTAATGCTATGTAGAAACTAAGGACCCAGAGCAGGGAGGTAGGTGGAACTTGGGGACAGTGATGGTGGGTGAGGGTCATGCGGGAGGCAGTCAAGGACAGTTCTGGCACACAGAGAACAACTGGAGAAAACTCTGCAGCTCAGTGTAGATTGAGGCCAATGATACTGCAAGTAATTGCTGCCTCCAGCCTACCTTAGTGGGGCAGTGGGCACGCGCACAGTGGGCCCTTTCCTTTGGTCATTCATTCAATAACGATTAACTGAGGCCTCCCTTCCTTGGACCAGTCCTGGGGCTGGCGAGTGGACAGTTGATGGCTCTGATCAGTGGACTCTTAAAGTTTTTCAGTGCCCACCGAATGGAGCATTCCAGAGTTACCTCCCTGTGTCCTCCACCAACTGTACAGCCCAGAGCCTTTGGTCCAGTAGCTACTTTGAAATGTCTGTGTCTGGGGCCAAAAGCTATGCTCTCCAGTTGGTACCACTCATTCCCAGATTGGGCTGTCAACCCCTGGATATGTAAGGAAAAGTTAGGATCTGAGAGAGAGACAGATAGACAGAGATGATAGAGACAGACAGAAACACAGAGATAGGAAAAGATGTGACGGAGAGACACACACACGGACAGAGGGACAGAGACAGAGAAATGAAGAACACAGAGACAGAGAGGTAGAGGTAAAGGGGGCGGAGAGAGAGAGAGTGAGAGAGAGAGAGAGAGAGAGAGAGAGAGAGAGAGAGAGAGAGAGAGAGAGAAAGAGTTTTGGCTTTGGTGAGAAACAGGAGGAGTGGGGGAGAAAGGACCTAAGGCCAGAAGCCTCTCTAGTTGTGATATCCTGGTTACCATTAACTACTCACCTAGAACACCTGTTCTAAAGCTATCACTCTACCATATGCATTAATAATAATAGCTAAGATTCTTAGCTAATATGTTTATTATATGATAGGCTCTGTGCTAAGATCTTGCCATTACTTAACTTAATCTTTACAACAAGCTTTCATAAGTGAAGAAACTCACCCCATGTCACAAGTAAAAATGTCAAAACTCAGACCTGCTTAACTCTGAAATTAACTGATTTACTCTGTACTCTTATCTTCTACAGGAATTATCACAAGTGTCCCTCTACCTCACATGAACATACAGAGGGTGCCAAAAACATGACTTGTATTCATCTTTTGTTATCAGTATATATTGAGTATTACAATTTTAAGAAAGTTTTTTCCTGTCTTAAAATGTGTATACATTTTTTGGCACTCTCTGTATGTGCCTCGGTCCATGCATTTGGGAGGGAGAGTCTTTCAAGTCCATTATGTTTGTTTGATCCATGGCCTTCCTTGAATTTTTGATCACTGCTGGCCACCACGCACACTTCTCCTCTTAGATCTGTGCATGACCGGCCATCATACCCTGCCAGAGAGCTTTCTGCCCTGATCATTTCTCCTTCTGTGCTCACAAATGTCATCTGGGGTGTAGGGTTTTCCACTCCACCATTATCCCTGGAGGAGTGTGCAGCAGTGTGAGAGTGTGTGTTTGTGTATTTGCATGGCACAGTTATGGATAGGTAGACCTTTAAAAGACACAGGAACCCCAGGGCCTGGCTTTATTCAAAAGTCACTTATTAAGTAACTACAGTTGCTTACTTATATCTTAATAGTTAATTTTACTGGAAAGGTCATTCCTGAAAATTGTGCTAAGATGGCAAGAGCTTTATCCATGTTTATGCTCTTTGACCTAGAAATCCCCACATGATTAGAATCTACTCTAGGAAAATAATCAGAAACATAGATAACGGTTTATGCATGTGTTCATTGCAGCACTAGGTAATGTTATGAAAAATTTTAATCAATCTAAATATTGGAATATTATGAATTATAATTTTAAAGAACTAGTAAAATGCTTAGAATATAATGGTAAGTAATAAAGGTTGATTACCATATGATCCCAATTAAGTCAATATTTTTGGCTAAAAAAAAACACCAAAAAGGACATATACTACTAGCATGCTAGCAGTGGCCATTACCACATTGTGGGATGCTTATTAAAAATTATTCTATCCTTTGTACTCCTTTGTGTTAGCTCGTATTGTCCATAATGAGCATAAAGTGAATCAGTCTAGAAAATACATTTTTCCCCCGAAGACCACTTTCATAAAAAGAAGAAAAAAGAAGATAAAATTCTCAGAGCTGTGTGTCAGATACTATGTTAACTACTATGTGAACTGTCTCATTTAATCTTGCCCACAAAAAAGCAACGCTATACATGAAGCAGAAATCATTAACTTCATATTACAGATTAAGACACTAAGAGTCAAGTGCATTAATGACATTTCCTAGGACACAAAATAAGTGACAGAGCCAGTCTCAGTTCAGCACTGGCTCTCGAGACTACATGCCTCCATTTATGTTCTCAATCTGCTCTCTGAGATTTGTGTTTGGGTCCCTCTGTATTTCACCCTAGTGGTTTATAGTCCTGGAGACTTGACTTCCACAAGTAGGGATAAACTACATTACAGTGCTTTCAGTTCAGGTCTCTGAATATCCTTGTACACATTTTTATTCTTCAAAAATGGGACTAGAAAGATCAGTGCTCCAAACTAATGGCAGGGATGTGGAATAACTCAATGGAACATGTTGGGGACCAGTGGCAACATGATGGTGGAAGACACTGGTAAAATTTCTGTCATTAATTATTCCCATTTTCTTTTTCTTTGTAGAAGATCTGGATGATATCCCAGGCCACGTCTTCACTAGAGGAATGATCGCAGCTGTTTTGATCTCAGTGGTAGTTGTGTGCCTAGTAATTGTGGGTGTCATTTATAGAGTTGACTTGGCTCTATTTTATAGACATTTCATGGGAAGAGATGAAACGTTAACAGGTAACAAATATCGTCATGCAGGGATTTTTTATCCTATGGTTTTATTTAAAAACCTAACAAAGAAACATTAATCTTCATCTTATTTTGATTATGTTGTTGATGTAATGTGTAGTAGAGGTTTCTCATAGGAAAAATTGCTTCAAACGTATCATCCATTATGAATGTTCTCTGTGCCACCTTTCCTTGTGCTTATTGATACGTTGCCAAAAATTGTTCTCTAATTGTTGCATGCATGTATGTTGTGTCCTCCTAAATGCCCTATGAAGTGCTTGAGGCAAGAGACTGTACATATCACTGTCATTGTTCATACACCATCTTGGACACGTTATGCAGTGTGCTCGCTCAATAAAGGTCATTTAAGTTGAATTGAATTGTATTATGGTTCATTATTTTAACCTGGCAAAGAGACTGCATGATATACCTAAAGGAACCCTGAACTAGAAGCCAAATGACTTGGGATCTAGTTCCCTAGATCTGCCTACTACTATTTCTATCGTGGTGACTCTATGTCTTAGTCCTTCTGTTTTTAAAAGATGACAAGAAGTCCTCAAGGTTCATTATAATTACTGAATTAAAAAAATATCTATTTAATCCATCTTACTTGCTTTGTGTGTGTGTGTGTTTGTGTGTGAGTGTAGGACACACATTGTTCCAAACAGAAAAAGTCTAAGAATCAAAGCACAAAGAGTCTAAAAAATTATATAGTAGAAAGTCTCCCTGCCAGCCTGTCCCATGTCTGTTTCCCACTTCATCCTCCATTGATAGTACATTCAAACAAATATGAATATAGAGTCTTAGTCCACTTCTGCTTAATAAACAAATCTTGGTGTATTATGCACGCTATTCTGAACTTTGCTTTACTATGCCTTGGATATCCTTCCATATAGTTTATAGTCTTTCACTTTTTAGGGTTTTACTATGAATAAAACCCATACAGTTATTTTATTTCTGTGGATGTATCACTGTTTATTTAATCACCTTTTGATGGATGCTAGTGTTGTTTACACCTTTTTGTTATTACAGAAATGATGTGACAGATAGCTTTGTACAGTCATTATTTCATGTGTATGCAGTATAATGGAAGGGAAAATTCTCCAAAGTGGAATTGCTGGAAATACAAACCATTTGTTTTTTGATAGATGTTGCCAATTTGCCCTCCATACTACTAACTACCTACCAACTTCAGAGGATGGGAGTAGCTTTTTTCCCATAGTCTTACCCACGACCTTTGGATATTTGCCAATGGGATAGGTAAAAAGTTGTATCTCCATGTAATTTTATTTGCATTTCACTTACTATGCAAGAGCACGAGAAACTTTACATTTGTTTAAGACTCATTTGTACTTCCCTTCTCGAAGTGCCATCCATTTACATTGCCCATTTTTCTATTAGGTTGTTGTCGGTATTTTTTTCCTTGTTTATTTCTAGGGACAATTTACATTTAAGGAGATTAGTCCATTGTCTATAATATGAAATGTAAATATTGTTCCCAAGTTATATTTCGTCTTTTGACTTTGCTTATGTGGAAGATTGTGTAATGTACTCAAATTTATCCTTTCGTTTATGGTTTCTGGATTTCTGGTCATAAGTAAAATAGCCTTTCTAATCCAAGTTATAAAAACAATTCTTATATTTTTCTTTTGAGCCTAATTATTCACATTTATAATTTTTAGTCTGTTAGTATAAAATTATCAAAGTTAATTAATTTAGCTTTGAAACTGCATGTTTGTGTGTGATTTTGCTATGGAGGGAGATGCTGTAACAAACTGGAGAAGGGGTCTGTATTTGATACTTTTATAAACAGGTCTCTCATAGACCAGTATGTATCTAAGAGTAGGCATTTGCTAATATCTCTGATTTTCAACTGAGATTTTTTTTTTTTTACTGTCCAGTTGTGTTTGACCTGATTCACAGATAATTTTTTCAATTCACATTTCTTAGTTTGCAATGTGGCGATGCACAGAGACATTTAGAGATGTGCTCTAAATTAGCTCTACTTAGTGTGGTCCATGGACAGAGATCAGTTGTGAGAAAGGCAGAAATGGAGATACAAGTACACAAATTAAAACTTTTATTGTAATTTGACATTGCTGCAATATTCAAAAATGGGTTCTGTATTGTTTTATGATGAATTGGGAATGAAGGAAACTAATCAACGAAAAACACCAAAATTAACTTAAAATGTGGTCATTCACCACACAGAGTTTGAGAAGCACTGGTCTAACTGACTCCTTATAGTTCCAAATGTCCATTCACTTGGTGGTTTCATTTATATAGAAGCAAAACAAACAAACAAAAATTATTACTTTCACTTTGTCAACTGTCAAAACCACCAAACCTTTCATTATCTGAGTTTAAAATACATTATAATATAAATTACAGATTTGCTAAACCGAGAAAGAGAAATGGTTAAAAAAATGAATTTGAAAGCTAACTAATTATCTTGAAAGCTAATTAATAGTTAAAAAACTAACTTTCCATGGGTAAGAGTAAAGCTATATAACGTGCACATCACAATATAAATTTGACTGAATTGTCTTCCCAATTTATTGCAGTTAATTTCATCCTGATTATAAGAAAAATATACATTTTCTAAAAAGCACGCTTCTTTATTTTTTACATCTTAGTGCCTGTTTTAAACACTGACCTAATGGCTATACTAATGGAAGCACTAGCTCTTACTTATACTAATAAATAGCTGCATTTCACAGCAGTCTAATAGAATTATCACTGATTCCACCAAGAACTGGCACTATTTTTACCAACTTTTCCTATCTTTGGTAGGCATGTGAATTCTGCAGATGTCTTGTCTTTTATGTACATGTAATTCTGCAAAGCAATTGTTATAAGTCAACCGTAGGTTCTCACCGGAACTGCTGAACTAGAATGCTGTAAGCAGAACTGAAGAAGCTTTTGTCCATTAGCAGAAAGTGTTGTCTTGTGAGCTTGGATGCCTTGTTTCCCCGCAAATAAGACTGATTCTTATATTAATTTTTGCTCCAAAAGACCCATTAGGGCTTATGTTCAGGAGATGTCATCCTGAAAAATCATGCTAGGGCTTATTTTCCAGTTAGGTCTTATTTTCAGGGAAACACGGTTTCCTGATATTATTGGGCTGGGCTGTTGAGCATAAATAATGGGATACCACAAGGTACATGCACCTAGAATGGTTTCATCCTATTAAATTTTAATAAAGGATCCAATAATATTTAGCCTTCAACTCAGTAGCACATTCATTAACCCCAATAATAGACCCAAGCATAAATCTCTTCCATCATCTAACCAATTGTCAATGGACAAGGGTAGAACATTCCTTTCTCACTTCCTCTACTTCCTGTACCATCATGATTAGTGTCTATTACATTATTTAAGACCTGAGTCAAAATTTACTTCTTTCAGAAGACATGTGCACAAAGATCACTCCTTATTCTCTGACCTGATTACTGCATTTGTTAGTTTTGTTTGTGTTACACTGTCTTGCATCTGCTAATGTGTTATTTGTAAAACTTTTCAAGTTGTTCCTTTAATTTCCTGATCTATAACTCACATCTCTCTCTATCCCTCTGTGGTGTCAAAAAGTGGGAGTCTTAACTTACATGCTTAGAAATTTTTTTGCTAATTGGTTGCTTGATTAGCATGTAAAGTTTTAGGATGCCATTTATATTTTTAATAATAATTGAATTTTTCCTTGTTTTTTACAACTTAAAAAAATCAGAAATAAAGTATAATGCATAAAAGAGAATCAAAGAACCAAAGAATATTTGAAGTATCTTAGGAATCACCTAGTTTCAAATATTCTTGTTTTATTTTTCAATTTGTTTTCCATCAAAAATATTTTCTTCATTTTTTTAACAGCTTCATGAGGTATAATTGATATACAAATACCAATTAACTGCACATATTTAATGTGTGCAATTCGATGAGTGTGGATGTGAGGATGTTATCAACTTTTCTTTTTCATTGATTCTGTTCCCATTTTTCAAGACTTGCACTCAAATCTGAGCTTAAATAAGCTTTTATTGACACACTAATTAAAAGACTAAACCTTATCTCCTAGATGGAAAAACATACGATGCTTTTGTGTCTTATCTAAAAGAATGCCGACCCGAGAATGGAGAGGAGCACACGTTTGCCGTGGAGACTTTGCCCAGGGTGTTGGAGAAACATTTTGGCTATAAGTTATGCATATTTGAAAGGGATGTAGTGCCTGGAGGAGGTAAGAAAGGGAATGCCAGATAGAAAACGAGTGGGGATGCTTTGTTTTTAAAAGATAAATAGCTTAGCCTCCCAAAGGCTATCCTGTTTTGCTTAAAAACAAAGAAATGATCGTGGTCCTCTAACCAGAAATGACCCCTAAATCCATAAAATCAATAGCAGGAAAACAAGCTAACTACGCTGCTTCCCGAAATGGCTTCTCTAGGACCTGTCTCTTCATTGCATTTCACAGTTCTCCGAAATTTTGGGAAAGGGAGAGAGTATTACATTTTCAGAACAAGGTCCAGGATTGGCATTATCATGAGGCATTTATTTAGAAGTGCCCCACAGTAATTAAGAATTCCTCTTTTCATAATATTGTGTACAGCAGAACCAGTTCCTAATTTAAAACATCGTCCTTTGGACTATGAACACAGGTTAATTCTTACCAGAAAATGCTTGTTCTTTGTTGTGTTGACATTGGTGAGAAAAGTACAGCAGAAAATAGGAGAGCTGGAAAAGGACAAGCAAAAGGAGATTTGGTGGTTCATAACGTATTTTAGTTATGCAATTCAAAATTTAAAGTTAATATAGGAACACAAATGGCATTAGCACATATTTTGAAGGAAACTACAGTCAGAATCAAAGAAATTTAGTAACATTTCCATGTTTTCTCTGAAGTCTTCCAGAGTAAACATTGGGAATCTCGTGTCAAAATGTTTCGGGTGCTGATGTATTACAAATACAATACAAATGTCTCCATTGTTACCATCCTTCATTCACCGGGCACTTTCTGAGTGCCATCCTCTGCAAATTCTGAGCTGGGCATTGAAGATACAGCAGTAAATAAGGACTAGTACTTGTAGTACAAATTAGAAAGGGAAAATATTAATATTACGAATTACAAAGAGAAAATATACCGCTTAATTACACATAACTTCTGAAAAGGAATAATACGCCATATTGTCGAATGCATACAACACTGTGGTATTTTTGTGTTGGTTCTTTGTATAAGAACTTAGAAAGCATTACTGCTTGCCTTTACATCAATTTGATTATTTTACCATTATTTTCTAGGGGTTATTTTGAAAAATAAATTTCTTCTTATTTCTTAAATAGAAATAATGTTTGTATTCTATTGTAATTAGTTTTGGTTAAAAGGGCCAGAGTTCTAGAACAGAGGTTGAAAAAAAAACAAAAACCAGAGGTTGGCAATCTACCACCCATAGATTACCATGGACTTTTCACCCTTACTGAAACACAGCTACAGCATTTGCTTACATGTTTTCTGGTTGCATTTTAAGTTGCAATAGCAGAGGGGCGTAGCTGTGACAAAAACGGTCATGACCTGCAAAGCCTAAAATATTTACTGTTGGGCCCTTTACAGAAAACGTTTGTCAATCTCTGGTCTAGAATACTGGCAGGGTTTTTGTTTTTGTTTTGTCTTATTTTTAAATTCTGATTTTATCATGCTCCCCCATATGTGTGTGGAGAGGCAAGACAGTGTAATAGAAACATGTACTCCAGAACCAGACCACTTGGGTTCAGATTCTGGTTCTGCCATTTACTAGCTGTGCTACTCTGGGCACGTTAGTTAACCTCTCTGTGTTTTGGCTTCCTCATCTGTAAAATGGGGGTGATGACAATTCTTTCTTCATAGGTTCATTATGATGATTAGATAAGTTAATATACATAAAACATTTAGAAGAGGGAGTGGCACAGAGTAAGTGCTAAGTAAGTATTCATCATCATTGTTAACTAGATAATTGCTTTTATTAGATGTATAACATTGAGAATAAATGGTTTGTCTTAAAGAAAAACTTATTAGTGAAGTTAAGAGTTAAATAGTACAAAATTAAACTGCAAAATGATTTTTCTCTCATGCTCACCCTTTCAGTTCTCTTAAATTAATATTCCACATCTTGCATTTTCAGCTGTTGTTGATGAAATCCATTCACTGATAGAGAAAAGCCGAAGACTAATCATTGTCCTGAGTAAAAGTTACATGTCTAATGAAGTCAGGTATGAACTTGAAAGTGGACTCCATGAAGCACTGGTGGAAAGGAAAATTAAAATAATCTTAATTGAATTTACACCTGTCAGTGACTTCACAGTCTTACCCCAATCACTAAAGCTTTTGAAATCTCACAGAGTTCTGAAGTGGAAGGCTGGTAAATCTCTGCCTCATAACTCAAGGTTCTGGAAAAATCTTCTTTATCTGATGCCTGCAAAAACGGTCAAGCCTTATAGAGATGAATCGGAAGTCTTGCCTTGCTTTCGCAGTACTGATTTTCAGAAAAGCGGATTGTAAAAAAGAACTCCTGACGCTCTGGGGATTGAGTGGATGAGCCTGTTTATAAAAAAATTTTGTTCAAAATATTTGATTCTATGAAAATCCAACTCAGTTTGTAAATGAAACTTCTCATTAGGTTGCCAGGAATCAGACTGAACCTTGAGCTGTGGTCGTGTGCTCTCAAAAGACTCTAGAATTCAAAAGAAAAGGATCTCCTCTTTTTCCCTCTTTCATAACTGGATATTGTGGCTCGGAATGATGCAAAATAACTTACCCCTTACAAAAAGGGCACATCTTTAGGAGTAATGTTAACTATTGCATTAAAGGATTTTAAGTTTATGAAGTGGTGTTTTCCATGAGCCAGTAGGTAACACAGTGACTGGAATGTTGCTTTCATGCTCCCACAATAGCTACATACCTCAAAACACCATGTACAGTGGGAGAGAGCTGGCAGGATTGCATGCCAATTAGAGGAGCAAGGCGTGTGCTGTAACAGGGCGTTGGCTGCAGGATGTGTCCAAATGTCCCAGCCCAGAAGCAGGGCCGTGGTTCTTGGAACCCTACGAAGGTACCACACAGGGCTTGCTTAACTGGGTCTATTTGTGGGAACTTCTTGAAAGGAACCCAAAATAACTTTTTATCTTTCATGAGAGACACAGATTTTAATTCAAATATTCTCTGGCTCTTTCAAAAATGGTCAAAAACATTTGTTGGTTTTACATAAATGTTTATATACAGGATGGGTGCCAGATCATATTAGCCATTAAGCAACAACAAAAAAAGATAGTTATTTGCTTGATTTTTTTTTTAAATTACATATTTAAAATGCCTTCAGGATGGAGGCAGCACAGCAAATGGTTTAGTATATGAGCTGTACGACCAAGGTCCTGGAGCTCAAATCCTGGGTTTGCAACTCCTGTGACCTCTGGAGCATTTTCTAACCAATCTGTGCCTCGGTTTCCTCACCTGTAAAGCTATAATTTATAATATTATACCTACTTTACAAAGTAACTAAATGAATAAATCAAGGGCTTACAACAGTTCTTGGCATGGACTTAATATTCTGTAAGTGTTGCTATTACTATTATTGTTATTATTAGGTAGATCAATTTTTTAGCAGTGGGCTAAAATGGAGGCAAGAAGGCAGGAAAGGAAAGATTTGGAGAGGAAGGCAGTTTGACTTGAGGGCATTTGTACTTGTAGAGAGAAGCACATAGGTGAAGCGTATCAGTAGAGCAAAAGATATTTCTTCACTGGATAAGTGCAACTTTTGACCCTAGAAGACATATATTTATCTGTCTCCCTAAAGTGAGCCCAGCACAGTGGACTGTCATGACAGCCCCAGCAGTAATGGCCGTCCAGGAAAA
Organism: Rhinolophus hipposideros; assembly: GCF_964194185.1. Classification (NCBI taxonomy): domain Eukaryota; kingdom Metazoa; phylum Chordata; class Mammalia; order Chiroptera; family Rhinolophidae; genus Rhinolophus; species Rhinolophus hipposideros. The sequence goes on along the minus strand of NC_138058.1, from coordinate 8,774,543 downwards.
TCATCGAGTGAGTGACAAATATCAGCCTAAAGAGAAAGGAAAGAGTTGGGTAAGTCTGGAAGGCTGCTTAGGGCATAGCGTATAGCATGAATGTTCCAGAAAAGTTTAGAGCAGAGACTGTTTAAAACAGTTGTAGTAGATATGGCTGGAAATGAAAGCATAATCAGATTTTCATTATATTTTCAGTGTAAGGAAGTAATTTAATTTTTGTAGAGCATACAATTATGTGTGCTAGTTGGGTGGGTAAAAAAAGTAAAAGAATTGTGATGCTAACATGTTTTATATGTGAAAATATAAGGTCAGGAGAAATTTTATTGTCATTATAGTCTCTAATACATAGAATCATTATGATTTTTTATTAAGTATGCTTTAAAATATATGAAATGCATTTTTATTAAATGTGTACATTAAATATATGCTTTAAAATACATTAATAAATGATTGGTCCAGTGCCTTTATTTTTGAAGTGTCCTGATGTCTGTTTCATTTTAAGTCTAAATGTAGATTCCTGCCTGTTTAATAAGGTACGGGTCATTTCAAATGAACTCCTACATCTATCTTTTTTTTAAATGTCAAATCACTTTGTGTCTACCTTCTTCGTTTTCCCTTTCATTCAGAAGCAAAAGAAGAATTCCTTTCCCTCTCTCACAAGGCCCCTCAATACTCAGCACAAATATTAGGTCTTTCCATACCGGTTAATTAATGTGCATACCTTTGAATTTAAGTGCAAATATTTCTAATAAATAACTTTTATTGATATAATGATATCGTTCTCTGCTATGACTTCAGATATGCTTAAATTGTGGAGTCCATTTCAGAGCACCAGGGAATAACCATCTCTAAGATGTATGAAGAAATATCTCTTGTATGTCTATTATGTACTGGAAGCATTTATTAAATCAGAGTTTTACTCTTGTACATCAGAGAGAGACTTTATAACCTATATATTCTAAACCTAGGAACTTGAGACATAGTAAGTTAACTAACTTACTATGTCTGACTTGACCCAGGTCACAGAACAAGCAAGTGTGACAAGACTGGGATAGAGAGATGTTCATCCTCTCTTTGGAACTGCTTGTTGGACAGTGAGACTTGGGTTACATTTCTGGAGCCTGCAGGCACTTTCCTGGAGAGGCACCTTATACTAGGAGTGTCTAGGACAGAGTCCTGCAGAGAGGAAGCAGGGCTGCTTAGAAGTGGCTCACAGGAGGAAAAATAGCACAAAGAACCTTCAGGCTTTCTTCTAGGTTACTAGGGTAAGGATTGGGGGCTGGGGAGAGGGGAAATAGCACTCAAGACTTCCACAAGGTGAAAGTACCCACTTGACTGGAGCATGCCCACTGTGTCGTCTGCCAAGGTGTGGGGAATTAGACCCTGACAGGTACCAGGAGCTCACCCTGGTATTGTCAGCTTACCAGGACTATCTGCAAGGCGCAGAGAGGATGAGCTTCCCCTGTAGTTGTCAACATGCTTGTGTGAAGTAGGGACGCTGACAAAACCAGTGGCCAAGGCTGAGTTGAAGCATAGCTTTAAATACTCAGAGAAAATAACTCATCATCTGGGCCTGAAGTGCAGTTCTGAGGGAGGGGATGCAGGGGTTGGAGGAAGCCATCTTTCTGAGCAAAAGCTACTCTGAGAGTCCAGATTATGAGCAAAGGAAGGCTCTTCAGGAAGTAGTCAAGCCACAAATCTAACAGAAAACAGGATGTGTGTGCTGTGGTAGGATACAGGGTCTTTCCAGTCCCACCTGCATGCCACACCGATAGTGACCACCGTCCTGGGAGCTCTGAGACCACACCTGTAATTCTGAGTGAGACTTATGAAAACCAGCTTCTATCTCTGCTGCCTGTATTGTGGATTCACATATTCACACAACCAGGAATGCAATGTCCCATTTATACAATTGCTACAACTTATACAATTGCTATTTAATAATTAATGGTGAATGTTAAAAACAGACTTTCAAATTACGTTTTTGGAGTCCTCAGTTTCTCAGAGATGCCTCTAATTGCTCTTCTTGTTTGATTGCATTGGTGATTAAACCTCTAATATAATGTTAAATGATAATGGATGTAGATATCCTTGTCTTGTTCCTATCTTTAGTGGGAAGGCCCTAGTGTTTCCCCATTTAGTATAATATTATTTTACATATCCACACCATGAATATATTTAAATAATTTAAGAACATCTCCATTAGTTCCAATTTTATTAAGTAATTTTTTCAAAAACATAAATGGGTGCTGACTTTTGTTCAGTGCCTTTTCTGCAGCTACGGAGATTATCATGTGATTTTTGTCTTCTTAGAAAATAATAATGTTCTCATAATGTCAAAGCATTCTTGCATTTCTGGAATAAATCCCACTTCATCATTTTTTAAGATAACCTTTGTATTTAAATCATTAATAGTTTATTTAGAAATTTGTGTATTTGTTTCTAAGCAAAATTGATCTCCAGTTTGTGTGTATGTATGTGTGTGTGCAATCTTTAAATGTTGTTTAATGTTAGGGAACAGTGAAAAATCAGTACACATTTGAGAATGTTCTTCACTGTGAGAGGTCAAGATTACCAATAAAATGGAGCTTGGAGGAAACGGAGATAAGCCAAACAAAAAACATATTTATAAACAAATTTTAATTTTCTCAAAGAAATAATGTTATACCAAAGCATAGTAAAGTGGAGTTGGAAATTAAAAATAACTGAAGTGGAAAACAAAATATCGGAATTGGAGGATGGTGAAATGTCACCCAGAACATAAAACAACATAAAACAAAAAGTTAAATACCTTGAAAATAGAGGAGGAAAAAAGAATTAGAATATTGGTCTAAATTAAAGTAATAAAATATAAAGTGAAAATAAGTAGACACCTTATAAAATGAGAAGATAAATTAAAAAAAATATTTTAGAAATAATTGAAGAAAATATCTCAAAATTGAAGGACATGAGTTTCCAGATTTTAAGAGCTACGAATTACTCAGTAAAATGCCTAAAGAAATGCCTTCAAAATTGGAAGTAAAAATAATGTGCTTCCTAGAGTTCTATATTCAACCAAACAATTATTTAAATATGAGGACAAAATAGAGTTTTTCATACATATAAGGTCTCATATTTACTTCCCATATACCCTTTGTCTGAGGTCTACTGGAAGAGGTGGGCCTCCAAAAAAGAGCATTCCCTAAGAAGAAAACAGTTTAGGGTGCAGAAACAGGAGATCCAATTTATAAGAGTAGTAAAAATTATCTCCAGGCTCATGGCAAATGGAAACCTAAGAAAGGCAATTGTGCATGAGCTATATTTGAGTAGAAGAGCAAGTTCCACACAGACCGTTTTCAGGAAGAAGATAGATTTCCTAGCGTGCTGAATGCACTGAGTGGCAATTTACATTTCTAGCGGAGAATTTAGAAATGAATTAACAATAAGTCTAGAGAAATATATAGGTTACCCCTGTATAACACGGTTGATAAGTTCCTAAAAAATGCCGTGTTATGCGAATCTGTGTTATACGAAACCTAGAACTAGTACAAAAACGGGAGTTAGGTTCCAAAACTTAAAAAGAAATACCATTATATTTTTATAATCAAGAAAAATATCTTTATTAGAACAATTTTCACCAAAAGTATAACATATTAACATGTAGTAAATAATGTTTTCTTTGTTATCACTAATAAGCTTTTATTACGTTCCGTGTTGTTCGGGGACTTCCCTAATTTCGAATGAGATATCTTTTGCTCTTAAAAGCTCTTATTACGCTCCGTGTTGTTTGGGGATTTCTCTAATTCTCAAACCGTGTTAGAGTGAAACTGTGTTCTAGGATGCCATGTTGTACGAGGGTTTTCCCCAATTCTCAAACCGTGTTAGGGCAAAACCGTGTTATAGAAGTGCCGTGTTATATGGGGGTTACCTGTAATCAAATGAGGAAAAATAAGTATTAGCTTCGAGTGGAACAAAAGTTGGTACATGCAAACAAATGTCAAATAGCGCTTGATGGCTCTGCCATAAATAATATTTACCTGGTCACTGTGGTGTAAACATTAAATATTTATTTAATTAAAATTATGATATAACTATATTTGGAGGCTAAAGGGAGTGTGCTTGTGGTGGGACCTAGGGTAAGGCACACCTTTCATTGTTTGGAAGTCAACAGATTATATCTATTAATAAACTTTGTTTCAAGTCAAGGTTCTGAAATAGGCAGGCTACCCTTTGCCTTCTCATTAATTCCTGCTCCATTCGTGGCAGTATCTTCCATACTCCAACATTAGTACTTGGATGGCCAGTACTAATGGAAACTTTTCAATCCTTCTGCTTGATTTCTCTGTTGTATTCAATACCATTCGCCCCTCTTGTCTTCTTGAAACCTCCCTTGGATTAGTGAAATCATTCCCTCCTTGTTCTCATAGCCCCATTTTAATATTTCCTTTTCACATCACTTTAGTGGTTTCTATTTCTCTGTCCCATGCCCCCTCCCCCTAAAAATTTCCAGGTCCCTTTCTGGACTCTTCGCTCATGCTTGCCTGTCACTTCATCTAACCTAAAGAGCAAAATCTTTCTGCCTATCTGAGACCTGGTTTCTGAGCTCCAGAAGAATATATTCAGCTCTCTGTTGGGTAGCTTTACCTAGAAATGTACATAGCATCTAAAACTCAACTATTTATATTAAACTATTCTAATTTCTCTAAGCCTACACTTCTAACTACATTCTCCGTCTTGCATAATAAAACCATTTTCTTCCTGATGACAGACCAGGAAGTTGAGTATCATCTATAGTAGTCCCCCCATATCCATGTGTGGGGACAGAGCCAGGAGTGCAGTTTCCAGGCTCTCGGCCTCACGTGGAAAGGTGCTCACTCGGGTAGTAAATGGCCATCAACTGTGATTGAATGGCCATCAGCTATGGCTAGTTGGCCGTCAGCTGTAACCAGTGAGCCTTTGGCCGCTAATATAACTGCTGTGGCTACGCTACCAGAAAATGGGGCTAGCAAGAAGATGGTGGCTGAGGTAGCAAGTTCAGATTACAGTTAGCACTGCGGATTGCAGCTAGCAAGTGAGGTTGGTTGGCAGAGAAGTGGACAGCAGGTTTCTCATCGTGCGGCTCCTGCTTCCTGTGTCTCCAACCCAGCCGCCAGTGAGAATATAGTGGTATGACTACCCTGTCGATGGCTCCGTGGGTGTTCCTGTTTGGCCTCACCATGTCCTGCATTCTTATGTGCGGAGCAGAAGCTGAGACCCTGCATTTTACCATATTTTCACATTCCATGGTTTCAGTTGCCTGCAGTCAATCACAGTCCAAAAAGTTAAATGGAAAATTCCAGAAATTAACAATTTATAAGTTTTAAATTGCACGCTGTTCTGAGTACTGTGATGAAATCTCATGCCTTCCTGCTTTGTCCTACTAGAGATGTAAATTGTCTCTTTGCCCATCATCTCCAGGTTGTATATGCTACTTTTCCATCGTCACTTAGCAGCTGTCTTGTTTATCAGAGAGAGAGACTACATTCACATAACTTTTATTACAGTATATTGTTATAATTGTTCCATTTTATTACAGTTATTGTGAATCTCTTACTGTGCATAATTTATAAATTAAACTTTATCATAGGTATGTGTGTATAGGAAAAATCATAGTGTGCTTAGGGTTCTGTAATATCCATGGTTTCAGCCATCCACATTCTGCTTCCTATAATCTCTTTGGAAAAAGCCTGAAAAACAAAACAAAACAAAAAAAACCCTCCCATCCACCTGGAATCCTACACAGATTCGTGATCAATGATGGATATAGTTTGGGCTCATTTCTAGCTATAATTGCTATTTCCCTCTCCTATCATCCCACCCTCACGTCAGCAAAACACTTCTTCGGGCTTCATCCCAAAGTGAACTTAGTCTCCATTTATATTTTATGGTATCCTCTAGTTATATGTAGACATAGCCCTGGGCCTTTGATGTGCTCAGATGAATCAGCATTATCTTCGTTAGAGTATCAGACTCGTGAGGGAGTGTGTTATCTGGACTTAACCAAGATGCTTTCTAGATAGGCCTCTTTCTGACCATTGTGGTCTCAGAGTGTTATAAGGTCCTTATTAACTTAAGTTCTTCTATCAAAGGAACAGAGGTGTTCTTAATAATATTTTATATATTGAAGCTTTCTCTGAATAAATAGGTACAGAAACTACCTTGGTCACTTTAGACTTTAAATGTATTTCTCTCTCTGTGCCAATAAACTCTTGCTTCATATAAATGCTGTCAGAAAAAGATATTTTTTCTTTCAGAATTCAAAAATTAAACGTAAGAAAAGGTTTAGCTTATATCTTCAAGGTTGTACTTTCAGGGGTTAGTGTTAGAAGGTGAAAAAAAAAAAAAAACAACCCACAGTTGAGCAATAAAGTGCTAATAGTCTTTACAGGAAATTCCTGTAAAGGAAATAGTCTTACTCACTTTTCAACTAAACCTAACCACAAACCTTATCTGTTGAGGGGTTGGCCAAAAGGTTTTAGATGTTTCATCTTCAAGGCATTTCCATCTACTGATAGAGGTAGTTATTTGATTTTCCTCTGTAAGACCATAGATTTGACAATACCAGTGGTCACTTGTAAAATCCGACAGATTTTCTTTTTTCTCCCAGTGTAACCCATTATTTCTAAACTTGTGAGAGTTAAATGACTATTGTGTCTTCTCCAGTTATTTCTCTGGCTAGGACGAGGTACAGTAGAACTCTTTGAAAATGGATATTCTCATATGTTTTTCTTCAGATGGAAAAGCCAGCAGTCACTGAAATGACTTGACGTTCCTTCCTCTTTTTTATGTCTTAAGAACAGGAAACGAAGGTAAGACAATGGTACTTTTTTTTCCCCCACTAGCTTTCCTAACCAGAAAAGGTAAGCTGAGAAATGAATTGCTAACACAATTCCTTTTCATAAAATATTTTGTAATGATGGATGTGCTGTTTAACTAGCAAAATTTATATCTCTGTATATCTTGAGGCTTCACTTTACAAAACAACTGGTGTTTATAAAATAAACCTGTTTACAGTGCTTTGAGCATTTTGGGGGAAAAGTGAAGAATAGAGGGACTCACGATGGTTGCCAACTTTGACACCTGCCTCCCCCAGTATTTTCTTCTCTTTTACCTTTTCCCATCCAAAGCTTTGGTCAGTGAAATTTTCAGTTCATTATCAACCAATGATAGTTGAAGCTGTAGCCTTGACTAACCGAGGTGGGTGATCCTCAATCTCTGACGAAAGAAATGTGGTTCTGCTAATGAAAAAGATTTTGGAGGAGAGACCCTTCAGATACGTGAAACCATCCTGTTGGGCTCTTGTGTCTTTCTGTGAGGCAACAGCATGTGGAGATGGGAAAATCAGATTCATTGAGAACCTCTACATCTGTGCATAAACTACTCTCCTAATACCAGATGTGTGATTAGTATTACTAGAGGGGGCCACTATTTCAAGCAACATGAGCTTTGATTGTCCGTCAGTAAAATGAGAGGACAACAGTCATCTTCCAGAGTATTAACAGAAAGTATGTGAGAGACCAGGGGCCCACAATATTCAGTGCCACTTGTCCATCACTTTACTTCCTGAACAGAGAGTCTGCAGCCTGGTTTGCATTCAGGTGCCCAATGCTCGATAATCGATAGACTCTGCAATTCCTTTCGATTCACGGAAGCATTTTAGTGATGGTGGAATGAAAGGCATAGACATTAAATGGTCTTAAAGAGGTTGATGTTGACAAACAACATCAGTTGGGTCATCCCACATAAATGGAGTTTCCAGAATGGACTTGTTCTTGGGTTGGTTAGTCACCAAGAGTGCTGGCAACAGCTACTACAACTCAGCATGGACCCACCTCCCCAAGCTCTATTCTTGTCGCTGTGGACAAGCTTTCTTTCCAAGGGTGCTTCTTGGATCATAGCGATCACTCTGACACTTGTTTATAATGTAGATTCCATGTTCTCCTTGAGAATCTGATTCAATAGAGTTTGGAGAGCCCAGAAATCTGCGTTTGTGTTCCGGTGATTCTTATAATCAAGATAATTTAAGAAACACTGTCTTAACACTTATAAACAAGTGTTCCGGGTGATTCTTATAATCAAGATAATTTAAGAAACACTGTCTCAGAGACAAAACTGTCATCTGGAAACAGCCCCAGGCTGCCTGAGGTCCTAGGCAAGCAGGTGAGTTCATCTTAGAGAGAGCACCTGTCCCCTCAAGGTTGGGATGGATATTCCCATCACGGGCTGAAGACTGCTGGGTGCCATGGTAACCACTTTGCTATGGTCTCAGACATTCAACCATAGAATCACAGAATGTTAGAACTGAGATGATTTTAGCAATCATGCAATCCCATGGTTTCCAAGTCAGGGAGCTTTAAAAAAAAATACAGGTTTCCCAGCTAAATCCCCAGAAGTTCTGATTCCCTACCTCTAATGGGGAGGAACTACTGATACATCCAAATAATTTATTTTTTAGATAAGAAAACTGAAGCACAGAGAGAGGCTAGGTGTCTTAACTGGAGTCACACAGCAAGTTAATGTTTAAACCTAGATTGTTATGCATTTGTTCTGACTCCTCCTGAAGTATTCTGCATTTATTTGAACAACAGAAGTGATGGTGATTTATGAATGAAAGTTTGTCCTGGGATTTGGAGATAAGATTTCTGAAACAGCATCCCTACTCTTAAGAAGCTCCCAATCTAACAGGAGAACACAGTATCTGAAATAACAATTATACTTGGGTGTGGATAAATTATAAAACAAGGAATCGCTGAGCTCTTCTTGTTAGCCAGACACTATTCTTGGAGAAATCATGAAGTCTGAAAAAGAGAGTTCCTACTGCTATGAGCTTCAATTCCAGTGGGAGAGGAGTTTTCAAAACAAGATATTTTCAGACAATAATGTGTCCTAAGTGAAAGTGATATCAGATGGGTTGCTGGCTAGTGCAGTGGTCAGGAGAGAGGGATGGGTTTCATTATGCAGGTGGTCAGGGAAGTTCTCTCTGGGGGAGATATCCAAGATAAGACATAAAGGAGCCAACTCAGGTCACACAGGGCTTTACACATGGTGCTTGGGAATCGATTCTTTATCTCATGGGCATGGAAATTACATCCTCAGGTTCACATTTTAGGAAGATGCCTCCAGGGATTGGAGACTGTTCATTCAGGGGCTTTGTGGGCAAAGGAAAGAAAGGCAAGGGGGGCAGACCAAATCTTGGAAGGCAGTTACTTTAATCTGCCTCATTCCTTGACTACAGGCCTCATAAGGAAGAGTCACCAGTTGTCACCAATGGGGATAAATAACGCAGTGACGCTACTCTCTGCCCTGGCACTCTTCAAGGCTCTCTGCCACCTATTTCACTGTGTCCCTTCTTCAGTGAGCACTCAGCAAGCAGCCAGGTGGAAACATCCTGCACTTCCAGCTCCGACCTGGGCAAACTGGTCTGGATAGACCTGCCCACGCTGAGTGGCTCTGCTTGCCTCCTGCCCAAGATAACCTCTCTGTGGTTTGCAGGGTTGCAGGGAGGAAATCTCAGAGAAAATTGTCCATGAACCCGCTCCTCACTCTATTTGACCTGCAACCCTGCCGACTCATTCCTCTCATGGTGGAATTATGTCAAAACTCTCCTTTCCTCAACAAACACCACCCTGACTACCCTGCACAGTGTAGCGTGTGGCAGGCATGACTTGTCCCCACTCCCCACACTCCTTCCCTTACTCCCTCATCACTGCTCAGCTTTCCATCTTCTCACCCCCGCTGTGCATGCTGATCTGACCATTGGAGGCCAAACCTAGTGGACACTTTTCAGTATTTTTTTGCCCGATTCCTCTGTAGCTCCAAACTTTTTCTGTGCTTAGTCTCAGGGTGGTCTCTGTGTTCTGTATCTTTTCTTCCTTTTGGGTTTATCCTTTGCAATGTTCCTTTGGCCCTGACCCACCTTTCTAGGCTGGTGTTCCTCAAGGAAGTCTATCTGCCCTTTCTTGGCAGCTGACAGACTTCTCTGGCCTGAACACCCACCTATGCTGCTGACCTAGGTCCCTCTCTGAGTCCCACCCTGCTGCTTTTGGAATGCTTCAACTGGATCCCCAAAGACACCTTAAGTTCAGTGTTTCTGCTAGAGAAACATTAATTATTGATAACTCATTTATAAATATTAAAGTTACTCCCTCTTCCTGCACCTGAAGATGTTGGAGACATGGTGTGTGAGTGTGTTTGTGTGTTTGTGTGTATGTGTGTGTGTGTGTGTGTGTGTGTGTGTGTGTCTGTTGGGAACTGGTTGAAAATGAAGACTACTGTAAGATGTGGAGAGCCAAGTATTTCTTCTTGAGACAAGATGGACACACCTGGAAAGAAATATTCTGGGAAAGTCATGGGTGGAGGGAGTGGTTGAAGGAATGACCAATAAGCGCAGGGAGGAGTGAAGAAAGGAACTTGCATGGCTGGTTAGATGTGGAGAGAGCGACATTGGTTTTGTGAGCTCCCTAAGAAATACAGATGTTGTGGGGAAAAGATTTTTAAAGACAACTTTCAGAGTGGCCATATGATATTTAGTGTAACTTATTTTTTCTTCCTTCCCTCCTTCTTCCTTTCCTTCCTTCCTTCCTTCCTTCCATCTTTCCTTCCTTCCTTCCCTCCTTCCTTTTCTTCCTTCCTTCCTTCTTTCCTTTTCTTCTTTCTTTATTTTTTCTTTTCTTTTATCACTGCATTTGTTTCTTTATTTAATGTTCCTGGAATTGTTTCTTTGTATGTTTGTGTTGACAAAGACTCTTCTTGACCAAGTTTTAGTTAGGCCCCTCTGAAGACTCTTGTCAACCAGGCTTTGACATTAGCCCCAGTCCTATCTTTGTTCTGCCCAGCAAAGCCTTAGCAAAGATTTCTGCTAAGTGATTCTCCCATCCTTTATATTTGATCAGCCTTGATATCTAAGCCCTTGACCTGCCTTCAGAAAGAATCCTGTTATAGTCGTTTAGCAAGAATTCCCCTGTCCTTGATGTTGCTCTTAGTAATTTTCCGTCTCCTGAACCCTCACCCTGCTCCTTGACTATAAATCTTCACCTGTCCTTGTTGTATTCTGAATTGAGCTTGATCTTTCTCCTCTGTTTCAATAGTCTTGAACAAAGTCTTCCTTGCTCTTTTAATAAGTGTAAGAATAATATTTTTTCTTTGAGATTGTTTTCCACATTGTATCAGAACCTTGAGTACAGGAGCTGTACCATTTATTTTGCCCCCCACCCCAAAGAACCTAAAATAGCATTGGAATGTTTTAGGTGAAATTTTTAGCTAAAGTTAAAGGATTAAATTACCTTATTCCTATAACCCCAAGAATAATATACAGGTTTTTTTTATATTAGTGATAATAGTTCAGAACTCTCAGAGGCACAGACTAAACTGTTCTGTAGGAAAATTACTTTTATTTGTTTCTAAAAACAAAATTAAATGAAAATCAAATATTTCTTACTGCTATGGTATGAATGTTTGCTCACTCCCTCTCCAAATTCAGATGTTAAATCCTAACCCTCAAAGATGATACCCCTAGTGATAGTATTAGGAGGGCGGCCTTAGGGAGGTGCTTAGGTGATAAGGGTGGAGCTCTCATGAGTGGCATGATAGTATTATAATACAGATTCCAGATAGATCTCTAACACTTCCCACCCAGTGAAGAAACAGCGAGAGGGCACTGGCTTTGAACCAGGTAGAGGTAGAGGGCCTTCACCAGAACATGACCATGCTGGTGCCTTTATCTTGGACTTTACAGCCTCTGTGAGAACTGTGGAAAATAAATTTCTGTTGTTTATAAACCATACAGCTTTGGTATTCTGTTATGGCAGCCCGAATGGACTGGGACACCCTCCCAGGGTCCTTATCTCATCTCTTGTAAATGGTTTGAAAACTCTAATGACCACCCTATCAGCAAGAGGGACAAGACCCCCAGGAACACAGCCCAGGCTCTGATTCTCTCTCTTGAGGTTACATGCACCCCCTTTTATATTTCAGAGTATTGATGCCAGTAATGCCAGCCAGAAACAACTGTCCCTTTTTTTATTTGAGGCACAGAGAGTGAAGCAACCTCTATTTTGTAACTCTTATTACAAATTAGTAATGTGCAGACAGTCTCAAAGTTTATTAATTATTCATATGAGCTATACCACTAGCTTTCCTAAATGTGAAGAACCTGACATTTTCATTCATCTTGGGTCATTTTCTTCACCCCGGAAAACTTTCACTTAATTCTTTCCAAGTTACTCATGGAAATATATGTGTTAGGTAGAACATTAAAAAATAAAAAGAATTCTGTAAAAAAATGGAGTCAAAAGAAGACACTGTGTGGTGCAGATATCCAAGTGATACCATGAGCTTGAAATGTTCTCCCTCCTTCAGATGTGTAGGAAATGACACACACAAAGGGACTGCTATACCATTGAAAATACCATACAAATGTGGACTTGTGAGGACTCATTTGGGAGGACCTGCCCTTTCAAAGCTTCCTGTGTGACTTGCAGTTTGCTCACAAGTTCCAATTTCTTCATTTCCCATTTTTTGATTTACAGAAATGAAGAGGATTCTCAGAGTGGGGCCCTGAATCGTGATGTATTCCCCTCTGGCAACAGAACAAATTTACTGAAGTGATGACAGGACCCAGGGAGAACAATGCTTTATTTGGGATGGATATTTCTTTGGCTTGTTGCAGGAGAGAGAATTCAAGGATTTAATACTTCAGGTAGGGGTTTTCGCGTTTCATGTTAACACTGAGTCTTGTGGTCAAAGTTTAAAGTGACAGATAATCTGATATATCAGCAACATGACCTATTAATAGAGCACATTTCCTTCCTACTGTTAAGATGGGTGTAGGAGGAGAAATTATCGGGGTGAACAGTTTTCAGCTGATACCAAGTATTGCTGAGGAAGCCAGTCATCACAGCTGTTGTTCAGTGGGAGCAGCTGAAGAGGAATGAAGGGTGGTTTGGCCATTTTTAACAGGAAATAATTGTTGCTACTGGTGACACTGGGAGGGAGTTAGAACCTGAACTTTTTTTCCCTTGCAAAATGGGAACAGTGAAGAGGAAAGACACACAATTACTCTTTGTAAATATAAGTTAGAGTTTCATCTTCTAATGTGTTTCTGCATTGCTTTGTTTATTGGGTTTTTCAGATTGCTTCACCAAAAAACTTCTTTGGACATATTCTGAGAGAAGTGAGGAGTTTGTCTTATTTTGTGACTTAGTAGGGCCAGAGAAATCCCATTTCTACCACAGAAATCAAAACTCACCAACCCCAGGTCCTGAACACCTGCCCTGCAGTGGTAGTAAGGACCTATCTGACGTTCAATGGTACCTACAACCTCAAAATGGAGATGCATTAAGGGAAATTACTAAAAACTATTCTCACATCATTCTGGACCAGAGCACCTTACATTTTTTGACCGTGGATATGAACAATGCTGGGTCGTATATTTGTAGACCCAGGGTTAGGTACGTCCCCAATGCATTCCTATCTGAATACATTCCTAAATCCCATATTTTCTGGATATAATATCTACGTTCATAAGACCTTGTCAACTCTCCTAGGAGCCCCCAGGATGAGGCCTGTTGCATTAAGATGGTCTTAGAAGTTAAGCCCAAGACAAACATATCCCATGTGTGCCCACATAAGAAAGACCTTACTCTTGGTAGCCTTGGCGATATTTGTTGCCCCAGTCTCGACTGCCAAAGTGATGTACAGAGCCCAGAGGTGACCTGGTACCAGGTAAGAATGACTTTTCCAAAATTGATGTAAGACTATGGTTTTTTATGGTAACATCTCCGTTTGTACTTTATAGAAATGTGGGTTTGAGGATCTGAGGTCTAGAGGTTGACCTTGTGCTTATGGAGAAGACCTGACTTTCTTAAATGGTCTTTCTCCTAGGCAGCCACAGAACCTGATATTCTAATTATTAAAACCATCATTTTGATAGTGCCAGGAAAATGTCTAAAATTCAAGTATATCACATGTGCGATAAGTCATAAATTTACAACATCTGCTAATGCAGAAGGCTGGATTAGTCCATTTTTACTGCCCGTGGAAAGCAATGGGCATTGCTCAGGGGAAGGGAGCACCCAGCAAGTAAGACTTGAAGGGTTTTCAAAGAAATAGGAAACTAGAATACTTTCCTAAGCAGACACATCTGGAAGAACAGTTAAGGCAAACACAGGGTGGCTCTGAGACCTTGAAGAGGGAGTGCAATGTTAAAAAAGGAACAGAGGCCAGGAAAAGGCAAGTTTCACAATGATTTTGAGTTATGAAGCACATGTGAATAAACATTACAAAAACACTCCACATTTTCGGGTTTTATAATTATACCAAATGCTAACAGATATGTAAATGCTGTGTAACCATCTCTTTCAACATAGTCTTATGTCCTTTGACCCTTGGGTGGAGTCAGGGAATAAAATTTAAATTGCTTCTTACACTTGCAATAATTATTTGAAGTCTAGTACTTTGCCTTTAAAAAGTATAAGAAACTTGACACTTGATTTTAAAATACATCTGTTTGTTAATATAAAAAAAAAAAACATTTTAAATAGCCACTGATTGAATTCAAGAAGGCAGCCCCTGTTTATCCGGGGGCTTTATGCACCCCAAGATTCAGCAATTAGAGACTGGTGGGAATACAATGACTGGTGTGAAGAGACATTTTCTCAGTTTATTCTCTTGAGACTTAGCAACAGTAAGTGGACAGCTGTTATTATGTCCATTGTAGAAACATGTATACAGGGATGATGAGCGATGGGCTTAAGGTCTTACATTTGTATTTTAAAGTGACACTGAAAATATGCTGGTTTCAATAACATCCTAATTTAAGAAATACATTAATTTCATAACCTCTAAAATGAGGTTAGTAAGAAGAGTCAATGGTTCTGTTCATTATTTTCAGTTCTCTCTTAAGAACAAAACTTCGCTTGGTTCAAAAATATTTGTAATTTGGGATAACAGATGTCAAGGTAGGCTGTTTCTAGTCCAGTAAAGCACGCTTGACCCCAGTTATTTCAAATGAAAAAGCATTTGAATGTTCAATGATGGTATCCCTGAAACTAAAACTTATTTTCATTTTCAGAGAAGCACAGGTCACAGAGTAGTTGCCAAGTTACAGCACATATTGCTCTTGTAGGCTAAACCCTAAAGTTGTATGACATTTACAAAAGGAAACTTTATATCACTTCTCTGGAGCCTTAACTGCAAATGTCAAGATGTGTTTAATGATGAATAGGCATCTGTCCTAAAAGCAGGTACACGATGGCTATCATGAAAATCATACCTTCTGACGCAGGTTTGAAGAGGCCATGGTTCAGGGTATGTTGCATGACTTGTATGTGTGTGTACACACCTTGTATGTGTGTGTACACACACACACACACACACACACACACATGCAATAACCTGGAAACTCACAGACCTCATGCCAGCACTGTATTACTAAAAGTGAAGACATCATCCAGGAAATAGTACCCAGTCCTTTTTTCCTTTCTTGCTAAACAATAGGTACCCAGGAGGTAGGTGGGTGATACGTAAGACATCTCAGAACAGAAAAGATGAAAACCTGGTGTTAGTGTATTCAGATGAAACTGATTACCGGGAAGGTACCTGTCAGATGTATAGAATAGCCAACTCAAGTAAATCTATGGGCTGGAGTCTAAAGGATTTCAAAATATTTTTAATAGACATGTCAAAAATTTAGGCTTGGAGATTCTATTTTTTTAATTAAAAAAAATGTATTGTGGAACAGTGTGGTTTTCCAGCACCCATCAGTTCCAAGGCAAGTCGTTGTTTTTTTCAATCTAGTAGAGGGCGCAGCTCAGCTCCAAGTCATTGTTTTCAATCTGGTTGTGGAGGGCACAGCTCAGTTCCAAGTTGAGTCATTATTTTCAATCTAGTTGTGGAAGGTGCAGCCCACTGGGCCATGGGGGAATCGAACCAGCGACCTGGGTGTTACGAGCCCTGAGCTCTAACCAACTGAGCCCTGAGCTCTAACCAACTGAGCCCACTGGCCGCCCATTGGCAGCTCAGCTCCAAGGCTTGGAGATTCTTAATTGAAATATTTAATGACTGAGAAGTTGGAATTAAAGTGAATCATCTATTACTTATTCTAATAATGTTTTCTCTGTATTTTCCTAATTTCTAAAAATATAAAAAATAGTCTTGGCATAATGAGACTTCATCTTAAGTAAATGATAACTACATTTAATGAGAGGGCATTTTATGTTCTTTAGCTAAGAAAACATTTGATGTGGAAAACATTGTAACAAAGGTCAATGGGAAACACTCTTCATGAACTCCTGTCAGTAAGACATGTGCCATGAGTAACTTTTCCATTGGTGGTTTAAGACAATCTTACTCCTATACCACATTCGCTTACCACAAAGTAGCTGCCACGCCGTTTCTGAGCCCTGTGTTCCATGGAATTTTCGCACATAGGCCTGGCACTTCTCCTTCTCATTTCCTTTTGGCCTAGTTCTTGTAGTAACTGGCACTTGTTGGCATTCTATGAGCATAGTGACATGGAGAACTGGTGAGAATGATGAGATTGGCTAGCCCAAACATCAATGTGACTCCAAATAGGGAAGAAGTAAAGATCATTTAGATTTGATTTTTCCAAGGTTGATACATTGGCCCCATTTGATTGTTCTCATGGTTAAATCTTATAACTCATACTCCTGGACAACTTCCTAATATCTGCTCAAGGCTATAATCCACATGTTGTCTAACCAATACTGAAAACAGAGAAATTATTGTCTTCCTTGTTCTGAAAGTATGTCATTGCAGTCTATGCTTGTATTAGCTTTGGGACAGCTCATTATATGGTTGATTCACTCTAAGTTGGCAGATAGATCTTTTTCATAAGAACTGCAATCAGACCAACAATTTTGTGCTAATAGAGTAGAATTTTTAACCCATGTTTATAATTATATTCATTCCTATTAAACTATAATTTGTTGGTTCTAGCTCATTATTCTATGTGTCAAGCAGTTGGAATTCTGACTTTGAAATCTGACATATTAGCCATCACTTCTACATATAGGAGACTTGTAGATGAGATGCACACATGATATGTCTTCACTGAAGCACTTTGTAAAAATACTGAACATCCTGGCACTGAGGACTGTTCTTAGTTGTTGACCCTAGGTTGACCTTCTAGTTACATATGGCCCATTAATCAACCCATAACTTTGGTGGATTGCTGCTCTATTAACTAAAAAAGTCAGCCAAAGCCCAAGTCACTCAGCCCACATATAATATATCCATTTTATTTAACTAGAAGATCATAAAAGTGTTTTCCAAATGAGTCACTATAGTGAAGATATGGTGCGTCTACTGTATTCCTCTGAGCCTTTGATCTAATCATTTTGTCATGGAAGGAAATGAGAAGACCGCCATGATTGCTGTTAGTCAATGCAAGCTGGCTGATATTCAACACCTTTTCATTTTTTAGGATTCGTATGCCATCTGTTTAATAATTCATTCAAGACTTTGGCTACGTATTGACATCTAGCTCATCAGTCTATAGTTTCCATAATTTACCTTTTTCCTATTAAAAATAAATATTAGTACAAAATTCATGTATAAGTAGAACGTTGTCAGTTGATGATTAGAGCAAGAGACTGTGCAGCTGCTCTTCTTAGGAACGTGCAACATAGGCAATGGAAGAAAGAAACATACAGGGTACATTCCATTAGTGGTAAGCAGAGCAGCATGGTCCTGTAGTTAGGGTGAGAGCTGCAAACAGAGGCTGCAGGTTGGTTATGTGGTGTGATTATTGGGTCCCAGTTGGTGAGGTTGAACTTTACAAGTGTGAGTGTTGATCCAGGGACCTAGCAGTGGGAACAGAAAGAAGATGGTGAATGCTAGTGATATTTTCATGGAATAAAATAAACAATCAAATAATTTAATTGGGGTGTGTGAAAGAGATGACTATCATATTTTGGGTCTTTGTGGCTCAAAATATATTCACAGCATTTACCAAGTTGGAGAAAGTAACAGCTAATTCAGTTAGGGAAGAGGAGAGGTGACATGCAGATCTGGACACAATGAATCATTAAAACTGACATGAAAATATCAAATCCATTTGGGAGGATAGGGCTTGAGATACAGATGCTGGAGTCTTCCCAGACTAGGTAGGAAAAGCCCAGGTAGGAGCTCTCCAGTGTTGCCCAATTCCAAGGAGCACCAATCCCACTGAATAACACAATGTGCTTTGTGCTCTCTGGAGTGGTGGTATTTCCCGGTAATGCAAAAGCTTGATAATATTAGAGTATAATATTGTAATAACTACGCCTGGTAGAGTATGTTTCTTTCTTCTTCTCCTTACTTCACACATATCTTTAAAAGTCCCTTTTTAGTGTCCTCAACTTCTTTTTTTTTCATGCCTCAGTTCTCTCTGGGATTTACTGACACTATTCGTACAAGTTCACACTGAGAGTTTCCTCCTTCCACATTTTTGTTCGTGATTGTTTTATATCTGAACAAAACAAAGAATTCCCTGTGTAGGCCCATTAGCACCTTTCTTTCCTATTAGAATCATTTGTGATTGTATTAGTAGAATGGGTTACCAATCATTCTTGACACAAATTGCTTCTTAATTATCTCTTTTCTTTGATGTTTCCTTTTAGTTCCATCTCATAAAGTCTTAATAATACATCCTGAGCCATACGGATCTTTTTATGGAGGAAAAAAATAAAATCAGGTCTACTTTGTTATCACCCATCTTCCCTGGGGCTCAGCTGAGGTCTTAGTTCCAACTCTGTATTCTCACTCTGTTACCTTCTCATGTGACTTAAACATACATCCACTCCAGTTTCTGCTCTTTGATGTTATTACTGTGCTCTCTAGAGTTTTGTCTTTGACTTTTAGCCCATGCTTTGAACCTTGGTTCTTAGTCCTTGAGATCAGCTGGTAGGTAATTAACCTTGTCTGTCCCACCTCTTGGCCTTGTTTACCTTCCTACCTGCAGCTGCCCCTCCCTCCAGTTTTGAAACCCCCACTCCTCCCCGCCACTTGGGCTCCTCACCACTGACTGGAAATTCCTTCCTGAGCCACAAGAACCACACCAGAGACTTGGAGTAGGGGAATCCCTGAGTCTACCAGTCAGCAGGCAAAGTAGAAGGGAAATTCCTCAATCAGAACCTGAAACTCAAAATCAGAAAAACTTAGATTACTTTTTAGTCCTCTCACTTAACTAGCTTGGTGATATGGAACCAAACACAACTGCCAGAAGCTCAGTTTTCTCATCTGTAAAATGGAAGACAGAGAATCTATGCAACCCAAGTCAGAGACTCCTTCATACAATCATATGCGATAATATATGAGAAAGGACTTTGTCATCTACATGGATAACAGGCTTAGTGTTTTGTTATTTTTGTTTTTTATTCTTTCCTTTTAACTGCGGCAGTAAGAGATGTCCTCCTGGTACTCTTAGTTGGACGTTGGAAGGCTATGTGTCCCATGGAGCTTAGGGGCTACAAGTTGATTGTCGCAGTGATACTCAGTCATTCAACAAATATTTATTGAGCCCCTACTATGTCCCAGTTCCTAGTGATACAAAAGAGAGTATGAATAGTCTTTGCTTAAATTTACAAGAGCTTCTCCACTTAGTTGCCATTAAAAAAAAAAAAAAAGTCTGACCATGTGACTCTTAGGCTTCAAAACCTTTCTTTCAATTAGACATGCATTCATTCACTCATCACTTACCAAGAGCTTACTATTACCAGCCTGCCTGCTAAAGACTGGAGACCAAGATCAAACACAAACCCATTCTCCAGCCCTTTCACCTCGGCCTTATTTCCTACATACATGCTTTGCTTCAAATGTTCCTAAAAATGGCACTTATGCTCGATTGACTTATTCCTACATATTCTTTAACACCCTGAATAGACTGGAGTGGGCACCCCACTTCATATGAGCTGAGAGCATCATTCTCTGGCTTAGCACTCAGGGCCTGCATTCTTAGACTGAGAGCTCACTGAGGGAAGGGATCTGTGTTTATTCCTCCCAGTGTGTCCAGGACCAGCTATATGTCTCAGCACAAAGGCCGCTCTCAACCACTACAGAGAAGGAGATCCCGAAACCCATAATTACTGTAAAAGGCCTACATGCAATGGCGGAGATGTGTGCTCACTGCTCTGGGAGCATGAAGTGACCGATATCTTGTCTCCACTAGAGGCACCTCTGGAGGCACCTCTGAGCAGCAGCCTGTCCCCTGGGGAAAAGTGGAGGAGGACAGGTGCAAGTGCATGGACCGAGAAAGAAAGTGGTTGTTTAGGGAGTGGCACGTGGGACGGGCGGTAACAGGAAATAAGTCTGGGAATGGATGTCAAGGTCAGACTGTGAAGAAGTTTAAATTTTATGGTAAACACAAAGCGGTGTCACTGATAGATTCCAAGTCTAGAAATGTTCATAATTGTACTTTAGTTGGCACTTGACTTTGGGTCAACTATGAGTTAAATAATTGGTTTTCAGTGACCAGTCATTCTTTGTCATATTTATGTACACCTGTTTGGTTATTTACTTAATATTTTTAATTTAAAGGTTATTCTTTTAGTAGAGTTAAATTTATTTAAGGAGGAAACTTTATATTAGCCCCATACACAGAAAACCTATGTAGTTTCCAGGAATATGAATATATATGTATTTAAAAAATATATTTAGGTATCAGCTATTTAGAACATGATGAGTTTTCTAGAATAGTCTCAGCGGGTTGGGAAATGCTGGGTTAACTAGTTCTTGGCGGGACAGATTAGATTTGGTACCCTGATCTCCACATATAATATAACTGTATTTGAAAATGCCTCTCATTTTAAAAAATAATTTTACAAATAAGATTTTGGAACAGAATCTTCTCATAGCATGGCGATGTTTTTCTGATGTCCTTGTCTCAAACCGATTGTCCCCTTCCCTGGTTCAAATTCATTAAGTTTTTTTTTATTTGTGCAGTTATTATTAATAACAATTCTCTGGTTAAAGAAAGTTACATATTTTCTTGTCTCTTGGGTTAGAATGGAAGACTACTCTCTGAAGAAAGGAGCAACCGAATACAACTGGGTGAAATCTATGACTTTCACCAGGGCACGTACGTCTGTGATTATACTCAGTCGGATAATTCAAGTTCATGGACAGTCAGAGCTGTTGTTCAAGTGAGAACCATTGGTAAGTGAGATTTTGCTTTCAAGATTTGAACCCCAATTACGCAATTATAGTTACGTTTCTGTGGCTTAGTAATTTTTTCCTTTTTGGGAAAAGAAAAAAGATAATCAGACACTGTAGTCATGGAAAGCCTTGAACATTGGCAAACATCAGGTTTTCCATTAACCTAGATTCTATTCTCCAAGGAAGCCCGAGTTCTGAATCCTACCGCGTTTCCCCGAAAGTAAGACCGGGTCTTATATTAATTTTTGCTCCAAAAGATGCATGAAGGCTTATGTTCAGGGGATGTCATCCTGGAAAATCATTTTAAAGTTAGGTCTTATTTTCGAGGAAACACGGTATTCAGGTTATCACAAGTTGGGTTGCCATGCATTGACGCCTCGTTTGTTTTTGTAGGAAATTAAAAACTAGTATTAATAATTCACACACAGAAATAAGGGATACCCATGTAGCTGTCACCAACTTTAATACTGTAACCATTTCTCTACATGCTTAAAATCTCACTTTTTCTTTAAAGAAACAAAACACTGCAGATATAACTTGAGGCTTAGCCCCTCATCGCTTCCCGCACCCCCCCCTTCCTCAATATAGTTCAATCTTACAGTTTATATCCTTTGCATTTATGTTTTTATGCTTTTTCTACATGTGTATGTATCCATCAATAAAATAGAATATTGTTTTAGGTTATAAAATGTGATTTATGTTATAAACATATGATATTATCCTAAGATAGCATCCAATTTACACACCCATCAGCAATGAACAGTTTCTTATTATTCCGAAATAATATTTGATGTCTCCAGAAATTTTGATTGGTGTCAAGTGGGGGTCTCTTTTTTTTATAGCAATTTACATTTTCCTGAATACTAATGAAGTTGAATATTTTGTTATATATTTATTGGTCCATTGGGTTTATTCTTCCGTGACTTCTCTATTTTTGGCCCAGTCTTTCCTTTGGGTCTTTCTTACTAAATTTACAAGTGTCAGCATGAATAATGTAATAATTTAAGCATGGACTGTGTCAAAACATAACAGAGTCAGTCATTCATGCTGTGTATTAAACAGCTAGAGAATGGTTGATTTAGCTCTTAGGAATATATTAATCAATTTAACCTCCTCTTCTTTTATTGCAAGATACAAACCACTGAAGCCAACTCAAACACTCCTGCTTGCTTCCTGGCCATTACACTCTCCGTTACTTTAGATGTCAGTATTTTAAATTTATATTAGATTCTTCCTTGGATAAGAAGTTAGAATGCAACTACCCCTCTTGCACCACTTGTCCCCTCCAATGATGTGTGATTGCTTTTTAACTCAGGCATGGCAACTTGGCCCATCAAACTTTCAGTGGCAGGATCTGCTTTTCTCTCTCCCAGAAGACTCCTTGCCACGTGTGTTGCATCTCTTTCAATCAATCAAGCCTTCCCTGTCGTTATTCCTGTCTTTTTCGTTTAATCTTCCATTCTTTCATTTGTTCATTCTCACACAAATTTTTCCGGGACATCCAATATATGTCAGGCACTGGGTTTGGTGCTAAGGATATAAGATTGAGGACTAGGACACTTCCTCTTGTCTCTCAGAACTTACTACTTTGTGGGACACACAGAAAGGAAACAGGTTATCATGATACAATGTGATGGGTAGAGAGGAGAAGCAGAGGGGCCCACCAAGCCCAAACCTGGGCACAGCATGTCCCAGTGAGAACTGAGGGGTAACAATAAATTTGCCCAATGAAGGAGGGAAATATGCTGTTCCAGGCAGAGGGAACAACATAGTTAACATCTGGAGGATGAGAGAGAGCTTGGTCATGCAGTCAGTGAGGAAAAAGAAGGTCAGTTGACGGAGAGTGTCCGGATGCAGAACTGAGATCACACTGTTCCTGTAAATTTGGACTTCATCTAAGAAACAATGGGGAGCCATTGAGGGTTCTACGCAGAAGAGTGTCATCAGGAGATTTGTATTTGAAATAGGCCACTCTGCCTACTGTATAGGAGATGTATTTTAGGGAGCAAGAATGGAGGCAGGGAGAAGAAATAGGACGTTGCTGTGGTCAAACAGGCAATTGCTGACAATGGCCAGACCTGGGAGTGGCAGTGGGGTGGAGAGAAGTGGATGGAGTCACGAAATATTTAGGAGGTACATGTGAAAGGATGTGGGAGGTGGGAATGAAGATCAGGGCAAAGGAGGGGTTGAGGATGAGAGCTAGGTGTTAAGTTGAGCGACTAGTAGACTTCCTGTAAGATACTGAGTGAAGATAGCATAGCACAGGATAGCATCCAGAAGGGCAGATGCAGGGCACAGGTGAGAGACCAGCAGGTTTGATTCATGCTTTTAAAAGTTGTCTCTGGTTGCTTCTTGAATAGACTTAGCAGGGGTGATGAAAAATGGCTTAATTTGTGCATAAACAGCACACGATGATGAATTTTATCTGGGGGAAAAAAAAAAGGAAATCAAGGATGTTTTAGTTTTCTGGCCTGGATAAGTTTTCTGGCCTGGTAAATGGTGGACCCATTTAATGAGACAGAAAAGGCTGAAAAAGAAGGTCTGAGGAAGAAATGAGGTATTAGGCATGAAAAGACTTTTAGTCATCCACTTCACGATGACACGTAGGGTTTTGGGTAAACGGGTCTGAAGAGGTTGGGGCTGGTGACGTGAATGAGAGGGTGACCAACATGATATGTATCTGAAGCAAAAGGCCTGAGTGACATCACCTAGCTAGTGAGTATAGAAATAAGAGAGCCCAGAACTGAGGCCTGGACCATTCCACCACTTGGACAGGTGAGGAAGAGGAGGCTCCCCAAAGGACTTTAAATAGGGGTGTGGGAACAAAAGGAGCTGTTGCAGGGCATGGTGACTCAAGTGTCTCAAGGAGGAAGAGTGATGCCGTGCCTCTAATGGGGAGGCCTGAGAACTAATAATTGGATCTGGAAAGGTGGACGTTATTATTTATATCATCAAGGGGTGTCATCAAGAGGAAGGGTGGGGAGGAGAACAGTACAGGAAGTGAAATTGATGATGAGGGAAAGAGATCGTTTCGAGGACCAAGACCTTCTGTAGGGAAGTTACCTAGAAAGTAAACTGCACCGCCCAGGGAGAGAATGCAAGACCCCTAGGAGAGAACTAGGAAGAGATCTGATATTCACAAGAGGCACAGAGGAGAGGAGCCCACAAGCACATAGAGAAGTGAGGAGAGATGGTGGAGGTGAGCAGGAGAATATAGAAACATGGAACCAAAAGAGGAGAGGATTCCAAACTGGGTGTGGCCAATGCTGCTGAGTAGTAAAGCCGATGAAAAACTCAGTTGTGCCCCGTGGATTGAGGTGCACAGAGATCACTGGTGACTTTAGCCAAAGCAGTTGCGGTGGAGTGATGGGGGCAGAAATTAGACTCCATGGGAGGTGAGGGAGTGGAGGAAATGAGCAAATAGCACTCTTTCAAGAATTTGGCTGTGAAGGAAGGAGAATGAGTAAGGCAGGGACATGAGGTGGAAGGGTTTTGTTCTTTTTTTAAAATGGAGAGACTGAGTATGGATATATGCTAACGGGAAGGGGAGAGAGTGAGAGAGTGTGTGAGAGAGAGGAGTTAAAGATACAGGAGAGACATGGTATAACTGAGGGCAGGCAGTCCCTGAGAAATAAGAGAGGATACCAGACACAGGTGATGAATTTTCCTTTATCAGAGGATGGAACATCTTCCAGAGAAAGTGTGAAAGTGGAGGCACATTTGACAGTTAGTGGCAGGAAGCGGAGAGATAGGTGATTAATGACTGATGGGACTGACTTATTTTGAAACAAACCACGACTTTAAGAATGGAGGTGGTAGACTCCAAGCTGGCTGATTTTCTCAGGTGGGTTCTCCTTGTTGTTGGATTACTCAGGCAGATGGCACCGATAAGCAATCTTGTAGGAGAAGATGGGAATGAGGGCTCAAGTCTGCCATGGGTGAGCCGGGCAGATACGGATTTAAGGACGAATGTTTTGCTAGTACCCACAACCTGATGTGACAGTTATTTCTGAAGGCATGCTTTTCACATAGAAACCTGCATTTCTAACCTTATGGAGTATAAACACAATTTGCAGAGAGAGTGTCAGAACATTCAGACCCACGTGTGATCATGCACACGTCTTTAGCAGGCAGGCTTTCAGATTTCCCAATGCAAATAACTATTTTTATCTTCATCTTTTAGTGACAGACACTCATCTCAAACCAGACATTCTGGAACCCATCAAGGACACACTGGAAGTAGAACTGGGTAAGGTGGAAGCATTATCACCCTTGTTTGACACGGCGCCCTGGGAGCAGCTCTAAGTGTGATAGAAGGAGAAAGAGTACTAGATGTCAAGTCAGAGAGAATTAGGTGTGAATCTTGACTCAGCCACTGACTGGTGTGATGACCTCACACAGTCCTTTAAACTTTCTAAGCCTCAGTTTGTAAATCTGTAAATAGGCAAAATAAAAAACTGACCTCATGAGGTGACATTGTAGGATAATGTGTGTTAGGTGGCTGGTTCATGATCAATAGATTTTAGATTCTTCCTTACTCACCCCAGAAACAGGCGGTTACACACATTGGGTCCATTGGTTAAATCTACAAATTTAACCAATTTACCAACTTGAGTAGCATTGACCTTTAAAAATATGATGTTTGTTCTGGTCTTCCAGATAATTTTAGGCGAATAATTTGTTTTCCAAAGTAGTGTTTTCTTTGGGTAGTGGGGCAATGTGACTTTCCTATGGTCCTCTTCCGTTTTGTCTACTTTCATTTTGTCATCTTCCCAAACAGCTAAATAATACGTGGTCTATTTAAAACTAAGTACTGGTTGTTTCAATAAAATAAGTTCTTTTAAATGTGAAAATATATATTTGTAGAAAGAAATGTAAAAATAGATATTATGGTAAAAGACCGCTAGGTGGCGGTATCAGTATATCCTCATTATAAAAATGAAAAGACGGGAAACATCACAAGAAAAGGAGGAAAGAAGAAAAATAATAATTAATTAGAAAATAACAACTTACAAATAGTATCAGTGAATTTTAAAGTACGGCTGAAGGAGGGGACATTATTCAGGTGCAAAAATGAGTTTTCCAATGTAGTCCCTAACCGTTCATGGTTAAAATACTGAGTTTGAGGCAGAACCTATTATCTGGATACCCGTTACAGAGAAAATGAGGAGAAAGAGGGTGGTAGTGTGATAAGATGCATGCCCATCTATACAGCATTATTCAACATGCAGCTGAATATCTAAAAAATGTCTTCCTTAAGCTATATGCTACAGTAACCTCATGATTTTTATTTATTATGCAAGTATTGGTTTAAAAAAGGTTCTTTATTGACACACCTTGTACTTCAACAGCAGCGTTAGAAGGCCAGGCTCGTCACTGACACTTCTAATTTTCCTGGTATCTATCCTCAAACCATCTTAGTTCTATGACCACGCCAATCTTTTAAATTGTTTTATTTTAACTTTTTATTTTTAATTACAGTTTTATTTGTTAATTACAGTTGACATACAATATTATATTAGTTTCAGGTGTAGAGCATACTGATTAGACATTTATATACCTTACGAAGTGGTCACCTGGATAAGTCTAATACCCATCTGACGTCGTACATAGTTATTACAATATTACTGACTATATTCCCTATGCTGTATTTTAAGATCGTATAGTCACGGTTTGAGATCTAAGTATTACCCATTAGAAACAAACATACCTGGTCTCATTTGTTTCTGAATGAGAGACAGGTGGATGTTTGGTCATTTCTGGCACACCTTTTCTACCTGCAAACCTAACTGCACCAAGGACCAGTGTTCAGGTGGAGTGTTTCTCCTACACAGCACAAAGTGTTCTCACTGCCTTCCTTCCTATTTTCTGTGGCCCCTTCATTTCCAGGAAAGCCTTTGACTCTTTACTGCACAGCACGATTTGGCTTCCAAAAGGACTTCAAACCTGTGTTAAGATGGTACAGGAAAGATTCTAACCAGCAGTTGGAAATCCTAAGCTCGGAGGGGAGGAGGTAAGAAGGAAACTAGCAGACAATATTCTTTGCAACCCACAGTGAATGTTTTTACCTTTGGAAACCCTCAAAATGTACACACAGAGCTGAATCAACACAGAGTTAATGGAGTGGCCACAAGCACCGACTAGTGGTGAAAATAAAAGTTCAGAAACACACAGTTCATGTTAATTTTAAACATGGGAGTTAAATGCAGTTTCTGACAGGGCCAGAGAATGAAATATTTAAGTTATTTTAAAGCTTAATTTGTAGCAACGGTTTGATGTGGCTGCTTTAAACATCAAGCTGACAAGCAGAGAGACACACCAAACCAGGCTGCTTAAATAGAAGTAGCCTGTCTATCAAACGGGGACCCTCCATCCCCTCCCCATCTCTCCATGTCCCCCAGTGCCGTCTGTTCAGTGTATCCAAATCTTTGGAGTCATTAACAGTCCAGAATATATGAAATGAGGAAATGGCACAAGAATAAGGAGTCTGACCAAAAAAACAACAACACACAAACAAAACAAACAAACAAACAAACAAAAAGTGAAGTGAGGAATAGCTGAAGCAATGCCACCTGGGAAAGGGGACTCAGGTGGGATATCTGTCTTGAAGGACTTGACAGCTATTATGTTTTATGAGAAACTAGACTTCCGTTGTTGTTCTCTGGATCACAGTACTCAATTAGTGGCCAGAATTTACCGGGAAGGCAATTTGCCTCAAGAAAAAGGAAAACTCTAGCCATTCGGAACTATCCAACCCCTCACAAAGCTGGATTCCAGTTCCTGGAGGGGTAAGGACTTCAATCCGATCTGCCGGGCATGTCGCTAAAAGATACAGTCCCTTGTTTTTCCAAGATCTGTTCCAAAATAATAGTCTATGGATTAAGCACTTCCTTCTGATTTATAAAGCATTTCAATAAACAAATGTAATATTTTAAAAATGTACAACACTACAAATAATAAAGGACAGATTTTGAGGAAGAGTAATAAAATTTAGCAAGAACGTCATGACAAGGGAAGTCATTGGGTCCCCTATTAAGCTGATGTTGCATCAAAGTTCAAAGTAGCCCACAAAGAGGATATGTTCTGACTTCACACGTCCTGCGTGACCCTTAAACCCTGAGAACCTCCATCACACCATCTAGAATCCACCTTGCAAGGTTCTTGTAAGGAGCGGATACAGTAGAGGCGATATGCTTATCGTAGTCTCTGGCAGGTAAGAAACATTCTGTGATAAAGGGTTGGTATTATAGGCTCCAAGCAATACAGACTAAAACATCATTTACCTAAACAATATTCCTTAACATGAAGACAGGCTGCAGATTGACAACTTTAGAGAATCCACACTGTGAATAAATGCTAAGACGCACGCTTCCTGGATGGGGCAGAATGGTGCCGGCCCAGGAATCAGGTTGCCACTTCTCAGTGGTGTGACCTTGGATTGTCACCCACCTTCTGTGTCTGGTCTGCATTGCTGGCCAAGTTAGGACCAACATACTCTTTCCACGTGGGGTTCCTATGAGGCAAGGAGGATATCGGATACTCTTCATTTAGTGCCCAGAAGACTTCCTGATACACAGTAAATCCTCATTAGAAGTTAGTTTTTAAGATTATTCTTCAATTAATGTTATCATCTGTTCTCAGGGGGATTTCTTAGAGCAAGAAAGGTCAGTTGAGGCCCTCAAGTAAATTAAATTGCAGTGTCAGAATGATGCTTAGCAGATTCAATAATAAAAAATAAATAAATAAAAGCCCTCCCTGACCATCTTATATTCTTCTGGCATCTCCTTATATTGTTCGATCCTATGACTTCTGAAAGCCAAACTGTTGGCTGTTTATATGAGCTCCAAACACTACAAATAGATGACAGTGTATCTACTGAATGGGTGAGATGTTTCCCCTCCTTTCCTAGTGTTCAATCCACCTTCGAGGATGAAATCATCGAGCGTGCTGTCCACTTAAAAGAAGTCACTCAGAGAGATCTCCGCAAGACGTTCATTTGCTTCGCCCAAAACTCCATTGGGAACACGACCCAGTCTATCCAACTGAAAGAAAAGAAAGGAGGTGAGCCTGGACGTTTGCTGCAGGAGGCATACAACTGTTTTTATTTGAGGGGAGAGGGGTTTTCCTAAATGCTAGTGACGATGATGGATGGTAGCAGTTAGTATTTACTATGTGAGACGATGTTCCAAGCGCTTTGCTGTGTTAACTCATTGAATGCCTTAGCCAAGACCACACAACTACCTAGCAAGTTTTGTATCAATGATCCAGAGCTGGTCCTCTTAACTAATATTCTGTGCATGGGGGCTGTGTTGGAAAAGCCTATCATTCATTCATTCATGCATTCATTCATTCATTCTATCAATACCTACAGGGCATGCTCTATGTGGTAGGCATTGTGCTAGGACCTAGCTCCCATTCCTGTTTTCCTCTCCTGGCTTCTGAATCCAGAGGACATAATGGAGAGTGGAGGCAAGAAAAAGTAGTTTTGCTCTGTGCTCAGCGTGATAGGTGTATATCACAGATCATAGCTTTGTAAAGCTGGAGTAGATATTCCTGGTAGGGAATAGCTTTTATTTTTTTTTTAAGAAGATGCTCAGAGATGTTGATTTTAAGAGATGTTGTTTGAAGATGCTCAGAGTTGTTGATTTATTCATTCAATTAATAGATGATTCTAGGACAGCAGGTTTTGAATGCCTATGAGGTTCAAAGAAGACAAAATTTGTGCCTGGTCCCTAATGAATTCTCCATAAGGGTGTGTCCCACGTATTAGGGGCCACAGAGGGAGCAAAAGTGAGCCAGACATAGACTTCAGTAAGGACGACAATAAGACATGATAATAATTTCCAATATATGATGAGAGAGATGCAAATGTGTTGTGTAGAGGTTTAGAGGGAAAAGAAATAAAAACGGCTCTGGTCAGTTTCCCAGGCCACCCCGATCAGGAACTGCCCTTTCCCCCAGATTCTCCCGAGTTCATTGTATGGTAGTTCCTTCAAGATGTGCTTTAAGACATTTCCAGATTCAAGAGAAATGCTTCCAGTAGCAGTGGTGTTGATAAAATAGAGCCGGGAAAGGCACTGGTTGGCCTGAGTGTGGCCTTGTCCTAGGAATGCTGTCTCTGCATTTGCTCATGGCCGCCATGCTTTCCCCAGTGGTGTTCCTGTACACCCTACTTGGCACCGTCACGACCCTGGCAGGAATGCTCATGGCAGGCGCTCTCCTCTACATGTACTGGATTGAAATAGTGCTGCTGTACCGAACCTACCAGAGGAAGGATGAGACGCTTGGGGGTAAGGTGACCCCAACTTGCTTCTGACTTTTCCTCTCAGAGGTGACTTAGAGGGAGGAGCTCCAGAAACACATGTTCCTTGATGGAAAAGTCATGCCCCTCAGGCTTTGAAACTTCCGCTGGGTCTGGTATTTCACACCTGGGAGGGCTGGGAGCAGGTGAGGAAACAATTTCTTTTCATCCCCGTTACCAGGACTCTTGCTGATAATGCTATTGTCCGACATGCTGGACTTGAAAATAATCTCGCTGCTAACAAACCTAAAGCAATAATGGCAAATGACTTAACATCTTCATGCCTTAGTTTCCCCTTCTGTAAAACAGGGTTGTAATCACAATGAAGGCTGTGAGAGCCCATTGGGTCAACACAGATTAAGTTTTTAGAAAATCACCTAACACATAGTGAACACACAGTATAAGCCAGCAATTAGTATTTCGCTTGTGTTGAGTACATGCCAGTAATGTGTATTAGCTATTTTCATTGTCACAGCAATCCTATAAGCCAGGCAGAGACATAAAGTCACGTGCCCCAAATTGAACTGTTGGGGCATTATTAGAATTTGGGACTTGGACCCAGGCAGTTTGCATCAGAGCCCCCGTTAACTATTACCTCGATCAGCCTCACCTGTAAAATGAGGAGCTTGAAGATGGTGGAAATGTCCTCAAAAGCTTGAAGTTCTGTAAGGTTCAAGTTCTATACTATTAATGAAGTGTCTGTCCATTTTCCCATGAGACAGGATGATACCATTCACTAATGTCTGCTTCTTCAGAAGAGCTGCTTCTGTGTTTCTCTAGTCCTGGAGTCCCGTAACGTTAGAATGCTTGCAATTTTAGAAGGGAGGGGAATGGCTATTTATCTTGGGATCACCGTGAGGCAGACACCCAGCTCTTCATATATGGTATCTCATGCAACCCCGAAAGCAGCCTGCTGGGGAGCTTTCGTTGATTCATGTCACATGTGGGTATTCAAGTAGAGGTATGTGTGCCACCCGCTGTGTAATGTGCAAGGTGCAAGGTCTTAGCAGTGCTTTGCGCACTGGGTGTGATCATGCTTTGATGGAACACACACTCTTTGATGTATAACTAATGAGATAGCAACAGCGCAGATGCAAAGAAAGCTCAGAGGAACCAAGTACATGTGATTTAATCACGGAAGGCCCCCGCTGTTTGATGTGACCTCAGAGAAACTGCAGGAGTGCTTCAGAAATTCGAATTCTACTCTGGGCAGTTACTACCACTTATCAGTGAGGTTTTGAAATGGACTCAGCTGCTGCTTTTCTTTCATTTTTTAACTAATTCAGTAAGGACCCCAAATGTTAATTCTTACCCGTTTACCACATGGTTCGAGCATAAGTAGGTATACCATGATAGTAACATGATGTAAGTGGCTTACTCTTATTATTGCTCCTCTTCTTCAGATAAAAAGGAATTCGATGCCTTCATCTCCTATGCCAAATGGAGCTCTTTTGAGAGTGAGGCTGGTTCATCTGTGAGTGAGGAAACCTTGGCCCTGAATCTATTTCCTGAAGTTTTGGAAAACAAATATGGATACACCTTGTGTTTGCTTGAAAGAGATATGGCCCCAGGAGGAGGTAAGCCCTACATGCCAAGAGACAAGACAGAACAAGAGGGATAGTTAAGTATAAGTGCTCTTAAGTTTTCCTGTCACTCTTTCTGTTGGGATTTACATCTTCTGGAAGGTCTCCTGAGCTTAGAACATCTTGGGCAACAAGAAAAACATGTGTTGCACAGACATGCTCCATCATCCAAAAATATCCACCTTCAGAGGAAAAGATAATATCGGGCCCCCGGGAGGCCTTCCTGAACAAAGGTGTCTTTCTTGGCTCCTCAGCAGGAAGTTGTCCGTCATTCTTATAGGTGGTCACCCTGCTTTCTGGGGCACAGATCTCAGCACTGGGTCAGCCCCAATCTCCCATCAGATGTGCAGGCCTCATCCTGTCCCACTGACCTCCTCTGCCTCAGATATCCCCCCCATGAGCCTGGAACACCCCATGGCCCTTTGTCATCCCAGCCTACCTTGTTCCAACAAGCTTTGATCCTAGAGAAACCAACAATTTGAGGAGACAGGACAGGGGAGGAATGTAAAATTGAGTCGCTAGACACTAGACACTGTCTTCAATTGTCAATAGAGTTGAGTTGACATAGCAAACATGATATAGTCAGCCATGTTCCCTTTCCTCCTTTCGTAAGCGTGTCCATCGCAAGGAACCTTCCGGGTAGATCTGGGGGATTCAGGGTTATTGGGACTCAAAGTTTAATAATAACACTTGTAATTAATAAGATTCTTTATTTCCAGTGTATGCAGAAGACATTGTGAGCATTATTAAGAAAAGCAGAAGAGGAATATTTATCTTGAGCCCCAACTATGTCAACAGACCTAGTGTCTTTGAACTACAAGCAGCAGTGAATCTTGCCCTGAATGATCAAACATTGAAACTCATTTTAATTAAGTTCTGTCCCTTCCAAGAGCCAGAGTCTCTACCTCATCTTGTGAAAAAGGCTCTCCGGGTTTTGCCCACCATCACTTGGAGAGGCTTAAAATCAGTGCCTTCCAATTCCAGGTTCTGGACTCAAATGCGCTATCACATGCCTGTGAAAAACTCTAAAGGATTCACGTGGAGCCATCTCAGAATTATACCAAGAATTTCTTTCACTGGAAAGGACTCCATAAAACAGAAACCACTGGGAGGAGCTCCCAGCTCAGGGAATGGTGAAATGAGCCCTGAACTACCTCCCCTCCAGTCCCTCGTGAGTAGGGAGGGTGATGGACCAAACACACAGCATGGATCGGGCTAATATAAAATAGAGGGTGTCCTGCCAGGTCTGAGCAAGCTTGACAGGCACTGGCATGACACTGAAGCTGTGGTTAGAGTCTCTCATTTCTTGGACTGGACAGAGGGAGAGTGAATTCTCCAGATACTAGCACACATTCAGCACATAGGACCCCTAAGATCTTCCTCGTTGTCTGAGAGAAGTAGTAGATCTGGCCACGTTTGTGGCTATGGACTGTTATGTCTACTAGGTATTATATATGTATATTATATATATGTGTGTGTGTGTGTGTGTGTGTGTACATACATATATATTTGCAATAAAATACATAGTATTAGGAACGACTGATTTAAACTTTGCCAAAAGCTTCCCTGTAAAGAAGACAATGCTTACTTCACGTTCACCCATTAACTCTGGAGCACAGAAAGCAAGTAGGAAAGGCAGAGACCAGGAGATAAGCAGCAGAGGAGGCCACAATTAGTCTTTACTGTGTCCTTGTGGGAAGTACCCCTTGTGGGCAGCTGAACTAGAGGAAGGAGCCCTCTGAACTAGCTGATGCAGCCCTGTATTGGGACATAAGGCCTGGGGAGCAGGGTAGGGTTAATTTCAGCTTCTCCTTATGCCCTTGGCCTTTGTGAGGGCATGCAGTACACAGCCTTACTATTGTCCACTGCAAGTAAGCCAAAATGGTCAGGGCAATGAGGAGACAAGAACAGACTGACAGTTACACACAAATTGGAAAGGCAGTGGCAAGAGTCAGCAGCCGAGGTAAGAGTCTGAGAAATTAGTTTATCCACTGGTTAAAAGAGAATAAAAACGGGGCTGTAACAGAGTTTTCTTCTGAGCCATTTGCCCATTAGGCTGACACTTCTTATATGTGTGTCCTGACCTACTGATCTCAGTGGAAGTCCTCCTAAATAACGGGGTGATTTGCTGGAGGACCAAGCAGTTGTTCCTGGTAGGCTAATTTTATTTTCATAAGTTTGTTTTCCTTATGAGAGTTCAATCTGTAGTTTAAATAGTGTTCTAGTTACATATGAGTGCAAAACTTTCATGCTTTGTGATTCCTGATGGAATGGAATGATTTATGTGAATAATAAAGCAAAGAAACTTCTGGACTCACTCACATGTAATGTGTCACATCCACTGTATGAATGTGATCCATGCTTGGAGTGGCTAAAAGTCATTGTCATTTGGCCACTGATTGGAGCCTGTATGAAATTCTCTGGAGCTCTTTTTTCACAGAGGTGCCCACATCACAAAAACCACTGTGGCTTTGGCACTAGGCAACATCCTTGTTGGGAATTCCAGTGATAAAGTTAAAGATGAGTTAAAGGGTATAAATTATTCCTGGAGGAAGTTTCTTGTGGGTAGACTCATTGTAGGGTCTCAGTGGGGGAAGAACCCACACTGTCATTGTGCCATTATGCTATGGTGATGGCCAGAATCCCTAGTTTTCCTGCCAGCTATTATCTGAGATCTAAGACTCAGAAACCTCTTTTGGCCAACTTATCCAGGTTTATTTTATTCTAACATAAATACTGCTACAACTGATCTATCCAGTGGTCCAGAGTTCTGTTCTGAGCTTAACAGAAACTCGAACTGAGCCTCAGGTTTATACATACACAAAAGAGGAGCCATCTAAGTCTAACATTTATGGAATACACTCTCTCCAGGTTAGTAGGCACACTGAAGATAACAAATTAGCATTTCAGACAAAGGATTATTTACGTTTCTTACATGTAAATCAATCATAACAAAGTGGACAACCAAAACAAATTTTCTGTATATAGGAGGCTGATGGTAATTAAACAATTGAACTCAAAGGAACACAATGAGAAAGGAGTATTATCTTCCCCCTGTGTTTTCTAAATAAGGTGACAATATGTTCTGGTTCCTTGTTTACACCCATTGTCCAACTATAACTTTTATAGTCCAAGTGAATTTCTCACTCTGATAATGTGTTCTAGTTTGGATAATGGTCACCCTCTCTCTAACATACAGTGCAGACAGAGTATTCCTTACTGACCCTGGATGATATCTCAGGCAGGTCTCACAGCTTTTCTGGTTTCTTCTGGGTTTTAATATCTATATTTACTATCTATGTTATTTTCAGATCACATTGATAGGTAAGGTCAAGTAAGCATACGCACCCTATCTCTCCCAGTCATTACAGCTATAAAACCTGGACAAAATGCATAGAAAAATAGTATAAGGATTCTTAAAAGTAAATGGAAGCAAGAAGATTAGACAAAACAAGAATTCAGAGTTCCATGGTTTTATTTTCTTCCAATATCCCCTGGCTTAGACCCACTGTAGTCAGAAACCCAGAAGTGGACATTAATGAGAACAGAAAGAGTTCCAGAAGAAACCCTCTAATTCTTCCTTGAAATATGGGAAAAATGTTTTCTAACATTCCCATAGTTTTTCCTTTCTATGTCCTTTCACACCCAGCTCCTATGTAATTTTATGATGATGACAGTGGCGCCAACAAAAGCAGCAGCAAAGGGGGCGCCCAAGTACCTACATCTCTGAGGAAGGGGGTTTGCTCACTGTAATAAAGGAACTATGGTCCCTAAAAGGCATGACAAATCTTTATTCATATTTTTTCTTTGCTGTTACCGTTTGTCTGTAGAAATGGAAGCAATTGCAGGAGTGGGGTATATAAAGCATGAACACTGGCCAAAGCACTACAAAAAGGAAGCTAAGAAGCCTATGGAACCAGAAAATATCAAGGAGATAGCAGACAGAGGGGAGCACAGGATAGCAAACCAATAATGTTGCTTACAAACTCCCAGGCTCATTGAATACAATCCACTGAAGGCAAAAAATTATAACATTTTTCTGATAGGATTTTCAATGCAGGTAGATGAGTCAACTACAACAGAAAGGAGGGAGGGTAAGGAAACCTCCCTCCTTACCCCCAAGAAAGGAGGGAGGGTAAGGGGTAAGGTATCTACATACTACTTGAGGTGGTAAAATATCGATTCTAAGTAGAAAGATAAAACATACCATGTTTCCCCAAAAATAAGATCGGGTCTTATATTAATTTTTGCTCCAAAAGATGCATTAGGGCTTATATTCAGGGGATGCCATCCTGAAAAATTATGCTACGGCTTATTTTCCAGTTAGGTCTTATTTTCAGAAAAACACAGTAAGGATATTATATTTTAATCCCTTGAACAACTGCTAAAACAAATAAATGAAACATTTTGTTAAAATATGATAAGCAGATTAAAATGGAATAAAAACAATGTTCAAATAAACCAAAAGAAGGAAGAAAAAGGAAAACAGAACCAAAAAATTGAGGAAATCAATAATAAAATAGTAGACATAAATCCAAACATATCAATAATCATATTAAATGTAAAATATGTAACCATTAGTAATTAAAAGACTAAGATTATTAGAATGAATTTTTAAAAAGTGATCCAACTATATTACAACTACAATAAACACATTTCAAATATAATGACATGGTTAGGTTAAAAGTAAAGGTTTAGATTAAAATGTATTATGTGAATATTAATTAAAGGAAAGTTAGAATGCCTTTATTAACATCAGCTTAAGAAGACTTCAGAGCACAGAAAATTACCAGGGAGTTAAGACAATATCCCATTATGACAAAAGGATACATTTGCCAAGGAGGCAGAACAATCTTAAATGTGTATGTGCTAATCAACAGAGCTTAAAAACATAGGAAGTAAAAACCGTCAGAACTAAAAGATGAAATAGACAAATGCACACTTATAGTTAGAAACTATTGTTCTTCTTTCAGATATTGATAAAATTAGTACACAGAAAATCAGGAAAGATATAGAAGAACTGAATAATACCACTTAATTGGTAATTTCTAGATTTACTTGAGAATTATAGAACACTCCACCCAACAACTGCAGAATATACATGCTTTTGATGTGCATATAGAATACTTTCTAAGATAAATCATATCCTAAGTCATGAAACAAACATTAACAAAATAAGACGATTATACAAAATATGTTCTCTATTTATAATGGATTTAGACTAGAAATTAATAACAGAAAGATGACAGAAACATTTCAAAGCACTTGGGAAATTAAAGAGCACATTCCTAAATAATCCCTGGGTGAAAAAGGAAGTCTCAAGGGAAATTATGTAATATTTGGAACTGAATGAAACTGAAAATGCAACATATCAAAATCTGCAGGATGAGGCTAAAGCCATACTTGAGAGGAAATTTAGCACTGAGTGCTTATATTAGGAAAGGAAAATAAATTAATAATCAAACTCCCACTTTATTAAGTAGTAGGAAGGAAATAAAGATAAGAGCAGAAATTGATTATACTGAACACAGAAAAAAAATGAGGAAATTAATAACACAACTTGTTCTTTTAAAAGATCAGTAAAATTGATAAATCTCTACCAAGAAAGATCAAGAAACAAAAGAGGAAAGACACAAATTACCAGTATCAGGAATGAAAAAAATAACACTACAGATCCTGCACATCTTACAAGGGTAATAAGGGAATACTATGGATTACTATATGGACACATATTTGATAACCTAAATAAAATAAACACATTCTCAAAAGCCCATAAGATATCAAAGTACACCCCAGATAAAACAGATAATCTGAATTGTGCATAATTAATAATGAAATCAAATACTTAGTTTAAAATTTCCAAAAAGGATATCTCCAGACCCAGATATTTTTCACTGCTTAATTCTACCAAACCTGTCAAGAAAAAAACAACATTAACTTTACAAAATTTCTTCCCAAAAATAGAAAATGAGGGAACATTTCCAAAGTTATTTTATGTGACCAGAATTTTTCTAATACCAAAACCAAAGTATAAGAAATGAAAACTATAGACCAACATTCTTCATAAACATTGGCACAAAAATATTCAAGAAAATATTAGCAAATAGAATCCAGCAATATAGAAATATAATATACCATAAATAAGTGGAGTTTATCCTAGGTATGCAAGGCAGTTTTAACATTCAAATTTTTTTCAATGTAATACTTCATATTAACAGTCTAAAGAAGAAAATCCACATGATCATATCAACTGATTCCAAAAGGCATTTGACAAAATTTTCCATCCATACGTCATAAAAATTCTCAATAAACTAATAATAGAAAGAAACTTACCACCATTAAGGGCTCTACAACAAAACTACAGCCAAAATCATATTGATGGTGAGAGATTGTATGATTTCCCCATATGAGTGGGAACAAAGCAAATGTGTTTGCTCTCGCAATCCTATTCAAGTTTGTACTAAAAGTCTTCATCGGTGCAATAAAGCAAGAAAAATAAAATGCTTGCAGTTTGGAAAGGAAGAAATAAAACAGTCCTTATTCCTGACACATGATTTTCTATGTAGAAAATCCAAGAAAGTACAAAAAAAATTTCTACGACTAATAAATAGCAAGATTTAAAGATACAAGATAACACACAAACCGCAAACATATCTCTGTCTCTAGCAGTAAATAGTTCAAAGCCAAAACTTGAAAAGCATTTCTGTTTACAATAATTCCAAACTAACAACAAAAAAGAATTACTTAGGTGTAAATCAACAGAAGATGTAGTTGTTCTGTATGCTGAAATCTACAAAATACTTATGAAAGAAATAAAATAATGATTAAATAAATGCAACTGCATAGCGTGTTTACTGACATGAAGATGCTACGTAGTCTGATATCAACAATTCTTCACAAATTGATTTAGAAGTTTCATACAGTTCCAATCAATATTGAAGCAGGGATTTTGTGGAGACAGGAAAACTGATTCTAAAACTTATATGAAAAAGAAAAGACTTAGAAATAACAAAACAACTTGAAAAAGAAAATAAAGTTGGAGGAGTTACACTACTTAATTCTATAAATGAATAAGATTTACAAAAATCAAGACTGTGTGATAATATAGGCAAAGTGGTAGATCAATGAAACAGAGTCAAGAGTGCAAAAACACACCAACACAAATGTCACCTGTTGATTCTTGACAAAGTTTCAAAGAGAATTTAATGAAGAATGGACAGTTTTAAACAAATGGTGTTGGAACCATTGGACATACCTAGGCAATACGATGAACGTGTGCCTTATGCAAACATTAACTCAAAATAGACAGCTATAGATCTAAATGAAAACTTAAACCTATAAAACTTTGAGAAGAAAACATGATCTGAGATTGGGCAGAGTTCTTAGCTATGACACCAAAAGTGTGATCTGTAAGAAAAAGGATTGATACATTGGATTTTGACAAAGAGTGAAACACTTGAATAGACAATTCCCTGAGTACGATATATAGATGGCAAATAACTACATGAAAAAAAGTGCAATATCATTATCTATTAGGAAAATGCAAATTAAAACTACAAACTACAGTGGCCAAAAAACAAAACAAAAAAAAAATAAATCTGACAGTACTAAATGCAGATGATAATGTGGAGCAACTGGAACTCTCATGAACTCCTGATGGGAGTGCAAAATGGTCCAGCCATCTGCAAAACAGCTCAGCAATTGCTTAGAAAGTGAAATACCCACTTGCTGTGTACCCTAGAAATCTCATTCCTAGATGCCTACCTCAGAGAAATGAAAACTTATGTTCACACACACACAAAACCTGTACCTGAATGTTTATAGCAGCTCTATTCATAACCATCAATACCCGGAAACAACGCAGCTAATGTGTATCAGTTTAGGTCCGATCAAGAGACAGAAACCACACAGTTTTTAAAGGGAAATTTTAGTGTAAATAATTATTTGGCTATGAGGGAGTGAATACAAATAGGTAAATACAATTTCAAAGAGTATCTTCAGGCTGAAGGAGAGTGGGAAGAGAAACTTGGAAGGGTGCCTTCCCCAGTCTGGGCTTCAGACGTGGTTGGAGAAGGTGTGGCACTGCCCACTGAAAGTTCTCCTGGTTGTCTGCGCCAGAGCTAGTCCATGGCTGCTGGAAAGCAGCAAGCAGACCTCCAGAACATGACAAACCGTGAGTGGCGGAAAGACTTGCAGCATGACTTAGAGCATGACTGCCGGTATGGCGTCTGGAGTACATGACATCCATATTATGAGTGCTTTGGGAACAATGCTCTGGTGTGCAGGTGTGGGGGAGAGGGAAGGGAACATGTGGAGTGCCACCATGGGCAGGAGGCTTGGAGTGCACAGTTGTCCATGTGGCGAGCACTGGCTCAGAACAGGACTGCGAGGTTGCTGAGAGACTGCTTCCTCTGCGTGCACGGCTGGAAAGGGCACCAAGAGAGGTCTTCATGTACCCGTGCTGCTGACTGATGCTGACCATGTGACTAATGGTGCAGCAGGAACAAGAAAACACCCAAAATGCAACAGCTAGAACCGGAGAGAGCAATGCCCCTCCAGCTCCCTCTGCTGATGGAGCTTCTTAACACTGTGCTCCCTGTGAAGGAGGTATGCTTCGAACGTCCAGTCCGTTGTGTGGAGAAGTTACTGAATAGTGAATTCTGGGCTGAGGATAAGTGGCACAGCCCAAGCTTTGCGTGCAAAACATTAAATACTTCTCAGCAATAATAAAGAAATCACTACAGAGATGAACTACTTGGAAGCATCTCAAAGCATCTCAAAGCATTATGTTGAATGCAAGAAACTAGTCTCAGATGGTTACATTTTTCCACTTCTATGACATTTTCAAAAAAAAAAAAAAAAGGCAAAACTGTGGCAGAGGAGAGATCTGTGGTTTCCAGGGGTTAGGGATGGAGGAGGGATTGACAAATGAACGCACAAAGGGAGAGCACTAAGAAAGCAACCTCATTGTGTTGTTGTTATGTGAATCTATATATGTGTTAAAATTCATCCAGCTGCACACCCAAAATGGCCAATTTTTATTATATGTTAATTTAAAAATAAAAATGTTGAAAGTCTACCCCAATCTACTATCAAAACTTTAATCTCTAATTCAGTTGAAACTTCTCCTCTTACCCTAGTGGAAGTCCAACCTGAGATTCTGCACACTAACAATACAACAGGTCAGTGTGGTCTTCTTTCTTCTCCCGTCCTGCTTCTTCCTGTCTGTTTCTGCCATTTTCTTTATTGGATTTAGAGGGAGGAGGGACTAGCGGTGAAGGAGAGCCGGTCTTTTAACTCAGATGGAACTCTATGAAATTATCTCTTAATGGTGGAATGTCTTTTCTTCTACCTGATGTCAACACTCCTTCTGTTTGAGGCATTCTGGTGGGTTGTTTGGACCACCTCCCACCCAACCCCTGCTCCTGGTGTACCTCATGCAGGTGATGCCTT
The DNA here is from genome assembly GCF_964194185.1 of Rhinolophus hipposideros. Lineage (NCBI taxonomy): Eukaryota > Metazoa > Chordata > Mammalia > Chiroptera > Rhinolophidae > Rhinolophus > Rhinolophus hipposideros. Next base: position 8,733,044 of record NC_138058.1, on the reverse strand, counting down.
CTCTGGATGCCCCTCATTTCCTGCCCCATGCAGTAAAGCCCCTAATGGTCAATTCTTTCAATGTGATTCATCTGACTCATGGCGAATCAGGTGGCCACTTTCTCACCACTGTGTCCATTGTTCCTCCTCTCTTTCCCTGCTATGGCGCTACCTGACCTCCCTGCTATGGCGCTACCTGACCTCCCTGCTATGGCGCTAGCTGACCTCCCTGTCATGGCTCTAGCTGATCTCCCAGTGATCCCTTGCTCAGGTTCAGGCACAAGTGTGATCTTTGATTCCCAAATTTAAAATATCGAACACTCTAAAGATTTGTTTTTTTGCACTTCAACTTCCCAATCCCATGGGAATGATAAATCTTCAGCTCTATAAACCTTCAGTCAGGGGGTGAAACATCTGTCTTCCAGCTGGCAGACAGGCCTATCTCTGAGTTGTTCTTTCTGGTGATGGGCCGGGGTGCCTCTTATATAGGTTCCTAAGGGATATGATTTGGCAATTAGGTTACCCTTAGCAAGACCTGCAGGGGTTTTGTCTAACACCTCTGTTTGGACCAAGGACACTTATTTCTCACAGTCCTAAAATTTTTGACCTCTGCCAAAATTCAGAGTCAATTGGAAAAACCCCATTTAACATCGTGATGGATTTGCCCCCAGGTAAATTTCTGTGCCCTCTTAAAAACCAACTACGTAAAGGGAAGTTTTTGACCAGAATTTTGCACATTTATATCTCATATACTGGCTATTTTTATCTTTATAATATGGTTCATTTCATGTCTAGGAGTTTTTCACAAGCCTCTACAGCTGTAACTAGGTTTTTGGATAGGTTGAACTTACTAAGATATATGCAGGAAATGGCTTCATTCACCTCCCTTCATTGCCTCACCAGATTCTCTAGGGTGTCTTTCACTTCTCCTGAGTGGATCCCATGGGAAAATATTTACAAGTCAACCATTCAACTATGGTTGGATGAGCACTCATGCAACTATATGTTCAGTCTAATTAGAGCTTACTGTATTGGTGTGGTAGAGACAATGTTATGTGTTCACCAAAATCATTTCATCTTTCTGAGCACACAGGATGGCTATTTTTCCCAGCCTCTTTTGTAGTCAGTTGGGGACATGTGACAGTTTTTTTCCAGAAGGTGAATGGAAGTGATATGTGATTTCTAGACTGAGGCAATTAAGTGCAGGTACACTTCCATACTGTCTCCCCCTGTCACTGTGACATTGGAGGCCACATGGTTGAGATGGCATTGCCGTGTCATAAAGAAGGGCTTCATGACTAATATAAGACAGAAGACTTCCCTGTGATTCTTAATATCTCAGAGTACTCTGAGGGTTTTGCCATCTGACATTGTTTTTCAACATTAAAGAAAATTATACTGAAACAGTTTTCTTTTGGTGGGGGAGTCCTGATTTCCCTCTGTGTTCGTCTGTCTCATTTTCTCCCTATGCTTTCTTCCTTTTGCCTTTTTATTCTGGAGTATGTGCCTATGGAAGAGTAGTTCAGTCAATAATTGTTAAACTGAACGAGTTCCGGGGCTCTACATTATGAACTGCCACATAAGTGAAGATCCTGATGAAGAAACCCATCCCTTCTACCCCTAGACTAACACAAAGGTATTTGCAACTTATTCCAGCAGATGCTCTTCCCCACGTTTCCCCAAACCTTTATGTCTTACTTCTCTTAAAACGAACTAAATTCCTCTTCTCTTTTGTTGGGTAAATGCAATACAGATGTTTTTCAAAGGGGATAGAAGACACTAGGATCACATAATTTAGCATATGTCTCAGTAAAAAGGGATGCAGTATGAGTACGCAGATATGGGTACCTAAATCATTGCAAGTGGGCTTACTTGGTGTGAGAAGATCACATACATCTACCCTACATCCTCAGTCTCCTTCCCCCACTACACACACACACACACACACACACACACACACAGTGTGTGAATGCACATGGATACTAAACACAATGGAATGCAGTTGGCTGCCGTAGAAGGAGCACATGCAACATATCTTGTGGCTGATTCCCCCGGCTTTTTAGTTTCCTGTTGATCCCAGAGTCAGTCACTTACTCCATTCAATGTGGTTCCTGCCAGAGTTGACAAAACAGCCCCATTTTTGGTACCCTACTTGTCTTGATCCTTAGAGCTTATACATAAAATTGCACTACATAAATTACTACTAAAATTGCATTCTACATAAAATTGCACTAACGATGACTTCTGCTTAAGGGATTTAAAAACCTAGTGTGCTCTTTGTTCTTGGATCAAATTCAACATTAGTTTGGTCATACCCCTGATTGGGGAGAAGGTAGAGACAATGTCTGAGCCCTGAATTTCACCTTTGCCCCCAATTTCTTGTGTCCCACGATTCCTTTTTTTTTTTTTTTTTTTAACCTCACAGAGAACATTCTGACTTTGACTAAAATCTGTCTTACCTGAGTGATAGTAATAATGACTTTAGGCTAAGAATCATGTCTACATATTCATTTGCCTACAATAAGACATGATACCAAATGGGTTGAAGACTTAAACTTAAGTTTAAGTCTTAAGTTCACTTAAGTCTTAAGTGAAACCATAAAACTGAAACCATAAAACTGAAACCATAAAACTCCTAGAAAAAAATATAGACAGTAAGCTTGACATCAGTCTTGATGATAATTTTTTTGGATTTGACACCAAAAGAAAAGACAACAAAAGCAAAAATAAACAAGTGAGACTACATCAAACTAGAAAGTTTCTGTACAACAAAGGAAACCATCAACACAATAAAAAGACAATGTAATGAGTGAGAGAAAATATTTGTACATCGTATACCTGATAAAGGGTTAATATAAGAAATATATAAAGAACTCATACAACTCAATAGCAAAAACAACAATTTGATAAAAATGGCAGAGGATTTGAATAGACATTTTTCCAAAGGAGACATATAAATAGCCAACAGGTACATGAAAATGTACTCAACATCACTAATCATCGGGGAACTGCAAATCAAAACCACAATGAGATATTACCTCATATCTGTTATTATAGAATGTGGCTATTATCAACAACAACAAAAAGAATAGAAAAGAAATAAGAAGTGTTGGTGAAGATGTGGAAAAAAGGGAACATTTGTGCACTGTTGGTAGGGTTGTAAATTGGTGTAGCCCCTATGAAAAATAGTGTGAAGTTTCCTAAAAAAAAAATTGATCCAGCAATTCCACTTCTAGGTATTTATCTAAAGGAAATGAAAACACTAATTTGAAAGATATGTGCATCCCCAAAAACATTGCAACATTATTTACAATAGCCAAGATATGGAAGCAACCTAAGTGTTCATCAATAGATGAATGGACATGGACACACACACACACACACACACACACACACAAAATAGAATATTATTCATATTATTCAGTCATTTGAAAAGAAGGAAAGAGGTTTGAGATGGTGGAGTACATAAACACTGTGCCTGCTTCCTTCCATGAACACATTAAAATTACAACTCAATTATAGAACAATCAACCTGGAGAACCGTCTGAAGTCTAACTGAACAGAAGTTTTATAACTTAGGGTGTAAAGAAAAAGCCACGTTGAGACTGATAGAATGGCCAGAGACATGAAACAGGCAGCCCCAAACCTCCATGTGGTGGTTGAGAATCCGGAGTGGTATCTCACTTGTGGAGGTTACCCAGCAGAGGAGCGAGTGTCCCCAGCCCCACACCAGGCTCACGAGCCCAGAGTACTGGTGCTGGGAAGAGGAGTCCCCACAACATCTGGCTGTGAAAAACAGTGGGGATTCTGACCATCTAGGTGGGACAGAAGGCTTCAGGAAACCTAGATGTTCTCTTAAAGAGACTGTGCACAAACGACTCACTCACAGGTACTCACCCTGGGTTCTGGCGGAGGGGTTGTGACTTGGGGGGTGTCAAAAGCATACAGGGGTGCTGACTGAGTTGTATGTCTTCAGAGCAAGGGCTGGTGGACAGTCTCCATTTTTCCCTATGAGGAGGTCTCCTCCTATGCATCTTTTCTATGTTGAGCCTGCCCCCACAGGCCAAATCTGATTGGTCTGGTGAACTCCACTCCCAATGCCGGAAGCACTTTCTCACAAGCAGACAGCCCGACCCACATTGCACTCTTTATGGAAAACTATCCAAGTCCTCGAGTCCAATGTGGGTGGCGACTGGCCTCGGTGTCCTCTGAGACCGTTGCTGCGTAGCTCCAGGCTCAGCACTGGCACCAAAACAGAGTGTAACTAATGTGGCGACCACAAGTCTTACCACTCCAATGACTCCCTGAGATCCACCCAACTCAAATACTGCACCAGACTTTATCAGCGTCTGAACCTCAAGGGAGCCAGCAGGTGGCAGCAGGCCTTGGGGTGCCCTGGCTTTTTGTGCAGCAACCCCAGGCCTAATACTGGTGACAGCCATCCTTGGTTCACAGCGTGGCCGCTCCCACGTGCCTCCAACTTTAGCACAGGCAGCAAACAACCACATATCACTTTGTAGCTCCTATCATGTAGTCCCCAGCTGGTCACAAGTGGGTGAACTGGGTCTGCACTGGAGCCTCTCCCAAGAGGCCCCAGGACCAACAAACTTGGAGTTTGGATTCAGACCACAGCAGAGCACTGCCCAATTAGCCCCACAATTAGCACACACAAAGGGTGATCTTGACAGGCACCAGAGCCTACTGGGGTGAATCCCACTTAGTGGGGTAAGTCCCCCAAACAGCAGCCTGTAAGCTCTGGAGGTGGCCAAACCCCAAAGCCAATTTGCTTGAGGGCCAAAGCCACCCACTGACATGCCAATAGCAATCAAAACTCAAATATAACAGGGAGGCACACACAACCCACACAAAGGACACTCCTGGAGCATTCAACATAAATGACCAGGAAGACTTCCAGGGCTCCATTGGACACCTACTCCATAAAGCCACCCAGACTAGACTGGGAGACATCAGGTCTATCTAATACTTAGAAATAAACACAGAGAGGCAGCCAAAATGAGGAAACAAAGAAATATGTCCCAAATGAAAGAACAGGAGAAAACTCCAGAAAAAGAACTAAATGAAATGGAGGCAAACAACATACCAGAGACAGAGTTAAAACAATGCTTATAAGGATACTCATGAAAAATAGTAAGAACTTCAACAGAGAGATAGTAAGCATAAAAAAGAACATAGAAACTATAAAAAAGAACTAGTCAAAAGTGAAGAATATAATAACTGAAATGAAAAATGCACTAGAAGGCATCACCATCAGACTAGATGAAGTAAAATGAATCAGTGATTTGAAAGACAAGAAAGCAAAACCACCCCATTGGAACAGCAAAAAGACTCCAAAAATATGAGGATAGTTTAAGCAACTTCTGGGACAACATCAAGCCTAACAACATTCTCATCAGGGAGGTATCAGAAGGAGAAGAGATTGAGCAAGGGATTGAGAACTTATTTGAAGAATTAATGACTGAAAACTTTCCTAACCTGGCGAAGGAAATAGACATACAAGTCCAGGAAGTGCAGAGAGTCCCAAAAAAGGTGAACCCAAACAGGCCCTCACAAAACACATTATAATTAAAATGGCAATGGTTAAAAGCAAAGAGAGAGTCCTAAAAGCAGCAAGAGAAAAGCAACTAGTAACTTATAAGGGAGCCCCCATAAAATAGTCAGCTGATTTCTGAGCAGAAACTTTGCAGGTCAGAAGGGAATGGCACAAAATATTCGACGTGATGAAAAGTAAGGACCTACAACCAAGGGTCCTCTACCCAGCAAAGCTATCATTTAAAATTGAAGGACAGATAAGGAGCTTCCCAGATAAGAAAAAGCTAAAGGAATTCATCACTACTAAACTAGTATTACAAGCAATCTTAGAAGGACTTCTTTAAGATGGGGGAAAAAAAGGATAAAAATATGAATAATAAAATGGCAATAACTACATATCTTTCAACAATTACTTTCAATTGTACATGGATTAAATGCTCCAATCAAAAGACATAGGAGGGCTGAATGGATAAAAAACCAAAACCCTTCAAAAGACTCAATTCAAATTGAAAGACACACAGAGATGGAAAGTAAAGGAATGGAATAAATACATACATACATACATATAAATAAACACTAAAATAAATTTTAAAAAGCTAGGGTAGCAATACTTATTCCAAGCAAAATAGACTTCAAAACAAAGCTATAACAAGAGACAAAGAAGAACCCAATAATCTTATTTCTGGGTATTTATCCAAAGAAACCCAAAATGGTACTTCAAGGGGACCTGAGCATCCATATGTTCATTGCAGCAGTGTTTACAATGGCCAAGATGTGAAGGCAGCATAGGCATCCTCGATGGAAGAATAGACAAAGAGGAGGTGGTACATAGATACAATAGACTATTGTTCGCCCATGGAAGGGAGTGGGTCCTTGCCATCTGCAGTGGTATGGATGGACGTGGAAGGTATTGTGCTGAGTGGTGTCAGACAGAGAAAGACAGATGCAATGTAATTTCACATATATATGGAATCTAAAGAACAAAATAAACAAAACAAAACAAAACAGAAACAAACTCAGGGATACAGAAGACATTTTCATGATTGTCAGATGGGCGGGGAGTTGGGGTGTGGGTTAAAAATGGAGAAGGGATTAGGAAGCACAAATTTGTTGTTATAAAGTAGTCATGGAGATGTAGGGTATAGCTCAAGGAATATAGTAAGTAATATTGTAATAACTATGTATTAACTATGTATAACTATGTATTGTAATAACTATGTATGGTGTCAGATGGGTTCTAGATTTATTGGGGTGATAGATGGGAGGGGGTTAGGGACAGAATGAAAAGGGTGAAGGGATTGAGAAGTACAGATTGGTAGTTACAAAATAGTTATGGGGATATAAAATAAAGCAAAGGTAATATAGTTAATAATATGGTAATAACTATGCATAGTGCCAGATGGGTGCTAGACTAGTCAGGGGGATCACTTCTCAAATTGTACACTATACACACACACACACACACACACACACACACATACATGTGTGTATATATATATACATATATATATTCCCTTTTATATATATATAAAGGGGAATATATTCAATGATATTGTGATAGTATGGTATGGTGTCAGATGGTTGCTGGGCTTATCATGGTGATCACTTCTTTAGACACATAAATGTTGAATAACTATGGTGTATACCTCAAACTGATATAATATTGTATGTTAGCTATATTTGTAATAAAAATATTTTTTAAAAAAAATGAAGGAAATCTTGCCATTTGCAACAGCATGGATGAACCTTGCGGGCATTATGCTAAGTGAAATAAGTCAGAAAAGATAAATGTTGTGTTTCCCCGAAAATAAGACCTAGCTGGACAATCAGCTTTAATGCATCTTTTGGAGCAAAAATTAACATAAGACCTGGTTATATTATATTGTTATAGTATATTATGTTATGTTATGCTATGCTATGCTATGCTATGCTATGCTATGCTATGTTATGTCATGTTATATTATATTATATTATATTAAAGACCCGGTCCTATATTATATTAAAATAAGACCGGGTCTTATATTAATTTTTGCTCCAAAAGACGCATTAGAGCTGATGGTCCGGCTAGGTCTTATTTTCAGGGAAACATGGTAGTGTATAACCTCACTTATATGTGGAATCTAAAACAAACAAACACAGATTGATAGATAGAATACAGATTGGTGGTTGCCAGAGGTGAGGGATAGGAGCTGGGTGAAATGGGTAAAGGTGGTCAAAAGTTACAAACTTCTTATAACATAAGTATGTCCTGGGGATTTATATAGCATAGTAACTATAGTTAATAATATGGTATTGTATATTTGAAAGTTGCTAATAGAGTAATTCTTGAAAGCTCTCATCACGTGAAAAAAATATGTAATTATGTGTGGTGATAGACAATAACTAAATTCATTGTGGTGACCATTTCACAAACTATAAAGATATTGAATCATTATGTTGTACATCTGAAACTGATGTAATGTTATTCATCAATTATATATCAAGAGAACCAAAATAAATTTTTAAAAAGATGAAACTTATATAATCCATCCAAGCAATTTCAATGATCAAAAAGCTATCTCACTGTAAGAGACTTTCTCTTATACTTGAGGTGTGTTATTTGGTAAATACCTCAGAAACAGGTCCTGTTTTCTAACCCATTATCCTCCCACTTCCAGCCTCACAAATTTTTGGGATCCACACATATTGTGCTACCCTGGACTTCCATGTCCATTGTTCACCAATTGTCTCTTATCCACATTGTTTTTCCCTTCAGAAATCTCTCTCATCTCTCTGTCATGGAGGAGAAGAAGTCAACTTGTGAAGCAAAGGAAAGCATTGTCTGCTGGTTGTGGGATTTCAGGAGATTGTCAGGTAGCTGGGGGTCAGCATGGCATCCAGTCCATGCTGAAGAGGTAGATATTTTATCTGGACCCCAACTTCCCTAAAAGACTGGGGGGAAAACTAGCTGTGGAGGTTTGGAAACTAACTCTCTCCTTCTGAGGCACCCTTGCAGATTGGTTAGCAACAGGAATGCTTGCTGGCCTCTGCTTCAACTGTCACCAGGCTAGTGAGCTACTGGGCGGTTTCTTTAGCTCTGTGGTAAAGGATTCTGGAATGGAATGGTCAGTTTCAGTGATTTAATGTAGAAGGTCCTTTGGAAAATCTGTCCAGCATTTCATCAAAAATCCTCCTTTAGCAGAAGGCTGAGAGTCTTGACTGTTATATCATTATGGGGTACAAAACTTTGTCTTGTAACAACACAACAGATCTCAGCAATCAAGAGCTACCTGAAAGAAAAGCCTTCCAGATGAGGGATATTGACAAATAGACTCTTCTGAGTTAGTCAAGTACCGAAGAAAACTCAGGCTCTGCAGGTAGAGATGGCAAAAAGAACAAGTTCTTCTAGAGGTAGCAACTAGCTACATCACAGAAAGTGAGGAGCTAGGTGGGCAGTGGCAAAACACTTCCTGAAGTTTTCTGCTATCAACTAAATTGTATCCCCTCAACAGTCATATGTTGGAGCTCTAACCTCCAATGTGACTGTCTTTGGAGATTGGTCTTTAGGAGGTAATTAAGGGTAAGAGGAATCAAAAGGATGTGCCCCTGATCTAACAGGATTAGTATCCTCAGAAGAGACACTAGAGATCTCATTCTCTTTCGTGTGTGTACACAGGAGTAAGGCCATATGAGGACACAGCAAGAGGCCATCTACAAGCCAGAAAGAGAGCTCTTACCATAAACTTAATCAGTCAGACCCTTGGTCTTGGACTTCCCAGCCTCCAGAACTGTGGAAATATAAAGTTCTCTTGTTTAAGTGACCTGGTGTACAGTATTTAGTTCTGGCAGCCCAAGCTGATAAATACAGTTTTCCAACTCAACTAGGCATTTGGTGTTGGAGACAATGTAAAGCCGGCAGAAGCCTTGAAAGGGAACCGATTTACGTGGGTTGAGTCACAGAAAACGAGAGTTGATTCACTAGCAAGCAAGTGGGTTCCCTGAGAATGGCTTATGGAAAAAGGTCACAATCCTGCTTTCTCCACATCCATCCATGTTCTTGAAGCCCAATTAGAGGGGAAGGTTGGAAATCTCTGGCCCATGATACCTCCCCACATCTCACTAGCTCATACCTGCCACTTCCATTTAATCAAACTGTCTGAATATCTACCAGCAAGTTTCTGGGCTAATCAAGAGACCTTTTCCCAATAGCAGCACATATTATCCACCCACTATAGTGAGAATCAATGTTCCATGAATTCCAATGTCAAAGTCATTCTAAGGGAATAGGAATTTTGTTAAGGAAAGAAAGAAAAGGAAGAGTAATTTCAGAGAGACGAGAACAACTGTCCTACTAGGCATTCCTAGGACAAGTGATAGCTGTGGAAGAGGGTGGGGTTGTCAGTCCCCGGAAGGGACAGGAAAGAATATGGGAGTTACAGTTGCTAGCTCAGCCACATTAGGCTGGGCTCAACTAGCCTTGTGACTCATTTTCTGAAGCATGGTGACTGGTGATAATGTGGGTAGTTAGAGTAAGATTATATATTTCATTTTAACCACCAGGCTGTCTTACTTCAGCCACACAATTTGTTGATTTAGGGTGTGTTGTGGACAAGAAATTGCTTGGGCATTATGTGCACACAATGGGATTCTACCAATATGGCGTTTATAATCTCTTTGAGATACAATGAATCTAACACTCCTCCAGTATCTTCCAGGTACTTCCAGGTTATGCCACTTAATCTTCAAAGTATCTGTAAGATGGGTGTCATGTCATCATCATCATCGTCGTCATTGTCGTCATAATCCTCACCTTGATAGATAAAGCTGCAGAGACTTGGAGATGTTTAACACACACTTAAGATCACACACCTTCCAGTTTATCCCCGCTACAAGATCCCTATTTCCTTATGGAAGCTCTCACGGTAGACTTGTAAGACCATGACATTAACCATAGTCTGGTGTGAAGATCTGTCCCATTCCAAAGCTCAAATTCATGCCCAGCCCACCCATCGGCCACCACCATGGTGCCTAACCTCTCCTCCCTGTATTAGGAAATCTCCCGGAGTCAATGACAGCCTTCAGCAAGCCCCTGTCTCTCTACAAACAGCAGAAGACTTTGGGAAGCAGGAACAGAGTTCAACTTTTTTGTCCTGAAAGCAGGGTCAAAGCTTTTGACTTCACTCCAGCTCAGGACTCAGGCTTTCAATTTAGGGGTATGATGTGCCAGAACTCAATCCAAGGCCATGCAGCTTAATTGCTAGCTATGGGCTTGGAAAGCAAATCATGTTTCTGGACAGCACTGACCAATTCTCTATCACCGCTTTCTTCTTTTTCTTCTTCCTAAAAAAGGAATAGAAATTTGAGCCCAGACAAAGAAACAAGAGCTCAGGGGCAAGCAACAGATACTGGAGTCCCCGAAGTGCTGTGCAAATACTTTCTGATAAAGCCAATTACCGCCACATGCTGTGGGAAGGGAGGAAAGATGTGCTGATCGTTCGGTTGAAAACTATTCTAGGAGAGAGATGACTCTCCATCATGTGCAGCCACAGAAGAGTCAGTTTTGATCTTGTTTCTTTTTGGAGGTTTTCTAAGACAAAAGTTGCCTTTTGGAAACTGAAGGTAAAAAGGGCAGAAAACCAAACCCTCAAAACTCTGCTTCCAGCTGTGCACAGCTGAAGCCCTGGGTGATAGATTGCCCTGCTGGGTGCACCACCCTCAATTAGTCTCATGAGGGCGGACTGGATATGGTCACGGAAATTATAAGGGACCCACTGGGGACAGGACATCGGCCTTTCCTTCCTACCACTGGACTCTATGAGTAGGTGAGTTTCCAAGAGGAGATGACAAGGATCACCAGGGTTCTTGGGACCTGGCATCAAAGAGGGTCAGAGACACTGCCAGGCTTCTACTGCCAGTACAATCATCTGGATAATTAGACCAAAAGCTTCGGATAATTCAGTAGCTTGCTACTGACCTAAAATTCCAGAATAATTCCTTTAAGTCCCTGCTTTGCAAGTGGAAGCTGTTTTTTTTTGTTTTGTTTTGTTTTGTTTTTCTTTTCCTTCACATTGCAAATCTCTTTTTCTATGTACAACTATAGGCAGGTAAGTGTCCATCACGTATGGTGCCCTGATGCCCTTGTCAATCAATTTTTCCCAGGAATTCAGTTAACTAATAACTGATATTTGGCTCTTATTACAATATAGGCATCTCAGGAAGAATTTGTTTCCATTAAACTATGAGAATCTAACTAAAGGTATCTTCTTATCAATTGGCCTGATACTCCCTAAATCGTCTCGGTTGTAGTCAGGAAATCTGCACAACCCAAAATATGTTCCTGAAACATCACATTCTCTTCCTGGAACAACATCTTTTCCCTCCTGTTATCCCCAGCAAATTCTTCATGTTTGTTGAATGAATGAAGAAAGGCTATTCTCATTATCAGTCTGTCTTCTCCCTGTCCCCCCCCCTCTTTTTTTTAAACAAATTCTTACTTAGAGCTTCTTGTGCCAGGAACCATTCTAAGCACTTTATGATTATTAACTCATTTAATACTCAGAACACTTGTGTTTATTATTTTCCTTACATTACAGATAAGGAAACTAAGGCATAGAAAGGTTAAGTAACCTTCCCAAGGTCACACAGCCAGTACATAGTAGAGCTGGGTTTGAACCCAGGTCATCTGGCCCTAGAACCTGTATTCTGAACCACTTCATGGCGTTGCTTCACTAAGAAGTTTTCCCAAGATACACCTTTCCCAACAAGACTTCTTAGCATTGTCTTCCTTAACCCTGGCCCTTGGAAGGAAATGAGTTTGCTGTGAAACTTTGAAGGAGGAGTTTAATGTTTCCTTATGGAGGAAATCAGATTAGGAGGCTGGTGGGAAACACTTCCCATTTCAAAATCTATCAATCAAGTGCGGCTCTTTTGTGCCAGGCTCTGTAAACTCAAAGATAAGCATGGCAGCCCCTGCTTTGATGAGCTCGCCATCTGGTGGGAGGAGACAGGTTAACATAAGTCTCATGAGAAACTCTCTTCCAGAATGCAAGGAAGTAAGAAGCGTCTGCCTTGAGTCCTAACGAACCAGAATGTATTATTCAGATAAAGGGCAGTGAAGGGAGATAGAATTGGGCTATTCCAGTTAAAAGGAGCTGTATCTGCAATTATGCAGGTTTGAAGAGAGAGGGTAAGATTTCTCCCAGGAACTGTATGTGGTTTTGGATAAGTGGAGCTGAAGAAGCAATCAGGAGTTGGAATCTTCAGGCCCCTTGCCTCTTGCTAAGTAATGGAATGACCTAGTTTATGGGCCACCACCGCCATCCACCAGGATTTGCTTGGCTCCATTTGCATGGGCCTTGCCCACTTGCTCTGGCTGCCATAACTAGTTGCTTGCTGAACTAGTCCTACATCAGACTGGTCTTCTGGGGCAGATGTCCTCAGGCCAGCTCATGAGTAGCTACTGTTGGAACACTAGTTGCTCACCCAGTAGACGGACAGTAGACTTCAGAAGCTAGAATGCTCAGATCTTCTCCACGTGCTTTGAGGTAAGCTTTGACAACCAGTGATGAGAAGATGCAAGCTATTTCATGCAAGGCCCTGCAGCTCATTCTCCAGTGCTGGTCCTGTGGGCTGCAGCATGAAAGGGGGGCCTACAAATTGAAACCATTGGTTTCCCCAGCTCCCAGTTTTCCCTCCTCTTTTTCTTTCTTTTCTTTCTTTCTAAGTTATTCTATGACAAATTGCAGCTTCTCCACTGAATTCTTCTCCAGCATTATCAATGGCTCCTGCAGGCTCAAACCCTCCACTTTTTTCAGCTTGGCTGGACCCGAGAGGCTGTGGCTTCTCCTACTTCCAGGCCAATATGAAGCCCTGAGGTGCAAGGGGTAAGATCCAGCTTCCCAGCAGACACCCTGTTAATGCATCTGTACGCAAAAGGGAGTTAGTGCCCAGAGGGGCAAATGTGGACCAGTAACAAGTAGGAGATGAGAAGGACTCTCCAGATAAGTCATTTCTCTTTCTCCCCATTTCTCATAGACTTTCTAAAGCATGGCGATTTCATGTGGCTTCCCGGAAAATATCCCATGGGAACAAGCAACCAATTGCATTTTCTTGTGACTCTTTGGCTGAGTCAGAACAAATTAGCTCCCTGTCCTGCCTCACTTCTAATTTTTCAAATAGCTTTATTGAACTATGATACTGTATGATTCACCCATTTAATACTACATGATTCACGCATTTAAAGTGTACAATTCAATAGATTTTAGTATTCTCAGAGTCGTGCAACCATAACCATGATTTAGAATATTTCATCAACCCAAAGAAAACCTCATAACCATGAATAGTCACTCTCTAACCCCCTTTATCCCATTTCCTCTCTCACCCCAGGCCTAGACAACAATTACTCTGTTTTCTGCTTCTATAGATATGCTAATCTGGGCATGTCATATAAATAGAATCTTATGATCGGTGGTCTTTGGTGACTGGTTTGTTTCACTTACCATACTTTAGCATAATTTTTCAAGTTCATCCATGTTGTGGCACATATTAATGCTTCGTTTCATTGAGTGGATATTCCACATTTTATTTACCCATTCAACAAGCTACAGGCATTTAGGTTGTTTCCACTTTGGGGCTGTTATGAATAACACTGTTAAAAACATTCATGTACAAATTTTCGAGTGAACATGTTTTCATTTCTTTTGATATGGTGGGTCATTTGGTAATTCTGTGTTTAATATTTTGAGAAACAGCCAAAGTGTACCATTTAAAATTTCCACTAGCATTTTAGAGTTCCACTACATTCTTACCATCATTGGCAGGATTGGTTATTACCTGTCTTTTTGTTTGTTTTGCTTGCCATTTTAGCATTGTACTGAGTGAGAAGTGATAGCTCCTTATGGTTTTGATTTGCATCTCCCTAATGACTACTGATGTTGAGTACTTTTTTATGTGCTTACTGACCACTTGTATATATTTTTTGAGACGTCTTTTCAGATTATTTGACAACTTTTTAATTAGGCTATCTTTTAGTTGTTGAGTTGTAGGAGTTATTTATATATTCAGGATATAAGTCCCTTACCAGATCTGTGATTTACATTTTTTTCCCCATTCTGTGGGTTGTTGTCTTTTTTTCCACTTCTTTATTAATATAGTTTGGAGCAAAAATGATTTTTCTTTTATTTTGATGAAGTCCAATTTATCTATTTTTATTTTATTGGTTGTGCTTTTGGTGTGTATAAAAGAAGGCTTTGTCTAATCCAGGTGTGAGCTCTTAATTCTATTGTCTTCCTAAGAAGTTTCATCTAGATGCTACACCTCCTTCACCCTTCTTACCTCAATTTTCCAATGATCTTTGTTGAATTTCTTGGAGGGGAATCATCTACACTCACCAAAGTAACAAAGAAAAAATACAAATCATCCTGCAGTTTGATATGGAAGAGGTGTTGAGACAGTGAATTTGAATAATAATTCTCATTTTCTACTGAGCACTATTCATCATTGCAATAGAGTTTTTACTTGTCGTGTAGAATAAGAAATGTGATGCAAAATAATAAAAGTTAACATTTATTAAGTGCCAGACGTAGAACTCAGAGTAGATCCTAGCCACCCCAGGAGGTAGCTATCATCCTCCTTTTCAGATAAGGACACTTTGAACGAGAAGTAACTGGCCGAGGTCACCTGGTCAGACGTAGAACTCAGAGTAGATCCGTAGAATCCACTTCAAAATTCTTCCATAAACACTCTGTTATACTGCTTCTTTTGAACAAACAGACCTGGATAAGTTCTTTAAAATGAAAAACTTGGATGTACTGTGAAGTTTTTCAAAACTGGGATTTCAGATGTATTGCATGGAGCTTGTTCTGCTTATTGTTTTTGTTTTGTTTTGTTTTTAACACTGTGTAAGGTTTATGGAAAGCTGGAACTTTATTCTTTCTTTGAATCACTGCTCAAGGAGCCCAGTCAGGTGATATGTCTCCCCTTCTTCCTCTTCCTTCTCCTCCCTCCTCTTTATAAAGACTATGTTACACAGCGTGCCAGGACATTCCTGGTTACAGTCTGGCATATATTGGTAGCTTTTCTTTATTCTCAGAAGGGGCCTGCTTTAGACGACAATGACACGGTCACCTCAGTGGTTTCTCATTGAACACGCCAAAGTGTCCTATTGTGGCTGCCCACTAGGTGTCAGCAGTGTAACCCCCCCGGAGAACGCGCAGGGGAAAGTATTTCATTACAAAAGTCAAATCAGAGCAAATAATTAAGTGTACTTCAAGAGCTACCTGCAGCCTTGGCCATTCAAAATAAGGGAGAGGCAGGGGGTGGAGAGAAGGAGCAGGTGCACGACAGGTAGCTCCTAACTGGGCTCTGATAGAGAGGGAAGGATTCCCTTCCTGGTTAGAAGGACTCCAGTGATACCTGGAATGAGCACCTTGGTGTCCTTTTTACTTTTCACTCACAAGATAAAACCAGTGTTCAGTGAAGTGAGGAAACAGCTCTGAATGGAGTGATATTTTCCCCTTTCATAAATTGCTTTGCAAATCACAATCAGATAAAGGTCACCCAGGTAGCTCCCTGGGCTTTAATAAGTCTGCTGAATGGCTGTGTTTGAGCCAGAAGCTGACTTGCCTGAACACAAATATTTGAAAGGCGATTTGAAAACATCTGCACTCAGAACTCGGTGACACACTCGGACTCTTCTTGGAATGACCCACGGACGGTACATGTATTACCTGTGACCAGGTGGATGCTGCAGCTCTCCAGAAACCTTCCTCACTTCAGAGGTGTGGCTCACAGTGGCATGCAGGGTAGGAGAAGCCCACAGCATGGGTTTTCAGGTGTTTCTGCCTTTTTGCCCTTGGAAGATGTTGCTCTTGCTAGGAGCACTCAAATGTTCTGAAGCAACTTCTGATTTGAACGAATCCACAAATGCCACTGCCCAGCATGAACCAAATGTTCGATTTGCTGCTGCCAGCTCAGAGCCAGATGAGAAGATATCTGTTTTTGTACTGGATTATGACTATGTGCAAATTCCGTATGAAGTCACCCTCTGGATACTTCTAGCATCGCTTGCAAAAATAGGTAAGTCCCCAAACAACTGGCTGTGAGAGTTGTTTTCTGTATGAGTTACTGTATGTGAAAATGCCTTATGGATGGGGAGCTAAGTGGATTGTAACTGTTACTACTATTACATTAAAAATTCTGGACCCTTGAATCAAGGGAAAGTCATAACTGCTTTTTTGTAAAGCCATGTCATGCTTCAGAATTATACTTTGAAATTTAAGAGCATGCCTTTAGGTCCTGGGTTGTTTCGATTTCTTTTCATTTCAGGGTGACAACCATGTAACATTATTTGACATGCAAAAATCTCAAGTTCTATGCTTTAAAAAATATTGCAGAGTAAAGCATGTAGTCCTCAGAACAATGGAAATTTCAGGAACCACATAATGATTCTTCTGTAAAATATTCTTCCTTCATTCTTGGCCATGTAACCAGGGGCTTCATCAATGGCTCCCATTGTTGATTCTTTAAAAGTGGTGTGTGCTCCCTGCAAATTGACAGAAAGCAAGAAACACGACAATCACAAGTGACTCTTACATCACTCAGTGATGGGCTACAGGGGCATATGGGATAATATTTGTCAGTAAAATATTGATTTACACCTCAGCCAAATGAAGCCAGTGGGGTACCTCTGGTTTCCTTGGTGAAATAAAGTGAATTCGAGTTAATGGATTAAATTCTAATCAAGGTTCTTTGTATCAAAAGCCAATGTGATGGTTGATACTCTGTGACCACTTAATCTTTAACTCTACCCCCTTGCTCCTTAAAACCAGCTTATTCCAAAGTGGGGAAATTGATACAATTATCTCAGTTATTAAGTATAACATCTCCTTTACCTCAGTCACAGAATTTGTTATTTGAGTAGACAAACTGCTTTATTAGAATCTATGAAACACTTTGATGCTCATTTATATTTTCCCTCTAGGATGGGTGTGGAATATGAGTTGAACCATGAGATCTGGCAGTTAACTCCTTGGCATCAGGATGGTGGGCTCTTTCTAGTCATGTAAATCTCCATGGATGTTATTCCATGTTATTCCATGATTTGAAGAGCAATTTGTGAAGGGGGTACTGGTGTATTCATTAGGTGCTCCTTCATAACTGCTATTCATTTGGAGCTAGTAAAGTCTGAAGCTTAAATGGAAATTATTCGTTTGAAGAACACTTGTGTGTCTTGTCAAATGATTAACTTACATACAAGATCTCATATTACTTCAGAGAAGTGCTCAAGTAAAAATGGCTTCTTTGAAAAAGGGATAATAGTTTGAGTTCAAAGCTAGAAGTCTGACCACATGGACACTGAAAACATTCAAGGTGATATTAGGTGAATCTTAAGTTTTCCTTTGTAAATAATGCAAGAGATCCCCTACCCCCAAAATCAGCCTCTCTTCTTCACAGTAAGGGGTGAAGTTGGTCTGAGAAACAGGAATTAAATCTGCCACTGACTAGTTAGTTACTTTGTCTTTCTAAGTCTCAGTTTGTTCGTCTGTGAAATTATTTCTAAAATCTCTTTTCAGTGCAAATAAGATTTTTCTAATGAAAAAGAGTTTTGCATTCTATATCAGTAAATGTCTCAATGCCGAAAGCACATATTTTATGTTGGTTTTATATTAGCATAAAACAGCTTGTTCTTTAGAAGTACTGTATGTGACCAGACTCAATGTGTCCAGTTTAGAGTTTTGTAAGAACTCTATTGTTCGTAGAGCTGCTGGTTTAAATGTTCTCGATTGTCATGTTGATGTAATTCAACAGACTATAGAAAAAGAAAATAACTTAAGTAGGTTATCAGGTCACGCTTATTCCAGTAAAATTTTATATTTTCTAGTCTTTAAGAATTCAGATTATTTTTATATTGTACATGAAAAGGCTATATTTATTGTCTATATACTACATGCCAAGTACTGGGCTTCTAGTTTTATATATGGTGGCTCATTCATCTGGTGGGGGAGGGGAAAGATAAAACTTTAACAAGGAAATCTATGTAGATTTTTTAGATTCTATATTATAAAACTTGAATCAAAATATAATTAATAATCATTATTATTATTCGTTCTTTAGTCAGTCATTCTATCAAGCCGCATTTATTGAGCACGCATGCAATATGTGGAAATGATCATGGTTCCCGGCCTCAAGAGACTTAGTCTGATGGGGAAGACAGATGAATCTGGCACTGCCTGGTAGGCACTCTGACAGAAAAACATCACAACTCTTCCCAGTCCTTTTAAAACCATCCAACTATGCATTTTATAAAAGAATGACGTTATAGAACAAAGGTCATTCAAAGTCACATCAGACTTTGTTGTTTACCTTTTATTTCATCCATTTCTTGGAACAATATAGAAAGATATTCCTTGAATCAATGGACAGAATGGAATAGAAGGGCCATCTCTAACATTTAGGCAGGGCTTTGTTATTTGTGGCCACATCTCAAAGTGATCGACTACTGTCCATCATGAAAGGGGAGAAGAGTGTGAAATATGAAATGCACATAGTGTTTTCCTTTACAGTGCCCTACTTACAGGCATGAAGCCCCCTCCTGCTACTGCTGTGTAGGTGCAACTCAGCTTAAGGTGGGTGCACATTGGTTCCCTTTCAGGAAACTCAACTCCTAGAAGCAGGACCAAACTGGGAAGACACAGGGCCTGAGAAAATCACACTATGGCTCTTCCACCTCTTTTACATATTAAAAAGTTCAATGTGGTTAAAATAAGCACTACAAGATGAGGGAAGAAGAAGTTGGCAATAGGAAATGGTGAGAACAAGACTCTAGAGGGAGGCCTTGAATTGGTCTTGAAGCCAGTGGGCTAGGCCTGTCATTTGGGATACTGTATCTTGATACTAATAGTACTCCATTGTATTAACCTGCCTGCTATTGTGAATGGAGAAGTTCAAAGCTTTATCCAGGGAAACCCACATGCTCTTTGATTGGCTGAACCTAAAATTTCCTTTAAAAGTATTCAATGGCTCCCCATAGCCTTTAGGAGAAAACCTACACTCCTTAGCCTTGAATTCAAGGCCCTCTATTACTTGGGTCAAAATCATCTTCCAAATCTTCTCCCAATCCTCTGCCAATTAAAAATTTGCTCCAGTTGGGTGGATCCCCTCAGTGAATGTCAAATATATGTGGCTGGGCCCTTCCTGTCTGTCTTCTTTTTCTCTTGGAGTGTTCCCTACCCAAAATGCCTCCCATTCTGGTGTCCAACTATGTAAGTCCTAGTCAACCTCCAACAACCTGTTTAACTTCTAGTTCCCACGTAAAATCTTCTCTGATGAACATTTAACCCGTTCATTCATTCATGTTTGAGTATACACTTACAGATTCTTTCAGGAAATAGACCAGCTATTATGTAGTAAACAGTTTGCTAAGCATTTTGGGGAGACATTAAGATGTCTATCATTCTGCATGAGTTTGAGGAGTTTAGAGTTCAGTAGGGGAGATAAATCAT
Source organism: Rhinolophus hipposideros (assembly GCF_964194185.1). NCBI lineage: Eukaryota > Metazoa > Chordata > Mammalia > Chiroptera > Rhinolophidae > Rhinolophus > Rhinolophus hipposideros. The sequence goes on along the minus strand of NC_138058.1, from coordinate 8,713,035 downwards.
GCACAAAAAATGGTAGAAAGGGATCATCGTTGATAGACACATACAGATATAATGTTATAATGATTCACAGGAAGACATATTATTTCTTTAGGAAGAGATAGAGAAAAGCTTAACCTCTCAAAGATTGAGCAAGACCAAAATAGGTTGAAGAAAAGGACAATCCAGGTGCTACAATAGTGTATGAAGACAAGAAAGGTGGCCTGAAACGTGAAAAGGCATGTGGTTGGCTGAATGTAGGACATATAAAGAGAGAGCAGGTGTGAGGGATACTGACGTGGAGAGAGCTCCAGGGTGACCTGCTGGGCTCTGATCTCTTATTTGCTGGTATAGTCAATATGCCCTTTATTGTATATTTATACATTACATTGTTTTTGTTTTCTTATTTATTAGTGTCTCGTTTCTAAAATTTCATCAACACTTGGAAATTGTAGAAAATATGTTTGGTCCGTTACCTCCCAGTACTTTCTAGAGGACTGGTCTTGACCCAGGGATGCTTCACAAATATCCTCACTTTAAAATCATGAGATGCTTTGTGTACCTTCAGAGTCATAGGTGGGGAAGGAGACAATCAGGTACACATGGTATAGAAAAGTCATCTGGCAGCAGGATGGGGAAAGGACTGGGGATTAAGGATAAGAGAGAACATCAGGAGGACAATGCAGTAATCAGGATGAGAAATGAGGAGGTCCCTAAGTGAAGGCAGTGGCTGTAGAAATGGAGAGGATGGGATGGACGTCAGGGGCAGCTAAGTGATCACATAAGTGATGAAATGGGAAGCTGGTTGCATGAGAGGGCAAAGGTGATGGAGGGAGCTCATGAGAATGTGACTTGATTTACCTCTTAAATGGCTGACTAGGTGGCAATGTCATTGATTAAGTATGGGAAACAAAATTAAGGACTTTTCATTGTTGTTTCTTCGTTTGGTTGAGAAGGAAGTGAGAGTTGGAACTAGATGCGGTTTAGGTGATGGTGATAGACCCTGCATGAGCTTCAAAGGTGGGCTTTGTATGAGAGCAGACGAGGTCCACCCTCTTCTCTGCTCTTCCCTCACCTGCCCTCTCAGATCCCTGTAAGATGGGGAAAGCAGGAAGGAGGAAGGGGGAGGCGATGGCTGGCTGAGAATCATCGATTCTGTAACCTGCACTGGGCCTGGCTCGGACTTGTGTAAAGCCCCTGCAACACCTCCAGTTCCTGCTACAGATGGGGTGCTGGGGCTCAGAGAAGACAGCCAGCTTGCCCAAGGTTCCATCTACTTTCAAAGACCTCTGTACACTGTCTCCTCGTGTCTCAGTGGCCAGAACCGAGTTACTAGCAATCATCTAAATGCAGTTCTCTGCTCTTCCCCAGGCTTCCACCTTTACCACCGACTGCCAGGCCTCATGCCAGAAAGCTGCCTCCTCATCATTGTTGGGGCTCTGGTGGGTGCCATCATTTTTGGCACGGACCACAAATCACCTCCAGTCATGGATTCGAACATCTACTTCCTGTATCTCCTCCCACCCATCATCCTGGAGGGTGGTTACTTCATGCCCACCCGGCCATTTTTTGAAAACATTGGCTCCATCCTATGGTGGGCGGGCCTGGGGGCCCTGATCAACGCCTTTGGCATTGGCATCTCCCTCTACCTCATCTGTCAGATCAAGGCCTTTGGACTTAGTGACGTCAACTTGCTTCAGAACCTGTTGTTTGGCAGCCTGATCTCGTCTGTGGACCCGGTGGCTGTGCTGGCTGTGTTTGAGGAGGCGCGCGTGAACGAGCCGCTGTACATGATGATCTTCGGGGAGGCCCTTCTCAATGATGGCATTAGTGTGGTGAGATGTCAATGACAGGTCCCCAGGAAGCTGAGGGGTCTGGGTGGGGCTGGGGACAGGAGTCTGTGCTCGGGGCTAATGGCTGAGCAGGAGTGGGCCACAGCAGGACAGAAATTGGTTTCAGTCAATGCAGTGTGGCCCAAGTTTTGGTGACTTTCCTTAGTCTGCATCGTGTATATAATTGCTCACCTACACTGCTTGTCATTCAATAGCCAACTAACTTGTTTAAAGAGTGAGAGAGAGAGAAAGAGAGAGAGAGAGAGAGAGAGAGAGAGAGAGAGAGAGAGAGACAGAGAGACAGAGAGAAACAGAGAGAGCGAGAGAGAGAGAGATCATTGTGTAGTTTAATTCAGTTTTCCGCTTTGCAAGCAGAGACTATTGCTAAAGGCTCTTCTGGGTTTGAACATTGGGGCAAGCAGTAGCTTAGGTGTTTATTTTCTCTCATTCATAGGACCTCACCCTCATTCCCTTTGTATGCTTTTTAATTTTCTTAACATGATGTGTTAGATGATGAAGTTAAATAAAAGATAGGAGTAGAAAGAGTGATGACAGAGGATTTTAAACAACGTGTTAGCTTGTATATCAATCTCAATTGTATGACTCATTCGGAAAATGTGAAAGAGGGATTTTTGCTTAGGAGTCCTGGAGAAATGCCGAGTAGGACTTACAGGCTAAATTAAACATTAAGGCCCAGAAGATATCCTTGGCTGGTGGTGCTGGAATATTCTGGACTAGCCATCCCATTGTTCAGTGTCACTACATTACTGTAACCTTCATCAGTTGTTAGTGTATGAGATTTTTATATATACTTTGATAAGCTTTTCTTACTTTTAAATTTATATGACATCACATAATACCAGAATTAATTTTTAGTGCAAAAAGATTCAAACATTGCAAAATTATACGTCATAAAAACACAAACCCTCTTCTCACCCTCTATGCAAGTTTGGCATTCTCCCTCCTGGCCTTTATTATATGCACATACATACAGACATCGATGTAGATGTATATTATCTTACATAAATTGGGTGGGATTATATTATATGTATTGCCTAGATGTAACAAGTCTTGCCATTCTTTCTAGGTCTTCTCAACTGCACAGTACTTCACAGATAAATTTACTGTAATTTATTTAACCATTTCCTGATGGATGCATATTCAAGTTGTTGCCAACTTGATGCATATTTAAGTTGTTTTCACTTAAAAACAATGTCACAATGAATATTCTTGTTTCTGCAGGCATCCCTTTTTTGCATTTGTATTTTTATAGGACATAGTCTAAGATGAAATTTCTTGGTTAAAAAGTATGTACATTAAAAAAATTGGAAAATGCTGTTTTAATCACCTCCTCTTCGTCAGTTGATGAGAGAGGGATTCCCGCTCCAGGGTTTGGGAGTGACCCTTGAAAATAGACAGATGAGATCAATAACAGTTTATTAGTCGCAGCGGGGTTCTTGGGGAGGGGGGAGACACCACACACCATTCAGGGCCACATGGGGGCACCCTCAGGAGCAGAGTGAACAATCGGGGGTGTGGGAGGCAGGCTGTATAGTATTAAGAGGATGGGGTACCTCCTGCTTCCCACGGGATGATGCGATTGGCTTGTTTGAATAAGTCCAAGGGCTGGCAGGAGACTGACATGCACTACTCAGGGGTAAGCAGGTCCCCTTGATATGGAGGGTTATTGGCTAGGGGACCTTATCCATGGGGTCAGATTGGGAAGGAGACTTGGCAGTTACCACATTCAAGACCCTCCCCTGGTTTACCAAATGTCAAGGTAGCACACAGTATTGGACCTTAATTTTAGTCCTTACACCACAGCTGCCGAGATTTTCCAGAACGACTCTAAGGGCTTATACTTCCACAGTGTACTGAGTACATATTTCCCTGTATCATGACAATAAGGGTCATTGTTTTCCTTAATGTTTTCCAATCTAGTGAGCAAAAAAGTGTTACTCATGTTTGTTTTAATTTGCATGATGATATTAAGCATCTTTTCAATGATTATGGATCATTAGTTGTTCTCATGCTGTAAACTGGAAATTTGTATCCTTTTAGTGTTGCCAGACTTCAAAACAATGCAGGGCACTCAGTGAAATTTGAATTTCATATAAACTACAAAAAATTTTTTATAAGTATGTCCCAATTATTGTAGACAAATATTGCATCATGTCAATTTTTCTTGGGGACCACTTGTTTTTATTTTTAATTGATTTGTAGGAACTCACTAAGTTATCCAAATTTGAAACTTCTGAACAGTGCATAAAAATCAAATACTTTCTCCCATTTGTCCCTTACATTTTTTAGATTATGTTATTTATCATCCTCTATAAGGTTAAAATTTTTATAAAGTTAAGCCTAACAAAGCATTTTTATTGCCTCTGGGTTTAAAGTTTTGCTTTTGGAGATTGTGCCTAGCCACAGATATGCAAACACTCTGGTTTTTATTTTTTCCCCTTTTATAATCAATTATTTCGTTGATCTGGCATACCATATTTTGTCATGATGACTTGATGCAAAAATAGATAGTACAGAGGGAAAAGGGCTCTTAAAAAGTAATCCAAAATATCTGGGGTAGATTCACCAAGTGAAGGAAGCCCTAACTGAAGTCAGAAGTATATTTATTCCTAATGAGACTCTCTAGCTGCTGGACAAGATATTAGTCATCAGGCTTGCCCATACTTTCCATCTGGGCAACTGTCACAAAAAGCCAAGTTGTCAGAAAGTTGTCAGACTGCTGTAGGAATCAGATGTTTGGTTTCTGACAGTATGATCCTCAAGCCACATGCCTTTGAAGCAGCCTGGTGGGCTTGATGAGTATTCAGACGTCCCAGACCTACTGACCTAGACTCTGGGAGGGGAACTTGGGAATCCATTTCTAACAAGCACTTCAGAGGACAGCTGGTGTTTGAGAACTACTGGTTTATTGCCTTTAGATTGAGAGAAGCCAATGTTTCTTGATCTAAAATGATGATATGTTTAGAGCAAAGACTGTACACCTGTCCTCAGACTGGGCTAGATTAGTCTCTGAGACCCCCTTTCCTCTACCCATTCTTCCTTTAGATATTCTCATATTTTCATATGTTACAATGGAATAAGTGTCCATGTCTGGGAACCTACTGCATCTCCTAAGGTGGCCATGATGCATTCATTTCATAGTTCATCTCCCAGATATAATCTTCTCTCACTTATATCCAAATCTTTGGGGGTACCTGTTTACTGTGACCTCCACTACTGGCAATGCCACTGAAAGTGCTTATCTGTGATAACATCAGGCCACCTCTTGGCAGCCTATTCCAAAGTAATTATTCAACCTTTTCTTCATAAATTATTAGAGAAGTCTAGAAATAACTCTCTAAATACCAACTCTGTAGTTTTCACAGAACACACTATTTCCTCATTGGGAACTTCATGATACAATCTACAAACATTTTTGCAGCACAGTCTTTATTAATTACCAATGAAAGCATTTGACTCTGCTGCTTCTTTGGTGCTGCTCCTGATCTTGATTCTGACCTCACCCTGGATTTTGTCTAGATTTTACATCTAGAGCCAATCACAGTTTGGCTTCTGGTTGGGGTTTCTTTGCTAGCAACATTTCTTTGACTTTCCCAAAGTTTAATTGCTTCCACTTGGACATTTTTTTTTTCATGATAATTTCAAAATAAAATTATAATTTTCAAGTGACCAGACTATCCTCTGAGGGCACTGCCCTGACCTCTAGTGGGCAGAGCTGCTGTTGCGTTGGCTCCAGGAGGGTTGCCCACATGTCACTCCCGGGTCACTCTGTGGTCACCCACAGCACAGTGAGTATTAAGTGTGTGTTGGGGCACTTCTGCGTCCCTACGTGAAACCAGAGAAGCCCCAGGGCTGGATTTAGAAAGCAGTTTGCAAGCAACTGGTATTTAATGCAGTCCAGTTGTATTTTGAGCCAAGAATCTTGAACCCACCCTTTCATTGAGAAGGGAGCCTTCTCAAAGGCAACTGTCACAAGCATGCTTTCAGCAGAAAGTCTGAGTCACCTAGAAAGTGACTTGTGATTTGTGGGTTGCATGTGACAACTCTACAGATCTTTATGCACTAAAGAGTTGCCTTCTCACTAAAGAGAACTCTCGAGCTGCTCCTGAGCTGTCGTATCACTGAACCTGATTCCCCAGGTCTCTTGTCCTGCTCATTTCTCCCTCTGGCTGAATATTTTAAGTTATGACTCATCACCAGAACATACTCCTAATGGTGGGCAAAGGGAGCAGTGACAAAAGCCAAGTAGCTTTAAAATCATAACTAGTATCCCCAGTTTTTTTTACTATGAGGAATGAATTTATACTCACATTTCACAAGTGAAAAAAATAAGGCAAAGGAAGTTAAAATGAACTGAATGAAGACATACTGCCTGGCCAGTGACAGACTGAGCATGGCTGCTCAGGTCTGTTCCAGTCCAATCTCTTTCCTTCCATTCCCACCTTTTGAATATTCAGCTCATAGAGGTGGAAGGGACTGCAGAGAACCCACATGTTGCCGATGGGGAGACTGGGCTCATGTCCGGTAAGTAGTGAATCCAGGGTTCTTTCTCCAAATCAGAATTGACTCGGTTGGCCAAGTCCAACGTGTGGCTCTAGGAAAGATTCTGATAATCTCTGTGCCTCATTGCTGTAAGATTGGGGATGATGATATTACTTAGCTCAGGGATTCACTGGGAAATTTTTATTAAGTTCTTTGTACAGTGAGACAGTGAGTGCTAGCACACAGTGAGTATTGATGCATTCTATCTATTATCTTTATATCACATCTGCTCATGGACACAGCATGGTGATCGGCTTGCTCTTGACAGGCGGTTAGTTTTAAATATGGAACTACCTCATTTATTGTGGGCAAGTTGTTCTTATATTCCTCCTTGGTGTTCCTGGATCAGTTTGCCGAATAAACAGCAAGGCAATGCCAGCAAGGTTTCTATAACCCCCATCCCTCCCACCTACCTCCTCCTCCAACTCATCTGAGAGGTCCAAGGGCCAGGATGGGCCAGGGCTGAGATCTGAACCAGGCAGCCCAACTCCAGCATCGCTGCTCCTAAGTGCCATTCTATGCTGTCTCTTCACCTGTCCTTCTCTACCTCCCATCTCTCGTCCTCTGGTTTTCTCTCCTTTCTCTAGTGATAGCGTCATTTGGCATCTTGGAGCGCCTGTAGTCCATCCTCTAGGAATGAAGTGAATGCAGAGTCATAGAGGGGTGCAAACTGAAATTTTGGAGCACAGACCTAGGGACCCTCTGGACCCAGATATCAGGGTTCACATCAGTATACTGGCCCTTCTTGGTTTTGGGGCCTCTCGGGTGAGTACAAGATCTCCATGTGCTTAACTTTCCTCACTGATGTTTTCATTATACAGACACAGACTGTCAAAGACGTAATTTATTTATTGAATATAATTTATTCTATGTGGTTCAATATCTAAAAGTTATACTGAAAACTTGTCCTCCCCCTGCTTTGCCCAGCCAGCAATCGATAGTACCAGTTTCTTAGCAGAGATCCTTCACCTTTCATTCAATTTGCCCCTTGATGATGGATCTGTTGTTGGCATCAGATCCTAAATTTCCTGGTCCCTTATGCTAGAATTCCTTTGCTCTCTTCTTTTCTCATCTTTGCATCCCATCGTCTAGCTGCTTGTTGAGCCTCCTGGCTTCTCTCCGAGTGGCTCCCGCTGGCCTCATAGGACCCAGCATGTAGCACTGAGCATTGCAAAGGTGCTGAGTAATGACTGTAATGCAGGAATGAATACTGCATGAAGAGTGAACAAATGAATGAGAGATGAGGTCATGGGGACTAGGACAGGCTACACAGAGGCTGTGCTTACCCTGGAGCTGGCCTGCAGCTCTGGCCATCTCCCGTGACCACAACTCTCCTTCCCCTACCCTCAAGAGTGACACTGTTTGAATTTGGATTTGTCCGCAAAGCTGTGAGCAAACTGGGATGTTTTCCCTCTGAGAAACCGCCACCACTGAACTTCGGAATTGCTCCCTGAGCTTAAATGCTAGAGGTGGGATGAAAGCAGGGGTGGGCATGGGGGGGACAGATGGGGGCAATGTCCTTCCTTCCCACACCTTCGTGGAGCACCTGTCCAGACTGGTGCTGTCCTGCACTGGGGGTGTGAAGGTGAACTGTTTGTGTCTGGCACATAGGTGATCACTCGATAGTGGAGAGACAGACAAGGACCCTGCTCTTGAGGATAAGATGGTGAGTTCAAACCAAACTAGGACGATAGGGAGCAGTTTGCCAGAGGAGGATGCATTTGATCTGGGAAAGATAAAATAACTTCATTTAAGGGTGAATTTTTCTTTAGCATTCTCTCTGGTTTATATTTTCCTGCCTCGAAGGGGTCCTCACTCCAGGAACCTCCCATTCAAGAGGCAGTAAGTTATGGCCAACAGCATGGAGAGAGGGGCTATATGCTTCAGTTTAAGTCTTGGCTCCACTACTTGCAAGCTATGTGACTTTAAGGGAGGGCCTCAGTTTCCTTTCTGTAAAATGGAGATTTGGTTGTGTGAAGGCTAAAGTGGGTTTTTACACAGAAAGCATTTGAAATAGCACCTGGCACAGACTGAGTGCAGAGTCTTTGGTGTTATTTTTTCAATCATTTTTTTACTTAAGCAGAGTTGATATACAATATTATATTGGTTATATTCGTTCCAGGTGTACCTTTTTATACCTTACACTGTGATTACCACACTAATTCTAGTAACCGTCTGTCACCGTGCAAACTTACCGCAATATAGTGTTTGGTGTTATTAATCAAAGTCTACTTTAATTGAAGTCTACCTACACGAGTGCTGCTGAGCCACAGAGCTCCGCTTACAGGCTAAGTGACACCGCACCCTCTTTTCCATCTGTCCGGACTTGGCAGTCTCAGTTTTTCCCAGAGAAGCACTGTGTACAAACATAAACAAACTCCCGGGGGCAGGGTGGTAGGCAGTTTTCTCCTGTCCTCTTTTTATCTGTTTATTTCCTGTCATTTTACTCAGGTTCTAGGATAGGAAGTCAGAAGCTCCAAAACCTATATAAGTCGACAGTTTCTTCTGGCCAAGAATGTGGGGAGCTCAGGTATAAGAGGGATTTGGCCCTACAAGCTGTATGATCTTGAGTAAGGGACTCGTCCCTTTTGTGCCTCTGTTTCTCATGTGTACAGGGGGAACGGTTAATCTGACCTCTAAGGGTGGTTTTGAGGAGGGTGTGAGATGAGACCCACAGGCACCTGGCCTGGTATGGGAGAGGAGGCTCCACACGAGAAGGCAACCTGGTTAGTGTCTGTCGGCAAAAAAATGGCGATAAGGCCTAAACCCCAGAGAAACAGGGCTGTGAGCCTCACTTGGTTGACCTCAGGCGCTGGGAGTGAATGTCACTCACAACAGAGGCCCTGCGAGTGCCCCTGAATTGTGAGGCATTTCCCCCAACCCCCAAGCTGCTTCTGACACACTATGGGGGAGGGCAGGATCTGGCGCCCACCCAGCCCAGGACCTAGACATTTTCCTTCAGGCATATTCTCTCAGCAAAACCTTTGCAGGTTTGCCTCATGAGCTTCTCCTCAGAACAGCTGTCATTGGTAGAGTGATATGGTGCTGGCTATGGGGGTCTGTGGGGAGAGTCCCAGAAAGCAGTTTCTAGGCTCTCAGTCTCACATGGAAACATGCTGGCTCAGTTATTAGATGGCCATCAGCTGTAATCAGATGGCCATCATCTATGACTAGTTGGCCATCAGCTGTAACCGGTTAGCCATTAGACACTAATATAACTACCGTGGCTATGCTAGGGGGTTGGTTGGTTGGTTGACAAAGAAGCGGATAGTGCATTGCGGCTAGCAAGTGTGGTTAGCAAGCGGATTGTGGATTGCAGATCATGTTGATCCTACTTCCTGTATCTCACCCAGCCACCAGCAAGACTGGGGTGAAGGAAGACCCCTCGTTGGGGTACTGGCGGATGTTTGCTTTTGTGTCTCAACCAGCCGCCATCGAGAATATAGTGGTACGACTCCCCTATTTATGGCTCTGTTGTTGTTCCTTGTTGGCCTCACCATGTCCTGTGTCTTGCACGGGGAGCTGGAGCTGAGTCCCTGCATTACAGGGTCTGTGGGGGTAGTGTGTGTGAGAGTTATGAATTTAAGAGTGTGAATGTGTACATGAGTGTGAGTGTGTGAATGTGTGTATCAGATACAACACAACACAAACAGCTTGGGATGCCGCTTGGATGGGGAGGTGGGAGGAGCTGGGAGAAGAGAGGGCCAGAGGGCAGTGCAGTGATGGTCAGTCCCCACAAACAAGGAAGTTGGAAGGCGTGGAGACTCACTTACCTAGAGAAGGCACGTCTGATTCCCAAACTTCCCCAGCTGGATGACACTTTTATCACCCGCAGAGTCCCTTTAATCAGCAGCCCCACAGGCCTGTTCCTTAGATGAATGTTAATAACTCTGAGGCATACTGAAGTAACACAGATTGGAGAGAGACACTTCAACCATTATTTCATTGGAATTCCTCAAATTGGATGCCTGAGTACTTTTTTGGTTCATTTTCTTTTTGTTGAAGAAACAGAATGATTAAAGTTTGAATTGGACAATTCAGTTTTCAACAAACCTACGTTGTGAGCCACTTACAGGTGGTGAGAACCCACTCCGGTGCACAGGTGTGAGGAAAAAAGGACAAAGCCTTGCTGGTTATCAAGTTGTCCCTTTTTCAGGAGGTAGGGGTGGGCAGGAGGTAGTGGTGGAGAGAAAAGCAAACCCTCTTTTTCAATCTTTAGGAAATAATCAGAATAAACACAAAAAAGCACGTGAAAGCCATGTTTTTTCTTTCAAAGCCATCAGCACCCCACATTGCACACCAACTGTGCTAAGTGCCAGGCACACAAAGGCAAACAAGCATTGTCCCTGCCTTTGAGGAGCCACACCTGGGAACATTTGACTTACTTTTATTCATTTGTAAATTCTTCTTCTTACCTTACAACCATGGACCTGCCTATTCTTCTGTATTTTCTTACAGCCCTTTCAAGCCATAGAGACTTCCTAGGAGATTACATAATACATGAATAGAAATCACTGACTTGGGAGAAAAGGCCACAACTGCAAACACAGCCAAGCATTTCATACTTCAGCGGTTTCCAACAGACCCCCTCCACACATACTGCCAACAACATGTGTTCATGCATTCTCAAGGGTGCGGTGGGTGTGTCAGGCCATGTTATGGAAAAAAATATGGTTAATGTTATGTGAAAAGGCTCATAAGCTGGCTGTTTGGGAAAAGCCAGTTGACAAAGTTTCCTCATAGCTTCCTCAATGATGATGTAAAATGAACGGTATCCAACAGAACCTGTTGTGCAGGCCCACTCTATAATATATCCAGGCGATGGGTCAGAGACCAAGCCATTTATTCTGGCTCCAGGCTGTGGTTATCTGTGTGTCATTTCTCATCACCCAGGATCAGTTTAGGTCCTTTGTGAGTATTAAACTAACAGCACCGGATAGAACTGGGAGATCATGAAATCCAACTCTTATTTTAAAGATCAAGTTCAATCCTGTTTGATTAAGCCTGAGTCCTCCTGAGTCTGAATCATTTGTTGATTCATTCTTCATTCACTCATTTATAAAAATTATTACAGAGCAACTACTTTGTGTCCATATTGCTTTTTCCACTATGACAGAGTGACCTCAGAAGAATCAAACCGCCAAGATAATATTCAGTGAAATTAAGTGTAGCGGTCACAACTGACATTTGCTTTGATAGTTTAAGAAGCTTTGAGGTTAAATCACCATTAAATTCCTTTTCCTTTCATGTTGGTGTATTGACACCAATGGCGGAAGATAGTCCTATGGGCATTTGTTCCAGGTGGACATGGGCATGAGAAAGGACCAAGGCTAATAGACTCTGGAGTGCTTGGCTGGGACAGTTCTTTGGAGGGCATCAGGGTGAGGCGCTGGTGTTAGTGGGAGGTGGGCGATTACTGTTAGGTTAGTTTTGCACAGCTGAGTTTGAGAGACCTACAGGACGTTAAACATTTTTTTTCAGTAGTTTTAAAAAGAGGTATTTATTGCTTTAAATGCTTATATTAAAGAGTTGAAAGATTTAAAATCAATGATCATAAGGTCCTACATGAAGAAACTAGAAAAAAATACAGCCAAGTAATTCCTAACTAATAAGAAGGCAATTTGTAAAGATAATAATAAATGATAACAATACAATAAGTGTTAAATTCAAAAAGATAAGATACTGTATCTGTATCCTAAGGAAGAAATAGTTATTCTCCATGAAACCTTTCAAAAATAGAAGAAGAGTAAGGGCTCTGGGCAGACATTCAGTTGAAGGTGGTGGGGGATGCAATGCTCAGACACCAGCTCAGTGTCCTACAATTCAACTCAATTCTGACACTATCTACAAGGAAATAGCGTCAGATGCCACAAATTAAGGTCTCAGGCCCACAAGACCGCCCCTCACTCACCCACTTTAGACACCCATTGTAAGTCCAGGTTGTCACTTGTGCTTTTGATCACCAGCTATAGATTGGAGGTTCCAATAGCTTCCTCCTTGGGTATGATTGATTTGCTCAAGTGGCTCACACAGTTCAGATCACTAGTTTATTATAAAAGGATACAAATCAGGAAGAGCCAGATGGAAGAGATCAAGTGTAGGGAAAGGGTGCTGAGCGTCCATCTCTTCTTCACGTGTTCACCAACCTGAAGTTTTTTGATCCCAATCATTTGAGGTTTTCTGGACGTTTCGTTACATAGTCTTGATTGATTAAACCATGGCCATTGGTGATTGATTCAATCTCTAGGTCTTCTTCCCTCACCATAAATTAGAGGGTGGGACTGAAAGTTCCAATCCTCTATACCAGTTGGTCCCTGTGAAAACCAGTTCCCATTCTTAGGTATTTTCCAAAAGTTATATTATTAACATAAACCCAGTTGTGGTGGATAGGGGCTTGTTATGAATAACATTTCGTTTTCAGGGCTTTGAACTGATTTCAGGAACTGAGAATAAGAGACCGGTTATTATAACAACAGAAGCACCTATTGCTCTGGTATATCAGGAAATTCCAAAAGTCTTTGGAGCTGTGAACCAGGAACCCTCGGCAAAGACCAAATGTATATGAGAAATATATTTTGATCATCTGAATGACCCAATATATATATTTCTTGTAAATCACAATATCGCAAGGAGTGATCACTTTCCAACTCACATTATGAGGCCAGGTTTACCCTCATACCCAAACCAGGCAAAAATAATGCAAAGAAAAAAACCCATAGATCAATATTCATCATGACTATAGACCAAAAATACTTCAATAAATATTAGCAAATCAAATTCAGCAATATATAACAAGGATAATAAATCATGACTTTGTAAGGTACATCACAGAACTATGTTTCTTTAATATTGGGAAAAATCTATCAGTGTAATTCACACTATGAATAATTACAATAAAATAGAATAACTGATTGTATCAATAGATGCAAAAAACCAGTTGACAAAATTCAATACTCATTTATGATGCAAGCTCCTGGCAAGGTAGGAAGAGTAGGTAACCTTTTCAGCCTGATAAAGTATATTTGTAAAAATCCTAACATATTACTTAAGGGTATCCACTGTCCACACTTCTATTTATTAGGCAAGGAAAAAAAGCCGAAAGACAAGATGACTAAGAAAATAGTGTATATGTTTATTTGTGTATGACATGATGGTTTATGTAGAAAATCTTCAGAAATAAAACAACTACTAGAATTAATAAGTAAATTTAACAAGGTCACAGAACATGAGATGAATGTACAATAAATAATAGCACTTTAAAATAGTGATGACAAACAACTTTACGTACTAGTGTCAAGAAGAAATTTTAAAATTCCATTTATAAGCACAGTAAAAACAAAACACTTAGAAGTAAGTTCAACAAAGATGTTTTGTTTGACCATTTTACTGAATATTACAGAATATTGCTGATAGGAATTAAAAGACCTAAATACCTAAAGACCTAAAGACCTAAGACCTTGTGTTTTAATGGAAGACTCAGTATTACTAATAGGTCAGCTGTCTCCCAATTTAACTACAGATTCAATAAAATTACAATCAAAATCACAGGAGAATTTTTTTTTTTGGTAGAAATTGACAAGCTGATACTAAAATGTGTTTGGAAGTACAAATGGCTAAGAACACACAAAGCAATTTTTAAAATGAAGAACAAGGAAGACTTATTTGAAGAGTTGCTGTAATGCCACAATAATTACAATGAAGCAACATCATAATATTGGTTAAACAATATATATATGACATCGAGGAGGAGAACAGAGATCCAGAAATAAACTTACACAGTTGATTTTTGACAAAGAAACCAAAGCAATTTAATGGTGCTGAAGTAAGAGGATATCATGTAGAAAAATATGAAAATTACCACAAACCAAATTTTAAAATTACCACAAAATGTATCATAGACTACATGTAAAAACTAAAATTATAACTCTCCTGGAAGTAAGCATAGGAAAAAAAACATTTATGACTTTGCAGTAGGCAAAGGACAGGGGGGAAAAAGCACAAACAAAAAGAAAAAGGTAAAACATTGGATTTTATAAAAAGAAAAAAAATTTGCCCTTCAAAATAAACTATTAAGTAAACAAAAAAGCAAGCCACAGAATGAGAGAAAGTATTCACTATGCATATATCTTACAAAAGACTTACACCCAGGATATATAAAGAATTTTATAACTCAATAATAAAAATATAAACAATTCAAAAATGGGTAAAAGATTTGATTAGATACATCATTAATGACGATATACACAAGAGGTCAATAAGCACATAAAATTATGCTCAATGTCTTTAGTAATCACGGAAATGCAAAATAAAATTCCAATGAAATACCACTATACACCCATTAGAGTTGCTGGAATTAAAAACACTGACAATATCAATAGTTTACAAGGATATGGAACTGAAAGTCTCCGGCATTTCTGATGGCAACAAAAAATGATTCAATAACTTTGGAAAAACAATTTGGCATTGCTTTAGACTGAATGTTTGTGTCCCCCAAAATTCATATGTTGGAAACTAATCCTCAGTATGATAGTATTTGGAGGTGAGCCTTTGGCAGGTGAGTAGGTCATAAGAGTGGAGCCTCATGGATTGAATTAGTGCTCTTGTGAAAGAGATCCCAGGAAGCTCCCTTACGCCTTCTGCTATGTGAGGACTCAATGAGAAGACAGCTGTCTAAGAACCAGGAAGTGGGCTTTTACCAGACACTGAATCTGTAGGTGACTTGATCTTATACTTGCCAACTTCCAGAACGTGAGTAATAAATTTCTGTTGTTTAAAAGCCACCTAGTCTATGATATTCTGATATAGAAGCCGGAATGGACAAGAAAGCTGTTTCTCAAAATTTTAACTTGTATCTATCGCATTATTTAGCCATTCACTCTTAGATATGTATCCAAGAGAAATGAAAACCTAAGTCTAGACAAAAGGCTTATGATATTCCAAGAGGAAAAACTGGGCAGTGCAGGGAAGCAGGGAACAAATGTCCTTCAACAGGTAAATGGATGTATAAAACATACTCTAGCCATATACTACTCAGTAAAAAAAAGAAGGAACCACTTATACCTGTAAAAAACACAGGTAAGTCCCCAAAATATGCTCAGTTAAAGAAGCCAGAGACAAAAGAGTTCATATTTTATAATTCTATTATATAAAATAAAAATTAATCTATAGTGACAATAATAAATCAGTGGTTTCCTGGGGTTCAGGGTCAGAAAAAGGGGTGCATTTTAAAAGAGAAATAAAGACCCTTTCTGAGTTTGTGGAATTGTCCTAGATCCTGACTGTGGCAGTGATTTTATATATAAAATGGTCAGAATTCATTCATTTTTAGATGCAGCTTATCATATGTAAATTATTCCTCAATAAAATTGATACAGAAAAACATATCACATTTGAATCAACTCTCCACCTCTGCTAAGTGTTGATTGGGGGACTGGTGTCTTTAGTCACTATTCTTTATGTTGAAAAGGTTTTGCAAACTTCTACAGTGGTATCTGTTAAAGGGTTGCCATTATGATCTTGTGAGACTTGTGAGACTTGGAGAGCTTGTTAAAGGTGACACTAAAGGACCATTTCCTGAGACACCTCCTCTAAACCGTTTTTTTTTTTTCACACCACTTCTGACACCAAAGTGTAGGTGTTTTTTTCTCATATCAACCAATTCTCCAACTCTCCAGACACCAACTTGGTGTCCTCCAATTTAATTTAATTCTGACAGTAACTACCCAGAATTAGCACCAACCCCACAAGTTAAGGACTCAGTCCCATAAGACCGCGCCCCCCCTTTAGATGCCAATTCCATGTTTCAGCCACCCATACTTCTGACTGACTGCCTGTGAAATTGGGGGTTTCCACAACCCCTTCCTCAAGTTCAATAATTTGCTACAACAGCTAACAGTACTCAGGAAATAATTTACTTTCTATTACTGGTTTTTTTATAAAGGATGAAAATCATGAAGAGCCTGAGGGTATAGTGCAAGGTATGGGGGGAAAGGGTGCAGAGCTTCTATGCCTTCTCCAGTTATACCACCCTCTCAGACCAACCTGGAAGCTTTCTAAAGATCATCTCTTAGGGGTTTTATAGAAGTTCCAACTATAAGCATGACTGATTAAATCACTGGCCCTGGGCTATTGAACTCAATCTCTATCTAGCTCATCTCCTTTTGCTGAGGTCAGGGCCAGAGGCAAAGGTGAGAAGTGTGGGATTAAAGTTACAACCCTCTAATCACTTAATTGGTTCTTCTGGCAAAGAGCCCTGACCCTTAAACTATCTGGAGCCTAGGCTGGCATCTCATTAGCAAAAACTCAGACATGGTTGAAAAGGGCTCATTAAGGATAAAAAAAAAATGCTCTTCTCACCGTATCACTCAGGAAATCACAAGGTTTATTAGGAACTCTGTGTCAGGAGACAAAGACAAAATATATATATATATATATATTTTTATAAGAATATCACATCTCCACACTGAGTGAAGAGTGTAAATCTAACCTGGTTTTCCACTAGTGATGTGAACTTGTTTGAGATTTAATCTTGGCTATTTTCCCTCCAATATGTGAAAAATACACACATGGAGAGAACGATCCAAGATGGTAGAGCAGATAAATGCTGTGCTTGCCTCCTCCCATGAACATATCAAAATTACAACTACATTATAGAACAATCAACCTAGAGAATCATCTGAATTCTAGCTGAACAGAAGTTTTATAACTAAGGATATAAAGATGAAGCCACATCAAGACTGGTAGGAGGGGCGGAGATGCGAAATGGGCTGGCCCCAAACCTCTGTGTGGTGGATGAAAATTGGGAGGGATATCTCAGCCACAAAGATACCCCTGGATGAGTGAGGGATCTCTTCCGCACATGAGGCTGCCCTGCCCGAATACTGGTGCTGGAAAGAGGAACCCCCAAAATATTTGGCTGTGAAAAACTGGGGATTCTGACCATCTGCGTGGGACACAAGGCTGTGGGAAACCCAGCCATCCTCTTAAAGGGCCCTCACACAGGCTAAGTCACTCTCTGGCACTCACCCTGGGCTCCAGTGGAAGAACAATGACTCGGGGGGCATTGGAGACATACAGGGGGTAGACTGAGGCAAGGGCTGGAAGATAGTTACCATTTTCCCTGTGCAGGGTCCTCCTCTCATGCAGCCTACAGGTGGGTATTATCTTTTCTGTGTTGAACCTTCCTCTGTGGTAGGTTCTCTGTATATGGTACGTTGCCTATGGCCAAATCTGAATCTGATTGGTCTGATGAGCTCCACTCATTCCACCCTGGTGACTTATTGAGAACCTGCCACACCCAACTCCATACTACTTTATTGGTGGCTGAACCTCATGGGAGCCAGCAACCAGCAGCAGGCCTCAGTGTGTCCTGAATTTCTACAGAGCTATCCCAGACCCAGTACTAATGGAAGTCGTCCTCAGTTCACTGTGAGGCCTCTCCCACATGCCTCCAGGTCAGCGACCAACTGTGGATCACTTTGTAGCTCCTATCAGGTAGTCCCCGGCTGGTCACAGGCAGTGGCTGACCTGGGCCTGCACCAGAGCCCCTCCCAAGAAGCCCCAGAACCAAGACACTTGGAGGTTGTCTTCAGACCACAGCAGGACACCACCCAATTAACCCCACAAGTGGTATACCCAAAGGGTGGTCTCAACAGGCACCAGAAACCACTGGGGGAATCCTGTTCCATGTGGTAAACTCCCTATAGAGCAGCCCATAAGCTTTGGATGTGGCCAAACCCCACAGCCAGTCAACCTGAGGGTCAACCCCACCCACTGTCATGCCAATAGCAATCGAGACTCAAATATAACAGGAGAGTGCACACAACCCACACAAGGAACACTGCTGGAGCACCCAGCACAGGTGACAAGGGAGACTGTGCCACTGAGCCCCACAGGAACCTACTACTACTTGGCCAAGACTGGGAGATGTAGCAGCCTTATCTAATACATAGAAACAAACACAGAGAGGCAGCCAAAATGAAAACAAAAAAGAAAGAAAGAAAAGAAAAGAAAGAGAGGGAGAAAGAGAGAGAGAGAGAGAGAGAGAGAGAGAGAGAGAGAGAGAGAGAGAGAGAGAAAGAATCAAAGAAAGAAAGAAAGAAAGAAAGAAAGAAAGAAAGAAAGAAAGAAAGAAAGAAAGAAAGAAAGAAAGAAAGAAAGAAAGAAAGAAAAAGAAAGAAGAGAAAGAAAGAAAGAGAAAGAAAAAGAAATACATCCTAAATGAAAGAAAAGGAGAATACTCCAGGAAAAGAACTAAAGGAAATGGAGGTAAGCAACCTACCAGATACAGAGTTCAAAACACTGGTTATAAGTATTCTCAAGGAGCTTAGTCAAAACTTCAACAGAGAGATAGAAAGCATGAAAAAAGACTTAGAAACCACAGAAAAAGAACAAGTCAGAAGTAAAAAAAAATACAATAACTGAAATGAAGAATGTACTAGAAGGAATTACCAGCAGACTAGATGAAGCAGAGGATCAAATCAATGATTTGAAAGACAAAATAGCGGGGGGAAAAATTGAGACAACAAAAGGAAAAAAGAATTCAGAAAAATGAGGATAGCTTAAGAGACCTGGGACAACATCAACTGTAACAACATTCACACCCTGAAAGAGAATAGAGAGAGCAAGCGATTGAGAACCTGTTTGAAGAAATAATGACTGAAAACTTTCTTAACCTGGCAAAGGAACTAGACATACAAGACCAAGAAGTGCAGAGAGTCCCAAACAAGATGAACCCAAATAGGCCCACACCACGTCACATTATAATTGAAATGGCAAAGGTTAAAGATAAAGAGAGAATCCTAAAAGCAGCAAGACAAAGACAACTAGTAACTTATAAGAGAGCCCCCATAAGATTGTCAGTTGATTTCTCAATGGAAATTTTGCAAGCCAGAAGGGATTGGCAGGAAATATTCAAAGTGACAAAAAGCAGGGACCTACAACCAAGACTACTTTACCCAGTAAAACTATCATTTAAAATCAAAGGATAGTTAAAGAGCTTTACAGGAAAGAAAAAAATTAAAGCAATTCATCACCACCAAACAAATATTACATTAGAAGGAAAGTTAGAGAAACTTCTTTAAAAAAAAAATCAAACATATGAGTAATAAAATGACAATTACTACATATCTATTAACAATTACTTTCAATGTAAATGGATTAAATGCTCTGATAAAACACAGAAGGTGTCTGAATGGATAAGAAAACAAAATCCTGACATACGCTGCCTACAAGAGACTCACCTCAGATTGAAAGACACACACAGACTGAAAGTGAAGGGATGGAAAAAGTTATTTCATGAAAATGAAAAAACAACAACAACGACAACAAACTACTGGGGTAGCAATACTTATACCAGACAAAATAGACTTTAAAACAAAGGCTATAACAAGAGACAAAGAAAACCCCAGTAATCCCACTTCTGGTTACTTATATGAAGAAACCCAAAATGCTACTTTGAGAGGACATGTGCATTCATAAGTTCATTGCAGCATTATTTACAATAGCTAATATGAGGAGGCAGTCTGGCTGTCCATCGATGAATGAATGGATGAAGAGGAATTGGTACATATAACAATGGACTATTGCTCAGCCATAGAAGAGAATGGGTTCTTGCCATCTGTGGCTGCATGGATGGACATGGAGGGAATTGTGCTGAGTGGAGTATGCCAGACAGAGAAAGAGGCAAAGTGATTTCACTTATATGTGGAATCTAAAGAACAAAATAAACAAACAAAACAGAAACACACTCATAGGTATGAAGAACATTTTGATGGTTGCCAGATGGAAGGGAGGTTGAAGGGCATGGGTGAAAAATGGGAAGGAATTAAGAAGTATAAATGGTTGTTACACAGTAGTCATGGGGATGTAGGGTATAGCATAAGGAATATAGTCAATAAATATTGTAATAACTATGTGTGATGTGAGATAGGTACTAGATTTTTGGGGGTGATAGATAGGAGGGGTTGGGGAACAGGGTGAAAAAAAGTGAAGGAAGTAAGAAGTACAAATTGGTAGTTACAAATTAGTCATGGGGATGTAAAGTAAAGCACAGGGAATATAGTCAATGATGTGATAATAGCTATGTGTAGTGCCAGGTGAGTAGTCCAGGAGATCGCTTCTTGCACAAATGTCTAAGCACTATACTGTAGACCTGAAATTAACACAAAATAATATTGACTGTTAACTGTAATTGAAAAATTTAAAAAGTGGGGAACATGTTGAAGGGGAATAAGAGGCTCAAATTTCCAGGTATGAAACAAATAAGTCATGGGGATGTCATGTACAACATGGGGAATACAGTCAATCATATTGTGATAGCATAATATGGTGTCAGGTGGTTGCTGGACTTATGGTAATCACTTCTTTAGTTATATACATGTTAAACAACTATGCTGGACACCTGAAACTGATGAAATGTTATATGTTAGCTATAATTTTTAATAAAAATCATTAAAAAAGTACACATACATTCTTGTGATTTAAAATGAGTCCAAAGAAAATCTTTCACAACTATAATGACCTCCAGAGCCTGGTAATTTGAAAGATAAGAATTGTTTTTCATGTATAATTGTGTCTGTAAATGTAGTCTTCTTAATTATATGTACTACTTTAGCTTCTGAAACTGCCATGGCATCTTCCGGGTAGGGCACACTGGCATCCAGAGACAGGGCTGGCCTGATTGGCTTTCCTAGGCCCTTGGACCAGAATGGGTAGCTACTTATAATCTGGAGAGCTATGCAAAAGTGTTTTTGTTTGTGGCAACAACATGCAAATCTTTGATTCTCAATCACATTCCCTGAGTTTTCTCTGGGTTTGAGAGTCAAATAAACTCCCAGATCCCACCTGGGAGTTTGAATGCATTCACACCTGTCTTTTTGGGGTCTTGTGGAAACATCTGGCTCCTTATCTTGACTTAATTACTTGCGATGTGAGCACAATTCCAAACGTGCAACACCCAGAGCTTCTGAGACTCGTATGTGGCTTGCTCCGAGGTCACGCAAAGGGTGAAGTTGGACTAAACAAACTCACTGAGTTGGGATACGACCACTAAGTTTCTTTTGGATTCATTTTAAAGCCATAAGTCACAATTTTCTTTCATGCAGCCAAGATTTTTCTTGAACCATGGCTTCATTTTGCTTAAATAAAATAGACCAGTACTATACCAGTTTTGTAAAATATGGTTGATACACAAACATACAGATCATTGATTCTATTTCCTTGAGTGTTAACTTCTGCCCCTTCTTTGATTTTTAAATTTGTATTGGTATAGGAAACACAGGCTAATAGGTGTGTGTTGTGGTTTTGCAGGACCCTTTAGGGCTTGATATTCTCAAAGGTCTGCATTTTCTACAGAAATCTTACTTTACCTATTTTATGTGTCTCATTAACTGTGTGGTAGCTGCCATTTTGCAGAAGTTCAGTTTAAGTCCTAGGCTTGCCAAGTGACATGAAATAGTGATATAAGATTGTTGCAACTTCATAGAAACGTTGAAGTAAGTAGAGAAATAGTAGGAATATTGGAAGTGTATCACATGGACTAGAGTTGTTTGGGGGATCCGGTGAGATGATATATATGGAAAACACAGCTGACAGAGTCCAGGAAGAAAAGAAAAACCACACAGGTAAAACAGAAATATTTTAATATCAAGATTATTAATTACAATAAAGGAATAGCTACAAGATATGAGGAGACTCTATGGTAACATAGGGTTCAGGGACAGCCCACAAAGAAGGACAAACTTGGAAGGGGTACAGATCTCACTAGAGAAAGTATGGATGGGCCACTGGCCAGCTGAGAAGCTGGCTGGCTTAACCAGACTGGAGCTGGTCTGGAGTTGCTGGACAAACCACAGACTACCCTCGGGAGGGCAGAAAGGCAGCAGGCATCAGCATCAGTGTCGTGGGACATGCAGTGAGAGCCTGGGCTCAGGACAGGGTAGAGGGCTTTCAGAGGAACAGTCTGCATGGGTTTATAGAGGGAGGGCTACTCAGGTGGATTCCCCCGCCACAGGCATGCTGCACATGGGCCATGTTTTTGTGTTTTGTTTTTTTTCTTATGTCTAGAGGCCTATGGACAGTTTATCACCAGGCAGAAGACATAAAGTTGCAGAGGGATGACTTTCAGGGCCTGTGGCCCTGGCAGGCTCCACAGGATGTCCTCACTCACATGGCTGACTTCTTCTAGGCAGCCTAGGAAGTTGCAGGAAGACCCTCCCTCCTGCAGTGTCCCTTCAGCGCCCTCTACTGAGAGAGCTTAACATGGTGCTCATGTCAAAGGAGAAATAATAGGAATTCCATTGTTGATTATAGAGCTCATGTTGAAAAGTACATTGGGAGTTGAGAGGAAAGAAATGGACACAGAGAGCTTAGCAAAGAGACTGGCACACAGTAGGTGTTCAGTGATTAAAAACAGTGAGTATGACACTTATTCAGCAAAACTGAATGAATTTAAATTAGATGGAATGCATTTAAAAATCAGGCAGCTGTGTTAATATTTATTGCCATTTCAGTTATTGTTTTGTATTATTTAACTAGACGTAAAGTTATGAACCTGTACGTAAAATCTTTCTCATTTCTAATTCATGTTTCTTTCTTTTCCCACTTTCTTTTTATCCAGGTTTTGTACAATATATTAATTGCCTTCACAAAGATGCATAAATTTGAAGCCATAAAACCTGTTGACATTTTGGCTGGATGTGCCCGATTCATAATTGTAGGGCTTGGAGGAGTATTTTTCGGCATTGTTTTTGGATTCATTTCTGCGTTTATCACACGTTTTACTCAGAATATCTCTGCAATTGAACCACTGATCGTCTTCATGTTCAGCTATTTGTCTTACTTAGCTGCTGAGACCCTCTATCTCTCTGGCATCCTGGCGTGAGTACAAACCAAAGACCACCTCTAGTAGCAAAAAAGAATTTAGGATTACATTTGGGGGATCAGCATCTGGAAAAGGCTTGACTGCTGACACTAATTCTCAAAAGTGTTGCAGGATTCAGATTTTTTAAATGTTTGTAAAATCTGATTTAGGTCCTTTGCCAAACAAATGTTCTCTCCAGCATTTGCATCTGGTCTCTTCTCATGATTTGCCTAAGGAGAGTATAGCAATTATAACATCATGTTAGAATGCTTAGAAAAGCTTCTAAAAAGAAAAGGTGGGAGAAGTTCAAGGTTAAAGTCTCATCTCAGTAATTTTTTCTTTGAAAAATTCATTATCTTGAAGGGAAGCATGTCATGAGAAACTATAATTGCTGGACTTTGCCTTCTGTTATTTCCTTTAAATCACATCACAGCTGAAGGACTCATCAGTGTAGAATGAAACTAGGTAGATGGAACAAGACTAGAAATCCATGTTTCTTTTTCCTAATGAAAATATTTTTAAAAATATTTACCTTGCGTAGATCTTGAAATGAGGCTTCTCAACTTGGCTTACTATATCTGGTCATGTTTTCTCTATGACCAGCTATCCAGGCAGGAATAGTTTATTGTATAAAGATACCTATTTTAATTAAATATAGTAGTGTAAAATCTAGACACTCATTAGTGTACCACCTTAAAAGTGATCAAAACTACTAAGATAAGGCAAAATTCTTCCCACCTCCCACCCAAGACTTGTTAAGTGGATCTAGAAGAGAAGTATTTCAAATGAAAAAAATCTCATTATATTGTTGTCAGAAATATTACTCAGGTGGAGAAAATGAGAGGTTTTGCTGAATTATTCTTTCTAGGTAATTGCAATGGATTTATTGGGGTTTAATGCAGAGTGGAGTAGAAGGTAGAAGGGGAATTGACAAAGCTCTCGATCAGGGATAGCAAGATAGAATCAGTTCAATTTCTGGTTTGTGTATGCATTGCCCATCATTTTGTTGTGGGAAAGCCATCCTACCCTCCTTCCCCATAATACTCAACTTGTGCAAACCCCTTGGGGAGGGAGAAGAAGAAGAAAAAAAGTCTGTGGAAAACTGCCATCAAAGAAGGGACAGAGAAAATGTTATCTGGGTATAAAAACAGAATTTGTGTATCTGTGGCATCACCAAGAGAGAGGGTTATTCCAGGAGGGGCCAAATTTTGTGCTTCTCTCTGAGACTGTTCCTTTTGCAGAATCACAGCCTGTGCAGTGACAATGAAAAAATATGTGGAAGAAAACGTGTCCCAGACATCCTACACGACCATCAAGTATTTCATGAAGATGCTGAGCAGTGTCAGCGAGACCCTGATCTTCATCTTCATGGGCGTGTCCACCGTTGGGAAGAACCACGAGTGGAACTGGGCCTTCATCTGCTTCACCCTGGCCTTCTGCCAGATCTGGAGAGCCATCAGTAAGAGACAGCAGGGCCCCCAAGAGTCTCTTGCCTGCTGCTTTTTAAATTTTCTCTTATTCCATTCTGCAGTGTAAAAGCGTAAGTAGTGAGGTGAGGCTAACTGGTCTTACTGGTTAGGGGAGTACAGGCACATTGTGGTGACCAGGAATGTTCTGTTTATTCTTTCAAATGTCAAAGTCATTAGTTGACTGATAAGGTTCTGCCCTGAAGCAAGGAGTATTTTTTTTTAATCGAATAGAGAATTTTCACATCTACACATATAACAGTAAATTCATCTCTTGCTCTTCATTTCTTTGCCAGTTTGTCCCCTATTGCACCTTAAGTCGGATATAGATTATAAACTTCAGGCATTTACACTTTTATTACAGGAAAAGTGAGATGTCACAAATTGTGTTCTATGTAAGGCAAGTACTGTTAAAAAACATTTCCCTAAATAAATAGGTGGTTTCATTTGAGGATTGAGTGTGATATATAGAAAACCGAGGACTAGGAAGTGAATCTTTAGTTTTAAGAAGTGCTTAGTATTAATTAGTAAAGGGACCTGTATAATGCAACTGGCATCACACTTATGAAATGTACCTAATTAAAAAAAAAAAAAAAGAGAGATGTCTTGACTAATGGCTGGTGATTTATCTTGTATATTTATACTTCTGGAGCTAGAAAAAAAAACACTAAGTACTGAACTACAATATATGAGATATGAGTTGCCTTTTTATTAGAAGCAATTATAGGTTTAAATGATTTGGACTAATATTTGAAGCATTTTTTTAAATGACTTTGGTCAATAAGGTCAAGCCAATTACCAAAGGAATGAGGAGAAAAACTGAGAACTTACCTTGAGCATATCAATTCTAAATGAATTTAGAATGACTTTATGATCTAGAAGAGAATAAGAATAATGTACAAATATTAAAATATTCATAAAGCTAAATCTGAATATATGTGCCTATTGAGTCCCCAGGGCAGACAAAGAATTGAAGAAACTTAGAAATTTATAATCTCACATCCAATCCTGGCATTATTACTAACTAACTATTTGACCTTGGACAGACATTGAAGTACCCCAAATTGTCTTCCTCAACCACAAAATGGTGGGTGTGGACAGATTTCTAAGGTCCCTTTCTGTTGTAATACTGTAGGGCTCCACAGGGGACTAGAGCTAATGTGAAGAGAAGTAACACTACAGAGCTTCTGCACAGCCTACAAGACTAGAAACCATCTAGGAAAAGATTAATATTGTGGCTCTCTCAACATTGTTGACCTTTGGTCACCATCCAGCCCAACTCCTTCATCTTCTCGCTGAGGGAACTGATGGAGCAGTCACCGAGCGAATGGCTGACTTGGCCACGTCACAGTGAGGGACAATGCCAGGTGTCAGAATCCAGTTCTCCCACTCGTAGCCTGTCCTTTTTCCACCCTGACTCAGCGTAGCTAATAATGGTTCACACTCATGAAGGCTTATAACATATAAGGCCCTGCTTTATGTTATTTATAGATGTTAAATTTATTTAGACTTTACATCTACTTTCTGAGGTAAACACTGTTCATCACTTCCATTAAGCAGATGAGGAGACTGAATACATGACAAAATTAAGAACCTTGTCCACGTTCACATGACTAGTATGGAGAGGAGCCAGGATAAACAACACAAAATGAAAAAATTTAAATGTAACTGCCTCTTGGGCTACCAGTATGCCTTCAGTCAGGGTTGCTTACTGTGGAGTCTGTGTGATTGGAAGTCACATGACTATGCTGACAGCTTTATTACTTTGCAGTGAAACCTCTTCATTATTAGTAAGGGCTTCAGTGAAGGGAAATTCCCACCACAAGCCACTTCATTGCTGGTAGCTAAGCCATGTGAGCCACTTGGGAGTAGAAAACCAGTGTGGTAAAAAAAAACACCTCTATGTTTTAAACACGCTCTCCCACCCTCCACCCTCCACTTACTGACAGCAAGAGTCCCTTCCTTTGAATTCTTGCCAACATCCTTTCCTGTCTGCACTGAACCTCAAGAAGAACCAAACCAACCTCAAAAGAGTTGTTCACCCTGAAGAGACCGCAGTCCCCGAGAGGACTCCTCTCATGTTGAAAATTACACACCTCCTTTGGTTACTCGGTGAGAAGATGAGATGATAAAAAAATTTTTATACCACAGGCAATTACCTAGTTTGGAGAGGCAGTGCAAAAATTATGAGTATAGATTAGAAAATATATGCCATTTCTTATACCAAAAATTATCAAGATTTTGTTACTTTAAGCACACACATATACAGCGCACACACACGCTCTATGAATGTTCTGTTTGGGATGGGCAATAATGGGTGCAGTGGAATTCAGGTGCCATGTCTTGGGGGCACATGCACACGACTTGGGTTCACTAGCATTGTATGTCTACTCATTCGTGACCCTCTGCTCTAATATGTGTTTCCCTCTTTCTAGGCGTATTTGCTCTCTTCTATGTCAGTAACCAGTTTCGGACTTTCCCCTTCTCCATCAAGGACCAGTGCATAATTTTCTACAGCGGTGTTCGAGGAGCTGGAAGTTTTTCACTTGCATTTTTGCTCCCTCTGTCTCTTTTTCCTAGGAAGAAAATGTTTGTCACTGCTACTCTAGTAGTTATATATTTTACTGCATTTATTCAGGTTGGTAGATTTCTTTCATGTTTGAAATAAGTAGATTCTTTTAGGATTATGTATTAAATTAGTATAATACCAAAAAAGGGACACTTCATTTCATCTTTAGAAATATGCTCAGTACCCAAACTAAATCCCCAACTATTTCTAGATCATGTCTGCGATCACCTTTAACCTCTAAAATATGTTATCTTTTAATCAATAAAACATATTAATGAAAATATTCCTGGGTAACAAGGAATGACAGCTACTCTACTGTGTATTGTTGAAAATAAGATTCCAGTTGGTACTAGATAGCACAAGTTTTTATTTTAGATGGAGTTATCTCTCAGCAAACTAATGAGAGGTTATTTTAAGGGATGAAACTAAATACCTGCTTTAAAATACAGACATAATGCTTTTTTTTGTAACAGAATTTAAAAGAATTCAATAAGAACTAAAGAAAACACTGGAACATTTCTCCAGTAGAAGCTAGTATAAAACAAAAACATAAAAATTGAAAGTTCTAATAGTTTTGCTAATAGATTTGCTTTCTATAATGACAGCCTTCACTACAACACAACCTTTTTTTATTTTATTATTTATGTTCCAGGGAATCACAATCGGCCCTCTGGTCAGGTACCTGGGTGTTAAAAAGACCAATAAAAAAGAATCGATCAATGAAGAGCTTCATATCCGTGTAAGTTATCTCTTTGTCATAATTAATAAGTTAATAAGATGTACCCCAATTTGCCACCTATGGGAGTCATCTAGAGCTTTGATGAGACATGTACATGTCACTAGACATAGCCTCTTTCTTCTCTAGCTCCGCTTAGAGTGACTATACTGGTTCCCTATTGCTGCTGTAGGAAATTATTACAAACTTAATGGCTTTAAAAAAACCGCGAAGTTATTATCTTATAGTTCTGGAAGTCACAATTTCAAAATGTGTCTCACTGGGCTAAAATCAACATGTCGTAGGGCTGCGTTTCTTTCTGGAGGTTCTGTTTTCTTACCCCCTCCAGTTTCTAGAGGCTGCTGGCCTTCTCTTCCATCTTTGTAGCTAGCAGTGGCAAGTCAGGTCTTTCTCATGCTGTATGACTCTAATCCTGACTCTTCTGCCTTTCTTTCCCATATGAAAGAGCTTTGTGATAATATTGGGCCCATGTGGATAATTTGGGATATTCTCTCTATCTTAAGGTCAGCAGATTAGCAATACAAAGTCCATCTACTATCTTAATTCTTCTTTGCATATAAACTAACATGTTCACATGTTGTGAGGGTTAGAACTTGGGCATCTTTGGGGACCAGTATTCTGCCTACCACTGTCTGCTCTGTGCCCTTCAGATTCGTGTGTGTTCCACATGCAAATACATCAACATCCCCAAAGGTTTCAATTTGTTATAGTGTCAGTTTGAAGACCAAAAATCTCATCTAAATCTTATCAGTTCAAAAGTCCCAGATCTTGTCATTTCAGTCATCTAAATCAGGAATGGATGAGGCCCTGGGATTAATGCATCCTGAGGCACAGCTCCTCTCCAATTCTGAAAACTCAAGAAACAAGTTACTTGCACCCAAAATACACTGGTAGGATGGTCAGAGGATAGCAGCTGTAGATACTCATTTTCCAAAGGGGGTGTGGGGGGGATCGTGGAAGGGAAAAAGGACTCATCTATCCCAAACAAATTTCCCAGTCCACCTGGAGGAACTCTGGTTTCAAGGCCTGTAAACCACCTTCTGTGATTCTTTTCTCCACCATCTTCTCTCAACTCTACCCTCTGAGTCATACTTCCTTTGTCACGAAAGGCAGCATGTTTGTAGCTCATTAGTTTGATCAGCTTGTTTCTTGTCTGTAGAATTTTGGGGGTCCAATAGCCTCCTTTCTTTTGGTCTTCTCTCTCTTCCTTTTAGTCCAAGCTGGCAGTGTTTCGAGGAAGGGAAGCAGAACCAGTAGGGGATATATAGTAAGAGCTTAGTTGCAAAGAATTGGCTTACCTACTGTGGGGTTGTCTAGGCAAGTCCAAAATGTGTATGTAGGACAGGCCATTAAGAAGGGTAGACTGGCACTCTCAGGCATGAACTACAGACGCTGTGTGCAACTGGTCGGTTCAGCTCCACCCTTCAGGCCTTTCAACTGATTAAATCAGGCCCACCCAAATGATCTAGAATAGTCTCCCTTACTTAAAGTAACTGATTATGGACTTTAATCATATCTACAAAATGCCTTTTCAGCTACTTCTAGATTGGCATTAATGATAACTAGGGACTAGCCTAGCCGAGTTGACACCTCAGGAGACTACGACAGTGACTAATGTTCAGTGTAGTCCTATTTGGTTCTAAAATCATTGTTCTAATGGAATATGGGATCCTCGGCCCTTTCTAAACTTTTAATTAGGAAGGAGTAAAGACTTCTACTACTTCTGCAGACGAGGCCTAGCAGGAGTTCTCAGTGAAAACATCCAACTCTGACAAAGATGAGAGTGAAATTGAGCATGGTTTTGACCTGTTTCTTTTAAGTGCAACACACTAGTGAAAGGATGTCATTCTGCATGGCTCCAGGGAATAGAAATGAGAATTCAAGAATGGAAGATATAGGCAGAGAGACTCCGTTAATGAAGAGCATTGTGACAGTGGTTTATTGCATGGCACACCCATAGGTGAAACAGATGTGTGCAATCAGTGACTGGGAATATTTAGCAGAATTGTACAGGCAGTTGTAGCTTTGTTGGAATCATTAGCCCAGATAATTTTAGATTTCTTTCATCCCTGAAAGTTCATGATTCTAATGCTGGAGAAACAACCAAAGTCTTTCAAAATCAGCCCTGAAATTCATGGCCAAAGTCACCCAAGGAAATAAAGTAATTAAATTCAGGAAACCCAAACCAATATGTTTCAAGGCCATTTGAAAATATTCAATAGATGGGGATAGGGAGGGAGTGTTTTAAAATAAATAATGCTTTAAACTGATTGAAGATTTTTGTCTCTACCTTTATGCCCTTTGTTCATTCTGTTGAGAAATTAGATACTATTCCTAACACAATAGAACTTGTGTATTTCACTTCTTTGTTTTTCTCAAAAATATTTTACTTATTGGTAGAAAGTGAATCAATTAAGTATTTCAGAATTAATTTAGTATTTTAACTTATTTTGCAAAAAAAAAAATGGAAGCCAGAATGAACTTTAATGTTTACAAATTTAAATTATTTGAAGTCAAATTCATAAATTTTGAAGAGACTGTGCTTTTACCCTAAATTCCTATAAACAATTTGAATAAAGCAAATGTATAATTGGCTTGGATGGTGAAATGTAAATACTGAGACAAAATCATCAGAAAGAAAATGAGGCATATAGATAAATTTTGTTGTTATGTGTTATTATTATAATAGAATTGCATTTCTAGAAACTGCATAAATTGGATACTGCCATTTTCTTTCTTTCTTTCTTTCTTTCTTTCTTTCTTTCTTTCTTTCTTTCTTTCTTTCTTTGTTTCTTTGTTTCTTTCTGTCTTTCTCTCTTTCTTTCTTTCTTTTTTTGCAATGAAATGATAAGTAAAAGTTAATTATTAGGCTTTATATCCATATGATTTCATAATAAGAAATTTCTTAGATCATTCCAGAAACATTCAAAGGAAATGGCAGGTACCCTGTTTTAATTGCAAGTTATGTGCATTACTAAGGATGTTATCTACAGAGTCTTTGAATCATGAGACTAAGTTGAATTACTATGCAAGGCATTATAAGTTTCAGTTACATGAATAGAGTGATAGAAACGAGGATATGCTTCAGGATATTAAAGCCTCCTTTGTTTTCCAAAGTGTATCAGTTTTCCTTGTGTGTCTTTTAGAGTTAACATTTCACCAGCAATCATTTTCTTGTGTTTGGTTTGGCAGCTGATGGATCACTTAAAGGCTGGAATTGAAGATGTGTGTGGGCAATGGAGCCACTACCAAGTGAGAGACAAGTAAGGAGACTGAGGGTTTCACTATCTAGGAAGGATCGTGGTGGCACGGGAAACCACAAAGGGCTATATTGGAAGCTGAGCATCAAATTAGAAAGAATATAGAGGGAGGGGACCAGGAAGATAAAGGGCCTGGGAGCCATGCCATACAAGAAGCAGGTGGAAAATAAGAATGACTCTCAGATTTCCAGGTAGGGAGTCTAGGGAGGTAACAATGCCATGGTTAAATGTATATGCTATAGAAGACAGATTAGAGTTGAATAATGGATTCTGTTTAAGATGTCTCAAATATGTATTCAGCCCTACTTTGGTATTTAGTCTCAAATTTAGAAGGAAGATCGCGGCTGGAGATAATAGTTGTGAATTGTCAATGAGTATTTGGTAACCAAAGCCACGGGCATGGGTGTGGTCACTACCAGAGTGTGAAGAAGGAAGCTGACTGAGGACAAGGCTCCGAGAAGCCTCCATTCCCATTCCCATGTAAGAAAGAGGAAGAGTAAGGAGACTCAGAAGTCTACAGGGAGAGAGAAAGGGAAACAGGTGTCAATCAGGATGTGGAGGGCACAGAGAAAATGCCTCAGTAGCACATCAGGAGAGGCCATGTGACAAGTAGGGCAAGGGTAAGGGCAATGGCAACCACAGGTATTGAATGGTACAAGGTCAAGATGAGTTCAGTGTGAAGAGTGTCAGAGAAGTCCCGATGGTTGGAGAGCCGATGACAGTGGTGGAAGAATAAACAGGAACAATAGAGTCTCATGAAGAAAGTCAGAAAACTAGAAGTCTGAGGGGGTGACTCAGTTGGAGCAAGAGTGGGCCTGGTAGGTGCCACACACAGGTCACAAAGCTCGAGGGTTCACAGCCTACTCAACCCGGAAGAGACCTGACTCATAGAGTCCATTTGCCTCACAGACCAAGAAACCAATCACCAGATAATAAGCCAGCAGCCCAAGGGAGTTATGTTCCCCTCCAGAAAGTAGAGTAGGCAAATTACTCTTTGAATGTAAAATGATTGGAAGTGTTAAAAATTCCAACTCCAAACAAATGGCCAACAGGGAAGGCACCAGTGCAGACATGCAGTTCAGTCTAATGGGTTGGTGAGAGGTTCACTACAATGATCAACAGCCATGAGCATGTAGCCTATTCAGATTCTGCGTCATTCATACTGTCAAGATATATGTGCGTTCTTACCGCCCCCCCTCCCTTAATTGGCAGGATTTAAAATGATCTGCAGCGTAATGGGCAAAACTGCTATAACCACTGGGCCATTTAAACTTATTGGGTTCTGGTTGGATAGGCCAGTGTGACCGTAAGTGCAGCTGCCACTGTTTTGAGCTATTAGAATGGAACACTTGTTCAAAAGCCTCAACCCCCTCATTTCTTCTCTTAACAATTGGATCTGAGCTGAGCTGGGCCTCTCTCTCTCCCTATTTAGGCACTTTTTTGCCCTGATTGCAGCTTGTCCCTTCCTTTTGTTTAGTTGATTTTCAATATATTCAAACCAGTAAACCATTCCTTTATTTTTTTTTTAAAGTATAAATTCTATTATTATTATTTTTAAACGTGTTCAAAGGCTCTACATTCCAGGCACTATCCTGGTGTTTTTCAGACTACAGTTAAGTAGTCATTTATTTTAAGAAAAGTACATACTTACATAACACATACAGCATTAAACATTTCCAAAATGTTGGTTTTCATTTTTAGGTTTAAGAAGTTTGATCACAGATATTTACGGAAAATCCTAATTCGAAAGAACCTGCCAAAATCAAGCATTGTTTCTTTGTACAAGAAGCTGGAAATGAAGCAAGCCATTGAGATGGTAGAGACTGGGATCCTAAGTTCTACATCCTTTTCCATACCCCATCAGTAAGTCATATCTGCTCTTTGATCTAGGCTTTCAATGTCAGAACTTCAAGGGACACGAACTCATTGTTCTACTTCATACTGGGAATGAAGAGGCACAAATATGAGGAATGCATCATGAAAAAAAAGAGAGAGATGAGCTAAGTCTTGGCATTTTATAGCTTGGCCATGCTCAATCTGTTTCACCTAACTTTTGAAAGTTACTTTCGAGCAAGAGTTGCCTACTGTAGTTGTATGACACCTTTCTTTGGGGAGGAGGGGCAACTGAATTTATAGAATAACAGCAAGACTTTCTCTTCCTGATTAGAACTCTCCATGCTTTAACCCCTGTTCATTTGATCCTGCTTATCCTACTGTTGCATTCCTTCCATGAGTCATTTCTCTTCCTCTTTTGTATGAGCGAAGACCAGGTCAGCATTCTGGGTTGCTAACTTCGATTCAGGGATGAGTGGTGGCAGCAAGACATGTGGTGATCGGTGGGCTATTGAAAGAGAAAGCGGTGTTTACAATTGTGTCTGAGGCAAAAATCTGCGTGAGATTGTGAGATTTGCCTTAAGTCTGTGTGAGAGCAGCTTGGAATAGGAGCATGGCTTCCTGTGGAACAGAAGCCTTAGGGAGTTGGTGTAGAAGCAGGGTGCAGGGAGGGGTAAGACACATATACATCCATCATTACACGACGGTTTCTTTTGAAGCATACCATTTCTACTGGAGCATCTGGAAACCAATTATCCCAAGAGCTGGCTAGACATTTTTTTTTAAAGATTTTATTGGGGAAGGGGAATAGGACTTTATTGGGGAACAGTGTGCACTTCCAGGACTTTTTTTCCAAGTCAAGTTGTTTGTCCTTTCAATCTTAGTTGTGGAGGGTGCCGTTCAGCTTCAAGTTGTTTTCCTTTTACAGTCTTAGTTGTGGAGGGCACAGCTCAGCTCCAAGTCCAGTTGCCTTTATTAGTTGCAGGGGGCGCTGCCCACCATCTCTTGCGGGACTCGAGGAATTGAACCGGCAACCTTGGGGTTGAGAGCCCACTGGCCCATGTGGGAATCGAACTAGCAGCCTTTGGAGTTAGGAGCACGGAGCTCCAGCCACCTGAGCCACCAGGCCGGCCCCTGTCTAGACATTTTTAAAGTTGCTTTAACTCTCTGACATTTAGCAAAAACCCCTTCTATATCACAAGAATTAATTATCCCTCCCCCCCCCATTGGGAAAAATTAATGAGAACATATATTTAGGACAAGGAACACAGGCCCCTTCATCCTGTCATCTTTAGCCAGTAAAGACACTTGATCATGAGCTTCAATTACATCCTCACATTTGAAAAGCAAGTTTGGAGAAGGGCTAAGAATAGATAGTAATAAAATTGTCAATGATGCTTGAGTGTTATTTCTCATCCTTTACTTGCTAATGAATCAGAAACACCACAGCCTTTCTTACATGGGCTGGGACAAATATAAAGTACCAGTGTCCTGAGGCCCTGTTGATATAAACAGAAAGCTTTCTGCCTTATTTTTCAGTGAGACTGTTTTTGTGGTTGGTTGGTTGGTTGGTTGGTTGGTTGGTTGGTTGGTTGGTTGGTTAGTTGGTTTTGGTGCTGCCCATTACATGGCTTTAAGAAAACTTGTGACACTAAATTGAGAATGTACTACCAAATATTTATTGGCAGTGCCATGCTGAGCCATATTGGGGCCTGAGGCAGAAGGAAAAATCAGTAATATTGATCCTGTCTTTGTTTAAAATGTTCTTGATATTTTATTCATCGTGGATGTATTTTTTTTTACATTGAACTTTGTTGTCTAAAACACTGTATTCAAATCCTATGTAACTTGACTACTGAATTTCTTGGCAGATGCGAGTGCCTCACTCACCTCACCTTAGGCCCAACCCTGTTCCTTGGGCACCTGTTATGTGAAAGCAGACACAGTCTGTGCCCTAGCAAGGTCATGACATTAATACAAAAGTTCATATTAATAAAAAAAAGCCACAAACATAATTCTAAGCTATAAGAGTACAAGAAGTGTAACTCCTCTGGTCCCCAGGTGTCTGACCTGTTCACTGAAGGATGAATGGATTTAACTGCAGGAGGGCTAGACAGGTTCAGGCAGCTTCCATCATTAGGAACTTCCTCAGTTGGTTTGCTCTTTAGCTATGTGAGCACTTGTCTAGGAATGTAGGGGCGCTTATCTCAAATGAGAATCAGTTATCCTGTGTGAAAACAGAATTTGAATCTCTGTGTTATGTGGCCTGGGTCATAAACAGTTGCCCCAGTTTCTGACCTCAAGACAATTTATAAGCCAGCTTCATTTGGAGGGGGCCCTTCTGTTGAGTCAATTATTTATTCAGACAGTTTTACAGACACCGATTCAAGATTCATAAGAGAACCTTATAGGTTAGAGAATTTTTCCCCCCACCTATAGTCTAAACCAGTTAACTGGGGTGGGAGAGGAGCATTTTTAAACTAATGTTTAATACAGGTTTCATATTTAAGTTGCATTTATTTGATCTCATCAGAAATCTGTAGGACATCAAGCAAAAAGGAATTCCTCTCCTAAGATCAAAGCCATTAATTTCTTAGTAAATAAACCTTTATACAATAATAGGAAAAAGAAGTGTGTACTCAGCTCACTTTTTATTATTCTGTATGAAATGATAACAGCAAAATGCACATATATTTTTTTTTCTTTAGAAGTTTAAGCAATTGTTCTACAGAGGTTTAGATTTCCAAATGACCTTTCAGAGAACACTCCCACCAAAAGTTGTCTATAGCCTAGTGCACATGGTATTGGTTCTACAGAATTCCATTACCTTGATATGCATTATTTTAGTTGACCCTTAAAACAACCCTATGGAACAGGTAGACTATGTACTTGAATGATTCCTCTAAGTAAAAGACACCTCATTTTACCAGTGAGTAGTCAGTTTTTAGAAATATCAGAAGAGACAGGCTCAAAATGATTAAAAGTATGGAAGCTTTAAAAATATTTCATTACTATAAAAGAGATATTGAAATATTTTTAAATTCATAGGCGTAGCACACTTTAACTCTACAACTTCAAAATATCATATTTAAAAACCCCCAAATAATTTTACGTGCCACTTATAGAAATGCATACTGTAATTTATTGTAGTTTAAAAATTTTTAAGTTGATCACATATTGACAAGTATAAGTTTACATTAATGCATTCTTACGCCAAAGACCCTGGAATGAAGATTCTGGTGCCATTTTCACTTCCTAATGGGACATTGTGTTGTGGGCAACCAGGCCTTCTCTGCCACTCTTTGCTCATTTTAAGTGTTGGTCATCTTGGTGATCTTTCTAAAAAGACACAAAGCATCCACACTCACACAAGAGCTGTGGGCACCAGTGTTTACTCAGTGGGCATATCCTTCAGCCATTTTAGCATACATTTCCCATGGATTTCATGTGTAAAGCTATAAGAGGATGGATTCTTCTAAATGAATCAGGGTATAGTATTTGATTTTTGGGGAATTCATATTATGGTATGAATATAGCATTGATAAGAGTTCATATCTATATTGCTATGTTTAGAATTGAACCCTCTTTTTACATTTTGTAGCATCTGATTTTTTAAAAAGTTAAGAGAAATGTGAACCTTTGATTCAAATACATTTAGATTCAGATTTTCGCAGTTTGGTTTGAATTAGCGATGAAATTACCACAGGACTTTTATTTAAGGTGACAGAGATCTCTTGTATGAATCATGAATGAAAGTTTCAATGACAAGAGTCTTTCAGTTTCTAATTTTACTCTTTTGACCTAGAAATTATTCACAGTCAGTTTTTCCTGTGCTCGTACTATGATTATTTCAGAGATGATTTTGCTACTGAAGTGACATGTGGAAAAGTCCAGGTACACCTGGCCCAAGTTAATAATTCGTCTGAAAAATTTTATAGCTGCAGCTTCTCGGTGTGGATGAGGGATGATATCTGAATTACACATCCAGCCAGCAGCCTGAAGGGACCTTAATTAAGTCTTGCCCTTCCCATCGTGGTCAATTATAAACCAGGGAGACTGCCAAGTTAGATGTACTGCTGTCTCAAGTTTAACTTGACCATTTCCTCTACCAGTGGGTTTTCATATTTGGTTGTTTTATTATGTACGCAGAAAATGGAACTGTTTGATTAGTTGTTGTTTCTGCTTAACAATAGATTACTTCCACAATAATAAAGGAATGTGTTCAGATTGTGGGATGTGCGGGTGTATCTAAATAAGAATAAATTGTATTTGAAGGACTTTTTTTAAATTATATTTGAAGGATATTTAAACAGGTTGAAATGCCCTTCTAATAATGTTTACATCAGTAAGGGTGGTGACTGAATATCAATAGTGTTGGCATTTGCGGATCTGAGATATGGAAACTCTGGTTTCAACGATAGTGTAAAAAGGGCATTAGTCAGTATACCGATAGCATTGCTAAATAAATCCTGGCATACTGTGATATCCAGTATCCAAGTCCTTAAAAATCTTTTACCAATTGTATATTACTTACAAAGCGTCTTTGTTACTTATAGCTATATTGCTACTAATGTTTGGGAAAAAATACTTAAAAAGTGGCCTGTATCGAAACTAATAACTAACTACTCATCTCCATGAACATTTACCCGAAGGCCTTGCAGGCAAACATGAGCACAGCAGCTCCTTTATGCATTCTGAAGAGCTGCAGCTGGAGATGAAACAAAGCAAAACTCTGTAAGGGTTTATACCAAGATGTTAAGGGAAGAGAAGTAGTAAAAGATAAGTTTAATTTTCTTTAGTTCTGTTTTTAGTTCTTATGTTCTACATGGAAGATATATTACTCATGCAACAAAAAGTTTTTAGAAACTACCTCCACTAAATTGAAATGATTGAAATCAAATATATTTGTCACAGGTGAATTTTGCACATAGCAATGTCATGACTTTGAAATCCCAAGAGGACAATTGTGCATTGACTGCTAACCTGGGCATGACTTGGTTTTTGAACCCTTTTGGGGGGATGGGAGGGCTCATGGTGAAGAAAGCCCTGGGGAACTGGTCAGTGCGGAGGCAGTGAGCAGTCAACTGTTTCTAGATTTGCACAGAGTTCCCAGTGTCTCAGAACTGGGCTGACTTTTCAGTGATGAAAATAGTCTAATTCTTCTTGTAAAATACGATATTAGTTTCTTACAATTATTCTTTAGCGAAAGATAGAATCCCTAAAGGAACAATTCCAAGATAAATGTGCTCCTAAGTGTACTCATAACATTTTAATACTCTCTTAGCTCAATGCTGCTCAAAATGTGGTATGTGGATGGTATTGTCCATGAGCTGTTTGTCACCTGTCCTCGATAAGTACAGACATAACCAAGAGTCAGCCTTGACTGAGCAATCCTATTTCTGTCGAATTTAACAGTAAAACATATGGCTTGCATTTTATAGTATTATTTTGTAATTTTATTTTTATTGTATTTTGCAAACATGTCCATTCATAACAGATACAAGGGGGAAAATAAGTGGTTTGTGACCTCCTTAAACCCCTTTTAAAAATGAGCTATTCTGTTTCTCAAATAAAAGCTAAAGGCAAAGAAACTATATTTTCGAAATGTAAATCAAGATGCATATACTGACATTTCACATGAACTTACTAAAACAGTAGGAAAGACTATGTAAAAACAGGGTTTCTGGAACTTAGAACTCCCACAGGTACATTGATACTTTTGTGGCACTCTTGCCAGGATGGAAGAATAATGCTTACCTCCCTTCAATGATGTTTCCAGGGCCCAGAGGATACAAGAAACCAAAAGGCTTTCCCCTGAAGATGTGGAGTCCATGAGGGACATTCTGACACGCAACATGTACCAAGTTCGACAAAGGGTGAGTATAAGCCATCTGACCTGTCCCTATTGCCTGTGCTAGCAACCAATCCTTCAGGAATCAGTTCTTGGTCACAATATCCTCTCTAAAGCAGCGTCCTTACTAAACAATTTCTCCCTGCTTAGTTTGCAGAACAGAAAGTTAATTGTTATGTTTCTGCTGCAAAATTGGCACCTGTGGTATAAAAAGAAATGCAAATCCAGTTGCTGGCCCTAGGGGTCAGGCTGCCCCTAGCCCTGCAACCTGGTGTTTCCCAGAACCAGCAGTTCTCCCTCTCCCTCCAGAGATGGACAAGTGGTGGAGTTCACCCACCGCATCACAGAAAAAAGATGGCACCAGGACTCTGATAATAGTCACTTTCTCAACTTGATTGATTGTAGCAGAGCTCAGAAAACTGAGATGGTTTAGATTAGAATATTGAAACTACAATGCTGAAAGCCTAAATAAAAGAAGACATAGTAGGCATACTATTTCTCAGTTTTGACAAAAGGTACGAAGTGTATACTAGCCCTTGGGAACTGGTCCAAAGTGCATCCCAAGAATATTTCTGGGGTCGGTGGCTGAGGTGAGTCCTTCCTAAACTTTGATCTAGTCAAATGATATGTAAACTTGTGTCCTTTAATTAGGAGGGTTTGTTTGTTTGTTTGTTTGTTTACTTTGAGGATTCAATCGAACATTCCAATTCTTCAGTACGATTATAAGTGAATTCAATTGAGAGCCTTGATTTTTGTGACTATATCATAGATCATAGTCTTGATGGGACCAAAAAAACCATCTATTTAGTCAAAGCTCCTTGTTTTCAAATGATGCTGAGGTTAGGGGAGTTGTTTATCGGACTTGTTTAAGGTCACAAAACAAATCTAAGTTAAGAGCCTACATCTTCCAACTGCCTGCCCAGGGCTCTTTCCATGACTCCAGACTTGCATGATCTAGTCAAAGTGAACGTTTTCTGGCTTCCTGCTTTGGAAAAGTCAGTGATTAAGGGGTCTGTGTCATCGAAAGGCTCTGTACCTGCTGAAAGAATATAGGTCAGCATCAATCATAGCGCACTGAGAGTAAATCCAACAGCTTCCAAACCATTCCAAGTGAAACTGTCTCAGTGAGACTATCACATTCAGCCTTAAATAAATAGTTGAGAACTTCCTGGTTTGAAGAATGTGGATTAGCTTAGTGAGGGCCACAGCCTCTCCCCGGGTTGATGAAGGTTGAATTTAGAGAAAGACCCAGAAATGGAAATAGAGATCCTGTGACTCCAACCCAGTCTAAAATGAGTTTAACTGCCCAGAAAAAAGATGCCACTTGGACACTGAAGGTACTTGTTTCAATCTGATTGACTGTAACAGAGCTCAGAAAATTGAGATGGTTTAGATTAGAATATTGAAACTACAATGCTGAAAGCCTAAATAAAAGGAAATGTTTCAGACATAGTATTCTCAATTTTGGAAAAAGATATGGAGTCTATGCTGGCACTTGGGAACTGGTCCAAGGTGTATAGGGGGAACATTTCTGGGGGCGCTGGGTGAGTCCTTCTGAGACTTTGATTTAGTCAAATGATATCTCTTGTTTATTCCTTTTATGCAGATTCTCAGGTAGCCACACCCTTCTACATTAATTGTAGGCCTAGTCAGTCTGTCTTCCAGGTTTCCCCCTTCTAAGCTATGCAGTATCCCCTTGTCTTGTTCCCCTCAGATAAGCAAATAGGTCCCGAGAAGTCATATGAGAACATATGAGGGGTTTCCAAGCCTCTGCAATGGCTTTACCTCCACTTTTGTTACTTTGAGAGAGTGAAACTTACTAGTCCTTCCCCCTCCTGTCTTTCCTTTCTCACCCCATCTTTTACATGGGTTATGTGACTTCTCTCATCCACCATGGTCCTTTTGCTCTCTGGAAGGAAAAACTGTTCTAAGCATGCAATCCAGGACAACAGTCCATCTGCTTTGTTTCTAGTGGGCAATCTACCATTTTGAGGACTGTCACAAAAGGTAACATCTGTAGTCCTATAGCTTGGGTTATAGATTGGTAGGCCTCACACTGTAGTTGGGGCATTTTTCACAGTCCACAGCTTAGAAGACGCCATCTTGGGAGTCGAGTTATTTTAGGGCAAGTCTGGGATGAGTTCCGGGTTTAACTCTGGGAGATCCTAATACATAGTTGATCTGAAACTGAACCGATCTTGCTGGGTCTGTTCTACTGGGAGAAGGGGTTGGGGGTGACCTCCAGCCACTCCTGTTTGAAGCCACACCCATCAGCACATCCAGTACAAGATTTTCATTGGCGAGGAAGTTGAAGAACTAACCTCTGGAAATTCTCAGCAGAAGAACCTCAGCAGAAGCTCTCTGGAACTCAGTGGGGATGGAGATTGGGAAATACTCTTTCTAAACTTACAAGGGAGCAAACTGGCCTCAGCCCAGACCCCAAGGATAAGTTAGAGTCTGATGGGCCGTGATGGCCCATGGGATGGCGTGAATGATCAGGTCACACTCAGAATTTCTATATACTTTCAAAGGAGGAAAACAATTTATTCAACTTCAGTTTACTTCAGCAAAGATTGAATACACATGTAGAATGCACATCTTTCTCCCATAGAGCTCAAGTGTCAGTGGGAAATACAGGCTTTCAACAGTCACCGACTCCTTCATCAAAAGGTAGAAAGGGATGTTCACCTGAAACTAATATCACATTGTATGTCTACTGTAATTGGAAAAAAAATTAAGGGCAAACAGGGAGGAAGGAGAGGGAAGAAACTTGCGTACACATTATATGCATAGGACCTAGTATGCTTCCTGCAGACAGGCAAACTAGACAAGCACAAGAGTGATGGGATATGAGGCAAAATCAAAGAAAAAGTGTCCAAATGTTCCTCAAAGTACAGCCTCCCCTCAAATTAAGGTGTAGGAAATTCCTACTAGCAATATGTGTATACACACACACACACACACGTACACACATACATATATACACACATATATGTATATGTGTGTAAACACATGCACACTGAGGTTATTTTGCATGAATTTTACGTTGATGAAAAATTGTAAAACTTTGTCTCCATATTCTAGATGCTTAATTTTTAAATATTTTTATGACAGTGTCACATGTCACTCTTTAATATTTCAATGTGTAAAGGGCACTTAGATTGAGGTCCATCGTTGGCAATGCTAGATAAAAATCTATATTTCAACCTGGCTTCAAAATTCAATATTTTTGACCAAGTTCTTTTCAGATTGATTAATTTGTCAAGAGTGGCTGATAAAGAACTACCAGCAAAGTAGTTGCTAATTCCTCACGTTCCCTTGACCTCCAACCTTTGTCTCCATTATGGAACTACTTTTAGACAATTGTCTATTTTGTGAGGATTAGTTAACTGTTATTGAGTTAACAGATAATAACGGCCACGAAGAAACTTAACTGGATGTGTATACACTAAAACACAAACAATAAACTAAATACTCTGTTACAAACATCCTCTTCTGTTCTGACAGGAAATTTGACCATCTCATATATGGATCAAGTGAGGCTCTATTATAAATTCATATATTAAGAATTAATAAAACTTAATCTCTTTTGTATTTTTTATGGAAATATAAGTATTAGTATTTTATTTTCTCAGATTGGGGATCATCTGTGTGCACCCCACTTAAGAGACCCTTGTCCTGGAGGATGTAGTCTCCTCTCTTGGCAGGTTGTCCCCAACCCCTTCCTGTACCTCTAGAACCCTACTTCGAATAAAGTACTTCATTCTTCTGTGATAACAAATCCCCAGCTCTGCTCCAGCGGCCCAACTCTCTCTTCCCCAGTTGTTTCACAGCTATGTCTTGTCCCATGTGTTCCCACTTCCCCTCAGCTTCGAAGCCTCAGCTCAATGCAGTGCATCTTTCCTGCCCACATCTGGATTAAGTGTCCTTTGCCTGTCCTCCATAACTCCCTGCAGACCCCAGGGTCTTATCATTTACCTGAGCACATAACATGCTTATTTTTTTAACTCCCTCAGTAGACTATAAGCCTTTTGAAGACCATAACTCTAACTTGTTCATTTTTTCAAACCCCGTGTCTATCATGACACCAAGCTCGTAGAGCATGTGCTCTTTTGCTGTTGAATATCCTCACTAAAACATCTGTTAATCAAGAGCAATAGCGGCCGCAGTCCAAGCGGAAACAGGATATTCACTGGTGAACCCTGGGTGAGAAGAAGAGAGAGAAGGTCCAGTGAAGCACTTTGCAAACATCTAAGGACTGATGTTGGTCTATGTTTTAAGACAGGTTTCCACTGGCCTGAGTGAGGACAATTTTTCATAAGGCTAAACTGATTCAATTTGAAGGATTGCTCTTTATCCGAGATGATGTCCTCCCTCCTATTTTGGTTAAAAGACCTCTTCCTTTTTTAACTGAAGCTGGTGATAGTGATTGGTTGATTTTTTTAAATGTATCTTTAATTGGCAAAATTAAAAAACTAGCAACCTCATAGAAATTCCCAGTCATTTTGACATTTTCCTGATACTTTAAATCCCAATGCTCAGTAACTACTGGCCTAACACAAAAAGTACAACCCGGGAAAGAAAATGTGTGTATGGGGCAGCCAAAGTCAGTGGGTATTTTAGGGAGAGGGACCACCGCAAGGCTAATAGAGGATCAGTACAGATGGTGAGCACTGCTCTGTGAGCCAGCAGGCGCAGGCTCCAACCACAGATCTGTCCTTCTAGGGGTGGCCTCGGTCACAGACCTTTCTTCTTGGGGGTTGGGAAGGACACAGCTTGCTCCTCTGTAATTAAAGCAAATGCTCAGATGACTTTCACTGTGTAATCTTGTTCTAGTATTCTTAATTTGTGATATTTCCACGGTTTCCTGACATTGAAAGTTCTACCGAAGATACCCTTATTATCCTTATGTATTTGACATTCTGTCTTTCTGCAGACACTGTCCTACAACAAATATAACCTCAAACCCCAAACAAGTGAGAAGCAGGCTAAAGAGATCCTGACCCGCCGCTATAATACCTTACGGGACAGCATGAGGAAAGGCCACAGCCTGCCGTGGGGAAAGCCGGTAAGGTGGGGGCTGTGGACTCACCAGAGAGCTGGGCCAGGGCCTCCTCAGGTGATACCATCAATATGTAAGCAAACAAACACAACCACTGCCTTGTTGTCAGAGAAATACAAAAGTGAGAGGGTTCGGGACACCACACATGGGTGTCCCTCTCTGAGCCCCTGGCCTTAGGTACCTGAGGGGGTCTGTACAGGGGGTGGGTGGCAGCAAACGTCCCTCCAGGATGTGTCAGTGACTGGAACACAGTCACTAGGCTGAGTCTAGACCAGACGCCATGGTGGTCCGATACCAAACTTTTAAGGGGACCTCTGTGCACAGAGAACCCTGGTTCTAGAGCACTTACTTCTGTCCCAGGAAGATACAGGGAGGAATTTGTTTGTGCCAAGACACTCATGCTTTACGTTCATATCACCCACTATGCATCTGAGCTATTCTATTTGAGGTTCTATTAAACCGCTCTTCCTGGGACTTCCGGGTGGAAGCTGCGTCAGAAATGTCCTCCCTA
Organism: Rhinolophus hipposideros; assembly: GCF_964194185.1. Lineage (NCBI taxonomy): Eukaryota > Metazoa > Chordata > Mammalia > Chiroptera > Rhinolophidae > Rhinolophus > Rhinolophus hipposideros. The sequence goes on along the minus strand of NC_138058.1, from coordinate 8,668,515 downwards.
CCCTAATCTCAGTGGGGCTGTGGGAGTAACTTTGAGAGATTTGAATGCTCTGTTTTATCATGAGAGGGAAAGGAAATACATATTGAAGGCTGAAGCACTCTGTTTTCTTTCAACAAAAGTAACTGAAAGTCATTAATCGAATCCAAACAAGAGGCCACAGGATAGGTCCGTCTGTGCCCTTCACTTTGTTTGCCACTTGATACTCCAAATTGTAGTAGCTAATTCTGCTTTTATTTCTACTTGTTTCCCACAGGCTGATACCAAAAACATCCGCTACCTCTCCTTTCCCTATAGCAATCCTCAGCCAACAAGAAGAGACCTGAGGGCTGAAGAACTCACAGGTAACCCGCGTGCCTGGCTGCTTTTCTTTTCTGTAAAGGGTTGAATGGTAAATGTTTTGAGAGCTCGTGGGTCAAAATGCAAAATCAAGAATATTATGTAGGTACTTATATGACAAGAAAAAGGAAAAAACACTTCTATGACTCTAATTCAGAAATGTATTGATGGACACTGAAATTCAAATTTCATATTATTTTTACCCATCATGAAATATTCTTTTTTTTCTTGATCAGATATTTAAAAAATGTAACAACCATTCTTAGCTCGTGGGCCATACAAAAAGAGGCAGTGGGCTGGATATAGTCATAATTTGCTGAGCCTTGTCTTCGAGAAAGAGAAGATGGGCACTTTTTTTTTGAAGTTGTACAATTCACCCACAGTTTAAATTTTAGCAGAATTCTCCAAAGTTGGTTAAATTTTGCTAAAATAATTCCGTCAAATTTACTGATTAAATATTTCCCACTTAAAATCTAATTCTTAAGTAGAGTTCTTAGAATTATTGAAACTGCCTATTGTTCTAATAAAAGCCAAGTTGTTATACTTAAAACATGTACATAGAATGATTTCTATTATCAAAAGGTATCATAATATATATAATAGACCATGTTTTCTATTTTAATTTTCTTCGATTTTTAAGACTTAAAATCACATTGGAAACTCAAAGAAACGAAATGCATTGGAGTTTAGAATTAAATCTTTGAACAATGAATATAATTATTCGTTAAAGTGAAATTTTATTATTTTCTGATTTTAAAATATGCTTGATATAAAATGAAAATATGTCAGTATAGAAAAGCATAAAAAGAAAGTTAAAAACATTTGAAACCCAACACCCAGATATAATCACTGTCGTACATCGTTCCATAATTCTCTCTACACCATCCTGATCTCTGCCCTGCCCGTACCTGATACAAAAAACAAACAAAAGCATAACACATCAGCATCATATTATAACAAAAAAATCATAGTATAGTCATTGTTTTTTAACTTATAAATTAAAATAAATTTAACTTATAAATTAAGTCTAGTTCACTCAACTGTGTGTTGTGGACATATTTCCATGTCAATAGATATGAATCTAGTGATCATTTTTAATGACTTAATAATAATCAATTATATAAAAGCATCATAGCTTATTTAGCTAAATCCTTAAGAAATATTTAATATATTTTTAATTTTTAATGAATACAAGAAATGATATGTACAATAAGTACCTTGGATCACATGTGATTTATTTTTGCACAAATAGCCAACTATCTCCTTAGTATATTTTCCTGGAAGTAAAATTTTTAGGTCAAAAAGTTACATATATTTACATTTACCCTCACAGCAACAGTGTATGAAAAAGGACATTTCTGAACACTTTTACCACTATTGTCAAATTTTTGAGTGATCTATGGTATAATAGGATAAAATTTGTATACCATATTTAATTTTCATACAAGCCTTTTTTTTATTTTTAGTGCCGTTGGACATTTTTTTATAATTTTAGAGACACTGTGTTTCTTTTGGAGAAGTTTTTCTTTTTGCTTCGTCCATTTTTTTTCTGTTTGTTTGTTTGTTTTTTTAAAATAAATTTAAGGAACACTCTATAATAAGGATATCATCCATTGTCTCATATTTGCTGCCAATGATTATTCCTCAAGTTTCACATTTATCTTTTAGTTTTTAGACGTACTTGCCGCTCAGATTCTGATTAATTAAATCTGCTTGATCTTCCACAGAAACATTAGAAAATGATTTACCCAATATTTTTCATTTAGAATTTTAATAGTTTAATGTTCTCATTTTGATTTCAAACCATCTGAGATTTATCTTTGTGTAAATTAAGTGAGAGGTTGTTTTCAAGTAGTTATGCTCCTGTCCCAACATCATTTTTTTCCTTTAAGATGAAATGCCACCTTAGTTATACTAAAGTCATTTCTCCTGAGAGAGTTTTGGTCTCTCAATTCTGTCTCATTAATCTATTCATCTATTCCCAGGTCACAGTCTTGTAACTAGTATTATGTCATAAAAGAGCTATTCCACAAACAAAGGTAAACAAACAAAGAACATCAGTTATAGGGTGTATAATGAATTAATTTTTCTTAAATTTTCCTGGTACAAATGATCTGGTACTATTTACATTGTTGGGGTGAATAGAGAACATAAAACTCTCACGGTCACTCTCCTGAGACGAACATCAATAGCACATGCTATGGGAGCAGGAAAGAACCACCGAGCAGCCTCACCTAAGCACTAATGCACAAATCTTAAATAAAGCATTGAACTCGTAAACAGCATACAGCAGAACATTAAAGCAATATTACACCTTACAAAGTAGGACTTATTTCAGAGGTGGGGTTGTCTAATATTTGGAAATGTGTTTACATTAGTCACCAGATTAACAGGTTAAAGGATCCTATCCTTTCAGTAGATGCCCTAGAAAGCACCTCACTCATACTTTCAGTAAAAATCATAAGATCCTAGGACAATATATATCAGAATTACATGAAGAAAACAAAACTCTACTTCTCTATGCTGTCATTTTTTTCTCTATAAAGGAAAGAATTTTGGTATCTCCCATATACAAAAGCGTTGCCCTGATGTGAAACCAATCAGTACACAGTAAAGTTCTTAGAACAGTGCTTGGGACCAAGTAAAGGTGCAATAAATATTAGCCATTGTTATTATTACCATTGAGGGGTATCAAAGAAGACCTGATATGGGTCGATAGAGATGTTCTTGGAAAGGAAGACAACACGTCAGAAATGTCAGTTCTACATGAATTAATCTAGCGATGAAATGAAATCTTCATCCCAACGAATTTTTTTTACTTTCAAATGTGTTCAGCTAGGTGAGCAAAAAGAGCGGTAAAACTACAAATCTAAAAAGGAAACATAATGAAGTGGGACTTATCCCTAATAAGTTTTAAAAAATTATAATAACAGGGTGAGACTGAGATAATCCTCAGTGCATATCTAGGCACAATAATTTGAGTCCACCTTCTCTGCAAACTTGAAGTTGTTCTGCATAAGGACAAGGTCAGGGAATGGCCAGGGCTCTAGGAGAGAACACGGAGGAAGATGTCCATCCAACAAGTAGTCCCTGGCTAACCAGGCTAGGACTTGGAGAGCACTTTCCTTCCTCACTCTCCCCTTGACCTCCAGGGTTAGAACATCCCTTACTCTGGATGTCTGCGAGAAACCTGCTGGTTTTAGGGGGAGCCACCACATACTCTTCCCCTGCGGCTTCACTTGGTGATATAAGGAGAGGGGGCCTGTCCGGACTCCTATGCCCTGAGAATGCTTGAAATCCATGTGGATTGGGGGAAATGAAAAAGTTCTGTAGATGGAGGGTGGTGATGGTAGCACAACAATGTGAATGTGCTTAGCGTCACAGAACTGTAAGCTTAAAAATGGTTAAAATAGGGGGGAAAATGGTTAAAATGGAGAAAATGATGAAAATGCTACATTTTATGTTGTGTGTATTTTACCACAACTAAAACAAAAGAAAACCACAAGAGGAGGGTGCCGGGGGAGGGTTGTACTGGAGGTCCAAGTCTGTACCAGCAAGCCCACTGTCATCCCTTAGCATGAGGGTCTGCTCTGCCCTGAGCAGAAGCACTTCCAATTTCTCCTTCATTTTGCCACCCAGGTGCCCATGTCCAGAAGTTAAGACTCTCAGTCAGGTGTCAGACAGAAGAACAGATATTCAGATGTTGTTGCAGAGGTCTCCACTGATGTCTCCCCAGAACTGTGTTGCCTTGGTACTGACCAGGACGAGGACTGTGCAAATGGGACAGGGCAGTCGTCACCCTTCCTCCTTTCTCCTTCCTCCTTCCACTTTCCAGCCAACTATTTCTTCCCCTTTTGGGCAGATTGAATGATTTAAGTAGAGTTCAACCTTGGAAGACACCTGCCTAAGCTGCTTTCTAGGGCGTGGAGCCCACTTTCCAACAACCAGAAGGTGGTCAGCAAACTGCAGCTAGAATCTGTCCGATGATGGGAGTATACTTGTATGTTGAGAAGGAGTGGTTGGAAACCAAAAGGGGGGAAAGGGGCGTGAGAGGAAGGGTCAGCTTCGGGGGCAGACGCATCCAGGCCGTGGTTTTCTTAGTGTTCCAAACACCAAAAGATTGAGAACTCTGGTCCCAAGCCAGACTATAGCGCGCAAATTAAAGGGAAGTCATGAAAAAAATGGACAAATATACTAATGTTTTCTTTATTCAGAGCACTGATTCTGGTGTCCTGCTCCCCCTCAACTTCCAGGCTACCTTCTCAGAATAATTTGGTCACATTTTGGAAAAATATTTTTGAAGAGGGTGTAATAGATTTTCTGATGTCCCACATCCTAACACATTTTGTCAAGTAGAAATCTGTGTGCATATTAGTTCTAGTTTGGGGATTTTGCTTTTTGTTTTGTTTTGTTTTGCTTTGCTCTTTTAGGAGGGAGGAGAGAATGGGGAAAAAGCCTGCTTTCAGATTTAAAAGTCTTAAAATACTTAAATTCTCAGGAGAATATTTACAGGGAAAATAAAAAGTAAGGTTAAAAATGTGAGGAAATGAGAATTAAAAAGATTTGTGAAAAATATTCCTTTGAGGATGTATGCACAGTGAAGTAAGGACATGCAATGTCCTGGGCATGGCTTAGGTGTTAGGAAGGTCACCCAAGAGGGGCATTAATTACATAGATACCCAAAGGTTTCTCCTTTCATGACGCAGCCCTCTGGACCAGCACATGACGTATATGAAAGAGGCCGTGACAGGCTGACAAGCAGTGGATGAGCGGACAAGCTCTGCTCAAACTCCAATTCCATCCTCACTGTGTGATACTGAAAGTCACTTAACCTCTTGAAACCTCAGCTTCTTTACCTATGAAATGAGCATCATATTTTCACTCATGACAAAGGGTGATTATGAGGATTAAATGGCATAATAGATATAAAATGATTAGCACAGTGACAAGCACATAGTAAGTTCGCAATAAATAGACACTGCCATCATATCATTGACATTGTGTGCCAGCCACAACCTGTTCATCTTACCTCTTTTGAAATGAGAGCGTCTAGTCACAGTTGTTTTGCCACACATGGCTCTCTGCTGTGCCCATCCCCCATCCCTGTTTCTCCAAGACTGGGTAGTTCAAAGTTAAAAGGATGGAACTCAGATTTAATGCTTTCTGATGACTACTGATTGAAAAACAAACCAAGATAAACCCACCGTTTTCATATCACAGCACCACGTAACTTACCATTTAGCTTTGGTCTTTGACAACAAGAAAAAGCATCCGTGTGCCTTATGGCCAATTGTTCTGATGTTGTAAAAAACATTTACTAGGAGAGATGAGCTTGATACACAGGTTTCTGTGCATTTCTGTTTATGTATAACAGTGCCTATATAACTTCTGCAGTTGACTCTGGACAACACAGGTTTGAACTGTGTATGTCCACTTATACGTGGATATTTTTCAATAGATACGTACAGTGGTGTACATTTTCTCTCCCTTAAGATTTTATTAATGACATTTTATTTTCTCTAGCTTACTTTATTACAAGAGCATGTAATACATCTAACATACAAAAGACGTGTTAATCAACTTTATATTATTTGTAAGGCTTCTGGTCAACAGAAGGCTATGAGCAGTGAAGTTTGGGGGGAGTCATAAATTATGTATGGATTTTCAAATGAGCAAGAAGTCAGCACCCCTAACCTCATGTTGTTCAAGGGTCAACTGTATTCCACTCCCCCTTGGGGTAGCAAACTTCAAAAGAGAAAATCATGATGATAAGAAAGTTGAGCGTTAGAGCTGGAGCCTCAAGAAGTACTCTGTTTTATTCTGAGCTCTTGACATTTGGATATTAAGTGTTCTCTCTGATCTTAGGTCTTGTTCTTTCCTCTTCTTGTCATATTTTCCTAGATAACAGCAGCAGTGATTCAGACCTCTCATTCATCATGTTCAATGCAAACTCTCAAACAAGGTCGCTTCAAGAAAGACAACTGACACAAGAAATAATTCCAATGAAGAATTTAAACAGAGAAGGGAAGCCATCCAACTTTGGTTATCCAAGAAGTACAAGCCAAGAAGAGCATGTTGGCAGAGGCAGATGGGCAGCTTTAAGGCCCAAACCTCTATTTCATGCGGTAGATGAGGAGTATGAATCTGGAGAAGAAAGTGAGGAAGAGGCCTCAACAATTGGGTCCAGGTGGTCAGCTGAGCACAGACCCAGAAGGGAACACCGTAGGTCCCACAGTCCTTTGCTCCAAAAAAAATAGTTTTATTGTCCACGAGATTTTTCTCTGCTTCTCAAGAATCCATCTTCCTCTTTTGTAAAGGATTTTCAGAAATCTAAACAAAGCTATTAAGTTTACTTTTTTTTATAAGATATTAAACATGCATCTGTAAGAGGCAGGGAAAATTTTTGGAGGACTGGGAGAAAGCTTGCAGGCTGTGTCACATTCTTAGCTGATGTATTTTGTAGATAATTCCCTGTGAGCGATAGACACATCACCTCAGAAATTATTCACTAAGAATTTCTAAGAGTATGTGGCCCATGAAATTTATTGAGATGCAGTGTGATTGGTGAGTAATTCATCTTAGCAATATACATGTGCAAATTATAATCAAGGTAGAATTGGGAGGAGCCTTAGATATATCCTGGCCCAAATGAGGACATCTTGCCATGGTCATGTGGTGAGTTGCTGGCTTCACAACCTGATTGACCTCCCTTCCCAGAGAATGCATTTAATTTTTGACTTTGATATGCACTATGTAATGATTACATTTATGGAGAGAGGTAAAATTTGTCATAACATTGCTGTATTTAATCAGTAGCAATAACAGACATGTGTGATACAGACTAAAGATTTAATCTATGAACAAAGAATGGGTTTGTCTATTTTACAATTGGAATGTTTATTTTAAAACAAATATTAGACACAAAATAGGCATAAGTAGGCTTTAATAGCAATGACATGAACAACAGGTATTTATTAGATGTGCATTTGCAGGGTGTCATATTTTGCTCTAGGGGTTGAAACTATTTTCCAACTTAATTTTCCATCTTTATTGTCCCCAGACTTGACCTTGACCCTTACATTGCAGCTCACCAACTTTGCTAGATGACTTTATCTTTCCTCCCTCTTTCCCCTCTCTTCATCTTCTCTCTCTTTTAGCCATCTACAGATTAACAAATAATTATTAATTGCTATTCATTGTACTAAATGGCTAGTCTATAGTAATCGATTAACCACAATCATTTATCATTGTGGATAAAGAACCACAGTCCTTTATCATTGCTGTTCTTGACATGTCTAACTACCCCCAATTGATTTAATCCTATGCATCTTCAAAGGTCACAGTCCAATGCATCTGGCTCTCTAGATCTGCCTTGATCCCCTTAATCAGAAGTGCTCAAGTGATCCCCTTCCTCCTTGGTGCCACCATACCACTTTGGACAGGTAACGGAACTAATCTGGGAATCACTCATACATGTGCACATGTGTTCACTCCAATGGTCCATGGCCTAATGGAAGGGGAGGATAATTTGTCTCTTGGCTTTATCTTTTTTCTATTTGTTTTAGCTTTTTTCAAAGTTATGACCGTGCCTTGTACATGGTAAATTATCTATAAATGTTGAAGTGACGATGATATTTTAGAGCTGGATAAGACATTAGAGAAGATGTTGTCAGACATTTTTATTTTCCAGATGACATAAATGAGGTCTTGAAAAGCTACCAGGTACCAGTCTAGGGTCTGCTTTCCCTTGAAGGATGTGAGCTTATCCTCTAGTATAATCCATGGGGGCCAGAGACTGACAAAGGATAAATGACTTTCCATGGATTTGTAATTTGTGAGTGGCATTCACCCAGTTTCCTGCTGCAGTGGTAGAAATGGCAATCAAAAGAGCCCACCTGTCTTTTTTCTTTTCTCTGAGATGCTGGTGCCTTTTGGGAGAGGAGTGGTAGGATTTAATGAGTAGATTAGAACTTGCCCCTTCAACTGGTAGAACCACGAACAGAGTTGTTTACCCCCAAAGACTTTGTTCATCTAGATGCTGGCCAGGGCTGCCCGAGTCTGGGAAGTGACCCTGGAGCTCCTGCCTGAAAGGGGAGGAGGTTGAGGGTACAAGTGGTCCTGGTAGCATTGGTAGACTTGGAGAGCTCATATGGAAATGGCCTTTTTGTTTATCATCCAGGATTGTTTCAAAATGCAGTATGACCTGATCTTTATTCCATTAGTGACAGCCCCTCTGTGGATTGGTTGAGGGTATAATAGGTGCCCCAGGAATGCTTTTGGGTATCAGCTTTGCATGATGAGTTTTTCCAACAGGCATCATACACATCAGCAGGGAAAGTTTCCCCTTGGGTATTGAGGAAGATCTGGTTCTTCTCTCCTCAACGTGGAATCCCGCAAGGGGTGTTCTCTTGGGACTGACTTCTGGTCTACTGATCAGTCCACCTTCTCTGCCTGTGGCTGAATTTGCCCTTTTGTCTTCAACCTCAAAAAATAGGACACACAACCCACAAAAAAACTAATTTTCCTTCTTAAGTGTTTTTGTTTCTTTTTCCTTTTTCTTTTTCCAAATCTATTTATATTGTTAGGCTGAATGTTTTGGGGTTTCAGTGAATTCTGAAATTGGGTAAAAAGTAGCATTTCTTTGCACTTATCCCATACCACCTTAAGGTTTTCCACATGTTCTCTGGTCTTTGGGGTGTTGTAAATGTTCTTATTCCACCTCCCCCAACTTTGATGTGATCCAGTAGCACGTCTCCCATCTTTAATCAGCCGGCTAAAAGAGAAACCTTGGACTTGAGCTGCAGAAGGTCATCTGCTATGACTAAGAAGAGATGAGATTCCAGACACTTTATTTTGCTTTCTTCATGCTTTTGTCTTGCTCATGAAGGCCATATACTTCCGTGTTTCTCTTTTTGGGAAAAGTTACTGGGCCATGGGAAGTGGGGCTGAAATTATCACCTGAATTCGGTGGCAGAGTTATCATTGCTATGTAAGAGTTGACTACCATGGCAGGCGTGCAGCACAACTCAGGTTTTCAGCTTACAGTGTTGGTTTCAGCCTGCAAAGAAGCCCTCAGAAGAACTTCTCACTTGTTTGGATGCCTGCCACTCGAATCAGTTAGATTTTAAAATCAATATAATTAGTTCAGAGCTCAGGTTCTGAAGTCAGAGCATTTGTAGCTGTGGGATCTTAGGTGACTTACTTATCTTCTCTGAAATTTACCAAAGGATATTATAAGGAATAATTGTATCTACCTCATACAGTGATCATGAAGATTAAATGAGATCATATATGTAAAATTCTTAGCTTAGTGCTTGTTTTGTAGGAAGAGCTTGATGACTGCCAGCTATAATTATTTAGGCTAAAAAAATATGTACTCCTGAGAGAAGATATACATTGATTGGATAACATGAAGAGGTATAAATAACAGAGATCTGAGACTTTTCTGAGAGGCCATTTGATTAACACAATAGAGGACACTGGGTAGACATTGTGACAGAAATAGAGAACACTGAAAAATGTGATCACAACTGTACCTAGCCATGTCTCTATGCAGCATCCATCAATCAATAGCAAAGCCAAAGATAAGGTCTGGATATGAATCCACGTTTTTCAATCATAGCTTGTTTATTTTTGTGTCATTACCTCAAAATTATTGCATTTTCCTACTTCGAAGACAGTTACTCCTAGTCACCGTTTATTCTCACAGAAACAGTGGATTTAGAAGCCCTGCCTCTACGTATCATGATAGGTTCCCAGTGAAGAAAAGGAACACTTCTCTTTCTTGAAGAAACATTCAGTGGGGTTTAATTTCTCAGCTTGGAATGTTTATTAGATTCTCTCCAAAAAGACCTTCCCTCCAAAAAAGTGATTCTCTTAACTTATGAATATTGATTAAAGAGATAAGTGTTTAAGAATTTCCAGCATGGAAAGAAAATAGTTTCTAGTATGTTTCATTACTTTCTAAAATTAGGAAGAGTAAATTTTATGAACAAAGTCAATGAATGTGTGTAGTTGTCTAAGGTTTTTGCAAGTATATTTTATCCATAAATAACACACCTGGTTTACTGTAGTTTTTAGTGTTTTTTTTTCTCCTGACTAAACTCTGTCAAGTGTCTTATTTCTAACTCTTTCTGAGAAAATCCAGGAGTGCAGACAGAAACCTTCCTTGTAGGACATCAGTCACTGTTAATTGTTAATTGAGCCATAAGCCAAGAGGAATAAAAGAGATGCCTGCATCAGTGCTACTCACTCCTGTAATTAGCAAGTGATATGTTGTTTCATCTGTGCACAATATTTGATTAATAAATTGTTTTTCTTTCTGAGACTCTAATGAGCTTCCAAGACAGGGGTGCTCAAGTAAGTATGACAGGTTAGAAATAAAAATTTCCATTGCCCAGCCTTCATTAGGGTTTTCTCAACAAAGTAACTGGAGCCGTGGTGTAAACTGAACCAAGATGATCACTGCTCTGTTTCCAGGCACAGCAATACAGATCTCGAATCAAAATGAGTGGTTCTCAAATCAAGGTATATACCCTGTGTTCTAGGAAATCGGTCTTGATTAAAATAGTAATAATAACCAACATTTATTGAGTGCTTACTGTATGCCAGGCACTGTTCAAAATGCTTTACATTCCTAAGGCAGTATCACCCCCTCCTAAACAAAAAGAGACAGGTTTAGAGAGATTAAGTAATAGGTCCAGGGTCTCCGTGCTTACAGAAGACCTTGGAAACTGGGTGTGTCTGGTTCGTAGCCACTGACCTAAACTTTCTCCCTGAGAAGAATTGGGAATTTAGTGACTCAAATCCACACATAGTTATCTTTCTCACTTGAGAAAGAGCCAATGGGGAGAAACTAAGAAGCCCCATCCTACCAAAAAAAGAATTTTAGAATGGACAAATAAATACACTGCAAGATGATATAATTTTAATGATCTGTTTTTACAACCTTAATAGATGGTCTAAAAATTAGATGATGAGCAGGATAGATTTGTGTCATTATTTTTGGGACACAAAGAAAATGTTTTGTGTCTTATTTTAAACTGAGTTTCTTTTGAATATCAATTACATGAGGTTTCAGAAAAACCTCTGTTCTTGGTTCCCAAATGAAGGCCCCAAGAAGACAATTTTCACAGCCCTGGACAGCTCTGAAACACTGCACTGTGCAATTTGCTTTCAACGGAAATATCAACCAACAATCCACTGAAGGTTGGAATGGGGTAGGGAGAATGACTGTGACTATTGAAGCATTCCTGTGATTTTAAAGAGAAACTTAAATTTTTGGTAAGCACTCTGCCACTTTTTTTGAAAACACTCTGTGCCTGGCTTGTTTCTAAGAACTTTATATACGTATCTTTAAAAATAGAATTTTCATAACAATCTTATGGAGTACTTATCAGGACACCCAAATGGCTGTATATTTACATTTAGAGCTTTCAGACTCCAAAGCCACTTACTCTGTCCACTAAGATAGAGGAACACACTCATAGCTGCTGTAAAGGATACACTGAGTAACCTAACAAAATGAATATGCTTTATGCCACTGTCATATGAATTCCTAAGATCACTTCACTAAATCAAGCACTAGTTTTGGTCTTGTTTATGTACCAGTGTCACTACAACACATTTCCTTTCTGTTTTACTTGATGTTGAAGTGGCAGCTAACAGCAACTGTGGCTAAATCATTGATTAGAAGTCTGTGTCTTGGGTTAGAACATTCACTATAACTGAATCTTTTAAATTTCAGTATTTTATCGCTATTGGATTTTATCTTTGAACTAAGGGAAATGCTGTAAATAGAGTCAGTTAGAAACTTTAAAAATAAGGGGTCACCTAGCACCATGGTCCTGGAGCAGTTTAAAAGGAAGGAAGGCCCCACAGTGTTTCATTTATTTTGTTTCCTTACAGGAATTTTTCTGGGTAACTGAGAACGAGTGAAACTCAGACTCTGGGTTTCGCTGGTGTACTGTTTCACCAGTGAACGCTGGCCTTGTTTTGAGTTTGTGCTTGTCCTGGACCTGTTTCAGGACGCAGCCCTATTATCTAACTATGCCATCTTTAAAAGGGGTTGTGTGTATAAAAAAGGGGATGTCCCCAAAGTTATAAATACAGAAGTTAAAAACAGCAACAACCAATCAGAAAGAGGAAAGGAGGACAAGTGTTCTGTCCTCCTAAAAGGGGATATTCTTAAAACAAGATGACAAAAGGACAGGTCCTCACCCAGGGAAACGCCCATGGGAAAGTCACACAGAGCAGGGCAGTACAAACCATCATCTTAAGAGCCTGGGGTTCGGCAGACAATGGTCGCTGTACTCCACCCACACCCCTGGAGCTGAATTTCAAGTTCTGAATTCAGACAATAGAGCTGGAATTTCTGCAATTTTACTCCACAACGCAGGGAGCTCCAGGCAGCTCTCTGCTAAAAATATCTGGGCAAATATTGCAAGAATGAAAATGAATATTTCAAAAGTAAAATACATCTGTGGTGAATTCTTCCAGGCCGAATAAGAGAAAATCATCTATTTGGAGAGTACCTCAACCTCACAAGCAGGTTAGTAATTTTCTAATGCTTTGAGGAGGTAGGATCAATCTATTGGAGAAGAAATGGTATGATTGTGATTATATCACATTAGACCTTTCCTGGCATTTGGGTAGACTCAGGAAAACTACATACACAGGAAGATAATTTTATATTTGATCAATCATTTCCAAGGCTTGGGGTGGTACCACGCAGTATCCCATCCTAGACCATAAACTCTTTGAATGCTAGACACAAAGAAAGCCCTGGGGAAATGTTGCTGCATTTATGAGTCCTAATAAATCCTAAGATCTAAATATCTGAAAGCAGTGGTCAAAACTTGGTCGAGTCCTAATAAATCCTAAGATCTAAATATCTGAAAGCAGTGGTCAAAACTTGGTCGAGCACGCCAGGGTAAGCACTTCGAAGGCTTGTGAACTCTCTCCAGGATTACAACAAAAGGTTGTTACCTGGTAGTAGAGTCCTTCATTGGGCATCACCACCTGTCTGGGGATAACCTGGCAGCCTCGTCCTCCAACAGAGCAACAGAGAAGAATTCAGAATCAGAAGTTTTGGGTTGGAGTACTAGCTCCATCACTATGATGTTTACCAAGCCCTTTGACCTCTCAAATTGTTCCATACCACTCGATTGAGGGTAATGACATCTACTCCACCTATCTCATGAAGTGGTCGTGATTCTGGAGTAAGGTCAAGAGCTGAGCAAACTCTGAAGTAGAGAGCCCCACATCAGTCTTGAGCAAATACTAGAACTTTGTGTGGCTATGAAAGAACTTAAGGTGGAAATGAAACACAAGGGTTAAGAGCCAGAGGACAAGAAGAAAGCTGATCTGAATGTAAATCTTTTTTCTGGGGCTTTGTAGAACTTTACTTAGGCAACTTGTTTAGCCTCTCCAAGCTGTTAGCAGAGTATTTGTGACATAGTTAGTGCAAAATAAACTGTACTTACTACCACAGTGGAAGTGTTAGTATAGTTTTGTGGTTAAGAATGTGGGCTTCGGAGTCAGACGGCCTAGACCCTGTGAAAGGATAGATTATTTTTTTTTAAGAAAAAGGTAAAATCATGACTCTCAAAAATAAAATGAATGCTTGTTAAAGATTATATTTAACTCATTAATTAACACAATGCTTCAAAGGAGAATTCAAAATACCATACACTGATAGGCAGCCAGGAATGCTATTGTGAAATTACTGATAGATGCAGAACAAGCTTTTAACACATTAGGAAATCAATGCTCTCTTCATCTGACTGAAGCCACTTGCACATCTATGGACAAGAATTATTTGCACCACTATCAGATTTTGCAATTTTTAGAGTTGTAATTAGCTGAACGACAACACAGTAATTCAAAGACAATGAAAGCCTAAAACAAAGTGCTTAGAGCAGATTAAAATAATAAATCTAGAAATGAGAGAAAGTGACATAGTTTGCACCCTAATGTTGTGAACCTAAATTCCCATTTGCTAAAACCTGACGGGAAATACACCCCAGAAAGTTCCTGTTTCTCTGGCAACCAGGACTGAACAGCCTCATGTATTACCTACAGTCCAAATGTGCGTCTAATGAAATCTGACTCCTTTACCTGTTTTCAATAGATTTGACACTTAAAGAATCCATGCAGGTCACTGGTCCCGCTGATTCTCAGGAGTCTGAGATCAGCAGTGGCCTTCGCTTGGTTATCACTGACTTCGTCAGCAAATGTCTTAAGATACAGTTCATTTCAGCTGTCTGTTTAAAACCCTTTCTCACCCCTGAATTGTCTCTATGCTTGCTTTTAAGCCTCTTCCAACTTTTGTAAAACTGTTTTAAATGACAAAGTTTTCTTCCATTCCATCATTCAGACTGTTCATTTCATTTGATGTATTGGATATAGTATTGGTTTAGGCTGATTTAGAGGTGTGATTGGGTGCTATGAAATTATAGCTGCATAACATTCAAACTATAGGAGTTTAGACAAATTACCGTAATTGTCTGCACCTTGTCTATTGATATATAAAATGGGAACCATAATATTACTGCTGATGTGAGAAATAAATAAAATAATGCATGCAAAACCCCAGGCAAGACTCTGTATCAGGCCCAAATGAAAAAAAAAAAAAAATAGCTACCTCCAGCCTTTATTTATCCAGGAAGTGTGTAAGTGTGTGTGTGTGTGTGTGTGTGTGTGTGTCTTTGAGAGACAAATAGAAAGAGAAAGAAGCAGAGAAACTAAGGCACTACCAATATTTCCTTTGTGTAACTGGTTCAGGGACCTCTGAGCTCTTCCTGGAATGAGATTTCTGTGCATGCCCTTTGGTCCTGTAAGGATTGGGTGTGATGTAGGAGAGGTAACCAACATGGACAAATTTTCTCATATTTCCTCAAGAGAGAAAGCTACTTAATTTTTGACAGCACTGATAAAACTGAACCAGCAATTTTCAGTTTTTTATCTTTCAATATAAAAAAATACAATAATAAAATAAAATAATAAAAATAAGCTCTTTGGTATAAGGCAACACGTGATGACACTTAATTGGAACCATTGCCACTGGACTGGTGAACAGTCTGTCTGTGTATACTTTTTCTCTCGTGGTCACACAAGCTCCCAGTTCTGACTCATTTGTTTCATTGATCTATAAGTTTTCTATAGTTGCTTAAAATTTATTTTGTGGGTGCTGGGATTAAGAGAAAACAATTCTAATATCAGAAATGGTAATGTATACAAAAGTACTAAGAGTATAAGTAACCCTCTTGTACCCATCACCAGCTTCAACAAATATTAACTCATGGCCAACTTTATTTCAGCTGCACCCACACCTTGGCATTACATCCACTAGATTATTTTATGAAAAACTCGGAGATCACATCAATTTATTTATAAATATTTCAATATTTATCACTAAGATCACATCACTTTATCTATAAATATTTCAATATTTATCACTAACCCTAGTAACAGTGATACTTTGAAAACCAAGTTAAAACAAAAATCTGTAAGCCCTTCACATAAATGTTGACTAGGATTTGATCAGAGTTAAGAAAATTTTAAAGATTAATAAACAAGTCTTTTTTTCTCTACATAATATTTTTACTATATTATATTTAGGCATAAAAATAATATATGTAACCAAATGCAAATTGTTAACCAAGACAGTAAAATAACCATAGATGAACTTACAATCTACTTGAAGAAATAGAACAATTTTGATATCATTGCATGTGCTCTTTCTTTATCCCAATTCCTGCTTCTCCACTCTGCCCCATGGTGAACAATGTTCTGGATTTTACATTTATTTTTCTATATTTATGGTTTTATCCCAAATGTGTGTATTTCTATATGATACATTGTTCCATTTTTGTTAATTTTCAAACTTTATAAAAATGGTGTTATGCCATATATAGTCTTTTGAAACTGACATTTCTTCAATATGTATTATGTTTCTAAGATCCCTCTACATTGTTGCATTTAGCTATAGCTCATTCATTTTTACTTCTGCATAATATTCCATTGTGAAAATACACTACAGTTTGTTTACTACCCAATATTCTCTAGGGAAAGTTGCTAAAATACAATTGCTAAGTCATAGAGTATGTAAAGACTAAAATTTAAAATATATTGCCAGTGTACCAATTTACATCACCACTAGACGTGTGTTAGTGTTTTTGTTATATCATATTTATACCATTACTTGGTGTTATTCAACTTTTTCCCCTCTAAAAAGTAGTGTACAAGACCATTTTGGAGAAAATTATAAAACTTTTTGTGATGATATTAATGAGGACTCAAAATGAGAAGACAGATAGGAAGATTCAACATAATAAATATGTAATTCTCCCTGAAGCTATCTAGATATTTAATAAAATTTAAATAGAAATCTGAACATGTTCAATATGGAATTTACCAAGATTGAAAACTCTTAAATTTAAAAGAATAGTTTAAATTTATAAAAGTGCAAAGGCTCAAAAATAGACAAAGCTTAAGAAGCAGAAGAAGGAAGACGGAGGAGAGGGCGAGGGAACTGGCATAGTGAGGCAGTAAGGAAATCTCTATCCTAATCGTGTTTGTCAAAAACAATCAGCAGAAATTATTTAATATCACACCTGCCTGAGGCTGTGTGATACCAGTTTTGGCAAACAAGAACTAGCTAAAACTTTGAAAGGAAGATCTGGAAAATGAGATATCTATAAGTGCTTTAAAAAGCTGTAACACAGAAGATTT
The DNA here is from genome assembly GCF_964194185.1 of Rhinolophus hipposideros. Classification (NCBI taxonomy): domain Eukaryota; kingdom Metazoa; phylum Chordata; class Mammalia; order Chiroptera; family Rhinolophidae; genus Rhinolophus; species Rhinolophus hipposideros. The sequence goes on along the minus strand of NC_138058.1, from coordinate 8,651,445 downwards.
CCTGGGAGATCCAAGATGGCAGAGTAGATAAACACTGTGTGCTTCCTTCTGTGAACACATTAAAATTACAACTAAATTATAGAACAGTGAACCTACAAATCATCTGAAGTCTAGCTGAACAGAAGTTTTATAATTAAGGAAATAAAGAAAAAGCCACATGGAGATGGGAAGGATGGGCAGGGGTGTGAAACGGGCCAGCCCCAAACCTCCGTGTGGTGGTTGAGAATCAGCAGGGATATCTCAGCTGCGGAATTTTCCCCACGGAGGAGTGAGGAACCCTAGTGCCATACCAAGATCCCCAGCCCAGAGTACTGGTGCTAGGAAGAGGAGTCCCCACAACATCCAGCTGTGAAAAACAGTAGGGATTCTGACTGATGAGATGGGATGGAAGGTGGAGGGAAACAAAGCAGTCCTCTTAAGGGGTCCATGCAGAGATTCACTCGCTCACAGGTACTCACCCTGGGCTCCAGCAGAGAAACAGTGACTCAGGGTGTGTCAGAGGTATGTGAGGGTCAGACTAAGTTGTGTGGTTTCCAGGCGAGGGCTGGAGAACAGTCAGCATTTTCCCTGTGAGGGGTCCTTCTTCCATAGAGCTGTGAGGCAGGTGTCATCTCTCTTGTGTTGAATCTGAATCTGATTGGCCTGGTGAGCTCCACCGCTCCACCCTGCTGATTCACTGGGACCCTGTCCTACCTAACTCCCCTAACATCAGAGGCACTTTCTCTATGAACAGCCAGCCCTGCCCACATTGCACTCTTTCTTGGAAAACTGTCACAGTCCATGTTCTCCAGGAGGACAGTGACTGGCCTCAGTGTGCTCTGAGGCTTTTGCTGAGTAGCTCGAGGCTCAGCACTGGCACCACACCTCAATCTATATAAACCTGGTGACCGCAACACTTCCCACTCTAGTGACTCTGAGACCCTGCCTCACCCACTTGTGTACTGCCCAAACTTTATCAGTGGCTAAACCTTAAGGTTGCTGGCAGGTGGCAGCAGGCCTCGGGGTGTCCCGGCATTTTGCAGAGCTACCCCAGGCCCCATACTGGTGGCAGACGTCCTCAGTTCTCAGCGTGGCTACTCCCACATACCTCAAAGGTTAGCACAGGCAGTGTACAACTGTGGATAACATTGTAGCTCCTACCAAGTAGTCCCAAGCTAGTCACAAACAGTGGGTGTCCTGGTCTTGTGCTGCAGCTCCTCCTAAAAGGCCCAGAACCAACATACTTGGAGGTTGGCTTCAGACCACATTGGAGTACCACCCAGTTAGCCCCACAAGTGGCAAATCTAAAGGGTGGTCTCAACAGGAACCAGAGCCCACTGGTCATGTGAGCAATATGGGCCATTGTCCATGTTTGCAGACCAAGGTACAAGATATATAGGTCAAAGTTCTGACCATTGGGACAATTTCCATCCTCTACTGTAAAAACAGGGCCATTTCCACTTGCAGTTGTAATGCTGATATTTTCCAATCCTGACTCATGCCAGCATGCAGGGTAGAGCTATTTGTACTCATAAAGCAAGATCAATTTGCCAAGGGAACTTCTATAGCATATATGTGTGTGTGTGTGTGTGTGTGTGTACATATATACATATATATACACACATATGTATATATATATGATTGGAGCAAACATAATTGCAGTTTTAAAGGTTAAAATAATTGCAAAATCTACAATTACGTTTGCACCAACCATATATATATATGTACACACACACACACACACACACACACACACATACTGTGGATGCCAAGAAGTGTATACACATGACTTGTGTTCATCTTTTGTTATTGGTATATATTATTACAATTTTAATGCGTTTTTTTTTCCTTTTTTAAAAAGTGTATACTTTTTTTTTGTACCCTGTGTGTATAGTTAGATGATAGATAGATAGATAGATAGATAGATAGATAGATAGATATTAATTATAAGTAATTGGGTCATGATTATGGAGGCTGAAAAGTCCCACAATTTGCTATCTGCAAAGGGAGACTCAGAAAATCCAGTGGTACAGTTTCAGTCTGAGTCTAAAGGCCTGAGAACCAGGAGTTCTGATGGGGTAAGTCCTGGTACAAGGGCAAAGAAGAACTGATTACTGAGCTCCAACTGTCAGACAAAGAAAAAGAGAGAGAAAATTCAACCTTTTAATTCTAATCAAGCCACCAATGGATGGATGATGGCCACCCTCACTGGAGAGGGCAACCTGCCTTACTCAGTCTGCCAACTTAAGTGCTAATGTCTTCAAGAAACACCCTCACAGATACACCCAAAAATAACTAGATATTGGGGCATCCTGTGGTCCAGTCAAGATGACACCTAAAATTAATCATCATTGCTTCTAACCTCAGAAACTGTGAGATAATAAATGTGTGTTGTTTTAAGCCACTATATTTGTGGTGATTTGTTACTCAGCAATTGAAACCAGTACTCTATACAAACCACTTCTATTCTTTTAAGAATCACTGAGTCTCTGACAGCATGATGGTCGGGAAGAAGAGCTCCTGGTTTTACAGCCTTACTTACCTGGAGAGGCTTCTTTATCTCTGTCCCTCACTCAATTTTGGCAGTTTTGTGAATCACCAGGTAAATATAATAGAGAAACCCTTACAAATGCAGCATATATGGCACCCCACATCCAGGAAATTGTTGTGATGAACCCCTGATTGTAATGAGTTGTACCTCCTGTTAGATGCTTACCCCTACCATGTCACTTATGCTAAGAACAAAACAGGTATAGAAACCTGAGACCTGAGATGGCAATACCTGGATAGGAAAAAAACACACAAATGAGTCTGAGAAATTTGGAGCTGCAAAACATCCTCTGCATCCCTTTAGCAGTAGAAGGAGACCCTGTCTTCTTATTAGAAGAAACCAGCTTTCCTCTGTATAAAAATACTTAATAACTTTACCTGTGAGAGTTGCTTCTCAAAGGGAAAATAATTCTCAGCCAGGCCTACTTCTTCTCCCGTCAGTACCTCTAGTTTCATAATTAGAGTTAGGTACCAGTACAGCCCAGGGAGAAAAGTACAAGCCCTCGTTCGAGAGAAAATAAACGATACTGAAAGAGTGCCAGGGCTTTGCTCATCTGTTTGGCTAGTAATCTGCAGACCACAGTTAGGAGTGAATTCTAAGGGCATATTATCAAGAAGGACAGAATACAGCTAGATCTGGATAAATTATTGCTAAGAACATCTTCAGCTAAGACTTTGGGCACTGTAGGGGAGTGTGTTCAAAAGGAGATGTGGCCTTCAGTATTGCATTCTTTTATGCTGCCAGACCCAGCCCAGCCGCCAGGTAGCTGGGGAAATAAATACCCAAATCTCACCCTGCTCTACATCCTGTCGACTATTATTGGCTCCGACTAGCTGAACACAGTCAGAAGCCAGAAGGGAAGGGATCCCATTGATGCAATTCATAACCATCATTTATTCAGGGCAATGAGAAAGGCAGAGAAGGGGAGGTAGTGTATTTAGAAGTTGAAAGCAGCAGGAAAGGAAGGAGTCACCATTTTGGTAGGGGTAACTGAATGATTATCAAAATCCTGTAGAGCTGTTCTTACTAAATGGGGGCAGGGAAGAATACGTTAGTCCCCAGTGATCCACTGGGGCTCCTCTTGGTACTTATCTTACTAAAGTTTGTGGTAAATGGACAAATGCAGCAACCACAACCTTAGAAGAGCACAGTAAGCAACGGCTCAAAGACATCAGGCTTGAGGGTCTGAGCTATCCCCACCCCGGAAAAGCCACGTAGATGAGCAAAAGTGGTTGATGACAATGAGGGAAATGTAAACTTAACAATACAAGGAGGAGATGAGGGGTATTAGTTGCAACCCCGAGACCTGATACAGGAGTGGGGGCCACGGTTTATCTCCCTAACCTTCCTTTATTAAGATTTCCCCAGAATCCTGGAGTAGCTGTTCTCAGACAGAGTCACCCTATTATACAACGCAAGTAGATTCAAGTGGTGCAAAGTGTGAAGTACATCAGATCCCCTAGTAAACCTCCTACATTCCCCTTCAGCATATCCATACTATTTTACCAGCTTTCAAGAGTGTTGCCTGTTGAAGGTTGAGTTCTTCCCTAGAAATTGCCCTCAGGTGAAGAGATCTGCCTTGCCAAGTTTTCTCCCCTTCCATGGAGGCTAACTCATCCATATGGGTCCAATGACTCATCCATATGGAGACAAAAAGGGCCATCCCTCCTGTTTAACTCTGAACATTTCTGAATTATTGTGTTTTTGAATATCCGGTGAAACTGGCTGAGGCTTTGTTGCCACTACATTGCAATTCAACTTCTCTCGCTGCCCCAAATTGCTTCACAAGTGTTGCTCCTGACAGCACTCTCCAATAAATTTTCTGCACATAAGTCTCTGTCTTAGAGATTGTTTCCTGGGAACCTAAACTTAAAAAAAAAATGGATTTGGGAAAGTAAGAATAGATTATAACAGTAGATTATATCATATTATGTGTTAAACTGCAGTTGCTGTTCCACGTTTGTTTACTAAAACAAACGGACATGGTCCCGTCTATTTCATATGCAGTTATTTAATTAGAAAATGCTTTTCTCCTCTATTCCAATAAGCAGGGAGCAACAACAGCAGTTTTCTTCTACTTGGAAGGGATAGAACTATACTATCACCATTTTGTTTTAAACTATAACTTGGGTTTTATTCCATAAATTAGACCACAAAGACTTTGGTTATTTTATCATCCCATGGGACATGCTGGTTCACTACACTGATGGCATGCTGATAAAACTAGATGATCCGGAAATAGCAAGGAGCATTGTTGGGTTGTTAGGAAACACATGCATAAGAGAATGTCCAAGTCAGTGAGGTTTCTAGAAGTCATTAATAGTATGAGGCAGGTTATTCTTCCTGGTATTTATTAGGGTTCTGCTAAATATATGGTCAAGATACCATGAAACCCTCAAGTATTGGTAATTAAGGATTGTCTAATGAGGGATCTATTTAGAAAGGTGAAGACAAAGTTAGGAATATCAACAAGGGATGGTGAAATGCTGTTGGGCCAGCAAATGTGGGAAGTCTTTTCCATCCCTAGACTGAAGAAACCTAGAGGTGCAGGGTCCATGCCACCTTCTTGTGTAGTTTAATTGTCCCTTTGGCCCTGTCATGCCTGATCCCAGATACACCAGTTTGATAATTTTGATCGTTTTTGGCCCACCTAAACTTGTGGTTCAATGGGGGTCTGACAGAACTTGGCTTCACGATACACATGTTGATAGCATAGTCATTTGATGTCCCGTGATCAGATGCAGTGAGATCCCAGTAGCATGCCACAAGTAGCCCTGCCGACACCTTGATTTTGACTCAGTGAGACCTGTTTCAGACTTCTAGAATTATAGAAGAATAAATCTGTATTTGTTTAATCAACTAAATTTGTGGTCATTTGTTACCGCAGGAATAGGAAACAAATACATGCTGGTTCCATCAGACACCTGAATCACTCATCCTTGATATTTGATTGTAAATATTGAACAATACCTTTGTTGACTGCCCACTGATCATGCCCCAAAGCAAGATCGATCCCTTCTAAAGACCTTCTTTGTAGCTCTCCGCAGGGTCAGACACACAGCCTGCCACCCCTATCTTTACAGTGCTTTTCAGAGATGCCGGTGTTACCCTCATCATGGTGAAGAGAAGAGCTTCAGAGTTTTCTTTCAGGAATAGAGCTATGGATCGGGCAATAAATTACACAGACACATCTGCTACATTCTTTATGTCTTTGGAGTTCTTCCTGTATATTACCAGTGTATTCCTGGCCTTTGACCTCCATTCAGTGTAGAACACCATTGAATTCAGATGTCAGTCAACAGAATGAGCAAATAGTGTTTCTAGTTATTCAAGCAAGTACATAGAATCTAGAATCTGCAATATCTATATTAAAGTCATTTTGATGTAAATTTTATTTCTCTCTCCCTGGTTTGGAAGCCTATGAACTCAACTGCCATAAACATTTTCTATGTTTAATCAATATAAACTAAAAAATACCTTGGAATTGTTTTGGAGAGTGAAACTTCTCCTAAGATTGGCCCCCTGCACCTTGCTGGGACATGACAAGGACCTGTGGTAAAGTAGCTGCTCCGATGAAGTCATTTTACAGTCTTCAAACAAGGCAGGACTTCATCATGCAGAATGCAAGGAATTGCTTCTTCTGTCTAAAAAGAGTCAATGGAGGTTTTTAATTTGGTGTATTTTGACCAATTCAAATATACCTTAATGTACCCACTCAAGTTTTCTGCCTCTCATTTTTTTTCAAGCAGTGCCTATTATTTCACATAAGAGAACTTGTGAGTTTAAATTCAACTCGTGTTTTAAAAAAGCAACGCATATGGTTGTTTAAAACAACAGGCCCCAAACGAAGTCCTTTATGTTAAGCCCCATGTCCGCAAACTGAGACTCAGCTTAATTACACCTTAGTTTCAACTCTCCCAGAAATAGCATTTTAAGGCAGTCCATTAGGAATCACCTGCCCAGCACTAGTTAGTTAATCTGCCTGATGGATCTCTGCCATTCTCTAAAGGAAAGGGACCTTGCAATAACCAATCCGCTTTTTTTTTTTCTTTGCCTAGTCTAACTTCCTGCTTCCTGCTCCCGTCTGCCTATAAACATCATTTTGTACAGCTCCTCGGAGCTCCTTTGTATCTGTCAGACTGGATGGATTCATGAATCGCTGAAAGCCAGTAAGGCTTTTAAAATTACTGAGTTGAATTTCGTTTGCTACCATGACCAATAAGTTCATATGATTTTCACCTCTGTTAGTTCTGTAGGTCTGTAGGTCCAAACCATTCTCTTAGGACAATCATAGAAACTTCTCTGCTTGTCTGACAATGCTGTATTAGGAGAATTTAAAATGTTGAACTTAACCTTGTGTTCTTTACACTCCCCAGCGCAGTTAGAAGCAGCAGCACTGCCTTCTTATCCTTCCCCACTGCCCTAAGGCAGCGTCAGGCTGTCCTCCAGGCCTTGTCTGCACTGGGCATGTTATTCAAAGTGCACATTAACGGTAAAGACATTCTTCCAGCGTTGCGTGAAATAGACTACTGGATCCCATCTTCTATTTCTGTTTCTAAAGCAGTTTTTTTCTGATTTTGATGTAGGAATATTTTCCTGTGATTCCCAAAATGATGAAGGTGATGTTGGATCTTCTAGCTGTTTCTGGGTGTGGGCCAGGATCGTGTCTCGTGAAGCCGAAGAATGGAAACACGGACCAGGAGAGGCAAGGAGTTTTAAAAAGAGGATAGTTTAGTAGAGGCAGGAGAAGAGGTTGCAGCTCCCGAGCGGGAGGGTGTCCCAAATGGGAGGGTGCCCCATGACTGAGGCAAAAGCTCTTACTTTTATACCTTCCCTTGCCTGCTTGGGGAAGGGGAGCTTTTTGAAGAAGGGAACTTGTTTGAAGAAAGGAACTGGCGCCTTCTAATGAAATTCCTCTACCAAGTTGGTTCTGCTTGCCCATCCTAAAGGAATTAGCAAAGTAACCCACTCTTATCTATCAGATCTGCTCCATTTGTCAGGCCAAAATGAACTTTATGATTAACCTCAAGGCCTTGTTACATCATATCCTGGAGCGAAGGAGTGATTTCAAAACATGAAGTTTTAGGATATGGCTGTCTTTTCTTTATTTTACCAGGGGCCTACCTATCTACCTAGCAATCATACTAACTAACCTGTCTCAGTTCAACTGGGCCAGAGAAGCAATATCACCTTCTCATGTCAGTAAAGGCCTGTTCCCTGCAGTCACTCCTGGGAATTATAGGTTAAGGACCTCAGTTGCAAGCAACACAATCCACTATTTAGTTTACAGGGGATATATTAATTAATGTGCAATAGCTCATTTGGGAGAGAAGGAGAAATGGGCTTGGGGCTAAATGTCCACATAGAATGCCTAAAGTCCCCACAGAGCGTGCCTGCTGAAAAATTTTTGCTTCTGCCTCTCCTGCGGCTGGTGCCACCATCACAGATGACAGGCCCTGATTGCCAGGAGCTCAGGTATCCTGATACCATTTTTGTATCATGGATTGGACTTCACGATCCCTAAAAAACAGGCCTACCACCATCCTTGTCAGCAAATAGGCGAGTCTACAGAACCAACGTCCTCCCTCTGCTGCCTTCCAACTCAAACCCCACACTAGTACACCTGACCACAGGAGCTGAAGTCCACCTGTGTTACAGCTACAAGGCATACAGATTGAATTATCTTCATGGCATGGAATGTTGACATCATAACATGGGAATATACTTCAACATAGAAGGGCTTTCCAAAGGATGATATATGTCTTCAAATATTAAAACATAAAATAAAAACTCCACTACATCTTACAACATGAAAAACATTTATAATATGGTGGTAGTTCTAAAAAATCAGAGTATACCACAGTGCACAGGCTTAACTTATTTGCTTGTTTGTTTGCTTATTGTTTGTTTCTTCCATGTATAATGTAAGCTTCAGGTCCAGCTAGGAAAGAGTCTAAACTATAATAAATATTCAGAAAATATTGAATGGATTACAAAATAATAAACACATACCATCTAGCTAGGCTTCTTGGTATATGGTCTGCCATATTACACTACACACCAATGAGTGCAAGGTTTACTATTTCTTTTCTTTTTTTTTTTAGATTTTAATACAGTTCCTGAAATATATTATAGTAGCTACTCAATTAATTGTAATTATTACTCTGAAGTAGAACAAATACCATTGTTTTCCCTTTGTTAATGGAGACACGCGATTTTGGTGTTAAAAATGCAAATTCTGCAGTCAGTGTTTTTGTATTGCCAGTATGGTTTCATCTCCTACAAGATGGGTAGCCCTGAACAAGTTACTCCACTTCTCGGTGCCTCAGTTTCTTTATCTATGAAATGGGGGGTAATAGTAATAATAATAACATCTACTTCATAAAATTGTGGTGATTTTTAAAAATTAAACCTAAAGACCCTTAAACCATGTCTGTCGTGTGGTAGGCATTCAACTGCTATTTATTATTTTTACAAATGGCCAATTCATTCAAACATCATATATGGGGATGTGGTTCCTGAAGTTGTAGGATCCCTGCTTCTCCTGCTGCGTTTTCTTCTCTGGTATTTCTCTAAATGTACAGAATACACAAAGGTCCATTAACGAGTCTGCCCCTGAATCATTAGCTGCTGGAGGGCAATTACTAAGTCTTGTTCATCTTTGTTCCTCTAAAGCCTGTGTTAGATACAGTACCTAACACCAAGCCTAGTACAGTACCCAACACCAAGTACCTAACACATTCAGCAAAATGATTTGCAGCTTTACCTGAGTCATGCTTGAATAAAGGAGTCATACATATCGTTCTTACCCCATCTATGTTGGCTAAATATAAGAATTTTGTGAGTTTTCTGAGAGAGTGTTTGGTTTGGTATAAGATAAGGAAATGAGCATGAGTTTCTCTGAAACTTAGATATCTCATACAAAGGAGAATAAAGAAACCAAGAAACAATAATGATAAATATGACTCAGAAAGAGTGGTAAAGAAACATAGTCAGAAAATGTAGCCGCCCATCCCTGCACAGACTGGTAACAAAGAAAGCACACAGATTGACTACAGGGTGGAGAAGTGTTTGTTAAAGGAGAATGGAAAAAAAAAATAAAAACAAAAAGGGTATTTTGGCTGTTAATGAGATGTTTACAGAACATGTGCCTCAGAGTTTTGCAAACAATACGATTACACACACCCTTTGTAATGTATAAATGAACAGTAGATTTGGACAGAATTTTATGAAAATTCCTCAGATATATATACCTTCTGGCTGCTGGGGCTTATTCTAAAGTGGCGTGCCAAGTAGAAAATGTGAAAAGAGTTGCTAAGATCAAACGTGGGGGGAAAATACTAAGAAAGGAGGTGTCAAAGTGTTTGTTCTGGGGGAGGCAGATAGAGATCAGTAGTTAAGAATGTGGGCTCTGGAGCCTGACTAACTGGGTTTTTATATCAGCTTTTACATTTATAATGTTGGGCAAGTGATCTTTATTTTTCATTTCAAAGATGATGATAATGGGCATGTGAGTTGTTGGGGAAATAAAAGATATAGTTCTTGGAAAACGTTTAAGATATCGCTTGGCAATAGTCCCTGCTCAACACATGGTAAATGCTGTGATTATTGCCGAACAAAATATGAACCTCTTTCAAACTTTCTTTGGAATTTCAGTAATACTAATAACTAGTACACTGTCATTTTAAGAAGTATTCTCCAATCTAAACTGGAATGCAATTGTCTCCTTTGTCCAGGAGAATTATACAGCCACTTTCATGGAAAGATGTGGTACATTTAGGTAGGGAAGGACTCTTCTGTGGAGCAAACTGAAAACCCAGGTTTTTCTTAGCTCCTTACCTTCCATCCACCCCATGTAAAGACATTGTTTCTTGTCACTAAAACTTATTTTCAGACCTCCAAGTGGCCAGTGTTCCAGTTTGGGCGGGGCTTCCGTGACTCTATAGCTTTGAATGTGTAAGTCCAGCCTTGCAGATTTCACATTGACCCACTTGATCTTGAATAGGTAAATCAAAAATCACCAACTATGCATGTGCGAGTCTACTACACCTGGACCCTCCTTTCTGCTGCCCTGAATTATCGTCCATCTCTATTGCCAATATCACTGCCTTGGTTTCTGTATGGGAAATCTTTATAGTAAATCTTAAAATCTGAAAATGTAATTCCTCAAAAAGTTTTTTCAAGATAGTTATGAAAAGGGAATCAAATATACGGTGATGGAAGGAGAACTGACTCTGGGTGGTGAACACACAATGGGATTTATAGATGATGTAATACAGAATTGTACACCTGAAATCTATGTAACTTTGCTAACAATTGTCATCCCAATAAACTTTAATTAAAAAATTAAAAAATAATAAAAAAAATAGTTATGACTATCCTTGTCCTTTGGCATTTCCATATAACTTTTAGGATAAGGTTGTAATTTCCATTAAAATATTCTCATTGGAATCTTGATTAGAATTGTGGTAAATCTATAACTCATTTTGATGAGACATTTCATCTGAAAAATAATGAGTCTTCCAATTAATGAATACAGCATAATTTCTTTATTATTTAGGTCTTCTTTACTTTAATTAGTAATATTTCATGTCCTTTAATGTAGATGTTCACACATCTTTCATTAACTTTATTACTCAGTATTATGAGATGCCACATACTTTTAAATTATTATATTTTAGTTTTATTTTCCAATTATTTGTTGCTAGCATATACAAATACAGAGGGTATCAAAAAAGTATACACATTTTAAGAAAGGAAAATTGTATTAAAATTGTAATACTCAATATATACCAATAACAAAAGATGCATACAAGTCATATTTGACTTCTGCAATTACAAGAAGCGCTCAAAGTGGTTCCCATCAGCGTCCAGAAAATTCTGATTATGGCGAACTACTGCTTGAGCAATGTTGACCAAAGTGTCCACTTGTACACATTTTTTTTACAACCCTGGTATAATTGAATTCAAAATTGACCTGTATTCTATGGTCTTGCTAAATTGACATGTTAATTTTAGAATTTTGTTGTTGTTGTGGGTTTGTGTATGTATTAAGATTTTCTACATATATAATCACATTATCTTCAAATAAAGATAAGTTTGTTTCTTTCCAATATTTATAGTTTTTATTATTTTTTTCTTGCCATGTGGCACTAGCTAGCATCTATAGGACAGTATTGAAAATATGTGGAGAGAGGGGAAATTGGTCATTAATTAACCATTAGTATGAAGTTGTATGCAGGTTTTCTTCATAAACTACTGTGATCAAGTTGAATAAGGTCTCTTCTATTTCTAGTTTAATAATTTTTATCATGCATGGATGTTGAATTATGTCAAATTTGTCATTGACATCTAATAAAATAGTCATTATTTTTCTTTGTTTTGTTAATTTGGTAAACTGTATTGATTAATTTTAAAATGTTGAACTATATGTGCATTCCTGGAAAAATCGAACTTGTTCACATAGTATCTTTTTAAAATATTGCTGGATCCTACACTTGCAAATATATTTTTGAGCATTGATGCATCTATGTTATATATATATGTACATATGTATATATATGTATACATATATATATAAATATATGTATACATATATAACCATTTATATATGTATATATAATATATATATACATATATATAAATAAATATATATATATATATATTCATGATTATATTTGTCTGTCATTTTCTTTTTCTGTAATGACCTTAACAGGTTTTAGAATTAACGTTTTTTATTTTAGTTTTAGTATTTAACATTTTGCTAACGTTTAGTATTAACATTTAACGTTTAGTATTAACACTTCATAAAACGAGGTAAGATATTTTTACTATTCTATTTTCCAAAAGTGTTTGTCTAGGTTTGGTGTTTTTCTTCCTGGAATTTTTGATAGAATTCATCTGTAAAATCATGTGAACCTATAATTTATTTATGGTAAAAAAAAATTAAATAAATTCAATTTCTTTAACAGACATAAGAACATTTAAATATTTTATTTCTTCTTAAATCACTTTTAATAATTCATGTTTTCAATAAATTTTTCAATTTCATCTAAGTTGTCAAATTTATTAGCATGAGGTTACAAATATTAGTGCCTATTATACTTTTATAGATTTTAGAATCTCTAGCTTTTAGTAATTTTTATTTTCCTTCTTTTGGGACAATCAATCAAAAATATTTTTCAGTTTTTTTTTCTTTCTTAACCTTTTCAAAGAACCAACTTTTGGCTTTGTTGATTTGCTTTACCATGGGACTGTTTTCTATTTTATATCATTTCTTCTCTTATTGCCATTATTACCTTTTTTCTACTTACTTTAGGTTTAGTTTGCTTTTTTGAATGTCTTGAGATGGAAGCTCAGAACATTTAGTCTTTTAACACACCATTTAATGTTGTAATTTTTCCTCTAAGCACTATTTTAGCTGAATCTCACAAAATTTCCAGTATCATTCAGAAGGAAATATTGTTTGATTTCCTTTGTTATTCTCCTTTGACACATGTGATTTAGGAATGTATTGCTTAATTTTCAAATATTTGGGAGTTTTCTAGATAGTTGGTTATTACTGATTTCACCAGAATTTCATTGAGGTCAAACAAACATACTGTAAGTTATTTCAATATTTTGAAATGTATTAAGGCTCTTTTTGATAATATGGTACAGCATATTATCAGTCTCAGTAAAATGTCCACATTCACTTGAAAATAATATTAATATATATTCTGTGTTTGTTAGCTATGTTGCTTTATAAATATCAATTAGATCAAGTTTGATAGTGTTTACATTTTTCATATTATAATGTTTATAATGTTTTTATCTTCATGTTCTATCAATTACTGAAGCAGAGATGTTAATATCTTGAATTATGAGTATATCTTTTACTTATCCTTATATTTTAATCTGTCTGTGTCCTTATTTTTTAATTTATTGTGAATAGCGTACAGTTGATACTTTCCTTTTTGTCCTGTGTTTATCTTTGACATTTTATTGGAGTGTTTAGTCAATGTATTGGTAATATAATTATTGATGATTTTAAGGGTTTTTTTTCTTATTGGTCCCATGTATTCTTTCTTTGTTCCCCCTGTTCTGCATTCTTTTGGATTCATTGTAATTTTTTTCTTTAGTATTGTATATTATCTCCTATATTATCTGCATACTGTGCTCCAGGAATCAATTGGATAAGACTGGTATAGTTGAGGGAGGCCTGAATGCCATTAGTCAAGGACAAAATTTTCCCCAGCAGGTAGGTTTGAACAAAGAAACTATGAATCTCTTGTTTAATTTTAACTTTTTGTCCATCTTACACTAAAAATTATCAGCCACCTATTATATTTACTGAGCTTTACATTTTCACACATACGTAATTCACATAGTAACCCTTGGAAATGAGTCAGATAATGGTCTCTGGTAGCCTTATAGACTAAATAAATATATGGTGAACACAAGATTAAAATTAAAATAATACTAATCACAAAATATGTGTAAGTATATATAGCAGAATTTTCACTGCTTTCCTTAATACAACTGGGACCATTTTTCTTTTGAAGTATCAAATGTCACATTAACAAAACAAGACTTTATTTTGAAACTCTTCTTTTCCTGGTGCCCTCCGTATAGTGACCTCCGTATTGGCTATACATCTCTGTCTGGGGGGTGGTTTTATTTCCATTTACCAAATAAATAAGCTAAAGATCTGAGCAATTGTCACCTGCCCAAGATCACACAGTTAGTAAGTGGCAGAATAAGGACTGAAACCTAAGTAATTCAGTCATTTGAGATTAAATTCACTGGTGTTTTACTTTATTTTTTATTTTTTGCTACAAATTTGCTTGGGTGGTTAGTTGGTTGGTTGATTTGTTCCCTTCATTTTACACTGCAAGTACCTGGAACTCATCTCACTGTTGAGTTCTACCCTACCTTTGGACATCTCCCAAAGTCTACTTTTCTGATTATATGAGCAGTACAATTTTGGCCCCAATGGACACCTCCCATTAACTCCCTGGATTTTCAGAATTTAGCAGATCCTTCCTGTGAAACCAAACAATGAGCTCTTCTGGATTTTTTAACTTAATTTTAACATGGTTCTTTATAGTCATTTCTGGCAATAGCAAAGATTATAAGGGGACAAATGAAGGCTGAAATGTCTAGTTAAAGTAGCATGAAAAACTGGTTCAGCTCTTACAAAAAAGGAGCTCTCTAGTTTATTGTCTACTTGTGTTCTAAGGAATCAGCCTCAAATAGCTCTCCAGGTAGCCTCTCAACACTGTTTTCAACTTGATCTCAATGTTAGCAAATTGACTGTGAAAATTGTGATCAAGTACTCAAAGTCTTGAGGTCAATATTCAAAAGGTATCATTTAATATCAGTAAGAGAGAGGAAAGGAGGATTCCTTCAGGTCTAAAGGTCTTCAGAGTTAAATAAATAAATGTTATATATCTTAAGAGCCAAAGAAACACACAATCTGACTAACCCTCTGAATTATGGTACAACTTCTGGAGTGGGAGAGGGTATTTCTCAATAATTAGTCCCTGTATAATTAACTCTATCTTGGGGACTACCTGTTTACCTCCTTTGAGTAATGGAGTTATTAATGCAGCCACTACAAATAGGGTCAGTTATAACCCAGTAGGGTCAGAGAAAAGGATCAGTTATATCTTGCCTAAAATCTCTGACCATTAAAAAACTCACCAAGTTGGGAAGGCACCCCCTAAAATTATATAGAAAAGTAATTCCCAAATTGTGTGAAATGCTATAACTGTTTCCTCAGTGGATACATATCTTTCGATAGTGGGAAGACTTAAAACTAAACATAGAATATATTTGTGAGATCTAATCTGTGATATTAATATGGGAGAGCTCCCACTCCACAAAAGATTTAAATCTCCCTCACTATAGAAATTTTAAGTCTCCTTTTCCTTAGTGTCTTAGCTCCTTAGCACCTGACTTTGATTACTCTTTAATCAGTTTCTGAATCCTAGATTATAGATTGCTTCAGGCCTGATTCACAGAAAGTCTCTCAGATAACTACTTAAAAGCCTGTGACTTCCCAACAGCCCCCAAGCCATTCCAGACCTCCCAGACCAGTATATTTGTTGATTGTAATCTTTGAAGCCTAATGTTCTTTCCACCACATTCTGGGCCCTGCTCCTGGACAATGAAGGCCACCTAAATGGCTGGTTGAATGGCCATAGGCTCTATAGAGCTAACGGATTTATTAATTAAAATCTATTTTTCTTCATTTAGGGGCTTTGGGGATACAGAGGATACCCCAGCAAGACTGCCAGTCACAACCAAAGAAGCCAACATAGTCTTCCTGGCAGATCTCAAGACCCCTTCCTCTTGTAAGAGTAGGTTAGCATAAGAAAGGAAGCCATTTTCTGGATGACCTTAACAGGGTGTGGACCAGATGCCCTGTTTGAAAAGAGCTTATCTTGTTAACTGCCGACTGGGTGGGGTACAAGCCAGCTTATCTTGTCAAATCCCCAGAATGTGGAACAAGCCCATGATATGTATACTCTTTGAAGCTATGGAAAATTACTGGATGCTTTAAAGATGGCTTGGAGTGCTCGGGGTCCTTGTTGAAACCCGCTGCGTCGGGCAGATACTCGGACCCCAGCTAGCTGGAAATAAACCTCGCTGTGTGACTTGCATTATCGCGTGTGTCCTCTGTCCAATTGAGGGGTGGTCGATTCTAGACCTTAACACTCTCATCTAAGATCAGATAGGGCAAGAGTTCTGTGAATCCCCCAATAGGTAGGGACAGCTCTATGCCCCCGCCCAGCATGAAACATATACAGAAAATCAGACCTTCTATTCCTCAACTTCCCATAGAGTTTTTATGGGGATCACATCTCTCAAGGGGAAAAGAAGGCAGGCAACTAGAGATTGGCATCGGGTCTCTGCATTCCTGCATAACCCGTAGTATTCAACTGCCTAAAAGACCTCTGCTCTCCGCCCAAAACTTCCCCTTTTCATTGTAATTATCTACCTCTATGAGGAGCAAATGGGTACAAAATGCCCAACTAGATTAAACCAGCCACTCACACCTGCACAGTAAAGGCCACAACGACCTTTATTTCACCTGGGCCTCATTAGACCATTGTGGGGACAAAGCCCCCAAAAAAGTTTCCAGGCTCTCGGCCTCACAATAGAAAGGTGCTGGCTCGGGTAGTAAATGGCCATCAACTGTGATCAGATGGCCATCAGCTGTGGCTAGTTGGCCGTTAGCTGTAACCCGTAGCCATTGGCCACTAATATAACGGCTGTGGCTACGCTAGCAGGAGGGAATGGGGGCTAGCAAGAAGATGGTGGCTGGCAAGTGTGGACTACTGTTAGGCAGATTATGTAGATCCTGCTTCCTGTGTCTCCAGACCAGCCGCCAGAGAGAATATATTGGTTTGACTTCCCTATCTATGGCTCCGTGGGTGTTCTCTTTTGGCCTTACCATGTCCTGCGTTCTTGGGCGGGGAGCAGGAGCTGATACCCCGCCGGACGCCCCGCATGACAAATGGCGCAGCGAGCCGGGTCTCCTGCGCGACAACCATCATTATAATATCACACATATGCCTGGAAATTCATTATAACAGATTGAATTCTGGGAAAGAACATGCACAGTCTAAAAAGATCAGGTAATAGACTCTTGTCAATCACAGGTGTCAATCAAATGGTCTCACACCCAGAAAGGAACAGCCCATTCTAGAGAAAAAAGGATAAAAACTCCAAGTCCTCACCCGTCTAAGTCCTTTGAGTCTCTTGAGCCTTGCTTTTGCTCAGTGGCCCGCTCCAAACACTTTGGATTGTACTTTTCTCCTAATAATGCCACCTTGGGCCCTTGAGCCATTCTCTACTGCTCGGGTCCACTTCTATTTCTTTGAAGAGCACTATCTCTTCTAATAAACTACTCTTTCACCACTTTATTTCTGTGTCTCGTCCAATTCTTTACTCGAGATGCCAAGAACATGGACATCGTGCCGAAGACTCACTCTCCGGTAACAGTATTAATGTTTTTAAATTAAGGAATATGTGCATAACTGGTACTTTACATATCTGTATTATTTGAGATTTTAAATGGATAGAAACAACAGATTAGCCTTATAATTCCAATATAAAATGAATATCTAAGCAATTGAAATATTCCCATGGTTTTTAAGTAGACATCTTACTAAGATTACAAATAGCAATGGGGAGTTTAAGAGACTTTAAGCTTCTCTGTAATTACAAGTTCGATTCATCAAATGTGGACTGACCTTAAAAGTTTAGAGAAATAACTGAGCACTTGAATTTGAAGTCTGTAACTTTAATAAATTTATTATAAACTTTTCGAAACCAAAGTAAACCTCTGAATAGATTTTCCATGTACAATACTGCCCTTCAGGGCACAAAAACACACATATTTTATGTGAACTAATCTCTTGCTAAGCTTTCTGCCTGTTTGACTTACCTTTTGGCTCTTCTTCAAATCTCCCTAGGAAATGCCCTCAGGCTCAGGGATGGCAGTGTGGGAGTTGAGGACAGAATTACTAGGTGACACCTGAAGACCAAAAAGAGTTACCAGGTGGGTAAATACTGTCAGGCAGTAAGCTAGGAGAGAACCAGAGGACACTTTGGGAATCTTGAGACCTGTAACTACAATTTAGAGATTACCAAGTTTTAATCCTAGTTCATGCTGTTCCCTTCTGCCATGGGGAAACAGTTCCCAGTGTTTCCTCGCGTTATCTTCAGTGATAAGAAATTAAGACTTAGAGTGTTTCACTCCAAGAGCCAGTGTGACGACTTGCTTCTGAGATTAGTTTTTGTTAGCCTTTACTGGTTGGGGTTTTGTCTTTCCCTAAGGGTGAATTCCCTGGCACAATGGCTCCCTCCCTTCTCGATGTGGATGCTTTAGCTGGCAAAAGAACTGAGGGTGAAATTTGAGATTGGCTTTATGGGTGAGGTTCCTGTTTGTTCAAAGCCACCTCCTATCTTTCCCCTCGGAAGCCACCAAAGAAAACTCTGAAAATCCTGGAGTGACCCTTAATTAAGGCAGCTCAGGGAGGAGTTACAGAGTCGCTAAAATAGAACGCCTTTCTTTTTCTGTATGGCAAATATAGTGCGGTTGAGAGGCTTTCATAAACTAATCAGTTCTCCCTGATTTGATCTATTATCTGGGTAAAGTGAAACAATCTTTCCTCTGTTCTTTTTAGACAAGGGGCCAGATTTTGAGCCAGTGGTTCTATTAACTCCACTAGCTACACTTCTGGTAACACCTGCAATTATTTTCAAACGGTTATTCCTTTCCCTGTGGGGAAAGACATGGTAAAACAGCAGGACTGGTTCCTGGGAAGTAATGAAGGGTCAAGGTCTTCTGAAGTGACCCAGCCCCTTGGTGCTATGCATGCCCCTCCCCTCTGCCAGGTCTTATCCTGCTCCCCTCCCTCTTACTTTATCAAAATACATTCGTAGGAAAGTTCAGAATAAGCATCTTAGACTTTGGTGTGTTAGATCTCTCAGATCCTTAGCATTTGAGACTGAGAAAAATAAATGTTAGGCATCAAAGTAGTTGAAAAGGGTTTTTGAGGAAAAGAGGGACTTCCCTCCCAACCTAAGTAAGGACAACATTCTAAAAAGAAATGTGACATGCTCAGATCTGTGTACAAATCCAAACCCAAACAAAAATTGGTCTGAACCAGTGTTTTAGCTGAATGTGAAGTAATCACTTTAAATCCAATCTATTAAAATAAAAACTAGAAAGCATTTATGAGAGTATTTTTAAGCTTCGTTGAAAAGGATGTAAGAATGTGCCATCTTGTTTTGCCACACAATTTTAAATTGCTTTTTTTTTTTTTTGAGGTCTTACATTAGAGGCAATTGGACAAGTAGAAAGGTTTAAAAGGCTATTTTACTGGACATTTGGACACTAAATGTTTTCTTAGGAGCAAGGATAATCACTTATAAAATAACACTTGCTTGTTAACCAACATTTTAATGGAATGAGTCTCAAACTTTCTTGTGCTTAAGAATCACCTGGGGAATTTGTTCAAGGCACAGATTTCTGCACATTCTCCTTCCCTTCTCCACCCAAAAAATCCAATAGGTCTGCGCTGGGGCCTAGCAATCTGCATTTTGAGACATATACACAGAATCTGATCTTAGTAAACCGGAGGGTTTCTTTGAACCTGCAGGACTGTTTAGCTAATTCTGACTCGAACGTTCACCCTCTTTCTTGGCCTCGCCTGTACTCACCTCCTCTAGTTCTTGCTCCTTTTGCCTACTCTGCGTCTTCCCCTGGGGAGCTAAGCTCTGGTGCTGCACACATCGAATCCGTGGTTGTGACTTAGGTCCTCTGGGTGAGTGTGGGTGACACAGGAAACAAATTCTCACTTGCTGCAGCTTCATTTCTCCCAGTATAAGCTTTATATCCTTGAGAAAATGACCCACCTACAAGTATGTCATGTGTATTTTGTTACCACACTTTAAGAAAAACATAACAGATCTGGAAAAGAAACTATAAGATTAAAACGGTACAGAAGGTTTCATAAGAGGCAGAATAAATAGATTAGAGTCTAAAATTCCCCAGTAAGACCATATTCTCAGAAGAGTAGAACCATTCGGTACCATGGGGATCATGGAATGCTAGCCTCCCACTTCAGCGTCATTGAAAAACATGTAAATAAGAACAAAACAACCTGGCCTTGTCCCCTAAAGAAAAATACCTATCACAGCTTGGAGGAGAGAGGTTTGGAAGATAAAAAAAATATATATTTTACCCACAAATTTTAGATTACATGTAGGCAACTTATTATTAGCAAATAAATCATGTAAAAGATTTTAAGAACATTCTTGAGACGTTTATGTGTGTTGGATATATGAAGAAATAACTCAGGAAAATTAAGTATATTCCAACTAAAACATATTAAGTATTTTCCAACTAATCTCTAACATTTGAAAGAAACCAGCATCATTTCTCCCAAAGGGATTTCTTCTTTCTGTACTTTTTCTTAATCACTGGTTTGCTAAAACTGGACATTTCTCCTTCAATCAACAGGTAAAATGAAGCCTTAGGACACCTGTAAAGTAACATGAGTGATATAACAAGAAGCACGGCGTGCAGCTCTCTGGAATGTCTAGTGTAATTGGGAGATAAAGCATATCCATGAACAGAAAATAACCCAACATAGCACAGCCAGTAAAATTCTCTGTAGTTGAGGAAAGGAGCCCAACACTATGAGAAGTAGAATCATCTAATTAGTCCAAAGTGATGAAAATCAGGATTTAGAGCCATACTTTTGAACGGCTTCATTCCTCAGTTTCTTTATCACTCATATAATGTAGTAATGATGATACCTACTTCATAAGGTTATGTTAAGATCTGATTAATCCATGTAAAATGTATGACATCCAGTATAAAAGCATAATAAATAATAAGGCCTTTGTTATCACTGTACCCTTCCTGTTGAATGTTTCCTATCATTCCACACTTTCTTTGAACCTGGCTAGCTCTCACTCATCCCTTAAAACCCTGTTCAAATCACACCTCCCTCAGGAAGTTGGCCCTGATTTCCTGATTTGGTTTTTGAGTACATTACTCTCAGCATTGATCACTCAGTCTTTGGTCTCTTCCACTAGTCTCCATGCTGTCTGAGGACAGAGAGCAGGAATTATTTGACTGTGTCCCCAGGGCCAAACAGCATGCTCAACACATAGCAGATATCATGCACATATTTCTTTATTAAATGAAATGGTGTTACTTAAATAGGGAAGGTGGTATTTTATACTAAATTACGAAGTCCAGGTAGAATTCTAAAGGATTTCAGAAATGGGGGCGGGGGGAACAAAGTCTAATAAATGAAAAACTATTGGTTTATATGCATCTTCAAAGAAATTATAATCCTCTTGTCCTGCTGGTCCTTATTCTTCTGTTGGAAATTTACTCACAGGAGTACAATATTAGTTTGGGTGTTGATGTCTAGATTGTTGCTCTTTTACCAACTAATTTAAAGGGGCCTGGCACAGAATTCCACTTCACATGGTTATTCTTATCATTAAATCTAATAATAAATATTTGGAAGCATAGCCACCCAATATTGTTGCACCCATTCTGAGTGCACCAATATAAGTGAATAGCACTTATATCAATCTAACACTTCTTTTCTCTCTTATGTTTGGAATATGAGCCCCATGAATGCAGGGACTGTCTTTTTCACCACTATAGCATACACCTGGAAGTGTCTGGTCAAATTACTGCTCAACAGATATTGGCTGATTGAATGAATGAATAAATGAATGGGTAAAAGGGTATGAATATTTTTTCTCAACAAAATGATTTATTTTCACTTCCCCAACATGCCTTCTGCATACATGTATTTCTCCCTTGGATTGTTCTGTATTCTATAGCTACATAAATTTCTGCCTGCTGATATTATCCTCTAAATTTCATTTAGGAGGCTTTCTCCCTCATCCTAAACCTTTACTAAATCCCCCAATATGAATTATTGTCTCTCCATCTTAAGTCCCATAACAACAATTACTTCTATATAGCAAAGATAGCGTGCTGTTTGACTGTTGCTCATCCTTAACCAGATCTTAAGTAACTCACCTTTGTACCTTGAGCTTTGAGTTGACTCATTCTTGGTTAAATGTGTGGCATGAGCTTTCCCCTGTTGCTTCAGAGATAATTTTTAAATTATAAAACTAATGGTTTTAAAGTATTCAAGATATCTTAATAATGCCTTATATATAGATGTAATTGCTGACACAATGTATTAGAAATTTAGATTCAATTATTTACCAAATATTTTTATTTGTGGATATTTAAATAAATGGATACATTTGCTCTATTTTCTAATTTTAATTTTAAGAAGGTGTATTACTTTTTGTGGATTTCCTCTGTATTTACAAATTGTTCTATAATTTTAATATTTATTTTTCATTTCATAATGTTTAACCAGAATGTTACAAAAAGATTATATTATTGTATTATAGTCATTATGTTGATATTAACTGGTTGCTATTACTTAGGGTATGGATTTTATAAAGCTCTTATAAGTATATTGTCAAATTAGTTTTCCAACATTTTCTGCCACTTTATGTGGTCTCCAGCCATGGACAAATATACCAGTTCCGTTTATATCTTCACCAGTACTATGCATTATAATTTTTAAAAAACAACTTAATAGAGAAAATGCACTTCATTATTGCTCTCATTTGAGATCTTTCATTACAAATTTGAGCAATTTTCAATTTACTTACACATTTTTATTTACTTTTCACATGCTTTGTCCATCATGTAGTAGAAACATTTTAGCAACTTTTATGCATTAAAAACATTTTTCAATAAACTACATGTCTAAAACAATCTTTTTAATCATGCTGACATACAGTTAGTGTTCATATAGCCTAAAGCTCACTGCAATGAAAAAGGAGTCATTTCACTTATGAAGGAAGCATACAAATCAAGCCATGTATCTATTCTCATTGTAATGAAAACCAACTGATATGCTGGCCATTAAGGGCTCTCTAACCATCAGCTCCTGTTATCAATTACAAGTCAGGGGTGGGTGGTGGGAGAGGCAGTTTCTGTTCTAGATCAAATGAAGAGAAAGGAAGGCTACTTATCTGGGGAATGCATAGCTAATCAAACTCTCTCCTTTCCATATTCCACCTTTGTTTGCTCATTTAACCAGGCAAAAGTACTTAACCACACAATAAAAAACAGCTTCTACAGTATTGACAGAAAACTCATTTCTGGTGACCCACAGATAATTGCTGGCAACCCTCAAAAGGCAATCAGCTCACAAGGCCACCATTTCCTCAAAACCAACTGCAGCAGCAGCACTGTCTGCAATTTCTCTTAAGACCCAAATGAGACTCCATTTGTCAAGCAGTTTCCATGAAAATAAACTTTAAAAAAAATCAGTTTTAGTGTTGGACAAGAACCCAATTTGATGACCACAACTGAAGACATCCTAGGGTAGTAGGTCTCAATCTTGGCAGCACATTGGACTCTCCTGGGAGTTTTAAAAGATAATAATGGCTGCCTCCCACTCCCAGGCCCCAATCCCCAAGGTTCTGATGCTTGGTGTAGGGAACTTCCATTCTTAAAAGATGGATAATAACACCTGTTAGTTTATTTCTCAAAGGAAGAGATTTATGAGGATTTTTTGTCTGTTTGCTTATTTGAAAAAATGCCCATGAGTATTCTGAAACATAGAAATGATTAAAATGATGCAAGTTAACCCAATCTTTTTAAAAAGTAGTTCTTCATGCTTGAGACTTCGCATAAATGCTGTTAAACACAATGCTTACCAAATATGAATAGAACATTTTTGGGTTTTGCCAGTGATCTAGCCCATATTCATTGTTTTAGCATGTTTAACTCTATTCTCTTTTTCTGCTTCTCCAATTTTCAGTGCTGTTGAGACCACTGCCTTCAGACACCTCTATGTCTAGTGTTTGATACCATCCCATACATGGTTGTTGACTGACTGACTGACTGCATTTTTCTATTGTTTTGCTGGCTGGATAGACTGTCAATGTAGTAGCACCACAGTGACCTCTCTTGATGAAACCAGAAAGTGCAATGACAGAAACCCCAAGAAGGAATTCTTGTAATGAGAGTCAAGTTGAGGTTGAAATGTGAGCTATTCCCAGCTTCAGCTAGAACAGAAGAGGAAATGGCTGGCCATCAAAGGCCAATGAGTTTATGGAAGAAGGATCATGTTGTGGGTCTGTCTCTATAAGCAGCCCAGCCCAGCATTTTTCTTAGAAGATTCTCTGATTCTCGCTCTCTATGGTCACCTGTCAGAGGTGCAAGCTTAAAAATCACTCTTTTAAAGGATTTTACTCGTATTTCATCATTCAAAGAATTATGTATTTCATACTGTGCATTGATTTTTCATGAGGAACCACCCAGGCATCCTAATTAAGGCAGTTTAAAAATTCTGCACCACATTTTATAAGAAAAAGTTACAGGACTTTAGAGGAGTTTTTCACAACTGTTCTTACTGTGAATTGGATCTGTTCTTGTTTGCATGCCAATGCATGGAGCCCTTGTTCTTCATCTCCTCACGCCCACAGATCCTATTGCTTGGTGTAAAACTTAGAGGAAAGAGGAAATGGAAGAGACTGCCTTTGATGACATGGTCAAGATGACAACTATTTAAGAAATTGAACATGAGAAAATTTAATGCTATGAAAGAAGTAAAAATGGGAATACTGTCAACAAATCATAAACACACTATCGGGGACCAGCCAGTTAAGGGTTAACTTGGAGAGTCTAGTTCTGAACTAAGTGTTCCAGTTTCAACCTTTGCACCAACTGAATCAGTTAACTTTCTGCCTAATTAACTCGACTTTCAGATGGGACTACACGTAAAGCATCCCATATGGACAGTGGTCCTATTTCCCCCGTCTAACAAGGAGGTATAAAATTGATTATCTACATAGTGATGAACTTAAAGGTTAAAGAAAAAAAAAATCAGGAGACAGGTTGTATATTTTAATAGAAATGCTATATGAGCACAAATGTTATTTGAACAAAATGATGATTTTAGAGGTGGTGACAAAGGAAAGAGTGTACAAAAACCCAGACGAAGGTTCAAATATTATCTTCCCTGAATGAAGAATGAAAACTGACTCATCCTCACTCTGTTGCTGTGTTTGGGGCTGCAGCCATGGGGTCACCTCTAAAGTGGGCCTGTGCTTGCAAAGCTTCTAATAGCAATAAATAAGTCTTTAGCTACAAATCCATTTTAGATGGAACTCAAAACAAAGAGTTCCCTATCAAGTTATCACACTATTTTTGTAATACTGCAGGTTTAGTCTATTTATTGTTCTTTACACACCCTGTGCCCAAAACTTTTGAAGAGTACTAAAAGATAACAAAACCTGAGGAGATAATAATAAAGCAGAAGCAACAGAAGAAAGGAAACTAAAGATGGGGCCAGAAAATGGAACCAGAAAAGAGGCTAAAAATATGCATCAGCTCAACACCTATGTGCTCTCTTACACGTGTGTGAGCCACAAACGTGGCTCTGAGCCTTCTAGCAGCCAAGGTGAAAAGACTAGCCTGGCTAAGTCCTCCTGTACAGACTCTCCAACATAAAAACAAATGTGTTTCACAGAAGACAATCACCTCTTCCTGGTAATGAGACCAGGGAAAAAACAAACAAATAAAAACATATGTTTCATCTCTGTGATAAAGAAACTACGGAATATAATAAACAATGTCCTCGACAATATCTTAATACAATGTTTCATAGGACTTTTCCTTAAATCACTCCTCTGGATGGGGTGCCCAGTTTAATTTGAATTTCAGAGGAACATAGGAGATATACCCCCAATAAACAATTATTCATTGTTTATCTGTGATTCAAATTTAACTGGGCACCCTGCAAAATCTGGCAACCTGGTAGACTGCCTCATGTAGAAATGCAAAGCCCTACATCTGTGCATGTTTATAATACCGATCAAAATATATGACAGCAGGCAGATAACAGCAATGGGCAAAGCAGTACTATAGTTCAGTGATCTTGAGTATTGAGGGGGAAAATATTCACCCAAACTCAAAAATTAAAACATTTGATGGGAATACCCTTTTTGGGGTAGTTGAGGACTTAGGGAGGTTTTATTTAAAATGCATGTAAATCACTGTATCATCAGGTCATTACTGCTCATCTACAAACAATTTGTGGAATGACAGTGTTTTTGCTTGTTTTTCTGTTTTTGGTACCATATAACATGATTGCACAGGGATATAGATTAATATCTTAAAATAGAGCTTCCAATTAATATAACAGAATGTGAGAAGCTAGTAAGATAGACCAATAGCATTTTAAAGCAATAATTATTAATAAAAAAGGCACTTGACTCAAATAACATTGCACAAAAAAAGTGTTTTTACTTCAAATGCTTTAGATATGGCTACATAATTAATAGTCAATATTTTAAAATAAAGCTTGCAAATATGTCTAACCACTATTGAACTATTTAGTACCACATTTTAAACTAAATTTAGATGCTTAGGAAGAAAATGCTATTACCAAAGCCATTTGTTTGCCCTTTTTTTCCTAGGTGAATTGCTCATGTTTAGTTGTTGACATGAGGAAGACTAAATATAGCTAACTCAATTATTTAATAACTTATTCTATTAATCGCAGCCTAAAATAATTAAACATTGTGTTTTCTCAGTGTAACTACTTAAATACATAATCAAAATGGGGAAAGGAAATTAAAGATGGGGCTAGAAAATGGAACCAGAAAAGAGGCTAAAAATATGGAGGCTAAAAACTTCATTTTCTCTTTTCTCACATTCAGGTCAGTACATATTCTCAAAGGCAGTGTTAAAAATCTGACTTCTAAAATTTGCATCTGTAATAACAAAATAGACTCTCAATACATTAAATTTCAAAATTAATCCTCGATTTGACATCCAAGAATTTTATAGAACTCACCAAACAAGAATTTCGAATAGAAAATTCCTTGATGTTTATTAATCTGCTAAGAAACTGGTCAATCGGAGGAGCCAATTCCTTCAGTCCATTAGTGCCAAGTTTCTTTACAAAGCGATGTGGAAACCAGTCCAATAGAACTGAGGGAAACAACACAGTTTATTCTAGTTAAGCTTGCATTGAATCTTAGCTAGAAAATGAGAAAGTTAATGTCTCAGATCAGTAGTACCTGGGACGAATGGGAATTAGCAGTCTGATTAGGAGTCTGCAAAACCCATGACCCCACCTTGGCTGGCTCGGCTCTGATGTCTCAATGACTTCACTTCTCTGATTCTCAGTTTTCAAGTTCCTAAAGTGGAGTTTCCTGTCAGTAAGCACCATGGAAGTTATAAAATTTAATTTATATAACTAATATTAAATGCTTAGAGTTATTATGGATTTTGCAATAATCTATGTTTATTTAAACTGTTTGACTATTCTTACTGACTACTATGGTATTTCCTTCAGTAAAAGATAAGACGTTGGATATTCAACTTACAAAGAGATGCAATGTAAAATTTCTTTATTTTATTTTATTCACTTGAAAAAGTAATACAGTCATGCTTTTAAAACACTAAATAGGATCTACAATGAAAGGTCGCCTTCCTATTCCAAATCTATAGTTGCTTATCCAGAAGCAAAACTGATTGACAGTTTCTTGTGACTCCTTTAAGAAAATGTCTATTCATATATATATATATTTATATATATATAATACATATATATATGCATAGATGTTATATATGCCTCCCTTCTATCCAATCTTTTGTTTTTAACATTTTTTACTTTAACAAATGTGTACATACTGTGCAAGCTTTTTGCAATTGGCTTTTTTAACACAAGAAAGTCTTCAGAGATCTTCTCATATCTACAAAGTTTTTAAAAGCTTTTCATTGTTTGGAGGTACCATAATTTACTCGACACTATTTCTATTGATGAGCACTTAATTTAAATTGTTTATCTTCTATTGATGAACACTTAATGTAAATGGGTACTTATCTTATTAGGGAATTCACTTTATGGATTGTGTCAACGCTTGACCACTCCACTGTGCACCTGAGGCTGAAGCTGAATAATATTGATTGTCAACTATAATTAATATACATATATAGAAATAGAATATATATATGTAATATTTATGGGATGCGGAGTACAGCACAGGGAATAGACAGCATAGTCAGTGATATTGTAGCAGCTGTATACGATGTCAAAAGGATAGTAGATGGGGTAGGGGGGTTATCACTTTGTGAGGGGTGTAAATGTCTAGCTATTATGTTGTTTTGTACACCTGAAACTAATAAAAAAAATTGTTTCTCATCTGTCTTCCCTTTTATAGGCAGTGCTGCCGAGATTACCCTTGCAAATTCGTTTTGCAGGTATGTGCTAGGAAGAAATATGAACCTTCAATAGAAAGTAAATTGAAGGTTCAAAGCGATCGTACAGTTTTAAGTTTGATAGATATTACCAAATTGCCCCCTAAATCAATTAAATCAGTTTACCGACAACCCACTCCCTTTCAGCACCCTTAGTAACAATACTATACACCTTTTAATCTTTGCCAGTCTTATAGGTAAAAGAAAATTAATCTCCATCTTGAATCAATTTGAAATTAATTAATTATGAATTAAGTTGTAGTTGATATTTGTCAATTTTCGGCTGCCCAGCATCCATCCCCCATTTTGACATCTCCAGTCACCTAAGGATGGCTCTGTGAAGGACTGCACCATCCTGTGTCTTTGGAGTAGGAGGTAGAGTCCAAATGTCTCTGTGGAAACTATAGGGTTCCAAATGCCACCCCCCCCCACTCCATCCAGCAAAGGAGGTGATTCCATGGGTCTCTGTGGGTCTGTCATTCTCCTCGAATCAGTGGGCTACCACAGCCATTCTCTTCTCATGAGAATGGCTGAGGCATCAAAAGACCAGCAGAAACACGCAAGGTTTCTTGAGTTGGAATGACATAGTGTCACTTTCACACCAGTCTATTAACCAACGTATGCCTTGGGCTGAAAGCAGGGTTAAGAGGTGGGGAAACACCCCTGCCCACAGTTAGAGACCTTTGCAAAATTACTTGACACATGGCATAGATACAGAGAGGAGTGGAGAATGGGAATTAATAAAATCTATCACGTAAAAGTCATAAGTTTATAAATGCACTTTTAAAGAATTTATGATAGATAATAGACATTATGAATAATTTGTAGAATATTTTATCCTCATTCACTGTCTTGCTGAGAGCTTGATGTCCCTCCCTCCACTCAACTTATTTCCATTGTCTTTGAGAGTCCTAAAACAATTCCCTCTTTTATGAATTTATTTAATAATTATTTAATGAGCTTTCTATGTGCCAGGTACTGTGTGCTACGTTCTAGAACCATAAGAGTAAACAAGACAGGCAGAGTTTCTGAAAGTCAGACGTGGATGGAGACAACTAAGTATTAGGTTGGTGCAAAAGTAATTGTAGTTTTTGCCATTATTTTTAACCTTATAAACCACAATTACTTTTGCACCAACCTGATAGAACACTTCCATTTGGTAGAATGCTAAAGGAACCCATTGAGAGGGCAGTTTACCTAGGCTCAGCATGTGAAGGAAGGTTTTACAAAGAAAAACATATCTCAGATAAAGTAAAAGGAATATATGTGAGTTTAAAAGGCAAAGGTGGCCCGGCGTGGTGGCGCCTGCCTGTAGTCCCAGCTTCTCCAGAGGGAGAGGCTGAGGCAGGAGGATCTTGTGTGCCCAGGAGTTCTGGGCTGTAGTGCGCGGTGCCTTTCAGCATCAATATGGTGACCTCCCTGGAGCAGGGGACAGCAGGTTGCCTAAAGAAGGGTGAACCTGCCCAGGTCGGAAACGGAGCAGGTCAAAGATCCTGTGCTGGTCAGTAGTGGGATAGCGCCTGTGAATAGCCACTGCACTGGGCCACAGAGCAAGACCCTGTCTCTTAAATAAGTAAGTAAGTAAGTAAGTAAGTAAGTAAGTAAGTAAATAAATAAATAAATAAATAAATAAATAAATAAATAAATAAAAGGCAAAGGTGGAGAAATTCATTAGCATGTGCAAGAGGTCTGATGACTTAGAAGTTAAAGTAGTTAAACGGAGTATAGAGTTTGAATGGAATGAGCACAGAATGGAGAGTGGCTCTCAGAAGTGGAAGCGGGGAGTCTAGAGGGATTGGTAGAACAAGATTGGACAGGCATGGAGAGATGTGAATGGATTCCAGTGCTATTTGGGAGTCACAATGAAGAAGCATGGGAGTTAGAATTTATGGAGGATGTAAGGGAGAGTAAAAAATCAAATATAATGCCAGTTTCTTGATCAATCACATGGTCTTGCATTTAATGGAATAAAGATTCAAGGAAAGGATTGCATTGCATTGATGAGAGGAATAGATAACAGATTTTATTTTTAAAATATTGAGTTAACCTGTGTTAAAAGATAAATTGAGGCATGTTAAATATTTTGAGCAAAAATCATTTCAAATTGGGCAGCATCCAGTCTAGCACATAAAAAGGGGCTCCAGGGAGTTGTACAAAATGAAAGACGTTTTTTAAAAAAATTATTATCAGTTTCAGGTGTAGAAAATGAAAGACTTTTATAGGCAGAAGGGAGAGGGAACAAGGGTTATACCAAGTGAAAAAGTGGATTGTTTATGGCAAGGTCACTTTCCTTTAGGCAATAGCAGGATGGATCAGGCGAATTTCCCAATTAGAGCTGGTCAGGTGATTCCTGATTGAGTGGGTTAAGATCCCATTTCTGGGAGAGCCAAAACTGTAGTTCAGTAAAGTCTCACTTTGGTGACATGGGGGCGTACCATACGCAACTCCATTTTGGACCAGTTGTCTTGTTTTTAACACTTGTAAGATATCTAGGAGGCATTGTCTTGCAGTTAGAAGTAAAGATAAATCTGAAATTTAGTAGGGAATTTAGGGCTGGTGGTAGATTTATGTATCACAAGTATTGCCAGATTTGAACACCAAGGGAGAGGGTAAAAAGGAGCATGGAGAGTCAAAGAAGAATGATGGCAGAATGATGAGAAATATCAATCAGCAGATAAGGGGATCTTTCCAGGGAGGCCAAAAGTGCAGCTAAAGCCCTAAGAGGAAGGTGATGGAGGAAATGTGGACACCTGCTTGTAGGGAGGAGATTGAATAGCAAAAAGCAGGGGAATCATCAGTGTAGTGCCATTCTTGACAAGACCCAAGAGAATGAGATTTGAAGCAGAGATGGAAGAACAACATTTAGATAGGAATTGAGACCCCCTTCAGTAGAGAAAGAGAAAAAGTGTGTGTGAAAGCAAATAAATGATTAATCTGCATATGTGAGAGAGTTCTTGTTGAAAGGTGTTTCCTTTCTTTCTTTCTTTCTTTCTTTCTTTCTTTCTTTCTTTCTTTCTTTCTTTCTTTCTTTCTTTCTTTCTTTCTTTCTTTCTTTCTTTCTTTCCTTCTTTCCTTCTTTCCTTCTTTCTCTCTTTCTTAC
The DNA here is from genome assembly GCF_964194185.1 of Rhinolophus hipposideros. NCBI lineage: Eukaryota > Metazoa > Chordata > Mammalia > Chiroptera > Rhinolophidae > Rhinolophus > Rhinolophus hipposideros. Next base: position 8,619,981 of record NC_138058.1, on the reverse strand, counting down.
AGGAGGGTAGAGTGGTGTGGAGAGAAGATGAAGTATTATCCTTGAGGAAAATAGAGAAGATTTGGGGGAAAGAAACAAAAATGGGAGAGAAAACTTAAAAAAGCTAGTTGTTGCGGCAGCATTCAAGGCCCAGGAGTGGTGAACGCTGTGAATTTATTATGTCTCAAATCTCAGTGGGTGTGCCCTTTTGCACCAGTGTTTAGGTGCATGGGCAGAGAACGAAGACATTAGGCTTGATCCAGGTAAGGGGTTTTCCAAGTGTCTGCCAGAAGGACAACAGAGCAAAGGATTTAGGATGTTGGATGTATTTTGCTCAAAACAAATCCTTCATTTTGTTATTTAAAGATTTTCCTAGAATTGATTGAAAATTTCAGAATTTTGGTGACTTTTGATGTTTCTCAAAAGTAGTCAACTTTTTAATCAATGGTAAAGAAATACAAATGGGTTTTCCCATAATAATGCATGTTTAATGGCTCAATCTCTTATTAACATTCTTATGTTTGCTTTCGGGTGACTGGAGTGGGGACAGAGAATTTGTCTTTCCTTGCTTTCGGGTGACTGGAGTGGGGACAGAGAATTTGTTTTTCCTGTTCTCTTTGTCCAAATATCTAGGGACATAATCTATACAGATAGTGATATGGTAATTTACCATGACACCTTCAAAGTTTTTGAGAAAAATGTGTATAGATCAACATTTTATAGGTTAATACATCTAGCTAGGAAACATATTTAAAAGAGGCATCATTTCAAGCATGGCCTTTTGGATCCAGCTACAACCCTGCACGATGAAGCGGTTTCCCATTTCCCAGAGTGAAAACACTTCTCAGGATAGAAACACAATAAGATGTTGGTGTTAACCCAAAAGAGGATGCCATTAAATTCATAAATTACAATAGAGCCTCTTGCGACCAACAATTCATGGATTGTTTAAATGGGAGCCATTTAGTCATAAAAGGTGGAATCCAGGTACTAGTAGAAGAATGCAGGTATACCTCCAGGGACAATTGCATAATCTAATAAAAAGATTTATAAAACTAGGCTCTTGTCTTCTTGTTGCAGTCTAATAGAGGAACTGGTTTTACAGCTTTATTTGATGTCTGTGAATTGAACAACAGGTCTTAGGAACAGGTATATAAGAACTGGTTCTGAAGTGGTAAGAACTGGATTGTACTGTGGGCTTGTTTTTCAAATGTAACCTAACTCTTACCTTGAGTTGAATATACAAAAGGTGAGTGAGCCAAAATATTTCATATATTTTGGCTGCTTTCACACTCAATCTCACTATGACTCAGGTAGTGAGGCCCATCAGTTGTTAGAAATGATTTAACTCTAAGCCAAATAATTCATTCTTGTGAAAACAGCTTAAGCACTATTTTTAGGTAAACAGACATGGCCTTTTTTCCCTTGCAGTCTTATTTCCAGGTTTTCCTTGTCATTGTTACAAGCCTAAATCCTGTAATATTTCTGCTCCAGAACCATAGCAAATAATGTTGATGACATGGAGAAGTTGAGAGGTATCAGAGGGCACTTTCTGACCAGCTAAAAATGCAGTAAAACCCTGGAGCAGATTAGATTTGGATTGGATTATAAAGAAAATGAAGCATGCCTCCTTATTTAGATTTGGAAAAGTTATGGGGATGGAAGTAGGTAGGTAGGTAAATAGATCAATAGAGTGAGCTAGATATCAATATATTATCATAAAATAGAATCATTTAATTCTCTATACATAGCTCAAATTGAGGTGTGTGTGTGTGTGTGTGTGTGTGTGTGTGTGTGTGTGTGTGTGTGTGAAAGTAAAAACGACAGAGAGAGAAAGAAGAGGAAGAGAAAGAAGTAGGAAGTGGAGGGAGAAGATACAGGGACACCATGAGAAAAAAAAGACTATGAAAAGCACATGGCCTAGTCCCTGCCCACCCTAAGCAATAATTTTACTTTCCTTGCCTCTTTTTGACAAAAACATAAAAAGGAAGACAAAACACATAAACATACAGAACTGATGAAGAAATAAGTAAATTTGAAAATATGTATTATGTGCTTGAATATAATTCATACTTTGGACCTTACATAAAACTAGAGAGTCATAATCGTATAGGAATGGAAGAGTGACTACCTTTATCCATCAGAAAAACTAAATGGACAAGTAAGCGAATCAGACAGGTAATTTAGGAAAAAAGCGATAGCTGACATAACCATTTCTTCCTTTTAATTCATTCATCCAGATAATTTTTAAAAAGTTCTCACTTGTCATTAGGTGCCCAAAGTTTAAAAAACTAATGATGATATCGTTAAGTGAGTAAACATAGAACAGGGGAGGGGCAGAAACCTGGGTTGAGATTTCTAATTTTGCTCCCTCCTGATCAACAACTATGGAGATTCTTATCACAGCTGACCTTGGTCCTAGGCTTTACCACGTGGTAAATTGTGCTTAGTCACTTGAGCCCTCCTTTCTGCAGCTGTTTTCCGGAAGAGGGGCAGGCGAGCTTGTGTGAGGCTAGAAAATAGGGCATGGGAGGCAGCAGGTGCTGGTGTCAGCAGACTTCCCTGTGGAGAATCCAGGCCACAGCTGAGCTCTCTGTGTGTGTGTGTGTGTGTGTGTGTGTGTGTGTGTGTGTGTGTGTGTGCGTTACAAAGTCAAGTTTCTTCGGTTTAGCTAGATTTGCTTTCAACCTCTGACTGAGCCTGTATTTTCATGGAAAATCAAGACCTTACCACAATTCTCTCTTTTCTGTAGGTCAGGAGGATGGATTGACCAGGGGGTTCCTACATTCTATGGGATCAGAAATATCATTTGAGTTTCTCTTCTGTCCTTAGCTCATTCCTCCTGAATCTCATTTACTTTGATAAAAATATTCCATCATGACAATCCAGTGTGAAATCTTGTACTTGAACATCTGTAATTATGTTTTATTCATGTAGCATTTTTATTTAGGCCACGTGTTCACTGACTTTCCAGTTAATCCCAGATAGATACTGGAAACCTTTAAGGTACATTAACCTGTTTGGACCATCAAGCTACCAGGGCTATCAAGCTGAATAGGAAGAGGCCCAGCTATGAATTACAAGGTCAGAATTCTTTACTTGGATGTGGCACTGATCTTTGGGCAACTCCATGCATTTTTTAGGATTTCATTCTCTTGTAAATGCAATTGGTAAAGTGGAAAAGATCATGTATGTGCACATGTGTGCATACGTGTGCGTGTATATATGTGTGTAAATTTTCCTCACAAGAGGAAGACCCAGCTTTTTTCTTTTACAGTGTCTTCCTTTTCCAGTTTGTTACCCTGAGATTAGTTTATGGAAAAAGAAGTGTTGACGATACTATTCCCCAGAGCTGGAATATGGACATTTCACTTCCTTGTTTTCTTGTACTGTTTAGTGGGGATGTCCCATCCCACCAGAAATATTACTAAAAAGTCATCTCAGCCCTTTCAGTTTCAATGATTCATCTGGTTCCAGTTTATAAGCCAGAATCATGTGTTGCAAAGCCATGATACAGCTACTAAACACAAACACCTGAGAAAGCAGTGTCACTTTCACAGGCAGCCCCTTTGATGGCTGTAGTGTGTGTCCTCCCAACACATCGTTGTTGGAAGTCCTTTCTGCTAACCTTTAACTTCAAGGACTACCCGGGGTTCCTAGATAGCTGAGCCATTATCTCCTTAGCTTAGTATCTATGTCAACATTTTCAAGTAGTTGGAAACAAATCTGAGCAGACCTGAATTTAATCTCGAACTCAAATCTGAATAGGTCTGAATTTAAATCTAAATAAACATGAAATTAAGTACTGTGGAACAGAAATGGGACTCTTAGTATTTGCATACCTAATAGCATTTGCCCTGCTTAATAGCCAATGTATTTATAGAATCAAAGTAAAATGGTAGACTGAGTACACAGTATAGACTGGTGCTTTGGTCAATTACCCTTCCCCCATTCATTTTTATTTCCTTCTGATTGTTTCCATAGTGACCAAGTAATTAGAAAACTACAAGTAGATCACAAGTTGATTCTGACTCATTGACAATTTAAGTCTCTTGGATCCATAAAGACAAAGAATTATGTTTCCTAATCACACTTGTGAAGGAGTTATACTATACTTCTACAAGTTTGGACTGGTATCACCTGTGTAAGTGGAATGAGGCCTAGTCTAAATATATATCCTTATAGTTCCACAGGATTCATATAGGACCCAAGTGTTACTGACCACTATGGATGGTCATTAGGTTTTGCATCATGGGATACAGAGAAACTTCGGGCAGGGACCTCCAGGGGCCATGTAGGGAGGACTGTTTATATGTAGTTAAAGCATTCTCTGTTTATATGTAGTTAGTTAGTATATTCTGTATACTCTGCGCTGATCTGTGCAAGGTGTGGAACAGATGTTTTTACAACCCATCCTGGCAGCAGCTCTCTGGTGTAGACATCATTGCTCCAATTTCAAAAATGAAGAAGTAAAGAAATTGAGGTCTGGGAAGCTGTAGAAATGTGCTCACATATGGACCTGCATAAATCTTATGCACATTCGTGATACCTACTGTGTTTTCTTTGCTAGTCTTTCTTTTGTACATACATTAGATTGTGTATATCACTTTTTTCTATGACAATTCCAGGATAACAAAAGATCTTCACACTTACAAAGTTAAAGACAAGTTCAAGTCAAAAATGTGATAAGTATAAATTTTATGTTGAATCACCAAAGGAATGGTAACAATAATAAGCACGGATAAACAATTGTTTAATATTAGATCAATTATTCCAGAAAAGGGGATATTTATAAAAGGATGACTTTACTTCCTCCATAGAATTCTCAGAAAGTCTCACTGCTTTGTGAAATTTCATGTCCAGGGTCAATGATGATGCATATTTGAGTCATTGACGATGTCATAATGCCTTTCATAAATCAATCTCTTTTTGGATGTTTATAGTATGTTTGTCTATTTTATTGGAAATATACTCTTACAATACCATAGAAGGGTATCATCATCATCATTTCTATTATAGGCAACCATGTTAGGTTGCCTAATTATAGTTATCTCTTCAAGGCTCTTATAGTATGTTTCATAAAATTAAATTTGTATCCTAACCTAGAATAGCATTAAATATACTAAATGCATATCACGAAATATGCATTTTAAATATGTTAAATGCGTATCATGAAATATGCATTTAAAAGTAGTTTTAGGGAGTAAAACTTTCTTGAGATTTGAAACACAATTTGTGTGGAAGCTGTGTCAAGTATCTTTGCAAACAATGTATTAATATCTGAATTGTCTCATTTCTCGAAGCCCAGAGCGAGCCAAATATTCTCTCCCTGAGACTGTGGCATAAACAAGAAATATATATTGTTGTCTATAAATGTAAAAAACTTAAAATGTAAGTAGCATATTAATCAAATTAGAGGTACTGTACAGCATGGTTCTGCATTAATTTCCAACTTTCTTTCCAAAGGAAACCCTTACTTGAGGTGATAGGAACTGTCTTTATCCTGGTTTCCTATGGTCCTGCTTTTATATATATATATCAGATTCATATATTTTTTATCTCCCATTGTCATAATAAATTTGAGATCAGTTTTTATATACTCAAGGCTTAAAATGCAAAGGTTTGACTCATCTAGAATAATTTGTGAGTATCTACTGTGCTCTAGGCACAGTCCTGGACCTCAGGCAGCCGTAGACAGATGATTGCAATAACAGTTTCATTTTAGGATTGGAGATGTTACACTTTGGGGGGAAGATGTTTTATTTTTCTGATGGAAGCTTTGCAATAAACTCCATTGGAAAGGGTAACATAAAGAGGGGCAAAGGAATTGGCAGTCAACTGAATTGAGGTATGTAATTGCTTTTATACTTCGCATTGAGGTTTTTATAGAAATCGATCGTTTCATTTCCTTTCAATTTAGTTAACTGACATCTTTCACCTAAGCTTTAATCCCCCACCCCCGACCCCCAGGGACAAGAAGAAACAGAGGGAAGCTTCTGTCTGCTGATCTGCTGGCTTTGGGATCCAAAGGGCATATTCAGAGAATGGAGACTTGGTGACCACCCCAATCTATGCTCACCCTCACCTTTACTTGAGATGACTTTGTTCATTTGCCTAACAATGGATGTGCTCTGTGGGCACCTGCTCTTTGAAGAACCTACTCTATGTTATGTTGTCAATGTCTATTATTTTGCTACTTGTATGAACAAAAATTGCTTGAAGACTGGTTGGTTCCACAACTGCAGAAATAGACCACTGAGCTGAAGCATTGTTGGTAGTCCACACAGTTATGTTCACCTAAGGAAGTGAGGGGAAGTAGAGTTCCTCCCCCACGCCTCACAATATATCTTTTGAGATATTGATTATTTTAAGCTGGTTATTTTCAAGAAACAAAAGACTCAAGAAAAATCTTTGATCTCCCCACTTACTGCCTAAAAGAATTTAGACAGAGGACTTGATCCAGGAAGGGAGCTATCATCATACATAACTGTAGTTTAATATGAACTAACCATGGTAGACAGGGAGGAACCTAGTAAGGCTCCTTTGATGAAAGTCCTCTCTGAGTCCCATTGTTAAAGAAGGCCCAGCAAACATTTATTTACCAAACATTTGCTTTTCTATCTCCATGAATTGCCTTCCTTCCCTTTGAAGTCCCAAAGCTCCATCCTCACCCCACCCCCACACACCCCTTTCTCCTCTAAACATGGCATTTAAGCCTTACTTGCCCAATACGCCCTCGGGCCCAATATTTTTATGGAACACCAGTATAAGAATACTACTTCTTATTTTCTCCTGTTAATCTGCCTGATGTTAATTTGATTATTAGTTCAAACCAGAAGAATTTAAAAGGGTAAAAGGGAAACTATTTGTCCTACCCTGCCGAGGGAAGCCATGAGTGGGACAGTCACAATTTGTGAGGTCGCTCCCAGGACTCTTGAGTAGAAGAAGCCCGTGCTAAGCTAGGATTTACCTATTATATGACTCAATTTCCTTTTCTTTCTCTGGATACTTTTCAAGGATGAGAAAAGTATGTGAAAAGATTGAGGGAGATTTTAGACGAAACTGCAAGGAGTGAGTATGACAAACAGAATGAAAAAGAATACTCTGGGAATTAAATAGGAAATGACCAGACAGCAAATCAAGGCCAGTCACTGAATTTTCACTCATTTCATCATGGGCTGAGTGTTCACTATGTGCCGCCATTCTACCCAATCACCACAGCACCTGCTCCATAAGCTCACATTCTACACAGGAGGTACACACATCAATGGGTGGGGACAATGGTGGATGGGTGTCATAAATGAATATAGGGAGACAGTCATGGGTTATCTTGTAAGCAACTAATTAAGGGCTCCTCATAATACTCCTCAGAATGCCAAGATTGACAAAACTATCTCTAAGTAATATCTATAACCCAGAAGGAAGTAGGTTCCTAGAAAGAGGTCAGGGTTATTTATTTATTTATTTTTAAATAGTCTGGGTAAATTCTAGCTCAGATTAAGTAAGCACTGGAAATTATTAGGAAATATTTTATTGGGTTCAGCACTTTAGGGTATTCAAATCTTGCTCTAAATTTGTATAGTTTTTGAAATGTACGTGCTTGTATCAGGGATAAGTTACTATTTAATACAAATAGCATATTTTACTCAGGTATGGAATTCTGAAGAAATCCAAGGCTGTGTTTCTATGCAATAACCACTTGCGATCTACATTAGTTTATAAATTTGAGTTTCCAAGGCTAGTTTCTATAGGATGTTCATTTAATTCTGGAGCCAGAACTATCTTCAAGCTTGAATTACCATGGAAGCTTTATGCCAGTCCATGAGAAAGTGAGCTTCATTAGTTAAAATGAGTGATGTACAATTATGAGTGTCTGTCACAATGTCTAAAAACTCAGTTGAATAATCATTTATTGATGAATAAATCAATGCATGAACACATTTCACAAATTAATTACATTTACCTTTTGCAGCCCTCTTCTCAGGAACTAAAGTATACATTAAAATAAACAAATTCATAAATAAATTCTAATGGAAGGTTAAGCCGTCCATTCTCTACTTCCCCTTTCTTATCTTTCCAGTTGACTTCCTTTAGTACCCCAACTGCATCAATGTTTGCTTTCATGGCACCTGCAATCTATTGATCCTACCTGACTTAAATGCTGTGCTCCATCATTATACCACTCCTTTGCACAATCTCTCAACTGCCTTGCCCTTCCTATGTGACTTGTAAGACTATGATGTGGGTTAATCTGATCTCTGCCCACTGTCCACCTCCAGCTGTACAAGAAAATACAGATACAGAAAACACACAGCTGAGCTGACTGGTTCCATGTTATATGCATGGTTACTAACCTCAGTGTACTCTAATTCTGTTTGGAATTCATAATTTATATCAGTAGTCATTCTCTCTTCCATTCTCCTTAACAAGCTTTTCATATTTCCATTCTTCTCAAATCTCCAATGTCTCTTTCCCTATCCTCACTCTCAAGGAAAAATTGAAGTGGTGAGACAAGAACTTATTAAACTGCTTTCAATACAAATGTTCACTGACCTGTCTCTGTAGCCTTCCTGTTTCTGTGGTTGTGGCTTTGTCCTTTCTCCTAGACATGCCCCATCCCTCCACGAGCACACCAGACACCATCCCTCTCATGTAACCAGAACAGTGCTTCAGCAATTTCCCTTTTTCTCCTCTAACTCATCCATTTCCCCACCTTTTCATTGGATCATTCCCATCACTATGCAAATATGCTGTTATTTCTCCAGTCTTGGCAATATTTTCTTTCTTTGTCACTGTGTTTCCCTCTGGCAATTGCCCTATTTATTTCCTTCTCCATACAGTAAAATTCCTAGAAATAGATGCTGATACTAACTTTCTCTCACTTCTCTCTTAAACCTGTCAGGATTTTCTATCTACAACTCTACCAAAATTGTTCTTCTCAAGGTCCCCAACTCCATGTTCCCAATCAAAGTGTTTTGGTCTTCAACTTAAATTTGACCCATCAGTGGCATTTGACACTATTATTCACTCTGCAGTGCATGAAATACTCTATTTAATTTCATGGACAAAGCCCTCATCTGAGTTTCCTCTTATTTTCTCAATCTGTTTTTGTTTCTTTTTCTTACCAATTCTTCATCAATTCCCTAACTTGCAAGTATAGGCATGTCATATGTCTCAGTCTTCGCACCTCTTCTTTTCTCCTTCTGCACTCTCTCCATAGGTGGTCTTGGTGCTCCCCCTGGAAGAGCTGTCCAGCTAATTGCCAAAGAGTAGTACGAAATTCCCCTAACTTGCATCTCCTTCCTTAGTGTAGAGTTGTTGCTTGGGAAGAAACCTGCCCAGCCAGAGACTGTGTTTCCAAGTTCTTTTCACAAATAATTGTAATTGCTAGTCTATTTCTTGTCAAAGGAATATAAGCAGAAGTGATGTGTACTCCTCAAAAATTTCCCATTGGAATAATTTCTTTTTCCTTTGTACCGGTGAGGTAAGGATACCAATGGGCAAACTTCTATTAGTTTAGGTCCCTGAATGACCCTGAATGACCTCTCCATCAAGCCTATATGCCCTCCCCCAATTGTGGATCAAACTTTAAAGCAATGAGAAATTTTTATTACTTTAAGCCACTAATCTTTGGGGTTTAAGTTTCAGCTCTGTTGTTTAGGAGGCATGTTTTTCTGTAATAGCACCCAGTATTGTCTTAATTATATACAACACTCTATCATTGGCTGATGTTTACAGATTTATATATCCAATCTGAGTTTTCTCCCTAAACTCCAAACCTCAACACTTAACTGTATTTGACGTTTCCACTTGGAAGTCTAATAGACACCTTAAGCCTACCATCTCCAATATTCTCAATAAACATTTCTCTAAACCACTTCCTCTGCAACCATTCTTGTCTGTGTTAAAGAAACAGCACTTTCTTAAGGCATTTCCGTTTTTCCAGTGGCTCAGAGAAAAAAGCTTACAGTTAATGTAGATTCCTTTTTTTCCTCTCACACCTTCCAAATCTGGTCTTTTAGGTAATAATGTTAGCTCTCCCTTCAAAATATATCCAGAATTCAAATATCATCAGAATCCAACCACTTCTTACCACTCTTCCAGCCACTACATTGAGTCACACTAGAAGCACCTCCTGCCTGGATTGTTACGAAATTCCCCTAACTTGCATCTCCAGTTTTGTTCTTGCTCCCCTAGAGTCCATTCTCAAGTCAAGAACTGGAGAAATCCCATTAAAATAGAACTCAGATATCATTTGTTTCTGCTCAACCTTTCAAAGATTTCCCATCTTAGTGTAAATGCTAATATCTTTGTCAGGGCCTCCAGAGCCCTACCTGCTGAGGCCCCTGTTTCCTTCCTGATTCCCACTTCTGAATGTCTACAACTTTTGATGTTTGTTTCTCTTGTGGTATCACATTTGAGGCTCTCTCATGGCTGTATGAACAGCCTAGAAGAGTCAAAAGAGACTTCTCTCCTAGTTTCAGTTCTGTCACTTAGAGACTGAATAGCTTTTGATCAACTGTATTAATTTTTTTGAGTCTCGCATTTCTTATATCTAAACTGGGGAAATCATGCTCATTACATAGGATTGTTGGTTAATAATGAGTTAAAGAAAAACATACTGAAAACTCTGAATTCATGTTGGCATCATAATTAACACCACCCTCACCATCACCACCATCATTATCATTCATCATCATCTCATCATCACCATCATCACCACCACTCTCATCACAATCATTACCATTATCACCATCACTGGCATCATCATCATCATTGTTCTATAGCATAGTATTTATGGTGTAGTCTCTGGGGTCAAGTTACCTGGATTCAAACCTTGACTAGCGGTGTGACCTTGGGCAAGTTACATAACTTTTCTGGCTTTAACTTCCTCATTTGTGAAATACGCTGTACTAATGATATAACATATAGTATACATAATAATTTTAAGGTATTATGTATACTATATATTATACTGTGTATAATGTTTAAGGTATATTTAATGAGATGATAGATACAGTGTTTTAAAAGAGCCTGTCTCATTGTGTGTGCTCAATAAATGTTAGCTATTGTTATTATTCTATCTATCCTATCATGCTATACAGTTTTCAAGGTAAAGACTCGTATGGTCCATCTGTCTGTTTATCTCCTGAAGGAACAAGAGCTTCCTGCAGGAACAAGATCCTCAAAAAGTTAAATAAATACTTGATGTTTGGTTGTACAAATAAATAAATAAATGGATGGATGAATCAATACATAGCTCAAAGTTAGGCAGGGCATAATGTAGCACACACTAAGTTTCAAACTGACACCTCTGTAAGATGTTTTCAAGTTTTAAGGCTGATAAGAAAAACTGTAGAAGCTCAGGGACTGTAGGAAGTGTGGAGATTCAGAGGTGTGTACACTAGATTTTGCTCTTGCCCTTTGGGGAAGCTCTAGGAAACCACAGGAACAGTTCTCTATGAACAGTCTGGAAGCAATTGATGGGATTTTCTCAGAATGAACTCTTATAAGATCTGGACTAGCATGCTTTTTTAGAGTGACCTTTGGTCAGATAAATGGAAACTCAAACAACTTTAAGGAATTGCTCAGGATCAAAGAGCAGTCAGTAGAAGCAGATGAAGATGGTGCATGAAAACTGGTGTTTTCAATGCTGATCCCTTTATTTCCACACTTGGTTTTGGTGAGATTTCTGTCTATTTCCAGTATGGTAACAGTTGATTAAATTGTGGAACGCTAAACAAATTATGCATTTGCAAATTTACACCTCATTTCTAACTCCTGTTTCTAGAAACATCTTTGCCATGATCCTGAAGAATAGCAGAATGCCATCCTCAAATCTGCTGCTTTGGTACATTGATTATTTTGAGCTGTGCAATTTGAAAAACAGTCCTCTGAACTCTCCTGATCTGCATAAAAACAAAAGCAACTCAACTGTCATAAATCTTCTCCATAAGTGTTTCATCAACAAGGAAAGATTGACTCGTTACAGGAGAAGAGACTAGAAATTGACACCAGACTAACTGTGTCACAAACTATCATATCTCCCACCTGTTCTTCTAAGGGCCCATTCATCTTTCCCCAAAATAATTTACTCTTCCCTAAGAGGCTGCATCTTCCCACCCCTTTCCCTACAAAAAAACGGTATTTCATCCTGAATTCTAAGCCACCCCAGAGAGATATCATTTTCCCCTGGATATCTCTCATGTATGCATGAGGTATACTTGTACATGTCAATAAACTTCTACTTGTTTTTCTTTTCTTAACCTTTTCTTACAGGAGTCTCGGCTAAAAACTCAAAAAGGCAGAGGGAAAATTACTTTTCCTCCCCTACAATCCCTAGAAGTACTGTTATTTACTGAGTCCCCCCAAACACAAAGAGACTTTTAGATACAGTACCTCGCAAATGTAGAGTCTCTATAAATATTTGTTGAATTGATGAATGAGTGCCTTATATGGAATAATGGATAATATTTAGAGGTTCCTATGGGTTGTCTCTTTGTTTTGTGGCTGCATTACACCACAGAGTTCAAACATAGCCTGGTAGAGTTTAAAGGACAAGGAGTATCTCCTCCCACACGTGACATTACAGTGACTGAGGAGGGTGAGACAGGATGGAGGTGTGTGTTCTTTTTACACAGATGTGTTGTTTTCAAATGCCAGATTTGCAAAACCTTTTATAAAGAAACGTAAAGCTTCTTATTCTGAGTCTTTTATTTTATGGAGGAACACTGAAACTCTGAAATATTTAGTGGTTGAATATCTGAAGACAGCATCTTATTTTAAATATACTAAAGATTTCCATATTAAAAGGACTGCTGTTATTTATAACCTTGAATTTGTAGAAAGTAGCTTTTCAGATAGGAAAACATTTCTCTGTTGAAACGAAACAAATATCTCTGGTAAAAAAGAAAGAGAAAAACATGTAATTCCATGCACACCAGTAAAACATTCACCCCACTGCTTGATAGGGATGCTCTCTAAGAAGAGGGCTCTAGGCTTTTGCTGAGGACTGTCTTTAAAAAAAAAAAAAAATGAAGCTAGTTTAGACGTTAAGAATTTTCAACTCTAATAACAAAATCATTAAGTCAACCATACTATGAGTACTGGCTTTTTATAGTCAAAGACTTTTAAATTGAAATGTCATTACAACACTAAGTGTGAGTGGTTGTACAATACAGATTTCAAAAAAGGAAGGAGATAAAACATGCACATTATAAAAATGTACAAAAAAATAAAGTACAGTATCATCTGTAAGCATTATCTAACTATTAGTAGGTCCTCTGGTGACTATCATGTGCTGGTACCTAACCATGGAGACATTTCTTTTGCGATCTGCAGATCCAGCACCTAAGCCTGGCCTGGGTGCTAAGGGAGCTGCTGGCTTGTGGAGAGAGTGCTGGCGCCCCGCTGTGGTGCAGAGGGGCACTGCCACTTAAGAAGTGACTTCCTGTCCTGTCAACCTTCCTGAAAAACTGGGATAATAATACACTGAACCTTTGGAGATCTCTGCCTGCTCCTTCACACAGAAGGTCTTGGGGAGTCCACATTCAACAACTTCATAAAGCTCCAAGCTCTGTGAGGTAAGAGACACAAAGTTAAATCTTGAGTCCTCCAGACCCTTCCTTCCAGGATTTGAGTGGAGTGGGGGTGGATTTAAAACCAGATTTGCACTAGGTGATAATCCTAATCTCCTAGCACAGCTCACATTTTTATTTTTTAAGGTACATTTGTTCTCATAAGCTAAATGCCAAAATCCTGTGATTTTCTTTTTTTATGCCAGATATAAGGTCCTGCTTGATGACTATGATTATTCCTGTTACAGGATTCCATTAAATATATTCGTATTCTAATGGACCACTTTAGCTCAAAGGGGAGAAAAAAAAAAAAAAAGATTTGCCAGTTTCTCTGAGAGGCTTCCTAAATTCCCAGGAAACTTTTCTATGCAACCAGGAGAAAGCCAATCTCAAATCAGGTAATTATTATGCATGAAAATATTTAGAAATCCTGTTATGTGATTGGATTTTCACATCATTTGGATAGAAAGGATAAAAGGACATGGGAGATCCCAAAATATGAACCAGGATCATTGGAGGCCGGTGCAACCATGAGAAAGGCCTGCAGCCCATATCTCCAAGGCAGGACAGCTGTGAATTCCTGGTCAGATCATACATGTATTCATCCAACACATTCTTAGTGGGTACTTACTGTGCTGTAGGCACTATGCTAGAAGCTAAGGATAAACGAGTGAATCAAACAGATCATTCATCCTTACCTTCACAGACCTTTCAGTCTAGTGGGCGAAAAGTAAAATGATTAAGTGCTAGGAAGGAAAGTTATGGGGAGACATCACAGGGCATAAAAGGGGACTCCGATTAATCCAGAAAGGCAGGGGCCATGTTAGACCTCCTTGAGTCAGTTACCCTTGAGCTGAGACCCTAAGAGGAGCTAACAGGGTAAAGAGCAGAGAAGAGAAAAGGTTCCCCTGCACAGGGAACAGGATGTGCAAAGGCCCTGAGATGAGAGGGAGCACGCACCACTGGCCAGAGTTCATAGAGCATTGAGGGGGTAGGGAGAGAAGTGAGGAGGTTTGAGGGACAGGCAGAGGTCAAAGCAGGTAGGTCACTGTAGGATTTTAGTCTTCCCCAATGGCACTGAGAAGCCACTAAAGGATTTTAACTTGACAGAGACGTGATCTCACCTTCAGTCATTCCATGGGTACAGTAATGGGTGGTGTTTTACCATTTTCTGGGGCTGAGCTCCCAGCCAAACAGCCCTTTGAAGAAATGGCTCAGCCCAGTCTGTGTCAGCAGGGAGGTGTAATTTAACTCTCCTTCTTATTTGCTTTCAGGAAAAGATGAAGAGTGTTTTTTAAATTAAGTCCTCCATTTTCCAGTTATAAGAATAAATAGAAGAGCATTTTTCCAAATGTAAGAAGTTGATGACTAACTGCAAAAGTACAGATTTGTAAAATGAAAGCCATACTAGAGTCTGTCATTTCTGCAGCTACTATGGGCAGTAAGGTCCCAGAAATATCAGTTTGTCATTCATGTTCTTGTTTGTGGTGCACAAACAAGTAACTCCAGGTGACTCCAACTCCTAGAAATTGTCTTAATGTGCCCTCACCTCACTATTATTTCACTAAACTGGTAGCACTGGTTTGGTGTGCTTACTCTAAATAAAACTTTATTCTGCTGTGGCTTCAGTGCACATCCCGATAACAAGCTCCACTATTCTATTTAACATCACCTGAGGAAATAACTTGCTGTTTTTGGTCAACAAGTGTCATGGGGTGGAGGGTGGGATAAAAATCAGTGTTAGCATAGATAGGCCTAAGCTTGATTTCCTTCTGGACTCTGATTTGTAAACTTGGGTAAGTCTGTTTGTTTGCTTGCTTTTAAACACTTCTGCGTCTGTAGTTCTTCACTGAGAAAGTGGGTACAAAAATGTATCTATGTGGGTTTTTTGATGATGATTAACAAAAATACAAGTGTGTTGCACCGAGCTTTTCCATGTAGAGCTATGCAATTTTTTAAAAAAAGTATGTATCATTTGTTTTCTCACAAGGAAATGTTAAGCACATACCTTTCATGAAAATTTCCAGTGAACAGAGAAGGGGAGACAGATTTTTGGATGGCTCATTGATTCTTTTTAAGAAGGTAACATATCCTTACATTCAATTCTGTTTGCACTTTTGAAACCCTATGCTTTGCAAAATATTAACTGAAGTGTTCTGTGTCATCGCCTAGATTCCTTCTCTCATTTTATCTTGGATTTGTCCCTGCATTACTTTCAAGGTCAGAACATGACTGTTCCTTATTTGCTTCTACTCAGGTGGAGGATTTTTTTTCTTGTACCCTCTGCTGACATCTCATGGATTCCCTTTTAGACTGCTTTGAAAAAAGAAAAATCTGCTCTGAATGTTGAACTGCTGGGTGTTTAATAGTAAGTAGGAGCCATATTTTGACACATTCAAACATTTAGAAAAGAGAAAGATTTTATTTCCTGAATATCGAAGGGAAAATTGTTGCAGTTACTTGAGTGACAACTGCTCTAATTTCCTGTTCCTTTCAGTTTCTGGTGGTAAGATGCTGGGACACTACGGTTGCACTCAGTGAGTCTAAGATGCCTTTGCAAGGAAGCTGCGCTTTCTGAGGACGCTGGCCTGGAAGATAAAGCTCTTTTAGATCCAGAAGGAGAATCGCATTTCCTTTCCTTCCCTTTCCTCACCACAGCGCGTCCTGTAATTAGCGGAGCAAGTCAATCTGAGCTAAGCTAGGCAAATCACTGGTTTTCCACGAAATAATTATATTTTTGTTGCTCCCGGACATGTGCACCTCTAAGCCTGAAAACAGAGAAAGATGTTTTTCTATTTCGTGACGGGGGCAGGGAGAAGGGAAGTGGATGCGACAGTGGCAATGGGAGTGAAACTAGTACACCAGTACGAGGTGGAAAAGAAACGGATTCGGTGGGAGCGTGGGAACAGCGCGTTCTGCAGAGGGCGTCTCGGCGCGCTGAGAGAATGCCCTGCACGCGATCTGACAACTCTCGGAGGGGGGACAAAATGAGGCTTTTCTAAACTTTCTGTGCCATCCACAGAGTTCCGTAGCGGGTCGGGGGAGACGACGCCCGGGAGAGGCTGGTAGAGGTCCCCCCCCTTCCCTGACCCCCCCCGGGCGGTGCGGCCCGGCATCTCCTTCAGACCCTGAGCCTGCGGCGCCCCCCGCGCGCCCAGTTGACCCGGGTGTCCCCTCGCAGGAGCCTGCGCGGGAAAGGGAGTCACACGTGGGTCGCGCCGGCCCCTTCACTAGATGGACGCCCGACGCTGCCTCCGGGGCGGGGACAGCTCCGGCTACCTTGGGCCCGGCGCGGCAATTCCACCCAGAGCTCGCCGGCTCCGGGGGTGGCGGGTCTCCGCGCGTGGTGTCCGCAGGAGGGGAGCGCCGCGGCCGCCCCCGCGGCCACAGAGGCCCCGTGTCGCCCGCCCGCTCCGGCAGGTGCGCGGCGCCCCGGCCGGGCGCTCGCCTGCTCCCTCCCCGCGGCCCGGGCGCCGCGCCCGCCCCGCCCCCGCCCCCGCCCGCCGGCCGCCCGGGGCAGGGCCTGCAGCCGTGGCCGGCGAGCCGGGACCGGGCATGGGCCGGCGGCCGGCGTCGGAGGGCGGCTGAGGACGGCCGAGGGGACGCACCCGGCTGGGGCCGACACCGTGCGCTGCAGATGCGCGGCCCCGCGGCGGCAGCGGCGGGCCCCGGCTGTGGCTGCCCCGCACTGCGCGGCTCCGGCGGGCGGCGCTGCCGGGCGCGATGCGCTGAGCTCCCGGGGCTGAACGTGGGGCTCAGGGGCGCGCGGGCAGCGGAGCCCATGGGGCCGGCGGGCACCGGGCGGAGCCTGCGGGCGCCCACGCCGCTGCTGCTCCTGCTGCTCCTGCAGGTGGCCGGGCCGGCGGGCACCGTGGCCGAGACCCTGCTGGACGCGCCCAGGGCCATGGGCACGAGCTCCAGCCCGCCCAGCCCCGCGAGCGTGGTGGCTCCCGGAACGACGCCGTTCGAGGAGAGCCGGTTGCCGGTGTTCACCCTGGATTACCCCCATGTGCAGATCCCCTTCGAGATCACGCTGTGGATCCTGCTGGCCTCCCTGGCCAAGATTGGTGAGCGAGCTGGACCCGCGGGGCGGGGAGGCTCGGAGCGGACGCTCCGGAGGGTGTGCGGGTCGGAGAGCCGACCGCTGCGTCGCGACCACCTCCCTGTGGACCTGGGCGGGGGCGACAGATAGAGCAACTTCTGCTGGTCAAGAAGGACCCAGGAAGGAGCAGTTTCGTGTTTTGGGTTCCTAAGTGGACATGGGCCTTGAAATAGCCCCAAGTATTAGCCCATACACACTTTGCGGTTTGCTGCTGACTTCTGCCTCATTGGCCAAGTGTGACAGCCCTCGGCCGGAGCGGAGACCTGTTTACTGAGGGAGGAGGACAGAAGGCTGAAATTTATTGCTCTCACCTACTGGGAGAGAGGTGCTGGCAAGCTCCGAGGCTAAATTTGTTAAAGGCCTGGTTGCTGGAGGGGAGAGACGTGTCCGTGATATTGATCTCGCCGTGCACCTGACTAATGAGGGACATGGAAGGGGACCAGGGACATCGGAGCACCTGCTGCGGGGACAGTAAGGCTGTCTCCTCCCTCCTTCGGGCTTAGGCTGTCACTCTCCAGGAAGTGTTTTCTTAGCTGACTGAGGCCAGTGAGGCGAGATGCATATTCAAAATACTTAAACCACCTTTCAGACTCCCTTTAACCCCCATTTGGAAAGCAGAAGCCTCAGAATATGTTTTCTTACCTTCGTTCCCCTCCACCACGTAAACTTTTGTTGTGATCATGGTGCTTTATTTTACTTTATACTTGAAATACTTGTTTACCTTAAAATGTGTCAACTGCTGTTGTAATGATTCAGAAGTTATTAGGTGGAAAGAATGGCTGCATTACTGCCTCGGTTTTATCCATTTGCTCCGTGAAAGGTGCTGTGCTGTGCAGTGAGGCAGGTTTCCATCAAGAGTGAAAAGACACATTGCCTGTGACCGTTGAGGAGCTCAATGATAAGTTCGAGATCACGCCAGTGATCTTAATGAAGAAAAGTGCTAAGTAGGGTGGGAAAAGATAATATGGCAGTGTAGGGAGGCAGGAATCACTTCCTCATGCAATGGAAGCATTTAAACTGGGTTTCCAAGGATGGCAAAGATATAGTCAGTTAGAGATGAGAGGAAACCGTTCCTGAGCGGCATAAACACAGACATAAGGAGGGAGGGAAGCACAAAGCAGGCAGAAGGGATGTTTTATGGGAGGGTGGAAGTTGTGGGAGGTAAGTAAGCTTGAAGGGGACCTCCAACATCAGATTACATTAATTAGATCCTGTTAGTGGTGACCAAAGGAGATACATGCTACTTAATGACTTTGCCGTCTGTAATTGCCTCGCTTTGACATGTCCTACTAGTTGAGTGTTTTAATTCCACCTGGTAAATAGAATGAGAGGAGGTGGATTTCCCCATCTGTCAAGCTAGATATACACATTTACAATAAACTCGTTGCCTGTAATAATACACTCAGGTGCCATCTCCTTCTACGGTCCTCACAACAACCCTGCCATATAGTAAGGACAGATATTAATACTCTCACTGGGTAGAGGTGGAAACTGAAACTCAGCGTGTATACGAGTTGCCCACAGACACACAAAGTGGGGAGCCAAATGCAGGCTCCGTTCACTCTCCAAGTCCCAGCCTCCTTCACTGGAGGTGTGCTTTGGGCCCCGTTTCCACTGCTGCTTCTCTGTCACCATTTCTACTCAGTTACAACTCTTTCTTCTGTTCTTCACTCCTGATTATTTTAATCTGATTAATTACACTAATTACAGCCTCCAGTAGGCACTTAAGTTCATTATGTCTAATTTTCACAACCATCCTGGGTAGGTATGATCGCCCCATTTCCTATATGAGGAAACTGAGACATGGGGAGGTTAACCTGCTAGTGGGTGAGCCAGAATCCCCCCAGGTCTGTCTGATGTGTCTCCTCTTTGTGTCTATCCAGAAAGCTTGTTTTATTGTGAAAATTCAATGAAAATAGGTATGTATAACATTCTTAGGGTAATGCTGGGCATGTTGTAAACACTAAATAGTGTCATCAGTCCTGGGAGTGGTAGTGACGTAGCAGCAGTGTTGGGACCATCTCTGGCACCCAGTTCCTTTCTCGCTGGGCTGGGCTGCCTGCTTCTGTTTTAGGCTTAGCTTTCTCCACGTGTTGTTATTCTGTGGGTTGCTTCTTATGCTTGCTCCTTTTCTATCATGATCTCTCCATCTTCTTTGAGCTTATCACATTGTGTGGTATATTATTAAAAGGGATTTGTGCTTGCATGAGGTCCCAGGTGTACTGAACTGCCTGTTGGCAGTTTTCTTATCCAGGTGTTCCCTGTCATTTGCTGTTCTCCTGGTCAGTCATCTGCCCCCACCCTGCCAAATGCTAACCTGCTCTGGCTACTCTTCCCTCTTTCCTTCCTGCATCCCTCATCTGGGGTAGTCTGGGGTAGCACAGAGATGGATACAAAGACAAATGTTCCTGGCTCCCAGGACAGAAGGGTATGAGTAGAGAGGGGTGTGAAAGGAGACTGTAGTGGGTGGGGTGAAGAGTGTAGTTCTCAGAGCAGAAAGTGCGAGTTTAGAAGCCCCGAGGCTGGGCCTGGGGCTCTTTTCCAGGTTCTTCCTGTAGATAGTGCATCCTTGTAGTCTGTTGCAGTCCTGTGCCTAGGGAGCCTGGAAATGCTCCCTCAGGCCCCAGCCTTTCTGACTGGCTTAGGGGAAGACTGTCCTGGTCCTGTGGAACACTTTCACAGCCCATTAAGCCGTCTTCTAGTCATTCAAGTTCTATTTGAACTTTTGTACTGGAAAAACTTATTTTGGGTGACTTATATGACCTAATTTGCTCATATTTGGGGAGGATGATGAATTGAGCTGTGCAGGGGGTGAGGTGAGGCTATGAGGTAACAGGAGTATTAATTCATGCAAAATGCCATGGTTTCTATTTGGGGCACTTTTATGCCTGTACCTAGTGTACCTGAACTTACCTGCCCCAGAGAACATGGAGAAATATTGTGAGTGAGTAATCGGAACAAGGTTAAATCAGGTTACCCAAAGTGAAGGCTTCTGATAACCTTTGCAGGAGGTTTAAATCACCTGAAATTGACATAACATTGTATGGCAACTGTAATTGAAAACTAAAATTTAAAAAAGCATGCCTGATGGTGGATTTGGAATCGTTTTGCTTGCCCACAGGGATGGTGTTCTGCAGCCTGGAAAAATAGGTAGCCAAAGAATTCAGAAGAGAAAAATTTCCTGGAGTGTTAAGATTGTCTCCTCTGATTTTCTTGCCCGTGAAATGGATCAGTGGGATTTGAACTTGGGTATTCATTCCATCTCTGTTCAAGGACAAAGCACTGGGTCCCCTGCTATTGAGTATCAGGTCCCCTTGTTTGCCTCCAGTGGTTCCTCAGATGACCCTTCATTTATATTGTGGTCTTGTAGAGCTGGTCTATTTGACTCTTCCGGGTGTCACCACTCAGCCTGCCCTTTTTATTTCCTGTGGATTTAAACTTGGGGTTAGGATGCAGAATTTCCCACTTCCCTCCATCCTGTTGTCTTGAAATTAAGTAACTTGTGTTATTATTTTAAGAGGAAGACAAAGCGATTTGGTCTGTGAAGATTTCTCCTCTGGGGCCCAGGCTGTCCTGTATTTGAAATATGAAACCAGAGAGTTTCCTTGGATAATGCCTGCCTGAATTACGAAGATCTTGATCTCTGGGGAAAATCTATCCTTGCCCTGTATTTGTTTCTCTTTGTCATTTTTGGTTTTCCAGAAGCATATTTACCAGCTAGTTGGTCCGTGGATGAAGCTCGTGGTCTTCACCTATTATTTAAACCCCATCTCACTTTGAATACACTTCTAATACCCTGGTCTTCCTGAAGGCATGTGTGTGTCTCAAATAAAGCTAAAAGGAGAGTTCTGATTCCTTTGTCTCAAAGTTTCCATCTCTTCCATGCATTTCTGTTTTCTGTCTGAAGGGTGACTTTCAACAGCTTTGTCATATTCTTTCTAAGGTCCATTTCAGGCGACTTCTAGAATTCTGTCACCATACTCTACCACAGAAAGATGTTTGTACCTTTTAAAATAATAGCATATTGTTATAATATAATATTTTTCACCAATAATGTTACTCTGTGTATCAACTTTAACGATGACAAAAATATTTATCATTAATGGATTGCTTTATTTTTCACATATCTTGAAGCCCTAGAAGTATACAAAGAACCTTTTGTATAAACTTGTGTTTTCCCTGTAGGTTGTAAAAACCCACCTGTAAGAAAACCAATTGAATTTGATGGTTTGTATTTGGATAGATTTTTCACCAATGATTAAATTCTGATTTTTTTGTCTTATAATTTAGACCTGGTTTATATTTAACTTCCTCCAGATGAGTTTTTAGTTTTTATAAGCAATGTATACATAGATTGGCAAACATGTTTACCAGTTTACCTTCACTGTTACTTCTTGTATCTTCCCTTTTCTTCCGATTGTTTCATTTTTACTGAAATATGTTCTTTACTGGCTACTTCAGGGAAGGCCTTTGAATGATAAATTCTCTTGGTTTTTGTCTGAAAAATGTCTTTATTTTGATTGTTCTCTTGAACGATTATATAACAGAGAACAGCAGTTGAGTTATTAGCATTTATCAGGTAGAAGACATTATTGCATTACTTTCTTTTAGCCTTCTTTTGTTGCTAAGGAGAATGATGTTACTCTCATTGGTCTTTGAGATTAAACTGACCTTCTCTGTGCTTGTATTTCAGATTTTTCGGTTGGTTATCCTGCTGTTTCCTGTGGATTTATTTATTTTTTCTTGCTTGGAACTTCTTGTGCTTTCATGTCTCTTAATGCCATTTTATGTTTTTCATCTCTTTTCCTTTTTCTTCTATTTCTTGGTGGTTTTATCAGATCTTTTTTACAGCCTGCGCTATTATTTTCAGTGTTTCTAATCTGTGGTTAATTTACTCATTGGATTATTCATTTTAATTATATTTTCATTTAAGTCTTTTTGGTCATTTTTCAAGTCCATCTGCCTTTTGTTCATGCTCTTTATTATTTAATTATAGTTTTTAGTCCTCCTTTTATTCTTAAATTTATTTAAACTGTATTTCTTTTATAGATTTTTTTTTTCAGATTGTTCTGTTATTTCTAGTTTTGGGGGGTTATGAGTTCTTATGTTTATCACATCTACTGACTTTCCCTTTTGTGTATTTATTTCCTAATATAAATTATTGTTTTTATTGTAAGTGATCTTCAGCAGGGGATGTTTACTTCATAAGATTCTGTTTTCCTTAAGTTGTAATAGGTTCTCACATAATAGTTTTGAGTGTTCTTCTTGTTGGGGCCGGGGTTCCAGTGATTGGTTTTTAGCATTAGTTATTTAGCTTGGTTTTCCTATGATTCAAGTACTATAAATACAGACTTTATCCTAATATGTGGTGGAGACCTTCAATTTTATACTTCACAGGTGAATTTTCCCTCTGCCCAAGGCCATAAAGAGTTGACATGTTTCCTTCTGTTTCTTCTCTGGCCATGGGCATCTTTTACTATTTATTTATTTAGGACAGTGTAGCTATTTGAGGCTAAGGGATTTATGCCCGAGTCCTTCCCTTACTGGTCTGAAGTCATTTTGGGCAGGTAGTAGGTATATTTGGAATTCTCCTGGTTCACAGTGGCTTGAAATCCTACCTACATCTCTTGCTTTGATTTCTCTCCTATTTCCGGCCTCCTAGACTTCTAAAAATTTTTTTGAACATGGCTAGATATTAATATTGTATGGTTGTAGTGAGTGGAGTTTCTGTGTTGATATTGTTGGATGGCTCGGTGACATTTTACATGGTACTTTTTAAGAAATGCTTTCTATATAATGTTCAAAGTCCATAAGTTTGTTCTGCTCATGATGGAATCTCTAATGTAAATTAAAAATAATAATGCACTTTTTTAGTTTTTTTCTATTTGCAAAATATAGAGGTGTGAGTATTCTGTCTTTGTTTTATCATCTATAGTTTCACACTTGGATAGAAGGGGAATAGCTCAGCAGTTGAAGAAGTGTGGACTTAAATTTTGGAAAAGATATCCCCTGATTAGAAGTAGGAAGACCTTGGTGCAATTCCAGTTCTGCCATTAACTTTGTCTTATGACCTTGGAAAGTCTTCACCTACTTGATTCTCTTGTTTAATTACTAAAAGTAGGAATATGTATTTGCTCCATCTGTCTACTATTTACATAGGGATAATATGAGATACTTTGTAGGGAAGGAAATCAACAAAGTTACAACAAAGATTTTACCCTTACAGCAAAAGCAACTTAAGCCCAGGCAGATGTGTTTGTTTTATTAAAGTGATGTGTAGACATGGGTGTGTTGTCATTCTAAATAAGACGTGTACAATTAAGTGTAGGTTACTCTCTCGCAATTATATCTTTTAAATGCAGTGAATCATAATGGATGTACTTCCTGCAACAATCCTGTACATTGTTCATCACTGTCTAAGGCCTTTCTAATCTGGATTTGAAAAATTCATCCCTTATATGAAGATGTGTGTGTGTGTATTCCTCTTTCCCTCTTCAGTAATTCCAGAGGAGGGTGTGGGAACTCCTCTAAAAATTCTTCATATGACTGTGACAGAATTATATTTTAAATGTGAATTTTATGACTTAGTGTTGGCATACAAAGGCTCACATATGAAAGAGAAAAAGGAAAAATCAAATTCACAATTACATTTAGAAATTTTAACTGAAAACAAAACAGATTACACATGCCCGCCCTGCATGTGAAAGCACTCTAAAATAAAATTGGGAGGTTTTCTTATCCGTAGAAAGCCCTTATGGAGTCACAGGGCAGTGAAAAAATTCCATTGCCATACTACTTGACTGCGCCACTGGCGACCCTGCCACTGTGTTTCTAAGCTTATTTCCTAGCGATCCCCAGTCTGGGAAACCTGAGCAGTGTAATGGAACCTAGTGAAGCCTTTTATGGTGGTAGTGGAGGGCGGAGATGGATGAGACAGGATACTCCCTCTACCATGGTTTCTTTAATAAAATAATAGCTCACCATGATGGGGCATTCATCCATGCCAGGTATTTGGGCCAAATGCTTTCTACCCATTATCTTATTTAATCCTCACAATAACTCTGGATAGTAGGCACCATTATTATCCCCAGTTTGAAGAAAAATAGATGAGGAAACAGGGCTAGAGAGCTCAGGGAACTTGCCCAAGGCAAGTGGTAGAGGTGGGGTCCTTGGCTGGTGTACACCATCGCTCCATTGTGTCCTGCCCTCCTGCCTCTCGTGGAGAAGAGTAGTAAGTGTTAGACCTCTGTCGATGGCCTTCAGAGCACCTCGATGTCTTTTACATCACTTGCTCTTACCCTGGAACCTGACGTCTTCGTGCACTTGAGCCTCATGCTGACCCTTATTTACTCATTTTGACTGTCTCAGATTTTCACGGTAAAATCAGGCAATAATAAGAACACCCGGCCTACTTCACAGGACCACTGTGTAGACCCACTGAAAAAATATGTGAAAGCAGTTGTGACTCCGTAATTAAGGGGAGTGTGACCTCACAACAACTCTCTAAACTGGGTAGTATAGAAAGTGCCAAGGAAAATGCAAGGTGGCATAACTCGTAAGAGTAGCAGAGCTAGAACTTGAGTCTAGAATTTCTGAACATTGGTCTAGCCTTTTCCATCATCCCTAACTTAGGGACTGTAGCATTGTAATGCTTTTGGAATATATATTTATCATGTTAAGGATTCATAGGTTAAAGGTTCAACCCATATAACTTGGGCTACCATGTCAATTTTAATAGGCCACAGTCCAACCCGAACAGAGTTACAGAAGATACACATCTGTCTCATTATTGCACGTACGTACACATTTTTTGAATTGCACGCATACACATGTGCATAGAGACACATATGCACACATAAATGATATTCATTTGGCCATAAGTTCCATGATGGAAGGGAATTTATTTGACTCACTGTCTAGACAGTGCCTGGCACGTATTAGGTACTCAACAAGGAAATGAATAACTAAATATTTAGAGACATAGAGATATTTTTTGTTACATCTCAATTTAATCCTGGTAATTAAAGTAACCATACATCATGGTTTGTCCACGATGTCCACGGTTTACATGTGTTATCCTAGCACAAATATTAATAGCCTGTCCTTTTATTCTCAAATACACTGTTTGTAGGATAATTTATTTGGTCACTGTACTTACAATTTATGTGTGCTTTTATCTCACTTACATCAGTAACTTAAGCTCTGTTGTTCAAAATCTCAGCTCTGCCACTTACTACCTATGGACTTTGGGTGAGTTTTAATACACCTCTCTAACCTCAGTTATTTCATCTGTATAGTGGGATGATAATAGTAACTTTCTCATTAGGTTGTTGTGAGGATAGAATTAATGCACTTAGTAAATGTGCTATCTTACAGACTTTAGAAATGTGATTAGTCCTTGGTTGAGAACTGATGTCTTGCTTCCTTCTCCAAAGCATAATAGCATTATATTGTGAAAGTCTATTTTGTCCAGTTTTTCCATAGCAAGTTGATCTCGATGTTCCTCTCTCCTGCTGTTGGTGTTATGCATATCTTTCTCTCTAAATCATACATATTTTGGTTCCCAGTGTTGCATAAACTTAAATATTCACCTTACTGCTTTTGTAAGTTAGTCTGTGATGGAAAAAAAAGACAGTGCACACCCTTTGTTTCATCCGAAGTTTCTATGTTGGAAATTGAAAGGTGTACAGCCCGGTTTAATAGGTGAAGGGAAGAAGGAGACGGTGAGTATGCAAGGTTCACGGTCAAGTGAGACTGTCTCTGCAGAAGCAGGCTGTCTTCTTGACCCTCCTCCTGACACCCCCAGAGCTGCTGGGTCTGCTCAATGTCATCAGGGTCCCCAGACGTGCCAACTCACCCACAGGTTGAGGGAATGCACTTTTTAGTAGATTTCCAAGTCCCCTTGTGTTTTTGTACAAACAAGATTTTTGTATGCATCTAGATAGGAAAGAGTTTTAAAGCCAAGTGCTGCTGAAAGTAATTATTGCTATAAAAACTATAAATCAGCCCTCTTTATCCCCAGAACTCTAAAGCAGAACCACGCATTGGCTGAATGTATGTTTTCTCTAACAAAACACTAGGATGACGAAGAGAAATGATGAGACATTGCAGCCCCTCCTTTCCCATCTGATTGAAATTTCTGATCCTCAGGAGGACACACTTAGCATTAGTTTGTCTTCTCAGAAGAGTGGCATTGTTCTTCGTGCACTCTCCTGTGAGCTGTCTGGAAGAATGTGAAGATGGCGCCTCCAGCTCGAGGGACTCCCATTTTTAAGGGAAGTAGAAAATATATGTGCCTGCGTGCAAAAGTTCTCACCCCAGTCTCTGTTCGTGTTGCTGCCCAGGCTTACTTTCTTCAGTACTTTTATCACTACCTGACATGTGATTATTTATTTATTGGTGCACTGTGTACTCACTGCCCCTCCCTGATCCAGTAGAGGCTGGGGGTGGGGTGGGGCTTGTGTCTTTGTTTTTGTCTACCTGGGTGGAGCTACAAATGCACAGAGTTGAAACTCATGATGTCTACATTCCCAGTAATACTGTTTTATATTTTCAGTGGTTTCACACCTCGAATTTATTTTGATTCTCTCAAGTCTTTCCTTAAAAAAATTTTTGTTAACATTCATTCATGTGCTCACATTCCAAGCTCTGCTCATGAGTGCTAATGGTTTTGCAAAAGGGATGTGGTTGATACACGAACTCATTTATGTATTTAATGACTGTAGTCCGTCTACAGTGATTTTTTTTTCTTGGTCTTTTTTTTTCATTTGATCTTCATGTTTCAATTTTATGTTTTGAGGCCACTGAAACAAGGGGAACTGCTCCTGATCCCTCAATCTCTGAACAAATGCCTGTAATTGGTAGGGTTGTTGTCCTCCATGTTTCCACTAAACATATTAGTAGGCTTGATTATTATTTTAATGAAACATAATAATTATGATGAAGGTGGAACCATAGAATTCTTAAGATGCACACATCCTGATAATCATTGAAACCCCTTTGGTCTTGGTGACAGTGGACCCACAGGAAGTCGTGTGGACTTGTAAAGACCACCGAGTTGGTAATCAGAAGCTGGAGAGGAGGCAAAGTGAACAAAAATGTTATGGTTCTAGGCAGTTTAGAAAATAGTGTAATTTACTAAATGGGGTTGTTTCTTAGTTTAGCCGGAGCCACTAGTGTGCAAGTAGGTCCCCTCCATGTAAGTAACTAGTGACTGCAGTTGAGTGTTAGCAACCACTTAATTGAAAAATGAAATTAGGTACCAATTACTGGCAATTGTGGGTTTTTTGTTTTTTTACTATACTTTGATCTATTTATTTTAAGCAAGTGGTAAATTTGTTTAGAAGGCAGGCTCTTAAAGGAATAAAAACTAAACAGAAAATAAAATTTCAACACAAGGTGGCGGGTTGGGTGGGGTAGCCTCCCTGAGTAACCTTGTCCAACTTAATGATGGCAGTGGGCAAACAACTCAACTAAAATTGGCAGAATTCATTTACTCCCACCTGGGTTGAAAGAATGGCAAGTCCTAGGATTTAACTTGTAGCCTGGGGCAATAAAATAAAAATTGCTTTCAACTGTTGAACTGCATGGAACGCTCTGAATATAGGTTGCAGTCTACCAGAGTCCTTATTCACCCAGGGTGCTGCTCCCAAACCCCATCCTCCTGCAGCTTGGTTATGCAAGGGTTACTCAGAAATAGTCACCAGAACTGAGCTACTCCAGGCATCCTCTCATTCCCCCTAAATGGCACCAACACACTGGCAAGTTTCTACCCTCAGAACAGTTTCTTCAAATCTAATCTTTTCTTGGTCAAACCCCTTCATCAAATGGAAAAAGAAGAAAAACAAAGACAGCCGAGAGCCACACGAGGATAAAACTTAGTAAAGTTGAAGATATTTTTAATGACATGAGGGCTGGGGTGTCTGCTTCATTGCTGTAAAGTCTACACCTGCAGTCCTGGAAGATTCAGAACAAGTTCTGTGACGATTTTAGGCTGTACTGTATGTCACATGAAACATGACTCGAAGACTTTCTAAATAAGAATACTCGGCGTGTCCTCAGCTGCTCTCGGCGTTTTCATAGCATGGGTCTTATTTCCCACCTGGCTATAGTAGAAATTCCCCTGGCATGTGGATTACTTTACTCAGCGTGGGGAGGCATGCATTTCACACCCAAACATATTATATGCAGAAGTATTTCGAACACTGTCCAGTGTCACTATTATTTCCTGGGGCAGAGTTATTGCCTTGGTGGGTGGGGAGAGTGCAACTAAGCCAGTTATAATTCCGGGCCATCTGATGGTATGTGTATTCTATCTTGGTTGCACCGTGCGCATGGAGCATTTTGCAAAATTCATGTGACACAAACCTCAGATTTTCCTTCTGTTGGCTGCCATACACTCTGCGAGTGCTGATAGCAAGAACTGAACATTATTAGAATCCATCCCCTTGGCCTGTCCCATAGCTTCAAAAAGGAGAATGTGACCCTTTAACAGAGTAATCTAAGATGGTCTTTTCTAGGAGGAGTAGCCAAGATGGCAAAGGACATAACTGTTTTTGATCTTTTGAAAGCAGGTTAGTGGTAAACAATCTATGTAAAATTCAAAACCCTGAATAACTAAGTAAAAAGGGAGAAATATAATTTACAGAAAAGTACAATGTTTGTTTATTTATATACCATTACTTCACTGGCTTTCCTCTAACTAATTATCTTGGAAAAGAAGAAATTCATTTGCTTCTTACAAGATCAGGATGTGAAATAATTATGATACATAAACAAGGTATGATCACAAAATATGGTCAATGTTTAAATTAAAAAAAAATTATTATGGTAAAAGACACATTGCCGTTACCCTCTCAAAAAACTCCCCCTCACTTCAGAGACACTTATCCCATTGTTCTTGCCACTTTCTGAAGCAGTTCTGGAAGTCCTCCTTTATGAGTGTCTTTGGTTGCTCTGTCAGGGCTGCCTTGATGTCCTGAATCATTTTGACTTTGGGGAAGAGACAGAAGTTTCAGAGTGCCAGATCTGGTGAATAAGGTGGATGAGGACACACCGTAATGTTTTTATTTGACAGAAATTGCCTTATACCAGAAGTGACGTGTGACATGGAGTGTTGTCATTATGGAGGATGATGTAGGGCACACTTTAAAACACACCTCCTCTCAACTGTAGCTCACACCCGACTGATTGCACCAAACAAGTTGAAACTTGTCACACATTGTTACTAGGATTCAATGCACTGCTTCTGGTATTGAAGATTCCTGCCTTTCCGTTGGATGGCACTTGGCAGCAGCATTCACCGTATTTTGTCTACGTGTCACACCTCACTGCAACTACGGTGATTTCTGTCAAATAAAAACATTACAGTGTGTCCTCATTCACTTATTCACCAGATCTGGCACCAGGAGACTTCTGTCTCTTCCCCAAAGTCAAACTGACCGTGAAAGGTAAACATTTTGAATCGATTCAGGACATCGAGGCAGCCACGACAGCACAATTAAAGACACTCACAAAAGAGGACTTCCAGAACTGCTTCAGAAAGTGGCAAGACTGATGGCATAAGTGTGTTCAAAGTGCGAGGGAATATGTTGAGGGGGATCAATGGCAATGTGTCTTTTATTGTAATAATTTTTTTAAATTGAAACATTCTCAGTATTTTTTATCACACCTTGTACTTCACCTAGATTCTAATTAGCCAGTCCCCTGCATAATAATCTCTTTCAAAAGCTTTTGTACCACACAAGTAGACACCTAGCATTTCGTACCACACAGTCGCCATCTAGCAGTGGGGCCTGCAGTTGTCACTTTATTGGAACAAATTTTGTAGAGATATTGGAGGGTGATAGAAATGTTCGAAGGCACAAGACTGGGAGCTGTGTCAGTGGGGCCGTGTCCTGTACAGTGTTCCATGAGCTCGCTCCTGTGACAGCCTCATCAACAGCCATGGCTGGCCTGGCCGGAACCCGTGTCGGCAGCAGAAGCCTGGAGAGACCCTGCCTGTTTGCTCGCCCTCCAGGTCCCCGGGAGCCGAGGGAATCAGTGCCGGAGCATCTTCCCAGACCACCCAATTCCTGCTCTGAGCGTAGGTCCTCCCAGACACCTCCGTGTGTGGGATCAAAGAATTCTCTCATTTGATGGGAGAGCTTTGCTGTTTATTCAATTTGTGACTTTCCTTGAAATCCGGAGCAATATAGTCTTTTTTTAGTGTGTGTGTCACATCAAATTTCTGAGAGCAGGGTCTGCCTTTGGCTTCAGTAGATGTGTCCTTTTGTATGATAAGAAACTCAGTCATTCATGAAGCACCATGAAGCAGAGAGTTTATGGATGATGAGTCTGGATGAGTGTGTGTCTGTGTGTGTGTGTGCCCGCGTGTGTGTATGTGTGTAATGCGCGCCACCACACATACTCATACAAACACAGCTTTTAAGTCTGTCGTGAGTAAGTACAAGGCTGGCGGTTAAATACTAAAAGTGAAATTTCTAGTCATTCTTCAGGCTCAACTTCTTGTGGAGAGAAAAATACAACCTTGAGAATTGATCTTACCTTGCTTATGGCCCAGGAATGGAAGTGAACTTCACCAGCTCCATGTGCTACCTGGGACCTGTCAGAGAACTTGCCCCATTGACAGAATCCAGCCTGGGGCCCAAGAGGGTCACAGAGGTACCCCTCATGCCTGAGGATCTGAGCCCTCACTCACTTGCTTCCAGCCTCATACCTGGTTATTTTTAAGGGAGCTGAGTGTATTGTTTGGGATACTTATACAGTCAGAGTCAGTTAAAATTTGTTTCATAGTCAAGTTAATAATAATCAATGGGAATGCCATTCGCAGAATATGATCATGTTCCCAAAAGGGAAATAAATAAGTAAAAATGGTGACATTAACCATTTGATAATGGTTAATTATCAAAACAATTAACCATTGATAAAAATGGGAGACCATTATGGAATACCTAAGGGAAAGGCATTCATGTTTTACATCTTGAATAAGGAGTGGGCATGGGGCGTCGTGCTGGGCTAGAGGTCAGGAGGCTGGCATGTTCTCTCACGCTGCCTCTGACACGTTAAGTCACACAGCAACTTTATCGACTATGAATGTGACTCACAGAAATTCAGAGATACATTTTATTTGCTAAATTACTGGTTTATTATAAAAGGCTATAACTCACGAACAGCCAGATGGAAGAGATGCGAAGGGCAGGGTATGGCGAAAGGGCTCGGAGCTTCCATGCCTTGCCAAGACACACTCTCCCCAAATCTCTATGTGTTCACCAACATGGAAACCCTCGAAACCCAAGTCCTTTTGGTTTCTTCAGAGGCTTTTCTATGTAGGTGTGGTTGATTAAATCATTGGTCGTTGGTAATCATTTCAGCCTTCCGCTCTTCTCCCCTACCTAGAGGTCAAGGGATTGGGACTGAAAGTTCCAACCTTCTAATTGCATGGTTGGTTCTCTGGCAACCAGCTCTATCCTTAGGTGACACCTAGGGGCATGCTAAAAGTTGTCTCATTAGCATAACAAAGGACACCTTTCTCACTCTCATCACTTAGGAAGAGACCAGTTTTGGGGGATTCTGTACCATGAAAGTGTCAAAGATCTGTGGGGAGGGAGATTGTTTCCCTCCCCACCTCCCCCCTCCTTTCTTTCTTACAGCTGGGCTGGTAATAAAATTGAAACAAGATTAGATTAGCAGGGGGAAAAAAAACAATTTAACATATGTGCACAGGAGAATCACAATATGATGCTCAGATCATCAAATGAAGCTCAAAGAAATGATCAAACCAGGCAGCTTGTTATACTTTTTAGACAAAGAAACAATAAATTTGTGAGATTGACAGGATGAAGAAAATTACTGCTTATTAGAAAGGAATCTAAGCAAGGTTGGAGCTTGGGTACTAACTTAGTAAAGGCCTTACAAAGTTGGTTTATTAGACTTTTGGACTCCAGATTCTTTTAACTCTTGTGATAAGGTTGTCTGTCAGCCCTCAGGAGTAGGGAGGGCACCTGTCACGTGGGAGATTTATCTCCTGCCTTTATGTGGACAGAATGGTCAGCGTTTTCTTCTTGCATGGACAGTTTCTTAAGTAACTTTAATTCAAAACAATCCATATGCCATCATGGGATATCTTAGGGTGGTTTCCCCTGGGCCCTGACAGACCAAATGTTTATTTCTTATTATAAATCATAGTACTCATAAAGGATATTAGTCCGTTGCTTTATTTATTTGTACAATCATTGTCTGATTTTGATATCAGGGTAATATTAGCTTCATAAAATCGATTGGAAAATATTCTATGCTCATCTGTTTTTTGGAAGAGATTGTGTAGAATTGGTATTGTTTTGTAGAATTCACTAGCGAAACCATTTGGGCCTAGAGATTTCTTTTTGGGGGGAGTTTGAAATTACAAATTCTTTATTTTTCTTCTTTTTTTGCTAGTTACAGGGATATTCAGATTATCTCCTTCACATTGGGTGAGTTGTGGCCATTTGCATTTCTTGAGGAATTGGTCCATTTCATCTAAGATGTCAGATATATGTGTTGAGTTGTTATGGTATTCCCTTATCATCCTTTTGATGTTGGTGGGGTCTGTAGTGATGCCCTGATTAATTCCCAAATTATTGATAATTTGTGTCTTTTTTTTTTGGCGGTCTTACTAGAGGTTTGTCAATTTTACCAATATTTGCAAAGATCCAGCTTTGTAATTTCATCGATTCTTTTTCTATTTTTCTGTTTACAATTTCACTGATTTCTGTTCTTTATAATTTCCTTCCTTTGGAATTATTTTACTCTTCTTTATTTAAATTTTTGAAGTGAAAGGCTAGATTACTGATTTGAGACTCTTCACCTTTTTAATGAATGCATTTAGTGCTATACATTTCTCTCTCAGCATTACTTTACTGTGTCCCACATTTTAATATATTGTATTTTCATTTTCATTCAGCTCAATATACTTTCAGATTTCATTTTTGTCTGTAGATTTTCTTGTAATGTCATTAATGACATATAATTTACATAATACTTTTTTTGTTGTTGTTAAAGATTTTATTGGGGAAGAGGAACAAGACTTTATTGGGGAACAGTGTGTACTTCCAGGACTTTTTCCAAATCAAGTTGTTGTCCTTTCAATCTTAGATGTGGAGGGTGCAGCTCAGCTCTAGGTCCGGTTGCCGTTGTTAGTTGCAGGGGGCACAGCCCACCATCCCCTGCGGGAGTCGAACCAGCAACCTTGTGCTTGAGAGGAGGCACTCCAACCAACTGAGCCACCTGGGAGCTCAGCGGCAGCTCAGCTCAAGGTGCCATGTTCAATCTTAGTTGCAGGGGGCGCAGCCCACAATCCCTTGTGGGAGTAGAGGAATTGACCTGGCAACCTTGTGGATGAGAGCCCACTGGCCCATGTGGGAATCGAACAGGCAGCCTTCGGAGTTAGGAGCACGGAGCTCCACTGCCTGAGCCACCGGGCCGGCCTCTATATAATACATCTGATGCTTGAACATTGTGGGGGTTAAGGGAACCAAACCCCACATAGTAAAATATTCACATATTACTTTTGACTCCCCAACAATTTAACTCCTAATAGCCTAGTGTTTACCAGAAACCCTATTGATAACATAAACAGTTGTTTAACACATATTTTGTGTTACATATATACTGTATTCTTACAATAAAGTAAGCTAGAGAAAAGAAAATGTTATTATAAAAAAATATAAGGAAGAGAAAACACATTCCCAGTGTTTATTGAAAAACATCTGCGTGTAAGTAGACCCATGTAGTTCAAAACCATGTGATTCAAGGGCCAATTGTTTATTGTTCATCCATTGAAAGTATACAGTGTGGTGGGCTGTATCATATTCACAGCTGTGCAACCATTTTTACAATTCAATTTAGATTTTCATCACCCCCAAAAGAAATCCCATATACTTTAGCTTTGACTGTGCGATTTCCCCATCCTACCCTAGCCCTAGGAAGTTCCTACTCTACTTTCTCTCTTTGTATGTTTGCCTGGTCTGGACGTTTCGTATAAATGGAATCACACAATATGTGGTTTTGTGACTGGCTTCTTTCACTTGGCAAAATATTCTCAAGGTTGTAGCATGAATCAGTATGTCATTCCTTCTTATGGCCAAAAAGCGTTCCATCGTTTGGTTTTGCCACATTTTATCCATTCATCGGTTGATGGGCATTCGGGTGGGTTTTACTTTTTAGCTATTATGAATAATGCTGCTGTGAATATTCCTGTACAGGTTGTTGTGTGGAAAAGTTTTCATTTCTTTTGGGTATACACCAAGGAATGAAATTTTTAAGCCAAATGACAAGTCTATGTTCAACTTTTTGAGGAACTGTCAGGCTATTTTCCATTGTGGCTGTACAATTTACATTTTCACCAGCAGTGCATAGGGTTCCTATTTCTCCACATCCTCGTGAACGTTTGTTATGATCTGTCTTCGATTATAGCCATCCCTATGGGTGTGAAGACTCATAGATTATTTAGAAGTGTATTGTTGAGTCTCCAGAGTTAGATATTTTCCTGTTATTGATTTCTACTTTGACTAGTGATTAGGGAATATACTCTGTATGATTTGTTAAGTTTATTGAGGTTTGTTTTTATGGCTCAGGATATGTTCTATCTTGGTATACGTTCTGTAGATTCTTGAAAAGAATGTGTATTCAGCTGTTGTTGTTTGGAGTCTTCTATAGAATTAGATCCTGTTGGTTGATGTTCTAATTACTCTACCAATTATTGACAGAGGGTATTGAAGTCTTTACCTGTTTTGTATATTTGTCTGTTTCTCCTTTTGTTTCTTTTATTTTATTTTTAATTCTGTCAGTTTTTGTTTAATATGTTTTATAGTTCTGTTGTTTGGTGCATACACATTTAGGCTTGCCATGTCTTGGTGTATTAACCCTTTTATCATTATGTAATGTCCCTCCCTGTCTGGTAATTTTCTTTGCTCTGAAGCTTACTTTATTAGAAATTAAGATAGCCACTCCTGCTTTCTTTGGATTATTGCTTTAATGATATAACTTTTTTTATTCATTTATTTTCAACCTGCCTACATCATTGCATTTGAAGTGAGATTTTTGTAGACAACGTATAGTTGGGTCATAGTTTTTAATCCATTCTACTAACAGCTACCTTTTAATTGATCCATTAAGAGCATTTACATTTTATGTAACTATTGATATGTTTGGGTTTAAATCTGCCACTTTATTTTATTCTGTTTTTCCTTTCTTTGTTTTCTTTCCCTGCCTTCCTGTGGATTATTTGAACATTTTTAGAATTCTCTTTTTATTTATCTATAGTGTTTTTGAGGTGTCTCTTTGTATGGCTCCTTCAGTGGTTCTTCTAGGTATCATATTGTGGATACATAATGAATAGCAGTTTACTGGTGCAGTCATTTACCAGTTTGAATGAAATGTGGAAACCTTACCTCCCTTTATGTCTGTTTTTTCTCCTCCATTTATAATAGAGTGGTCGTAAACATTTTCTCTATATACATTGAGAACCACATCACACAATGTTATAATTTTGGCTTCAGTGGTCAAACTTAATTTAGAAAACTCAAGCAGACAAGGAAAATGTATAGAATTTGCCCATATTTTTACTTTCTGTTTTTCTTTCCTGTTTTCTGATGTTCTAAGATTTCATTCTTTTCTATTTTGAGAACTTTTTTGAACTATTTTTTTAGGGCAGGTCTCCTGGCAAAAAATTTTCTTAGCTTTCCTTCAACTGAGAATGCCTTGATTTCCCCTTTGTTCTTGAAGGATGTTTTCACTGGATATAGAATTCTGGATTGGCAGGTGTTTTTTGTTTGTTTGTTTTGTACATGGATAATGTTGTGCCACTTCCTTATAGCCCCCATGGCTTCTGAAGAGAAATCTGCTGTCATTCTGTTTTCTCTCCTATAGGTAAGATACGGTGTCCTTTCTCTTTGTCTGCTACCAAGATGTGTGTGTGTGTGTGTGTGTGTGTGTGTGTGTGTGTGTGTTTAGAAGTTTGAGTATGGTATGTCTTGATGTGGATTTCGTTGGGTTAATCCTGTTTGAGGCTCACTCATCTTGATTCTATAGGTTTATATCTTTTGACAAATTTGGGAAGGTTTTCGCAGTTATTTCTGTGAGTACTTTTCCAACCTCACCCTCTTTCTTTTCTTTTTCTGAGACTCTAATGACATGAATGTTAGATATTTTGCTATAGTTCCACAGGTCCTTTAGGCTCTGTTATAAGTCTATTTTCTTTCTGTTTAGATTGGGTAATTTCTATCATTCTATCTTTCAGTTTATTAATTCTTTCCTGTCCATTCCATTCTGGTGTTGGGCCTACGCAATTGAATTTTTCAGTGATAAAATTTCCGTAGAGTTCTTCTTTATAGCTTATGTTTTCTTGCTGATGTTTTATATTTCTTTGCTCATATTTTCTATTTTTTATTTGCTTCAAGTATGTGAGTAATTGCTTGTGAAACATTTTGATCATGATTGTATTAAAATTTTTGTCAGATAAATCTAACACATTTGTCATTGTGATATTGTTGTCTACTGTCTTTTTCCATTAAGTTTGACATCTTGACATAATGAGTTCCTAGCATGATGAATGATTTTCTTTTAGAACATGGACATTTTGGGCATTATGTTATGAGACTCTGGGTCTTTTTATATGTTCTGTTTTAGATGACTTCTTATGACACCACTCTGGCAGTAGCGGGGGAGGGAGGTGCCATATTAGTATTGCCAGTTGGGGGTAGATTTCATTGACCACCTGAGGAGGATGCTACTCATTATTACTGGGGGATGGGAGTTCTGGTCTCCGCTGACGCCTCCTTGTCTCAGAGCTGGTAAGAGTGCCTCTTTGCTGATCCCTTGGTGGCCTACACTGACACCATAGGGGAGTGGTGGCTTTCTTACCACTGGGGGGAAGTGAAAGTCCTGACTCTTCACAAGGCCTCCTCTGACCCATGATAATGTGGAGGGTATAGGTGCCTCGTGATTGCAGGGTGGTAGGAGTCCAGGTGCCATGGCACCATGGGGGAGAGAAGGTGCTCTTTACTGCCCAGCAATGAAGAAAGTCCCACCTCCCTACTTTTTCTTTTCTGACACTACCCCAATAGGAGGCGGAGGTTTTCCTTCTGGTCCAATGAGGGTAGAATCTAGACTCCCCAACTCAGACTTTGCTGGGGCCACAGTTTCTTCTGTGGTGTTTGGCTGGAGTAGCACCATTATTATTTTAAAATTTTCTGTCTTGCTAGGCTGCCTCTTGCCTGGTCCTTTGTATAGATAGAGCAGGCTTCTGTTGGGGGCATTTGCTGTCTGCATCCATTGTCATTTCCAGGTTGGCTGGCTCCTTCAGCTCCAAGTCTGGGGTAGTAGAGGCAAAAGGAAAACCCAGAAAACTCACTACTATGTTTTTGTAGATCTCACTCTCCCTCGCTGGTCTTCCTTCTTCCTTCTTCCTTCTTCTCTTTCAGAGACTCCTTATGTTTGTTTTATACATAATTTCCAGGCTTTTAAAAGTTTACT
Source organism: Rhinolophus hipposideros (assembly GCF_964194185.1). Classification (NCBI taxonomy): domain Eukaryota; kingdom Metazoa; phylum Chordata; class Mammalia; order Chiroptera; family Rhinolophidae; genus Rhinolophus; species Rhinolophus hipposideros. Next base: position 8,581,812 of record NC_138058.1, on the reverse strand, counting down.
TTACTTAGTAGGAGAAATAGAGAAAATACATGCTCCATCTACCCAGAAGTAGAAGTTGGTTCTTTTTCTAATCTTTATTTTCTTATCTTTTTTTGCACAAACTTTAAAAAGGTGAATTCAAGCATACCTACCTTTTATCTTAATATCCTTTACTTTTTGGTCACTGATTATATCACTTCTTTGTAACTGAGAGGATTATAGCGTAGGATTTCCTTCTGTTTTTATCAACTTATTTTATTTTTAAATGCTAAAAACTCTTTGACCTATGTAGAATTTTCCACAGCTGTAGAATTAAAAAATAAGTGTGTGTGTATTGTTATGTTTCTTTATCTACCTCAACCAATTCCACTGATTAAATTACTTCTCTCTCTCTCTCCTTTTTTTCTCCCATTTTTGTGCAGCTTCTTTACCTGATATTCTTGTACCACCGTATGCCATTGCCTGGTTTTGCCAGTTCTTCACTGTTCATCACTGTGGTCCATCATGGCTTAATAAAAACTTATGTGACAACATTTTTGGCAGTGCTGTAGGGCAAGTCTGACATTACAACTTTTAACAAGAGATAGCTCTCCTATAATGTTCTATAGAAACTGTCCGCCCTTTGTTCTAGCTACAGCTTACTATCCGTTTGTTAAGCTCAATGATATTTTTCAAGGAGATTCTGATTGGCGTTTACAATCTTGATTTTCTCCCCTGAAATCTCCCTCCCTATTGTACTCCATCTCAGCAAATCACCCTACTCTACACCCAGTTGTTTGAGCTAGAAACCTTGGATTCATCTTTGATTCATTTTTTTATTCATTCTGTCTTGCTAGGCTGCCTCTTTCCTGATCTTTGTATGGACAGAGCAGGCTTTTGCTGGGGCTTTGTTGTCTGTATCCATTGTTATTCCAGGTTGCTGGCTCTTTTAGCTCCAAGTTTGGGATATTAGAGGCAAAAAGAAAACCCAGGTAATTCATTACTGTGTTGTTTTTCAGATCTCAACCTCCCTAGCTGGGATCTATCTCACTGAGAGGACACTCACAGAATACTTCTGGCCATTTGACGTGGGGATTTTTCTACACCAAGCAATTCTCCACTGCTCTGTGGACACCAACTGGGTTTCCTACAGTTCAGTTCTGTTTTGACATCATCTACTTGGAGTTAGCGTCAGAGCCCACTGGTTAAGGGCTGAGTCTCCCAAGACCGCCCCCATGGCAGATTCCAGTTGTTGGAGTCCCAGGCTGCCACCTCTGCTTCTTACTGGCCAGCTGTACATCAGGGTTCTCAGGATGCCCAACTCAGGTTCGATAATTTGCTAGAACAGCTGTGTAATTTTCTGTCTTGTATTACAAATACCATCTCGGGTTATCTTCCATGCCAAATATAAGCTCACTGAAGACATGGTCCATTTGTGATCTGATTGTGGGTCCCTTAGAGCCATGTACAGGGAACATACTTAACCAGTATCTGAGGTTGGGTTTAACTCTCTTCCTTCACAAAGTTGTACCTGGACAGACTAAACTCATTATGCTTTTCTTTTTCTTTGCAAGTGGTCAAGTCATTTGGAAAAATAAAATACAGCTTAAGTTCTGCTTTGGAATAATGCCTACAGGTTTTTAATGTTTCAGTTATGTTTTCATTTTTTTCAATTCCTTTATTATTGCAAGTGCCTTGCAGATTCATAAGTGGAGCATTTTTAAAACCTCTGTATTTGTAGTCCCACTGTTTTCGGTCGGGTAAATGTTAAATGCGTAGAACTAAATGTTGTGAGAAATCTATATTCACAAGTTAGTATTATTGATGTAGATCAGTTAATTGTGCTTTATTTATTGAACTGTACTCTGCTCGCTTTACGTATTATTTATTTGCTTCTTTATTATTTATTTACCCAATTTTAATTCTACTTATTTTTAGAATTAAATTCTGTTACTCAGTCTTTGTCCACTAAAGGTATCGGCAGTGGTAGCAGCTTGTTGATGTATCTGATCACAGTGGTATTTCTCTGTTTCTGTCTATTGTTACAATTCTATCTTTAAAATATATATATTTGCTTGCCTAAAACCAGCATTTTAGGCCAAATGAACTTATTTATTTCTTTTAATACTTAAAAAAAGTGTAATGTATTCCATAAATATTTACTTTTGTTCCCCAGCCAAATGGGCTCGACTTAGTTTAGACCTCTTTCTATGGTAAATCCAGTGTTTCCCAGAGTTGCTTTGAGAGTGAACAGCTTGGAAGCTAGTGCTGGGTCAGGCATGCTCAGTGGCTGCCAGCAGTAACTTCATTCCCTACCAAACACAGGCTTGAAATAGTTGTGGATCTAAGAAATGTAATTGTTTTCTCTTTAAGCTCATAGGGAGCATCATTTGAAAGTTTGTCTTTGTCTTCACCTAGAGATAGCGCTCTGTCTCCTGAGGGCTTTGTCCCTACTCCTCGCCACTAATGTTTCCTGGTCCCTCACTACTTGTTAATTAGAACTGTTACTTTATTTTATTTTTTGTTTGAGACTCATTTTGCATGTTTTTTGTTGGCTCTTGTGGTAGTTTCCCTGATTCAGATTTTTACATTGTTGCTCTTACGTGGATCCTGCTATCTGGAAGCTTCCTGTGTTGTTTCTCACTTTGCTTTCTTCCCAGAATTTGACAGAGATTATTTTAAGTAAAACAAGAAAAATGTAGTGAATTAATTGAATTGTGCTTTGCTATGCAATAGATCTTTAGATTTTTAAGCTCAGTTCATTTCAACACGTATGCAGAGAGAAACTAAAATAGATTGTATTCAGGAGAGGAATGTCTTAACTACGCATTTTGTACAAGAGACCGCATTTTGTACAAGAGACCTCTAATCCTGTTCCCCTTCCCACAAAGTGAATTGTGATTGCAATTTAAATAAAATCAATTTAAAGTGTCCATTCTCAACAGACTTTTATGTGCTAGTAGTCAAAAGTGAATAATACAAGTACAGTGCTCTAAACACTATAAATAGAAGGTAGCGGGAAATAACAAAAACAAATTAAATCAGGGGTAGGTGAGCCACAGCCTTGGGGACAAATATGGCCCCAGCCTGGTTCTGCATGGCCTGTGGGTAGAGAATGGTTTGTAAAACATTTGTAAATGGTTAAGCAAAGTCTAAAAGAAAAGTGATATTCTGTGACACATGAAATTATATTCTAGTTTCTGTGCCCATAAATAGTTTCATTAGAATGCGGCCATGCTCATTCATTGAGGTGTTAACCTCTGGCAACTCTTGTATAACCACAGTGAAGCGTGGCCTGCAAGTTGAACATATTTACTATGTGGCCCTTTACAGAAAAAAGCTGATCCCCAGACTAAACCATGGGTAGTACCTGGAGTAGCTCATGGTCAGCCTTGTAAAAATCATCAAAAACTTCATTTGATTCCCCCCCCCCCCCGATAACTGATGTATTTCTCGATAATAGTAGGCAGGATAATGACTCTAGGAAGGCAAATTTTGTCTATTCAAGTTCATTTCCTTCTCAAGAAGTACTTGGGTTGGTTGGAGAGAGCCATAGAGGCATATGCATTTGTAAATGTTGACTTACTGGTTTTATTCTGCGAACAATGACATTTAAGAAGCCTTTTGGTTTTGTTTTATTTTGACGAATTAGTTTGCTGACAAGTGTGATGTTCGTCCTTCATAAAAGCATAGATACTTACGCACAAAACCTTTTATGCCAGCGGAGAATATGTTATAAAGTTCAGTGTCTCTGCTTATGTTCACTAAAAAGCACTGATCTCAGATCTCTTGTGACCGCCCTTCATTCAGTCCCTTCTCATCCGTGGAGGAATAGGGCAGTTTCAAACTGCTGTGCAATTTCTAACAAGGGTCATTCAGACCAATTGGAAATGGTCTAAAAGAAAGGAGAGCGGCCTTTTCAAAATACTTGTAAACACATGATTTCTTAAACAAATGTCCTTGGTTTGTTGCCGTTCTTTTCTGCTATTTGCCACGACCTTCCCTTCCTCCTGTTTTTCCCTTCCTCACTTCTTCCACGTATCTTTCAGCCATGTGTCCTAGTGGCCATTCTGTCTGCGTCCTGCATTTATGCTGCTGCATTTCACTCGCTTCCTCTTGGTCATGTCCTGCTCACCTGGGCTCCTGGTCAGGGTCAGTCCTGATGCCAGAGCATGGCAGGTGTTGGTCTCTGTGATGCATGAAAGCAGCCTCTGTTTCTTTCTTTCTCCCATCACCCTGATTTCCCACCCTCCATTCTTAGGAATAAGGATCTGCTTTCGACACAGCAAGAGATGGCACCCCCACATGAGAGCATGGGGTACCAGAGGCTGGGTGGCAATAAAAGGGGAAAAAAAGACAAAAAGATAAGGTAGGAGGCACCAGAAACAGGCCTCCCCTACTTTTCAATTTGCCTGCAAATGATCCTGTTCCTGGCTTCTGTGCATTTCTTTAAAACTGTTTTCTCCTGCTTTTTCATGTAGAAGACAGGAAGAAAACCAAAGTTTGGGGGTGTTTGTGATGTTGTAGGTGCAGTGGTTCGTGCTCGGCAGCCCATACATAGCTCAGTTATTGTCATAGTTCTTTATGTGATGAGTGCATTTGACCCCAGTTTACAGATGAGCAAGTCGGTCCTTAGCCTGTTAGTAACTCATCCACAGCCACAGATGAGGCAGGCTGGCTCCAAAGTTAGTTAGGGCCAGTCATCAGATGGTAGCTGATAAGGCCCCCAGCATGCAGATTGGGCCTTCATTCCTGCATTCCTGAAAGGAGCTGATTGCACATGAACCCTAGGGGTCCAAAGAAGGCTGTTATTGGCATGCCCTTATCATACATGGAAAGTTGCTTGCAGAAGCAAGGGTCAGATGAGGAGAGGTTACAAAGATGTGATTTTTCAGTGGACTTCTTTTAACTTCTCTGTTTAACAGAGAGGTCAACAGGCCCGAGGTCATGAATAAAGACCTGCTGAACCAGTTGAATACACATAGTCCCCAACAATTATTGGCATCTGCTACAACATGACAGATAAAAAAAAAAATCCAAGCTGGAGGGGTGATTTGAATACCCAACATAAATATGAACATTTAATTATTTAGAAATTAGTTCTTTAAATCTCTTCCAATTATTATGATGGCATTGTGTTTTGGGGTTCACAGACTATTTTATGTGGTTTGGAGGCTTCTAAGGATTTACTTATGTATGAAAACGCTGTGGTTTTAAGTTGCTAAGGACCTATTCTGTTCTTATCGTCCTTTAACTCAGATAATTTCCATATGCTGCTTTAGTTCTAAAATGTATGACGTGCTGTTGCGTTGCAGGTAAGAGCTGTTGTCACTTAAGTCTTGTCAAGTGACGCTGTGTGTGAAGGTCCTTGCCATGTTGCCCCACGTGCTGGTGCAACCATATTTCTGTCCTCTTTTCCTGCTACAGGCCACCCCCTAATGTGGTCTCTGCATTAAAGCCACACTGAGCCCCACCACGAGTTAGGAGATAGGTATCTTCCTCCATTTCTTCACTTCCTGATATCTTCCTGTATTTTTTCACTTCCTAAGAGACTCTTCATGCCGTCTCTGTGAGTTCAGTGCCTGTCTGTACTTTATCCTTGCCAGATGCTGCCTCCTCCACAGATGTGCTCAGCAGATTTCCTCCTGCTCTGTTCCCATAGCCCTTGATTGGGGCTTTATCTCCTGGTACCTTGTGTTGGAGTAAGTCCTAAACATACCTGTCCCTTTGCCTTCATTGGAAGCTGTGAGACTGGACGTCACGGCGAGTTTACGTGCTTCATATAGCAGTTAACTGAAGTATCTTTGATCAGTTGATTTGGTTGCCTCTGAAGGAGCAGCCATCTGAAAAATTAAACATATTCAACATTCCAAGAAAAAGAATCTGAAATCAGACATACTTAAATAAGTCACAAACTCTTCTCAATACCAGACGTGACAGCAGTAATCCAAAAACTGGCATGTGATCTGGCCACCTTGGCAAGACTGTATCTTTTTGAGCCTCCATTTTCAGTGAAATTAAAAAAGTGTGTGTATGAAAATATCTGCCTTGGTTAGCCCTTAGGGTTTTTATGAGGATGATATGAGCTATTGCATCTGAAAATGTGTTGGGAATCACCATATTGCTTCAAGTATAAAATTGCATTCTTATTTGAGAAAACGTGATTGGATTTAGAAAAAAATCTGTACTGTATGCATATTGTGTACCTTAGCAATCTGCTTCTGATTCAAATTTAAGTTTGTGCCTGAATGTACTTTGTGAATAGTTTTAAGGAGATCATCAGACTTTAACTTCAAAGACTGTAAAGCCAATCTATAGCCAGTCATGCTGACCTGGGAGATTTTGAAATAGGACCAATTGGTCCTGTCAAACAGAACCAGTTTGTCTTCTCCGTAATTCCTGCATAACGCGAGTTTTGCATGTTTATTTTTTCCTGAACAGGCTTCCATCTCTATCACAAATTGCCCACAATAGTGCCTGAGAGCTGCCTTCTTATAATGGTTGGACTTCTACTAGGTGGGATTATTTTTGGAGTCGATGAAAAGTCCCCCCCTGCAATGAAGACAGATGTGTTTTTTTTATATCTCCTCCCACCCATTGTACTTGATGCGGGCTATTTCATGCCCACGCGCCCATTCTTTGAGAACATCGGTACCATTTTCTGGTATGCTGTGGTCGGGACACTTTGGAATTCCATTGGCATTGGGGTGTCCCTGTTTGGAATCTGCCAGATTGAAGCCTTTGGCCTGAGTGATATCACTTTGCTCCAGAATCTGCTCTTCGGCAGCCTAATCTCGGCTGTGGACCCCGTGGCTGTGCTGGCTGTCTTTGAGAACATTCACGTCAACGAGCAACTCTACATCCTGGTCTTTGGAGAGTCCCTGCTGAACGATGCAGTGACAGTGGTGAGTAACTTGTTGACAGTAAGTCACTCCAACAAGTGGGGGCCGCCCACCAACCTGCACCGGCATTCTCTCAGAGACAGCTCTGTGCGTAGAGGGCCTCTCACTGGATTTAACGCTGTGTTGTTGCTATCTTCAAATTCTAAGTGAATTTTTTACGTATTGTGTAATATCGATTTATTATTATACAGTGGGCCCTCATTTGCATGTTTCACTGGGTCCTGCGAACTGTGTCACTGGCCCTGCTTGCAAGGCTCTGCTATTGCCAGAGGAGCATAACAGTGATTGTGACTCGAGTATCTCTGAGATTTCTCATTTTAGCATTTTCAAAAGTGATGGGTTTTGATCAGAATTTAAAGGACTTCAGTTCCCAGAATTCTTTGCGGAGTAATGCTATCAGTATATAATGTGTATAATACAAGTGAAAAGATAATGAAAGTGCCAGTCTCTCTCTGGGGATGCTTTATTTCTTATTTCATTATTGTAGGCAAATTTTTCATCACACAGCTCACTTTCTGTTACTACTCAGCCAGCATTTTTCTAGTCCTCACCGTTTTCCCATAAGTGGGTATTTATTCAGAACATGCAAATTATTTTGAATTCTTATTAACTGACACGTAATTAGAGGCAGAGGCTATTATGATCTTAATGTTATCAGAATTTACCTCCACCCCACCTTCTGAGCTCAGGCAAGGTGTGGAGAGAAAGGATGCTTGCCTTGCAAGCAAAGAGCTCCCCCACCAGTGAAACACTCGGGTGACCCTTCATTCATTAAGCAGTCAGGGAGCATTGGTGACGCTGTTTCATGGTAGTCATGATTTTGTAGTAGTAATGGTGATGGCGGTGATAGCCATTAACCTCTTGTGAATGCTTAGTTTGTGCTCGGGTCTTCATGACAACCTATAAAATAGGTATTCTTCCCATTTTGCAAAGAAGAAAATTGAGTGAAATAAGAAAATCATCCGTAATGTCTGTGGATATCATTATGTAGAAAATAATGTGTTGATAAGGAAATCCCATTTTTCAGAGTAGCTGCTAAGACAGCTATTTTAAGAAGGCTGAATTAATTCAAGTAACAAAATCTACCTTATTTATTCCATTATTCATTAACAGTGATTAGTCATTAACTCACCCATCTAAGAGTTATTTCATAACTCTTAATTTCTGAAGGCATCAAGTTTTATATTGTGACTTATGTCTGGCATATACATTTTACTCTTGTTGAGGGAGATTGTGGAAATTTCAATGTGGAGTTCTTCGATCTATTTAGTATCAAGGAAACTTTACAAAGAAATCGTAACACCGTGCTGCTTTCCTTCTAGAACAGTATACCAGTCATATCAGTTTCAGAATGCTACTCCAGGCCTTTACATTGCTTTCTCTTTTCTTGTAAGATTTCTCATTCAGACATCTCAGTGGTCCATTCTTTGAGTTTGTCAAGAATCATGTCTCAGGAAACCATCTGGCTAAATTAGTTTTTAAAGTGTGCAAAGGCCTCAGGCTTTCCAGAGGCTGGTCTTGTGCTTCCTGTCAAGAGGCACAAAGCCATTGAATGTGATTTTATGGCCAGAAAAGGAAGGGCTAACCCAGAGAGGGCCTTGGGCCAATCTGAGGGCCTGCTATTCTGATACAGTAAGGAGGGCAAGGGCAGAGGAAGGGCATGGCTGCTCTTAGGTATGGAAGCCCTTGTTACAAGACCAAAGTCTGTGAGTCAGAATGACTGTTACGTTTTCACGTGAAAGAGCCTTCCTGGTAGATTATATACACTGGGCTGGGCTGAAAACCCATGGACGCTTAAAGCCAGACCCACAAAATAACGGGACATGCCAAGTAGTTTGCCTTCCTAATGCTGAGGTATAAACCACCAGAAGTTTCTTTAACTGAATTGGCTGAATAGTGGACTGAACTGACCAGGAATAATTTAAAAAATGGTATAAAAAATTATAATTTTGCCCCCTATTCAGGTACCCTTGAAAGTATAGAGGTGGAGATGTTTTACGGAATATTTTTGTACTCATTCACCTAGTCTTATCTCTAGCAGAGTTATATGGACCACACTGCATATAGTAAGAATAATGAGTCACTACATATGAATTGCAACCAGAATGGTAGAGATTAACAGAGAGAATCAATGTTAAAAATGTGGTCTGGAGGGTGAGTGCAAATAACTTTTTCCCCAAATCATGATAAATTCAATATTGAGCTATAAGAGTTGAAGGGTAGAAAACCTATCACAAAATGTCTCAAAACAAAGAGAAATTTATAACGTATGAATTGCAGGCAAACTCTTTGTGTTATTGTCTAAGGCCGCAGTAGATTGCAATTAACTGGAGAAATGACCGTTGAAAATAAAAGTGAGCTTTTTAAATAGGATTTTTGTGCTTTCCTTTATAATGAGTATTTTAGGAAAACTTTAAAAAAATTTCCCTTGTTAGGCAAAGACTGTTTAGGTTCTCAGTTATCTGAGAAGTCCTGTGTTTTCCATGGTATGTAATCAAATGACTTAACATTCACATGGTAACTTCTAACATCATTTCTAGAACATGTTAACGCAACCATTGAATATTCTAAGGCAATTTCCAAGAACACTTAAATAGTTTCCCCAATCTACTGTAACTAGGATTGGTTAAGGAGCGCTGGCTCTGTGGAAAGGGGCCAGGGATATGCCCTAAGAGCCTGATCATTATGTCTATGCAGTGAAATTTTACTTAAGGAAGCTGGACCATTTGTTAATTAATTTTGCTCTTGCAAATAGCAGAATAGATTTAAAATCCCATACCCCAAAGTGATTATTCTTTATGTTTCACGTCAGAGAAAGTGACCTGTAAACTCTTTCTCTGGAACAGAGCTATTCTGATAAAGAACGCGGTATTGTTCGCATCCTTGGGTTACATGATTTCACTGGTTTCATTGTGCATTTTCTTATTTATTTATTGGTTTATTTATTGATTTATTTCAGGTGTACAAAACAATGTAATATTTATCATTTATGTTCCTCACACAGTGATAACTCCCCTCCCCCATCTACCAGCCCTCTGACATCACACACAGCCATTACATTTCCACCATCTCTATTCCTAATATTGTGCATTTTCAATCAAAGTTCAAAATAAATCATTTCTGATTTTAATATATGTAAGTGTATTAAAAGTAACAATAATGAGTAGAAAGAGTTGAAAGGACTCAGCTGTCAAATTAGCCCATCGCAGAATTTAGCACACAAGCAGTATCCCTGACATTTCAGTCTTCTAAAAATACAGCTGTCAAGTGGAGGCCAATTTTGCACAGACCGACTGGAGACATAATTGCAGCCCACATACATAATAGATATACATACACAGATATAAATTACGACTCCAAAAGCCCTTTTCTATATAGATCCCCTTGCGGTAAAATTAAAGGATTTAACTGGAATGAAGTAACTGGGTTATGGCCAGTTGTAACTAAAAGAATTTTATCGTGTGTTGATCACTAGGTATCAAGTTCAGTGTAAAACAGGTGGGAGGTTATGGAAAGCTTTGGGGTTGTCAAGGTAACGTCTTGACCTAAGCTATGTCCTCGTAGCAGTGCCCTGGCATCGGAGGCTGAAGAATGATCAAACTGGAACTTCTGACCAGTAAACCGAGTGTAAAGTGCCTGCTGGGCCTCAGCATTGCTCTCTGCAAAACCGACCGGGATATGAGAAACAGACTGTACCTGTGATACACTTGGTTCATTGAGTTGCCAGGAAGATGGCTCTGGAAAGATGATGGCAGTGTGCCAGTTGTTGCTTAGGAATGAGTATCTGAGTGTCCTTTGGGGGCCTCATCAGTGGGCTGGATGGGGTGGGAGTGGGGAGATGAGAGAGAGGAAGAGGAGACATGAGTTCTGTGCACAAAGAATTTCTAATTTGGGGGGAAGTGAGGTAGGTGTTCAAGAGGCAGCACCTACAGCACAAGATGGCATATCGCCAAACGCCAAATGGTTTGGGGGGCCATCTGTGTTGCAGGAGGCAAAGGAAAGGACATTTTGCAAGGGCAGTAGGAGTCCAGGCAGGCTCTTGAGAGGAAGAGCAGCCTCAGCTGGGCCCTGGGCAACAAAATCTCCCTGGATTTAGGAGCTGGGTTTCTACCAGGAGAAACCACAGGAAGGAAACCAGAGGCAGCGATGAATAAACATGGTCCGTTCTGTGGAGCCAGTGATGAGACCCTCTTCCAGACGGAAGGGTGTTGGAAAGCAGTTTAAAAAAGAAAGTGTGCCAGGTGTGTTGAGGCTTCCTGAAGACAGGCAGTCGAACATTTTAAACTTGAGAGTGGAAAATGCAATAGCAGTATTTAAAGGAAGTGAGTCTATCGTAGCTGGAAGGGACATGAGGGCAAAGGAGAGATGTGATTTGCTGGTGCAGGCTGGAGGTAGATAGGTGACAGAACTGCAGTGCCCGAGAGGCTGGGGGAACTTGTCTATGCAGCAATGGCCGGCCTGGAAATCTGTCTCTCTCCTCAGGCAGCAGGTGACTGTCACCTCTTGGCCTTGGCTGCTTGGAGGCAAGGGGTGTATACAGTACATGTCTGATCCTCTCTCAGGAAGCAGTTGTGGCGTGTTAATGCTGGTGAAATCCGTATGATGTATGCACGAGGCTGGTGGCTGAAAGTTGGAAGCGGCTACTGCTTGAAGCCAATTTCTTTTCTGGCAAATGATGACACCTTCAGGCTATTTAAGTCCTCAGGCAAGTGAGTTGCTTTTTCCTTCGTTTCCTCAAGTCATTTCTTGGTGGTACGATACCCAAGGCTCAGGTGTGTCACACCAACCCTGGGGAGAGAGGAAAAGCCCACTGCTTTCTAAGTAATAATCCACTGTTTTTTTCCTGTTTGTTTGTTTTTTTCAACACCAATGACGTTTATTGTTATCGACTAGGCAACATGGAAAAAGTAAATTATAATAAGGTATGACCCTTGACACAAGAGTTTATGATCCAATAGAAAAGAGGAAAAAATGCACAAAACCTGCCATGTGGTAGCTCTAAAGGACCATTGGTGAGGTAGGAAAGAGTGAAATGGCTTTTTGCCAGGACACACTGGTTAGCAGGGAGCTTCTCACTCTCCCATGTCACTCTCCCATGACTGAACCTTGAGAGACTTACCTAGAAGGTCAGGAGCCCTGGGTTCTGGTATCACCTCTGACATTTTGTGGGACAAATGGGTTCAATTTTGAGTTTGTCCCAACCCAAACAAGGGCATAGCACAGTCTATACTATGAAAGGCCTGTGTCCCCAATGTCCTACCAGGCAGCTTTCCTGGAGATCCCCGGCTGTACATATGACGATGAAATGAAGCAGGGCACCTACCTGACCTGTATTTTACTTGCTGGCTTGGGGGGCAAAGCGGTAGAGTGTAAGCCATCCCATCACGTCCCAGTTGGCTCCCTGGTCCTCAGAAACATGTATGAAAGCATACTGCCCAGCAGATGTGAAGTGCCTAGCGCTTTTGAAGCCTTAATTAAACTAAGACTATGTAAAGACCATGTAGGTTTTTCAGTAACCCAGTAACATTGTAGTCTTATCACTTTAGAGGCACAAAATATGTATGAACTTATAACACACACACGTTGCTGCCTCTGCTTTGAGAAAATTCCTTTGTGTCTCATGTTACACCAGCTATGTGTCTGTGTGGGCAGGGCAAGGAGGAGGGGTTAGGAGTGAGGACCTCAGTGACCCGGAGCTCTTCAGAGGGCGCCTGTACTGATGGGCAGGTCCTTCCATGGGGTGACCCCACAATAGGGCCTGCAAAGGTAACTAAACTCACAGCAGCACTGACGAGCCTTAGTACTACAAGCAGGACGTGTTGGATGGCAACCAGGTATTTTTTAAATAATCTTCTACATCAGGGGTGTCCAAACTTTTTTCAACGTTTTTCACCAAGGGCCATATGCGGTAAAATACACAAACAGCCGGGCCACTCACTCGAGGTGAAGTACGTATTGCCTCACCTGGTTTATTTAAGTAAACTAAATATATTTTTGGAATTTGCTGCGGGCCAGTAAAAAAATGGATTGTGGGCCACAATTGGCCCGCGGGCTGCAGTTTGGACACCCCTGTTCTAGATGGTACCTAAAAAATGTTTTTGGAGTAAGTTGTATAATAATTTTGAAGTTTCCTTTCCCTCACTTGAGCAATAGTTTTCCTGACCACACACTTTTATCAAAGATTTTTGTGTTTAAAGCTATCAAATATAATATTAAAATTGCCACTGACCATCCACTTTGGTACACAGAAGACATGTCCTTTTGAGAAGGTTGGGTAGATTGTTCTGTGGCCACAGGGATCCTGGGGAATTTGGAAGGGGTCTTGACACCGTGTTCTCTCTCTCCCCCAGGTCCTGTACAACTTGTTCAAGTCTTTCTGCCAGATGAAAACCATTGAGACTATTGACGTGTTTGCTGGGATCGCCAACTTCTTTGTTGTGGGCCTTGGTGGTGTTTTGATTGGCATCTTTCTGGGATTTATAGCGGCATTTACTACTCGGTTCACGCATAACATCCGGGTGATCGAGCCCCTGTTTGTCTTCCTGTACAGTTACTTGTCATATATCACAGCTGAAATGTTTCACCTCTCAGGTATCATGGCGTAAGTATTTAATTCTTTGTGAAAAGCCCTTACTGATGACATTTCATTGAATTCATGTATTCTAAGCTGTTAATGTTAAATAAGTTATATGAAAGAGTAGGTTTTCTTAAATTCTTCTAAGAACAATTGAAATAGATTTTTCTTACTCTTCGTTTCAAAGAAATAAAAGTGCGTATCGACCAAATTTTTACCAAATTTTTGCTAATATGAAAAACTACTTAAAAAGTTATCTCTTAGGTCTCATATAAAACATGACAACACACTGTTGGGGTTGATTGCCAGACACCACGAATTTTCTGAGTCTGATGTCCATTTAGTGTAGTCCATGTGGGGGGCTGTAAATTTCTTCCAACAAGGTCACATAACCCAAACTGTATTTGGAATTCTGGAATTGCTTATGTATATTCATTTGAATAATCTGAGTAGTAGAAAACCTTCATTCTGTGTGATTGACTTAATTTGAAATAGTAGTGTAATGTCATTCATAGCAACATTCAATGAATAAGGTACGTAGTCATGTCATTTTGGTTTAGCTTTTAAAATAAAGAGGCATGATTATAAACCAGGAAATGTATAAAGCAGGAAATTATTTCTTTATTAACATTAGTGGATCATTCACTAAGTGATTCAAAGTTTCACAAGTGGTAATGTTTGGGTCTAATGTTAGACATTGGAGGGTCACTTTGAAGGAAGCTGCTTACTGGGTGTGAATGTTTTGGTAGCACCCCAAAACATGCCTGTTATTGTATTGTCACACTCTGGATAGGGTCAGTGAGCAATACTTAATAATGGAATGCCTTTAAAAGGTTTTATTTTGACAAATATTTACTTAAAGTTTAACATATGCTAGTCTCTATGCTAGGTAGGGCCTGTTATACATATTTAGAGTTTTGCTGTTGTAAACATAGGTCTAGTTCTTGACGTTTTCTGTGGTAGTCTGATTTAGCTGATGCTTTGATTAAGGAATGTTTTGTTTTCCTTCTCCCATCACCACTTTTGTATCAGAAGCAGATAAGGTTGGAGGAGGAAGTCAAGTGCGTCTCCACAAGGAGAGTGGAACCCATTGTAATGAAAGCCATGAGTGAAAAGGTTGGGTGGTTTTCTGTTTCACAGAGAACCTAAATAAAGCAACATATTAATCCAGTTTGACCCAGTAATGAAATGTTCTGGATGCTATTCATATCATTTGTACGACTTCCAGTTTCTTCACTGTCATTGAAAATGTATGACCCGCTAGTTACAAGATCTCTGAAAGGATTATGGGGGTGGGACTTTGTGTCTAGGTTTCCAGCAGCAATCAAGCAACAATCTGTGTAAGAACCTTGGCTGTATTTTCACCATGTGCATATGTAAACGTTCTAGAACACCCACATAGTTATCTAAATATCTTTGTCGATTTGCCTGATGTTCAAGGGCAGAAATTGGGTTGGGAAGAACCAGAGTATGGAGGTCATTTGGAGTGTTGGATGGGGTTGGGGTCCTGGTCCATCTCTGCTTAGAAGTGTCAGTGAGGCCCAGAGTCTGCAGAGGTTGCTAGGCTTGTGTCCTGACCTCCTGTGAAGACAGGCTCAGGGGTTTATCTACTCTGGGAATTAGGAAACCCGGGACAAGTAGGGTAAATAGAACAGGTAATTAATTCCCTGCTGTGGCTTGTTGGTGGATGAAAAACATCCCCTTTGTTTCCAACTTCAAACTGAACATTTATTTTACAACGCAGTGTACAGAAAAGTCCCTTATTACATTTAAACTATTGCTGTCATTGCACACAGTGCACTAAAATAATAAACTAACCTTAAATAAGGTGTTATAGGAGATTTAAACATGTTGGGGGTCTGGATTCCATGCATGCTCATTAACCATGATAGTAAACGAAAGGACAGACCAGTGTGTTCTGAGAAGTAACGGCCTGTTTTCTAATGTGGAGTAATTGGGTGAGTATACTATTCAAACCTCAACCATGTATGATGCTTCTGTGGGGAGTAGATCATAGGTGTGCATATCTCCCCTTGGAAGGGCATTGTGTGCACTTTCCTGTTGTAATTACTGTACTTACCTTGGGATGTTGACCCAAGGAATCCAATATAATGATACAATTAAAATTGCATGTTCGTATGCACCTCTTTTATAGAACTAGTAATTTTTTCCACAGTAAACCCGCATTGTACTGGGTTTAGAAATTCCTATCATACTTCATGCTATTGCACTTACTTTTGCAACTTACAAACCCATTTTAAGGTTAATGGGAGTGAAAGCATGTGACGTGCTATACTGAACATGCTCAGTAATTTCCCTTGTTTGCTTAAGAGAAATGGGCAGCCACATAGAAAGGAAAGTAGGCGGAGAGATTAGGCGGCTGGTGAGCTCACAGAAAGGTTAATGTGCCTCTCTCAGAATCTATAAAATGTGGAGTTGTGAAACTTGTTCTACCTGAGTTTTGCCTGCTGTCCCTCTCTCCCTCCCCTACCTTTTTCCATCCATCTCTCCTTCTTGTCCCTTCCTCTGCTGATTGCCTTTCTTTTGTATAGTTTTGCCTAAACTGCAGGGTAAATGGTAGGAGGAAACTTGAAATTATAAACTTTTTTCAAGATTTATTGAGCTACAATTGAAATATAACATCATGTAAATCTAAGGTGCACAATATTATATATATATATGTACATATATATGTGTATATATATATATATATATATATATACCTACATATATATACATATATCTCAAAATGATTACTACAATAAGGGTAGTTAACACATCCATCACCTCACAGTTACCTTTGTGTGTGTGTGTGTGTGTGTGTGGTGAGAAGTTTTAAGATTTACTCTCTTAGCAACTTTCAAGTATACAATACAGTATTGTTAACTGTAGTCACCATGCTGTACATTAGATCCCACAGCTAATTCATCTTATAATTAGAATTTCCTACCCTTTGACATCCGTCACCCATTTCCCTCACACTCTCCACCCACTGCCCCTAGCAACCACCAGTCTACTCTCTGTTTCTGTGACTTTGGTTTTTTGAGATTCCACATGTTAAGTGAGGTTATTCTTGCCATTGATAGTAATCATGCTCTTTCTTTTTCTTTTTTTTTTTAAATTAAATTTATTGGGGTGACAATGGTTAGTAAAATTACATAGGTTTCAAGCGTACAATTCTATAATACATCATCTATATTTCACATTGTGTATTTACCACCGAGTCAGTTCTCCTTCCATCACCATATATTTGATCCCCTTTACCCTCATCTACCATCCCCCATCCCCTCTGGTAACCATTAAACTGTTGTCTGTGTCTATGAGTTTTTGTTTCTTTATTTGTTTGTCTTGTTCCTTTGTTGCTTTCAGTTTTATATCCCACATATGAGTGAAGTAACATTATTCTCGACATTTTCTGGCTTACTTCGCATAGCATAACTCTGGATTCATCCATGTTGTCGCAAATGGTACTATTTCATCTTTTCTTATGGCACAGTAGTATTCCATTGTGTATATACCACATTTTTTTTTTTTTTTTTTTTTTTTACCCAATCACCCATGGTGTTTCTAAAGAACATTTGTTTGAGAGTAAGGAAGGTCAGAAAGCAAGGGAGAAATAAAGGGAGAGAAGGTGGTAGTTTCTTCTGAGGTGGCTTGTGATTATTAAGAAGTCCAACTAAAACCACTGTGAGAAAAGGAAAAATATTACCCCAATGTCCACATTTAGGGGTTTTGATACAATCATCTTGAAAACCTAGCTGAGGAGTGGGGACTCTCCCTGTGGAGAAGTTGTCATTCCTGTAGGAATGAACAAAGTCCTTTAAAACAGATTTTGTGGGTTTGGGTATTTATTTTTCACAAACTGAAATTGCACTTACACAATATTTAATGTTCAAAATAATGTATTTTCTTGCTTTGTCTTCTTAGAGGTAAAACAACATTAAAAACATTATTTTAATCTCGGATTTTGTCTGTATTTACAATGCAGACTGACTGAAGATCAATAGAGCTTATATATTATGGTCTGTAGGGAAAATGTAATTTATATAGCCTGTGAATTCTCAATTACATGAATCATATAATTCAGTTACACAGTTTGTAATTAGGTATTTTAAGGTATGTTAAGAATGCAGGAAACAGCATATGGGGTATTTCATAGTAGTTCTTAAAAACATAGTATGAAAATTAAAAATAGCTATCATAATAAATGCTGCCATAGCATGTTTCATTTTGTAAAATACATTTCATGGACTTCTTTTTAAGAGCAAATGAGTAAAATGATATAATTTGGGGCCCTCTACACCAAAGGTTTGTGGTGACTTCTTAGGTGTGTTATTTCTATGCAGCTCTATTCTAGGTAGTCTCAAAAGATACTTGATTTTTTTATGGAGGCAAAAAACAAAACAAAACAAAGACCCTACGTAAAATTAAATATTTCATTGTTGAAGATGATCAGGGATATACTTTTAAAGCTACTCAGTCCTTCGTCTCCTCACCCATGTTTCTGAGTCTCTCCCTATGTTTATGAGGTGGTACTAAAGGAATAATAATTTTAGTTTAAGTGAAACACAAACCGAAAAGTTAATTTTCTAGGAAGAAGTGACACAATGCATAATAAAGCCAGTAAGTGCTGTATTTGACCACCTGATGAAAATCAGTTCATTACATTCTGAGAATGACTTTTAACTGAAAGACAGAATACTGATATTGTTTTTCTTGTTTTCAGGACTAATCTATGCTACTTCTTTTCTCTGTTAGTGTAGGTAATAGAGTAGATTTTAGCGGCAGGTTGGGGATTTTTAGACAGGAAAATATCTGGTGTTTGCCTGCCAAATTTAAACTACATGAAACTTTAGCAATTTGCTCCTGAATTAAGAACTGATTCCCCAAAATCTATTTGAAAACTAGAGATTTTTTCATAATTGGGTGATACTGGTCCTATCATCAGTTTGCTCTTTTGACTGTTTTTTGACTCTTCTTTGTGCTTATCTAAAAAAAGATTATATCATTGCTGGCGTGTGTCTCAAGTATATTGTAGAAAATAACTTGATGTGATGATCACATCCTCATTACATTACACTTGGTCGAGAGCTAACCATTTAAAGTGGCATTTTCCTCTTTCAGACTCTCAGGTGTAAGTGACTTGCAATGGTAAGGCTAAAATGATTTTCTTTTAATGTGTAGGCCAAAAATGTAAAACACAATTATAAATCAGAAATGTAAATATTGTATAATTGCTGAGAAATAAGTACCTTTTCTGTTTTAATGAAAACTTTTCAGAAAACTGATACTGAAACGAAGTGTGCAGATACCACCCAGCTGGTATGTCTGAGTATGACACCTTTGGACACGTGGTTGAAGTGAAATTTCCATTCCCTTTATGAGGGCATTAGAGCAGGGAATTCAGCCATGGGGGTCAAGGTTTGCTTTTCAAAGAAGAGGATAGGTGCCCTAAGGGAAACCTGTTACCCTTCACCTTGATTTAATAAACCTCAGTGTATGTCTCAGCAGTTATCCATGTAGGGGAGGAAGCTAGCCTGGCATGAACCCAGAGACTTCTGTGTTGGTTTCCTTGACAAGGAGAGTGTGTGAGGAGGACCTCTAGATGCTGTCATGTTCCTCTTAGTGTACTCTGTCTTCCTTGCCACTTTTCCTTTACCTCAATCAAACATGAGGTCTCACTTTTTCAATGTTTCCAGGGACCTGTCCAAGTGGTCAAGATTCTGTCTTCCCACGTGTGCCCTCACTGTTAGTCATCAGTTATTTGAGGTAACTTGAGTCACTTGGGCTCAAACCAGATCAAATCAGATTATTGGTTAGTAAGGGAAACTCAAATTAAATCACATGTATTGGCTCATATAAACAAATTATTGATGAGGACAGGTGTAGATTTGACCTTGGGGTGATGGGACCAGGGGCAACTGTGTCACCAGGACCCTTCCTTTTTCTTCCTTCTTTTTTTTCTTCCTTCCTCTCTGCCTCCCTCCCTCCCCCCCCCCTCTCTTTCTCTCTCTCAGCTTTGTCTTCCTCAGAGGAAGAAATATGATCGGATCAGACTGTGTCATGTGACCAGCCAGGAGGCAGTGAACTTAAACTCACTTTGAGTAAGACCGCCCTACCAATCTGTGTTGTCTGCAAGCTATCCAGCAATGCTCAGTCCTTTGTAGTTCAGTATGGTGGGGGTGGGACTGGTGATGGTGGAATTCAAGTCTTAATGGTTAAAGAGAAGGAATTCTGGGCAGAAGGAGGAATTCTGGGCAGAAGGGAATTCTGGGCAGAAGGAGGAGTGTAGCCAAAGGCTCCAAGGTGAAATGCTCTTAACATATTCCAGGAACGGAACTCTAGGGTTGTGAGAAGAGTGGATGCTCAGTCTTGACCTGTTTTGTTCTATAAGCAATAGGGAGCCTTCGGAAGCTTTAGGCAGAGAGATGATACAATTATATAAACATTTTAAAGTGGATACATGAATGGAGTGCTTTCAAAATTTTTTACACCATCACACATAAAACTTATAATATTTTAATAGTACTCTGGGGTAAAAGCTGGAAGGTCATGGCCTCAGGCTCACTGGATGCCTCAGGACTGTCTGGGAAAGAGGGTGAAAGTACCGAAGTAGAGACTTGGGTAGGAAAGAAATATGTGAAGATGTGAAAGAAATATGCTATTAGGCCAGGCAAGAGAAGATGGGAACCTATACGTAAAACCTACACGCAATGAACATTGAGAGAACAGAAGGGAAACTAGGTGGCAAAATGTAATTATGAGGTGTAATCAAACAATATGGTGAACTTTTAAATAACAACAAAAAAATATTACAATAAAAGACACATTGCCATTAATCCCCCTCAAAATACTCCCCTTCACTTCAAACACACTTATCCCATCATTCTTCCCACTTTCTGAAGCAGTTCTGGAAGTCCTCTCTCATGAGTGTCTTTAGTTGCGCTGTTGTGGCTGCTTTGATGTCTTGAATCATTTTGACTTTGGGGAAGAACTAGAAGTTGTACGGTGCCAGATTTAGTGAAGAAGGTGGATGAGGAAACACCCTAATGTTTTAATGTTTTTATTTGACAGAAATTGCCGTATACCAGAAGTGATGTGTGACACGGAGCGTTGTCATGATGGAGGATGATTTTATGGCACACTTTAAAACACACCTCCTCTAAACTGTAGTTCACACTCAGCTGCCTGCACCAAACAAGTTGAAACTTGTTACACACTCTTGCTAAGGTTCAACACATGCTACTTCCTGTATTGAAGACCCCTGCCTTTCCATTGGATGGCACTCGGCAGCAGCATTCACCGTAGGCGAATTTGATCACACCAGAAAAGCTCCATGTCACACATTGCTTCTAGTATGGCAATTTCTGTCAAGTGAAAACATTATGGTGTGTCCTCATTCACTTATTTACCAGATCTGGCACCATGAGACTTCTGTCTCTTCCCCAAAGTCAAACTGACCGTGAAAGGTAAACATTTTGAATTGATTCTGGACATCGAGGCAGCCACAACAGCGCAACTAAAGACATTCACGAAAGAGGACTTCCAGAACTGCTTCAGAAAGGGGCAAGAATGGTGGGATAAATGTGTTTGAAGCGAGGGAAAGCATTCTGAGGGGGATTAATGGCAATGTGTCTTTTACTGTAATACATTTTTTTTATTTAAACATTCACCATATTTTTTATCACACTTTGTAAATCCACAGTAGTCATTAAATCTCGTGTCATCTCTTATTTTTACTCTCAAATAAATTTTAAATAAAAGTGATTCAACTTTCAGCATTTTTTCTCATTTATTCTTCCTCTCCTGAACCTTCTGCCTGTGCTCCCACTTGCTTTCCTCAAACTTTGATGTATTTAGGAATCACCTGGAAAGGTTGTGCAGCATGCAGAATCCCAGGCCCCAGCCAGAGATTCTGGTTCTATAGGTCTGGGGTGGGGTTCTGGCATTTGCGTTTTTCCAAGGGTTTCTGGTAATCAAGTCCTCCACAAAGCCATAGTTTTGGAAGCACTGCTCTGATATATGTGCTGGGAGCAGTAAGAGTTTAACTCTGTCAGAGAGAGGAGACTCTTGCTGAGGTTTGCAGTGCTCAGGTTGAATCCTGAAAATAATCCGTGTGCTCATTCAGTGCAGGGTCATTGCCTGGCTGGTTCTTATATCCATGTCCCACCGGCAGTTCACCCCCTATACACACAAGGAGTTCAGCTGGAAACCTTTCACTCATTACCAAGATCTTGGTCCAGTCTTCCTGCCATTCAGACCTTTGCAACCACTCCCTGGCTAGAGAGCAGTGGACTCTGGGGGTCCCTTAATGCCTTGTGTTTCATTACACTGTGACAGTGAGCTGTGATCCTTTGTGTTCTTTCCATAAAACCATGACTGCTTGGGTTCCAGAAAAATGATCTATAAACATTACTTGAATTGAATTGAAGACATATAAAGGAGAAAACACAAAAGATGTGGGAAATCCATGGCATGGGTAAGACTGTGTGAATAATCAAGCATTTGTAATAGTTTGAATTTACTCTATTTAATTTTTGCTCTTTTAAGAAAGATTCAGTTTTTATGCTTGGATCCTTCTTTTAAAACCTTTTTTTATTCCATTTTCTCATATGTCAAACTCACTCTTTTTTGGTTGTCATGTTTCCTGGAAGAGGAAATCCATTATATGGTAAATTCATGCCCTGGAATAATTAATTTACCTCACATGAGTGAGGACTTTATTCTGAGAACAGGCAGTGTACCCTGAGTCACCACAAAACCTGGCTTTCATCAATACAGAAAAAGCGCTTTAATTGTTCTTCGTCCTTGCTAATGCTTTGCACTGATTAGCAGAGTATGCTTTCATATTTAGCAAAGTCTTTATTCAGAATATATAAGTATTATTTGGACTGTATTTTCTTGCAGTTGAATCCATACTTTTAAAGATCACCATGGATATGGAATGGGAGCAAAAGCATTTTGCAACATTCCTATTATCAGTTTAATTGTAAGCAGTTCTGATTACAGGAAAAAAACTCTTCTAACATGGGAACAGAAATTGCAAAATTGACTCCTCTTGAAAAAAACAAAAACATCTGCACTTACTGAATTAACTGAGGCATGGCTTCACTGTATGTATGTGAACACATATAGGATATGTATTTTTATCTTCACATCTAGAAATCTGCTGTCACCGCCCACCTTAGGTATTGTCACCTGGTCCCTTTGGCTAAACAGTTCACGATCATCTGGATGAACGGTCTGGGTCTTCAGACCATTCAGCAGACTGGGCCAGCATTAGTTGAGCTTACACTCGTAGCATGACATGCACAGAACCATGCCAAGCATGGCTAGCCCCTGCTTTCCCCAAGCATCCCTTCTGTTAGGAGACCAACATCCATTGAAAGCTGGATTAATGGACTGCTAGGATGGAGTCACAGCACTATAGGAAAATAAAACAGTCAAATGACAGATCATCTAAATAGAAAGTCTGATGCCCCCCACCCCTGCCTGAAGCCTCTGTTGAGACAGTATTAGCTGGCCTGAGTTTTTTCTATGCTGAATTTAGAGTGATAATGTGATGAAGAAAACATCAATTGCTGGTGAATATAAAAACCACTAATTATAGTGCTTTGGTTTTTCCTTCTTTAAATTGCTGATAATCACCGTACATTTATGTTACAATGTAATGTGGGGCAAGATAATAGCAAAGCAGAATGCACCAGTGAATTCTATGCATACCTTACCTCCATGTGGAATGGAATCTCCCACGGAATGGAACCTAACACCTGTCAAAACATGGCCATGTCTTGGGCTGTTATATGGGCCAGGTGCTGCATCAGATTATGAAAACAAAATGACAAACCGTCGTTGCAGGAAACAAATTGACTTCAACCTCTAGGTTCGTGTCCCTCCAAATCTCTCCTCCACATGTCCTTCAGAGTTCTCTTTCTAAAATACAAATCTGTTCATACTACCGTTCCTATTAACAGTTCATCCAAGTATCCATATAGTCATTGATTCAAAACACATTAATGACAAGCCAGACACTATGCTAAGCATTGGTAACACCTTTTTTTTTTCCTTCATGAATCTTCCGTTGGGTTGGTGAAATAGACACTAATTATATGATCAAAGATATAAACTCTCATTTTCCCTCCAGCCTACAGAATAGTTTTAACTCCTAAGCATAATATATAACAATATCATTTGTCATTATCTGGCCCATAAACTTCTTTGGTCCTCATCTCCTCTCCTCCAGCTAACACTGTCATTCCACAGTTCCCTGAATATGTCAACCTATTTGTTTGTCTCATGCCTTTCCACATGGCCTCTCCTTTTGCTTGATTTACTTCCCTTTTCTTCTTTCTGCTTGGTGAGCTCTTCACCTATCCATGAAGACTTTGCTCAAATGCCCCCTCTTGTGTGGCAGACAGAAATAGCGATTTCCTTGCCTGTGCTCCCAAAGCGTCCATGCCACTCCTTGTTTTTAGCACTTGAAGTGGTGTTACAATGATCTCTCTGTGACTCCTTGTCTGTTAGACTGGGAACTCTCAAAAGTAGAAGAGATGCATCTTACTTGCTTTCCTCTTCCTAGACTTCAGCACAGAACTTGACCCAGAGTAGATGCTAAGAAACTGTTGGTTGATATTAAATTGTTATTCACAATCATATTAACGAAATATGGAGATAGAAAAGGGAGACATGGAAAGGGCAGGAGAAGGATGATTGAATGACATGATCTAATAAAAGCAGGTTATATCGGAATACTAAAGGCCAGTAGTTTTATGTTTGAATGACCTTCAGCGTTAAGAAATTCAACTAGAATTTTCTACAATGTGATGAGTCTAGTTAGGTTATTATTTTGGTGTGGATACCATCACACTGATGTTCAGAATCACGGTGAGAGGCTGTGGACTTCAGGCATGAAATTCCATGTGTTCACATGAGGATGGAAAAATAAATCTCATCTCTCAGTAACGTGCAGTGCTACTGGGATATGCTGTGACATGACCTTGTACCCAATGACACACCTGCCCACATACTCCAAACCAATAAGGCTGAGGACAGTCAGACAGTTGCCTGCCCCATTCCTTAGCACTGTACATTTCTGGTGCTTCTTTCAGAAAAATGAAGGAGACTGAGATTTATGGTGACATTTGAGACTGTTAGCTGTAGGTGATCTAGGAAGGGGACAGAGGAGATTTTATTTTTCTCTATTCCTGGGAGACTGTACTGTGTTGCCTCCCTCACTGGAGGGAGACTAGCTCATTTGTCATTTTGTGTACTTATGATGTTACTGAAGTGAGGTGGTTTGGCTTCAGGTCAGAGTCTACTACAGCGGAAAACCTCTTTGCAATGAAAACACCTCCTGGCCTTTGCTTGAGAGGCTATGTGCAGAAAGCTGGGACAGACCAGATCAAGGACATTGGGAACAGTTCTCCTCATGGTGCACTGTGTATCAATGTCAGAAACATGCCCACACTTCCTGACCAGGGCACTGCCGGGCCCTGATGCCTCTGGAACCCATGGGGGGCATTCTTGTCCCTCCAGCATCTCACCTGTGCTGGAAGGAAACAGAATGAAGTTACAGTGAGGTGCCCGGCAGACGTGAGCCTCGCTCCTGGTGTCATGTTAAGGATACCAAGCAATGGAAATTGATCCTGTGGACATCCATGGAAAATTCATTTGTTTTTTTATTCCTACACCAAAGCTGTATTTTTCAATCATTTCTGAATAGAATTTTTTGTTAAATTGTTTACGTAATGAATTGAAGATTAGTTTTTGCCTGTATGGTTCACATGTTGCCCTGTGACTGATACGAATATCACCTCAGAGGGAAATGTTTATCACATTCACAAAAACAATATTCTCCAGCCTTTTAACAATCACTTTTTGAAAGATAAACAAAGAAAATCCAAAGCCAAGAGGAACGGAGGGAAATTCAGTTGGTATGAGAAACATAGGGGTTTTAACTCTATAGTTGATGTTTTATTTATTTATTTAGTTTTTTAGATTTTATTGGGGAAGGGGAACAGGATTTCCCTTCCCCAGGACTTTTTTGTACTTTCAGGACTTTTTTCCAACTCAAGTTGTTGTCCTTTCAATCTTTGCTGTGGAGGGCGCAGCTCAGCTCCAGGTCCAGTTGCCGTTGCTAGCCCACCATCCCTTGCGGGAGTCAAACTGGCAACCTTGTGGTTGAGAGCTCACTGGCCCATGTGGGAATCAAACCGGCAGTCTTCGGAGTTAGGAGCATGGAGCTCTAATAGCCTGCGCCACCGGACCGGCCCGTTGGTGTTTTATTTTAAAAAATAAAAATGATTTGAAAAAGTTGGGTAGTGGGTACTTTAATGTTTAACATTCTCCATTTGTGTCTCTAAGCTTAAATGCTTTCTAACAAAATCATTGTGAAGCATCTTTTGAATAGCATTAGAGAATTTCAGGAAGTAATATGGCCGTTACGAATTGTTTTATTACAAATTTTCAACATGGCGGCATTTCTGAAAGGTTCATTAGTTTCTGTTGCTGTGTATGTCTTTTCTTTATAAAACATATTATGATCCAGATTCTTAATTTACTCTGGTTTTGCCCTCATTACTTTGTATTGGGCAAATCTTACTTTTTAAAGTCTGGTTAAAGAAACATTAACCCAGAATCTGACAGATGAAGATGTTCCAAAATGTGGTTAACTGACGGTTTATGTTCAGGTGGGTGCTGGCAAGGTGCCCCTGTAGGCTCCCTCGGAGAATTGCCACTTTCCTCTCTGCCCTCCCAGTCTCTGTTGCTGGCTGGTGGAGGTTCCTCTTTTTTGTCAAGTCAGTGTGACAGAGCTCCTGCTAGCTTCTGTCACCATCACATGTGAGCAGCTTTGGCCAGACTCATCTGGGGACATGCACTTGGTTGTGGCCACCACCACAAAGGAAGTGAATGCCTGCAATGGTGTGTGGTCAGCTGAATAATGAACCCCAATGATACTCATCCCCACAACCTGTGAATAAATATATTCATACCTTACATGGTGAAAGGGACTTCACCAATATGATTAAGGTGAGATGGGGAGGTGACACCGGACTATCCAGGTGGGCTTGATGTCATCACAAGGATCCTGATGAGAGGAAGGCAGAAGGTCACAGTTAGAGAAGAAAATGTGTGTGACTGGGAGGCAGAGGTCAAAGCAATGTGACCATGAGACAAGGACTGAGCAGCCTCCAGAAGCTAGACAAGGCAAGGAACAGGTCCTCCCCTAGAGCCTCCCCAAGGAGCACGGCCCTGTTAGCACCTGCATTGCAATCCAGTGCAAGGGATTATAGACTTATGAGCTTTGCAAGCATAAGATGATCAATTTGTGTCATTGCAGGTCACTGACACATTTCATACAGCAGCCACAGGAAACTAATACAAACAGTCCTGTGCTTGAGAGAGGAAGAGCAAGGGCCAGGCAGGGGTGGAAGACCTCTCTCACATCAGAGATAATCAGGCTCTGGCGAGCTTGGAAAGAGTGAGGATTCAGCTCTGAACAGCGTTAGCTTTGCGTCGGACTTCCTGGTTAAAATCCTGGCACCGCCATTTATTAACAGTGTCTTCTTGAGTAAGTGGCTCTCTGTCTGTCTTTGTCCTCTCAACTGTAAAATGAGAATGATAATAGAACTTGCCTCAGAGGCTTGTTATGACGTTTAACTGATACAATACGTGCGAAGTGTTTGCACAGTACCTGGCACAGAGAAGAGGTGTTATAAACACTGACTATTATTATTATATAAGCCCTCAGCTATTTAAAGGCTGTGCTGTGTGTTTATGGTTGCCGGATTTTATTAGCCCATTTAATAAGGCACTCTTTCTTTTGGGGACAACATGAATTATACATTCCTGGCACATATAAATGTAGAAGAAATACCTGCTCATTCTGGGGCAGTGACATTGTGGCTAAATGCATGGTCCTTGGCTTGGTGGGATTTTTTTTTGTTTTGTTTTAATATGGGGCACAAAAATAAATATACACGCTTTCTATGTGAGGAGTAGGTCTGTTCCTTGCCATGAAATATGTTCATGGCTACCTGCTCAAGTCTTAACTCAGAGAGCTCTTAGGTTTGCATTCTTGTATTCTTGTACTCACAACAAGGAGCATTTCTCTAAAGCATCTGGAAGCCTCTCAGGGAAAGAGGACTAGGTGCAGTGGCTGGGGGTGAGAGACACGTAGGGTCATCCTGTTGTAAAGTTGTGAGAATGTGGAAACCTCACAGATCGTGGCCAGCAATGAGTTTAAGGCATAGTGATCTCACAGTGGAAGGAGATGGTCCCCTGAAATTTGTCTTATTTCATTCTGAAGTCCTTTTGGTACTTTGTAGTAACTGTCTCTGCAGAAAGGACCTACTGTGAGCTATCATCCAGTTTATACTAAATTTCCCTCTATGGGTGGCATTTGAGTTGGTCAGGTGTTGCCTTCTGGATAGAGAGGAGCATTTGTGTAAGTGAGGCAGAAAGACAGCAAAGAGCAGGACATGGCTTGGGAAGTTACAGACAGGTGAGGCACATGGTATGTACTGGGAGGTATATGGAATTGTCCAGTGAGGGAAGTATGTGAAGAGCTTCAGGCATTTAACTTAGGAGCTGATCCTAGAGCCCTTCCCTTACCAGATATGCAAAGGTGCTGTATGAAAATAGGCACTGCGAGGTCCCAGAGTTTGGGAAATGTTTGGGAAAACAAGCAGAAAGCATTTCTTTCCTGTGTCTTAGAGGAAATTCTTAGAGCCTATCAATATATTTTTAAATTTCCTGGAAGTAGATACAGTAGATGAGTAGAAATGAGACCTGGAACTAAGGCATCAGGACAAAAAAGAGAGAGTGGGTCCAATAGACACTCAGGGTGAGGGATAGAAAACAATTGGTAACCAATTAGATGGTGAGGGGTGCACTGAGGAGGGGGACAGTGGCGTGAAGGCCAATGTGACCCCAGTTTCAAGTTAAGGATTTTAGGCAGTAGCTTAGCATGTTAAGTATCAGAGGAATAGAAAAGATGGATTTGATTTTATAGGAAGATAATGGGTCTTGAATTTATTTGGACTTGTTTTATTTGTAATGCTAACACGATAGCTAATGGTGCCAGTGTCCACAGACCTTTGAGAATGTGGGTCCGGGGTAAGGATTGCTGTAGGGAACAAAGCTGGACAGAGATGAGTAGTGCAACTGAAGACTTCCAGAGATAGTAGGGTTTCCAAGCAAATCACACTCACTTATAAAAATCAGTCGGTAATGTTGTGCTCATGGGCAGAAGGGTAGAGCCATAATTTAGCTCTTAAGGGCTAACTGTTATATTCTGATTAGGATCATTGTCATGTTTAAATAGAAGCTATATCTTTTCTTGCAGAATCATTGCTTGTGCAATGACTATGAATAAGTATGTGGAAGAAAATGTGTCTCAGAAATCTTACACGACCATCAAGTATTTCATGAAGATGCTGAGCAGTGTCAGCGAGACCCTGATCTTCATCTTCATGGGCGTGTCCACCGTTGGGAAGAACCACGAGTGGAACTGGGCCTTCGTCTGCTTCACCCTGGCCTTCTGTCTGATCTGGCGAGCACTGGGTAATGAGCACGTTTCCCCAAGTGAATGTTCGGAAACAGTCCTGAAAAGAATGGGGCTCTCGTCTCCTCCTTCCCCTTTGCTGCTGCGTCGTCTTCTTTGTCTCCCTCTCTTCATGTTCCTCACTTCCTTTTTTCATCCTCCTCCTCCTCCTAATTCTTCTCTTCCTCCTTTTTTTCCTTTCTTCCTTTCTCCTCTTCTCCTTTTTGATCTTTACTTCCCTGAATATCTTCATGCCTTTGCTATAAATCAATATTTAATCTGTCTTAGGTACTCTGATTTCACATTTTCACCCATTATCTTGGAACAACAAAGGCCCAACAGCCTAGTAATACAAATACTGCAGAGGAAAAGGTGGAAAGATACCATGGGGCTTATTTTTAAATCTTCTGTCTTGTCACAGAAGCATAGAAAACACATCTTCGTATTTACTCGTTCTGGCCTCACAGTCTATTTTCATTGGTTTTGTTTTCCTTCTCAGGTGTCTTTGTTCTGACTCAGGCCATTAACTGGTTCCGGACAATCCCCCTGACCTTTAAGGATCAGTTTATCATTGCCTATGGGGGGCTCCGAGGTGCCATCTGCTTTGCGCTAGTGTTTCTCCTTCCTGCTGCCGTATTTCCCCGGAAAAAGCTCTTCATTACGGCTGCGATCGTCGTCATATTCTTTACTGTCTTCATCCTGGTGAGTCGAGTGTTTTCTCCCAGCAAAGTGTCTCCCTTTCCCAGGATGAAACCTGATCTTTCAGACTATCGTGATGAGCATTTTTTATAAGACACAACTTTGCAAAGGCATGTTGAAGCTTTGGTAGTTATAACGTTAGGGAAAGTCATATTTCCTCATGTCACTGGATTGTGCAGCAGCCTGAGCGTCCAGTTTGGTCACTTGGCCTTGACAGAGGATGTATTATTTAAGGACTCTCAGCTAAGTGATCTAAGCTTACTGCTGGAAACTTACGAACTGTGCTTGCTCATCCTCGTCATTTTTTTTTCACTCTCCGACCTAGTAAATGTGCTCAGTAAATGCTAGTTCCCTGATGATCTTCCAGCAGCTATTCGACCTGAGTCGAATAGCAGTGTTTCTTTTGAAACAGTGGGATGGGTAAAATTCAAGTTTAAGGTTGGGAGGCAGAAAGTATGGCAGGGAGAGCATGGGCCTGTGTCAGGATCCTGACTTTGCAAGTTACTCTCTTTAGGTCAATAAGCCAGCCTTTAGGAGATTATATGTTGTGGATACTCATTTAGTAAATACATGTTGGACTTCTGCTACGTGCCAAAGAGTGCACTAGGAGCTCAGGATGAGTGAACTAAACACAGAAACGTCCCTGTCCCTGGAAAGCTTGTATTCCAGGGAGGACGGCAGACACAGGACGGTAAACACAACAAGTCAGTAAGTTAGAGAGTGTGTTAGGAGGCGAATGACACGATATGATAGTAAGGGAATCAGTCTTAAGACACTGGGGAGGAGAGGAAAGCAGCCAAGGAGACTGAGGACTCGTGACAAGTGACAAAGGAGGAGAAAACAGGAGATGTTTTATTTTTAAAAAATCCTTGTTTACCTTTTAGTCACAGAGTGCTTTCTATATACCTGACTCAGGTTGAAACATCTTTGATATTAACATATTTAATCCTCATAACAATTCTGTGGCAGAGTTCTAGGAGGAGTCACCATCATACTTCCCATTTCATAGATGAAGAAACTGAGGCTTTGGAACTGAGTTTAAGTACTTTCCCCAAAGTTACATGACTAGTAAAAGACCAAGGTGGGAGTCAAAGCCAGTTTGGTCTTAACTCTGAATAAAGTGCCCAGTGGAATATGTGGTGTGTATGGTAAGTATCCTATATTGTAACTCCCTGAGCTTCTTGTCACTTCTCCAAACAGGAGTTCATCCTTCATTCATTCATACCTCCCAACACGGGGGACAGTAGGCTGCCCTGTCCAAGGAATCCTGGAGAAGGATGCCTTGGGAGACCCTCTCCTAAGTTAAGAAATGGCCACTTTTTGTAACTGTCTTTGCTGGTACCCATCAGGGACCGCTTCCTTGTGTGAGGCACTCAGACCAGGGCTTTCCTCTTTGCATTATGTCATTTCATCCTCAAAACAAAGCTTTGAGAAGGAGACCAGTGAGGCTCAAAGAGAGAAGAGACTGGCCCAGAGACACACATTGATAATGATGGAAGCTGAAGGTGAGCCCAGGACTCTGACTTTATAGACAAGTTCGGAACTATTAGCTTTATTGACTTTACTTAGAGAAGCCATTATTCACCAGGTTATGGCTAGTAAGGTTCTGTTACAGTTATACATACTAGTGTGGGTTCTGATATCCCCTGTTGGTTTGAGTTCCCTTCTTATATTCAGGGAGACTCCTGGGTGTAGAGGACAAGCAAATTTCCTTGTCTTTATCTCTTTACTGATGAAGAAATAAAGGTCTTTACAAGGTCCTTGTTAAAGTCATCCACTTTCTTACTCTCCCACTCTACCTGAGGCACAGTCTTGCCATGAATCCACTTGCCTTGAGCATTTTCTCTCAGGAGCATGCTAGGGCATCCCGCTTGAGGGGAAAGTCAGATAGGGATGAGTGACTCACCACCTTTCCTAGGCCAGCTGCCCTGTCCTTAACCCGCCAAGGCTTAGTGAAAGCTCTGGACTCTTCCCCATGTTCTCAGAACTAAAGGTGTCAAATATGAAAATAGAAACACGTCAGTCTAGTGCAACTAGGAACTGGGTTTATTAACCGTTATTGTCTATACAAGTGCTTCTCAAATCATCTGTAAAACCAGTGCCCATCCTGCAACATCATGGACATATACACTTGTAAAATACAATAAAATGACTTAATAGGAAGATGTAATTCAGGAGAGGGCATACAAAAGACAAGCTCACATTTTGTAGTTATTAGATTCAACAGACATAAAATTACATTTCTACAATCAGAATAGATATAGCCTGGGGAAAAAGCAAAGTATTACAAAAAAGTATACTATTGTTCACTGATTGTGTGTGTGTGTGTAAGTTTGTAGAGCATCACTATCACACACAGACTATTTTGGCTTTTTGGAATTGTAACCCAACCAAAAGATGGTTCTATATGCATTCCATTCCCCATAGTCAAAGCCTACGCACCCACTTTGAATGAAAACCACGTATGGCAGTATTTAACTTTGATGAACAAAGTTTTTTTGTTTTTGTTTTTAAGATTTTATTGCGGAAGGGGAACAGGACTTTATTGGGGAACAGTGTGTACTTCCAGGCCTTTTTTCCAAGTCAAGTTGTTGTCCTTTCAATCTTAGTTGTGGAGGGTGCCATTCAGCTTCAAGTTGTTGTCCTTTCAGTCTTAGTTGTGGAGGGCGCAGCTCAGCTCCAGGTCCAGTTGCCGTTGCTAGTTGCAGGGGGCGCAGCCCACCATCCCTTGTGGGACTCGAGGAATCAAACTAGCAACCTTGTGGTTGAGAGCCCACTGGCCCATGTGGGGATTGAACCGGCAGCCTTCGGAGTTAGGAGCATAGAGCTCTAACCGCCTGAGCCACCGGGCCAGCCCGAACAAAGTTTTTAATATAATGAATTAAAAAAAGAGCAGAGATAACAAACAGAATAGTTTAGATGTGTTGGCTATGTTTGGTAATGTAAACACATCAAGTTAGTCCTTCCTTCAGTGGTGGAGACATTTGGGTGTCAGCATTGGGAGTCTGAAAGCATAACCCATGGCCAGTTTTCTCTGATTTAAGGAAACCTGGCAAAGCTCTCTTTGATGTCTGTTGGGAAGAGGGATGGCTGTAGTTCCATACCTGCTGCTGTCTTCCCTTCACTGTTGTATGCTCCACCATTCTGTTTGCACAGATTGGAGATTAATGGAGTAGTCTTGACACTGACCACTTTCTCTCCTTCTCTTTCTCCTACCACCCCTGACTCTTAAGAGACTCTGAACACACACATACACACAAATACATACGCACTCTCTTCACAAAGGATTTTTTCCCCAGAATATACCAATAATTAAGGAACTCAGGGAAAGAAGCCTGAAAGGAGATGCTTTATGGGTTATAAACATAGCAGATATAATTAATTAAAATCTATGCATACATTTTTGCCTTCTGATTAAGAACAATGCATTCTCCTTCAAATGACAACTTTTATGTTGATGGATCTATCATTAAACTTTAAAATGTCTTTCCCCCTTATTTCAACATTCTTATATGATGAGCTCATCTGTCCTGATACTGTTGAGTTAGCACTATCTTCTAAAATAGAATTCCTGTGACATATGGTTTATTATTTGATACCAAGATTTATAATGAGGATGTTAACATTCCTTGAATCACACTGGTAAATTAGAGAAGGTAGCCTGTTTCTGAAGCACGGTGTTACCAGAATACAGTCTCGCTTGTGAAACATTGAATGAGTGAGCAAGTCTGATTCCTTGGATGTGTAAATGCATTTCTTTTAAATAAGATTGGTAATATTATCTAAAATATAAGCTGTCTCTCTTGTTTTAAAATTATGTTGAAGATTGAGGGGAGGCAGAGTTCAGTAGTAGAAAACACAGATGTTGGAGTAAGGCTGCATTAGGTTGATAGTCTGGCCCAGCTCTAACAGCCTCTGTGAGCCTCAGTTTACATAGCTCAAAGATCTGGATAATGGGCTGGATGATGGTTAGTACTTTATACCAGGTACTGTGTTCATCCACATATTTCTTCTTCACTGCCTGGGAGTGGTACTAACCTGATGATTTAACTTGCTGATTTGCTATGTTTAATTATAACATTAAGTAAAATGGTAATAGAAGAAAGAAAAACTTAACATCTTTCAATGTACTTTCCTTTGAAAGGAAAAAAATGATTAGAGCACAATAGTTATTATTTCATGAATCCCTATAAACATATAGCTGGTCCTCAGAATTCTGGAAATCCATTCAGTGGTTGTCTAGAAGTCCATCAAGTAGCAAGACTGACTGGAATTCAAGAGGCAGAAATCTCTTTTGGCCTCCATTGCAAATTAGTATTGTATCCACTGTGCGTCATTGTCCAGAACTGTGAAGTGTCTGGGATTTTTACCTTACTTACAAGTTAACAAGTTAGCCGGTTAAATTTTCATGAATGCTTGCAGAAGACACCTGATTCCTGGGTCAGAGACAAAGGCCTTTATTACTTATGGTAAAATCCAGAGGCCAGAGCTTCATGTTGGTTTGGGTCAGTTCTCTGTACCCCAAGTTCCATGGGGAGACATGAAGTTTCTGCGATAGATGTCTGCACGGGCAGTGGACCGACAGACAGGAGTCAGACACTGAGCTTGAGGATCTGTCACTCTTTGTCTGGAGGGTAACATGACCTCATCTCTCAAGGTGTCTTGTTGCAAATGCAACCCTGATAATAATAGCCAAGTCAAAGTGGTCAAGGCCTTGTGTTATTGGCACCCCCTGTAGCGATGTGTGTGACACTCAGGACCCGTGGTGGGGTCGCCTTTCCCAACAATCAAAGACACCCTTGGTGACTTAGCCTCTCAAACTGAAGTGAGGATGTTCACAATTTTATAGACATTGGTAAACCTTCAAGTAAGCTTTGATTTGTTAAATAAATGGTCATATATTTTATATATTTATATATCATGTGACTATATATATTTATTTATAAATAAATAAATCTCTCTATATATTCTTATATTTAATTCACATATACCATTATTAACTAGAGTTCAATGGGATTCAGAAAATTTTTTTTTTTAGTCCTACAATAAAATAAACAAGATGATCAGGACTTTAAGATCACAAAATGTAGGCGAATAATTGAGGATGTAAGAGAAAGAAGAGTTAAAGATAGTTCCAAGAGTTTTTGTCTGAGCAAATAGGTGGAAACAAGGAGATATATAATTTAATACCAGGGGAGTACCGGGTTGGAAGGGTGGGGTGTCAGATGTTCATTTTACATTTTTGGACATGCATATTCGCCTGTTAGACACCCAGCTGACATGTTGGATAGGTGATTGTGTAGATGGGTCTAGAACTTATGGGAGAAGGCAGAGTGGGAGATACAAATTTGAGACGCATCAGTATATGGATGGTTTTCAAAGCATAAATCTGGAAGAAACTCTTTAGGGAGTAAGTATAGGAAGAGTATAAAAAAGAAGACATACCAATGTTTGGAAGTCAAGACAATGTTGAGGCACCAGCCTTGGAGACTGAAAACAGTGACTAGTAAAGTGGGAGAAAAATCAGGGGGAATTGTCCAGAAGTCAAGTGGCAAAAGTGTTCAGGAAGGAGAAGGATCTTGTAACTGTGACAAATGCAGCTGCCGGGTCAGGTGAGGTGGGCAATAGAGAATGGACAGTGGGCTGCAGTGACTCGGCAATGAGGGTAATGAGTGGCCATCTTCACAAGATCACTTAAGATCAGATGGTGAGGAGGAAACCCCACTGAATGGATCTCAGGGAGAAGGGTAGGAGAGAAGCTGGACACAGGAGATGATACAGGCCACTCAGCTGAGGTCTGGTAGAGGAAAGGGGTAATAACCAGAGGGGAATCTGTGCCAAAGGAGGGCTTTTGTTTCTGTTTTTTCAAAGATGGGCGCCATAGCAGCCGCGTGCCTGGATACTGGTGGTACAGTAGGGAGAGAACATCGATGACACAGTAAAAGGAAAGGCGTGGTTTTGGGGAAGAGTGTAGATATATGACAATGTGATGAGTCCTGAAAGAAAGATAAACAGAGGGCTGTGGGACTGAAGTGAAAAGCATGAGAACCTACATGACATTTTTATTGTTCTTGTTCCACTTATTCTATTCTAAAATAAACACTGTATGTACAACTGGGCTTGTGATCTCTATGATCAACTTTGTAATGTGAGAAAGGCCTGATGTAGGATAGCATAGCAACAACAGTGATAGTTTGTAATACAATCGTTTCTTCAAGTTTTTCTGGAAGTTGGCTGCTAAATCAGCAAAGAAATATACGGCAGTTCCTCCCACCTCTTTTATTTTTTTTTTTTATTCATTCTAAGGGGAAAAAAATCAAGAAATCAATTTATTTCAAAAGAATAAACCAAAAGAATGCTCATTATTTAATGGACAGTACTTCTTTTTTCTTAGAGTACTGGGAGCAGAAGGGTGCAGGGCGGGCGGAAAGCAGAGATGGAACAAGGTAGAAAACAAACCTCGCCTGGCAGTCATGCTGCCCCTGCCTACTGTTAAATGAGTCCTTTCCATCAGATCTGGCTCTGAAGTGTCGTGTTTATTGTGCCAAAGCTGAATGAATGGGTGAAAATTTAACTTGGACTTTGCAAATATGTTTTGCAGTGGTTTGATGGAAAACCAAGGGGTATATCTTTAGTTTTTAACCTATATGGGTGGTAACAAGCTGTTTTCTAGGCCTTATCAGGTTGCTCCCCAGGTGACCTACCTTAGAAATTTTCCTATGTGGTAAATAAGGTGCCTTCTCAAAGGTATTTTTTTTTTTCCCTCTGTCTCTCCAACCAGAGACCCAGGCTCCTAGAATATAACATCCAGTGTAGGGAACTTAATATGACACACACAGATGCCATGTACTCTACTTCCAAAATAGACGGATTGAGGAAGGAAGGAAGGAAAGAAAGAAGGGAGGGAGAGGAAATAACGCAGAACGTATCAAATAATTCCTATTGAGCAAGACATGACAACTGCAAATAATTTAAGGAGAGAAGGGGTGTTTACTAAAGGAAACTGTTTAAACAAATACATATTTTGAAAGACAGTGTCAGTGAGCCATTGCGTGTAATCAATACTTTTTATTAATTATAAACTAATTATAAATTTATGTTGTAGTTTTAGAAACTTGAGTTGATCTGGGCACCAGGCCACACTTTCTTCCTGTAGTTGGTCAGTTTTGTTTTATTTGTGACAGTTTATTAATTTCTAGATTATCTGTCTAGTGGAAGGAATCACTGTAGGGATTGGGGCCCACCCTGTATTTTATCTTTATTTTTATGCCCTATATTTACAAATACTGGGAACTCGTTTATTGTTTACTAAATGAATAATGATTGAAAAAAAAGAATATGTTAAACAATAGTTCATGTCCTTAGAATACATTATATAGTTTTAAAAATTGTATTGATTTTGTTAATTTTTTTCCCTGGAGTTATTATTAAACTAGTGTCTTTATGATATCTGGAAATCAATGAAATCCATCTTTGTAAACTACATGTTCATACCTATTTATGTAAGTTACAAATTACAGAATATGTATTGATTGCAAAAATGTTATTACCTCCTATGTTATTTCAAAGTGGCAGACTTTGAACGTGACACAAATAGAACGCAAAATGTGCCTTATTCCAAATGTGGTCAAAATCAGTTCACACTTCAGAAAGTTAAAGTTAAGCTGAAAAATGCCCAAAGCTGGAGTGAGGGAATAAAACAAGTGGTCTCATTTAAAAAACTGTGTGTGTGTGTGTGTGTGTGTGTGTGTGTGTGTGTGTGTGTTTATTTATCACAGTTTATGTTCTCAAAAGCTTTCGTAAAGACTAAAAGAGGTGCAGAAAGATGAGATAGAAGTCAAATGTATGGCAAGGAACCTATCTCAACATAAGCACCCCCTCCCCCAAATCCAATACCCCTCCTATACAAATATTCTTCATGCCAAGTGGTGGCAAATATCTACCAAGCAAGAAAATTGGGGGTCTCTGTTGTCCCCACATTCTCATCCACTCCTCACCTGGCCTATTTTAGTGCTAGTATCACATAACTTTATATTAGTTGATAATTGATTTTGATATCTTTAAGTTCCCCGTTATTCTTCTTTTTCTAAATTTTTCTGGTTACATTTACTCCTCCAGACTAATTTAGAACCAACCTCCGAAACACTGTTAAAAATTCTTTGGAATGGCTATTGGAATTGTATTATTGCAAGTACATTGAGATAAAATTGTCATCATGATATTGTTAAGTAATCCCATCTAGGAACTATATGTGTCTTTTTAAAACTGAAATCTTTTTAATATCCTTTAATTAAGTTTTATAGTTCACTTTGCAAAGGTTTTGTGCATTTTTGTGATAGGACTATATACAGGTAACCCCCCCATATAACATGGCACTTCTACCATGTTTCCCTGAAAATAAGACTACCCGGAAAATAAGCCCCAATTAAGATTGTCAGCCAGATGGTCGCATTTAGTACGTTATGACGATGTGCCAGAAGAAGGTGACATGACTGTATTTGAATAAATGTAGATTGTTGTACATTAAAAAATAAGACATCCCCTGAAAATACGGCCTAATGCATCTTTTGGAGCAAAAATTAATATAAGACTCGGTCTTATTTCTGGAGAAACAAGGTTTAACGTGCTTTCCCTCCAACACAGTTCGAGAATTGGGGAAAACCCTCCTACAACATGGCATCCTAGAACATGGTTTCCCTCTAACATGGTTTGAGAATTAGAGAAATCCCCGAACAACACGGAGCGTGATAAGAGCTTTAAAGAGCAAAAAATACCTCATTTGAAATTATGGAAATCCCCGAACAACACGGAACATAATAAAAGCTTAGTAGTGATGATGAAGAAAACATTATTTAATGCATATTAATATGTCATACTTTTGGTGAAAATTGCTTTAATAAAGATATTTCTCTTAATTATAAAAATATAATAGTATGTTTTTTAAATTTTTGGAACCTAACTCCCTTTTTTGTTCTTTGTTTTGTATAACACCGATTCGCATAACACAGCATTTTTTAGGAACCTAACAACCGTGTTATACAGGGGTTGCCTGTTATATATTATTTATATACATATGGAGATAGAGTATATAAGAGTACATATATTTGCTTAGTATCTATATGGTATACTACTACATATTTAATGTATTATCAATATACTGTTACATACTATTATGTATATATTCTCTCTACATATACAAATAGATGAAGATATAGATATAATTTTCCGTGCTATTTTCTAGGTGTGTATTCTGTTTCCTTTTTAAATTAATATATGGGATGGATTTGTGTATGTTGATTTTATGTCTAGTCACTTTATTGAACTTTCTTGCTATTTTTAAATGAAA
The DNA here is from genome assembly GCF_964194185.1 of Rhinolophus hipposideros. Lineage (NCBI taxonomy): Eukaryota > Metazoa > Chordata > Mammalia > Chiroptera > Rhinolophidae > Rhinolophus > Rhinolophus hipposideros. Next base: position 8,542,789 of record NC_138058.1, on the reverse strand, counting down.
AAGGATTGTCTTAGATACTTTAAAACAAAAAAAAGTAGATCATTCGTGAACAACAAAAATCTTGTTACTTCATCTTCAGTATCTACACTTCCATCTCTTTGTCTCTGAGACCTGCAGAACTATGTTGAATAGCCCATCAGGAGTATCCTTGTGTTGTCCTAGTTCTAATGGAAATGCTTTTAATATTTCATCATGAAGTCAAATGTTCACTATAGATTTCTAGCAAATAATTTAATTTTTGATCATGTTAAGGACATTCTTTTTCTTCTTTGCTTGCCAAATATCCTATGATTCTCTCCATTTCCCAGGGTCATGGTGAGCATGTCCAAACCTACTCTGTGCCCTTTGTCACTGCTGATCCTTTGCTTGTGTTTGGTCTCTGCTACAATATATTTCCAACACCTTTTAAGACACCTCTCCAGTGTTCCCTCTCTACCAAACCCCTTTCTTGACCCACTTTCTGTGTGTATGTCTCTCTTATTCTTCCTTTGCCTACTTTGTACCTGTTATTGGTATATCCTTCTCCCCATTAGACCACAAAGTCCTAGAGCTGAGGTCTGTAACTATTCATTTTTGGGTCTCAAATGTCCAAGCTGCTGACATGTATGCAGTAGATAATTGATTAAGCTGTTTTAATAAATTAATGAATGTAAGAATCATTGAAAAGTTTTCTGTGGATAATACAAGTAGGCGATACCGTGGATTTGGATAATATTTTATTATTTTTTAGAATTTCTTTCTCTTTCTATTTCTTACAATTACGTTTTCAGTTTCTTGTGTTTTGTTTCTAGTAGCAGGTGTTGGGACTTGGCCCTCTGAAAACATGCCAGCTATTGAAGGGGAAGGAAAAGTTTCCAAAATGTTGCATGTACTGTGTTAAACATTTGGGGCAGAATGTTGTTTGTTGGTTGTCAAAGCGTAGGAGAATAAAAGTTATTCTTGAATTTTTAATTTTATTCTATAAGTAAATTCACTTTCTTTTTTTATGTGCAGGGAATAACCATTCGACCCCTGGTGGAGTTTCTTGATGTTAAGAGGTCCAATAAGAAACAGCAAGCTGTCAGTGAAGAAATCCATTGTCGGGTAGGTTTTAATATACTATAACAATTTAAATGATAAAAGAAAAAATGTTGGATTCAGTCAAACAGTTTTACATCATGGTCCTCATTTCCTGACGAATAGGGAAATGGCAGAGGGAAAAAGGGAGAGAGGCTGAGAAAGACGTGAGTTGGGGGTGTAGAATGAATGTAGCCCCATGGTGGCTTCTTCAAGTAAGCCTGCTGATCTTCTTAGGAATACAGGACAAGGAATCCCCTTCTATTACTTCCTTCAACCTGAAAATGTTTCTACTGGAAAATTATTGCCTTATTTCATATTTTCAAAAATTATGAATAAACTTATGATGAGAAAAATAATCAAAGATTCGCTTAATATGCATGTGACAAACATCTCATCAATTTGTTGACAGTTAATTATTGTTTTATTGCTTTTAGTGAAAAAAACAAAAACGAAAAGCAAAACTGTCAGGGTCTTTGAAATTCAGGCATGATATAAATAAAGTGGAAATTACTGATCTCAGGTAAAACTGAATCAATGAGCCTGCCTTTTTTGTTTTAGTTTTTTGATCACGTGAAGACTGGGATTGAAGATGTTTGTGGACATTGGGGTCACAACTTTTGGAGAGACAAGTAAGAAAGTCTGATGTCATTACATTATGCAGTGGCTCTGGATCACTCTGGAAGCTTGACTTATTGACTTACCTTGTTTTTCAAAGTTGTACATGTTTCCTATACTGTGCCACAGTGTGTCCTTTCAGATAAAATTCAGCTATAACAGAGACTTGGAACAATAGTGGCTTTAACACGAGAGAAGCTTATTTCTCTCTTATGTAAATAGCCAGAGGTAGGCAATGTAGGTTTAATAGACAAGTCCTGCTGCACAGGCTCCTCATGGTCTCAGGACCCTTCTGTCTAATTGATTCCACCAACAACTTCCATTTCTAAAGTTGCCTCTTAGATCAAAATGGCTGGCCCAACATTAACCATCTAATGCACCATCCAGACTGCATGTAGGAAGAAAGATAACGAAGACACAAAAAAAGTGTGTACCAGCTTCCTCCTAACAAAGTTATCAGAAGTTTCCACACAATTCTTCCAGTTATATCACATGGCCTGACCTTATATGACCAGAACTCAGTCATACGGACATTTGTCACTGCAAGAGAAACTGAGGAATGCAATCTATTTGGTTAAAAACTGGGGTTTCCCTTATTGTCTGTTCTCCCACATGTATTGAAGGTCTTCAGAGAACCTGAGGATATAAAGAGACTAACAGAAAAGAAATATTTTTAAAGTTAGCTATCTGAAAGATCATGTGCACTTACATAAATGTATATTTGTCTACCTGTCTATCTATCTATGTATCTATCATCTTTCTGTCTATCTATCTACCTATCGATTTTTTTAACTTTAAAGGCTCTGTGGTAGAGAAATAAGATTCATTGTCTCTTGTCAAGGATTTTGTAGTTGAAGTAGAAAAGGTAGACTAGCCAGGCAGAATCACTGGTTAGGAAAGACTTTTGAAGGAGGTGGCATTTCTGTTGGTCACTGAGGACAGGTGGACAGGTTCTAAGTTAAATTTGGTGGATGCCTCTGGCTTTCCTGCCTTGTCTTTCCTAACTTGCTAACAGATTGCACCCCCCCAATGCTAATTAACATGAAGTTGACCAACTTACCAATATATGTAATTTAACATAAGGGAATTGTTAAATGCTTACTGTTTGCTCACATGTTCTAACATGATACTAGACTAAATGAGAAGTATAAGCTATAGACTCAGGCCTTTAAAATTTTGCAGTACAGTAAAGACAACAAAACAGTCACACAGCATATAGATGTGTGTGTGTGTGTGTGTGTGTGTGTGTGTGTGTGATATCATTAAGTAATAAAATGAATTATGGAGACTTTAAGTGCAACCTTTACAAGCCTGACCACACCATTTGCCAATGTAAAAAGGCCCCAGGGATCTAGCCTTATTTCATCTCTAAAGGAAAACCATTTTATTTGTTCAGAAGAGAGTGCCTAATTAGCCACATGGGGGCGCAGAGTAATACAACAAAGCAAACTAAAATCATTGTAAAACTATGAAAACAGTGGCCGTTTATACTGGGCACTAGTCACGGTTTTGGAGGCACGAGGTAGAGCAGAGATCCCTAACCGTCAGCCATGTGACTTTCTATGCTGCCCTGCTTTACATCCCTGGTACCTTCTAAGAACCATCCCAGTGTGTGCCTACCCAGTGATATGGACTTCTCTGCCTGTCGTCTGTCACCATAATTTCCATAGCCATGCCTATTACCCACCTACCTTCTCCCTTTCAACCCAACCACTTTTCTTCTTTCTCTAGCATCCTGTCAGTCCTTGCTTGAAGTGACAAGTGACAGTAGTACCCCAGAACACTTTGTTTTCAAAACGGAAGATCAGGCTAAAGATTTATACCACTCTTCTGCCTCCCAAACAGGGGGGACATATAAATGTGAGTAGGTATGCGAATCAGACCAGCAGTCCCTGGGGCAGTGTTAGGAGAAGGAAGAGATGGACCCTTTGATCATGTATGTTTTCTCTAGAACTTGGGTGAAGTCAGAGAAAGTCAGGCCATACATCCTATTTTTCAGGGAAAGGCACTTTTTTTCTGGGGTACATAAGTCTGCTACAGGCAGACATCTGCAAGCTGCCAGGCTAATTGGACTATAAATACTAAGGATGGCAGAGACAACTTTAATTCCTGCCTGAAAGGTAACAGTTACATGTCTAACATTTTTCTCTGCAGTAATCATGCTTCATTTAATAATGTCATGAACCCCTATGCATTTCCATGCATGGTGTTTTCCAGGTAAATTTCAAATAATTTTCTGGATCATCAGGTGTACTGTATACTGCAGGTAGAGTGGGGAAGTGGGTTCGGAGGGATTTGGTGCTGACACAGGCCACTTTTAACATGAGTTCCACTCACATCCTGTCTGGTACATATATAATTGTTGATTTACTAGAGATGACATAAAAAGCAATGATAGTTTTAGGTATGTTGGATATCTTTCCCTTTCCTCTGGAATCCTTAGGCTGTGGATTTCTCGTCATCCTGCTAAACAATTTTTGAGGCATTCGCTCCTTTGAGAATGAAATGAGAGGGTAATACATAGCGAAGCTTCTCAAACTAGGCAAGAGGAACCAAATGGAGAAAGAAACCACCTGTGTGTAGCTTGGCAGAGAAATAAAAGGAATGGAAACAAAGCAAAGAAAGAAAATGCACAGTTCCTATGCTAAATAGGTCAGATATCATTGTCTTCAGTGTTTATTCTTCCTTTTGTTTATCTTTAGTGAATAGCTAAAACAATAATCATAAAAGTTTAACATGATGTGTTGCTGCCAGGAATCCTGCTCTAGGGCTTAATGTGAAATTCAAAATAAACTTAGAAAGAAGTAGGCCCAGTGTTTAGAGTAGCTATGGCTCTCTTTAATTATTCATAGCCCTCCAGTATTTAGAACAAAGTATTTAGAACAAAGGACTAGCACCGAGAATGGGGGTTAAAGTTGTTCCCTGTCAAAGCACAGGTGTGCCTGTAACCCTCCTTGGGCTTATGGTGATCACTGTAATAAATCCCTTTCTTTCTCAACCAATATTTATTACGTGCTGTTTCACTTACAAGTTGGCATAATAATGTTCCATAACAAACCACCCCCAAAACAAGTCACTTATTATTAAAGCGCCTGAGTTTAGAGGCTGAGAGTCACCTGTTCTGGGCTGATCTTGCTCCTACTTCAATGGATGGCTGGTTGTCAGCTGATCCCGGCTGGCCTTCTCTGTGACTGGGGTGACTTACCTCTGCTTCAGGTGGCATTGACCTTTGTCCTGGGACTAAGGAGTCACTGCGTGCATATCCTTCTCGTGGTAATTATGGAAGCACAGGAGGCAAGATTTAATGAACAGGCCCATTTTAAGCCTCTGCTTCCATCATCATGTCTGCTAATAGCCCATTGGCCAAAGCAAGTAGCATTATTGAGCCCAGAGTCAGGAATCAGGACAGGGCAGGCTATCGAGGCCATGGAGGAAGGAAGGTGTCAAGTGATATGGCAGAGGATGCGGATACGGGGAAGAGTTGGGATCAAGTGATTCATTCTTCCATACAGGCTTACAGTGTGCCAGGCACTGCTTATGCACTAGTGATACAGGGAAACAACAACAAATCTCTGCTCATAGATATCATTCTAGTGTTAGGAAACAGAAACTAAGGTAAAAAATTAATAGCATATTAGAAAATGATAACTGCAATGGAGAAAAATGTATCCTTGAAATAGAACAGGAAGTGTGCTGGGGGTGGCATGAAATTCTAATAGGATGGATAGGAAAGGCTCTTTTGGAAAAGTGACGATTGAGGAAAGACTTAGGGAGGTCTGAGAATGAGCCCTGCAGGTATATTGGAGGAGTGTACCTAGTAGAAGGAATAGTAAGTACCAAGGCCCACAGATGGGGGCACCGCTGGTAAGTTTCCAGGACAGGCAGGACACCAGTGAGGCTGGACCTGAGTAAGAGGAACACAGTACTAAGAGGCACAGCTCCAAATTATGTAGGGACTCCAGGTCATTGCATGTTTACTCAAGTGACATGCAAGGAGTCATATTGTTCAACTTACATTTTAACAGGATCACACTGGCTTCTATGGATAGGCTGTAGGAATGCAATGGTGGAAGCATGGAGACCAATTAGGTGCTCATTGCAAGAATCTGTTGAGAAATTATGTCTAGGACCAGGGTGGTGCCAATGGAAGTGGTAAGAAATGATTGGATTCTGTATCTTTTTTGATGGTGGAAACAACAGGAATAGCTGATCAAATGGATAGGGTATACTAGTTTGCTAGAGCTTCTATAACGAGTGCCACAGGTTTGGTGGCTTAAGCAACAGGAATTTAGTTTCTCAGTTCTGAAGTTTAGAAATCCAAAATCAAATTGTCGGTAGATGTTCCTTCTGAGGGCTGTGAGGAAAGGATCTGTTAGAGGCCTCTCTCCTTGGCTTGTAGATGGCCTTCTTCTTCCTGTCTTCATGTCATCTTTCCTCTGTATATGTTGGTCCCAATTTCCTTCTTTTTATACAGGTATATTGGATCCAGGCCCACCTGAGTGACTTCATTTTCACTTAATTACCCATGTAAAGCCCCTATCTCCAAATATGGTTACATTCTGAGGTACTGGGGTTGTGACTTCAACATGTGAATTTTTAGACAGATATTGAATTCAGGCCATAACATGGAAGATGAGAGAAGGAGAAGAATCAAAGATGACATCAGGGTTTTTGTCCAGTTGGGGTTGTCATTAACTGAATAGGGGAGTATTGTAAGAGAAGATCAGTTCAATTTGAACATGTTAAGTTTGGGATGTCTACGAGGTATGCAACTGGAGATGTTGAGTAGGCAGTTGAATATTTATTTCTGGTGTTTGAGAGAAGTTGGAGCTGGAGATACTGACAGGAGTCACTGGCATAGAGATTTAATTAAAATCCATGAGACTGGGCACAATCGCCTTGAGTGGAGGTAGAGAATAGGACCAAGGGTCACTCCTACATGAAGAGGCCAGAAAGTAGAAAAATAACCAACAAAAAGAGGCTGAGAAAGAGGTAGGCAGGCACCATAAGGAGGTGTCTTGGAAGAAAATGTTTTAAGCAGGAGAGGTCCGAAAAGGTGAGGACTAATAATTGGCCATTGGATTTATATGGTGGTGGGTCACTGATGGCCTCAATCTTAGTAGTTTGAACAGAATATTGGAGGCAAAAGCCTGATTTGTGAATGTTCAAGAGAGAATTAGAGGAGATAGAGAGTATTAACACTTTTAAGTAATTTGATGAAAGGGAAAGCAGAAAAATAGGAAATGTAGAAATAGATGTAATTTAATCTATAATTAGTGAATATTAGATATAAAGAGGGTGCCAAAAATGTATACACATTTTAAGAAAGGAAAAACTGCATTAAAATTGTAATACTCAATATATACCGATAACAAAAGATGAATTCAAGTCGTGTATACCTTTTGTTGGCAACCCCAGGATATATGACATGGCTGTATATAAAAATGTATCCATATATGGAATATATATATGTAATATATATATGTAATATATATATATGTAATATATACACACGTGTATATATACACACATACATACACACATACATAAATACATACATGTATATACACACATATATACACATATTTTACGTACATATGTATTCAGGTATGCACATATAAAAATATATATAATGAATAGACTAGCTAAATAGTGGGACCACATTATTTCCCTAGGAGCAGTGGAAATGATTTTATTGCTGAAAACAGATTTTTCTCTTAGTGTGGTATTAATTAATTGAAGCTTTTATTGTCTTTATTTCCAGGTTTAAGAAGTTTGATGACAAGTACCTAAGGAAGCTTTTGATTCGAGAAAACCAACCCAAGTCAAGCATTGTATCCTTATATAAAAAGCTTGAAATAAAACATGCCATTGAGATGGCAGAGACTGGGATGATAAGTACTGTCCCTTCTTTTGCATCTCTAAAGTAAGTACTATTTTGCAAATAAAAGTTAGTTTTGCTAATATGTCTTTATAGTTTTCTGAAATCAGTAATAACAACAAATTCGACCTATGTCCTAGAGAGATACCTTATAACCTCACAGCAGAATGAGATTCTGGCTAAACTGTGAAGCCTAGAAATGTGTACCTTATGCTAGGTCATGTCATGTCATATCATGTCATGCCGCATCACACCATGTTATTTTAGAATCGACTAGTCAGAAAACACTTGGTCATGTTTAGGATGATTATGCCTTTGTTATATTTGCTTTGGGTCATTCAGTGCTTTTCAAAAGTAAAGTCTCTTATGCAGGCATTTCGATGTGTTATATTTGCTACCATGGTTCCCTGAAAATAAGACCTCACTGGACCATCAGCTCTAATGCGTCTTTTGGAGCAAAAATTAATATATGACCCAGTATTATATTTATTATATTATATTATATTATATATTACATTACATTACACCCAGTGTTATATTAATTATATTACATTAATTATATCATATCATGTTATTTTATATTATAAAGTTATCTTATTTTACTATAAGACCAGGTGTTATATTAATTTTTGCTCCAAAAGATGCATTAGAGCTGATTGTTCGGCTATGTCTTATTTTCGGGAAACACGGTATTATATATATACATGTAGTTATTTAGCTTTTTCCTCATAGATTACTCATACTCGTAGTTTAAAGCTTGGAAAGAACATTAATGATAATCTAGTGCACTGGTTCTCAACCCAGGCTGCACATTAGAAACAGCTTGGGAGTTTTTAAATAATACAGATATCAAGACCAAATAAAGTCAGAATCTCTGGTATTGAGAAACAGGTATAGATATCTTTATAAATTCTTCACATGTTTTTAATAAGCAGCCAGGATTGACATCCACTGACCTAGTCTGTCTGCTCAATTTTAAACATGAGGAAATGAATACTCAGATTTGGAAGTGATTTGCCCAAAATCTTATAGCAAATCTTTAGTAGAACAGTAAATACTCAGTTAGCAAATTAGGTTATGTCATCATGTAATCATCATTCCTTTTCTATTACGAAAATGACAGAAATTACAGGTTCCACTGGTTTGTTCTTTCACTTTGAGCTTCAAGCTCATTTAAACTAAATGTCACCTAATTAAAATGCTATCTATGGGAGAGTTGAAATGACAGAGGAAGCTCCAAATCACACCCAACCATATAAACTATGACTTTTACTAGGACTCTAAGTCCCCTATAAAAATTATGGGAGTTTACACAATAAAAAAAATAGTGATCAGAATGGTTTGGAGTAAAGGCATTATTATTGCATTATAAACAGTAGTGGATTGAACAGAATGGCTGATTTATACTCTGCAAATAACTCTTTGTGTGACCTTACACTGGTTCATTTATTTCCCTGAGGTTAAGTTTTTCCAAGTAGAAGATGGAGCTAGACTTGATCCTTAAGTTTCCTTCTAGGTGTATAATTTCATTATCTTCCTCATGCACTATTCCATTTGCAGTTGAAGCAAGGGATAATTCAATTATCCAGCTTCCCAACAGGAGAGCCATTGTCTTTGTGATCAAAGAAGAAAGAAATGTCAGTTTTACTCTCTGTTCACAGTTCATTTTTGAAGCTGCTAATAAGCAGAGTAAAGGCAAACGTTTAGGGTTAGGGAACTAGTTTACAAAATTAATGGCTAGCCACATAACTAGATAAATGAATGCTATATTGACCATTCTATCTCTCCTGAAATGTGTTCTCTGGGAAAAATACAAGCAAAAGGGGAGATAGATAATAAGGAGTTGTATTTCTGGCAATAATGAGCTGAGTGTTACAGACCAAACCGTCTTCTGAGAACAACTAGAAAAATAGTACAAAATATATTTTAAAAATTTGCATGAAATCTGGAGTATGCATGAGGTGAGGACTATTTTTAGCTAAGAGTCAATAGAATAAGGAAGTCCAAGAGATGAACTAGCATTTGGTGCTGTTTTCTCCCTGGATTACAGAGAAGGTGTCTGACAGTCTAAAAGACCTAAATAGAGGTTTTGGCAGACTGATTGGTCTTAGAGAATAAAATTGGAATTCAGGACTTATCAAGAAGGAAGAGCTCTTATACTCAAACATAGGTTGTTACCTCAAAATTCTACAGCTTAGCCCTCAAAGAATGGAAGTCCAATCTAGAATGATCTTAATCCACAATTGTTTAAGTCATATGAGATTGATATTACCCCTATCCAAGCTGCTTGAGAGAAGTAAACTTAAACCTTCTATGGAGGAAAAGAGCCTTAAACTACCACTATGATTTCTCATATATAATGTCTAGCAACCAATCGAAATAAAATGAGTAGACAAGGAAATGTGACTGAAAACATTGAGGACAAGATAAACAATAGCAGAGTAACAACAGGTGCAAAGGGGATTCAGATAATTGAGTTATCAGAGATTTTAAAATAAAAATAATATGTTTAGGGCAAGAAAATGTCATTGCCATTTTTGGCATTGTCATGGAGACTATTAAATAAAAAATATCTTAGTAGAATATTTGACCTAAAAATAAAGTAACTAAATATAGACTCTCATTTGATAGGTGTAAAGGTAGATTAGATACAGCTGAAGAGAGAATTGATTACTTGGAATATAGGACAGAACAAAATAACCAGAATGAAGCACAAAATGAAAAAAAAGGGATGAAAAATATTGAAAAGAAAGTAAGAAACATATAGGATATGGTGAAAACTTCCAGACGGAGATAAGAAATTTGTAGAAGCACTGTTTTATGACAAAATGACTGTTAATTTCCCCAAACAGATAAAAGACATGAACTTTGACAAACCTCAAGCAGATTAGATAAAAAGAAAACCAAAAGTAGATACACGGTAGCAAAAAGTGCTAAAAATCAAAAACACAAAAAGAAAATTTTAAGTATACTCTAAGGAAAAAAAGAGACCTATTTTCTTCAAAAGAAAAAAGAAAACTATCCTGACAGCTGTTTTTCAACGAAAAGCAGTGGAAACCATTGCTATCTTCAAAATTCTTAAAGAAAGTAACTGATTAACCTAGAGTTGCATTTCCTGCTAAACTACCCTTCAAAAATCTAGAATAAAAACATTTTCAGACAAAAACCATCACACTAAAGTGAATGATAGAGGGTTGCAGACAGAAGGGAGAGTCTCATGGAGAAGCTTTCAGATGAAGAAAGGGATTAAAACAATGAAAATAGTAAATATTTGTAAAATTTAAATGAGTATTATGTGCATAAAATAATAATGTCTGCGGGGTTTGAAATGTATACTAAATTAAAGCTAGCAACAATAATAGGTTATAAATTGAGAGGGAGGTGAATGGTGTTATTGTATTCTAAGGTCCTTGCATTGTCCAGAAAGTGGTAAAAATGAATGTATTTTGGACTTTAATAAGTCAATGATTTATGTTGTAATCCCAGGTAACCACTAAAAAAAAAATATATTAAAAGAATGTAGCAAGCCACCAGAGAAAGGAAATGAAATAACAAAATAAAATAAATTGTAAAAGGGCAACAAAGTAGAAAAGTCAATCATAAAACATATGGGACAAATAGAATGCAAACAGTAAGGTAATAGTCTTAAATCCAAAGGTAAGTACATTAAATATAAACTTACTCCATTTAAAAGGGGGACCTGATCAGAATTCAGAATGGATAAAAATGTACAACTCATGTTGTATATTGTTGTAAAAGACACTTCTTATATGTAAGGGTATAGAAAGATTACAAAGAAAAGGTTGAAAAAAATATACTGTTAAAGCACTAAACAAAAGAAAGTTTGTGTAATTATATGATAGCCATAAAATGTAAGCATTATGGGGGAAAAATTACTAGAGATAAAGAAGTACATTTTATAATGATCAAAATTCAATTCTATAAGAAGACAAAACAAGTCTAAATTAGCATACAAATAATAACATAGCCTCAAAATAATAAACCAAAACTCGACAGTAACACAAGTAGAAAGTCACAAATTCATAATCAGAGTGGATATTTTAAGGCTCCACGAGGGAGGTAGTTGTGCATTTTGCACTAGAGTTATGCAAACATATGTTGGTTAGAAACTTGGTGGGGAGTGCTCGCTTCGGCAGCACATGTACTAAAACTTGGAGGGAAACTGTTCCTGAAAACTCTGGGTGGTGAACACACAATGGGATTTATAGATGATGCAATACAGAATTGTACACCTGAAATCTATGTAATCTTACTAACAATTGTCACCCCAGTGAATTTTTAAAAAAAGAAAATAAATTAAAAAAAAAAAAAGAAAATCAGGCATCAAAAAGATTGTTGTTTATGGATCTTATTTGTTCATTCTGACTTTAAAATTCTGTGAATTAACTTTGCTGATCAAAAGACCTAACTGGAAAGCTGGACAGCTACCTAAACAACAATGCGTTTATAAAGATGCTTCTTTAAAAAATCATCTGAGCAACTGAAGTTGAGGCAAAAATGAATCATCTAAATAAGAGAAGTCTGTCCTGATGAAGCCTTGAATTTCTGTGTTCCTTCCTCTGTGGGTCTCCATTACCCTTTGCACATAGGTTTTTGTACCCCAGTAATTACTGTGATGGTTGGTTTACAGTAACAGTAAGTTTGCATTTAAAAATAATATAAGAGAACTATGCTCTTTAATTTGTGTGCCCTTGGCTCATCTTCTATATGCTTTTATGTATATTAACCATCCCAGCTTTTATTTATTTTCTTATTTTCCTATTTATTTTATTGTATTATATATTTGTGAAGACCCCCTCAAAGCCTTTTCGAAGGAGTTAGACTAAAAATATGTAAATACAGTCAATTCTCATTGTTTGCAGCATTTACGTTCTATTACGTTGCGGTGAACACTGATTTGCAAATACTAACCATCGCTCCTGGAGAAATCCAGGGTGAGGTTCCTGGGAGCTTCTTGTCACAATGGGTTCATCAGCCTATCAGTACATGATCTTGTTTTATGTATGTTTCTGTGTAAAGACACCTTATTTAATATGTATTGTTGTTTCATTAATATTGGCTTTGTGGCCAACGGCACCATAACTCATGCCTGAATAATGCTTCTCTGACACAGATTTTCTCTGGAAGGCCCCTCACATCTTATTACACATAGGAACTCCATATAGCACTTCAGCACTGTGCTCAGGAGCCATTTAAAACAGCACCATCACCAACAAGAAGCACCCAAAAAATGAGGAAAATGTGTCATTAAATAGACCATGAGAAGGACATTTTTGGACAGTACGAGAGCTGCAACAAGAAGGCAAAGCATTGCCATGGTCAACCGCCTTCGGGAATCTCCATGTTGATCGACTCAAATTTCCCCCCACTTCGCATATATCTGTGAATAACTGACAAAGTGCTATGAGTACTGATCACGTGTTTATAAATACATTTTAGCAAGTCAGTGAATTTGCAAATATGAAATCCCTGGTTAATAAGGATTGACTGTATATACATACATATTACATAAGTGGTGTCTTTGCAGATATTTCTAATGGAGTATTTAAAAGCCCAGGTCACAAGAGCAAAAATATATCTAATTACATTTCTGTTGGGAAAAAAGACCGTCCCATATTACTTTATTTATGGAGTATTAGAAATAATGGAGTGATAACATTGTAAGGTACTATAGTTTATCTTTCTTAAAAAAATAATTACATCAACAGACTCTGAAAACATGTGCATGATTGAACTTGTCCTGAATGATTTAGATACTGAAATAAAAGTTTCAGAATTTTGAGTTATTTAAAAATATTGAATTATTCCTAAATATTATTCTTTAAACTAAGGTTCTTCTTCTTACTTAATGGTATTGTACCTGTAAAAAAGAAAATTGATGATTTTAATATTTTTTGAATACTAAAACCTTATTATTTTAAACTTTCACAGTGACTGTCGTGAAGAAAAAATAAGGAAGCTCACGCCTGGTGAAATGGATGAAATTCGAGAAATATTATCAAGAAATCTCTATCAGATTCGTCAGCGAGTAAGGATAATTTATTTAGCTAAATATTGACTTGCTTTTGACTAAAAATAAGCCTTCTGATTTTGTGCTACCAATTAGAGTGGATATCGCCCCGCTGTTACACCAACCTCTGAGGTCCCACACCAGGCATCTTGTCTTCTCTCAGACCTGTTTTACAGTGTGCTGTCTTGTTAGGGTACCACTCTCCTCCGGGCACCAGGGTGAAGGCCTGCAGGCCCCTGGGAGTTCTGCTACTATGGGTTTGGAGATTAGACACACACACACACACACACACACACACACACACACACACACACACGCAAACACACATTAACTAGTTGTGAAGAAAATAATTGATTGCCCTCTATTTTTTAATGGATACTTTTATGTTTTAAGACTTAAAGAAATATATTTAATCATGCTATTCATAAAATGCTATAGTTTCTTTCTTGACTGTATCATCTGAGTCACTTCTTCCACTGCATTTCCATTGTTAACACAATAATTTGCTAATCATATAGCTAACAGTGAATGCACACAATTTGCCAAGCCCCATTTCAGCGTATCGCATGTATTAGCTCATGTAATCCTCTAATAAGTGAGTGTTACCGTGGACTCCATTTTACTGATGACGAAAATGAAGCACAGGGAGGTGAAGTGGCGCACAGGCCACACTGCTTGTCAGGAATCCCCTCACTCGTGTCAGGGTCATCTCTGTAGCTTCTTAGCTGGTCTCCCCAAAGGCTGTCCCCTACATTCCTGTTGCTCCACCCTTTTCCCTAAAACACCTTTTGATAGCAGTGTTCTCCTATTTAAAATGAAACACAACAGTCATGGCTTCCAGGCTCAATGGTTCTTTGCAAATTTGGGGTCTCTATATCCAAGTTCTGCTTTATCCAGCCTCATTGACACGCCCCCCTCACCCACCCACCCCACGCCCTCACGGAGTACAGGTTTCTGTCTTCATTCCTTGGCCTGGCATGCTCTCTTTCCTGTCTCCACGGCTGCTTCCTGTCAGCTTAGTTGACCCTTTCATTTTTAAGGTTCCCCAACTTTCTGTATTATTCCCAACCCCGTCTTTAAGTGGGATAACACTTAGAGCTCGTGCTGTACCACGTACATTTAGCACTAAATTTCATGATTTTGTATTCTTTTGTTAGCCTTAGATGCTCAACTAGATAGTAAGTTTCTCAAAACAGGAATTGAGCCCTGTCCTTTATTACTTTTGCATCTCTCTACTAGGCCTAATAGAGTCTGGGCACAGCAATAGTCTCAAGAAGTACACATTAATTCTGTCAGAAAATGAACTTAATTATGAATGACAATTTGTCTTAGGAAACAAATTTATATATAGCTTATAAAACTAAAACTGTATGCCATGTACAGCCCTCATTGAGGCATTTTACTGCTTCAAATACGAGGTCATGATCATTGCTGGTGGTAGGTAGCAGCAGCTCTCTCAATTTGACAACCCAGTTGAGAAGAAATGTTCCTAAGTCAAAACCAAAAGCACATGGCACCACCAAGTGGCTCAAAGTGATGTGTTTTTATACCATTAATTCCTGTCCAATAGAGAATGTATGAAGATGACTTGTATGGTTTTCCCCCAGCCGCTAATGATGGAAAATACATACAAGATACTTCAAGGTAGATGAAAGCACTTGATGAATTCCATCATTTTTCTCATTTAAAAAAATCACACTTTCCAATGGGGGGAAAAACTTATCCACTAGCTTTTATTAGAAAAGGAATACATTCCAAATTTTAAAGAATGTTAACTTTCATACTTTTTTCCCTTGCCCATTAGTTGTTAAATACCTAGCTGAGTTGCAAAGCCAAAGGAACGTAGTCAAGTTTTGGAATTTCTGGGGCAGTGGTCACTTTTTTTTTTTTTTTTACTTTCTTTTTTTCTGTTTTTTCTTTTTGGTAAAATGTCGCTTATGTTTTCATTCCAGACTTTGTCATACAACAGACACAATCTGACGGCTGACACAAGTGAGAGACAAGCCAAGGAGATTCTGATCCGCCGAAGGCACAGTTTGCGGGAAAGCATTAGGAAAGACAACAGCTTGAATCGGGAGCGCAGGGTAACTGGCTTTTGTGCCTCTGGGATGCACAAGGCTTCCAAGAGGGGAACCAGCAGCCGTCCCGGAAGCGCTGCTGAAGGTTGATTCTTAGGAATACTGGGTTGGAGTTAATTACAGCCTTTCACGTGTCTCTGGAACAACTGTTATGTTCCAGACACTGCTCTAGGCACTTGGAATACATTGGTGATCAAAAGAGAAAGATCTATGCTTGTAGAATTCAAATTCTAGTGGGGGAGAAGGAAGTCATCAATAGATAGACTAAGCAAATTATCTGTTAGAAAGAAGGCAGTAAGTGCTATGGAAAAAAATTAAAATAGCCCAGGAAGGAAGTTGGCAGTATCAAGAAGGGTCAGGCAAGTTACAATTTGAAACAGAATGACTGGGCCAGGCTTTGTTTGCAAAGCAATATTTGAGCTTTCCAGGGAGAGGCTGTAAGTCCGCTGTGTGTTGACTTCCAGAAGGCTGGGGAGTGAGTGTTCACCGGGGAGTTTGTTCAGCATTTCATTTGGTCCATGTTGTCAATAGATTAGAAAAGCCATTTGCAAAAGATACTATCATTGCTTAATTTAACACAGCAGGCATGCATCTTATTTTTGAAAGTATTCTGTGTTTGGTTGTCAGAGATCGAAATTTTGTATATGAACAAGATTATCTTTTTTTAAAGTGTAAAATGTGGCAGCATCGATTGAAAGTTAAAGAAACTGGAGAATGTGGCATTGGAAATGTCAGCAAATTAGTTATAGTAATACATTTTGTTCTATCATTTTCAAGACTTATTAAAGTAAATAAATTAAATGCACTACATTTTTCATACGTCTTCTTCCCCATCCATATAGGTTCTAAGTTTTTCAGTAATACTGTTGTCATAAATAGGTGGTTCAGTAACTTTTCTTTAAGAAAACCCAATAGTTTTCAGACGTTGTTTCTAATAGTCCCACTTTATTTCCATTTTCCTCACTCCTGATTTCTATTATATTTTAGAAGAGGTTTAGTTATTTGAAATTAAATAATTATTGCTTGGAACTTTATTCCCCATCCCTACAGCCCCTCACAAAGTAATTTTGGAATTGAGAACTAAAATTTTAATTTTTAATAATGTCTGTCATAAAATTTTAAACTTCTAGTATATAACAAATGACATCTGCGTAGTCTAAGTCTGGTTTTCTGCTTCTTTACAGGCTTCCACTTCGACCTCCCGATACTTATCCTTACCAAAAAATACAAAGCTTCCAGAAAAGCTACAAAAGAAAAAGAATATTTCTAATGCAGGTAATGATACAGTTGGAGTAGAACTACTTGACGCTTATTTACTAATGTTTATAGAATAGAAAGATGTCCCTATTCTTCTTCATGAATCACAATGAGTTCAATAGTTTGCAAAGCTAAAATAACAATACAGTGACCTTTTATTCGCATTGCAGCCTTTTTGAATGGAGTTCGGTGCACATTATAAATAACTCAATCAGTGATTTTTCATAATGATTCTATTTGATATACCATTTCCCTGAAAATAAGACCTAACTGGACCATCAGTTGTAAGGCATCTTTTGGAGCAAAAATTAAAATAAGACCTGGTATTATATTATACTAAAATAAGAGAGGGTCTTATATTAATTTTTGCTCCAAAAGACGCATTAGAGCTGATCGTCCAGATAGGTCTTATTTTCGGGGAAACATGGTAACAAAAGCAAATATTGTCACCACATGGTCAGTGAAGAGGTACATAGAAAGTTGTAAATCTGCAAAGGTGTATTTAAATTTTTACAGTAATTCTAATGTATTTTCATAAACACAGCTGTATATTCTACTTCTGTATATAATTATTAAAACTTTGACATAAAGTCTAATAGCTCTTTATTTGATGATAATCTTTCTGTAAATTCCAAGCCATTTTCTGTGAAACCCCAGGAGAAATATGTTAGGATGTCGCGTTATTAAAATATGGCATGTAACAGTAATAATCCCCCCCCTTTTTGCTTGTTTATTTAATTAACCAAGAAGAGGAAAGTCTAATGATGGCTGGTGGTAATGGAGAGTGAGATGAAAAATGAGAAGGGAGAAAAAGGGAGCACTGGATATTTAGAACAGAGTGGGCCACGTTATCACCACACGTCCATCAAAAATGCTCTAAAATGCTCTAAATTTCTAAGAGTCTCAACTCCTGGGAGTTGTCCTGGGAGCGTCCTACGAGCTGTTCTAACCTCCATAGTCTAGGACCAGAATTTTGACAATGATCTATCTGATTCTAATCATGCCTCCTCCCTTTGCTTGGCAAATATACATTGATGTTTGGCCTTTTTATAAAATTATAAAGAAAATAAATAAGGCTGTATAAGAGATTCCAGACCAAGACAAGAATCTTCATAATAGCAGTTAATCCTTGGTGACTTCCTGTGTGACAGACCCTGAGCGGAGCCTCCTGGGGTGGCTCCTAAGGAGCAGGTGAGAGCACGACCACTGCTGCCTGGTAGTCCCAGTTTGAACCCCAGCTCCACCCCTTATCGATCCCGGTGGAACTTCTGTAAAATGGGGGATTGTGAGGATTAAGTAGGTTAATGTATCTAAAAGTGCTGAGGACAGTGTCTGGCACATAGTAAACTCTTCAAAATCAGTATGAGTAGACATTTGTGGAGCTGACTGCTCACGGAGATCATGCAAAATGCCCAGATCTCTCAGAGCCAGAGGGAGCCCTTGGACCTCCCACCCACCCTGGGGGCGCAGCAGTGGCCGACCCACTGAGGTATGGCTGAGTCACTTGTATCACCTTCTCCCTGGAATGCTTGCCCATGTTGTCCTTCTTTTGCTCTGTGGTAGGTGGCAATAGCAGCGACTCAGACACAGACGCTGGGACCACTGTCCTCAACTTAAAGCCCCGAGCTAGGCGCTTCCTGCCAGAACAGTTTTCAAAGAAAGCCCCCCAGCCCTACAAGATGGAATGGAAAAACGAGATGGACGTCGATTCTGGCCAAGGGCAGCCCTGCAGTCCCCCAGCTCCCCACAGCAAAGAGGGGGGCACCCAGACCCCAGGTGTGCTCCGGCAGCCCCTTCTCTCCAAAGGCCAGTTTGGCCTGGTGAGGGAAGACAATGTGACTGAAAGCAACAGACCCAAGCCGCCACCCCGGCTGGTCCGAAGGGCATCGGAACCTGGAAGCCAGAAAACCCGCTTTGGGAGTGAGAAGCCTTAATGGAAATGGCCAAAGCTGACCTGGGAGGAGAGGGGGGTAAATGACTCAGCACAGCTGTGGTTGTTACCCTGAATCCTGGCACAACAGTGGAATCCATTTAAAACCCTCTATGGCTCTAAATCCTTTCTTTGGGTGATAGAGTCACAGTCACGCCATTGATTAATGGGACGATTGCTTATCCCAAGAAGAGGAAAATCAAAGAAAAACAGTCCCAGTCCCATCGGATGTCTTTTATGACTTCAGTTTGCAGGCCTACAGAAAAGCAAAGAGTGCCTTTATTGAAGTTGAACGACGGAACTTGAAATTTTTAATACACCCTTGTTGGTGAAAATTTTAATATATACACATGTCTCAAAATTTATTTATGAAAAAACATGTATATCTGTAATCAGTTTTTAAGTAAATGGCACTAAAAATACTCAGAACATCTTCCCAAGGCATAAAGGGTAGTCCTAGAGGCTGGGGGGCCATCAGCTCAGAGTCAAGGCGTTTCCTGACTGTGAGCTGACGACCGCTTGGTAAAGGAAGAGCACAGTGTGGAGCAGACACCTGATGACTCAAAGCGGGAGACAACCGGAATCCCTAAAAAGATGAGATGGCCTGGCTCCCAGAGTGCCAGGTAGAGATCTTGCTACTCCTAAGGAATATTGAGAGTCAGCTGGTTTTTAATTTGTTCCTCATTTTGCCATTTGCTTGAGGTGACATATATTCCGTCTCCTCTTTGGGTTTGAATGGTGCAAAGAGGAAGGCTGTGTGGGTGACACCAGCTTTTGGTGTGTGACCAAGTTGGTGGCAGCTTTGCATGAAGTTCCAACGTGTGGGACTCATGTGGTGTGCGGGGAGACAGGGCAGCGCCTGCTGACAACTTGTTGGCAGATTTGTAGTGTGCAATCCTGGGAGGAGGATGCAGGAGAGTCAGGTTCACACTCATGTAGGACCACCTGCTCCAGGCATTTTTCTGTAGAACATTCTAGAACTTTGAATCCAGGTCAGAGGCTCTAAGCAGACAAGATTGAAAGATTATATGAACAGTATTCCAATGTTTAACAAATTGGTGAGAGTTCAGGTTTTGAATTTTATTCAGGAAGCACTTTCGAGAAAGTGGGAGTTCTGTTATTTTGCACTAGTCTGTAAGTTTGTTACCTTTACCCCTCAATAAAGTAGTAACTCCAATTCTTTATATAAAAATGGATTCTACTCACCTGAGTACTATTTAAAAGTACAGCAGAAAGACAAGCAGTGGAACATGATTAAAGATGGCTTGAATCTGTGTCTTAAACTGTAGATTTCACTGGCCTGTCACTTTTTTCTTTCTTTTTTTTTTCCCCCTCTGAAAAACTCCTCTTTAAAATTTGACTGGAACAAGATTCTAAAGTTCTGGGTTTAGGTATGAAGCCACCGCTGTAGTTCCATGGATTCACATTGGAGACATAGCAAAGGATCCAAGTGACCACAGTATTATGGGTGGAAAACATGGATAAATTCAACAAAAAAGATACAGTACTGAGAAATCCTTGGCTGTGGTTTTCTATCCTCTTCCTCTACCCTCACCGACATGGAGAAGTAAATCTTCTAGACTTTTTTGTCATGTTCTAAAGTCTTGGAATACTGCTAGATTGCTGGGCATGAGACAGACAGGAGTATAAACACAAGACACAAGCTCATAAAGAGCAGTTTCCTTCCGAAACGCTCAGTTGATCCGTGGAAAGCAGTGTAGACATAATTTGAAAACTACAAGCTTTAGGACTCTGTGCCAAAAATCTTTATTTTAAATGAAAATATTTATAAAACTATGTAATTCATCTGTTGAAAAGAAATGAAAACTTCTACGTTAGAATTTTATTATAGGAATATAATTCAAGAGATGTGATGTGTATTTTTGAGAATGCTAAGACTAAATTTTAAGAAGTGAGTTTATGAAATTTGAAAAGGAATATTGACATGGAAAGGAAACTTAAAAATAAATTTCTTGATTTTTCCTGGTGTTCTATATTAATAAATTTTATAAGGAGACTATGGAACTGAAGGAGAAAAAAATGAAAATTTTTACAATACTTCTCCTTAAGCAGGTAGACCAAATTCAGCTTTCACTTATTAGAAGTCAAATAAAGAATTTGGATGACATTGTGTGAATTTTGAAAAAGGGAACAGTTTATGTCATTTTATCTTTATTATCAGTGTAAATGTTTTCTTATTTGTTGAATGATAAAAGCAATGAAAAATAAATTTGACTTCATTTAGCTTTTTCTCTATAACTTCTTCTGTTTTATAAAATTATTAAATTGTACACACTATACAGGACAGAGTATGGAACTGAAACCCTTTAAATATGAAAACAGTCTAAATTTCAGTAATACAGCGAGATACCCAACCCTTGGTAACTGACTCCTAATTCAAACAACACTGGATCCAGACAAAGTTCCACCCTGACTATAAAATGTCGGTGGGTCTTTGGTGTTTGTTGTAACAAATTTGATTTGAACTGTATGTAAGTGACAAGTCAGGGCTTCTTTATATATAATTCTAAGGGCCGACTATTGGGAATAAGGGATGCCAGTTAGCAAACAACTAGAAATTGGCCTGTGAAGTCTGATGCTTTTAAAAATCTGTTTTGTATATATGACTCCAAATTACCTGGGATGAAATTCCCTTTGGCTTTTGCTAAGCTTTGTAGAGGGGTATACCATTCTACCTACCATGTTTCCCGAAAATAAGACCTAGCCGGACAATCAGCTCTAATGCATCTTTTGGAACAAAAATTAATATAAGACCCAGTCTTATTTTACTATAAGACCAGGTATAATATAATAATAATATAATATGTACTATAATAATATATAATAAATATAATACTGGGTCTTATATTAATTTTTGCTCCAAAAGATGCACTAGAGCTGATGGTCTGGCTAGGTCTTATTTTTTGGGAAAGACGGTAGGAGGGGGGGGTGTTTATTTAAATAAAAAGCATAAAGAAGCACAGTTATTTATTATGTCTCAGCATGTTTTACATTTGTTGCACTGAGTATGTTAAAATTGTCTTTTCATCAATCATGAGAGCTGTAATATTTTATTAGTTTCAAAGTTTACACTTGACTTTATTCCTTAAAGAGAGATAAGAGACTTCCTGTTGAAGCAGCTCTTCGCATGATCTGCTGAGGCCTGAACACTGTATATTCTCTTCCTCAACCTGAACAAGAAAGGATCATGAATGCTGACAGTCTGGTGGTCTGGGGTTTTGGGTTAATTTATTTTTATTTTTAGAGCAAAACATGTATTAGGTTGGTGCAAAAGTAATTGCGGTTTTTGCAATTATTTCTAACCTTTTAAACCGCACTTACTTTTGCACCAACCTAATACCTTGCTGGTATTTTATATCCCGCATTTTAATATGGCCCGTTCTTCAAATCACTTGTAAGACCTTCGAGAGCTTCATTTGGGTAACTGGTGATTGGCAGGGGCAGTAGCTCTTTCTTCAAGAGAAATGAGACTTCCCTTTAAAATTCTTTCCAATCCTCGACACTTGGCTGACACCCTCAGATGGGGTCAGCCACCACAGATGTGCAGACAAAGCCCCCACATGGTTAGTTTTGAAACTCTAATGTTGCATTAGCAAGTAGTTTTCTGATTTCTTTTGTTAGAAATCTAAGTTTTTCCCATGTTTTTCCAAATAAAATTCTATTTTACTGCCTCTAAGAATAGTCAATAAATTGTAGGTCAGTTCTCTTACCAGTATGGTCAGGGAGTGAGTTTTTCTTTGTAAACATATGCACTGTGACGGATAATCAAATTTTTAATATACAAAGCATTTTATTTTGAATGGCTCAGAACCTACTTCAGGACCTATGTCACAGGGGTTTTATGGGGACCCATTATCCTTGTAGAGTGTAGAAATGTCCCTCCATGAGATGCCCAGTAAACAGAATGCAGACATACCAGTGGTGATTTTTCTGGTTTCCACTACTGTAACAAAATACCTTGAATTAAATATTCAAATGGTATTCTTTTTTATTTAACTGGATCTTGTTGAGTCCTAAGTACAAGTGATATCTAAATTTATAATGTAAATAAGGCTCTCTGCATCCAGTAATGGTAACTCAGCTGACCAAAAATTATATGTCTACTGACAAAGAATTTTTCCTGGTTCCCATGAAACGTTGTGCAAAAGTTTAAATATTAAATCACATGGCAATATTCAATTACTCATTTATGGAGAAAATAAGACATCCCATGAAACCAGGACAGCACCAGATATTCCAATTTTTATATTTATATGTAAAAAACATTCTCATTTGTACTAACTAGGATCACGATAGCTGGAATTCATGAACGGTAAGAATGTAAGACCAGAAGGAAATGCTCACCGTGGTCTGTGACGTCACAGCTTGGCCCTGTGGGAAGTTGGAGTTCACAGTGCCTTGGCCTATGCTGCAACCCACAGCAGACGAGGCAAGCAAACCCTTCAAGTGCACGCACAACCAAAGAGCCGGGCCACAGCCCGCAGCAGAATACATTTATTACTTTAGGTTCATGTGGCATCATTCACATGGTTTCACTTTCATTAAGCAAACTCAGGATAGGTTTTGGTAGGTAAGCTATCATATGAAAAGGTAATTCTCAGTCTGGATGAGAACCTGAGTCCCAGCTATTCAAAATGGAAGAGAGATTCTTTGATAAAGGCCTGAAGAAAGATCACCACTTACCTCACATTGTAAATTGCTATTAATAGGTATTTTAATTACTTTTTTCTTCTACTGTGTATGTTTTGGCAAAAGGATTTGTATTCATCAAGTTGTCGTGTAGTTTAAATATAGAGTGATCGAAACACAGTACTTTGTTCTAACAAGATCTTTACGGTCCACGTTTATGCTATATAAGTTATTAGTAGTAACTAACACTCTTTAACATTTGTAATTATCTGTCCCCTTAGAAGAACAACACAAGTTGTTTGAGAATACCCATTTTCAAAATAAGAATCAGCACTATTTCTCACATAGTGAATCACGAAAACAATAGAAATGTTTTTTTGGTTTTTTTTATAAAGATTTTATTGGGGAAGGGGAACAGGACTTTATTGGGGAACAGTGTGTACTTCCAGGACTTTTCTCCAAGTCAACTTGTCCTTTCAATTTTAGTTGTGGAGAGTGCCGTTCAGCTTCAAGTTGTTGTCCTTTCAGTCTTAGTTGTGGAGGGCGCAGCTCAGCTCCAGGTCCAGTTGCTGTTGCTAGTTGCAGGGGGCGCAGCCCACCATCCCTTGCAGGAGTGGAACTGGCAACCTTGTGGTTGAGAGGACGCGCTCCTACCAAGTGAGCCATCCGGGAGCTCAGTGGCAGCTCAGCTCAAGGTGCTGTGTTCAATTTTAGTTGCAGGGGGCAGAGCCCACCATCCCTTGCGGGAGTCGAGGAATTGACCTGGCAACCTTGTGGTTGAGAGCCCACTGGCCCATGTGGGAATCGAACCGGCAGCCTTCGGAGTTAGGAGCATGGAGTTCTAACCGCCTGAGCCACTGGGCCAGCCCTAGAAATGTTTTTATTGTTTTCATAAATAGCTATATGTAAAGTGGAGGGTTTAGACAATCTGGGAAAAAGAAGTGATCTAATGTTTTAACATAAGTTCACATTTGAGCTGCTAATTAGAAATAAATCCTAGTGTGATAACATGATCTTGAAACTGCTGGCTTGCCATCAGTGTAGAATAAATTTCAGATTACGTATAATTTGGTACTAGTATGTGGTTGTAAGAGACACAGATTTGTTGTCTTACTATTAAGATATGTTTCAGGACGCTGGAGGTTAGAATTTTCAAGCACTTCAGTACCCTGACTTAAAATACACATCAGGATACAACAATGGCTTCTAATAATTATAAATTATTAGCATAAATAACACTGCATTATAACTTTAAAGGGAATTTATAATTAAAGAAAATGATTTCCATGTAACTGGCAAGTTCATCAGGAAAGAAATTTTGAACTGAAAAATGTTTTTTTCAATCCAACATCTGTTCCAAGAAGAACTGCATTTATATACACGTATCCTGGCTAGATCCATGGGTAAACTATTTTAAGACTTCCGAAATGCCCCCACCAGACGTGTGGGCATCACCCACAGCCCCTCCTGGAATCTCCCTTGGGGCCACACACTGATAGTCACCAGGCTTTTCGGATTTTGCCCCTACCTGCTTTCATCAGTGCCCAGGACCACCTCTCCCTCACACTCCTCTGGATTATTGCCCCAAAGTCCAGACTGCTTCCTTCTCGGGCTCCTGTTGGTCCTCCCTGCTGCAGCGAGAGTATGGATCTTTCTAAAACAGAAAGGTCCACAGAGCACTCGCCAGCACGAAATTTTCAGTCCCCCTTCTCTCAGAATAAAAGCTTATCCGAGCAAGGTAGATGAGCCCTTTCAGACTCATCAGCCCTGTGATTCTCCACTCTGGCTGTGCATTAAAAACACCAGGCACTTCAGAGCCCGGTTCCCCAGGTCCAGGGCACGCTCTGGGCACCAGGTGATTAATACATATGCAGCCAGGGGAGAGAACCACTGATTCTAGTCCCTCCCATTTGCTCCAGGCTTAACTCTTGCCGGACCTCAATGCAGTAGGAGGGCACGAGGCCTGGGATTGGAGTCCTGCATGTTTCTATCATGGCCAGGCATTCCCTGCTCCCTTTCTGAGTTTGAGCATCTCTCTGGTGAAAAGGCCACACCTTCTAGAACCCCAAGCCCTGAGGTGGTTTCACAGTACTCACCAGTTGGGGCTGGCATAATATTGAAAGCGTGCCATTCCCTTTATAAACTTTTCAGGTAAGTTCTATGCCTCTAAAGTAAGATTCCGTATTTTATTAAGTTGAACCACACAAAACTGCAGATATTTTTGACATACAAAAATGGCAATTTCATGTGGCTCCACAGAATACTTTGGAAAGCATTACAGAAGTTACTCAATAGAATTTAAAAAACAACACAATATTTAACTGAGCAGATTTAATTTCCCTGAGATCATGTTCCATAAACCATACAGATACTGTCCATTAGAGCAGTGGTTTTCCAACTTTACTGTGCATACAGACCAGCTGGGTATCTTGTGAAAATGGTCCCCAGCAGGTCAGAGGTGGGGAGTGTCTGTTCCAGCGGAATACTGATGCTGCTGGTCCCCAGAACACACCCTGAATAGCAACAATACATTAGACTATTTAAGATAGGAACTGTAAGAAAATACTTACGTAAAAAAAATCCCATGAACAAAATACTAAAATCACTAGTGGAGAGTAACGTTTCTGTGCTGTCTATACTAAGATCGATCTTGGTTTTCAGTATTTCCATGAATCGGATTAATTGTAAATCCTCATTAAGTTTACAGGCTTGTATTTAATTTCAAAAATAAAGTGCAATGATTTCAAAAAAACAAAACAACATATGGCTATATTTAAGAGCTTCTAAGAAGCCTGTCTACTTCTGAGAGTGAAGTAAAGGCCATCTTGGGAGAAATTCTTCTGAAATTGTACTTCCTTGCAAAATCCCTTGATTATTTATTGTCCTTTTGAGTCTAAGCTCCATGATGAGTTCTGTGCTCCTTAAGGATGAGGCCATTTTATATCATATTTCAGTCTCTTACAAAGCACCAAGCACTTGTATGAAAGTTCCGAATTACAATATTTAACACAAAGTTTGTATTTTTCTTGTAGCTAGATAGGAGAAAGGGCAATCTTCACATTTCCAATTGATGCTTTATCGTAAATATTTGAGTTTACACCATACCCAACTTCTAAAACTATAGAATTACTTTTTCTGCTTCATATACAGTAAGTACTAAAGTTATAGCAAATCAGCGTGCTAAGACAGTATTTACAATTATATGTGTGCTAGGGTGAAAGCAGGAATAACATCCTAGTGGACTAATTAAGAAGACTGAAAAGAATGTATACTTTGAGAGTCTGTGTGAGGAAAAGAGAGGGAGCCCCTAACTAATTTTTATTAATAAGTGATGCCATCCAAACAAGCCTGTACTAGCCCTCACTCTAGGCCTCTCACCTGGCCCCTTGGGTGCTAATTTTGGAATGGCAGATCAGTCTAGGTCCAGGAAAAGGCACACCAAAGCATGTGCCTGTAAACCAACACAGCTTTTCTGTTCGCAAATGATTTTCAGCACAAGACATTAAAGAATTAAGTCCCTCCAATAAGGCATGACACCTGACTCTGACTGCATAAAATGTTATGGGGTATAATGCTGAGAGCTGGGGAAAGTTTAACACATCGTTATTACACAGTTTTAATGAACAGTCTAAATTGAGTTAGCTATTAATAAAAACAACATACTCAGAATGGTCCTTTTTCTACCTCTATGAGAAACTGTAAGTGGTCCTTACTAAATGACTTCTGGGCCTCACGAAGCTTGGGAATCAGTCCATAAGGGATTTTTAACCAGGTCCCCAGGTAGAAGTAACACTCAGAACCTTGTTACGACTTGAGAATATGACAGGATGGTTTTAATAAAAGAGCTTCTTCATTGTCTAGGATTTTGATAGAAAAGCTCCCTCTTAGCTTATACAATTGGACATAAAACCTGTGTTCTAGCTGACTGGCATTTTATTAATGCATTGTCCTATTCTTATTTAGTAGAAATTCTTGGGTCTCTTCCCTTCTGGTGCATATCATGTTCTGTTATCCCACCGCTACTCCTGTAGCTGGTAGCTTCCCCTCCTTGATTTAACCTCATTGGCTCACATGGGAAGAGGAGGCTTTCAGGCAAATGTTTAATGCCTTTCCCTTTGGCAAAGCTCTGACTTCTGATTACCTGGCAGGCCTAAATGCAGAGCTGAGCGCTGACCTGGATGCCTCCTGACAAAGCACACTTACTTGGAAATAAGTCTTTCCACTGTCACCACCACCCTTTGCAAAGCAGCTTCTCATCATGGCCTCGGTCCCTCACTCACACACCTCGGATTTTGTTCCTTCCGGTTGTCCAAACCCATTCTATTCACCTTTTAATCTATCACTCCCAGTACCACCACGGCGAGGATTGTGTAGTGACATTATGAAAATAGCCACCAAGGCTAATGCAGCCCCCAGACTGGGGGGCCACAAGGGCTGACCTCCTGGGCAACTCCTGAGAGGAGGGGCGCGACGATCCGGCCCACGGCCGTCACCGACTGCCCCACGCCAATGAGGGTGCCGCTGGTCTGGGTACCACCCACGGTCAGCTGGAGGTCTGTGATGCAAGTCCTGCCAATGGCGGTGGAGAAGGCCAGCAGCGTGGAGGAGAGGGCCACAACCGCCATGGTGCGGGCGGCGGAGTACAGCAGCAGCAGCAGGAAGGTGAGCGTGTTGGAGTGCAGCAGGATCCTATGGGAGTCGTGCCCGTACAGCCGCATGATGGGCCCCAGGGCGAAGCCAGCCAGGGCCCCCAGGGCGCTGCTGTAACTGATGAGGTAGCCTGTGGTCTTGGGACTGACCCCGAAGCGCTCCTCCAGGGCCAAGACAAAATTACTGTAGTACAGCATGACCGCCAAGGCCATCAGCAGGCGCACTAGAAATATGTCCCACATGTCAGAAAACAGCAGGGTTCTTATGACCCTCAGTGTGGACACGGCTTCCGTCCAGGGCAGCCCAGCGGTCTTCCTATGCGCCGTGCTCCCGGGGGTGGGGCTTCCTTCCTGCACTTCACAGTCTGTCTTTCCTGAAAGTGCATGGTTCTTACCCAGTCGCAGGCCGTTCTTTGTACTGTTGACTTTTATGTCACTCCATGGAAACAGCCAAACGAGACCTGTTAAAATGGCATGATCTGTTAAAGGTGGCTGAAGGCACTAAATTCAAACGGTGATCTGCGGGTTGGCGGGGGGAGACGCAATTACTGGGAACAGATTACTAATCTGTATTAGCAGAGTTCCGAATCTGTATTTTTGAATCCAGTT
Organism: Rhinolophus hipposideros; assembly: GCF_964194185.1. Lineage (NCBI taxonomy): Eukaryota > Metazoa > Chordata > Mammalia > Chiroptera > Rhinolophidae > Rhinolophus > Rhinolophus hipposideros. The sequence goes on along the minus strand of NC_138058.1, from coordinate 8,514,030 downwards.
TTTCATCATTCCCAGTTACTTCTATGCCATTTCAATATCAGAATTTTGCCATTCACCTTAAGAAAAAAAAAAATCTATACCTACATAATATTTTTCCCCCAGCTCAAGAGCCTATGAGGGTTTCCTATATCCCAACATTTCGTATCTAAATTCTTAGGCTATACGTTTTTTAAAATCTTCCCTCATTACTTCGCTAATTCTCTGACTAGCCACCATCCATCCAAACATTGGACATTTATTCTTTCTGAATGTTGAATCCTGTGAAATAGGAATATATCAACAAACAAACGAGGCCTAGATGATCCTTGTCCCAAGCAATTCAAACCTAAATGGGGGTTCAGACATGTAAACAAACAACTAGATTCCCGGGTAAGTGCTATGTTGAGGGAAGCACAGGATGCTATGGACAAAGATGGTCAGCCCTGGTGTGGGGGGTGGGGCGGGATACCCCCACACAAATCATCTGTCAGGAAGCCCCTTCTTGGACCTGCCCCCAGTCAGAGTCGCCATATGCTTTTGCAAGTCTCACCTCAAAACGTGAGGGCGCCATGCTCTTGGACCCTGACACACTTATGCAGCAGCTCTCACCCCTGTTCAAATAATCCCACCTCTGCCCTCGTGTGAGGGGCACATTCCTGTCTCACTTGTTTTATTGATCCCGTGCCACCCAAGGAGAATGATCTCTTGCCAATCAGTGCCCCCAATTTTCTTAAAACTAAATTCAACCTTGTCATCCAAGGACAACTTTCTTAACTCATCCCTGTGGTTTTTCAGTCCTACAGCACTTAAGTGTCACATGGACCCATGGCTGCTGCCAGTCAGTGCTTCTTCAGGCTGTTTAAAGCAACTACGTTTATGTTACGTGGATTCTCTGGACTAATTTATGACAGAAAACTAATTACATGAGAACGTTACATGCTTCATTTATTCCTATCTTTAAAAGGGCCCTTCGGCATTTCACAGAATCTTGACAAAAAAGTGAAAGAATTGTCACTGACAGACTAAAAGCAAGAATTAAAATAATACTAAAAATGATAATGACGACAGCATCTAACATTTATTTAGTGCTTACCGTATGCAAAGCAGTGGGGTAAACTGCTTACATGCAAAACCTCTTATAGTTTTCCTAAGAAGTCTATGAGTCTTGTTACCCCATTTTATAGATGTCGAAACTGAGGCAATTCACCTAAGGCCCACACGAAAAAGTGACAAAGCAGGGATTAGACCCCAAGTCTGTCAGATTCTAGAGTTTGAGTTCTTAACCACGAAAACAGAATTCATGAGAAAAAGACATGAAAGGCTTTTCTCAGGCAAAGTGGCAGAACAGAGCAAGGACAGAAGCTGAAGAGGTACCAGGATTGAGGAAAACAGCTGTAGTCATTGAGGAGAAAAGTATGACAAACTGGATGAGAAAAGAGCTACACGCTGTGCTCACTGTGCAACCACCAGGCACTCCGTAAAACACTGTCTGCTGTCCAGCCCCCTCACTCCCCTGCTCGTCCGGCCGGTGCCTCGGCCTTTCCCCATATTCCGTAAGTGGGAAAAATGGAAAAATAAATCCCTGTTACTCTAAACCACTGGGAAGAGCAGCAGCTGAATGGATCCCTGACTCCTATCCATTCACAGGCATAGATTAGGGCAAAATATTAAGCGGCAGTATCATTGGAGAATGCAAAACAGAACTCCATACTCATGTCGTTTACACGCTGACTTCTGACTTTCAATGGTATCACAGTCATGTACCTTCCTTTACATGGGAAGGAGCCTGGATACATCAACCGGTCATGTGCTTGAAGCCATTTTATCTAGGTTCACACAGATCCATCAGACCTCTTCTCCTGGCTGAGGTTAGAGGTTAAACTTCTGGCAGAAAATCATAAAGTATTTCTATGAGGACTGAGATGAAGCTCATCAACTTTGCTTCCAGAGTTGAGTGATGACTCAGCCTGGAGCCTTGCATATGAAGATTCGCAAAGCTGCAGCAGATAGGATACCATTAAATTGAAGAAAAACTGAACAGCATGAATCCTCTTGTTTATAAAGGTGTTTATCTAAGGGTTGGCCGGGCACCAGAGGTTCGTCCTGCTTTCTTTAAGCAAGCAACTGGCCCTGCATCCAAGGAATTCACAGTCCGGTATGTACTTTTTTATTCATCAAATGCTACTGAACGTCGGCTATCTGTCTGGCCTGTTCGGGGCAGGGGCAACAGCAGTGAGCAAGTACGAATCCTTGTGGAGGTTACTTTCTAATTGTGGTTGTTGTGGGGAGAGGGACAGCGAGAAACACATTAATAATTTCTGAAGTGCTAGGAAGAAATTCAGTTATTCTAGACTAAACGATCAGAGGCCTCTCTGAGGAAGTAAACGTTTGAGACTTGAATGCCAGGAAGAAAGAGCCAGTAAAGGAATGTGGGAAGAATGCTGCAGTGGAAGAAAGAACAAATCACAACGCCCTCCTGTGGGAATAGGCCTGGCATGCGTGAGGTCAACCATGAAGCCACTGTGGCCGGAGCACGTGCAGGCTGTGACAGACACACATGCTTTAGCATGATGGGGGCCCCCTGGGGGGTGTCCAGCAAGGGATGCCATGGTCTTTCATTCTTGAATAACGAGTCTGCCTATTCTAAGAAAAACAAACTGGAAGGAGATAAAAGTAGGTAGATTGCTCAGTATGAGTGCATACACCAAACAATCTTCCATGATTAAATGGCAACTTACCAGCATTGAGCATGAAGACAGAAAAACAGACGAAGCACGTTAGATAAAATCCACCATCTAGTTCAGTAAGACATCCACCGACCACGGGGCCCAAGATGAAGCCCACGCTAGATGCGGTATTGAACTGTCCAATTACTAATGGCCGTTCCTTCTCTGAAACCAGATCGGAAAGCAGAGCCCTTGAAATGGAGAGTGTGTGTTTAAAAATACCTGCAAGGGGACAAAAAACATGTGTAACATTTTCCAGATCGAAAGTACCTCGCCTGTGACCCTGTACTTCACCGCCATGCCTGAGGGAGTTCTGATCTCCATTTTTTTTTTTTTGAACATCTAAGGCCTACAGGTCCTTTCCAATTGTGAGTGGACTCCTGGTCGAGCCCCACGATCTTGGTTGGTCACCTTATCTCTGGCAACCAAGCCCCTGACCCCTCAATCCCACCTCCCATCACGATGTCGCAGTGTCTCCAGTCCTCTCATACCCAAGTACAAATTAGGCTGGTTTCCATTCAGAGATTTATAATTCTTTATTCATACTCAGCGAATGAACATTTTCTGCATGCCTACTATACGTCTGGCATGGACCTCGACCCTGAGGGTAATGCAAAGAACAGAGAGGCGGGGAAAAGGCAGATATCCCTGACCTCACGGAGCCTGCGTATCCATATGAGGGTGGCAAGTACTATGAAGAGAAACAGAGCAGGGAAGAAGGACAAGGAGTGAAAATATAAAAATATGACAGAGTCATCTAACCAACACTAACTGATTTTGGTGTTGACTAAACAAACTGAAAGCTGTGACAGGACTTATTAAGAGATTAAAGACCTTGTAACAACTTTATATTCCTCATACTTCTGCTAATGTACTTGACTTGTATGTACCCATACACTGAACAAACACACTCATAAACAGACTGGCACATTCTAGTGACGTAGGCTGCCTACAGTTTTGATCAATACATAGTAGGTCCTACTGACTACTCAGCGCTGCTGATGGGTCTGTCTGAGTGCTCCTAAGTGTGATGGGACACAGAACTTTCTAGTGATCTTCTGGAAAGAAGCATGGCTTGGCATATCCCTGCCTACATGTGCTGATGCACAGTAGTCCCGGGTTCTAGTGCTTTGCCTCAAAATTAGAGTGGGCATTTGTCTGGTAACCAGTCTCTTTGTGAAGCACAGTTAGAAATCCCTTTCGGGATTAGGTAGACTGACTCCTTCTCTATATATTTCATTAACTGTGAGAAAGGATGGAGCGGGATGACTCGTAAGAGGTGTTATTAATTTTGTGATTATTTTTGAAGTGATATCAAGGTGGGGGTCACCTCACACACCCGAGGGAAAGGACCACAGTAGAGTATCTTGTGAGCAACCCAGACTAGCCTTCCCTTGCCTTTCAGAGGTAGGACTGGGGGACAGAGAGCAGGGGAAAACCAGGTATATAATTCTCATATTTCAACCTCAGGTTCACGTTCAGGATACAAGGACCTGAACATACAACTGACATTTGAAGCAAAACCCTGGCGAAGTTCCCTGGGGCTCCCTCGTGTCCGTGGACAACCAAACACTGAAGAGGTTCCATGGACAAGAAAGAATTTTTATGTATAGTGCTCCTTGTTGGGAAAGAGTGTGGCGTTCATATAACAGAACTATCAGTACTCACACCAGGCTTGTTTTATGCTAAATAAAAATCATTATAATCCTCCACATAAATCCTTACCCATTTTGTAACAAATATAGGTTCTATTCATCTCTCTCGTCTCTTTCTTCAGAATTATGGATGGCCTTACCACTGAATGGTGGAGTGGGTTATGCTGCAGAAGGACATACTGCCACCGAAACCGAGAACATGCACATGGAACAGCTATCAGTTGGATTTTGTGTGTGGTGATGGGGCTTGTTAGGAGGACTGATCACATTTAAAGCAGAGACTTTCATAAACCATTTTTGTAAGTCAACCAAAAGGTGTAGCATGGATTTTGGAGGGCAAACTGAAGAGACTTATCCACCAGGGTAGCAGAGTCTGTCAGCGCTCTAATGAGTAGGGTGAAAAAGAAAGATGGAAAGTCCAGGGCTGTAGTCATAAAGAAAGGCACAGAGAGAATACAGAGCTTCCACAGTAACTACCCACCCACCTCACCAGCCAGCACTCACACATGATGTTTCAAAGAATGGACAAAATATTGCAGTGAATGGACAAAATGAAAGTTATTTCAAAGATGGCAGAAACATTCAAGACCAGTCTCGAAACAGAACACTAACCCATGATCCACTACATTGCAATCCCAGCATCCCCTGCCATCCCCCTGTGCCCCACCACCACAAAAGCAAGAGTCTGATTTACAGAGGCTGCAGGAAACCTACCGTGGTCAATCTCAATCACAAGTCGGGAAGCCCAATTTCAAAATGATAAGCTCGCCGAGGACAGAGTAGTAAGCACAGTGCTGGTCCAAGACATTTAGCAAATTCTTCCTGACTGAATGCAGACAGAGATCAACGGGAAGGAGGCAGGGCCTGAAGCAGTGGCAGAGCTGTGCACACTGGCAGACGGAGGGCTCTGGGCTATCGCGTTTGTGGCTCTGGACAAATCAACAGAGCCTGACTGATGCTACCGTTAAATGCTCAATCAACAGCGGTATTACAGCTATAACTGATAGTGTCATTATGTCCTCCTTATGTAAGCTGCATTTAAAGAGGCACTGACAAGCAGGGACGGGCTCTCTATATACATGTAAGTGATTTATTTTGAAGGAAAACACACACCGAAGCAAGAACTCACCCACAGGCACCCTAGCCAGGGCAAACAGGAAAACGTTGGTAGACGCTCCGAGAATAAGATAACCCAGGGCACTGAACAGAATACACACCAGCAAGGAAGTCCGTCTTCCAGTCACATCGCTCCAGCAGCCCTGGGAAGGCAAGAAACACAAAGTCCTTTGACTCACCGTAAAATCGCCACCATGGAAATGCCCCCCGAATGGGACCCAGTGGAAATCATCAAGGAGTTTGGGCTAAGATCCTTCGGTGCTTAATTCTGTTCCACCGTTTGTCAAAGTAAGATATTTTTATCTGGTCTTCCACAATTGAGTGGGAAAATACAACAGTTTTCTTTATCCAAAAAAGTCCTAAGATATCCAAAGAAAGCATCTGTGATGACCTGCTACCTGAGAATGGCTGGAGAAATGGTGAAGTATAATTTATGAAGCCTCCTTTTTGTCTTCATTATTATTACTTTACGCACCTCAACTTCTCAGTAATCACATGCAGTTTAGAAATTCAGAAAATACTAAAAAAATATATACCATGTTTCCCCCCGAAAATAAGACCTAGCCAGACAATCGGCTCTAATGCGTCTTTTGGAGCAAAAATTTTCTTTATAAGACCAGGTCTTATATTAAAATAAGTAAATATAAATATATTATATATATATATTATATTATATATTATATATAATATATGTTATATATAATTATATTATATATAATGTAATTATATATATTATATACAAATATAAATATATATATATAAAAATATAGTAAAATAAGACCTGGTCTTATATTAATTTTTGCTCCAAAAGACACATTAGAGCCGATTGTCTGGCTAGGTCTTATTTTCAGGGAAACATGGTATATATAAATACTTTACAATCTCCAAATCTACAAATAATATATTTTTAACAAAATATAGTACACTGTATTTTGTAACTTGCTTTTCTACTTAATACATTTTGAATATCATTCCATGTCATTAAGAATTTGTCTTTATCTTTTTTGTGTCGTTTTGCTTAAGGATGTCTGTTCTCTGCCATCATGACAACCATGGATTTTATCATTAATTTTGTCAATCCAATAGATTAAAATTACTCATTACTCCAATGTGAATTTCTTTGATTACTATTGAAATGAAACTTTTCCAACGTTAATTTTTTTCTTTCAGTTTCATTGATATGACATACAGCACTGTATAAGTTTAAGGTATACAGTATGACTTGACTTACATATATTGAAAAATAATTACTGCAATGTTTGTTAACATCCATCATCTCAAATAGATACAATAAAAAAGAAAAAAAATTTTTCCTTGTGATGAAAACTTCTAGGATTTACTCTCATAACAATTTTTAAATATACCACACAGCAGTGTTAAGTATAACCATCATACTGTACATTACATCCCCAGTACTTATAACTGGAAGTTTGTATCTTTTGACCACCTTCACCTAATCTGCACACCCCTGCCTCTGGTAACCACACATCTGATCTCTGTTTCTCAAAAAACTCATTCAAAATATAGTCATTAAAAAAATTAATATTTTTTTATTCCTTTATAAAGATTCCACATATGAGATCATACAGTATTTGCCTTCTACCGTCTAACTTAATTTACTTAGCATAATGCCCTCAAGGTCCATTCATGTTGTCACAAATGCCAGGATTCCCTTCTTTTTATGACTGAATAGTATTCTACTGTATATATATGTATCACATTTTCAATATCCATTCATCTGTTGATGGACACTTAGGTTGTTTCCACGTCTCGGTTGCTGTGAATAATGCTGCAATGAACATGGGGTGGGCAAGGATCTTTGGCACAGTGAGTTCATTTCCTTTGGATAAATACCCAGAAGAGGGATTATGGGGTCATATCGTAGTTCTACTTTTAATTTTTTAATGAACCTCCATACTGTTTTCCATGGTGGCTGTACCACTTTACATTCCCACCAACAGTGCACGAAGGTTCGTTTTTCTCTACATCCTTGCTAGCATTTGTCATCTCTTGTCTTTTTGAAAATAGCCATTCTAACAGGTGTGAGGTGGTAACTCACTGTGGTTTTGATTTGCATTTCCCTGATGATTAGTGATGTTGAGCACCTTTTCATGAACCTGTTGGCCATGTGAGTATCTTCTTTGGAAAAATGTCTATTCGTGTCCTTTGCCAATTTTTTCATTGGTTACTTCTTTGTCTGCTATTCAGTTTTATGAGTTCTTTATATATTTTGGATATTAACTTTTATCAGATATATGATTTGCAAATATTTTTTTTTCATTTCATAGCTGCCTTTTCATTTTGATTGTTTTTTTTGCTGCACAGCTTTTTAGTTTCCCACTTGTTTATTTTTTATTTTGTTGCTTATGCTTTAGGTGTCATTTCCAAACAAATCAGTGCCAAGATGACTCATATCAAGGGGCTTTTCCCCTATGTTTTCTTCTAGGAGTTTTTCGGTTTCAAGTCTTACATTTAAGTGCCAGTCATAACTCCCACATCTGGGAAGCCTCAGAGTCCTTACAGGCACAAGGCTCCCTTCTGAACCACTCTTGTTGTAACTAAGGAGGTTTGGTGACACTACAAAGGTGGCTTAGGGTGAAGCTTGCCCAGTGGGTGACTAGCAGAGCCCCGCAGGGCTTCTGTATAAGAGGCACACAGAAAGGAGGACGGCAGAATCCATAGGAGAAGCCGAGAGGCACACGGGGGAAACCTAAGCAGAAGGCAGTGAGGAAGGAGGGACAGAGGAAGGTAGTATGTGCTACATGGAGGCTTGGGATGGTCGGGGGAGACCTCAGGTGATGAAGGGCAGCAAAGTGAGCAGAGCTCCAGAGCCACCTTTCTAGCGCACTCTTCACTTGTGCATTTTCAGTTCTCCAGATCAGCATGCTTAGCCGAAACAAACCTCCCTTGCAGACTGCAAGTTCTGGCCTTCGAAGATGCAACCAGAGGTCACTAGTGAGGCTTCTGAGACAGTTCTTTCGAGGTGGGAGAGGATACTGGCAAACTGCCTTATCCTCTTCTCCTTCCTGCTGAAAATGTCCCGACAACACTGAAGGCTGAGCCGCTGACGAGCTGAGGATGGCTGAGCAGGATGACGCAGGTGACCGGGTCTCTAGGAGCACCTCAGGGACAGCCTGGGAGGGTCAGCTGCAGTGTTCCTCCTTGTACTTCTGAAGTGCTCTGTTCTGCACAGATGAACACGAGTCTGATTCATAAGCCCTGTTCAACTACAGCATCTCCACACTGACCCATTTTATATACTGAGGTTCCGGGGAAGGCTTTGTTTGAAAAAAATGTTAACTGCCCTACAATAAAAATCACTAAACACTATAATAGCGAATGATCGCTGTCTGAGAAGGGTTTCCAGTGCTGTTCCTGCTGGCTAGAGGGTAGTCAACACGGCACGCTGCTCCCTCACCCCTCAGTGACTTTCTCCCCCTCTCGCATTAACTGTGTCATCTGAGCCTGCCTCTCTGCCTTGCCCAAAGCCAATCCCGGTTCGTGACCACTTCCCATTTTTTATGATGTGTTTATCTTTGACCCAAAAGGTCTCTGTCCATATAGATATAAACTGTCATGAAATTCCTCTATAAAAAATTTGAGAGTCTTCCAAAATACTGTCAGCCTTCTACAAATATCGTCCATCCTTTCCTCCCAGTTTTCGGTGTAATGGAATTCAGAAATTCTCCACACTCTTTCGATCTGGGTAGGAGGTCACTGGCCTCCTTGTGTCCAGAGGGCAGTGATATAATTGGTAGGTACACCCTGGGACCTAGGCCAGGCTGCCTGGGTTCATCTCTGAACTCTTCTCTTTCCACATGCCACAGACATATTACTTAACATAATTAGAGAGGCTTATCTCTAGGTTCAGTTTCTCTATCGGAAAAATAGGAATAATAGTAGTACCTGCCTCTGAGATTCTTTCCTTCCCTCGACATCTGCTATGTGCTTTATATAAAAGGAGTCATTAAACATGCATGACCACCAGAAACGTGGCTGAGGGCAGTTATCATGAGGACCGAATGGAATCAAGTGCTCAGAACAGAGCCTGACCATAAACAGGACTTCATAAGTACTAGTCATTTTTATTAAAACGCATATATTAAAAATATCAGTCAAATCTGACAAAGCACATCTTTTCTTCATAAAGATTTGTTTTTAAAATTAAAATGATTTTATAAAACCTAATGAGAATACATATTTATAAAAGCATCGGTTAAAGGGAAATTTTTATCAAGTGTTCCTCCATCTGAAGGATTTCTAAGGCGGTTCTCATTGAATTACAGGTACAAGGTATATGAAATGTGTTTTGTAAGCACAAAGATAACAAAGCAAAGAACAGCTGCGAAAGAGGGTTGGGCCACAGCTGGCAATAAAAATTCACATTCACAAAATGCTGCTATGTGCCAGGTGCCTCACTGGTGCTAGTGGTAAACATAAACGATCAGATCAAGCCCGTCTTTATTCTAAGGAAGGTTAGAGTCCAATAGGAGAGAAAGGCACTTGACTAATTAAAATACACCATGACTTAGCTGATCTAATATATATACACACGTGAAGCAAGTATTTTTGTAATGAGTTTCCAAATAAAAAGGAAAAGGTGTTTACTAAGAAGTAGGCAAACTGTTCTCTCACAAGAAAGAATATGAAATATGACATATTACCACATAAGCAAGTGCATCTGATACTCATTATCTATTTACTTTTTCAGATCATTAAGGCAATGACATGACTCTTAGGAAAAAAATAATAATGGACTTGGAGTCTCAATACTGAGATTAGGTGACTTCATCAAATTATTTAAAGCTTGCGAGTCTTAATTTCCTACTGTATGGGAGATAACAAACTGCTTTGCTGGGTCATTGTAAAGATGAAATGAGAATAAAATGATTATTGTTATGTAAACTTAACATATGCGAGACTTTAAAAAAAGTGAAATCAGGGAGTAGCTCTTTAGTTATTTAAGAACTCATTATGGAATCTGACTGAATTTCTTAAAACATATTTTGCAAACCAGTCACTCTTGAGAAGCACACTACTATATCCTGTGTTCACCAACACTGAGACCACCAGCCAGCTGTTTAGACCAACCAAGGTCATGGCTGATCAATTCGTGGGACTAAACTGATTGTTCTGTTTGACCTGCTTGACCCACTGAACTCTGGGGTCTTCAGCCCAGAGTGGCCGTGGTGGAGGGCACACAGGAGAGAGAAGGGGCAGACCAGTCAAGGATTTGGAATTTCAAACAACTGAGTGGTCAGAAGTATGAGTGACCAGCTCAGTTCTGGGTCTTTCTACCCCATGTTGTAGATAATATGCGTACAGCCAACCACTCCAAATGGCTCCTTCTATCTATACACTTAAGCTTTATAATAAGCCATGTAGTTCAAAATGACATCAAAGTGGAACCCTCCAAATCTGAATGGAGGTGAATATTGTCAATTAATTGAAATAAATCATAAAGTTGGTGATAATGTCTTTTTTCTAGTAAAGTCAGCAGAGAATCATGGCAAGAACCTGCTTCAATTCAAAAAGTTCTCATTTGACTCAGTGGGCTCTTTTCAGAGAAGCCATCTGATTCCTTTCAGCTCATGTCTTCTTAGCTGCCAAACGAGGAAGAGAGAAGAGTGAAGGATACTTCTTGGTCTAATGACACTGGATATGCTAATCACCTGCACATCTACTTTTGGTAAAACCTCAAGCCCCAGATTTCACTCCAGCCATGCTGGATGGCCTGCAAAGTATATGGTCATGTTTTCTAGACGCACTGCCAGATGGAACGTGACTTACCACCAATGTGCTAGAAAAGAGCTGCAAAATGCCGTAGGAGGAGCCTGCAGAAAAACATCAATGACATCCATAAAATCAGCCAGAAGGATCCCAAGAATGGATTAGTGTGGTGACAATTACATAGAAATGAACAAGAAAAACGTTAGGGGCAAAAAAAAAAAAGATAAATTAAAAAAAAGAAATTATTCCACCTTTTTTTTTCAATTGGACGAGTATAAATAACATAATTTCTAATAAAAGGCCTTCCAAATAAAATTAAACGTAAGCAGATGAGAGACTAAAGGCAAGGTCTTCCCTTAGGGACCCAGAGAGACAATCTTTCCACTGTGAGGAGTGTGCTGCTACATCGAAGAGTAGCCAGGGGAGTCGAAATGTGAATCCTAGGAAAATTCTGCTAAGTCTTGAACATTTTAGTTTGCTTAAAATGCTTTAGTCTTATAAAGAACTTACAAAGTTTTATGGAGTGCTTTCACCTCCATTATATCACAACATACCTTTTCCGCTCCTCATAAAAACCTTTATGCTTCTGGGTGGTCCAGTATAATTCCTAGTATACTTTTCAGGGGAAATATAAATCATGGCATGGACTAGGAATTACTGAGTTTTATGCACAAAACTCTCCCAAAACATCTGCTTATCCAGTTTATGAATGATCAAGGGCTGTAAGTCTTAATTTTGCATTAATTAGCACAATCCTAAACCCTGCTATTTCCTGCCTCTTTGGTAAAGCAATGACTTCTGGATGGAGACTTTGTGCTGCACAGAGAGAGAAACCCTATAGCTCTCTAAGATGTAGTGAGGCAGGAAGTTTGTGACTGATTTGTGAAGGTTCACCCCAAAACCCCTCCTGCAAGGTGTGATTTCTATAGATCATAGTTTTCTGGTCTCTCACAAGAGGTGAGAGGTTCCTGTAGGCAGGAGTCCAATCTACCCTTTATCTACCCAACCAGCTCCTTGGAGAGGCTCAGTTAGCAGCTGAACCATCACTGGTGATATGGGGCATGGAGATAATGCTAAATCTGAACAGGTAGTCTCCAAAAAGATGAATCCCGTTTGCTCCAGGGTAATATTTTTAAATAGTCTGAAAATTCATTTCATCCCATTTTCAATTTACCTTTGGATAATATTATTTAGCTGTAAGACTGATTTGTTTTTAGGTACTTAATTCATTCAGGGGGTGTAGATTTCAGTGCTCTGAACATGTGCACTATTAACCACTCACCTACTATTCCCGCGACTGTTGGACTTGCTCCAAGAGACTTGACGTGAAGGCTCAATAAAGGGACAATCATGCTGACACCAAACAAATCCTAAACAACAAAACCTTGATTAAATTAGAATTGGAAGGCTAGGTGTTTTTCCAGGGGTGATCATAATTATAAACTGATTTTACAAATAAAACCACTATCTAAAACTTTGGGCAAAGAAGAAATCCTAATTGTATACTACATTATAGTATACTCATCAGGGTCAAGTTATCAGAGATTCAAATACAATATAACAGCTGCTAACTATAAATGCCGGGACCATCCTGACCTAGAATCCATTTTAACTTTAGCTTCTTTGTAATTGATCCTTAATATTCAAAGAGCATGTCCTATAGAAGTTCCTCAAATTAAACAAACAAACAGCATTTTTGTGGGTAATAAAGTGGGAAAGGAGGTAGTGATAATGTGTATTTCTTGGCAAAGCAGCTCATACTTAAGAATATGAATTTCCTCCTGCAGTTAGGGAAGGTGACTGATCTGTGGTTTAGAGCCTTACAAGGTAATACCTGAAAAGAAAATCTCAGTAAAGCAGCGAGGAGAGAGAAGGTTGGCGTATTGATGGAAAGCTGCATGCTGCAGCTAAGTCATTGAAAGTGCATGCGCTTTGGGGTCAGACACAGTTCTCAATTCCAGCCCCAACACCTACTACTAATAAGCATGTGTCCTTGGGAAGTTACCGTTACCAAGTGTCAGTGCTGTCATCTGTAGAAAATGGGGATAGGGACACCTGCCTGGTAGAAATGTGATGTACATTAAGAGACATAATGGTTGAGAAAGGTCTGACACACAACAGAAGCGCAAACATATTTGCTCTTTTCTATGGTTCCGGGAATAAGTGCTGCTCCTTTTGGCTAGTTATTCTGAGTTAACAGAAAGGCTGTTAATTTTCCCTTTAAGTGTTGTTCTCATTCCTACTTCACTTGGTTGCCTGCTACAACTTTTTTAGAAGAAAAACACATGGCACACGCAGAGTTTTCTTTATATTCAACCTGAATTTCTTTTTCTGTAATCCTGGTTAAACAGAAAGACATGCATGAAAAATATATTTTCTTTGGGCCTAAAATTAATCTTTTGCTCCCTGCTTCTCTTGGTGGCTGTACATTCACCGAATTATAGAAACATGAACTTACAAATGCATCTTTTAGTGGTTTTTCCCATGGTTATAGCTTTAGGTGGCCATACATTTACTATCCAAATAGTGATCTTATAGCTCATAAATTTATGCTATCAGAATTATGGCTTATTATTCTGATTATAAGATTACAGTCATCCCCCCTTATCCACGGGGGATATGTTCTAACACCCCCAAGTGGATGCCTGAAGCCAGAAAGTACCAACCCCTAATATATTGCTTTTTCCCATACACACATACCCATGATAAAGTTTAATTTATAAATTAGTCACAGTAAGAGGTTAACAATAATTACAAAATAGAACATTTATAACAATATACTGTAGTAAGTTATGCGAATGTAATTTCTCTCTCTCTCAAAATATCTTACTATACGTACTCACCCTTCTTGTGATGAGATGATACAATGCCTGTGTGATAGGATATACTGAGGTGAAGGACGTAAGCATGACAATGTAGTGTTAGGCTACTAGTATAAGGGTTACTCGAACACAAGCACTGTGTCAAGCTGATTACCAAGATGGCTACTAACTGATTCAAGAGAAGGCACTTGTATACACAGCCTGGATACATGGGAAGAGATGATTCACGTCTAGGGTTGGATGGAGTGGGACATCACAAAATTTATAACACACTGTTCAGAATGGCGTGCAATATAAAACTTATGAATTATTTCTGCAACTTTCCACTTAATATTTTTGGACAAAGGTGGGCCCCAGGTCATTGAAACTGCAGAAAGCCAAACCACAGATAAGGTGGAACTACTGTACTTAAAATTTCTTTTGGGTCTGCACCAATTTCTTTTGGGCTTTATTGTCAGCTTTGTCCCATCAGCCTACTTATATTTTATATCATTTAAACGACTCATTATACATCAGCTACCTATTGCATTTTCTGGATCTTTCAGAAAAGAAAACTCAATTCTCCTGCAAGATTCCGCCCCCACCAAAAAAATTCCCCATGCTGCTTGTCATTTAATATTCAAGTGGTTATTCTAAATAAAGGATGGGAGAGCAGTATTTAAGTAGATAGGCCGAGGCCTATGGAAGATGAATATAAAAACACAGACTCATAAGCAATAATGGATGATCAGTATTATTTTAATACTTTATGAGCCTGAAAAATATTATCTTTTTCCAAGAACGCTGAATGCTAGGTCCTTCCTCTGGAAGTTCTGTTCTACCGTGTTTCCCCGAAAATAAGACCTACCCCGAAAATAAGCCCCGGTTAAGATCATCAGCCCGACGGACGCTTTTAGTATGTTATGATGATGTTTCAGAAGATGACATGACTGTATTTGAATAATGTAGACTGTTGTACATGAAAACATAAGACATCCCCTGAAAATAAGCTCTAATGCGTCTTTTGGAGAAAAAAATTAATATAAGACCTGGTCTTATTTTTGGGGAAACACAGTAAAATTGTCTTCCCCTTTACTGTAAAAGATAACTTTGAATTTGGCACCTGAAAATCAGGTGAGAAGGGGCCACTTAACTCTTTCACAGAACTTCTACATCTCTCAATGAAAACTGATGAATACATTAAAGGGTTTCAGGATCTTTTTCAGAGTAGGAACCCAAGTATTTCTTGATTAGTGGGTTACATCAACAAAAATGAATTCTCATCTGACTAAAGCTGATGAAATTAAATACAAATCCCACCAGGTACCTGGAGGAAAGAAGCGTCTGAAATCACAGATCTTAGCAGCATCGTCGTATGCTGACCAAAAAGGACCTAAAGGGTCATCTTAGTCTTCCTTCCTAAACCAATTACAATCTAGAAGCACAAATAAGAGCTAGAAAAAGAACATTTGAGCAAATGACTTCTGTAATCTTGTTCCTTTGCTCTCCCCATCAGAAACCATTTTCCCAAGAGTCTTCGGTGTCTTCACATCTCTAAATATGTTAAAAATAAGACCTAAGTTATGTATACTATTCCTTAGATTTTACCTAACAGAGTCATTAGATGCTTCAAGGATACCCAAGGCTGCATATATTTTGTTTACAACATTTCCATTAAAAAAAAATCCCTACTCTCTTTCAACTTTTGGAAGATCTTACATTCTCCCCTGAAGATATTAGAGACCTAATGATTCTCTTGAATCAATTATTAAAATTTTACACCAGGCTTGCTAGATTAGACTCACCAGGTACACAGCACAAAGACAACATATCAGAAGCTCTGAATATCAAATCTGTATCAGATTTGATACATAAAGAATGATCTGCAAATTTATTTTAAAAACCTCAAACTATTTTGAAATCTGGGTCATGTTGGTTTCCAGAACTGGCCTTTTCAGGTGAGGGTCCAAATCCTTTACATCTGGCAGAACCAGATGGTAGTACAATGTGAGGTATGGTAGCAGCAGCATGGATCCCTATCTCCTACCAGAAGGGTGGATGGCAGCCAACTTCCTTTTGAAATTTGAAGAACCACGTACACTCCATGGTTTTAAATTCTGTAACTGGCCTGGAAGGTGGAAGAGGCACCTGCATCCTGAGATTGAACTAAGATTAAAGAAACAGGATCAGAAGGAACACCAGGTTCTGACCTCAAAGGTATTAAGGCTGAGGGTGGAGGCTGCAATGTTAACTGAAATAGACGCAGATTCTCTCTGAAAAGCCACCCTCCTTAACTGTTTCATGGTTCTATATTTACAGCAATATGGTGAATATGCTTTCATCGTTGTCTTAATAATTATTAATTCAACATTAAACCTTTCCTTGTATTGAGGAGGGGGGAGGGAGACTTCCTTCCTGCTCCTCTCCAAACTAAGAGTGACTCAGTGTCCTAACTCAAGTGAGGCACCAGACCAGGGAGAAGTAGTGGTCTTAACCTGCCATCTAGACAGAAAACAATAATTCCCCTTTGCCAGGGCCCAGGGCCATTGGGGACTACCTTCAAGGTCTCAGAAGGCAGCATTCTCTCATTGACACTGATCAGCTCCACCTCCTTTTGTTGTCAAGATACAGCCAAGAGGAAATCCTACTGGGTTCTTGTCCCAATTCTGTACCTACCTGAATTAGCTCACAACCAGGGCAACTGAACCAGACCTAGGTTTGGAAAGAGGAATGAAAGGGTGGGTCTAGGGTTTCTGCATATAGCAATCCACGAACAACTAACACAAGCTCACTAGTAAAGATGTAAATTTTTGGGGGGGACAGGACTGTGTATTACAGCGATTGGAGCTCCACAGCACCTATCACATAGCTAGTTTCCAAAAATTCCATGAATAATAAATGAGTGGATGGATGAATGACTTACCCTACCATACACACAGCTTTCTAAGCTTTTCCTTCCACATGGGAATTTGATATCTGTCCTTATTAAACCAGGACACACACACAAATCATGACAAAACCCTGCACTGTGCAATATATAGTTTATCAAAAGGGATATGTGTATCATTCACTGTGACTTGCATTTTTAAACACCCAAGTCAACCGGAAGCCCTAATGAAAATGTGCATAATTCTGTCCAGGTGGGGGCATCAGCTGCGACTTCCCAGACCTGGCCTGGTAAAAAGGCCTGTGTGCTCCGACTGCAGCCACTGCACCGCTGGGCTCTCCCAAGCTTGCCCAGGAGCACCTGCTGTCTACCCTGCATGCCTGGCACCTGCCACATCATCTAACATCTGGAATTACCCTCCAACTAGGCTCGGCCCACGAGTAACACCTGAGACTGGGGGATGGTTCTTAACCAGCTGTCAAAGGGTGGGTGTGGCGAACCCCGACCCCAAATGAAAGCACAAGGTGCAATTAGGCCCTGTGGCCAGGTGCAGAGAGAAGCGGTTTGGGGGCAAAAGCAGGCTTGATGAGTAGGCAGGCACCACTAGGCAGGACGCAGGTTCCCAGCCGTGGCTGGGCCTTACAACCAGCCCCCGAGCTTCAAGAAGAATCACCTGAAATTGGGTTCCTAGTCTGCACCTGGAACAGATGCAGTCCCAGCACTCACCAAGAAGCCCACCAGGTAGAGACAGAGCAGGAAGCGGCGGTCTCGGAGGGCACGGGGAGCGGCAGTCCCCGCCTCGGCGCCTTTGCTCGGCTCCTGCCCTGGCTTTGGTGTCGCCGAGGGCAGCCCCGGGACCGAGCCCGGGCCTGGGCGGTCCCCGAGCTCCATGCAGAGGCCGGCGAGGGGCGCGGACTGGAGAAGGAGCCCCAGCAGCGGACTTCAGGGTCTCGCAGTGCTGGACGAGCCCCGCCCCAGCGGAAGCGGGCGGCGTGCGCCTGCGCGGAGGGGAGTGCCGCGGGTGGCTCCAGGGCGCCCGGTCGCTGTCACAGGTCCCCTTCGCCGGGGACGGGGCGGAAAGAGGTTGTGAGCTCGGCCCGGTCGGGGAGTGGACAGCTCGTGCCACCAGCTTGGGAAGGACGCGCCACTTTTAGGATGGTAATTATGTGATGATGCTCTACGTGTCCTTGGGGTAAAGATCTTCCTGCCGTCCCTGCCATCGGAGGGTGGGAGGGAATTATGATGAGCTTCCCTGGGAGCACGGGGTTATGAAGGGAAAAGCGTCCACACTTGTAGAAAAGTTTTATAAGAGTTTATTGGAGACAGATTTTGAGAACACACCTGGAAGCAAAGTCTCAATGCACTGACAAAGTGCTCTGCAGAATGGCAGCTTTATAGATATCTTACACTTGAGACGCAAAAGAGGAGATGCAAGAAGGTGCGTGAAACCACTGGAGGTAAATTAAGGAGGCAGGAGAAAGCCAAGTGTGTGGGGGGGAAATCTCTAGGATTGTATAACAAGTAAAATGGAGGGATACATACCGTGTTTCCCCGAAAATAAGACCTAGCCAGACCATCATCTCTAATGTGTACTTGGGATCAAAAATTAGTATAAGACCCGGTCTTACACCCCACCCCACCCCACAAAACACACCACATAACACATAACATAACATATAATATAATATAAATATAATACCGGGTCTTATGTAATATAATATAATATAAGACCAGGTCTGTAGGGACAGAGCCAGGAGTGCAGTTTCCAGGCTCTCAGACTCACGTGGAAAGGTGCTCACTCGGGTAGTAAATGGCCATCAACTGTGATTGGATGGCCATCAGCTGTAACCGTTGAGCCATTGGCCACTAATATAACTGCGAGGCTACGGAGGAGAGTGGAGGAGAGTGAAGGAGAGTCAGTCGGTTGGTAGCAAAGTGGACAGCAGGTCCCAAGTCGTGTAAACCCAGCCTCCAGTGAGACCATAGTGGTATGACTCCCCTACCTATGGCTCTGTGGGTGTTTTTTTTTTTGGCCTCACCATGTCCTGCGTTCTTATGTGGGGAGCGGGAGCAGAGACCCCCGCAGGAGACCCCACATGACAAGGTCTTATATTAATTTTTGCTCCAAAGATGAATTAGAGCTGATTGTCTAGGTAGGTCTTATTTTGGGGGAAACACGGTATTTCTTTTACCTTAGTGGGTACAGGATAGTTAATAATGAACATTTACAGCACGTAGACATGGTATGCAGGACCCAAGTTAACAATGAATGAGGAGTGTGGGGACAGAACCCCAGAGAGCAGTTTCCAGGCTCTCGGCCTCACATAGGAAGGTGCTGCCTCAGGTAGTAGATGGTCATCAACTGTAACTAGTTGGCCATCAGCTGTTACCAGTTAGCCATTAGCCACCGACGTAACTGCCATGGCTAAGCTAGCAAGGGGTGGCGTGGCATGGTGTGGCGGAGTGTGGATTGCGGATTGCAGAGAGGCGGATTACAGTTAGCAAGTGAGGTGGGTTGGCAGAGACAAGTGGATGGTGGGTTGCAGGTCGTGTGGCTCCTACTTCCTGTGTCTCCAACTCAGCCGCCAGAAGACTATAGTTGTATGACTCCCCTATCTATGGCTCTGTTGGTTTTCCTTTTTGGCCTCACCATATCTTGCATTCTTATGTGGGGAGCGGGACTAGAGACCCAGCATGACGAGTTTCATTGTTTTGTGTTCTGGTCTTGTGGTCTGGTGCCTGTGGTTATGTCTCAGAGGGGTCTGGAAAAGAAAATTACTGTGACGTTTCAAAAGTATGTTATCCTACATGCATAAGAACAATGGACAGGGCTCAGTTAAGGTAACGATCGACCTTTGTGAAGGAAGGTGAGACGTGATTACCTACCATGACCTGTCCAGTTAGGAATTTATGATCAGATCATCCTGTGTGCTTACTTTTGGTCACTGAGCTTGCCAGGCCTGCCATGTTGCCCTCCTATAACTTGTAGGGCATAGACCCTTTTTCGTTCCCAGGGTTGGCCTTGGTGGTGACCAGCTTCATATGGAAGACCCCAAGACTTAGGGCACTAGTTGGCTGTGACTGACCTGGAGTAAGTTAATTTGGCCCCTCCAAGAGCACTTTCCCTGGTGATGTGTGCAAATGTGAACAAGACAGAGATGGTTTCTGCCTGAGTTGAGGGTAGAGTTTCCTGGAGTAATAATAATAAATGCACAATAAATAAACATGATAAAATAATAAACATACAATAAGTAAAACAACATTTTGACAAGTGATGTAAGAAAGCATGGTCTCAATGTGGAGACTGAAGATGTTAGCTGCTTTAGAGAGGCAGCTTGGAGGAGGTGACATATAAGCTGAAAAGAGTTGAAAGGAGATACATGTGGCTGAAAATTTCTGAACAAACTGAGAGATTAGAGAGGTAGGGAAGTAGGAAGGGGTGCAGATCATTCAGGACCCAAAAGGCCATGGCAGAGATTTGGGATTTTACTCTGACTGCAGTAAAGTTAGCACAGTGCCTGACACTTAAGTACTTAATAAATACTAACTATGATTAGTAGTCCCGCTTATGTTTAGGAACTTATTTCATTACTTACTCCTCTCACTCTGGTATCAGGAAGAGTCAAATTTTACTGAAATTTTGATGAAAATCTATTCAGTTGTGTTGCTGAATTACAACATCTGTTGAATTCAGTCTTTCAAAGTTTCTTATGGGAAAGTTAGGGTACTGTTTAGGGAAGAATGAGATAATGAAATTAGAATGGAGACATGTGTTTGGGTCCAGATGAAACTGATAATCTTGAACCTCCAAGTCACTCAGCCTTTTTTCCCAGTAGAAGTAGTTTGTCCTTCTGTATCTGAGGAAACTAGCCTTCTTGTTCTTGAATACTGTGTGATTTTCCCATCTGGGGTAGATGCCTTAAAGGGGCATGCTTGTGTTCAAGACCTATCCAAATCACCTAGTGTGGTTGCTAGATAAATAGCCAGGGTAAAATCTTAGTATGCTCCAGGGGGCAGGTAGACACTACAACTTTGGAGGAAATTGCTTACACATCAAAAGAATTGAAAGACTGCTAATATATAATCAGCAGAGACCTTGGAGGTCTCTTGGCCTCTTGGGAAGTTCTTTACAAACAGTTGATTGAAGAAGAAACAACTAAGGCTGGTTTACAAATAGATCTGCATGATATTCTGGTACCACCTGAAAGTGTATCGCTGTAGCGCTACAGTGCTACACGGGTAACTTTGGACAGGACAGTGGTGCAGGAAGGAAAACCTTGCCATTGGCTAGACTTCACGTGGTACTTTGGTTATTCACTTTGCCTGGAGCGAGAGCCAAATATGAAGTACACTATTCATGGGCAATATCAAATGGGCTAGATGTAAATGACTTGCAAGGTCAGTGACAAATACGTCTAGAGAAGAGATGTGTATGGATGTGTCAAACGGGGCACAGGATTTAGAAGATATTTTTGTCCTATGTGAATGTCTACCATTGGGTATCTACTGCAGAGGCGGCTCTTAAAAATGAGGTGGACAAAATGATGTGCTCTTTGGGTGTCCCCACCCTCACTAGTATTTCTTCAATAGGCTCATTAACAAAATAGGTGGCAGAGATGGAGACTATGTGGTCTCACTTTTATCAGTGATACTGCTTAATTTCTAATCTACCAGCAGCAGAGACTAACATTTAATTCCTGCTATGCCACCGTTCCCTGGGGAAACAACCCAACAGAAGGCTGGTTTTATTGGACCTCTACTAGTATTATGGAAAGTGCAGAGATTCATCCTCAGTGGCATACACAAGTATTTTGCATAAATATTTTCCTTCGTTATTCCTACTACTACTAACAACACTGTTCATGGTCTCACAAAATACCTTATGTAGTATTTTTACATAGTGTGGTTCCTGATCAATGTACTCATTTCACTGCAGATGAAATAAAGCAGTAGCATCATCCTTAGTGAATTAATTGATCTTATCACATTACCCATCACCCAGAAGAATGGAGGCTTACTGAAGGCTCAGTTATAGTGCTAAATGGAAGACGACACCCTAAAAGAATGGAGTTCTGTCTTCAAGCATATGGTGTATCTGTTGAATTAGAGACCATTAGATAGTGCTGTCTCGTCTTTATCCAGAAGATATAGCTTGGGAAGGGTAGAAGTGGTAGTGGCTCCTCTCACAATTATACCTAATACCCCATTTTGGCAACTTTGAGCTCTGGTTTTGAGGTCTCTGGTCACAAGAGGGCAATGTGTCCACCAGGGGACATAGCAAGGGTTCTGTTGAATTAGAAGATGAGACCATATTTTTGTTTTTGACGTCGTATTTTAGATCTTTTTGTTTTGTGTGTTCCCTAACTACTTATTGCAGTTATAGTTTATTTTGTTACTTTTAACCTTCATACTAGCTTTTTAAGTATCTGATTTAGTGTTTATGATATGTTTGCCTTTACCAGTGAGGTTTTTCCTTTCATATATTTTCTTATTTCTAGTTATGGCCCTTTCTGCTTACAGAGAGAGGATCCTTTAACATTTCTTATAAAGCCAATTTAGTGGTAATGAACTTCTTTAGTGTTTGCTTGTCTGGGGAACTCTTTAGCTCTCCTTCAGTTCTGAATGCTATCCTTAGGTAGAGTATTCTGAGTTTTAAGTTTCTTTCTTTCAGCACTTTAAATGTAATCTACCACTCCCTTTTGGCTTATAAAGTTTCTGTCTCAGAGAAATGAGCTGGTTGCCTTATGGGGTAGTTGCCCTTTTATGTGAGTAGTTGTTTTCCTCTTGCTGCCTTCAAGATTGTCTTTTAACTTTGGCCATTTTAATTGCAATATGTCTTGGTTTGGATCTCTTTGGATTCAGCTTGTTTGGAACTCTCTATGCTTTCTGGACCTAAATGTCTGTTTCCTTCCCCAGTTTAAGAAAGTTCTCAGCCATTATTTCTTCAGTTAAACTTTTGCCCCTGTCTTTCTTCTCTTTCTGGAATCCCTATAATGTGATTGTTAGTGTGCTAGATGCTGTCCTAGAGGTCCCTTAAATTATATATATAATTAGTATTATTCTTTTACCTTCTTGCTGTTCTGAGAGATTTCCACTAATCCATTCTTCTATATTATCTATCTGCTGGTGATTCCTTCTAGTGTATTTTTTCATTTTATTTGTTCTATTCTTCAGCTCAAATTGGTTCTTTATTACATTTTCTAACTCTTAGTTGAAATTGTTCTCTTCTACTCTCAAGTTTGGTGAGCATCCGTATGACTATTACTTTGAATTCTTTAGCAAGCAAATTACTTATTTCTGTTTTGTAAGGCCTTTTTTTCTGGATTTTTTTTCTTGTTTCTTCATTTGAAATATATGCCTCAGTGTTCTCATTTTGTTTGACCTTCTGTGTTGGTTTCTACAAATTAGATGAAATAATTCTCTCTCCCAGTCTTGAAAATGTGGACTCACGTAGAAGTGACCTCACTATGGATTGTGTATGGTTTTGGCAGACTGGTTGGAGCTGGGGTGTGCATGTACAGTGCCTGAAATGCCAGCCGGCAGGGCCCAGCAGGCTTGAGATGGGGCAGCCCAGTGTGTATGAGTGTGCAGTGGTGCCCTGTTGGTCCAGCTGTCCAGGACTGAAGTGGGCTCTGGGCCATGTGGCGCAGTGTGCGTGTGCACAGTGGTGCCCTGGCTGTCCAGGCTGGAGCTGGCTCTGGGCAGGGCAGCAGGGAATGTTCTGGGGCAGCCTTGCACATCGACCAGAGGATTCTGGATAGGATCCTGGATAGAGGTTCCAGTTGCATTATGTAAACATACATAATGTAAACAGTTGTGCTCACTGGCACCCCCCCCATCCCGTCGTTCCCCACTCTTCTCCATGTGGTCTCTTTCTCGTTTACTGTACAGAACCGTTTCAGTCATCCCTCAGTTGTCTCTCAGGAAGAATTGATCTATACGTAGGTGTTTACTTGGGGTGCCCGTGGAGGGGGCAAGTTTAGCATCTCCTGCGCTGCCATCTTGTCCCCATCTCTTGCCTAAGATAGTTGAATTGTCACAACTAGGGGTGTGCTACTAGCACATCTAGTGAGTGGAGACTAGAGATACTGCTAAAATTCTACAATTTACAGGACAGCACCCCACCCCCACAACAGAGAGTTATCCAGTACGTAATAGCCATAGCTCTGAGACCCTGCTCTACTGCTACCTCGTGTTTAAGGTGTCAGCTACTTGCTTAGAGCATTTCCATTATATCTGCTCCCCTCTTGGCTTTGGATCTTCCCTCTGTACTGTGCCTCAGAGCCAGTCTTTGTCTTGCAGTTCTAGGGTATATTCCATCATTTCCAGTCGGGGCTTGTGAGCATGTTGGTGGTTGGCAGAGGGGAGAGCATCTTTGGTGTTCTGACTATGTCTCAGCCAGGCATAATCTTAGAAAGGAACTGTCTCAGACACTAAGAACCTGAGTCTCAAGCATGTGGCCTTCTCAAGTGTTCCCATCCCTCTTTCAGTTGTAGTTCCGGGCCTGGCAACAGATATTCCAGTTCCTCTCTTATGTAGAGAGGTGTTTTGGTTTGTTTGTTTGTTTGTTTGTTTGTTTTAATGGACTTACTTAGAACAGTTTGAGGTTCGCAGAAGCACAGCATAAAATACAGAGAGTTTTCATATACCCCCTACCCCCACACATGCACAGACTCCCTGATTATCAACACCCCCACTGAGTGGTACATTTGTTATAATCGATGAACCTACACGCACACATCATTATCACACAAAGTCCATAGTGGGCATTAGGGCTGACTCTTGGTGCTGTGAGTCCTGTGGGTTTGGCAAAATGTATAATGGCATGTACCCACCATTGTGGTATCATACAGGAGAGTTTCACTGCCCCAAAATTCTGATGCTCTGTGTGTATTCCTGCTTCTTTCTCAGGGAAAGTTCCTTACTTCCTCCCGTCCTTCTTCCCTTCCTTCCTTCCTCTCTCCCTCCCTCCCTTTCTTTCTTCTTCTTTTTTAACCTCTTGTCTTACTCAGCTAAAAGTGTTTCCACCATGTGACAGTTTTGTTCTTCTTCTCCATGCAGAATAAGGCTTTTGTTCTACAGGGGAGATAGGTGGATAGAGTTTGGCAGTGGCTACTTTTCTGCTCCCCTAGCTAATACCAGTGGGAGATGACTCTTAAGATTCTTCCATCTTCTCTGTAAGCACCTGGTGGTGTTGTGGGGATTCAGGTGTGTTCCTGGGATTGTGATCTCACAGTTGCCAAAGAATGGAAATGCGGATCGGAGAGGCAAATTTAAGCGACACACAGTTTTATTGTAAAGAGCAAGAGAAAAGCTCTCAGGCAGAGGGGGGACCTGAAAATGGAATGCCCTACAGGCTAAGCTGTGCCTATGTCCTGAGTCTGCAATCTTCAAGTTGTTTACCAGAAGCCGATTGCCCCAATCTCCCCCCCACCCACCCCTATACCTGGGTTGGTGTCTTGGCTGATTCTGCAGTTTGATATGGTAGCCCCTCCAGCCCAGTTTCCTTCTCCACAATTTTCTGCCAGCTACTTTGAAACTGTTTCTCTGGGCCTTGATGTCCTCCACCGAGGTCCTGTCCCTGATACAAGTACCAAGGTCCTTGTCCCTGGTACAAAAGTACCATTTGTAGCTTTATGGTTTCTAGGTGAGAAGAGATAAACCAAATGAGCAGATTGAGGATGCAGGGTCCGAATGAAAGCAGAAAGAGGACTAGCAGAGGGGCCGTAGCCATCATAAGAGTTGAGTGCTCTGGGACATCCTGAGAGATTTTCGATGGAAGTTACGAGTTCATTTGCAGTGTCTAAGTGAGTGACCACAGACCCAGAATGATTTATGTAGAAATAGCATCTCTCTTTTAAGTAGGCACATGTTCCCCCTACATAAAAAGTTAATAAGTCTAGGGCCCATCTGTTTTAAAGAGCCACCCCTACTAGTGAAGCTACCTGTTGGGTAAGCTTCCGTATTTCAGTAGTGGTTTCTTTTAAAGATTATTCTAGTTGGCCCCACTAATGGATGCTCCTAAAATCACGGTTAGAAGTGGGATTAGAACCAGCGCTACTGCGACCCTCCATGCTCTGGGGTACAGTTGTTTCTAAACATGTGGCATGTAGCTGGTGCTGGTAGCATACCGTGTTTCCCTGAAAATAAAACCGGGTCTTATATTAAAGTTTGTTCCAAAAGACGCATTAGGGCTTACGTTCAAGGGATGTCATCCTGAAAAATCATGCTAGGGCTTATTTTCTGGTGAGGTTTTATTTTCGGGGAAACACAGTAGTCTACCATGGGAGCTTGGAAAGCAAGGCTACAGAGGTCGGTCCAGCCAGGGGGTAGGGGGATATAGGCTTTGGTGCCACAGAAGAAAAAGAGACCTTCCTCAGGTATTAGATTAAGATTAAACCTGTATGTTTAGAGGGTTTGGGGTTTGCCCAGATTGGAGGACGTTCCACTCAGTTTTTGTCAAATTAAAGTTAGATCCATGCTGAGTCTATCGGAGACTGTGGAAGCTAAAGCGCTTGAGGGGTCGGTTTTTAGGGAGAATCGGTGAGTGCAGAGGAGCAGTCCCGAGGCCAAAGTGACCTGTGATGTGTTGCAGACTACGTGAGACCTTCCTGCGGAACAGGATAGGTTTGTGGTGGCTGTAAAGGATGCCTTCCTTTGGGGGTAAGGGGGTCCTGAGGAACATGTGATATTTGGTGCGGGTTGTATTTGCCTGTAGCGTGTTATAATTCGAGGAATTCCAATGTTCTTCCCCTGAATCGGTGGTGACCTTGAAAGTGAATTTACATTGGGAAGAGAGAAGCTCCCCAGGGAATAATTCTAGGCATACAGGTTGAATAGCATTTTTGCAGCAAAACCAAAAGGTGGCAGGAGTACTAAGGCTTAGCCTATCTAGCCAGGCGAGAGTCTGGGTTTCATTGGACTGGGGACTCGGTCGTCTCTTCCTCTCCATGCTCTCCCTCAAGGTGATCAGAAACAGTCCCTCAATGGCCTTGTTGGGGAAACGGCTAGTGTAAGAAATGGAGGGGGTAACAGTGTAATTAGCTCGTAGCCAGGTGAAAATAGGGGCAGGAATAGTGGTCCCCAGGGATTTCCTTCCACAGATCTAGCAATCAGGTTAAAAGCGGCTGCCATCAGCTGGACCCATTCTGAGAGTCCCTCTGCCTGGAGGGCATGGGTGGCAGCCTGAAGGAGAACAAGGGAGACGAATCCGGCGGTCATCCTGGAATTTAGGAAGGTTTCACAGGACTACTAGAGTGAGTCCTAAGAATACGATGCAGATCAGTCCCCAACTCAAGCCTGCCCACGAGAAACCATGGCAGGCAAAGGGTGTCGGGTCTAGGGCAGCACAGATGAGGGTGAATGGTAAGAAAGAGGAAAAAGGCAAGTCGTAGGAGAATGTGACCCCACTGTCGTCCCTCCGGGGTTAAATCCCACCATCCGGGCACTTATCTGAATGGTGCAGGATTACTTTCAGACCTCCTTGGGGATGGCTGGAGTATTCAGGGCTGGGATCTACAGGTGTCCAGGGCTTACCTGAGAGTGGTGGATCCAGGAGTTGAATTCTGGCACCTTAAATGCTGTGGGAGTGGAAAGCATTGCCGTGTAGGGCCTGTCCAGACCGGGTCTAGACTAGGAGACAGAGGGAAGGGTTTTAATAAGCACTTTATCACCTGGAGAAAACAGGGGCTGCCTTTTTCTCTGGGTTGTGATCCCGATATCTGTTGAATGGCTTGTTGGAATTGGACTAGAGAGGTAACATGCTGGGTTAATTCTATGGTTTTACGGGCTACTAGTCAGTCATTTGTTAGGAAGGACCTGCCATAGAGCATCTCAAGGGGGCTTAGGCCCCATTTGTTGGGGGTTTTCGAATACGAAGGAGAGCTATAAGGGGGCAAGGTGGTCCAGCTTTGGCTAGTTTCTTGGGATAGCTTTTGAAGATGTCTTTTAATAATGCCATTGGTCTTTTCTACCTGGCCAGATGACTGGGCTCTCCACACACAGCGGAGATAGTGGTTTATTGCCAAGGCTTTAGAGACTCCTTCGGTGACCGAGGATTTGAAAGAGGGTCCATTGTCACTTTGGAGGCACCTGGGGAGACCAAACCTGGGTACGATTTTTGTGATTAGAGCTTTAACTACCTCTATAGCTTTTTCAGTCCTTCAGGGAAAGGCCTCAACACAATGTGTGAAGGTGCCTACTAGGAGATATTTGTATCCTTTTGCTTTGGCATTTGGGTGAAATCTAACTGCCAGTCCTCCCCTGGATATTTACCCTGCCTTTGTATTCCCGTGGGTGTTTGAGGATGTCTTAGGGGGTTGTTTCTATGGCAGACCTCACAGGAGGTAAGGATGTTTTTTATAGTTTTGTGAATATCTTTGCCTGTGAATAACTGTTGAGCCACCTGTACAGTTTTGTCCCACCCTAAATGGAAGGTCTGGTGTAGGGTTTTGAGGACCTTCCACTGATTCGCTGCTAGGAGGTGGAGAGGGCCATCCTCACTTTGTAGCCAACCAAAGGCATATAAGTATAGCCTGTCTTTTTGTCCACTGTTGTTGTTCTTGTGTGTATTGGGGCCTGATATGTGTTTGCAGACTGTCCCAGCTATTGTGGGAGCTAGTTTGGCGGCGTTTGTGGCGACCTGATCTGCTAGACAATTACCTTCAGAAACCTGGTCGTTTCCCTTTTGGTGTCCCTGGCAATGTCTGACCGCTATTTTTGGGGGGACGTGTACTGATTAGAGTAACCAGTTGATCTCCTGATGATTATGATGGGAGACCCAGTGGCTGTTAAGAAATTTCTTTTTTTTCCAGCTGATTCAATGGCATGTAAACCTAAGTAGGCACATTTGGAGTCAGTAAATGTGTTAGCCCTTATGTCTTGGCTCAGTTCCAAGGCTCGGGTGAGGGCAGTAAGTTCAGCTAGCCGAGCGCTAGGGCCTTTTCTTCTATGGTCTCATGCACAGTGACTACAGCATAGTCAGCTTGGCGGCCCCGTTTTCTATAAAAGAGCTCTCATCAGTGAAGAGCATCTACTCTGGGCTGTCTAGGGGTACATCCTGCAAGTCCCACCTGGCCGCATAGGTCTGTGCTAACACCTGTGGACAGTCGTGTGTGAGTCCCGTGTCATCCTCAGGGAGGAAGGTGGCAGGGTTTAAGGTAGAGCATGTCCTGATCTGTGTGATCGGGCCTTCTAGCAGCAGGGCCTGGTATTTTAAGAGACGAGCATCTGTGAGCCAGTGGCTGTTTTCAGTGTTTAGTAATCCCTGAATGTGGTGTGGGGTGTGTACTGTGAGGTCTTGCTCCAGGGTGAGTTTGAGGGCCTCGGGTACTAGAAGGGCAGTTGCTGCAACTGTCCGGATGCAGGCAGGCCACCTGCGAGCTACTAAGCCCAGCTCCTTGCTTAAATACCCTATCTGTTGTTGGGCAGGCCCTTTTTGTTAGGTCAAGACCCCCAGCACCATTCCTTTTCTCTCTGTGATATGTAAGTTGTAGGGCCCCCTGTTCGGAAGGCTCAAAGCCAGGGCAGTTAGTAAAGTCTGTTTCAGGAAGTTAAAGGCCTGCTTTCCCTCGGGGTTTCCAAGCACCAGGTGCGTCATGGCTTCCTGTGTGTCTTTGATTATTTGGTACAGAGGTCTGGCTATTTCCCCATAGCCAAGAATGCATAGAAGCAATATCCTGTTAAGCCAAGAAAATCACTAAGTTACCTAAGAATTCGGGGGAGAGGGTATGTGGAAATGGGTTGGACCCTTTCTGGCCCTAGAGCTCTCTGTCCTTGCGAAAGCGTTAAGCCCAAATATTTGACTGTGGTCTGGCACATGTGGGCTTTGGCCTTAGAAATTTTGTAACCCCTTGTAACCAGGAAGTTTACGAGGGCAGTTGTACAGTGGCTTATAAGGCTCTCGGGTAGGGAGGGGGGAACGCACACGAGATCATCCACATATTGTAACAGGGTACACTGGTTGGAGAAGTCGGACAGGTCCTTTGAGAGGACCTGTCCAAATAAATGGGGGCTGTCCCTAAACCCCTGGGGAAGGACCGTCCATGTGAGCTGCGAGGTCTGGCTTTCGGGGGTCCTCAAAGGCAAAAAGGTACTGCGAATCCGGGTGTAAGGGTAAGCAGAAGAAGGCATCTTTCAAGTCTAAGACAGTAAACCATTTGGTTTCTTTAGGTATTTGGCCTAAAAGTGTGTAATGATTTGGGATTTTAGGATGTATGGGGACGACCTCCTCACTGATGGCCGGGGGTCCTGTACCAACTGTCAGTCTCCGCTGGGTTTTTGGACTTCCAGGATAGGGGTGTTACAAGGACTGTTACATGTCCTGAGGAACGCTGCCTTTTTAAGGTTATTGATAACTGAGATTATCCCTTGTCGAATCTAGGTTTTAAAGTCTACTGCCTCCTGCAAGAAAACGTATGGGGGTCCTTGAGGTAAACACAGACTGGGGTAGCCATTAGGGCACGGCCGACTATTCCAGTCTTGGCCCAGAGCTCAGGGTCAATGTCTGTTTCTATTACTGGGTTACAGTTGGGAATTTGTCCAGGGGCTATGAGGTGAGGGCTACGGTTCCTGGTTATGTCATGAGATTTCTTTCCAGCAGGGAAGTGGGACTTCCTGGCATGACCAAAAAGGAATGAGAAAACAATTTAAGTCACCCCACAAACACCCTCGGGGTTGTGAGAAATATTTGGTGACTGGCTTTTCGGTTAGCCCGCGGATAAGTGATTTGAGAGTGTCCCTGGGTTAGAGAGGAGGATGGAGAAAGTTGCTCCTATATCCAGGAGGAAGTCAACAGGCTCCCCCTCTATTTTTAGTTACCTAAGAATTCGGGGAATTACCTGGGGTCAGGGGTCCCTGTGGGCAACTGGGACGTGGGGACCATTGTTAAGAGCCTTGGGCCCCCTCAGTCTCATGTGGGGGCCTGGATGCGCTGGTCCTGGGGGTTGAGGACCCTGAGTACATTCCAATTTCCAGTGGTCTTCTCCACAGAGGGGCCATTGTCGGGGTGGTCTCCATGTTACCCCCAGTGTCTGGGGGCACTCTCTTTTCCAGTGCCCAGACATTGATAACAGTTGAATTTTCCCCTGATCTCCTGTGGGACAGTGGCCTGAAGGGCTGCTACGAGCATCTCCATTTTCCTTTTGATCTTTTTTACTTTATTGCTTGCCTCCTTTTGGTCTCGATTATAAAACGCAGTGTTGGCTACCTTAAACAATTGTTCTATGTGCCCTTGGGCCCCATAACCAATTTTTGTAGCTGTCTGCAGATATCTGGGGCAGCCTGAGTTACAGACTTGTCCCTAAAGATTATGTTTCCTTCCAGGGTATCTGATAGGGCTGTGCTTGATCAGGGCCTCCCTGAGACTCTCTAAAAAGGCTGAAGGGTTCTTGTCTGATCCCTGACTGATGGTGGAGAGTTTGGAATAATTGAGGGGCTTAGCCCAGGTCTTTTTTAAGCCCTCCAAGATACATGCTAGAAAATGCTTCCTCTGCCAGTTTCCTGTGGCGGTATAGAGGTCCCATTGGGGATCATTGGTGGGTACTGCCTGCTTTCCTGTAGGGAAGGGCTACCTGACAGGATCTCATCCTGTCTTTTCATCATGGTATACTAAAAATTGATCATCCCCGAATGGCTCAGCGGCTTGTAGAGCCACTTTTCTTTCAGAGCTGGTAAGTGTCTGATAAGGATTAACATGGTGTCCTTTCATGAGAGTTTGAAAACTTGGGTTAAGTTTTGGAAAGCCTCTATGTATTTGTCTGGGTCATCTGAAAACTTTCCTGTCATCCTTTATTTATTTGAAGTCTTATAGGGAGAAAAGGACCTGGACGCAGACCGGGACGAATTCTCCTGGCATCTCTTGTGATGGCAAGACATTTGCCCTATGGGTGGGGTGGCCATGGGCAGGCAGTCCTGGGTAAGGAGGGTGCTGAAGGATAAGTCGGGCCTGCAGAGGGAGGGGGAAGGTGAGAGGCCTGAGGAGAGACCTCTGGATAGGTATGTTGTTCCTGTAACCCGACCTCAAGTGACAGGGAAAGTATCTGTCTAAGGAGAAGCCTTCGGTGGAGCGGGGCATGAGACCAGGGCCAGCAGGCCTGGTCAATTTTACATTTCATGCATAAGTTTGGATCATTGCTCAGGGCTAAAAAGGCCTAACATATGGAATTTCAGACCATTGACCTTCCCATCTATAGAATCAGTCTAATTGTATTATGGTATTGTAATTGATACTTCCCTCAGGAGGCCAGGTCTCCCCATCTTCTAATTTGTACTGGGGCCACGCTTCGGAGCAAAAGAATATCATACACTGTTTCTTCACGGCCTGGGGGTCAAATTTATCCCAGTGTCTCAGGATGCATTTCAGGCGGGTGTGGGCGGTTGAGGGCTGATTGCCCATTCCGAAAGGGAGAAAGAAGAGGAAAGGCGTCCCTTTATTGCTCTTTCTCCTGCTACTCTGCTTAGGGCGTCCCCTAGAGCCTAGGTCTAACACACTGCATGACCAAGAGCTAGCTTGTGGGGAGTCGCAGGTTGCCAGGATTAGTCATACTCACCTGGCCCGCCTGACCTGGGCCGCCTGACCTGGACCCCGAGTGAATGCTTGCCCACCCCTGTGATCGGAGATCTGTATAATGCATGGCCAACGATGGTCATCTTAGGGTGTATGGATGGAGGCCCCAGCTCTGGGCATCTCTGAAATTGATGGCCCGGACTATGTAGAAGTGACTCCATTTGAAGAGAATGGAGATGAGGGTGTAAATGGCCCAGACCTGGAGGGAGGGGGACTCGAAGGAGTCCCACTCCTGATGTGGCCTAAGGAAAAGGTTGCAAAAGCCCAGAAGGGCTCAAGGAAAGAGGATTCCTTAACGTAGGGGAATTTGGTGACTGTCGGAGGGGTGGCAAAAACAGAGGTGTAAGAGAAAGGTGGCAAGATATTTGGGCCCCCATGGATGGAGGCCCAAGTGAGCATGGGCCGCCAGGCAAGAGCTACTGAGGCAGGAGTGGGCCAGGGAACAGAAACAACAGAGGTGCTGGGTGGGAACCTCAGGGCAACACTGTCTACGGTTGAGGGCCTGGAGGAGATCCCAGTGGGACTCGTGGAGGAATTCCACCAAGTGTTTGAAGAGAAAGTCCCTGGTGACTAAAGAAGTGTGGTAAAGGCAAAGGTCCATTTTCTTACCTTAGATGTCGCGAGGAATAATGTGTCAGGCAGGTGAGGAGGTCTAACAGGAAAGGGCCCGGACCAACGTCTCACAAACCGTCAAAAATAGGAGAGACTGAAAAGAGAATGACAGTATGGGAGGGGTCGGTACAAGGCACCTGTTTGGGCTGTCAGACTGGCATGGGACCACGGAGACCTTTAGGACCCACTGTAGTGTCTCTATGGCCAGGGTCCCGCAGTTGTTATCCTAGGTCCGTTCCAGTG
The DNA here is from genome assembly GCF_964194185.1 of Rhinolophus hipposideros. Classification (NCBI taxonomy): domain Eukaryota; kingdom Metazoa; phylum Chordata; class Mammalia; order Chiroptera; family Rhinolophidae; genus Rhinolophus; species Rhinolophus hipposideros. The sequence goes on along the minus strand of NC_138058.1, from coordinate 8,480,716 downwards.
GTCATGCACGGCACCGAGGATGTTCCCCTCCCCGCAGAGAAAGAGAAGTCGAGCAGCAGGTGGCTGACCTTCCTCATGCAAATCGGGGGATCCACCGCCTCTGGTCCCAGAAGACCCTGTTCACTGAGTCTTAGAGATTGGCAGCCATGCTAGTCGCCTTTAAATGGCTGACGGAGGCCCAATTTTTGTGTGACAGGAGAAAGGGATGAAAATGATGAAGGCCCGGGATGGGCAAGTAGAAAGGCAAAGATAATATTTACCTCTCCTTACATCCTGGACGAGCCCCCAAATAATGTGGGTATCCAGTTGTGTTCCCGGGATTGTGATCTTGCAGTTGCTGAGGAATAGAAATGTGAATCGGAGAGGCAAATTTAAGCAGCACACAGTTTTATTGCAAAGCGCAAGAGAAACGCTCTTTGGAGAGAGGGGGATCTGAAAATGGAATGCCCCACAGGCTAAGCTTCACTGGAGACTATATGTCCTTGAGTCTGCAATCTTCAAGTTGTTTACCAGAAGCTGATTGCCCTCCCTCCCCAAACCCTCCAAACCTAGGCTGGTGTCTTGGCTGAGTCTGCAGTTTGCTGTGGTAGACCCTCCTGCCCAGTTCCCTTCTCCACATTTTTCTGTCATTTACTTTGAAACTGTGTTCTTTGGCCTTGATGTCCTCTGCTACAATCCTGTCCCTGACTGCCTATGACTTTCTTATCTCAGTAGGGTTTGTGGAAGAAAAGCAATTTGATGCAAATCCCCCTTTCATGGGACCTGCAGGGTCTTCACACTAGCCACAGGGGGCCTATAACAATCCATTGGAATTTTTCAGCTGAATATTCTTAGGAGCTCATAGGCCATTCAGTATTTTCTACTATAGGTTAGCAAATGCTTGGGTCCTTTGGTTACTGGGAAAATGACATTGTACCTTGGCTCTTCGTCTTCTTGAAGGAAAGACTTCAATCAAGAGACAGAGTTTGTGCACCATAGAACAGCAAGAAGTTTATTAGTCAAAGCGAGTGCACTCTGAGACACAGAGTACGCTGACGTGAGAGAGGAAAGGAGCCTCACCTTGCATTGCCTAAAGGCTTTTATTTCTTTGGGTAGAATTGCCTCCCCCCTCCCTTCTCTTATCTCTCTTTCTCCCCCTGATGTGCCTAGTCCTCCCTTCTCTGGCTTTTAACAGCGCATTCCTTTGTTTTAGGGGCATGTGCAAACACACCCCTTGATTTAGGGGCATTTGTAAACACATCTCTTTGGAGTACGTGTAAACTTGGAATCTTGTTGAGCTAGTAAGTAAGATAGTGGTGGTCCTGACAAATAGGATGTGTTCTCTGATAAGCAGGATGTCATCTCTTCTAATGCATTTCTTTGATTTAGAGGTATGTGTAAGCCTGGAATCCTGCTGGGCAGCCACGAGAGGTCTTGACCCAAGTAGGAGCTGCAGCAAGGGGCTGCCTAACCAGGGTTAGCTAAGTTTCTCCTTCTGCTCATTTCTATCTACCTACCTACCCTATCACTTTTTCTCCCTACAGGCGCTTGTTTTCCCCCTGGAGAGTCAAGTTGGTTGGTTGTTTACCTGCGACCGCAACTGTCTCATGGGTTCAAGAAAGTAATGAATTTGAAATTTGGCTGACCTTTTGTTTGAAAAAAAAAGGAGGGCAGAATGCTCTTTCTAGCTCTCTACATTTCTAAGATGAAAATGGAAACTTTATTACTTTTTTCACATTATAATCATCCTTTGATAACTGTTGTGGAACTGAAATCTGTCTCCAGCATCTAACTCCTGGCCTTAGTTTCATGTTCCGGGTGACAGATGAGGACACTACTCTCATGACCTCCTTTAACTTTAATTACCTCCTAATGGGCCCTATCTCCAAATATAGTCACATTGGGGTTAGGCTTTCAACATGAATGTGGAGGTACACAAAGCAGTCCATACCATGTTTCCCCAAAAATAAGACCTAGCCGGACCATCAGCTCTAATGCGTTTTTTTTGGAGCAAAAATTAATATAAGACCCAATCTTATTTTAATATAAGACTGGGTATAATATAATATAATATAATATAACACCAGGTCTTACATTAATTTTTGCTCCAAAAGACGCATTAGAGCTGATAGTCTGGCTAGGTCTTATTTTCGGGGAAACATGATAAGAAACCCTGCCATAGAGAGATTTAGAATTGCCTCAATTTACTCATTGATAAAATGGGAAATTATAGCACTTATTGCAGTGGATTATTGTGGGGGTTAAATGAGTTAATAAACCCTAAGCACTTGGTTCTGAGTGCTATTTTGTTGCTGCTTCCATTTTTGTTATGTAGCTCTTGTGTTATTTGAGTATTTTGATATGTCCTAATTTCTAAGCACTTACCGCATACCACATATGCAATTAAACAGATCTTAAAGGACCTGGGTGAGCAGGACGTGAAGACAAGAGCCTTCTGTGCAGGAACTTTGGCAGCATCTTCAGCAATCCTGCAGACAGTAGCCTCTCCGTGGGCTGCTGACTGCATTTTCACAAACGCAACATTAGCTATTTTCTCCTCAGGGTCTCTTCTGGGGGCACTGAAGTCCCAGAAGAATGTGTCTCCCCACCCCCCACCTTTCTCACTGATTGGATTGTCTTTCCTTTGGGGCACAGAACCTGAACTGGCTCACAGACCCTGGGCTCATTTGAGCCTCTTATGAGTCCCATCTTGGGAAAGTTGTTGGGAATGGGAATTAAAAGTCCATCTTCATCTTTACCGACAAAGGACTCAGTTGCAAAGATATTTAAGGAGAAGGCATCATACCCCTGAACCAAGGATATATAAAAATGTCATTCTCTAAATTAAGACTGAAGTACTTGCATTCAAGAATAATAAAAAGCACTTTCACAACCAAGGGACAGAAGAGGAGATCGTCTTCATTTATGTGGCTTCTGGCATAGGAAATGTAATATGTCCCCTTGGAAAGAATTACAACTAAACAAAGGAATGAGTAAATTACATCAAAATTGCAATTGTTTAAAATGTGTTTTGTTTATATAATGGATGCATTTCTACTAGTTACCTCATTTTCATTTCTAGTTTTAGAAATCAAAGAATTTTCCCTTTGTTCCCTAGTTTTGTTTCTGAAATGTTTTACTGTGTGTTGATTGCAACTGATGACAGGTTTTTAACAAATAAGTTCCAAGCTTTTTGTCCCTTTTAGGAGTTAATACACTTAAGTTAGTTCCTTTTGGAGTTAAACCCAGAGCTGGGCAGCAAACCATTTTTTAAAGTGAAGGAATTTTTTTGTGATATAACTCCCTCTGTGTGAATTACTTGTGTACATAGCTCTCAATTTCATGGAGTTTAAACGGCCTAAATTAATGAGGTGAATGAGCCTGTGGGTCTTGCTGCAGTTGTGTTCAGTATAAGTTATTCAGCATGACCTTGGTACTTTGATGGCACCATTTTAGTTAAGGCTGTCCAGCAGCAAGTACTGTGAGGATAGTAAATCCTTGCACTACAATCCTTGTGTTATATATGCGTAAAAATCCCGACTGACCATAGTATACCATGGGATGCAAATTTTACCATTAGCCAGCAGATGGCAGTGTTCATCCGAAGTCAATTCCACTCAAGATTAATATTTGGAAAGCTAAGTTTTTACTTAGTACCCACCTAACGCATTGTGCTAGGCGAAGGGATGTAGCCGTAAACAAAAAAAGAATTGCTTAGAGTTTACTGCTCCTGTAGAGTTTATTTGTTGTTTCTATATTGCGTGTAAGACCAGAAGGCTTGTGAATAAACTCTCAAAATTATAGATGGTGGTCCTAGTGTCATATTGATGGGGGAGGTAGCAAGAACCAAGAATGATAATACAAAAACAGAGATTATAAAGGTCATTAGAGTGGCAGACACATATGGTGGTGTTTCACTGGCAGTAAAAGTTTGTTTCAATAATGATTATAGGGAAACAATTGATTTTAGGGTCATCACTCAGACTATTGTCTTATGTCTAGGACTATGGAACCACAGTCTCTTATCTGTATCCCTTAGGGCCAGGTCTCTTTAGAACTCAGAATTTGGGGGATTTTAGAAAAGTAAAAAAATATACATATGCTATCCATTGCCTAACACTCCAGTAGAAATTGGGGAATGCTGTAATCAAACATATGCATCCGTAAGCAATCAAATATATGAGAATTCACAGTATAGTTTATATACAGGGTGCCAAAACAATGTATACATATGACTTATATTCATCTTTTGTCATTGGTATATATTGAGTATTACAATTTTAATACAGTTTTTGCCTTTCTTAAAGTGTGTATACATTTTTTTTTTGCATCCTCTGTACATGTGTATGCCAGTCAAGTCTACTTTGTCAAAAACTTTTGATTTTCTGAGATTTTAGATGTTGAAATGGTAGACAGGTATGATGAATCTGTGATAAATTATTCTATGACATAAAAAGAATCTACCCTAACATCTCCAAGTCCCATTCCAGTTGTGTGGAAAATGGATCCCCAGTCTGTAGAAGCCTTGAGAGTTTGATTTCTATATTTGTATACAAATATGTTCAGCATTGTTGGGCCCTGAGTATTGTCATTCTTGTATTTTTTTTTAAGCAAAATGAACCAGAATTAATTTTGTTTTGAGAATTTTTAAATAGTTTCATTAGCTATTTTGAGATCATTAAGACTATTGAAATATCAGGATTGGAAATTATGATCTTAGAAAAAAAACAGTGTTTTTCTCATTATCACTCACAAATTAAACATGTCTTAGGATTTTTGTTAAGTTTTAGCGTAACTTAACCAATGAAAAGCACAGTAACTAAATAAAAGGACATTGGATCAAAACAAGCAAAGCCTTCCATTATTTGTAATCATCCAGCCTTTGGTTGTCAAGTTTTATTTAACTTGTGAGGAAACATGTGAGAATTCTTTATTCTCTATTTTTACATGTTGTTTGTTTCAGTGGGAATGTATTCCTTTAATTATTATGTAATGGAAAATAAAATGTTATGTTTCAAATGAGACATTTTATATACTTAAGAAACTACTAGAAAGCAGTATATAATAAAGAATAATGATACGAAACAGACAAACAAAAAAACAAGAAGGGAATTTACCATATGATGTTGGAATGCTAACGATCTTTATACACTCTAGATTTTTAAATATTGATTTTTAAACTTTGTTTTAATTAAAACATTTTTGCCACAATTTCTCTGAGACTGTAAAAAGCAAGTTATTTCCAGGAAGTCAGGAGGATCTCCACATGAAATTGTGACAGTAGACATAATCAGGATGAGGGGAAAAAAGAATTCAGGGAGCTTGCAGAATGGAAAAACCAAACCAAACCAGTCTTAGCTGGACACACTGTGCCATCTAATACATGATTTTACAAAATGTCTATTTGTTTGCTTCATTGTTTAGTCTGTAGGCTTTTCTCAAAAGTATTTGAAGCAGCTTACATAATCACATACAAACTAACAGGTCAAAAAGGTGTGATACAGTCAGGGGCACACAGGAAAGAAATAGGGAAGTCATGAACTAGGGGGAGGGGAGCGGGAATTGGGGCATAACGTTTTATCCATTGGCTTCTGAGCTTTCCAGGTTCCAATATGAAGAAAGAAGTCCTCACAGTGCCTGGAGAATATAAGCTCATTGAGGTTAGAGAGCACATTTTATTCACTGTCAATGTCTCAGACACAGCACTATGTTTTAGAACAGGCACATGGTAAATATTGGTCAAATGAATCAATATTCATAGTGTCTCCAAACACAATTCTTTTTAGCATGTAGAAATTTTCTCTTGGTCCTCATCAGGGGACACTATAGATGAAGGGACCAACATCCCTAGTAACATCTTGAAGAATAATGGGGCACATTTTCTATGGGGCTTTGACTCATGTGTTCATTCATTATTTGTTCACTGAACAAACATTTCTTGACCTACTTGTTTTTAAGACATAGGGATTCAAAAATTTTCTAGAAGAGCAGGAGAAAAATGAAATATGAGAAAGTGTTACGGGTTGTATAATACAGTCTCCTTGAAGAGTGCTGATGGTAACAAAACACCTAGAAAAACATGTAGCACCCAGTAGGTACTTGGTAAATATTTGTTGAATGGATTAGTGAAGAGCTAATCAGATAGATGGAAGAGAAAGGCCTTAATCAGAGGGGAACATAATTAGTCAAAAATTTGGAGAACTGTTGCAGACCTAGGAGGGAGGATAATGTATACAGGTGTGGGGACGGCTGGGGCACTTGGTGAAAAGTTAAAATTTGTTGAAGTAAAGCTGAGTAAGATCTGGAAGGCTAGCATAGGGAGTTTTATATTATGTCTCCTTTTTAAATATTTTTCATCAAGAATGATCTTCATCTGGTATGTCATAGGAATGGTAGCAGTGATGTGGTCTTCTTGAGTTCTCCTCCAGAACTTACCACAAATTGAACATCTACAACCCATCAAGGGACTCTCTACTCATCACACAGAACAGCTAAGAGGCTCGTAGGAGGACTACTCGAACGTGGGCAAACTGGGTGAGCAGGGGAAAAGGGTAGGGAGTGGTGTGGAGACGCCTCTCTCATCTGCAGCTGGGGAGACGCGAGGGCCCCAGGACACAGAACAGAGATCACAACAGCCAGGAGGTGGGCTCTTTCTCTGTGTCCTACAGCTGATCTCTCCTGCAGAGAGAGCAGTGTATCACGTGTTTGAGGCAGTAACCTCTGTGGAGATCTCCAGCTGGGCCCTAGGTCAAACAAAAAAGCAAAAGCCATACCTGGGCCCCTTACCCCACTCACCCACAGCAATTCTACCCTTACCCTTCCAGAGTCTCAAGCTGGTCCCTGAACTGAAGAGTATGTCAGATGATAGAGCAGCTGTAGTGCTCAGGACCTGAGAAGAGCCGTTTTGCAACTGTGACCTAGGGAAGAGGCTGGGTAGAGTGTGACTCTGCTGGCCTGGGAGACGGCAGACGCCTCCCTTCCCAGCCCCCACCTTTTCTGGGCCGCTGCTGTGGCAGGACAATTACAGCTGCAGAGGCACACACAGGCGTTAACAGTAGGGGGCAGAGGCAGCTCTGGGCTTTCAGCAGCTCAGAAATCTCAAGCCCTCCACACCCCCCGATGGAGGAAGTTCCCTAAGACTCAGGAGACCTGTGCACAGGGAAGAAGCCACGTCCCAGTGGCTGGTTGTGGTGCTGTCAGCACACATACGTGCTGGCCAGAGCAGAAACTGCATTGACTTTGTAGAAACTACCAACCACACCCCACAGCCCCACTCATCTAGAACTGCAGTTCCAGGGTCACTCTGGACGCCAGATGGCTGGATCTGCCTCCACAAGACATAGAGGACTCTGTACAACAGAGGACAACCTGGAGATTGTTTGGTGGACTTAAGGCAAGAGTGGTGCTGCTTTTTTTTTTCTTTCTTTTTTTGTTTTGTGTTACTATCATTTTTAGCATATATTTTATATATATATATGTATATATATATGTATATATATGCATACATATATATATATATATATACTTTCCCCTTTCTCTTTTTTTTCTCTTCCCTTCTCTACTTTTCCTCCCTCTTTCCATTTTTCTGTATTAATTGTGTGTGTGTGTGTGTGTGTGTGTGTGTATTTTTGATATTTTTGCCTGTGTTGAGTGTGGTTTATTTTTACATGTGAGTGTATTTGGTTTTTTCTTTGTTGTTGTTGTTATTGTGTTTGTTTATTTGTTTTGTTCTGAAATTGCCCTACACCAGGACCCTACAACACACCCAGAGTCCAACTGCAGACCAAACCAGAGTATTACCGGGTTTGACCTACAAGTTGCACACCAGAAGGGAATTCTCTACAGGCACAAGAGCCCATAGGGGCCAAGTTTCATCTGGGCAGTCAACCCTCATGCAGCAGCTCATCCATTGTGGGCATAGCCAGTTCTCACAACTAGACAGCCTGGGAGTCAATCCCACCTACTGACAAGCCAAAAGCAATTGAAGCTCAACTTTAACAGGAGAATACACACAACACAAGGGTCACCTTTGGAGCACACGCACAGGAGAATATGGAAGTGGTGCAAGTCAAATATAAAGGACACACACTACATAAGACCACCCAGCAAAGATTGAGAACCCTAGGGGAATCTACCTAATATATCGAAGCAAACACGGAGTTCAGCCAGAATGGGAAACAAAGAAACATGTCCCAAATAGAAGAACAGAAGACACCTCCAGAATTGGAACCAAATGAAATAGAGGTAACCAACCATATCAGAGACAGAGTTCAGAACACTGATGATAAGAATGTTTAAGGAGCTTTGTGACTACATAAGGAAGGATAGAGAAATCATAAAGAACAACCAGTTACAACTAAAGAATACAATAACTGAAATAAAGAACACACTTGAAGGAATTACCAGCAGGTTAGATGAGGCAGAGGATTGAATCAGTGATTTAGAAGACAAGTTAGCAGAGACCACCCAAGCAGAACAAAGAGATAAAAGAATAAAAAACAATGACAGTGGTGTAAGAGACCTCTGGGATAACATCAAGCGCAACAACATGTGCGTCAGAGGAATACCAGAAGGTGAAGAGAGGGAGCAAGGGATCGAAAACATATTTGAAGTAATAATGACCGAAAACTTCCTTAACCTGGTGAAGGAAACCGACATACAAGCCCAGGAAGTGCAGAGAGTTCCAACCAAGATGAATCCAAACAGGCCCACACTAAGACACATTATAGTTAAAATGGAAAAAGTTAACGACAAAGAGAGAATCCTAAAAGCAGCAAGAGAAAGACACCAGGTTACATACAAGGAAACTCCTATGAGACTATCAAATGACTTTTCTACAGAAACTTTGCAGGCCAGAAGGGAATGGCAGGAGGCATTCAAAGTGAAGAAAAACAAAGGTCTACAACCGAGATTGCTTTATCCAGCAAGGCTATCATTTAAAATTGAAGGAGAGATAAAGAGCTTCCCAGAAAAGAATAAGTTAAAGGAATTAATTACCACCAAGCCAGCAATGGAAGAAATGTTAAGAGAGATGAAAACAATCTAAGAGAGACCAGAAATACAAATAAAAAATGGCAATAACTATGTACTTATCAATAATCACTGTAAATGTAAATGGATTAAATGCTCCAATCAAGAGACATAGGGTGGCTGAGTGGGTGAGAAAGCAAGACCCTTGCATATGCTGTATATAAGAGACTCATCTCAGATCAAAAGACACATACAGGCTGAAAGTAAGTAAGATATTTCATGCAAATGGAAATGAGAAAAAAGAAAGCTGGAGTTTCAATGCCTACATCTGATAAAATAGACTTTAAAATGAAGAATGTATTAAAAGACAAAGATGAGCACTACATAATAATAAAGGGATCAATTCGACAAGAGGACATAACCCTAGTAAAGTTCTATGCATCCAACATAGGAGCACCCAAATATATAAAACAGATACTGACTGACATAAAGACAGAGATCAACAGTAGCACAGTCATAGTAGGGGACTTCAACACACCTCTGCCAACAAGGGACAGGTCTTCCAGACAGAAAATCAATATGGAAACAGCGGCTTTAAATGACGTATTGGAGCAGTTGGATTTAATCGATATTTTCAGAGCATTTCACTCCAAAGCTGCAGAATACACGTTCTTCTCAAGCGCACATGGAACATTTTCCAAGATAGACCACATGTTAGGCCATAAAACCAGTCTTGATAAATTTAAGAAAATTGAAATCATAACCAGTTGCCTTCTCTGACCACAGTGCTGTGAAATTAGAAATCAACTACAGGAAAAAAAACTGGAAGACACACAAATACCTGGAGGCTGAATAACATGTTACTAAATAATGAATGGGTCAACCATGAGATCAGGAAGAAATCAAAAGATATCTCGAAACAAACAAAAATAAAACATGATGTCCTAAAATCTATGGGATGCTGCGAAAGCAGTCCTAAGAGGGAAATTCATAGCATTGCAGGCCTACCTAAAGAAACAAGAAACATCATTAATCAAGTTTATCTCTACACTTAAGGGATCTGGAAAAAGAACAGCAAAATAAGCCCAAAGGTAGTACAAGGAAGGAGGTAATAAAGATCAGAGTGGAAATAAATGAAATAGAAACCAAAAAAACAAAAATCAAAACAATAGAAAAGATCAATGAATCCAAGAGCTGGTTTTTAGAGAAGATAAACAAAATTGACAATCCTTTAGGCAGACTCATCAAAATAAAGAGAGGATCCAAATTAATAAAATCAGAAATGAAAGAGGAGAAGTGACAACAGACACCACAGAAATACAAGAGATTTTAAGTAATTATTATGAGCAACTATATGCCAACAAATTAAACAATCTGGAAGAAATGGACAATTTTCTAGAAGCATACAACCTTCGATGGTTAACTCAAGATGAAACAGAAAACCTGAATAGACTGATTACCACCAGGGAAATAGAATCAGAAATCAACAAGCTCCCAACAAACAAAAGCCGTGGACCAGATGGCTTTACAGGTGAATTTTACAAAACATTCAAAAAAGAATTACCACCTATTCTCTTCAAACTATTCCATAAAATCCAGAAGGAGGGAAGACTCCCAACACTTTTTACAAGGCCACTGGCACCTTGATCCCCAAATCAGACAAAGACATTGCAAAACAAGATACAGGCCGATATCCCTAATGAACATAGATGCAAAATCCTCAATAAAAGATTAGCAAACAGAATTCAGCCATACATTAAAAAGATCATACACCATGATCACATGGGATTCATTCTTGGCATGCAAGGGTGGTTCAACATCTGCAGATCAATTAATATGATACACCACAAATAAAAAAAATGAAAAATAAAAATCATATGACCATATCAATAGATGCAGAAAAAGCATTTGACAAAATCCAGCAGCCATTTATCATAAAAACTCTTAAGAAAGTGGGACTAGAGGGACCATATCTCCACATAATAAGGGCAATATATGATAAACCCACAGCTAATATCATACTCAATGGGGAAAAGCTAAAACCATTCCCCTTAAGATCAGGAACAAGGCAAGGTTGCCCACTTTCTCCACTTCTATTCAACATAGTACTGGAAGTTCTAGCCACAGCAATCCAACAAGGAAAATAAATAAGGGCATCCAAATTGATAAGGAGGAAGAAATATTGTCATTATATGCAGATGACATAATACTATATAGAGAGAACCCTAAAGGCTCCACCAAAAAACTATTAGAACTGATAAATGAGTTTAGTAAAGTAGCAGCATACAAAATATTCAGAAATCAGTTGCATTTGTATATACCAATAATAAAATATCAGAAGGAGAAATTAAGAAAACAGTCCCATTTATAATTACTTCAAAGACTATAAAATACCTAAGAATAAATTTAACCAAAGAAGTAACAGATCTGTACTCAGATAATTATATGACACTGAAGAGAGAAATTAAAGAAGATACAAATAGATGGAAACACATAACATGCTCATGGATAAGAAGAATTAATATAGTTAAAATGTCCATACTGCCTAAGGCAATATACAGATTCAATGCAATTCCTATCAAATGACCAAGGACATTTTTCACAGAAATAGAACATACAATCCTAAAATTTATATGGAACCATAAAAGACCCTGGATAGCCTCGGCAATCTTGAGAGATACGAATAAAGTGGGAGGTATAATGATACCTGACATCGAATTATACTACAAGGCTACAGTAATCAAAACAGCATGGTACTGGCATAAAAACAGACACATAGATCAATGGAACAGAATACAGAGCCCATAAATAAATCTATGCCTATATGGTCATTTAATCTATGACAATGCAAGCAAGAATTTATGGTGGGGTAAAGACAGTCTATTCAATAAATGGTGCTGGGAAACCTGGACAGAGACATGCAAAAAAATGAATCTGGACCACCACCTTACACCATATACAAGAATAAATTCAAAATGGATTAAAGACTTAAATGTAAGATCTGAAACCATAAAACTCTTAGAAGAAAATATAGGAAGAAAATTTACAGACATTACCTGGACAAAGATTTTTACTGATATAGTCCCACGGGCAGGGAAGTAAGAGAAAAAATACACATGTGGGATTACATCAAACTAAAAAGATTTTTTCACAGCAAAGAAAACCATCAATAAAACAAAAAGGGATCTACTGAATGGGAGAAGATATTTGCCAATGATATAACGATAAGAGGTTAATATCCAAAATTTATTAAAAAAACCTCAACTCCAAAAAAACAACGCAATTAAAAAATGGACAGAGGACATGAAGAGACATTTTTCTAAAGAGGATATACAGATGGCAGATATAGGAAACAATGTTGAATCTCACTAATCATTAGAGAAATGCAAATAAAAACCACAACGAGAGACCAACTCACCCCAGTCAAAATGGCTATCATCAATAAATCAACAAACAACAAGAGAAAAGGGAACCCTTGTGCACTGTTGGTGGGATTGCAGATTGGTGCAGCCACTGTGGAAAACAGTATGGAGGTATCCCCAAAACTGAAAGTGGAACTACCTTATGACCCAGCAATTCCACTCCTAGGTATCTATTTAGAGAAATCCAAAACTCTAATTTGAAAAAATGTATGCACCCCTATGTTTATTGCAGCACTATACACAGTAGCCAAGACATGGAAACAACCTAAATGCCCATCAGTAGATGACTGGATTAAGACACTGTGGTACATTTGTACAATGGAGTATTACTTGGCCATAAATAAAAATGAAATCTTACCATTTGCAACGATATGGATGGACCTAGAGAAAGAATATTATGCTGAGTGAAATAAGTCAGACAGAAAAAGACAAATACCATATGATCTCGCTTATATGTGGAATCTAAAGAAAAGAATAAATGAACGAACTAATCAGAAACAGTCTCAGAGACATAGAGGAAAAACTGAGGGTTGCTAGGCAGGAGGGGGTGATGACGATAAGGGGGAAGGTGAGGGGATTAGAAAGCACAATTGGTAACCACAACATTGCCATGGGGATATGAAATTCAATTTTGGGAATGTAATCAATAACTTAAAGATTTTGTAGGGTATCCGATGGGCACTTGTCTTATTAGGGAGACCACCTCAGGGATGATGTAGATGTCTGATTATTGCACTGTACACCTGACGCTGAAGCTGGACAATAATGAATATCAACTATAATGTTTAATATATATACAGAGATGAATGTCTCTGTCTATATAATGAATGTCAACTATAATTTTATATATATATATATTATTATACATATATATACATATATATGTGTATATATATGTGTGTATATACATATATATGTGTATATATATGTGTATATACATATATATGTGTATGTACATATATATATGTGTATATATACATATATACACATTAGAATGAGTGAAATCCTCATTCTAAAAGGTGTGGGGCAGGGAGCTGGAAACTGCAGTTCCTGTTCTTGTCCCCAGGTTCCCCTTCTCCGGGAGGATCACTTCTAAGTACTCACTCAGAACCTTGCCTCTTCATTTAACTTTGGGGGCACAGAGAATTCAAAATTGAAAGTTGTAACAGAGATAAATGATGACATTTAGGATATAAAGATAGACATAAAGCCCATAAATTGTTGTGAATTGCCTTTGGCAGTGAGACCCCATGCAGATCGCTTTACCTCTGGACTTTAAAATATTTTTTTTTCAATTACAGTTGACATTCAATATTATATTAGTTTCCAGTGTATACCATAGTGGTTAGATATTTATATAACTTACGAAGTGATTGCCCTCATTGGCCTAGTACCCACCTGGCATCATACATAGTTATTATGATATTATTGACTATATTATGATGTACTTTACATCCCTGTGAGTTTTTGTAACTACCAATTTGTATTTCGTAATCCTTTCACCTTTTTCACCCAGCCCCACAAACCCCCTCCCATCTGGCAACCAATTTGCTCTCTGTATCTATGAGTCTGTTTCTGTTTTGTTTGTTATGTGTTTTAGATTCCACATATAAGTGTAATCATATGGTATTTGTCTTTCACTTATTTAACTTAACATAATACCCTCTAGGTCCATCCATGTTGTCGCAAATGGTAAGATTTCAGAATGGCTTTCATCAAAAAATCAACAAACATGTATTGTCGAGGATGTGGAGAAAAAGGAACCCTCATGCACTGTTGATGGGATTGCAGATTGGTGCAGACAGTGAAAAACACTATGGAGGTTCCTCAAAAACTTGAACTAGAACTACCATATGACCCAGCAATTCCACTTCTGGGTATTTGTTTGAAGAAACCCGAAACATTAATTCAAAAAGATATATGTATGCCTGTGTTCATCGCAGCATTGTTTACCGTAGCCAAGATATGGAAGCAGCCTAAGTGCCCATTCATAGACAAGTGGATAAAGAACATGTGATACATCTATACAATGGAATATTACTTGGCCAGAGAAAAGAATGAAACCTCTGGCCTTCTTCATGTGACCAAGAACATCTTTAACTCCTGCCACCAAGAAGACTTTTAGATGCTAAACTTCCCACCGGGAGAGTGGACTTCCACAGAGAAACTGGACATTTCATATTCTGCCTACTGAAGACTTAGTTGTATTTAAGATGTTTAACATGCTCAGGATGGTGTTGTCATGTGATAGATGCTCATGAGTATTAGTTATTATTATTCAACTCAGTCTACATTTTTTATTAAAGGTTTTATTGGGGAAGAGGAACAGGACTTTATTGGGGAACAGTGTGTACTTCCAGGACCTTTTTTCCAAGTCAAGTTGTTGTCCTTTCAATCTTAATTGTGGAGGGTTCTGTTCAGCTTCAAGTTGTTGTCCTTTCAGTCTTAGTTGTGGAGGGCGCAGCTCAGCTCCAGGTCCAGTTACTGTTGCTAGTTGCAGGGGGTGCAGCCCACCATCCCTTGCGGGAGTCGAACTGGCAACCTTGTGGTTGAGAGGACGCGCTCCAACCAAGTGAGCCATCCGGGAGCTCAGCTCAAGGTGCTGTGTTCAATCTTTAGTTGCAGGGGGCGCTGCCCACAATCCCTTGGGGGACTCGAGGAATTGAACTGGCAACCTTGTGGTTGAGAGCCCGCGCTCCAACCAACTGAGCCATCTAGGAGGCAGCTCAGCTCAAGGTGCAGTGTTCAATCTTAATTGCAGGGGACGGAGCCCACCATCCCTTCCGGGATTCGAGGAGTTGAACTGGCAACCTTGTGGTTGAGAGCCCACTGGCCCATGTGGGATTCGAACCGGCAGCTTTCAGTGTTAGGAGCATGGAGCTCCAACCGCCTGAGCCACCGGGCTGGCCCCTTGGTTTACATTTTTGACATTCAAGCTCTCCCATAGGTTTGAAGTTGAAAAACCTTGCCTACGAGTTCTGACAATTAGGTTCGAGAACTTGCCACCATGCGTTTACATTGACAACAATGTACAAACAGTTCAGTAAGGTTTCATAACCTTTGTGTATTAGTGTCTCACAGCTGTGTTCGTGTCAATGTGTGGTAGTGTCTTGCTGAGTGGAGTTCATATTGTTGTTGTATGTTTTTGTGTACCATAGCGAGAATGTCTGAACTTGAATTAGAGTAATGAACAAACATTAAATTTCTTGTTAAACTTGGCAAGAGTGGAAGTGAGATCAGGAACATGTTAGTCCAAGTTTGTGGGGATAGTGCTAAGAAGAAAACGACAGTGTACAAATGGATTAAACATTTTTCTGAAGGGAGAGAACTCATCACTGATGAGAGGAGGTCAGGGCGGCCAGTAATGAGCAGAATTGATGACAACATTGCAAAAATTTATCGAATTGTACATCAAAATCATTGGGTGACTATGAGAAGCATAGCAGACCAAGTGAACATCACTAGAGAACAGTTAGGAAAATCTTAACTGAAAATCTTGGCATGAGCAAAGTATGTGCAAAAATAGTGCTGAAGGAGCTCACTGATGAACAACAGTGAAGTAGAGTCGAAGTTTGCCAAGACCTTTTGGAGAGGCAAGACGATGTTTTGGACTGTGTTATCACTGGTGATGAAACATGGGTGTACCAATAGTGCACAATGCAAGTTGGCCTATTCTTCATGACCAAAAAAGTTCTGTCAGTCCAAATCAAGATTCAAAATGATGCTTCTAATCTTTTTTTATGTCAGAGGGATGATTCATTATGAATTTGTGCCAACTGGATAGTTAACCAAGTTTACTATTTGGAAGTGTTGAAAAGGCTGTGTAAAAAACACAAAAACTACCTGAACTTTTTGGCAACAATTCATGCTCTTGGATCATGAAAATACACCAGCTCACAGAGCACTGTCTGTGAGGGAGTTTTTAGCCAGTAAACAAATAACTGTATTGGAACACCCTCCCTACTCACCTGATCTGGCCCCCAGTGAATTCTTTTTTCACCCGAAGATAAAGGAAATACTGAAAAGAAGACATTTTGATGACATTCACGACATCAAGTATAATACAACGATGGCTCTGATGGCCATTCCAGAAGAGGAGTTCTAAAACTGCTTTGAAGAGTGGACTAGGCACTGGCGTTGGTGCATAGCTTCCCCAGGGGAGTGCTCTGAAGGTGACCATAGTCATACTCAGCATTGAGGTATGTAGCACTTTTTCTAGGGTGAGTTCTCGAACTCCCTTGTCAGACCTCATATGCTTGTGGTCTTGCAGATTCAGTGTGGTAATCAAATAATCAAACATAGATTCCATATTCACATAAGAGACAGGTATGTTCAATAGTAATGGAGCTGCTTTTGATATAGGATTATTGTGAGTTGAGGTTGGTGCTTAGGTATGTCTGTCTCTCCCCATCTGGCCTTTCACTAGAAAAGAGGGTGAAAGTGAAAAGAGAACCTATGGCAGAATTTATAAAGGGATCATGAGAACACAGCAGCTGTTTAACAGTCTTCCTGGTGCATAGGCAACTTCCTTGGCTGCTGAGAGAACCTGGGGGAGAGATACTGAATGGCTGTTAGAAATATTTTAGAATCATGGAAAATTAGAGGAATTTCAAATGACAGGCAAAGGGTCCAATTTTCTAAAGAAGAAAGGTACTCTTTGACCCCTGGATTGTAAGTTCCATTTCATTTCTCAGTAAGAGTCCAATGTAGATTTAAAAAAAAAAATTGTTTGTGAGCAGAGAGAGCACACATCCTGATAAATTCTGTCTCTCCAACTTTCACAACGAACAGGCCAGGCCAGATCAGGGTCATTGCTTTTGGGAGCGATTGCTAGTTGGTTATTGCTAGGTCATTGCTAGGGAGTCGTGTATTTGCATCTCAGCCAAGAGTCCTAATACAAATTGATTTTTATTTTATTTTAGTGCCTGTTATGTGCCAAATACTATAATAAGCACTGGCGATAACTGAGCTAAAGGATTTCAGCTTCATGATTTCAAATTATTCAATATTTGTCTCAAATAGATGCTCATGAAAGAATGGTTGAAATAATTAGGTACATTAACAAGTGGTGTAATAAATATACATTTTTATAATAATATTTATATA
This sequence comes from Rhinolophus hipposideros, assembly GCF_964194185.1. Classification (NCBI taxonomy): domain Eukaryota; kingdom Metazoa; phylum Chordata; class Mammalia; order Chiroptera; family Rhinolophidae; genus Rhinolophus; species Rhinolophus hipposideros. The sequence goes on along the minus strand of NC_138058.1, from coordinate 8,463,239 downwards.
TTTTTGGGTACAGCAAAAGTTGTAAGATAATGTTACTAGATGGGCCTAGTCCAGAAAGATGATTTTTTGTGTGTGACAAAGACAGAAATTGAGATGAGTTATAACAGTAACAGTCGGACACTCTTTACTACTTATTTTAAAAATCTAGTTATTTGTTTGTGCGTATGTTTGTGAATGTGTGTATTAAAGATTTAGTATTAATGCATAGATTTTTACCACACACCATTGATGTGTAAATCACATAAATAAAACCTTCCTAAAATTTGTCCTTCTCCCCAAACAATAGCGTTGTCACCTACAACCACTATTGCACAACCACCAACACACTAATCCTGGGAGAGGGGTGTGTAGGTGAGCAGGAGAATGTGCCTAGAATGGCGAGATGCTCTTTAACACCTCTGGGTGCCTCATTTTGATGAATCAGTTTTTCCCTGCTACCTCATGAATTCCTCAAGGTCAGGGCCTGTATATTGTAACTTTAGTATCTGATAGAATTGACCCTCACAAGTTCCCAATAAACACTTTTTGAAAATGTGTTTCCCTCCCTCCCCCAAAAAATCCTTAATTTGGTCTGATATTATATTCATTATATAATGACATCTGTATTCATTTCCTGTTGCTGCTGTATCAAATTGGTGGCTTAAAGCAACACAAATTTACAAACTTAAAAGTCCAGATGTCAGAAATCCCCCAAATCTAGGTGTTGGTAGGGCTGTGTTTTTTCCTGAAGGCTCTCAGGGAAAATCTGTTTTCTTTCCTCTTCCAACCTCTAGAAGCTATCCACATTCCTTGACTCGTGGCCACCTTTCATCTTCAAACCAGTAACTCTCTGACCCTCTGTCTGGAAAGAGTCTCTTCTTTTAAGAATTCACGTGATTAGATGTCCCCTACCTGTGTAATCCAAAATATTGCCATATAAGTTAAGGATTAGGGTGTTGACATCTTTGGGAAGCCATTATTCATAGTATCCCAGTAAGAAAAGTGGTGGTACCGGGTTCTTAAACTATACCCAGAATACTTGACTATGCCTCACTTCAATTTCAGTACTTGGAATTGTAACCAGAACAGCAAGGAGATTTGCAGTTGTGCCAGTCTAAGGGATGTTTAAAGGAACAGGGTTACTTCAAAATATCAGAATGTTCTGCGTATGTTCAATCTCAGAAGATAGAATATGATTAATACTAGAAACTTTAGGGAAGCGGCTTTTAGCAGAAGTGAAGGTGGAGCTGTGTGGACATAATTGATTTCCTTAAATCTAGTAGGCTCAAAATGTCTTGGCTCAATGATGTGGGGAGTCTTGTAAAGGAGATTTGGGCATTAGGTGAGGGATCAGCTGAGATGGAGTCTTGAATCCCGTTTAACCCTTAGTCACTGATTCTGTGACTTCGAATTCATGACCTGTGGGCACCTCTGATTGCAGACGGCTGGAGCTGGCCAAGGCCCTACATCCTTACTTGGGAGGTATCTTTTTGTCCTCACCAAATACACATCTAAAGATGTGTGCTATGCCAAACAAAAGAAGTGGTGAAGGAAGCTGGTAGGGTTCAGATGCCTCGTTAGATAGAACATGCAGTGACTCATTTTACTATTGAGAATATACAACCAGTAGCCGTGGGCACAGTACAAGTTTTAAAATATTACACAGATACTTAAAAAATACTGTCTAGGAGACTAAGACATGAAAACAAACTCTAGAGTCAAGGCATGAAGAAAGTAAATTCATTGCTCTTAGGTGGCTTAGATGGGTATCAAGTATGACTCATCTTTTGAGGAAATTAGATACTTACAATAAAGAAAACAGAGGAAAGAGTAGACCAGATTCTTTCATCTTAATCCAGAAAACAATATATTTTTGAGACTTTTTTTTCATCAGTCCCATTTGGGATGATCATTTGGAATAACCTGTACAGGATCTGGGAGCTGCTGTGGAAAGTGCTGTGTTTATGTCAGTAGTGTATGCTGCATAAAACTACTTTTTAATATTTTAAATAGTTTACGTTACCATATTCTTGATCTTTTCAATACACATCTGGATGTCTAGGTTATAAACCTGAACTGTACTTGGTGTTATGTTAGACCCTTTGACCCACAAATTATTTTCCACCCCAGAAACATTCAAAAGGAATTAAGAAATTAATTACAACTTCAATCATAGTCAAGAGAAGTCTTTATGGTTCTTCATAGCTGCAATTTGTATATCTTCAAAGCAAGTCTTTGGTGTCTTCGTGGTTGTAATGGTCATTCTAGACTAAGAGGAGCTTGTTCAGACACTGAAGACTCGGGGGCCACTATTGTCGATGGCTTTAGACCATTCCATCTTCTTTCCACTTCTATGGATTACCCAACAGCAATAATGATCATTATAGCCAGCTTCTGATATTCCTCTACAGTCAGGGGAAGGTCAGCTATTTTTTGATCCCCAAGGGAGAGAGACAGCTCCTCAATCAGTTTCCTAAAATAGCCGGCCATTCTCAGCTGCCGGGCTGGAGTCCCTCCAGGGGTGAGCAGAGGGAATACAATCCACCAGCTGGTTCTGAGTGAGAAGCCACCAAAACACAAGCAAGGAGAGGCTTCTCAAGAAGATTCTGCCTACTCAAAACTCCTTATTCTTTTTGTTGTTGAGAAGCTAGGTGTCTGCCATTGTTTAATTTTTTATTTGAAGGGAAACCAGTGAATTGAAAATGAAACTGAATGTCGCCATCTTCTTTGGAGCTCTCTTTGGTGCTTTGGGGGTTTTACTCTTTTTGGTGGCTTTTGGATCGGATTATTGGCTTCTGGCGACTGAAGTGGGGAAGTGTTCAGGTGAACAGAATGTGCGTTTCTTTTTCAAAGTATTGATGTATTTGGTATACTCTTGAAATCAGAGAATAGTAGTGGAGTGACTATTACTTCATAGAAGAGATATGTAGAAAGCTACTGATCATTATTATTGGGACCAAATATGTTGCTTTAAGAATTTTAGTGGATGGAATAATTTAATTATGTTCCTTGTGTTGACAGCAAGTGACTTCACTTGTGTTCTGTGCAGATAGAGAATGTCACTTTCCACCATGAAGGATTCTTCTGGAGATGTTGGTTTAATGGGATTGTGGAAGAGAATGATTCCAATATCTGGAAGTTCTGGTACAGTAAGTGCAATTTCACTTTTATCTCCCCCTTGTCTTTAAAAAAAAAAATGAACAGTTTCTTATTTAGTACACATCATTTACAGAATAGGGTTGAATGTTTAGTTGTAGAATCCAATAGGGTGTCTGCAAAGGGCTCATGAAGTGACTCCTTTGCAATAAGTAGAAATAGCTATAGCAATAATTACTTTATTTAACATAAAGTAAAAGTCTGCATATTTATGGTATATTTATGGTAAAACTGAATTTTCTACTGTTTCCTTTCTCATATTTTAAATACACTAACCCTAACACAACAAATATTATTTATAGTATTTTTCGAGAGTCTATTACTGCTACATTGCAAGTAATTGTTTTTATGTTTTTTAAAATCCAGAAATAGAGATGTATTATTTCATATTCATGGCTTCAAAGTTTAAAAAAAATCTTTTTTAAAAAATAATGAACATTAATTACCAGCTGTGGCAGATGAAAGCTTGTTCTATTTGGGCTTCAACCAAATTTGTGGGCGATATCAAGAAATGCCTCGCTTTTGATGTTTGCAGTCTCTCAGAAACTTTCAAGTTCTTTTTGAAGTAGAATAGCTTCTTAAAAATATGATGCATTCTTTCAACTGTATTCACTATATTGTACTAATCTTTGAAAATCAATTCATTGAAAACAGCTAGCCTTTATCTTATTACATCAAATGAAGAAAAGAACTATTTATTACCTTATGGCTTATTGTGGGTTAAAATTATTAGTCTCCTTATGAAATCTTACTGTGATAAATCAAAGCATGATATTTACACAATAGTCAAGATTGTGGAATATGTAATAAAAATATGAGATCATGGGAGACTTAAGCAAGCTGATGACAAGTTGGCGTATCTAAAAGGAACAAAGTAACAATGAAATGGCATTTTGAGAAGAATATTTGAAAGACTATCTTATAGTTGTTTCGGTGGGGGGGGATAAGCATGCAATGTGTCAATAAAAATTATTTAGACTTTATTAAAGGGGATAAATCAGACTGTGCAAGAGAACGATTTTGCAAGGGATTTAGAGAAAGGAAGAATATTTCACTCCTTAAAATGTCCACAATGAAATTTTCAAGTTTTCAAACAACATGAAAGTTCTTTTCTTGTGGCTTCTTCAAATGCTAAAAATATATTTGAATTGTTAACTTGTATGATCTGTCATTTCCAATTTTCCCCCTAACAATAGGATTTAGAAGACATTTTATATTAATTGGAACTGATCAATGTTAAATCTAATTGTATTAGATTTTCGAAATTATTTTTTGTTTAGAAAATGTGCTAGGCATTATGTTAGGAATGGGAGAATATGGTTCTGAAAATAAGTGAAATGTGATGCCTTAAATTTTAAGGTGATATTAAGGGCGTTGAATTACCTCACGGGCTAGATGTTTTGGATAAATCCACTTTCCAGGTTCTTTGTGCTTCCCAGTGTGAGTTTTTTAGAAAGTCTACTCCACTCACTCAACAATTTGTTGATCTAACCTGAGGTTTTATTTAGCTTTTGTACCCCCCGGCCCTGTATTTTTCTTTTATTGGGAATGAGTCTTCACTCAGCTCCTCAATAACAGATTACCATTGTTTTGGTTTCCTTCCCAGCCAATCAGCCGCCATCCAAGAACTGCACGCATGCTTACCTGTCACCATATCCCTTCATGAGAGGCGAGCACAACTCTACCTCCTATGACTCTGCAGTTAGTAAGTATTGCTGTCCTCACAATGTTCCTCTGAGAGGAACGTGTCTTTTCTGACAGATGCCCCCCACAAAATTGTTGAGGGCAATTAAAAAATAACTTAACATCTATAATTTCAACATGTTTCTCTTATATCAACCTGTTATGTACAAAAGAAGAGGATATCATTTTTAACTCACCACTTAGAATTTTAGCAGAATACAACTTTTGTCTAAGAGTAAAGCCATTATAATTTACTTGCTACTTGTAAAGGTAATTTCATAAGTGCATTTTCTGATGTGGAAATAGTGATGTTCATTAGGCAGAACTGCTTTTTCAGGGTTTAACAGACCTACAAACAGTCTGACAGTTGAGAATATTGTAGTGTACACCTTGCTTTGAAAACGTTTTTTTTTGCAGGTGTTACAAATAAGATTATGCTACTGGATTCCTACAAAAGGACTGAACTTTGTTGTGTGTGATAGCTCATAGAAGGATAGTCAGATGTCATTACCTGGATCCTCTTGTATTTTCATACTGTTTTTCATAACTATTGTAGAAAGTACTTGAACTTAGCTTCCATGGAAAGTACATAAGATAGTATAGTACTTATAGTACATAAGTCTAGTGTTGTAGAAAGTACAGAAACTCAATATGTCAGCTTTATTCTCAGCTGGTTTCATGAAGTTTTTAGTAAAGGATGGTTATCCTAATCTTAAAATGTAAGGGGCACATAGAATTTGCCAATGTCATAAGCAGAGCCAAAAATATTATCAAAGAGAATACCTAATATATTTAATGCCCTGAATAGACTTATATTAGACAGTATTCTCCAGAGACTCAGTAGGAGATATATAGGAGAGACATATTGAGGGAGCACATTCACGCATTCGCTCGTGTGGTTTTGGGGGCTATCCAGTCTGAAATCTGTAGGACAGACCTGCGGGCTGGAGATTCAGGTAAGAGTTGATATCGCAGTCTTGAGTCTTTAGCTGGGAACTCTGGTAGAATTTCTGTGTTGCAATTTTGAGGAGAATTCCTTCTTCTTCTTCAGAAAACCGTGGTCTTTGTTCTTAAAGCGTTCAACTGATTGAGTGAGGCCCACCCCCTTTGTGGAGGCTCATCCGCTTTCCTTGTAGCCTACTGATTATAAACGATAGTCACATCTACCAGTTACCTTCAGAATAGCATCGAAACCAGTGTTTAGCCTAACAGCTGGGCACCGCAGTCTAACCAAGTTGACACGTAAAATTAACCATCACAGAACTTCCATCATTCATCCATTGTTTTCATCTTTCTATAGCATATATATTTCCATACATTGTAATTTTCTTTTATATTTGTCAAAGGATGTAGCATTTGCTTATTTCACATCATTACTATGACATTTAATGGAGCGATGGGAAGTCTGGATAGGAAAAGAGGTGAGCTGATCCGCAGCTGTGCTTGTCCCCCTGGGTTGCTCGTTACAGCACAGTCAAAAGGACTGTGACTGTTGGTCTTGAAAATGTGCGCAATGTGGCTGGTCATTCCCATTAAAAACCGCATGAGTTATCTCATTCACGTGTGTGAAACTCTCTCACATTGTGTACGATGTGGACCCCTCTCACTGCTAGGAGATGAGATGGTACAAGGTATAGTACAATAAACCATTTTATGTTACAAAAAGCTACAAAAAAATATCCTTTCCTGAACATTCTTACTTTTATAAAATGAACTAAGAAGTAGTACAGGGTTGGCTTTCTAGAACATTAGCTATTTGCATAAACGTTAGTATTGTTGTTGCTGATATTCATATGTTAAGGTCCTGTGATGAGGTAGCTATTGTAGGCATCATATATTTTAAAATTCATCCACATATTTGAAAAGTCTGCACCTCAAGGAGATAGTAGAGAACTTGAAAAACAAGGTAACATAATCTGTGCATAATAATTATGGAGATGGATAGTAAATGCATGTCAGAAAAATTATACTGCAGTTACACTTAGAATTATTATGTAGCACTGTGGATAATTACTGTGTCATTTGGGGGGGGGAGCTGAGGGGTTCTAATGACAAAACCATATTCCGTTTCTTTAAAAATTATCAAACTCCTTTTTGGCACATATTTTATGGCGTTCGTTCACTTTAAGCAACTTTATCAACCACTTTAAGTAAAAATTACTGAGATGGGAAGGATTATTTCCTACAACAGAGATAGTATATACATATTCCATTTATCTTCATGATATTATTCAGTGATACTTGATATTATATTAGGGTGATTTTTTTGGGTTTTGCTTTATCCAAGAGAAGGACATAGATTTCATCAAAAGGATTCTACCTGCCGGAAAGTGTTTCCTAGTCACTGAGGCCACACAGTCTTCACTAGACTCCAGAGTGACTCTTTATCTTCACGTAGCTTCATAGTTCTCAGGCATTATACATTTGCCAATTTATCTTGGGTAAATTTAAAGTATTGTTTGTAAAGCCTGATGTATCCTGCCTGGAAAATTATTGGTAAAATGGTTTGTATTCTCCTCAGTTTTTAAAGTCACAGTTGACCAACATTGAAATCAGTGAACATGATACAGTGATATGTGATTTTTCTGGAAAGACTTTTAAAATCCTTGGATGTTACTGATGAAATGATTCTATTTCACAATATGGAAACTGAGCCAGAGAATATGGAAACGTGACTCAGGGAAGTCATGTGACTCTGTCTTCACACAGCTGATCATTGCCAGAACTGATGCAAATCTTCAAGTTCTGGGTTTTGTTTATTAATAATCTTATAAACTATAGTAAATGAAAAGGCTATTTTAGTGCTTGCAATTAAAACTTTTTAAGTATAAGTCTCTTAGTTGAATCTCAATGAAAGAATAAATTAAACTTACGTTGGCTTTTTCTGCCTTATCTGATTCTGACCTGTGTACACAATCAGGTCTAATTCAGTGTTTCCTTTAATTTTTTTAAGCTCAAATATATTATCTAAAATTCAGTTATGCTCAAACTAAGTTATTGAGTGGTTGCCCAAGCTGAGAGGGGGTGATACAATTCTCAGAATTGTTTTTTGTGGTAGGATTGTGTACTTGGAAGTCCATTACACAATTCCATTGCCTTTTGGTATCTGTCAGTTTTTGATATCTGATAGATTTTCTGGTTTGTTTCATGCTTAAGCTCACAGTCCATTTATTTAGTATCATTTGATAATGATGTGCTGGACATAGATTAATTTTCAAGGTAATTCAACCCATGAGTAAACCCATGATAAAAGATTTCTTTTTGATGTCCCCCTGGCCTTTGACCTCACCTCCACCTCAAAATGCTCATTATACTTAACTGTAATTGTTTTTCACCTCGGTAAAAAACACGAGGTACCTCAGTTTCTTCCTTGTTTATTGCAACTCCCTATAGGCACAGAATGTAACCCACTCATAGTTATATCCCCAGAACTTAGTATGGTGCCTGGTCCTTAGTAGATGCTTAAATATTTGTATAGAATGACAATGCAAACATTGCAGATAGTATTTTCATCAGGTAATTGTTGTAATTTTAGTTTGTCCAAGGGAAAAATTTTCAAAACTAAATCTCATACTTGGCTTTCTTCTTAAGCAGAATATATTGAACATAATTTCACCTTCTCTTGTTGTGTTGGAACAAACACATACACAGGCTAGCCACCATGACCTTCATTGGGTTCCTCAGAATACATATTCATCCTCTTGCCGCTGGGCCTGTGTATGTGCCATCCCTCCTCCCCAAAAGTTAGTTCTCTCTTTCCAACCCCGCCTCCCTTCCTTTCCCTAACAAAGCAGGTCTATTATGCTTCCAGCTAGTTCAAACTTCAGTTTTCTAAAGAAGCCTCCCTTGCCAGCCCGCTAACCCACTCATACTTGCACTAGACCAGATTCTCTTTTATAAAACCCATGCTTTAATTTGATCATTAATAACATAGATGTCAATTATTTACTTGTGTAATTTTTTTGTTCATGTAGTTCCTTCCCAATTCAACTCCGAGCTCCTACAGTGGTCTTTTATGTTTGGCTCACCAAACATAAAAGGATTGTATCCGCTGAATATGTTTTGTGGAATGACTATTTCTTAGAAGTCTTCATTAGCAGACTGTACCGTGGTACTAATACTAATTTCCTAAGTAATTATTGATATATATAGGCATGTTTTAAAAATTTACTAAATTAGTATTAGTACTAATACTAATTTCCTAAGTAATTATTGATATATATAGGCATGTTTTAAAAATTTACTAAATGGACTCAGGTTACTCTTAAAATTTTTTATTCATGCTGTTTGTAGTTTTTAGGCCTTCACCATTGTTTTCACATGTCAACTGTCCTTTGCTTTTATTTTCAGTGTTTGTTTATTTAGTATTCCATTTAGGTCTTTTTTTCCCTTCACCCTTATGAAATAAATGTGGGGTGAAGTGAGTGATATAAGACTAGAGTCAGGAAGACAGCCAGGCAAGATATTATTTGTCAGCCACACATTAGGCTGTAAGTAACAGAAATCAGACAGTAGCTGCAAAATAAGGGAGGTATTTCTCCCATAATGAGGCTATCGGGGGCACAGGTCTTTCCACCTTTTCTCCTCAGCAGGTGGACAGTCGCTATCTTGTTCTTCCATCTTCAGAAGAGCAGAAAAGTCCCTAGCATTCTTCAGTTGATTTCTAACAATGCTTTCTTCATCGGAACCGTGTCACATGGTCTCTGTTAGGCTGGGACATGAAGTTGGTGGTTTTCTAGCTACTGGAGTGGAGCAGGAGAAGGGAGAAGGGCTGGGAGTGAGTATTGAGTGGATCAACCTGAAGGATCCTCTTCAGGGGAATAGTGTCAAATCCTGCCTGTGAGTCACTGGGGCAAGGATGAGGGTGGGACAGCGAAGGTGAATAAGGAGTAAGAAATATAAATGATATTTAATGTGTAAAACTTGATAGCCAAGCAAAAGAAAGCTGGAGGAATCTAGGACGATGAAGAAATTTCCTTTTGAGGAAGGTGCTGTTCTGTTTAAACAATATACAATTAAAGGTGATATGGTCGCTTCCCTCTAAACTATAAATATTATTTTAGAGTATTTCTTTCCAGGCCTTCTTACATGCATATTATACATTGTTTTAATCATTGTAAATACAAATGTATATCTCACTTTTCTTTTTTTAAGATAGCAAGTTTCTCCATGTTTTTACCTAATGATTTCTTAAATTTTAAATATGTTAGATGTTACTTCCACGTTAAAAATAATGATATGCATGTAACTTTTTTTATAATTTGCATTAATTGTTTGGATTATATTTCCAGACGTGTGCATGGCTAATCCAAAGATTGGAATAGGTTGTTTTTGTTGTTATTATTGTGCCGTAGTACCAACTTGCTCAACAAATGGTACTGAACTGAATTATTTCAACTAAGAAAATTTGGTAAGGGGGATAGAAGAAACATGATAACCAAGAGCAGGGGGCATACTTTGAAGTGCAGGATGAGGATGTAGGTATATTCAGTTTGCTCAAATTATGTTGATGGTGGAACACCAGTTTGAAATAATTCAACCAGTAGCTTTATGCACAAAATTGACTTTCCTGAAAAACATTCATTAGCACAACAGACAATGAAATTTGCAGAGGTGATTTTTGATATCAGATGTAATCTTTAAGAAAGAAACAAATCTCAGGAAAGAAGGCAGTAAGATAACAGTAACACTTAATGGGAGAAAGAAAGAAACAAGAACAGTCCACAAAGAAGAACAACGGAGCAGGCTGATGTGTTGTCAGAGGGGCTGGGGGAGGGGAGAGCCCTAAGAAGGAAGTGTTGGTCCTCAGTGAGAAGTGCAGAGTGAATGAAAGTGAGAAGGGAGTAGAAGAAATTGGATACGGTTATTCGATGGACACTTGTCTCGTTAGGGAGACCACCTCAGGGAAGATGTAGATGCCTGATCACCGCACTGTACACCTGAAGCTGAAGCTGAACAATAATGAATGTCAACTACAAGTTTATACACACACACATATATATATACACATGTATGTATATATGTATATACTTACGTATGTATGTATGTATGTTTATGTATATATATATATATATATATATATATATGTATGTGTATACTTACAAGAAGCAGAGCACAGCATTAGGAATAGAGAGTGGAAATGTAATGGCTGTGTGCAATGTTAAAGGGATAGTGGATGGGGGAGGGGGGTTGACACAGTGAGGGGGATATAAATGATAAACGTCTATTACTTTGTTTCGTGAACCTGAAACTAATAAAAAAAAGGAAGAAAACATTGGCTACGACTCTGATAATGCACAAGTTTTAGTGGCCCCTCGATAGCTCCCTCCCCACCAATGGCTTGCTGAGCTGTGGATGCCCATAAAGGCAGCTCTTTCCAGGCATTCCTTCTAGACCTAACCTACACGCCCTGCTGGTTGGCCTGTCACCTCCAGACCTGCTGTGTGTCCCTCTCCTGCTCACTGCCTGTTCACTTGGATTGCACAGCGGGCCTTCCCCTCTTGCCTGGTATTCCATTCCATTTTCCTGCACATTCTGTTGCCTGAGGATCTTCCTGAGAGCCCACCCCTAGCCCAGGCTTCCTCCCCTCCCCTCCCCTCCCTTCCCCTCCCCTCCCCTCTCTGCTTCTCCCCCCTCCTCTCCTCTTCTCTCCTAAGGAGAGGTCAGAAAGCACTGATCTTAAGGGATGAAGCAGTAGAATGCTGGTAATGGAAACCTCCCCCTGGGGTGTTGAGGGAGTGGGCAATGAGGAAGTGGAGATCTTTGCAAATAACTAGCCCTTGGAATAGCTACCACAAGAACACAGCTTTGGAGTGCAGGGCCTTGCAAAATAACTGCATACATACACACGACATCTGCCTTACTATACAAAGCAAAATAAGACAAAATGTAAAAATGAATGCCATTATGTTTGACAGTGTTAAAAAGCACAGAAATGAGTCAAAAGTTAATGTAAAGACCTAAATAATTGAGGAGACATACCAACATATCATAGGTAGCTCCTTTCGTTGGGACGGCCTCCCACTTCCAGAACAATTACTCTGGTGTAGCTGGGTTTTATTTACCAATTATTTCATGTTCAGATATAGTGAATCTGGACATTGTCTTAAATTTACCAAATAATTTCAAATACTTTATTCCACCCAGCTTTAGTTGTGTAGAAACAAACACATACTGCAAAAATTAATGGAAAATACAATTCAGTCTTCTTTTTTTGGGGCGATGGGGGGTCATAAATGTCAAGTACCTAGATATTGAGAAATATCTTATCATCCACTTACTTAATTTCCTACTGTTTGTTCAGACCTTGGGGATCACACAGCCGTGGCCACAGACACAGCGTGGTATGATAGGGTGGCTGCAGTTCCTGACTTGTGGCTGGCTTTTCATCTGTGATCCCGGCGTAGGCTCACAGGTTAACTGGCTCAGCTTTCAAATGCTGCCGCTTGTGAGGATACAGTCGGCTTTTCAGATCCGGGGCTGAACATCAAAGCTATAATTAAAACTCACTTTTCAGACTGTTATTTTGTATTTTCTACAGTTTGTTCATGGACGTCAAAGGATTGCTTGGCAGTTTATGTAACATCCCTCCAATGATGGAGGCGATTGCTCTCTGTAAACGAGACTGTGGTTATTTATAACAGTGTGGCTTGGCTTCCTGTCATGGAGGACAGGCTCCAGCTTCTGCAAAGGCTTCTGATGATGTCTGTGAAAATGGCGGCCACACTCAGAAGCAGAAAGCTCCTCTCATGATCGGGCACTCTCGGTGCTCTAGCCCAGGGTTTTCAGCGTTGGCACTATTGACACTTGGGGCCAGACAATTCTGGTTGTGGGGCTGCCCTGTGTACTGTACGATGTTTAGCAGCACCCCTGGCTTCTACCCACCAGATGCCAGGAGCACCCCTCAGTTGTTACAATCAATAATGTCTCCAAACATTGCCAGATGCCCTGGGGTGGCTGGGCACAAAATCACCTCTGATGAGAACCTCTGGGACTTTCTAGACATTTATTCCCAGCGCTTCGGACCCAGGGCCCAAGCTCTTCTTTGGGATTATTTTGCCTGTGTTCTGTGCCCAGCTCCAATTCTGGGCCCCAAAGCCCACAAGTAATGGTTAGTTTCCTTCTGCCTTCTTTCACGCAGAGTATTCAAACCAAAAGGAAGCAAAGGAGCTGGTCTAGGCCTCTCTTATCTTTAAATATTTTATCACTTCTGATCCAAGCTTTGGATCTTTTCTTAGAAAAGAATATTAACTAGAGACAATGACAAAAATTGCTGAATTCCTAACTGTATGTTGGACACTGTTCTGGGTGTTTCAGAATCAGCCTTAAATCCTTACCCTCAGGGAGCTTTCATTGTAGTGAGGAGGCAGAAAGTAAACAAAATAGGTCAGTCAAGTACTTGGAGAGAAATAAAAGGGGATGGAGTATGTTTTGGGGGATCTCAATACTAAATAGGGTGACCTAGGAGGCCTCATAGAGAAGGTGACATGTTTTGAATTGGCCAGCCATGGGTTGAATGGGGCTCTGCCATCCAGCCAAGCTGTCCCCAGATCCCTCTTTTGGGGACTAGAGGGATGCTCTACAGAGTGGTCATCACAGGAACTGGCTCCTGGTAAGGGTCCCAGGGGTTTACAAGCTGGGCTTTCCATCAACGTTTCTGTTTTCACTACTTGGAGCCACCACTTCCTGGCTGTGGCTTCCTGAATCTCCAGGGAATTCACTGCACTCATTTGTAAAAGGCAGATCCGTGTACTATCAACCCTACGCAGTTGGTCACATGAAAAGATATAATAATACAAACGCTTAGCAGAGTGGTTGCCATGTAGTTGGTATTCAATAAATGTCAGCTAGTTTTATGGCAGTATACCAATTTAGAGCACTGAAAATAAGTCGTCATCAGGGTACATGAATTCTTCCCAGCTTCTCCCTAGTGAAATGCTTCCTGCTGTCTGCAGTGTGTGTGTGTGTGTGTATGTGTGTGTGTGTGTGTGTGTGTGTGTGTTCAGTAGCATCAAGCATTTTACAGAGTTTCTAGCAAAAAGTAAGGGCTTCGTAAATAACGTTCATTGTTGTTACAACCACTGTCACCTAGTACAAGGTAGTTAACACTACCATCTGTACTGGCCAAGATTTACCACTGTTTATTTTGTAATAGTGATTAAAATTTACTCAACAAATGTTGAGTACAAGCTATGTACCAGACACTGTTCTCTGTTCTGGGGGATAGCAGTGAACAAAAGAGATGGACATCTTTGCTCTCTTGGGGCTGACATTCTAGTGAGGGGAGACAGACAAAGCATCTGGAAAAAACATGAAACATGATAGCGTTCTCATCAGCCTCACCTCTGTCACCTTCCAGAGACTACGGGGCGTGGCTGGTACAGGTGTGGGTGATGAGGACTCTATAATGTGGTCAGAGGAAAGCGCTCCTCTGAGAAAGTGACATTTGAGTTGAAACCTGTAGAAAGTGAGGGAGTGAGACATGTGATATCCGGAAGAAGCATGTTCTAGATAGAGGGAACATCATATGCAAAGACCCAGAAGCCCAGACCTACCTGATGTGTGCAAAGAATAGAAAAGACATCTGCACAGCAGAAGAGTGAGTGATGGAGACAGAGAGGGTGCCAGGAGAGGTGGGGGTTCGTGTAAGGACCTTGGCTCATACTCCGAGTGATATGAGACGGGGCTAGTGGAGGGTGTTAACCTGGTTTATATTCTAAAAGAATCTCTCCAGTTGTTGCATTGTTAACAAACTATAGAAAGGCAAGGGTGGAATCTGGGAATCCAGATAGGAGTTGTGCTATATTCCAGCTGACTAAGACAAGGGTATTATGAGGTGACAATTTGTGATTCTGTCATGGTCTTTTTAAAATTATTTGACAGCCAGTAAAGAAGTCTATCAAATGGACAACACCTGCAACACAACAACGCAAAGAAAAATCTTATGTTCAGGTTGCTATATACTTGAAAATATCAGTCCTGGATTCCATTATTTCCTTCTTCTTAATTTTTAAATACTATTTTATTATAGAAAATTTCAAACACAGACATGGAGAAAAGAGTATAATAAATCCATATATTGCCATCACCCAGCTTCAATAATTATAATTATTTTCTAATTGAATTTTATTACTGTTAGTTTTGAGAGTCCTTTAGATATTCTAGCTATGAGTCATTTACTGGATATGTGATTTCCAAATATGTTTTTCCTAATCTGTAGCTTTCCTTTTCATCACCTTAAGGTCTTTCATATAGTAAAAATTGTGAATTTGGATGAAGTTCCATTCACGGAGTTTTTCTTTTATGCATTGTACCTTTGGTGGAATATCTGAGAATTGTTTCACAAGCCTCAGGCTCTGAAGATTTTCTCTTTTCTTCCAAAAGTTGTCTTTTTAAAACATTTTCATTATTATTATTATCAGGTGCACAAAACAATGTAATAGACATTTACACCCGTCACAAAATGATAACCTCCTTCCCCAATCTACTACCCCTCTGACGTCGTATATAACTGTTACAATTCCACTGACTCTTTTCCCTATGCTGTACTCCACATCTTGTGACCATATATATAATTATAGTTGCCATTCATTGTTATTCAGCTTCAGCTTCAGGTGTACAGTGCAGTGGTAAGGCATCTACACTGTCCCTGAGGTGGTCTCCCTAATAAGACAGTGTCCATATGACCCCCTTCAAAATCTTTACAACCTTATTGATTATATTCCCCAAACTGTCTTTCGTGTCCCCATGGCAATTTTGTGGTTATCACTTTATGCTGTCTAATCTTCTCACCTTCTCCCTCATCCCCACCCCCCGCCCACCTAGCAACCCTGTTTTTTCTCTATATCTCTGAGACTGTTTCTGATTAATTTCTTCATTTATTTTATTTTTTATATTCCACATATAAAGAGCTCATATGGTATTTATCTTTCTCCGTTTGACTTACTTCACTTAGCATAATGTTCTCTAGGTCCATCCATATGGTTGCAAATAGTAAGATTTCATTCTTCTATATGGCCAAGTGTCTTCCAAAAGTTTTATAGTTTTATGTTTTACATTTAAATCTATGATCCATTTTGAGTTTCTTTTTATGTAAGATGTAAGATTTATTATTTTTCAATGATTATCCCATTGCTCTAGCACTATTTGTTGGAGAAACGGTCTTTCCTCCATCGAATTGCTTTTGAACCTATGTCAAAATGTAATTGGTCAGTCTTGTGTGGGAGTATTTCTGGGTTTTATATTCTGTTCCATTGACCTATGTGTCTATCTCTCTGCCAATGCCACACCATCTTGATTACTTAACTGTACGTCTTGAAGTTGGGTTGAATGATTCCTCCCACTAGGTTCTTATTTTTCAAAGTCATTTCAGCTTTTCTAGGTCCCTGGCCTTTCAATGTAAATTTCAGAATAGTCTTCTCTATATCTATAAAAATATTTCTTGGGTGATGGAATTACCTGTATATCAATTTGGGAGAAGTAATCTCTATATTATGTTGAGTCTTCCAATCTGTGAATGTAATGTATCTTTCCATTTATTTAGATCTTCTTTCATTTCTTTTATCAACATTGTGTAGTTTTCAGCATACAAAGCGTGAATGTGCTTTGTTAGATTATTTCAGTTTTTCTTTTGCAATTGTAATGGGTATTATATTTTTAATTGTCATTCCCATATGTTTATTAATAGTAGAAATATAACTTATTTTTAAAACGTCTATCTTGTATTCTGAGACCTTGCTTAATTCACTTAGTAGTTCTATGAGGGTTTTTTTGTGTGTGTGTGGATTTCTTAGGAATTTTTACATAGACAGTCAAGTCATTGGCATATAGGGACAGTTTTATTTCTTCCTTGCTTATTTGTATACCTTTGGTTCCTTTTCTTGCCTTATTGCACTGGCTATTGCTACCAGTACCATGTCGAATAGCAGCAGTGAGAGCGGACATCCTTGCTTTGTTCCTAGTCTTAAGGAGAAACATTCAGTCTTTTTTCATTAAGTGTGATGTTTGCTGTAAGTTTCTTGCAGATGTTCTTTATTAAGTTGAGGATGTTTTCCTCTATTCCTAGTTTCCTGAGAGTTTTTGAATTTTGTTAAATGTTTTGTTCTGCATCACTTGATATGATCACAAGATCATTCATCTTTAGCATATTAATATTGTATATTCAGTTTATTGATTTTTAAAATATTGTGCCAGTGTTTTATTATAGGAATGCATCACACATGGTCATGATATATGATTTATTTTGTATAGATTTAGTATCAAGGTAATACTGGTTTCACAGAGTGAATTGGAAAGTTTCCTCTCTTCTATTTTCAGGAAGAGGTTGTGGAGAACAGATGTTCATTCTTCTTTAAATGTAAAGGTTTGATTGAATTTACCAATGAAACCACCTGGACCAGGAGATTTGACTTTCAGGGAGTTTAAAATTATAAATTTAATTTCCTCAATAGTTATCAGGCTATTTAAATTATGTATGTGATATTATATGAGTTGTGATAGTTTGTGTTTTTCTAGGAAGTGATCCATTTCATCTAAGTTTTCAAATTTATAAGTATTTTGAGGGGATTAATGGCAATGTGTCTTTTACTGTAATAATTTTTTTTATTTAAACATTCACCGTATTGTTTGATCACATCTCATATATCTATAGAATTGTTCATAATATTCCCTTCTATGTCAGTATTGTTAGTGGATTGTTCATTTTATTGAACTTTTCGAAGATCCCACTTTTTATTGATTTTTTTCCTATTAGTTTTCTGTTTTGAATTTCATTGATTTCTTTTTTATCTTTAGTATTCTTTTCTGCTTGCTTTAGGTTTGCCTTGCTCTTCTTTTTACAGTTTGTTGAGATAAAAGATTAGATCATATGTCTTTTTTTTTATAAGTGTTTGCTCAGCACTGCTTCAGCTGTTTTCTACACTTTTGATATGTTTTATTTTTGTTTTCATGAAATTAAATGGTTCTTTTTTTCATTTCCCTTGAGTATTCTTCTTTGACTCAGATAATTTAGAAGTGTGTTGTTTAGTTTCCAAGAGTTCAGAAATTTTCCTTTAATCTTTCTCTTACTGATTCTTGGTTTGATTCCATTGTGATCAAACACCATACTCTGAATGATTTAAATTATTTTAAATTTAATGAGATTTGTTTTTTGGGCCAGGATATGGTCTATTTTGCTGTATGATCTATGGCACTAGGATGAATGTGTACCTTGCTGTCGTTGGATGGAATGTACTATGAGTGTCAGTGAGAACCTTTTGGTTATAACATTAATTGAGTTCTTCTGCCGTGTTTCCCTGAAAATAAGACCTAGCTGGACCATCAGCTCTAATGCGTCTTTTGGAGAAAAAGATAATATAAGATCCGGTATTATATTATATTATATTATATTATATTATATTATATTATTAATTATACCTGGTCTTGTTATATAAGATGAGGTCTTATATTATAGTAAAATAAGACCGGGTCTTATATTAATTTTTGCTCTAAAAGACGCATTAGAGCTGATGGTCTTACTAGGTCTTATTTTCGAGGAAACATGGTATATCCTGACTGATTTTCTGTCTAGTTTTCTATCAGTTGTTGAGAGGGAATATAGAAGTTTTCAGCTATAATTGTAAATTTACTATTTCTCTTTTCAATTCTTTAATTTTTTCCTCACATAGTTTATAACTCTGTTGTCAGATGTATACACATTTAGTATTGCTATGTCTTTTTGGGAGAGTGACCCGCTGTGTTCTCCCTATTGATAACTTCCCTCTACCTCAACTTCTGGCAACCACTGAACTTTTTACTGTGTCCATAGTTTTGCTTTTTTCAGAAAGTCATAAACAACAAAAGAACAAGACAAACAAATGAGAAACAAAAACTCATAGACACAGACAGTAATTTAGTGGTTACCAGAGGGTAAGGGGGTGGGGGGCGGGTAATGAGGGTAAGGGGGATCAAATATATGGTGATGGAAGGAGAACTGACTCTGGGTGGTGAACACACAATGGGATTTATAGATGATGTAATACAGAATTGTACACCTGAAATCTATGTAAATTTACTAACAATTGTCACCCCAATAAATTTAATTAAAAAAAAAGTCATATAGTTGGAGTCATACAGTATCTTGCCTTTTCAGATTGGTTTCTTTTTTTTAATAATATGTATGCTTTTAATTTTCCTCCATGTCTTCTCTTGGCTTGCTAGCTCATTTCTTTTAGGACTGAATAATATACCATTGGCTGGTTGTGCCACAGTTTATTTATCCATTCACCTAATGACGAACAACTCAACTGCTTCCAACTTTTCGCAGTTATTAATAAAACGGCCGTTAACACATGTGTGCAGGTTTTTGTGTAGACACAAGTTTTCAACTCCTTTGGGTGGATACCAAGGAGAGTGATTGCCGGATCATATGGCAAGAGTATTTTTAGATTTATAAAAACTGCTAAACTGTCTTCCACAGTGGCTGAACCATTTTGCATTCCCACCAGCAATAAGAGTTGCTATTGTTCTAATCCTCTCTAGCATTCGGTGTTGTCCATGTTCTGGATTTTGGCCATTTTGATAGTTTATCTTGTTGCTTTAATTTTCATTTCCCTGATAACATGTCATGTGCAGCATATTTTTAAATGCTTATCTGTCATCTTTATATCTTCTTTGGTGAGGTGTGTGTTAAGTAATGTCTTGCCCCATTTATTAATTGGGGTATTTGTTTTCTTACTGAGTTTTAAGAGTTCTTTGTACATTTTGATTCACAGTCCTTTATCAGATTTGTCTTTTGAAAATATTTTCTCCCATTCTGTGGCTTGTCTTCTCATTCTCTTAATATTGTCTTTTTTGGAGAATTTTAATAATGTCCAGTTTATCAATTATTTCTTTCATGGATTGTTCCTTCAGTGCTGTATGTAAAAAGTCATCAATCTAGGTTTTTTTCTTATATTATCCTCTAAGAGTCTTTAGTTTTTTGTTTTACTTTTAGGCCTATAATTTACCTTGAGCTAATTTTTGTAAAGGGTGTAAGGTCTGTATATAGATTCAGTTTATTGCATGCAGATACCCACTTGTTCCAGCAACATTTTCTTTGTTCCCTTTTATTGTCTTTGCTCTTTTATCAAAGATCAGTTGACTATATTTATATACATCTATTTCTGGGCTCCTTATTATGTTCCATTGATCTATATATGTCCATTATTTTGCCAATACAACCCTGTCTTGGTTACTGTAGCTTTATACTAAGTCTTGAAGTCAGGTAGTTTCAGTCTTCCAGCGCTGTTCTTCTCCTTCAATATTGGGTGGCTATTCTGGGTCTTTTGCCTTTCCATATAAATTTTAGAATCAGCTTGTTGATAGGCACAAAATAACTTGCTCAGATTTTGAATGGGATTGCAATGAATCTATAGATCAAGTTAGGAAGAAGTGACATCTTGACAATATTGAGTCTTCCTACCAATGAACACAGAACATGTCTTCATTTGTTTACTTCTCCTATGATTTGTTCATCAACGTTTTGTATTTTTTTCTCATATAGATCTTACACATATTTTGCTAGATTTATACCTAAGTATTTCATTTTGGGGGTACTAATAGAAATGGCATTTCGTTTTTAATTTCAGATTCCACTTGTTCTTTGCTGGTGTATAGGAATACAATTGACTTTTATTTATTAATCTTTTATCCTACAACCTTGCTATTATTAATTCCCTGAGTTGTTTTTTTTTTTTTTTTTGGTGTGTGTGTGTGTGTGTGTGTGTGTGTGTGTGTGTGTGTTTGGTTAGGGGAGATTCTTTCAGATTTTCTGCATAGATGATCATGTCATCAATAAACAAAACAGTTTGAATTCTTCCTTCCCAAACGGTATATCTTTTGTTTCCTTTTCTTGCCTAATTGCATTAGCAAGGACTTCCAGTGTGATTTTGGAAAAGAATTGTGATGAGGGCATTCTTGCCTTGTTCCTGATCTTAATGGAAAAAGCTTTGAATTTCTCACCAGTAAGTATAATATTAGCTGTAGGGTTTTTGTGCATATGCATTTTTTAATTTAAGAAATTTCCCCTCCATTCCTAGTTTTTGGAGGGTTTTTTTTTTTTTAATCATTTATTTTGTCAAATGTTCTTCCTGCGTCTATTGGTATGATTATGTCATTTTTTTTGGTCTTTTTTTTAGCCTGTTGATGTGATGGTAACATTAATCGATTTTTGTATGTTGAACCCATACCTAGGATAAATCCTACTTGATCATGATGTGTAATTCTTTTTACATTATTGGATTTGATTAGCTAATATTTTCTTGATGATTTTTGCATCTGTGTTCATAACAGATACTGGTTTGTAGTTTTCTTGTGATGTTCAATTTGATAATACTGGCCTGATACAATGAGTTAGGAAATATTACCTCTGCTTCTATCCTCTGGGATATTATAGAGAAATGGTATAATATTTTTTCCATAAATGTTTGGTAGAATTCACTAGTAAACCCATCAGACCTGGTGCTTTCTGTTTAGAAGAGTTGTTAATTATAGATTTGATTTCTTTAATAGATGTAGGCATATTTAGATTGTCTAATTCTTCTTGTTTGAGTTTTGGCAGATTGTGTCTTTCAAGGAGTTATTCTGTTTTATCTATATTATCAAATTTGTGGGCACAGAGTATTCCATAGTGTTCCTTTATTATCCTTCTAATGTCCATGGAGCTTGTGGTGATGTCCCTTCTTTCATTTATGACATTAGTAATTTGAGTCCTCTCTCCTTTTTTTTTTTATTTTAAATATTTTCTCAGATAGCCTAGCTAGAGGCTTATAAATGTTATTGATTAATTTCAAAGAACCATTTTCGGTTTTGTTGATTTTCTCTATTAAGTTTCTGTTTTCAAATTCAATAATTTTTGCTCTAATTAATATTATTTCTGCTCCCTTTGGATTTAATTTGCTCTACTGTTTTAGTTTCTTAAGATAGAAACTTAGGTTATTGATATTAGATCCTTCTTCTTTTCTAATATATGCATTCAGTGCTATAAAATTTCCTCAAAACACTGCTTTTCCTGCATTTCACACATTTTGATACTTTTTTTTTCATTTTAACTTAGTTGAAAATATTTTTAAATTTATCTTGAGATTTCTTCTATGACCTATATGTTATGTAGAAGCATGTTTTTTTTTTTATATCTACATATTTTGGGATTTTTCCAGCTATCTTTCTGTTACTGATTTTTAGTTTAACTCTATTGTGGTCTGAGAACAGACTTTGATCTCTAATCTTTTAAATTTGTTAAGGTGTGCTTTATGGCATAGAATGTGGTCAATCTTAGTGAATGTTCCATGTGAGCTTGAGAAAAATGTGTATTCTGTTTTAGGGTGAAGTAGTGTATAGATGTCAGTTATATCCAGTTGATTGATGGTGTTGCTGAGTCCTTCCTGATTTTCTGCCTGCTGGATCTGTCCATTTCTGATAGAGAGGTGTTGAAGTCTCCAACTGTGATAGTAGGTTCATTCTTTCCTCCTTTCAGTTTTATCAGTTTTTATCTCATGTAGTTTGACACTCTGTTATTAGGCACATATACATTAGGCAAATCTGTCATGTAATTAATGTATTTATGCCATTTATATTTAATGTTATTATTGATATGTTAGGTCTTAACTCTGTCATTTGAATTTTCATTTTCTCTTTGTTCTGTTTTTTATTCTCTGTTTTTTTATTCCTGCCTTGCTATAAGTTACTTGATATTTTTTTAGCATTCCATTCGATTTTGATTTATCTGTAGTGTTTCTGAGTATGTCTCCTTTCTCCACTCCATTCCGCTGTTCAGACCATCCACTGAGTTTTTAGTTTTGGCTATAACATTTTTCTAATTTCTAAAAAAAAGAAATGGTTCTTCTTTATCTCTTCTATTTCTTTGCAAGATTTTTTTCCCTTTAGTTTGGTTTAAACATGTTCATATTTCTCTTTGAGACATTTTTATCATGACTCATCTAAAATCCTTGTTAGAGAATAACATCTCTACTCTGTCTGTTGGCATATATTGAGTGATCTTTTTCACTGAGATTTTCCTGGTTCTTGGTATGACTAGTTACTTTTTAAATTAAAACCTGGAATTTGGAGGTATTATGTTAGGAAACTCTGGATCTTCTGGTGTTTGTTTGTTTGTTGCTACTGCGCCTACAGGAGAAAGGGTAGACATTGCCTTGATGAAAACCGGGTGAGAGTGGCATTCCAGGTTCCTCACTTAGTCTGTGTTGACATGAGGAGAAGCCGTCCTTGGTATTTCTGGGCGGTAATGAGAGTTTTGGCTTCTTACTCTGCTTCTACTGATACCATCCTGGCCAGGAGGTACAGGATTGGGTCATGACAGCTTCTGTCACAGCTTCTACTGACTCAGTGGTGTTTTCCTTACCACTGGGTGGGGGTGAAAGTCCTGACTCTCCTCTTGGTTTTCTTGGATACCACCCTCTGGGGGAGGGATGTCTCATTTTCATCTTGTAGGAGTGGTTGTCCAGTGTCACAACATGGTCTCCCCTGTCACTTTGGTGGCTTTATTACCCCTACAGACATGAAAGTCCTGACTCCCTATTCAATCTTCTTTAACACATCCTGGGCAGGTAAGCATGGGGGGTTGGGGCACCTTGTTACAGCCTGTCAAGTGACAAAGTCCAGGCTACCCTCTTGGTGTTTACTGATCCAAGTGGGGTTGGGGCCAACGTTGTAGTCTGTGATGTTTGACTGGTGTCGAGTGCTTGTTTTCTAAAAGTTTCCTGTCTTACTAGGCCGTCTTTACCTGGTCCTTTGGATAAATAGTTTTTGTTGGGGCTTTTATTGTCTGTGATTGTTAACATTTCTTGGTAGCTGGCTTTTCCATCTCCACAGACACCATGGGATGGGGGCTGAGTATTACAACCTGGTGGTGATGAAAGTCTCACCTCCCTCCTTTCTCTGACACTGCCACAGCAGAGGGCTGGAGTGTTTCTTATAGTCTGGTGGGGGTGGAATCTAGACTCTTCACACAGACTTGCTGAAGTTTTCCTCTGTGGTGTTTGACAGCAGTAGAGCCGTTATTATCTCAACATTTTCTGTCTTGATATGCTGCCCCTTTCCTGGTACTTTGTGTGGATGGACCAAGTTTTTGTTGTCTGTGTCTGTTGCTGTTTCCTGGTCATTGACTCCTCTAGCTTCAAGTCGGAGATGAATGTGGTCACAATAAAACCTAGGTAACTGACCACGGTGTCATTCGTTTGACTCCAAGTTCCGTAGTTGGTTTGCCTCTTCTCTTTATCTTTCTGAATCTTCCTCTGTTTGTCTCATAGATAGTCTCCAGAGATTTTAGTTGTGATTAAAAGATGCAATAGGGAAAACTGTCTGCTTCATCTTCCTGGAAGCAGAAGTTCACTGTATCTGGTTCATCTTCCTGGAAGCAGAAGTTCACTGTATCTGGTTATATTCTGAAGGAACAGTTGACCAGATTTGCTAATGGATTGGGTAATGGAGTATGAGGGGAAGAGAAGGGTCCATGATGACCCTTTTTTGTCCTTACCAACTGAAGGGGTGAAGTTGCTATTATCAGAGATGGGGAAGGCTCAAGTAGAGCTGATTTTGAAGAGGAAGTGTTGGTCATTTTGGGACATGTGAGATTGAGGATGCCTCGTCGAGATGGTACAGAGGTTTTTGGATCACAGAGTCGAGTTAAAGGTGGAGGTCTGGACAGGAACTGTACATCTGGGAATCACTGCATGGAGGTGTATTTAACGCCATGGGGGCAAGATGAGACCATTTGGGGAGTGAGTATAGAGAGAATGGAGGGCAGTTCGAGGCCTGAGCCCTGGATGCTTCTTGGATAAGAGGTCGGGGAGAAGAGGAAGGACCTACAAAGGAGCCTGAGGATGGGCAGCCAGGGAAGCAGGAAGAGAAGCAGAGGAGGGAGTGGTAGGCTCAGTCAAATATTGTGAAAAAGTAGAATACAGTATAGACTGCCATCTGAACCTTGGATTTTAGAGGTTGTCCACAGCAATTTGATGTCATATTTGCAACCTGGATTTCTTTCTTCTCAGGCTCACTACCACCGTGTCCCTTTTAACAGATCACATTTTGTGTAATCTCATTTTTTCCTTCCATCTGTAAATGATAATATCTGATTGATGAACATAACTACTGCTTGATAAATCCAGTGATGGAATGAGGAATTAGATCCAGTGATTTATCAATAATTCAAGTGATAAATTGCTTAGAGGCACCATCACAATTTCTTCAAAGCTATTCATTTATATCCTTATTTATTTCTGCTTATTGAAACCTAATCGATTGGCAAGTATATGAAAAAAGAAACATTTTACTTGTTATATAAAAATCACTAATATCACAAAATGGCTTACTTCCTTTCTTACTACGAAGTAAATGGGCTGGTGTGGGGTTCCTGTTATGTGCGTCACTTTGCTGGCCCACCTACTGTAGCTCATATTTATTGCCCCCTTGGATATTGGTGACAGCACTATGAGGCAGGATTTATTGCTGCCATGTCAAAGCCAACGAATCTGAGAATGTTTTGGTTTCTCAATATGAAGAACGTGCTCTGTTTCTGTATATATTAGAAAAGAAGGAAGACCTAATATCAGTAACCTAAGTTTCTACCTAAAGAAACTTGAAAAGTAGAGCAAATTAAATCCAAAGGGAGCAGAAGCAAAGAAATAATATTAATTAGAGCAAAAATCATTGCATTTGAAAACAGAAAATCAATAGAGAAAATCAACAACACCAAAAATGGTTCTTTGAACTGATCGATACATTTTATAAGCCTCTAGCCAGGCTATCTAAGAAAAAAAAAGAAGAGGACACAAATTACTAATCATAAATGAAAAAGAGGACATCACCACATGTTCCATGGACATTAAAAGGATAATAAAGGAATACTATGGGATACTTATATTTCATGTACCTGACAAGCAATATATACTTTAAGACAAAATCCATTTTTTAATTAGGGAAGAATTGGTCAGTTCTGTTATTTTACTTTTTAGTTCTGGTATGCTGAGTCAGTATCAGTTTTTCTTTTACTATTTATTACTCTTTACAAACAAATTTGGGGTATAGAAATAAAATTAAAGTGCCTTTTAAATATACCTATTTTAAGATATGATAGATTTTTATAGAGTGTTTTTCCTAGTACACAAATTCATTGCTTCAAGTCTTCACGTGGCCATAGCTGTTACTCACATTAATACAGCTATCAGTCGGGTTTGTTAAGGGGAGTGAAACATTTCATGGAAAGCAAAGAGTTAACTTGTTTCCAGAGCTGCAGCTGTTGTGCAATGTGGAGGGTACTTGCTGTAACACCTTATTACTATGTTGAGTACTAGCTAGAGAGGAAGTCTTCCCAAAAAGTATTGTAAAGCTGCAAATAAATAAATAAAACCAAATCACCCACTAGACCATGCGCAGGATAGCTTATGGGAATGCTATGTTTGCTCTTCTCAATGATTTTCTGCTTAAAATGAACAATTTTAGAAGGCTGGTTCTTTCGAGCCAAGACTTGGAAGTTCCAACTCTACAGTTCATTATCAAAGGGAAGTATTGACCATTCACTTGCTGGGACTCTAACCAGAACTGGAAGTGACTTCTGAGACTGCCGGTTCTCCCTTTTTATCAAGAAGAAAACAGAAAGTTAGGGCGGCCGTTTAAGTGACTCACTTCTAAAGCGCACATAGCAAATAGCTGGCAGGTCAGTGAGAAAGCAAGGCTGCCAGTCGGCATTTCTGCCACATTCTTTCAGATTGAGACCTAAAAAAGGGCAAGTCAATGAAAGATGCCCACCAGGGGGTTAGGTACTGTACTTGGTGAACACCGACTTTGAACACTAAAGGTCATGTTTCCTGCTAAGTGGGAAAATGTGACTCTCCGTCTGTGAATAAGCAAAGTGAGAACATTTGTTCTGGAATAAAGGAGACGTGCTTGCCCTGCCAGAGATGCCGGCTATGTTCCAGCTATCTTGTCTGTCCCCACGAGACACGTCGCTCTGGCTGGGCGAGCACTCCTTGTGTGCGTGGGTGGTTCATATCCTAAACCACACAGGCCCTTATTCTAAGCTGGCCAAGCATTAGCCAGGGCATGTGCAGGCAGGCAGCAGCAACTACTTACCTGTACAACCCTCTCACCCAGAAGCCACTGCTTACTCTCATCGCAACACTTTCATTTTCTTCCTAGAAACTTTTTTGCTCCTTTCTTTTTGATTCCATTCTTTGATAAGGTCTCCTTGCTCATTTCACTTGCCCCACAAGACAGGCTTATTACCGTGAAGCATTGCCAAATTTTTGTGTGTGTGTGTGTGTGTGTGTGGCTTCATCTCAGTATTTTACCCCTTCAGAGGGAAAAAAAAGTTAGGAAAATATAATTTCTGTGAGGAAAAAAGGGAGTATGTGTTTTTCTGCCTTTTCTTTGTCTGTTTCACTGAAACTGTCTCCCTCCACACACAGCCAGACTACAAATGTTTTGTCAGTTGTTTGATGATTATTGACAGATTGAAGCTCCATGGGGCAAAAGGCCAATATTAATGTAAGTTAGTCAGTGGTTTTTCACGTCATTTGCAGGGAAAGTGTCACACAACGTGGGCCGAAATGTTCCATTGGGAAACAACCCACGAGGATCAGCATGACCCCCCTGTTTTCTCTCTGCGGCCACTTCCTCCAACACCAAAGCTTTCACTCTCTGTGCCTTCACACATTACTTGCACACTCCTGCTTTCCTCCTTAGTTTCCTTGGCTTGTGATTTCTGCTCTCTGGCTCCATTTCCTGCACTTTTGCTTTCTGCTTTAAGAATCACCTCCTCCAAGAAGCCTTCTGCAATATGCCAAGATGGGGTCAAGCACCCTTTCTCTATTCTTCTGTAATATACCTTATAGTTTTCTCCTTGCAGTTCAGATAGCTGATAGTCACCTGATTGTGTGTTTCTTTCTCTCCTATTAGACTGCTCAATGACACACTTGACACTTTTTTTCATGTCTTATCACCAGGAAGTATTTACCTAGCACAGTGCCTGATATAAGGTAGATTTTTTTTAGTCAGTGTTTGAGCACAGGTGGATGAAAAGAGTGGGATTCAGTTTAGTTGTTAACTACTTCTTTTGTAGAGTGTTCTATGATAACAATAGAAGGGGGAATATAAAATCATTTTTTTTAACATTTGTTGGGGTGACAATGGTTAGTAAAGTTACATAGATTTCAGGTGTATGACTCTGTAATACATCATCTATATATCACACTGTGTGTTCACCACCCAGAGGTAGTTCTCCTTCCATCACCATATATTTGACCCTGTTTACCCACTTATCAAATCATTTTAATGCTGTAAAATTCCTAAATGGAACAAACTACTTTCGAATCATATCCCTAAGAGAATGTGTAGATGTGTGGTTGTGATAAAAAGACCATAAAATTCCCTGGAGAAATATGATTTCTAGGATGGTAGAAATGTAGAGACAAATCACTTCAAAGATATAAAAACTTAAGACTCAGAGGCCTTGAATACTTGCAATGGAATATTTCCAAGTAAGTAAACAAGACTTTGCTATAATTATTTTCAATGTCTCTAAAAACAGGTTTGGGTAAGCAGGTTCAAAGCTAATGTTTAAAAAAGTATATGAATAAAGTGATCCTAAAAATGTCCCTTTCATGGCTTAATATAAAGGACAACAAGTCTTTTCAGGTATAAATCAGATGTTTTTCTAAGGGGGAATTGGCAAATGAGTAAACACTTCTCTATCGTGGTGTGTTTAGAATCGGACAGAAAGACAGACTTTCCTGATATCCTTGACTCACTGTTGTGCACTGGGGGTTCAGGAGTGTGGGAAGTCCTGAGTACTCTTACTTCCCACCTGGGAGATACCATCTCATCACTTGATTTCTCAGCTCTTCTTTTCAGGTGTCTGTTTCTCCCTAGTGGGGCTTTGAGTGGTAAAGATCCTTCAACTACTGCAGTGATGAGGTTGAGCCCATGGATTCTTTTCGTTTTGAATGAGTTAGTTTCATTCTGTTCCAGGGCCCTTACATTTTCCACCAACTTGGACTTTGTACCGTGAGATTTCAGTGGGGAAGGAGTGATAAATTATTGATCAATCACTCCTTTGCACGTTACTGAGCATGTCTTACATGCCAGGTCGAAAACTTCCCCTAGGTTAGGAAGAGGAGCAAAACTGAGTCTTTACCTGAAGGAATTCGTAGTCAGGAAGTAGAGGTGGAGGTGTACAGAAGGAGACAAAACAGAGGGCTGAGTCCAAGGACTGTTCTGTGTCACGACCACGTTGCTAAGTGCCGATCTGTGTGAATGCTTTCAGTCCTCTTAACACCATAAAATAGGGATCATTATTAGCACATTTTGGAGAAGGAAAATAAGGCACAGAGAGCTAAGTAACTCACCTAAGGTCACACACCTGGTAAGGGGTATTGCAACTCTGGAATCTATCTATATTCCTACTGAGTTTACACTCTCCTGCCTTTTGGTGGAGATGAGGGAGTAGCTGTCCTATGTCCCTTCAAGGAGGGAAGGATGCTTGACTGGACCTTGAGGGACAAGTAGGAAGGCTGTTTATTCCAGCTAGAGGAAACTGTACTGCAAAAGCCCAGAGGCAGGATATCAGCATTTCCCCCCGCCCAGGAAATGGCAGTATAATTTCAGGTTTATGGAAGATAAGGTAGGAGGAGCCAGAGTGGGAGGATTTGAGCCTAGAAGGCTTAGATGGAGGAGTGACATTTTATTTGAAAAAAATACAGCAAACGTAGATACTGATGGTGTCTGAGACTGAGTGCATACAGCCCTGAGTTCAAATTTTGCCCTTGCCATTCACTGGCCTTTTAATTTTTGGAACTCTACTTAACCTCTCTGAGCCTCATCTGTAAAATATAAAATAGGGATTGCTGTGGTGACAGAGGAAAGAATACCTATAAAAGCCGAGCCACTGCATCGGTACGGCACCTTCTCTATAAAATTAGCAGTTCAGGGGCTCAGGAGTCCAGGGGTTCTCAACCTGGCTACGTATTCCTTTTCCCCAGGGGGCTTTTAAAATATGGTTGCTGTGCCCACCCTCAGAGATCCTCTTTCTGTCGGTCTGGTTTGGTATCCTGACTTGGGTATTGTGTTTAAGCCCTCCAAGTGGCTCTGATGCCAGGCAGGGATGGAGCCGCCAGTCCAGGCCCTCTGAGACAGCAGGGGTCAAGGGAAGACCTTGGAGCTGGAGGTTGAGCCCTGGGTGTTCCTCTCGCCCCCTGTATCAGGATCTGAGTGGCTCATTACACAATACCACTGTAAGGGGGGAAAGGCTTCTTCCTCTGCCCCTCAGATTCAGTGGTTGGGGCCCTGCCAATTGGACTGTAACAAGACAGATTTACATGGGAAAAGTTTATTATTACATATACATATGGAGACCTTCATAGGAAAGTGAAGACGCAAAGAGGCAGATAGGCCTGAGGATTTATACACTTTTTAAAGTATGCAGGCCACCTTGGTGCTGACGTCTTTTCACGGCCCTGAAATTCCCCTGGAAAGTGGGATTTATGGCTGTCTTCATCTCTCAGAAGTTTTTGTTTTTAGTCAGCCAAGGAAAACTCCTAGGTTTCCTTCTGCATTGTGAATGTGAATGCACTGATTCACATTTGCTCCCAGAATAAAGTAATCTTTATGCCAAAGTGGCACATGTTGGCTGGCATTATTCTGATCCCCCACACCTCACTCTGAGAGCCATGGTTTCCTCACTGCTGTGACCTGGAAGACAATGGCTGCTGCTATTATCAAGTTGCGTCCGTCCCTCACTTAGTCCTGTCACTGCAGCCACCACCGATTCTGCCTGTAAGATGCAAAGCCTCCCTGCCCCATTCCTAGTCCCCGAGGTCGTTAGTGGGGCACATGAGATGATGACCATGGATGGCCTCTCCCACCTGCAAAGCTCACTACGCACGTGAAGGAACCCCTTCTCCTGCTCCAGGGACTTCCCAAGGTCACACCCAGCATGGAAGGCGAGGGCCCTGCCCAGCCTGCCCAAGGCACTTCCTCCTTGTCAGCTTTTCCTGCAAGGCCAGTGTTTGCAGTAGGGAAGTAAATACACTCCATCCTGTTCCTCCATGTTCTTCTCATCCTGGAAAATCAGTGGAATGTGCAGAGCACGTGACTGGGCTTGGCATGTCCTCAGCCGCAACGCCCAGACACAGACACACTGTACAGCCTGTCCTGCTTTGGGGCAGGCTGTACTGTATTTTTAGACCGGCCCAGCGCTGCCAAGACAAGTTGTGTGTGGAGATGCAGGGCAAAGCCCCTGCTAACGCGACCGCAGCATATGGGGGAGGCTGAGGAGGGTGGGGGGTGGAGGCTTCATTTTGTAGCACTTCACATTGTGTGTGCTTGAGGATGTGTGAGAACATAGGATTCGATTTGTGAAACAGCTTTGTGAGGCAAGATAGCAAGTTTTGAAAAATGAGTAACACAAGTTTATCTTTAAACTGCAAATACAATGTTTACATTTTATATATACAATACAATTATTTATCAAAACACTGTGAATTTGGAATTGTGATCCTTTGGGTTGACTTTTTCCTCTTTACTCTGTATGAAAGAAAGAGGGTTTGTTGTGTGAATTATAGTATTGTGAAATCAAGAGATTTGCTAATATCTTAACAGAACAAGCAGTTTGGCATACAAAAGAAAACCATGAAGACAGTCTTTATTCTTGCTGTGTTCTCACAATCCGTAACAACAGTTTTACTAAAGCTTATTTCACCTCTATCCCGACTGCCCAGCTTCAGGCCCTGCTGGGGTTGCTGTAATAACTAACTAGTTTTCTTTGTTCTATCCTTTTTCTTGCCAGTTCATTCTCTGTACAGTTGCAAGAATGATACTCTGATACAAATGTGGCCGTCATTTTTTTGGCTATCGTTTCTGATGCCTACGCTTCATGGGTTCCCGGGGACCCATGTGATGAAGGACCAGCTCTTTCTGAGTGGCCTAGAAGGTTCTGACCACCCTTCTAGTTCCTCATTTCTGTTCGGCTCACCCACCTGGGTGGCTGTTGCTGGGAGCAGCTTTCTCTTCCCCCATCCATGGACCGCTTCCATAGCCTGACTTCCTCCGGCCTTCTGCCTAATGAAATTCTAGGCAGACATGAGACTCAGCACAGCTACCCACAGTCCAGTCGTGTGTTTTGCTCTCCCCTTCAGCCCAGAGATAGTGGCCTTTGTGCAACAGCCCGCTTGGCTCCATGCTGTTCTCTGCATTTCTCTGCTGGGGCACCTACCACACAGCGTTAACCATATTTGCTTTCCCCTCGCTGGGATTATGTCTTACTGTAGCAGTTTTTGGAGCTTGGAACCTAGACAGCCATCAAGCTATGTCGGTAGCTTTAGGTGGTCAGCCGTTCACAGGCCAGCTGGCAGGGCCCCTCTCGGAGGTCCCTTGTGAGACACCAGTTTGAGTTACTGGCTGGATGTAAATGGCTTGGACTGGAACTTCGGCTCAAATCATCCAGTTAAAATTTCAGGCTGCTTCTGCTCATTGTCTACATTAATGAAGTCTTAGTGCATTTTCATTCCATTCTTACTGGAAAAAAGAAATCATGGTAGGGTTCTATTGTTTTAACCCTTTCCCTGGAATTCAGAATAGATGCCAGTACTGCCATTAGCCTCTGTGGAAATCTATACACACACAACATACACAAACACACATGCACACATAGTAATGTGCATAATTACTAGTCCGCTTTGTGTCTGTCCTGAAGTTTGGGATGATTTTTATGTTTCCTCCCTGGAACACTATTCTTAACCCATGTTTCCCTATGCTTCCTATGTATGCCCCTTTGGAATTTGACCTTTTAGGTATACCTGAGATATGTCTGAAGCTGAAATTTGAATTTGCAATGCAGTTAATACTCTTTATGTTAATGTGC
Source organism: Rhinolophus hipposideros (assembly GCF_964194185.1). Classification (NCBI taxonomy): domain Eukaryota; kingdom Metazoa; phylum Chordata; class Mammalia; order Chiroptera; family Rhinolophidae; genus Rhinolophus; species Rhinolophus hipposideros. Next base: position 8,430,532 of record NC_138058.1, on the reverse strand, counting down.
TTTTTATGAATAAAACTGAGACATGAGGGCATAGTTTTGTATTCCATATACACTCTTATTTAACAAACTAGACAATGTCTACAGATCTTCTGCTCTTTTCTCTGTTAAAAGATAACAGGATAGTCCTCAAGTGAAACCTCGAAAATACTGCATATAAGTGAAAACATTATAAACATATGAAGTGATATACTTACACAGAATATACTAACACGACATTTCACTATCCTCTGTCTGGGCTGATGATTCTAGACCTACTAGAATGAAGTCTAAACAAGTTGGTAGTGAAAGTAACGCTGTAAGGGTGAAAGTTTCTTCAGGAAAGTAAACTGAGGACTCTAGAACCATTTCTGTAAGATCTGTTGTTAGACTAATTACTAGTCAATCTTTTCATTACCACACTTGACCAAGAAGCACTTTGTTATGTAGAATCAACTTCATTTCCTTGAAAATAGCTGTTAATTTTGGATTTTTACAGATTCAGATGACACTTTCCTCTAATTAATCCAAATTGTGGTGATACAGATTACATGTAAATCTATTTATATTGTAAATCTGGCTTCATATTCTAATAGGAACTAAGAGAAATTCAGTATGGTTTAAGTTACCATGTTTCCCTGAAAATAAGAGCTAGCTGGACCATCAGCTCTAATGCGTCTTTTGGAGCAAAAATTAATATAAGACCCACTCTTATACAACATATTGTGTAAGACCGGGTTTTATAGTAAAATAATACCAGGTATTATATTATATTATATTATATTATATTATATTATATTATATTATATATTATTATTATATATTATATATTATTATTGTTATTATTATATTTTATTTTATTATATTTTATTATATTATACCTGGTCTTATATGATAGTAAAATAAGACTGGGTCTTATATTAATTTTTGCTCCAAAAGACTCATTAGAGCTGATTGTCCGGCTAGATCTTATTTTCAGGGAAACAGGGTATATGTGTCCCAATTAACTCAAGAGTCCCCTTTCTAGAACTTCCGGTGTCCCCTTTCCTAAAAGGGAAAATCTGGTCAGAAAACTGATCCCCCAAAGTATATTAAGTATGTGTATGGTGCAAACCCCAAGCATGATGACTGAAGGTCGACATCCTAGAGTCCATCACCTGGTAAGGTTTCCATTTAAAGATTAAGTTAGGACCCATTGCCTGGGATTCTGCCCGGCAGTGCTGTGGCTGAAATTAGAGAAATGAAAAGGAAAAAAACCGGCTGTGCAATAGGCTGCTGGGTTCACCGACTAAGCCTGCTTTTCTTCTCTCCTTTTCTGCCGTCGTCTCCAGTTTACCGTGGTTTCTGGGCGGTCCTGATGCTCCTGGGGGTAGTTACTGTGATCACCGCCAGCTTTCTGATCATCTGTGCAGCGCCCTTCGCCAGCCACCTTCTCTACAAAGTCGGGGGAGGCTCCTATGTGGCTGCAGGTACGTACTGCGCTGTGGGAGTGACTTCTAGCCAAGGGTTTTCTCCACAGCATTGTGTTTTTCATTTATAGTTTCAGGTGTCCCGCTTCTAGTAGTAGGAATACAGTAATCTATGTATCTAGTATTTCTAGAGCGCTGACTGTACAGCCGACACTTTTGCAGGCACTTTTCCTGTCTCGCGTGCTAACACACTTAATCAGCATGACAGTGTTTGCTCATTGTGTCCACATCATACGAAGAGGACACTAGAGAAGAAAGCTCCGTGGGCAGAGACTTTAAACCTCTCTTACCCTGTTCATTTTCTGTCTGTAAAATGGGGTCGTAACATGTCCCTCTGTAACATCAGGATAGAGGTGAACTTTTCGGTGTACTCTTAAAGATAGCCCCATGATGATACTGAAAACCCTCGTGATTTATGTATCAGAGGTAAGGAGCATTTTTCTTGACAGCGTTACCATTCCGTTTTCATAATTGTGATTCATGTGCATTATCTAAACATACTCTTCTTTGTAAAACCTACCTTTATTTTAGTCAGCTTTCCCACTAGTCTTTCTAATTCATGTTGAAATGATCATAGTACAAATAGAAAAATAGCGGAATAGGAGAGTCTTGAGAACTTTAAGCCCTTTTCATTTAATCAGTAAAAGCCAGAACACTAACTTGAAAATGTAAGCCCAAGGTTCTTTGTAAAGATAATTCTAGAAAATCATACAAACGTCCATCTGACTCAGACCAAAAAGTGTACATGACTATGTGCATTGTGATATCAGATAAGAAGGACAGCGTGTTTCTATGAGATGCAAGTGACTGCAGAGGAGCAGAATGGATAGCTTTATTGTCTTTATAATCATTGCAAAGACAGTTCATGATGTTGCCCACCATGATTTAATTAATGGTCAATTAACAGACAGTTCCTGTAAGCACAGCTTTTGCATAATATTGTGCTGAATTCTGCAGAGGGCATAAAAAGGATAATCAGGTATGGATCTTCTGCTCAAAGTTCGACAAAAAAAAACACCCCATCTCAGAACAAGAATCTTGTTTAATCTAATTTTTACTTCAATTCTTCACTGGTGTTTCAAGGGCCTTTATCAAGGGCTCAGATTTACTCATTTGAACTCCTAATTTTTTAAATAACTTTTTAAAAATTGAAATGTTATTCACATACCTTAAAATTATCATTTTAAAGTGTATAATGCAGTGTTTTTCTAGTTCATTTACAGAGTGATTCAAATATCACCACTATTTGATCCTGGAATATTCTTATCACCCCACAAAGAAACCTCATCCTCTCCTCCCCCCATCCCTGAGTAACCACTAATCTACTTTCTGTCTCTATGGGTTTGCCTGTTCTGAAGAGGTCACAGAAATGGAATCACACAATATGTGGCCTTTTGTGTCGGGCTTCTTTTACTTGGATCTCATAATTTATCATCTGTCTTCTTTAATTCATAATTCCATCAGGCCAAACCCCTTATGTGCCTTAAATATGAGTATCTTCTTTATCAAACTTTGTTTCTCCCCTAAACCACATTCTACACTCGCTTCATTCAAATGTCTAGTTAAGGTACATATTTTTCCATTGTCTTCCCAGCATTAATAGCTCTCTGCTAAAATATGTAATTATTTGTTTCTCTCATTCCTTGATTTTCTTTTTAAATCTTTATCAATAAAGGTAATGTGTAATAGCAGTAGATTAGTACTAACACATGGGCAGCACAATTGATTTAAACTCAGAAACACTCTGATCCTGAGTGTGGTCTTAGGGAGTGAGAGAGAGAGGGAGAGGGAAAGCAAGTGCACACTTGATGCTTTTGAAAAAAAATTGTTGGTCATTTTACTATTTGCGTCAAAGTATATCCACCTGGACTTATTGTGGTGATTACATGGTAAGGCATATAAATATCGAATCACTGTGTTGCACACCTGAGCTAATGTAATATTGTATGCCAACTACACTTTAATGAAAGTAAAAAAAAAGAAAAAAACATTAGTGTGAGAACTCTGTAGAAGGATAAAACATTTGATACGTTTCATATGCCTGTGACAAGTGGATTTTCTTTTTCAGTGTATCTTTCGTTGCATGTAGGTATGGGGTTGAGGTCTTCCTTGCTCAGGTTTTCATGCAAAAGCCCCTTGGGAATTATGGGGTATCGAAGGTGTTCTGGAAAGCCACTAAAGGTGTTCTGGAAAGCCATTCTGAAAGCGACTAAACTGGACGATTATGACATTTCCTTTCAGATTTGATTTAATTTCCTCATGGCACAGTTCTTTATTGCTAATGTCAGACTGTTTGTTTCCCAATAAGAGAGACACATATTCTGTTGGATGAGATAAAATATTACTATTTATCTTATCAGTTCAGCCAGGAAACGTGATGCTGTCAGGAATAGCTAAAGTTTACTGTCTAGCAGCTATTTCTACCATGAAGCACAATCTTTTAAAGCAATCATGGGCCTGATAAATCATCCTTAAATTTGGTACTTACTGACAGAAGAATTTTTAAAATCTTCCAATTAATTGTCTGTTATTAAATTCCCAGATAATGTTGATAGGCAGCTTATTCTTTCAAAGTTGAAGATGAAAACTAAGTTACATGCTATGCTATACAAAGATGAGGAAAATATGAAATAAGTATTAGGTTGGTCACCTAGCCAGGTTTTTTCTGCACCACATTTATAACAGAACCATGCATATAGTCATTTACTGAGCTAAACGGAATTTATAATGCTTACTTTGGTTAGATTTTATATTTTCAAAATGAAGAGATCTCATTCCATGCAGCTAGTATCCCTGAATTGCTCTCGCTGTAGGACTTGCTTCGTCACTCCATGCCTAACCCACTCTCCTATGCTGCCCACCTGTGCCAACACGCTGTGGTCTGGAAGGCAGTTAGGAACAGGTGTGGCTTGGACCCGTGGTTGCTATGGCTGCTTTATCAATGCCACGAGCGAGACTGGACACTCTCTCTTTATTTGGACAGGTGGCCTTAGGACAGGGCAGAACCAAATTCCAAATGGCTGTTGCTGGGTGTGTGCACATAGAACAGCTCTTTGGCATCATCAGGAAGATTGTTCTGGGACATTCCGTGTGTGGCTGGGCACGCTGATATTGCAGCTGTTGGTATGAGTGAGGCGTGGGGTCCATGGTATTCCTCTCACTCTGGCCACAGGCTCAGAGCAAGGTTTGGAGGGCGTGTGTTACCACTTCCTGCATTGACCAGGTGCTTTCTCAGGCGGCCAGGCCATGTGTTCCCCGAGGAAGTTCATTCTGGACCAAGTGTATGGTAATGGTCAGGACGGATGACACCCAGCTAGTGTCTCAATGAGTCTTAGCACACTTCTCCACAATGCTAAACAATTGGTGACATTTGTTTTAATATGGATTCCTGGCAACCTCTCAGATACAAAGTGGGTGAGTTTTGTCTTCCCCTAACTCTGTGTCATTGGAGGTGATAGGAAAGATGCAGGAAGAGTTAGAATGGATAGGCATGTCATGACAAAACCTTTGAATTATATGGAGGAAGTTATGACACAGCTGAATATTTCTAATGCCTGTGCAAAGGGACCTCCACACAGGAATTGCTGCACGTCAGTAAGACTTCTGAGAGTACAAGAAGGGGTGATGACGTGGTCCACGTGTCCTGGGACACTGGCATTGGGTGAGAAGCCACAGACACTAGAAACCAGTATTTTCCCAGCATATCAGGGTAAAAAGACTTTTCTTCCACAATTGAAATTACCTTTACCTGAACGACAAACTAAGAGTCCCTTTTTCTGCTGAATGTATCATAGAACGTCGCAGTGTCATCCTGGTTGGCGTTCCTGAAAACTTCTAATCTTGGCCAACTCCTTTGTTAGACCCTCAAGTTGGTGAGGCTACCGAGGCATCTTGTAAGTCAGAGGAGAATAGCAGCAGCCCTTATTCTAGGCCCAGGGGGCATTAGTGGGAGGAAGGGACCTCACAGTCCTTGATAAACTAGTTCTTTAGAACGTGGAGGTAATCAGTGCTTTGAAACATGCAGACAAATTGGGGGCTCCCTTCCTGCACCTGTTCTGGGACTGCAGGTTGTGCTGTTTGGCCGGCCAGGAATTTCTCAAGCTGTTGTTGATTCCAGGGCCATGAGCCGAATGAGTGGGGTGAACTGTGTAAGTGCTCTGCCATGTGGGACAAACAGCCTAGAGCCCATCCTGCCATGGCCACCCTGCTCTCTTCTGGTCGGGAGGACACTGCTTTCTACAAGTGTCCTGCCTGAACCCTCTTTCAGAAAAGAAGCATATGAAAGGTAGGTGGCTGTGAAGGGAATATAAAATTCTCATAGTTAGCAGGGATAATGAATCAGAAGTAAATTGGATTTGTGGTTTGTTTTCTTTCAAAAGATTCGTGAGTTTTATAGTAGCTCATCAGTCAACCACTTTTATTTCTACATTTATTTCTGATATTTCTATCAGATAACGATGATAAAGCTATCAGAACAGATTTTTTTTTCTGTAATCCCAGAGAAAAATAGCTCCCAGAGGCCAAGGGATCTATTAATATTTTGGACACTCATTTTCCTTTGGCTGAGACAGAGCACATGACACACGGGAGGTGCTTGGTATCATGCCTGGCTCCTCGTGTCATGCTCCACATACCAGAGAAGATGGCTGCAGTCGGAGGAGCAGGGGAGATGGTGTGTGTGGGAAACACAGACCAAGAGCAGGAAGGGATTAAGGAAGAACTGCTGACGGCCTAGAGGCAGGTGCTCTAAACTTACAGGCACACGCATCTCCTGGCTCGCACCTGCTATCTCCACGTCTGTCCAGTGAAAGATTCAGGCTATAAACAGCTGCTTTCCGGGAACAAGCCGAAGGGCCTCTGTGAGGGGAACAGGCCAGGACGGCCACTGAATTCTTGCCCGAATGGCTTCTCTAAAGCTTCTGTGCCTTTCTTAGTGTGCAGGAAGAAGCCTCTCCCGAGATGATCACAAACATAACTTCCCAGTGGGGAACAGAATATTCCACTGAAGTCCAGGACTTGACACTGTATTCAGAGATGTGCCTCGCTGGGGGTGGGAGATGAAAAGAAAAAATGTGCTTAATAAAAACTATAGGTTACGGGTATATCAACTAGACATTCTACTTGTTGTAGTAGAATTAGTGTCTCTGATTTTTATGAACTGTAGAGCAACAGTTTGAATGTCTCTTTTGCTCATTCGAAAGGCTTAAGTATACCAGATCTGCTTTCTAAGTAGGCCTTGAAAAACTAGTCAGTCTTATGTTTCTAAAACTGCATACCTTACATACTTGTTTTGTGCCTTTAGTTGTCATATTTGGGAATTTGTTCAGGAAAACTGTTGTTTTTGGATGCTGACATTATTACAAAGTGGGAAAACCTTCCTTCCAATTTTATGGGGAATTTTAGTGCCCTCAATCTGACATTTTATATAAATAGAAAAGAGCTTTGAAGAGTTTTATTTCCAGAAATATTTTAAAGCCTTATGACTTTTCTTTCTCAGATACTTCTTTGCAAGTTTATTTTTCTCCACATGGCTTATCAGAAATGTGTGTAATAGGCTGCTAGAATCAGACTTGTCCTGACTTGGTTTTGAATAGAGCACCGATATGGTAGATGTATGTTACTAAAATGAGGACCCAGGTCCTCAGAGGAAGAATTTAAGAGGGACATTTCAAATCTAAGTGTTCAGTATCTCAGCCAGATGAAGGCTGTGGAAGGGAGGGGGAGCTTGAAGAGGAGAAAGGAGACCCGGAGAGATTTCTCTGGAGAGAGAGGTTGCCGTGCCATGATTCTCCACCCTACCCTGGGCTTGGCGTATGTGTCTTTATCAACAAACATTCTGGGTTATGGTTGGCTCCGGCCTTGACAAATCTAGAGGGTGAGAGGCCCGTTCAGTAATTGCTTTGGTGGTACTTTTCTAGAAAAACATGAACTTCAAACTTAAATAAGTGTTCCCCACTACCTTTAAAAACATGTGTCTGTTCTGTTCTTCTGACAACTAGAATGACAGGCCTGGCAAAGCAATGCTTTTACTCACATGCCGTATTATTAGTTCTCAGATGTGTAAGGTGACAAGATTCTTTCTGGCCTATAAATAAGGTCTCCGGTTTGGGATTAGGTTTGTTGTGGTGGAAAGGCCCAATGCGTTTCCATTTGCTTCATTCCCCTTTTCCAAAGTGTGTGTGTCATTAACATCTATTTACTCAGTACTGCAAGGGAGTTCATGTCTGTATAAATATTCTGTTTCATGCCACATGCTTCCCCCACATAGTCCTTTTGCTCAGAAATAACTATCAGTGAATGGCTAAAGCGTACTGATTTCTTCACTAAATTTTGTTACGCATTTCCTGAGGACTGTTTTTTTTTTCTTTATACTGTCTTGTGCAGAAAGAGAAGCACAAAGGTACAGATTTATCTGAATGATCAGAGCCACATAAGCTGAGTCCTAGAAAGAATGTGTACCTCCTTTGTGGTTTGCTTAACTGGACACTTGAAGGAGAAAATGTCCTTAACATGAGTAAGCACAAGTCTGGATTCACCTGATGTTCCTCTTTCCAAACGGTTCAGTAACAGGACTGCGAGGTGATTGGTGCCACCTTGTGGACAATTCCAGTAAGACATGAGCAGATGCGGTTAAAGTAATACTATTTGTTAGCCAGTAGCAGCAGAATTACATGCCAAAATTCAAAATAATTAATAATAATAATAATATAATAATAATAATAATGATAATAAAACTAGCCAGTGCTGCTTATATGCTTGCCAGGTTCCAGGCATTTTTATAAGTTCCCTTAATTCCTCATGATTGCTTTCTGTGGTAGGCATTTGCCTATCTCTCTATTTTACTAATGAAAAGACTGGGACAGGAAAGTGAAAAACTTGCTCAAGGTTATTCACCTAATAAAGTGTCAAGCTTTCTGGAGAGTCAACCTAGAACCAGGGCAGTCAGAATCCAGGCCTGTTTTCTCCAACCACTTCCTGAAACTCAGTTGTAACATTTCCTTGGCATTAAATGAAACTCTGCTTTATAGATTAAATCTCCAATTCCTCGTAGAGGTGAGTAAACCCTCATGATCATTCTCTCAATAAGTGTTTATGAGAAGAAGAGTATTGAATATATTGTGTAAAATTATTATGCCAATCTAAGAAAGTGATAATTATTTGAGAATTCCAATGGACATTATATAAGTTCAGTTAACTTAATGAAAGAGAAGAGGCAATTCATGTATTTGGAAAGCAATATGATGAAGTGTGGGCAGCAGTGAATATTTGGGAATCAGATAGATGTAATGAAAATGCACAGTTGTGAAATTTATAACTATATAACTTATTCAGGTTATCTCAGAAAATTGGAGAAAAATCAGTGGAAAGCAAGTCTGAGAAAATGAAGAATGGAGATAAATTGAGAATGTTTATCGTTGACCCTTGCGCATTAGAAGTTTTACAGTTTCTGAAATATGAGATGTAAAAATGAGAATAATTTAATTATAAGAAAAAGAATAGCATATTCATTTAAAGAAGAAAGAACTATTCCAAAAACACAATTTAAATTGTTTTTAAGCACTTCTAGTTTATATTTTCAGAAAAACTAACTTTTTTGGTGTGTGGGGGAGTGGGGTTCACCATTTATTACTCAGAAAAGTTAAGAAACAATTTAAAAACAAAATTAACCATAATTATCTTTCCACAGAATTAATACAATTGAAAAAACCTTATTGTATAGTTATACTAAAGACATATTAATATTAAAGATTGTAATATAGAAGTTTTATATGGGGATGTGAACAGATGGGTAACAACCCACCAGGATGTGAACTGTAAGAGTGATTCTTACAAATCAGGGTTCATTAAGATGGATGTTATTACGCTCTGTGATAACATGAAAGTTAATAGCACGTATCAAACAGTGGTTATATCGTTGGTAGAAAAACGAATTTCTTATTGAACTAAACAATATAAGACCACTTGAAAGTATATTACAATATAAGGACAAGTATTACTCTTCAGAAAATGTAGAATTTTCAAATTTTCCTTCCCCCAACATAGTATTTAGAAAAATAAGTATACATTTTAGCCTCTGGCATAGATTCGTCCTACACTAATGCCCATGTTTCCTCCTTCAGCATGACACATAAGGATAGTTAGAAGTTGAGAAAGACCTCAAACCTGCAATTTTTAAGATTCCTAGTATATTAAAAGTTAATACATGTCAAAACTTGTTTGCAAATATTGTGGCATTTTTAAGTGTTTGCATTTAATGCATTAATGTTCTGTGCTTTTAAAATGCATACTTAAAGGGAATCACCCCTTATATGACTTAGTTTGCAGACATTATCCAGAGCCTTGTATGAATAGAGGGCTCAGATCAAATAATCCTAATGGATTCCATTGTTATCCATATCTTGAAGGGACACTATGATTCCATCCCAAGAGGTCAAATCCCTTGCCGGTTCTCAGAAAGAGTCTAAATTTTATCCCCCAAATAAAGGCTATAGGTACTTTCTGAATATGTGAGGGGCAGTTCTTTTTCCAATGGACTTCCAGAAAAAAACGGTTCAAGGGTAGTGTTCTGGTTCCTCAGTTGGGGCCAGTTGACAAAGGTTCATTTTTTAATGAGAATTCATAAAATCCATTTATGTGCCATTTTATATGTTTCAAATAATACATAATGTAAGTCAAAGAATTAAAGAACTGAAAACACCCAGTCACAAAAAAAATCCCTGTGCTCTAGGCACTTGGATAGTTTAATCGCTCAGTGAGCACTATTTTTATAAAAGTTTTATTGACAAATCAGTGTTTGAGAAAGATAATGTGAGGCAGTTATTTAAAAAAGAAACTGTTCTTAGTAGAGGGTAGTAGGTCTAGGGTGTGGAGGGTAGGCTGGATCAAGTGTGCTCCAGGTCAGTCAGAGTTTCAGTAAGCCCACCACTATTTTATCAATTTGATATAAGACCCATGTTTTGTAAAAAGATTTTATTGCCAGTTTTTTCAAAGCCATTTGTCTGAGGAAATGTATCCATCATTTCAAGACTCTATGTTTGAGTTAGAACATCACATGCCATAAGATTCATAATAGCTTGATTCCTAATAGCCCAAACCTAGAAAGAGCCCAAAAGTTCACCAATAGACAAGTAGATGAACAAATTATGGCCCATTCATACAATGAGCTACTGCTCAGCCCCAGACAGGAATGAACTACTAACACAGGCAACACCATGAATGGATTCTCAGTCATCTTGCTGAGTGAAAACAGCCAGGGACAAAAGACTGCATACTCTTGTGATTTCATTTCTGTGAAGTTCTAAGGGTGGAAACTCTGCTTTAGTGATAGAGGCTTTGGGCGGGGGGGAGTGAAGAAGCATGAAGACTGTCTCTGGAGTGACGGGGATAAATACCTTCTCTTCTTCATGGGTTGTGGCTACACTGATGTTTACATTGATCAAAACTCACCAAAGCATTCACTTAAAACCCATGTTTAGCTCTATGTAAATTATATCTCAGTTAAAAGAATGAGAAAGGGCAACAATAAACCTGAACACATTCTATCCATTAGAGGACACTTCAAACTGTTGGAGCTTAATATAATACCTGTAAATATTAGTCCTGCATGGTCTAATTTAAGCAATGTTTATATGAAGACTATTTATGTATCTTTTGCAAAGGCCTCTGTGGGGATGTGGTTCATTATGCTGTGTATTGTTCTTGTTCAGATCTGGGGAAGGCATTGTTTTCAATGTATTCCTTGGTGAGTTGCTATATTTCCTTTTAAAAAATAATAGTAAATAAATAGCTTCTCAAGTTCCTTTCTGTTCTTCCTTTGGGCATGTTGGTTCTGGGCTTACCATTCCATTAGTGCTGCTGCTGTCCTTAGCACTCTGACCCACACTACAGGCTTTGTCTTTATTTCTACAGTTAACATGAACTATCCTCCACCTTACAGGGAACTCCACCTGGAAAAGTAACCTAGTCTACCAACCTCCTTGGAATATTTTTCCTGTTGTAGGATGCCTAGTGTGTTACACCTGCTATCAGGGTTTCAGGTTGAGTTACTCGGAAAACTTTTGACCTTGTAGTAGACAATTAACTACTGTCCTCTGAAAATAGACGCAACGAGTAAGCCGATCCTATCATCTTATCATCCCTAAAATTTTATGAAGTTGCCTTTCTAGTTCTATGTCGACGCCCGTGCTGAAAATTGCCTTTCTCTAGAATGTATGTGCCCTCTAAATACAAAAAAAGACAAGTTTTCTAATTTGCTATTTACTTTAACTTCCTTCATAATGCATTTTTTTGGGGCTGTGGAATTCTATCACCTTTCCTACACCCACTGAAAACTGAAATGAGTTACCACTGAGTTTGGGTGAAAGCGTGACCAAAAGAGGCCTTTTGAATTTATGATTCCATCCCAAGTACAAGGTCAGGCAATTAAGTTCACGAACTCACCCTAGAAAAAGTGCTGCCTACCTCATTGCTGAATATCACTATGGTCACCTTCCAAGTCCTCCCCTTGGGAAGCTATGCACCGACACCTGCGCCTAGTCCACCCTTCAAAGCAATTTTGGAACTGTTTTTCTGGAATGGCCATCAGAGCTGTTGTCGTATTACCCTTGATGTCCTGAATGTCATCAAAATGTCTTCTTTTCAATATTTCCTTTATCTTCGGGTAAAGAAAGAAGTCATTGGGGGCCAGATCAGGTGATTAGGGAGGGTGTTCCGATACAGTTATTTGTTTACTGGCTAAAAACTCCGTTACAGACAGTGCCCTGTGAGCTGGTGCATTGTCATGATGCAAGAGCCATGAATTGTTGGCGAAAAATTGAGGTCGTCTTTTTCACGCAGCCTTTTCAACCCTTCCAAATAGTAAACTTGGTTAACTGTCCAGTTGGTACAAATTCATAATGAATAATCTCTCTGATATCAAAAAAAGGTTGGCAACATTGTTGCAACAAGTTCACAAATTTAATTGTAAGATCTCGTATCCAATAACTGCCTGTGACTCAGTTGTTTAAAGCATATTTCAAAGACAGTTCTGTTACATCTAAGCAGTTAAAGATCAAGTTTATTGTTTTTTAGTAACTCCAAAAAGCTTTTGATTTTTAATACCGGTATATGTACTTCTGTGCAAAAATATAGAGGTTTGAAGTTTGCTTTCTTGAAGAAGAGAGTTTTCATTTCCATGGCTAACTTTTCCTTAGGAATACATTTTTATACCTTTTTTTTTTTAATAGAGCATAAAAGATTTTCTAATATACCTTCTTTTTCCATTCTTGTTTCTATGAAATATTGAGGACATGCAGTGTTATTTCTCAGTCTGACTTGTTGGAGAAATTCTTCTGTTTTTGTTTCCATATTATGATTATTTTCATATTGTTTGTTATTAGCAATTGTATTCGTAATGGCATTTGTGACTGAATTTGTGACCTTTGTTTCAGAAAACATTCTTTCCAAATTGAATTCATGATGTTTAGATGGAGAAGTTTTCAACTCTGTAAGGAAATCCATGTACAGTCAGTCACAAGGCTGAATGGCTCTTCCCCACCCTGCTGATAAGAAGGTCCCTAACATGTTCCTGCCGTGACCTCATTATTTGTCCATGGTTTTTGAATGATCACAGCTCTTCATGGGATTTGGGGCCATATTTAGATTATGCCTCCAGGGAGCTATTTTACGAATTTTTGTTGGACTTCAAAAATTAGGGATTACAAAATTTAATTGGCTGTAAATTAAGCTTCCAACATATATGGCCAAATTTAAATATAACGTCACTTAAAAACAAATTATTACCTAGATATTACCTTGCTATTCCTACTAACATCACTATGGCAGGTGGGTTTGAAATGTAATTCACTTGTTACTCGACAGTTATTGCTTATGTCTTTATGAATGATGGTCTTGAGATACTGAGGGACAATAATTAAGATTTTTCCATAATATTAGTATTTCCCCAGAAGAGACTTTTCACTTGGCAGGTAAACCAAATGAATAACATTGTTCATAGTAGTCACAATATCCCACCAAAAAATGTATCTGTCTGGGTATATGCACACACATGCTCTCCTCTCATCCCTTATGCACTTTCAAACACACGTTGCCACAAACTTCTACCACACTTTTTCTTAACCTTTGTGACCTTGTCTCTTCAGAAGAGTACAGAGCTGTGATTTTCTAGAATGTTCTGAACTGGTTTGTCAGCTATTGCCTCATGATTGGATTTAGGCTCTTCATTTTTGGCTGCAGTATCATAGGAGTGATGCTGTGTTCTTCTCATTGTGACTCATGAGGTGGTAAGTGACATCAATTTGTCATGTCACTGGTGAGGTTCACTTTGATCACTTGAGTAAGGTGTTCTATGGCACGTTTCTTTAGCATAAAGTTACTATTTTCCTCTTCATAATTATTAAGTGTTTTAGTGGGAAGAGACTTTGAACCTGTATAAATATTTATTTCTCATCTAAATTTCATACACTGGTTTTAGCATCCATTTTTGTTTCTTGCCTGAATTATTACTTAAATGATTGCCAAGTGATTTGTAATTCAACTCTTCTTTCTGCATTTATAAGTTAGCATTCTGTAAAAACAGCTTTCCTTTCTCCCCACTTATTTATTCACTCATTTATATCACTGTGGGCATATGGATTTCTATTTTATTCAATGATATATAATGTGCCGCTGTCATATGAGCTATAATCATAATCTGTTTGACAATCAAATTGTCTCAGAATTGGTTAGGGGAAGCCGCGTCATGCTGGCTTCTGAAACACCCCCATCATTTTTTTAGTACATCTTAATTTTTTGATATAAGAAGACGTTCCAGGCTCATCTTGTACTTTCTGTCCCAGCCTGGATTCAACTATTTCTTTGAGATGCCCTAGTTACTGCTATTTAGAAAAAAGATCTGGACACTTAATGTGCCCCATGCTACTGGATGTTGTTAAATCCCAGACCCTCACAGGGAACAGAACCAGGAAATACATCTAGGTATATACACACAGCCATATTTTAAAATACATACTTTTACTTCTGTATTCATCTATCCATCTATCTATCTATCTATCTATCTATCTATCTATCTATCTATCTATCTCTATCTTCTATCTATCTTATCTATCTAAAAGTCACACTGATGCATTCAACTCCAAATATGGTAGAGTTCATTCTAGCTTTCCTCCTTTCCAAATTTGTAACTGCCTTTTCAGGCAGTGAAGAATGTGGCTCCAGTAAACTTCAATATATTTATTTACTTGATGAGCCTACTGGTACTTGACAGTCTTTCCTGGCTCCTGTCTTGGCCACATACCTTGCACAGAACCCCGTCATAAGTTCTTGCTGCCGTACCAATTAAACCATTGGCCTTTGGTGTAAATACTTTCCCTATGTTTATTAATTCATTTTCCTTCTCTCTGTCTCTGCACGTGTGTATGCACACATATGTATAAAACACTGGTAGTTTAATGAGCAGGGGAACACTTTTATTCCTTGGGTAAGCTATAATCATAAACTGTTCTGATATGAATTAAATGGACTGTATCTTCAATTAGCAAATAAGGTAAAGCCCATAGTGATAGAAACACCTATTAGTCATTGCTTTCAGGATATATTTGCTCTTCAGTTAACAGCAATATTTAAATATAAGTTAATTCTTCCTTATTAAGAATCATGTATATAATTACCTGTGACACAATTTTTTAAAATACTCTAAATTCAGAAATGGGTTTTGCAGCCTTTGAAAAAATGTGCGAGGGCTACTGGTTTTTCACAAAGACAATTATCTTTTTTTTTAATACAAATATCTGAAAACACAGGAGATTCACATGATGCAAGGGAGATAAAAACCATGTCAACAAACAATAAAAGTTTGCAATATGTTTGCACAAGGCAAATAGTATGGAAATAGCTAAGCAGAGAACACTTTCTGCATTATATTAGCAGAGAACACTGTTCATATATTCGCTGAAGAAAATGTACTGAAATGCACAGAGTTGCTAGACAACACATGGCATCACCATATTGTTGTCAGAGGCTGAGGTACGGTCTTGTCGGGAGTTTGCTCGCCGGCTAGGACTTTACTATTGCCCTGTGAGATAGTTGTCGTTCAGTGGTTATTGTTCAATTCGTGCTGCAGTATTTGCATTTACATTACACACCGCAGTGTGAAGGATGCTTCTTATTAGTGAAGCGTCTGTGCTGGTTCCTCATTGCTCTGCAGCTTGCACGGAGATTATGAGAAAGTTTAAGCTCTGACGCGGACAGACCTTGACATATGTATAAGCCCTTCTTCCTTTGTGTTTACTAGTTAAGGTGGTTCATGAAACTGATGCCCCAGAGAGAGGACATCCTAGATACTGTAGGAGCACAAGGAACTTGAGAAGCGTGATGGATGGCTAGGCTCTTAAAAGCGACTCCTGCCGATGTGCCTTAATCTGCCCCTAGTCACAGAGTTATGTTTCCTTTTCAGACAGACTAGCCTATCAACTTTTGCTGGACGGAAGATTTTATACCTGATGGGTCGGTCAGTTTGTTAGATCAAAGAATATTATGGATCCTTGACGTGTTTGGATTGAATGTTTGAACAAATAGCAAGACCTCGAGTGTGTTTTGCTTTGGGACAGATTTGAATCCCTTGGGCTGTGTAGTTTGTGTGGGGGACGTTTTGCTCTCTCACTGGTGGATCAGCTTAGCTGACTGTCCTGACTTGGCAGCTCAGCGCGGCTCTGCCACTCCCTTCTATTATTCCAGTGACACATGGGAGAGATACGCTTCCTGGTATTCTCAAGTGTTAGCATTCGTGAAGTGTTGCTGTCATATTGCTTGTGAAAGTCAAGGGTCCAACACTAACATTTTCTCTACTCTCGTAATTCCAACAGTATTTTTGAAGAGGTGGATTACAGGTACATCGACATTGTTCACGGATTGTGATGTTGCCTTCTAGTTGGTGGTTAAGAATTTTTCTTCCTCCCTCCATCCCTCCTTCTTACTTCTTCCTTCCATCCCTCCTTCCCTTTTTTCCTCCCTCCTTCCTTTCTTCCTCCTTCCCTCCCTCTTTCCTTTTTTCCTCCCTACTTTCTTTCTACCTTCTTTCTTCCCTTTTACCGTCCCTCCCTCCCTCCTTCCTTCCTTCCCTCCATTCCTCCCTTCTTCACTCCAACCTGTGGTTTTATGTTCCACAGAATCTTTTATTATCAGTCCCCTCCCTCATTCTTTCAAGTCAGTATTTCCTCTATGCTATAAACAATCTTCAGCATATATATTTCAGTTTTAAAGAGTCATGAATATTCTTTTACATTAGTTCAGTATTTTCATTTCTTTCTTGTCTGGTACTTACCTTGGCTTCTATTTCCATGGCCATATTTTACTGCAGCAGAGTTACAACAATATAATAATAGTCAGAAAGACCTAAGCTGAAAATCGGCTCTGAAAATGACTAGCTGTGTTGGCACATACTTAAAACAGGGGATTAATCATACCTATTTCACCAGTTTATTGTACATAACAACAAAAAGAAAATGTGTTACAGTGCTCATCCCAAGCCAGGCATCAGTAAAGAGGGGCAAATGTTAAAATAACTTCCATGAGACAGGGATCTTTGCCTCTTTCTGTTCACAAGCAGCTCACACAGTGCCTGGCACACAGTAAGTACTCAGTGAACACATGTCAGCTCTTGCCGTGGTTCTTATGCTGTTATAGCCCTCATCTCAGCACTTTGAAAATTTAACATAAACAGTGTGCATATAAAATACATAAAAAGGCTCTGACACAAAGTAGGTGATTTAGCTAGAACTCTATTTTTAGAGACGTATCATCAGGCAAATGATTGGCAAGTGTTCTTAGGGAAACATCTTCCGAAAGGCTAAAGGTCTTTTGTTTTGTCCTTCTCAGGCATCCTGTTTTCACTGGTGGTGGTGCTGTATGTCATCTGGGTCCAGGCCGTGGCTGACATGGAAAGCTACAAAGACATGAAAATGAAAGACTGCTTGGATTTCACTCCTTCTGTTCTATATGGCTGGTCATTTTTTCTGGCCCCAGTGGGGATATTTTTTTCTTTGCTCGCTGGATTACTGTTTCTAGTTGTTGGACATCACATTCAGATACATCACTAATTAAACTGTTGCCACCAGTGTTTTCTTGACAGATTTTGAAACACCATATTTTTAATTTTCATTTTGTTTCAGTGATCCCAGCATAGAATTAGTCGATGAAATGTTTTAGTTGCTATTTGAATTAACCATTTTCCTTGTGATTTCCTCTGATAAGAAGGTTCTAGAATCTCTCCAGACACCAACATGTTTCCAGATTATCTAAGTGCTATCAAGCACCTAGTTCTTTAGGGAGCAGGTAACGTGGGCCTCCCTTTCATTGCACTGGTTAGAGCTCATGCAGGTTGCAAGTACATATAAAGGTATTATAATAACACAGTATCATCAACGGGGTCAAATCAAGATTTGATTTGAAGCCTCCTTCTTGGCATTTACTTCTGTTGCTACTTAAAGAAAAAAAAATCTTTGGAGAATAATTAAGAACGGGAAACAAATGTCAGAGAATTTACTCCATTTCTTCTCTGCACACATACATAACCACATACACAGTCACGGACTCCTGTGAGCAAATTATTCATTATTTAACACTAGACAGCAGTTGTTCTCATAGCAGGAACCACGCACATTCGTCAGTTAAAATGGGCCACAACAACCGAGAATGTGGACTTTTTCAGCTTTCTTACCAACAGTAGCTTGGTTACCTAATTTTATTCACTTAATTGTGCATACTTATATAAACCTTAAACTATATTTAAAAGTAACAAATCTGTGCACCAAATTACATATGATGCAGATTGGATTTTTAAGAACTTAAAGTGGGTTAATTGTATATTTAATACGGTTGAAAATATGTGAAGACCAAGAACCTTAGCTTCGTACATAACGCTATTTATTTTAGAATTTGGAATTCCCATTTAAAATTGTATTGCTAATATGTTCAGCATGTGAAATGTATTGATGAAATGTGCATTTAATATGCACAAAAATACTTCCACATGAGACGATAATAGCCTTAGTTTATTAAAGACTGTGAAATGTTAACTTTTCCTGAGATTTTATGGGTTGTAGTTTTTCTGATCATTTGATTCCCTTAATTATTGTCCATCAATTTCTTCCTCTTTACAACAGGTATATCAACATTTACAGACATGCTATTTTCTTTAACTTCTTGTAAGAAAGCCTTTGGTATTCGCAGGGGGAAGAGGAAGGGTGGAATAATTCTGTATTATTTACTAGCACAGACATTTTGCATATCAAAGATGTTTGTCTGGCACCAGTTTTGATCGAAATCAAATCCATCTGAGATGCCGAGGTCCTATTTGCATTTTGGAAACCTCCACCAGGGAGGAGTTTGTGTTTAGTGAAGGAACAGGGTACAACATGGCTGTGAGTTTTGTTCCAGGGGCAGCATTGTACCCTGCAGCTGCTGTGAAGGTGAAGGCAGGACTCAGAGGCACATTAGGGGTGGTTGCCTGGAAGATGCTGTAGCTAGAGGGACTGCTGCTGTCCCTCCAGCCGTTGCCATGATGGAGAGATTGCCCGAGTCTTCTCTACACATCTCTTACTTTCCATTAAATCTTGCTTCAGTGGGAGGGATTTCTGGAGGAAGAGCAAAGGTCTGAGGCATCTACAGAATCCTGAGGGGCCCTTTAGTATAGGGACACTAAAGACTTGCATGTAGTGAAAAACAAAAAAGCAAAACAAAAAAACTAAGCTTCAGGGGTGTAACTAGTTTCTCAAGCCATTACCGTTATATCTTAAATGATTTTCGTGGTACTTTCCTTAGTCTTTTTCTGTTTCATTTTTTATATTGCCTCCATTTATTTCTTTGCTTTTGGCTTGATTATTAGAAAAATAATTATGGCTTCTGTTATGCATATTGACTCTGATATTAAATTATGGCACACCATTAAGTTTGCCAGACGACGCTAGATGTATTTGATTAGTTCATGTCATCTGTAAATACAGTTCCTTTTTGTAGAACTTTGGAATGGAGCCTTTTCCGGGTGTATTATATGTCATTTAGCTTTCACATACAAGCTGCTTTCAGTAAAGGTTTGAATATTTATAAATTTCAGATGATTACCGTCACTTTCTAATGCACTTACGTGGCTACCATATATTTATCATAAGGCAGTTGGCTGAATATCTGATATGTGTGACACTTTTACACAGACCCACACTTTGGAAGTATTTTGTGGTTGTAATGCATCAATCACATTAATTCAAACGCATATCCTGATCTACTTACCAGCAATTCGCAGGAGGAAGGAAGGTAAGTTGTGTTTGCTGTCAGTGCGTACAATATACTTAAAAATAGCAGAGATATGCAGCATACATCTGATTTGGGACAGTGGGTTTCCTGTTATTTTTCTACTTAGTGTATTGATTAATTTTCAGAAGCTTCCCAACGAAGTGTTTAAATCTTAAGAGTGTTGATTTTTGCATCATGAAGTTTCAATTTGACAAACAAGATATATTTTGGTGACCATTCTAGAAAGTGTGAAATAAGAGGGCAGTGACTCAGCCCCTCGGACTGTGGTGGAAGCTGCAGTCTTTCCGTGTTGTGTTTGCTCAGTGGGGTCAGTTCCATCAGGCAGCAGGTAACGTGTGCACTGAAACTGCAGGAAAGCCACGCAGAGAAGCTGAATGATGGTGTTCCACTTGGGGCATGAGGGTAGGACTTAAAAAACTACTAGTAAGTGTGCTCTTACTGGTCATTCAGTCACTTTTATGACTAACCTATGAAATGTTTTTTTTTTTTTAATTTGAAGATTAAATCTACTTATTAGGGTATATGGTGGAGGAGGCATCGATGTTTGGTAGTATCTGTCTGTCTGTCTGTCTGTCTATTTCTGTCATCAACATGTGCTGTGTGTGTGTGTGTGTGTGTGTGTGTGTGTGTGTGTGTGTTACAATTATAAGTTTGGGTAGAAAAATATAAAGTGAATGAGGAAAATCCATATATTTGAGATAAGCAAATTTTTAAAAATCAGTGTGTGTAGCTGTGTTTCCCTGAGTGCCACTTCAACTGTTTGACTTGATGATGGTCTGTTCAGTTCAACACATAATTTGATTTATATTTTCCTGAAAGTAACCAAATTAGGCTTCCAGAGTTACAATGTCAGGAGGCAGATATGAGATGCTAATAAAACAAGCTGGGCGTAAGTGTGCAGGTGGGTAGCATTGTGGGGAAGTGTTGGGGTTACGTGGAAAGAAATATATTAATGAGTAAGAGGATGGGTCCCCAATTTGATTTGGGGGGAACTCCACCAGGAATTGGTGGCTCATACAAAAGAGATGAAATAGAAACTAAATTTTTGTCGATTGCCTGAAGGAATTAAATATATGGAGATATTTCCTTAGTAGTGATCAAATGTAGGTAGAAATATTCCAACAAAAACTTATGAAGTCGGTATATTAGATGTGTTAAAACCCAAGGAGGGTGGGGAAATGTTTAACATCAGACTTATTATAGTAAACATTAACTAAGCAAAGAGACATTTAATCTGCTTAGCAGGGAAAGAGGAAAGAAAGAAAAACATCCTGTTTCTCCCTTCATTCTAAAAAGCAACAGCCACTATTAAAACGTTCACCAATTAGAACTCTGTTAGAACTCATAGTTTCTGGACTAGCAAACCAAGGCAAGTGCCAGGAGCTCTGTCTTCAGGATATTAGGATTAACCTGGACCAGCCTCCAGCCTGTGGGCTGGGAGTTAGTAACCAGAACAGGCTGAAGTAACAATGGAGAAGTACTAAGAGTCCCATCCTGGCTTTTGAAGGGTCATTTTTCTCATAATCTGTGGCTATGATGGTGAAAACTTGAAGGGGGCAATTGGACAGTTGAACTTTGTAAAATGATCCATATCTGGATATAATCATATAATATGTCTAATAATTATATTTTGCATATATGTATACATGTGTTATATATATATATGGTATCAATAAGTCAATAAATTAGAATGATTTTGAATTCTTCAAGTAATAATGATTTTTCTGGTTCCCACAATGACAGGGATAGTCTAAATTGGCTTTATGAAATAAGCGTGGTTGGAATAACTGGCACCCTACATTGATCCCGAGTATTAAGTAGATGATTTAGGGGGAAGATGACTCACTGGGTAAAACAAGTGCATACAGCACAAATTTTAGTATTCTCATTCTTCTGGGACTCCAGGGTTATTGTGGCATATGTCACTGAAAATGTAGATGGTTCCTCCTTTATACGGCAATTTCGTTTTCCCCTTTTTAGCATTTCTTTCTCCCTTCATTCTAAAAAGCAACTGCCACTATTAAAACGCTCACCAATTCTCGCCGGTAGCATTGACATTGAAAACTATATGAACAAATAGGTATGTGAGTAATACAGCTTAAAATGAATGACATATAAAGAATAATACTTATTGCCTCACATTTTGGTGTGGCATATACAAAGACACTATAAGAAATATTGATATATTGTCTTTACCCCCCAAAAAATATGACCTTTTTTTCTCAAGAATTTTATGTGTATATGTAAATATCAGGAGAGATGTCAAACAGAAAGTTGGATTAACTCGTGTGTGTGTGTGTATTTGTGTGTGTGTATACATATTCCCATATACCTATGTATGTTTATACGTATGTGCATGTGTGGTATATATGGATTTGAAAAAAAACATATATATATATATATACATATATATATACTCATACATATATATACTGATATATATGTCAGTAAATACATGTCTGAGTACACATACCTACATGCATAACATATATGTATTTATAAAAAATAATTTGCACATCTATTATATATATATATATATGAAATGTCTACATTTATATTATATGTACATATCCACATAACTATCTGTTTCAGGCATACCTGAGCTCTTACAATTTGCTGAAAAGGAGGGCACATTTCATTTTTATGCTGTTGTATGCCTGTCCCAGTGGTGTGTGAGGGGGACAGGGGACACTCCGTGACTGCGATCATGTCCTGTCTTTCTCGGACCCAGGGCATATGTGGTGATGCATGTGCAATGAACCGGTCACGTCTTATCCCATGAACACCCCCTGGCGGTTATCCTGTCTTTAAGCATCTTCCAGGAGTTGACCCCTGGCAATTGATAGCTGTTAATGAATATTTATTTAATAGTTGTATATTTTGTTGGATAAAATAATTTCTAAAGCAGTATGCCTTGGTTCATACATTCATTCAATCCTCCTGCAGAAGACTAAGTCAGCTGGACTCCCCATGATTTCCTCATTTGGGTCACCTAGAGGGAGGAGCACCCTGCGGTGTGGTGGGAAAGGTGATAAATCAGTACCTGAACACCTGGATTCCAGTCCTGGATTTTAAACTTGTATTTAGACAAGTGGTTCCACCTCACTTTGGCTCAGTTTCTTCATCTAAAATATGTACTAGTTTATTCAACAATAGTAATTGTGTCACAAATGGTGCTATGCATCGGGTATATATTACTAAAGAAGACAGACATGGTATTTTCATTTTTCAAGCTGAGATTCAAGGAAGGAATATAGACAATAAATAACTGAACAAAAAATTGTAAGAATTTATAAATGGTGATAAATCCTCTAAAGAAAAATACATAAGACATAATGACAGATAAAAACCACGATTGACGGATAGTCAAGGAAGTTCTTTGTAAGGAGAGAATTATGAATTGAAGGAGAGAATTCTGTGTATTCTGATACGTGAAAGATATTAAAGGGGCATCTGGGCGAAAGGTGGGAGTAAGAAGTTTTCAGGGAGGAGGACTAGTGGGAGAGAAGGCGTGAAAGTGGAAAAGAGCTTGACATATTCTAGGAAAAGCAAGGTGGCTTGAGTGGCTGGACGTTGAAGGGGAGAGGTTTGTGATGAAGTTGGAGAAGTAAGAGAGGCTCTATAATTCAGAGCTTCTGAGCCATTCTGGTATATTTTGAAGTATATAATTGAAAGAACTTGCTGGTGGATTGATTATGGAATGAAGAGAGGGATAACTCAAGAATCATTCTTAGATTTCCAGCTTAAGCAAATGGGTGGATGGAGAAGACTGGAATAGGTAACACAGGAAGGGAACAGACTTGGCAGAGAAAGGAATCCATGCTTTATTTTGATGATGTCATGTTTGAGATGCTTGTGAAATGTCCATATTGAAAGACTGGTAGACACTTGGATGTGGCAGTCAGTAACTCAGAAGGGACAGCTGAGTTGGGGGTTCACATTTGGGAGTCACCACATTTAAAGCCATGGGAAAGATGAAAGCACTATGAAGGATGGTTACAGAGAGTAACTCTGTCTGCACTGGAGCACCCAACAGTTAAAGGATGAGTAGAAGACTGAGCCTGGAGAGAGGCAAAAATAGACATAGAAGGATTGAAGTGAAGTGTGATATGAAGGAAGCCCAGAGGGAGAATATTATGAGCAGGGAATGAGTTTTGATCTTTTCCAGCACTGCTGAGACGATGCCTAAGGGAAGGAAAGGTGACCTTTGGTTACGGAAGCTTGGAGGTTGTTTGTGACAACGACAACAGATGTCTTGACATAGTGGTGGGAGCAGAAGCCAAATTTGATTGGCTTGAGGAGTTAATGAGAGGCGAGCAAGTGGAGAAAGCTTCTTGTGCAACTTCTTGTCTTTGAAGGGAGCAAAGCTTGAGGGAATCTAGGTACCAGAGATGGTGAGATCCAGAGAAAGCATTCTTAAGACCTGAGAAAATGAGAGCAAGTTTGTATGTTTTGCAAATTATTCTGTCCAGAAAAGGTGATGATGTGAAGAAGGACCATGGCTAGAGTGCAGTCATAGAGTAGGCTGATGTACGTGTGTTCGGATGGACAGTGGTAACTCCTTCACCTTAAAAAAGGTAATATATTTGAAAATACCCAGAATATACAAAGCACTCATTATGCTAAATTTGATTTAAAAAAGACAAACAAACAAGAGCAAACACAAATTCTGTTGTACATTTACCATGTACTAGTTCCAACATTACGTGTCGGTTGGGATTACATAAAGTTTGGCAAATCGCCTTATATGTGAGTAGGTCAAGTGTATTGCTTATCAGCCAAGCATATAAATAAGACCCCAGGGAGTCAATACAGTTGAAAGATAGATCTCTTGAGATTTTGAGTCGGAATAGGAAATGACAGCAGACTCAGTTTGTCAGGATATTCCTTCTTATCTAGAAGATTCCATATTGCTAATGAAATTAAATGCTCCCTGACTTGCTTCTCTAGGTAAATATTTGAGAAGGAGATTTCCTGCTTATATCTGATGGCATTAGTTTTATTCCTGTCTAGAAGAATCCCACTGCCTGTTAGAAAGCCAACCAGTAGGAGGAGAATATTTGGCTTCCTGTTTACGGATGATCAAAGGACATACCAGGTACTGCAGTAGAGCCCTGCATCTGGATTCTGCATTATTTGTTTTAGATTGTCCATTTTTGATTTGGCAAATGACCCTAAGACAAAAGGAACAGTGCAGTATATGAAAGAGGGGTAGTGAAATAAAGATCAGAAAGGGGATTTTAAAAATTGGCTCCATTTGGAATCTAAAAAATTCTTCTATTTCTTAATTCATCAGTAGTAAATTTAGAGGCATTTATTTTTAAAAGGGAATATAGAGGAAGAGTTGTTTTTACTATTCTTTACATATGACTGGCCTGGTTGACTACTAGCACCATCAATGAAATATCTCAAGTACCCTGGAATAGGGGCTACATCTTACACTTGTAGATACTGTAGTTTCTGGTCGATCGACAGCATTATCAATCCAGTTTGTGATTTCTGATACTTTTACCTGTCCATGTGATTGTTCATGGAGAGAACAAATTAACAAATTAACAAATTAATCTGGTTGCTTCATAAGGTTCTTATTTTAATCATAAAATGGTGAACCCCAAAGCCTACAATTTTACTACCTACCCAGCTTTCAAAAAAATATAGTTTCCAAGCCTATTCACAAACAATAGGACAGGAAAAAAAAAAAAAAAAGAAGAAGAAAACATTAAGGAAGTCTTTTAGTTCTCCAAGCTGTTATTTTTCCTTTGTGAAAGGAGTACATTTTATTAGACGGTTCAGAAAGTACCAATGAGCAGAAAGGAAGGAAGACATTTCACCTATGAGTCTATCACGAGAGTCCAGCAGGATAAACAGTTCTAACAGGTGACAAGGAGAGAATCATACTGAATAAAGGTTTTTAAACTCTATTTTTTACCTAGTACTATCGCTTTAACAATTGTGTGTCATTAAATATTTTAAAGATTATCTACAATCTCTCGGTAACAGCCAAGCCAGCACAGCTCAGAGGCATGCCAACCTCACCTGTGTTTGAGTCTTTGACTTCAAAGATCCCACTGGGGATCTTTGCTATTCTCCATGTGGACATAGTTTGAAATGGAGGAATAATTGTGGCCCTCCGTTCTAGATTATTATGAGTTAAATAATTGTAGGCCATTGAAAATCATACTAGAAAAATAAAGAGTGCTCTATAAATTCCCACTGAATGAAAATCAAGACAAGGTCAACAACGGCAGTAAGTCTGATTTTTGAGTACTTCCTATGTGCCAGTAGCTTTTCAAACATTGTCTGGTGGTGTCATTGCCCTTGGAGAGCTGAGGGAACTGAAACAGAGAGTATGTAACTTACCCAGGATTTCTAAGTGTTTGAATCTTCATGTTCTTACAATAATACCAATTGGCTTCTTCCTAATAGTGGAGGGAAAATGTTTTGAACATATTTGAGTGAAAACAGAAAGATTTCTGTAAATGTTTAGGGCTACATGTTGGATTAGTTGCATGAAAGAAAAACCAAGTTGCATAAAGTGAGCTACTTTTTAATCTTCTATCGATCACTCACTTTGGTGTAGTCATTGGGCTTCAGGCATAAAATGGGATGGGATGGTATATCGCAGTCCCTGTGCCATGCTCAGCGACTTCAGTGACCTAAAATCTGATGTAAGGCAATAGGTATCTGAAGCCACTTTAATCGTTTATGGCACTCTGGGGGCAAAATAGAAAGTCCACTATTTAGAAAGCAGAAATTGCCTGGCAGAAATGGCTTTCTGGTGTTGTGATTGGAATCCACTGTTCTCAGTGTTAGAGAGAACGTCCAGCTATGTGGTAGGAGAAAGACACTGGACTTCTGAGTCTGACACCTATCTGGGTACCCTCAGGCCAGTTACTGAGCTTCTTCACTTTTCTCCATACAGTACAATTGGGCAGTGTCCATCCAGTCTGCAGCTGGCTTTTCAGAGTTCCCAGAAATACCAATTAGGGTAGCAGGGGTAAAGGCCTTCTAGTTAAGAGGGAGCACTCTGCAGAGAGAGAGAATGACAGCCAGGGTTGGAATCTGAGTTCCAATATTAGCCGTGTGAATTTGAGCAATTACACAACTTCTTTATGCCTTAGTCTCCTTATCCGTGAAGTAAGGGCAGAAAAATGTTCATGCAGGGTATTTAGAACAGTGCCTATCACCGAGTAAGTGCTTACTTAATAAGTGTTCTCTACTATTGCTATTATTGTCATTCTCCATTGGAATTACCATGTTTCTATAGTTTGTGATTCAGGATTCCTTACCTTACTTTTCAAAGATAAGTGGTGCAATTTTTCCAGGACCATTTTCTCATTCCTTTACTCAACTTGGGAGCATCTTACACCTCACTGCCTCTGCTTATGTAAGATTGCCCAAGAGTGCAAAAAGAGCCAGAAACACTTGGGGGACGGGGTGGCCATACTTATATTTTGTCCCTTTTAGAGAACACAGACCACTACAGAAGAGACGTTATCTCAGAAATTACTTAGGTGGTTTTCCCAATGTTCTTGACCAACCAACCAAAAATAAATAAATAAATATTCAGCTAGAGCTTGTTTTAAAATGGGGAATGCATTTAAATGACAAAAGGAAAACACGGAAAGATAATGAAAAACAGCTGTCCTGCACATCAGCTTCCCATGCCCCCTCGTCACGTGGCCTGACATTGAAACAGACCGCTCTGCTCTCATTACCACACATAACACTGCCAGCCACCACATGGCTATTGAAAGCACCAATCAGGTAACTGCACTGCAGCGCTAGGCACCCATGTTCCAACTGCTCTATGACTGAGCTAAAGGGAAGTCGACTTCAGGTTTTCTCTGAAATTGACTGTGAAGGCATGATCTCTGTGATCCCCTTTATTCTTTCTTTTGCATTCCTTCTTATTGGAACAGTGTCATACTCGCACCAAAGAGGAAATTCAGGCAGGGTATCAGTCTGATATACTGAATTAGCAGACCCATTATCTTTTCCTTCCTTCTACATTTGCTTAAGAGCTTCCAAACCGGAGAATAGAAAGTGTTAAATGGAATGAAATGACCTGTTGAGGGTGGACAGCGCATTTGTGAATGACTTCAAAAAGTTCCCCAGCTTCAAGTCCCCCTGCCCTGTCATAACTTCCTTTTTCTTTGCTTTCCTCTTTTCTCCTCTTTTCTAACTGAAGTACGTTGTGTATCATCGATCGTAGAAGATCGTTTCTTGAAAAGGAACCATTTCCCCCCACCTGCCTAAGAAGCCCCAGACAGGGTTTGGAAGGGCGGTTGAGTGTTGAGCGTTAGAACAGATTTGAGCCTCACTTTCGTTATTATACAATATTTATATCTCACAGAATATTCAAGGAAAACAAACAAGCACCTTCCAAAAGGATTTGGCTAAGACGTTCACTGGATAACAGTGACCTGTAGTTTTAGGATTAGAGAAGTAAAAATGTTTGGGAATGTGCCTTGGTAGGACGTATGGCTCAGTGCAGCTGTTAACCAGAGAAGAAAATCAAATTCCTACCCTATGAATGATCAAAGGGTGTCGAATGTGTCTCAGGTTATGTGTAATGGAGCTCCCCGGTGGACAAACTGATGGAATTGCTAGTATGTGTGGGAAAGCAGGGCTGAGGACACTGCTTTGATCCATGGCTGATACATACATCTTAGGAAAGACGTTACTTAATTTTTCATCTGTGAAATTGAAAGGGTCATTTAGAGAGCTTGGAAAGCAAGATAGCCAGAACATTTCACAGGTGGTCACATGTTATCTTTGCCAACAAATGCCCTCAGGAAAACTTGTTTTGTTTTAGAAATGCCTTCTAATTCTCATGCAAGATGACCTGTTGGTCAGTGTATCACAAATGATAGCCCAGGTAAGTGGAGTGTTGCTGAGAATCTCTCTCTGACCCAGTTTCCATAGGAGCTACTCAATAAACACTGACTGAATGAATGAATGAAGTGAATGCATCAGGCTGCTGTGAATTTAGGACGCAGAGTAAGGTCACTTTTCTTGATGAATTAGAAGAAACAGAAGCAGTATATAAACATTTATACTAAACAAATATTCTGGTCATTTAGAAAAATAAAAATCTTTCCTTTAAAGAGTTGGAACACAAGTTAGCAATATACTGGATTCTGTCTTTCTCTTTTAATGTATACTAATTAACAAGTTATTCCTTCAATTCCCAACAGGAGAAAGTTAAGTGCAAGGCTTAGGTTACAGAATAGCTAATGTTTCCGACCAGATACTGCCAGTTCCTTCATCTACGCTGAGCATTACTGGATGTAGAATTTCTTACTTACTTAGAACACTTTATCGAATATGCGTCATAAGAAAATGCACTAATAGTGGCACAGAGCTGGCTACTGTTAACTAGGGAGCAGTAGCCCTAGTTTATGCCAGAGAACCAGAACAGCTCAGTGTGTCAGCGTGGGGCACCTAGTCCATCTCTATCCATCAGGACACTGACCTATAGCCTAGGGCCAAAGTTGGGCAGTGGGGTTCTTTCCCCTCTTTCCTTCCTCCCTGCTTCTTTCTTCTCCCCCAGTGGCTGCCCTCCCAGTATTTATATTGGGGACATGTCGAAAGATGTTAGGAAGAAGCAGAGACAGAAGCAAACAGTCATCCTGGGAAAAGTGAGACAGCTTAGGGCGATGGAGACCATTAGAAAGCACGTAAAGATTTTTGCCAGCAGGTCAGAAAACCACCCACATGGACAGTGTAGGAGTCCCATCAATAGCAGAGGCTGCCATGAGGTCCAGGGGCATGCTGCTGTGGCCATCGGAGGCTTCTGGCCTCCAGCTCCAGGAAGCAGACACTCGAGGCCTTTATATGTCCTGTTCTTAGCTTTTTGTCTTTCTGTACCATGTATTCTGCTGCAACACCCCCCCGCCCCCGAGCCCTTCCTCGCTCCATTTAAACTAGACTGCGGCTGTTCATATTTTTGGCAATCCAAAAAGCCAAACCAAAACAGAACAGGAAAATTTAGGGGCAGTGCCCTCCCACCCAATAGGTCGGTGTCCATATTACCTGTAAGAGTACTAGTAGTTGAATAACAGGAAGTATGTTCATATTGCTTATATACCATTGAGGGAATCGAGAAAACTGTGGCAGTGGAGAATTTGCTCTTGGCCCATATCTATCTAAGGGTTTGTGTCTCTTGCAGAATATTTGATTTCTGATCTGCCCACATTTGTTTGTATAGCCACATAGATGTCTTATTACTGTTGGTAATTTCATATGTCTGAACCTTTACTTATTATTTCCAGCGCCATAACCATCAGACTTAATGAATAATCAATTTTGACAACCGTTTCATACAAATGACCATTCTTACCCTATAGACCAAAGACTCAGAATTCAGGAGTGCTCGATCACTGCCATTAAGCCCTGACGGTGTGTGAACTAATGGGGCTTTTTGCACTTAGGTTTTAAGCATTCTGTACATAAAAGTGGTCAAGGCCATGATACCAGGTCTAATAATGAGTCTTTTGTGAGCTACCCTGGGAAGTAAGCTATTGTTTACGACCCTGAAGCTTTGGGAGAAAGTACATGCTGATTTTAACCACCTGACAAATGAAATTTTGGAACACAAACCATTTATCAACAGGGTCCTGTCTGCGTACATTTTCCATGCAGTCATGGTAAAAGAAGAGTGATGAAGAATTTCAAATACAGAACTTCTGGTTCTTGAGATATGCTCCTTAATGTGCCTTTTGCCACGATTTATTGCAGATCCGATGTGACCAATTAATATGACACTTTTAAAGAAAGGCTGGGCAGTTTTTGCTGTGGTGCTCCTTTTTTTTTGCCTAGTACACAGACCTCCATATTCTTGTATGTTATATAACAATGAAATGTGTATGCCAACTAGAGAAAACGCAAGAAAATTGGAAAATTTTGACATATGTTGTCATGCCCGTTTCCCTGTGCCCAGCATGGAAGAATGACAGACAATCATCGGGTCTTGATGGATGCAGTGGTCATGTATTTCACTGGACTTTATTCACCTACATCCTTTATTCTGCCAAATTTCCATTTTGTACATAATCAAAACATATTCCAAGGACGTATTTCTGCACTATGAATTAACCTCCCGTTTTGGTGATTCTTCTCAATCTTCCTCCAAGTTTTTTCCACTGAAAATACTCCTGCTTTTGTTATTATTGTAGTTGTTATTGCCCTTTTTTACTGCATTTATGTGCCCGTATGTACATCACCGTCATTGCACAATTATGATGGGAAAAAGCCACAACCAGCTTGATAAGATCCAGTGGCTTGAGTATCATTCTTTGAAGTCCTTAAAGGGGTTTTGTTCTAGCATTCATTCTTGGGGGAGGAAGACCTTGGGGCTAGATGCCTGAGCCAAATGTAGAATTATATAGTACAATTGTGTTCTTAAATAAAAACCAGAAGAAGTTGGATCGATTGCAAACCACATTTATAATATCATTTGAAGGACAGCTGGGGTCAGTGTTAAATTTTAAATTATCAGATTCAAAGAGGCAACTCTTGCATAACAATAAGCACAGGCTGTCACATTGAATGGAAAATAACCACATTTTCACCTTGGAAAATATATTCTAAATAGGAGAGTAATTGTTTTTAGGAAGCTATTCATGACTTCCTTTTTTTCCCCCTCCTACCACCCTCAAGAATCGCCCTGGAATCAGGTAAACTTTTTATCATAATTTATACAATGTAAGTTTTTGAATAGTTTAGAATTTTTATAGCGGATAACAGATTTGCCAAATTGCACGCAGCCATCCTGCACTGGCAGGGAGACAGGCGGGCGTGACCTGCTGGGTCTTTCTCATCTCTAATGTCTGAGAGACTTTGAAATACATCCCAGAGCTTAATTATGACAGCAATTTTTATTATTCTGAGCCCCTAGTGGCGTACTTCATGAGAACAATGTTAAAGAGGAAAAAAAAAAAGAGAGAGAGAGAGAGAGAGAGAGAGAGAGAGAGAGAGAGAGAGAGAGTTGGTGCTTTTGCAGTGGTTGACACAAAAATTGGAACATGCAATGATTTCACAGAGGAGCTTGCCGTTTTCAGGCACGTGGAGGGAGGAATGGTAGGTTGGGGAGAACAGAGTTGCTGGCAGGAGCTTAGGAAATCAGCTCTGTTATTCATTCACTTCTGGTATAAACCAATTGTGGATATATATTTTATAGAAAGAACAACCATGTTTGCATCCATTTAAACAGCATAGCTACCGTTCCCCTCCCCCCACCACATCCAATCCTGGTTCTCGTACCACCCTGGTATTATTGTGCATGGGTACTAGAAAGTCAAGTATCACGCTTTTTTCTTGAAACGTTTTAGTTTGAAATCAATTTAAACTCACAGAGCAGTTGCAAAGATAAAACAGAGCTAGCTCCCCCACACCCTCCTCACTCGCTTCCTGTAAAGTTGGCATCTCTGAAAAACACAGTATGATTTGCAAGAAATTAACCTTGGCCCAATGCCACTAACTAAAACTACACACTTTTGTTCCCCTTGGATTTCACCAGTCTTTCCTCCACTGTTTTTCACTGATGCAGGACCCCACAGTGCATTTAGCTGTAGTGTCTCCTTAGCCTGCTCCAATCTGTGACCATTCCTCAGCCTTGTTTTTCATGACCTTGACACTTTTGAAGAGTACTAGTCAAAGACCTTGCCAGGTGTCTCTCATTTTCCTTTTGTCTGATGTTTTAACGGATCGGAGCTCTGAGTTTTGGGAAAGAATACCACAGAGATGACATACCCTTCTCAGTGGGTCATATCAGGGGTCTCAGGACATTAATACATCCCATTCCTGGTGACAGTCACTTTCATCGAGGTGGTTCTGCTAAGTCAATGACATAACTTATTCTATTTCTGTGAATGGGGCCTGAGTTAGTAAAAGAACATAGCTGACCTTATGTTAACTTTTAGTTTAGTAGACATATAATTGAAGTAGCATATATGTGCATTGAAGAAGTATTCGATGTTGTGAATCACTGACTGTTGCATTTTTAATTTCTGTGCTCTTTGATTTGTGACCATCATGATCTATATAGGTCTAAATAAGGCTGATAATAGTATGGCCTTTTGTAGCCCTCAGTGAGTCAGCCCCTGACCCCACTTTAGCCTTAACTTTAAGGCTAAAGGATTATCCATGGATAAGCTTCATGCACCAGAGTCCACCTAAAGAAAGAAGCACTGATCAAGTTACAACCATAGGAGTTGTCTTTTTTCTCTGCATATGCCACATTTATCGTTTTTTTCCCCTTCACCCCGGAGTTGGAAAAAATCAGAGTATTACCTCCACTGCACAAATTAAAACAAACAAAAAACCTGATGAGCTGATGCTTAGAAAGGTTCAAGGACATGCCAAGGTTATGTAACTATGCTGTGCGGAGTCAGTTAGAGAACCTGGGTTCTCTGATACTTGGTTCACTGAACGGCCTGGACACTCAGTTCGTTCCAGCAGGAGAGGCTCAGGGCCCTTGGCGGTCCAGAGCAGTCTAATCTGTAAGCAGGTGGCTCGAACTCTGAAGTTATTACCAAGTTATTATGAAAGCCAAGGAAGGTTAGTTAATCACTCTGGTTTTTCCACTTGGTGGTGGTTATTTCAGGAATAAAATACTTCTGAAGTCTATTTCTAATGTAATGCCAAGATGCAAATTGTGCCTCACCTGTTTCACCTAGGTGTTATTTATGCTGAAATAATACCTCCTAGATGAGGACCCTTTGTGCCTGTTTCCTCCTTTGGAAATTAAGTATAATAATAGTAATCAGTTGTACACAAAGCAATCATGGGGGGTGGGGTGAGAAAGGCACAATAAATGTAACAGCTTGGGGAAAACCAAAATCAGGGAAAAGTGCTATGGAAATGCTAAATGCAGTAGTAGGAATTATGACTACTCTGCACATTCACCTCCAGAAGCCAAGATAACACAAATGCTTGGTAAACATTAAGTTCACTCAACAAATGTATATTAGCTGCATATAACATCAGAATATAAAGCTGGAAGGGATTTGAGATGACAATAATAGCAGCAAACATTTTTTTAATAGACTTTTTAGAGCAGTTTTAGTTTCCAACAATATGAAACTGGAGCTTATTTCTTATTTCTTTCACATATACCCCTGTCCCACTCTCCCATCCTTTGCACATAACCTCCGCCATTATCAACATCTCCACTATAGGGGTTCATTTGTTAAAACCGATGAACCTATATTGACACGTCATTATCACCCAGCATCTATAGTGTCCTTTAGGGGCCAGTCTTGGTGTTTGACATTCTGTGGGTTTGGACAAATGTACAATGACATGTATCCACCAGTATAGTGTCATACAGGGTAGTTTCCGTGCCCTAAAATTCCTTGTGCTCTGCCCGTTCATCCCGCTCTCCCACTTAACCCCTGGTGACCACTGATCTTTTTACTGTCTCCATAGTTATAACTTTTAAAGAATGTATATAGCTGTAATCACATAGTATGTAACCTTTTCAGATTGGCTTCTTTCACTGAGTAATATGCATTTAGGTTTCCTCCATATCTTTTCATGGCTTGCTAGCTAAGTTTTTTCTAATATTCCATTGTCTGGACCACAGTTTCTTTCTGCTTTTATCTATTCACCTACTGAAGGACATCTTGGTTGCTTCCAAGTTTTGGCAATTACGAATAAAACTTCTACAAACATCCCCGTGCAAATTTTTGTGTGGACATGCTTTCGGTTTCTTCTAGTGAATACCAAGGAGCACAATTCCTGAATCATAAGGTCAGAGCCTGTTGAGTTTTGTAAGAAACTGCCAAACTGTCTTGCACAGTGGCTGCACCATTTTGTATCCCCACCAGCAATGGATGAGAGTTCCTATTGCTCTAATCCTCTGCAGCATTTGGTGTTGTAAAATTCCTAGATTTGGGCCATTCTAATACGTTTGTCATAGTATCTCATTATGCTAAAAGTTTTTGAGTGCTTAATATATGGCAGACACTGGTCTAAGCAGTATAAACGACAGTCTCATTTAATCCTTACAAAAAGCCTGTAAAGTAAGTGCAGTGATTTTATAGAAGTAAAGGGAAGTTTAGACAGGGTACCTAACTTGCTCACAGTCCCAGGAACCGCAACCGCAGAGCCAGGTGTTCAGAGGAGCCCCCTCTCAGGGTTCCTGTGAGCTTGCGGGTCTGCATGTTCACCCCCTCCATTGGTAGGGAAGGACATTTATTCCAGATCTCTTAAAGGACTCCCTGGGATCCGTGGCTGGTCAGAGTAAGACACAGGAAGAGAACCCTCTCTCTGTTAGCCTTGTCCTCTACACCACACACATCTCAGCGGTCAGTCCTGTCAGGGTTGATTTCCAACATCAGTCTTTGGCTTTCTACTGAGGAATCCTCGTATGTGATGGGTACTTCAAGCTTTTCAGATGCAGTGCCTGTTTTAAATGCATTTAATTCAATGCTCAGATTAGAGACAGAGGAGCTCTGAGAGCCACACATAAACAGCGTCACCTTGCCATCTAGTTGAAATATGCTGGCTACTCTGTGCGTGAACACAAGCTGCAGATGAGAGTTCTGTGCTACATGACGCCTCCCTCCAGTGTTAATTGTTTTCTCAGGTAGTTTCCATTCCCAGCTCTATGGTACCCCGTGGTGTTAGTAATTTTTTCATGAGAAACAGAGAATTCTTAGGACATTAGTTCCAGCCCAATTCAATTTGGAAAACAAATGTTAGGCATAAGAAGGTGAAGTGTGAGGAGTTTTGTTTTCAACTTAGGGGGTTGTAATTCCAAAAACAATACCAATAATTATAAAGTTGCTCATTAAGACAAATAAAAAAAATGATTTGTTTTTAACTTGAATTGGAGAATGGAAAAGCACAAAGAGTAGAACACTGACTAAATTCTGCAACTTTACCATAGAATGATTTGCTGTAGATAATGGAGCAGGGAGTTTGCTCCTGACCATAAGAGAACTCTTACAACTGACAGCAGACTTTGGGTGCGAGAGGCCAGTGCAGGCAAGCCGTGTAGAATCTTTTTTGTGCAGTGATACCACGACTGGGTTCTGCCGGATTCCAGAGCTGTGGCGATGATACCTTGATGGAACCAGTAGTGCCCACATGTAAAATGTGTGTATTAGAGTGATGGTGGAGACGGTGAGTTCCTGCAGAATAGCTGGGTCAGCTGCACACTCGCCTGGGCAGCAGAATAGGGGCTGATGGGCTGTTAGTGCCCCAAGTAGGTTTGGTGCTGCATTCTCATGCTTCCTAGAGACCCAGTGATGCAGGCTGGTCTTGGTCTCTCTCTGCTGTGGGCAGGTGACTTCCAGGGAAGGTGCTGGTTGAGGAAGGCAGAAATGGCTTGAGAGAGCTCCCCACTGCAAAATTAGCTACAAAGCCTGCAGGGCCCCATGCAAATTGAAAACATGGGGCTCCTTGTTGAAAAATTATTAAGAATTTCAGGAGCAGAGCACTAAATCACCTGCGGGTCCCTCTAAATGTAGAGTCCTATATGACTGCATAGGTCACTCACCCATGAAGCTGTCCCTTCCCCAGTTTTTATCTTTATACCAAATCTGTGTTGGGTCAGAGACAGTTCTCTATCGACTTAAACCTTCATTTCATCAGAATACGATTAAATGAAAATGAACAAGGCACATTGTTTCAGCTTTTTATATTTCAGTGAGAAGAAATACCTAGAATTCTGCTCATGGGCTGCAAACTCCTTCACATTGAAATTAGCATTAATAAGAAATACTCATTAATATTTTCAGATGACCATTTACAAATCCACAAAGTCCCTTTACTTTATAAATCTAGTTATCCGATGCTGCCTCCATAAATGGCATTATGTTTATATCCATCCCCTAGTTCAATACAGGTTTGGTGAGTCGTTAAGTTTGAAAACAGAAAACTGTGAAGCTCAGTTACACTTTTGATGGGTCACTATACAGTGGTACCTTGGTTTTTGAACGTCTCCATTGACAACATTTTGGTTTACGAACACCATAAATTTTATGGATCTATGGTATCATTAGATAGTAAAATTCATGCTAAATTTGCAGTTTTAGGGGTTGATTTTAAAGGTCTGGAACGGATTAATCCATTTTGCATTACTTTCTCTCGGGAAACCATGCCTCGGTTTTCGAACATTTCCGAACTTGAATGGTCTTCCGGAACGAATTACATTAAAAAACCGAGGTACCACGGTAGTTTGAACTTAAGGTGTAACTTTGTTGAATCCAGAAAGATGTTCTCCACCCCCTCCGTTTCATTGCCTGATACAGTGGGCTACAAAGATGATTGGACACAGTTTCTCCTCTGAAGGGCTCATATTTTGGCAGGGTATAAAGCGCATAGCTGCATTAGTGACATGCCAGGTGCTAGGTATGTACACAGTAAGGACGGGCAGAGGAGGGGGCTTAATTCAGCAGCAGGTGATCCGGGAAGGCTGTCCGGGCCACACCAGGGTGGAAACTGCTATTTCCATCTGTCCATTCTGCCCCGCTTAGTAGTTCACAGTGTACATTTGCCATTTCCCAAATGGATCATCCTTTTTCATTTGTTATCAGTAATATCCCAAAGAATAAAAATCCCAAAAGCACCTTAAAAACTGTTGTGGAGGACAATAGGAGGTTGCCAATGACTGTTAAGGTGGCGATGAGATCCGATGGACGTTTTAGAAACTGTTGTGGGGCTCTGTGGAGAATGAATGAAAGGACCTGGATGAAATGACTGGATGGCATTTGAACCCATGAGGGTCTCACAGCTGTTCAGGCAGAGAGACCTGGAGACTTCAACTAGCCATTGGCAGAGGAAGATGTGGTGAAAGAATAAATTTAAGACACACAGTGGATATGGACAATTGGTGGGGGGAGACAAGTCAAGGATGGTTAAGGACCCACTGTCTTCTCCAAGGTAATATAAATGAAGTCTTGTATTTCATCCAAGGGAACAGCGGGCATTCACTATTAGTACATAATACTCAATATAACATCAAATAACTGCCATGTTTCCCAGAAAATAAGACCGGGTGTTATATTAATTTTTGCTCCAAAGAACGCATTAAAGCTGATTGTCCGGCTAGGTCTTATTTTCAGGGAAACAGGGTAAGATACCAAAGACAACATCGAAGCTGCATAAAAGGCTATGTGGAATTTCTCTATTGATTTAAACACTTGGAAAAGAAGGAGCAAGAGCAATTTACCGCAGTGCACGTCTGAGTTTGTGCTGATTTCTGATTGCTTCATGTTTATATCCCCCAGTTCAATATAGGTTTGGTAAGTTGTAAGTTTGAAAACAGAAAACTGTGAAGCTCAGTTATCACGTTTGATGGACCGCTATAGTTTGAACTTAAGGGGTATCTTTGTTGATTCCAGAAAGGTGTTCCCCACCTTCACGTTATGCCCATTGTAAAGGTCTAAACTTTTGCTGCTGGCTGGCACCCTAGCCCAAATATTCAAAAGTTGCCTTCGTAGTTTGTTTGGAGCACTAGAAAAGCAGAAATGTAGATGTTAGCGATTGACCAGCATGGCAGACACTGTGACTTTTGGGGTAGATATTGAAACACTGTAACACTCAAGGGGTAACGTGGCTATGGTTTCTGGCCCAACTGAAATGCAGGACATGTCTACGTTACATTTCTGTGCAGAGAAAAGGGTTTGCTAATCCACCACCAGGGCGTGTTATTATTCTCAGTGTGTGGCCTCTGAACAGAAGGTCAACAAGTCTACAGCAGACACGCAGGAGGACAAGGACCCCAGATGGTCCTCGGCTGCCAATCAGTGAGAATGAATAGATAAGTTTAGAATAGATAAGAGAAAGCCTCGTGGGGATACTGCAGATGAAGAAAAGCCATGTAGAATTGTTTGTGGGTAAACAAAGTAACAAGGAGTGGGATTTACATCAATTCCTAGTAAGGACTAGCTCTGGGTGTGTCTTTAGAAGGAAACTGAACCAGCATCCTCAAAATCATAAAACTAGAGGCTGTCGCTTGAAAAGAGGCCACTAGAGGGCTCATTTCATCTATAAAGAAATACTTCCTTTACAAACCCAGGAACTTTCCAAAAGGCTTTTTTTGAGCAGATCTAAAAGGAGGTGGGGATTGGAGCAGGAAAGGGAGGGGGAGAGGGTGGGGAGGGGCAGTGAAAGTATTACTCAGAGAGTTAAATCTTTGGATAACTTTTGAGGAAGGTGTATGCCTAAGTGTGACTTCACCACAGGTTAAGATGCTGTATTTTTCTGATTGTATGGCCTCAATACACAAAGCACATATTCCGGGGAGAAATAAAAGACTTTTTATCCCAATATAAGTGTGCTGTGGAGCAGCTCCAGATTTGGCCAATGTTCCGTTGTGTTCCCAAGGGCCTATCCACCTAAAATGGAGCAGAAACCAAAGTAAACAGGGGTATTTTGGGTCATAGAGAATAGGGGGTCACTGAGTTTGTGTCAGGCCACCTCAACATCATAGAGAGTGGAGGGATAAAAACACAAAGGAAGCTGGTTTAAAAAAAAGGACATTTGACAAATGTACAACTCCAATTCCTTTCACAGAAAGCAAAAACATTCCCGGCACGCAGAGACTTTCCAGCAATAGGGAGAGTCAGAACTCCTAAGAGCTTGGATGTTGGTAATCCTTCCATTTGTAGAATATTCTCCTGATCTGCCAGTGGCATGAACTACATAATTGACAAATCTTCAATTCACGGTATATTTAAGTGGTCCCTCCTCCCTTCTCACAGTTAAAAATACATTACATAAATTACTACCCTGCCTCCTGAAACAGGCAACTGTTCTGTTGTCTGCCATTTATTTGTAAAACATTTTGGCACTTTCCGTGGAATTCTTTGTCTTCTCAGTTATGCCAGGGGACTTTTTTTTTTCTCTCCAATTTTGCTTTGTTATAAAGTACAGAGATGTCCCAGGGATGTCCCAGAGATTCCCGGAGAAGCAAACAGAGGTGTCAAGGATGGGGTGTGGAGGAAGGAACCAGTGACTACAAGCAGCGACAGAAAAGTCACAGTGACAAGAAAACATAGGCTGTCCCCTTCACTAGCCAGTGCTTTGGTCTTGCTGCTTGGGTACCTGGCTGGAGGGGAACCCCCAATCTGGGCACTGATCATCCTGGTGGAGCCCCCTCTCTCATGTGATACACAGCAGCCACGTGGAGAAGGACAGGGAGAGTGCAGCCCATCACACACCATGCCTAGAGCTCTCCACAGCCCCCTGGGGCTCCTGTCCGGGAGGCTGAGCAGTTCTTCCTTCCCAGCAGGTGTCGCTGTGGAATTATTAAAAGAGGAAGAAGAAAAGGAGCTGCGTTTTGGTGAGCTGAGCCCCAGATAAAAGACCTTGAACTAAAATTGCACACAGGCTAGGAGGCAAGGACTTCAGAGGAATTAAAAACCACTCCTTCTACTGACTCCAGGGCTGTGACTGCTGGGACTGTTGTCTCTGAACTCTTTAGTTCACCTGGATTTTCAAGTTTTATGAAGCAGAACAATTATCCATACGGACATTCAAAGGATGGGTATCTATTAGGTTGGTGCAAAAGTAATTGCGATGTAAAAGGTTAAAAATAATTGCAAAACCGCAATAACTTTTGCACCAACCTAAAACATTTCACAATGTTGGTAGCAATATAAAGTTTTGTCCTATTTGCTGACTGTTTGGATAGGCTTTTTTTTTTTAATTGGGGTGGGGATACCTTCATGTCATGGAAGCACTCAGGAATCCAAAGAGCTGGATTCAGAGTCTCACTTCTCCATCCCTATGTGTATGTTACTTTATAGACAATTTATATAATTTAGAGCTTTGAGGCTCAGCTCCATGACAGGGTAATTGCAAAGGTTAAATGAAATAATATTTATGAAAGCACCTAGAACGGTTAGTTAAACCTGAATCCAGATGCATCATCGAAACACTGGTTTAGATTTCCTTATTACCTTAATATTTTAATTTCATTTTGAATAGATTTTGTTCATACAATATTACCCCTGTGTAAATTATAACCTCTAGGACAGTAACCCACTTATTTGGCCCCACTGTCCATGGACCATCCCTCAGGTGTCCTGTGAGGAGTTGAATGCAAAATCATTATCTCCATGTTACAATGTCCCTTTCTGCTTTCTTTATTGTTTGATGTTGCTGTCTCCTTTCCCTGAACCTTGCTTGAATCGTTGGGATCACCTCAAATTCTCCTTTGTCACTGGCTTCTGTATCCAAAGAGATCCCTGAACTGCCAAGGGCATTTTCAAATGTTGCAAATGGTCTCCTTTGCCTGCTGCTGTCACGTCGCTTGTTGGCAGGGTTGCTAGTCTGGTTCCTACCTCAGGGGCTTCTAGGTATGCTGCGGGCCTTCTCCAAATCCCAATTCCAGGCCCCACCCTAGACCCACATCATCAAAACTGGGGAGGTGGGGCGCAGGATGACATGGCTTTAACATACACTCTGGGTTTTGTTGGGAGTCCTCACATTCATTTCTGACCTTGATCAAGTCAGTTCCAGCCATGTTTTTATTCTATCCCTTCTCTGCTGCACATCTTTGGGACTTCCCATTTCATCAAGAATGTACTAAACTTCAAGTCAGGTGATGTCATCAGATAGCAAAGCCCCTGTCACCTAGTATGTATTTAATTACCATGCATACCTCTGGGTGGTATACCTGGATCACCCCTTCTCTAGGGACTGTCTTGATATGTAGAAGGGACACTGGCACTGTCCCTCGGCCATAGCTGAGTGCAGGCTTCTGATCCACGTGTGTAGACAGATGGTATTTCCAAAGCATGTGAAATCTGAAATGGAGAGGTGTTGAGATCTGGAGTCCTGGGAATTGAGTCCTGTGAATGGAAAGCCCTCTCCCTAAGAGCGCTGATTGTTGAGGGTCCCAGACAAAGCCTGGTACTGCCCATCGTGAGCCTTGACCATTCAGATCTACCCCTCATAAGATACCCCAATGTTCCCCAATAAATGCTCTCCCCCCCCTTTCTATTCAAGTAACCCAGAATCCATCTCTCTTGTTAACTGAGCATGACCTGATACGTTATTGGAGATTCCATGTGTTCATGATTCAGTTCCAATATCTACTTAATCATGTGATTTCTCACAATTCCCTGAGAAATTTCTTCTCAAAAACCAGGCGACTGTCCTAATAAATTTCAATCTTTTCTACACGAATTTCCTCTCTTCTCTGTGACTCCAGTGTCTCAAAGCCTCTTCCTGAAAGTTCTTCAGTCTGAGAAAGTTTCTCCAGGCTCTTACACTACTGCTGATAAACCAATCACTGTACGTTGATCACATAGGGGCTTGCACGGTCATTTATTTTTTCACTTGTGTTTCATGCATCTTCCCACTCGCTGCAACCCACTTGGAAGCAGAGAACACATCTCAAATTTGTTTTTGAATGTTTTTCTCTTAAATGCTTAAATGTTTCTCTACTACTCTTATTCCTAAATGCTTATTGTTTAAATGCTTCTCCTCTACTATACCATGTCTTATAAATATTTATTGAATGAATGGAGGAAATGCATACCTGCTTATATTTATAATTAAAGGGAACTTGGGAGTATAGTATTTGTTTTTCCAAAAATGCTTCCAATTATCCATTCCCTCATCAGTTCACATGTAGAGGGAAATGCAACATTCCCTTTGTAGAACATCCGCTTTGTAATTGCTCCTGTCAGGGTGATTAATGAATGGTGGTTTGTGACCAGGAACCTCTATGGTGACCTGGTGGTCAGCAGAGGCCACCTTGTCTCAGATATTTCTAGCCCTGTATGAGGTTTTTTAAAAAACAAAATTATGGCTTTGGAAAATGACTAAGGTTGCATTATGGGAACATTTGCATACAGATACCCGGAGCCTGTCCATAGCTAATTGCATCCAGGCGGAGGCCTGATTTGTTTACCAGGCCCTCCTGACTGGGAGGTGGATGGTCACTCCAGGCTGCAGCCAGGCCAGTGCCTCGGGCCAAATGTCTTTTCTTCCTCCTGGCTGTCTTCTGCATGGGCCTGTTTTGCCTTCTGCTGACATCTCAGGCTGAGGACCTCTCACTGATCTTGCAGGGAAAAGCTTGGCCATGCAGGGGGGCGGAGGGGGAGTAGACGGTGATGGGGAATAGGGGTTCTCCACCCCTCTGGTATTGACTTAGGGTGGAGTAACTAAGGTGAAAGGGCTTTCCACCTTGCCAGTTACACCCTTCATGCTGCTGCTGTGAGTGTCCTTGTTTCTCTTCTTCTGGGACCCCAAAGTCACTCTCAGCTATAACTGCTTAGCTCACCTGATGGAAAGCAGCGACTCTTCCCTGAGGAGTAA
The DNA here is from genome assembly GCF_964194185.1 of Rhinolophus hipposideros. Taxonomy (NCBI): domain Eukaryota; kingdom Metazoa; phylum Chordata; class Mammalia; order Chiroptera; family Rhinolophidae; genus Rhinolophus; species Rhinolophus hipposideros. The sequence goes on along the minus strand of NC_138058.1, from coordinate 8,387,495 downwards.
AGCTGCAATGGCTACAGTTAAGGGGGAAGGCTCCCTGATCTGAGAGCAGAGGAAGTGTGGCTTTGAACTGTGGCATTCAGAGACTGTGCTCCCTTCAAAGATGCAGGGCAGTCTTCTGTCACGTCCATTCCCCCGTTCCGGTCAGGGCCCCAGGACCTTGGAGGCCACTAGTGTACTAGTACTGATGCAGCAGGATTACTGTACTAGTGTACCAGCGTTGTACGTATTCACTGGATTTTCTCACTTACCCTCACAGCAATCACGCAAGGCAGGTACTCAATTAATCCCAGTTTGCTGTGGTGGAAACTGAGGTACAGAGAAATTAGGTAACTTGTCCAAAGTTGCAAAGCACTATTCTTATAGTAAGTATTCCAATAATAATAATAATAATAATAACAATAATGATAATAATACAAAGAGTACTCCTATAAGTACTCATACTGATTAACTTTCCTAGTAATTATATAAATCTGGTAGTTCTATTTCAGGAACCACTTTAGCAGGATGTTAGGTAAGAGCTGTCTACTTGATCATTTAATGATTATTTATTGAGTGTGTATTAACAGGTAGCCCTGTTCTGCAAGCTGAAAGCAATAAAAAATAGAAAAAAAAATAAGTGGCTACAGTACAGTTTAGGAGAAAAGAAAGTTTTCTCCATGTCTGTCTTGTTGGTTATGTGTCCAGCTGTGGGCGCACGCACAGCCACAGACACCAGTGGATGTGGACACTGCTTGCATTGGACCGGGCAGTGCAGCACCCTGGGAAGGAGGTCAGTCCCCAGTTTGCCCAGGTGTGTCCGTCAATGTCTTCGTCGCTCACTAGCACTCTGACCTTGGACATTTAGGTGACTTCCCTGTATCTCCCTCGTCTCATCGGTAAAGGGGGAATCGTCTTAGTTCCCAATTCTTCGGAGTGGCCGTAAGGGTTAGAAGGAGGCCTCGGCGACGGCTCCTTAGAACGTGCTGGGCACATTGTAAGCTTCCCGTGAAGGGCAGCGGCTCTGGCCGTTATTTCTTACATCTCTGTGTGTTTACAACTGGCACTAATTTAGGCGACCCCGGGCCCCTGCTGTAACTCCTCTAACGCCTGCCTCCCTCCCAGCACCTTCCCAACAGGATGGGCCAGCTGTCCCACAGGTCAGTTCTATTAAACCGTGTATGCTCTCCATAGACTGCACACCCCGCTCCTACATGCTCATTCAGGACCTACTGTGTGCCAAGAACACGGGTGTAGCCGTGGATACCACAGGCAATTTCCTTTCCTGCCAGAACTTACAATCTAACGGCAGTAATGTTTAGTTATTAAACAACTACTCTCACCCACCAATTAGTATTGAAATTCCAAGAATCATAAGGAGGTGTTCAGGGGGCCTCACTTCCTCAGGAGCAGGGGTTAATTCGGGGTACAGATAGGCTTCCCGAGGAACTGGTTAATGGTAACGCTGAGGCGCGAAGGAAAAGCAGGAGTTGGCATGTGGAGCAGATCAGGGAGAAGTTTCTAAGCAGAGGAATGGAAACTGCAGGTCGGGGATGGGGAACGACAGGCAGGCAGGAGGCGCGTCCCCTCTGGGCCAAGCCCGGCTGTCACCACCATGCTTGCGCACGTGGGCGGAAGCCCGGGGAGCAGTGTGCTTGGGTTGGAGAGCTCTGTGGGTGCTCTGCCCCTTGTTTTCTCCTGAGCAGTCTGACCGTGTAGTCACCGAGATCTTCCCAACAGTGGTATGATTTATGAGCATTTTAAAACTGAGAAAAATGGAAGATGAACTAAATTGCCCTGCTCCCCAAGTTAGTGGATACCCAGCTGGGATTTGTGCCCAGGATCGACCCTGCCCTCTGGGTAATGGTCCAGCAGCTTCATGCTTAAACAAGATGCTGATTACAGGGCTCTCCAGCCTATCTGCCTATAGGTACATCAGTATATGGGCTGAGATGGCGACTTTTCCTGAAAGCTGGGAAACGAAACCAATCAATCCCTCTCTCTTGGGTGGAGGTAAATGGTTGTATCAAATGATATTTTTCCCAGCACCTTTTAATCATATGAAGTGATCTTCTTGATTCAGAAACATAAAATATATTAACAAGGAGGGTTACAGTTGTAATGATCATATTTGGTATGTTTACTTATGTTCCCCATCCCCCATCGCTAAGCAAAATAAAGCACCAAAAACTAAGAAATGTTTTTGGAGATAAATCGTTTTTATAGCTATTTTTTAGTGGATTTAAAAAAAAAAAGTGAACAAATAAATTATTACCTTTACCTATTTAGAAATTTTTCCTTGTGTCATGGTCAGAGTACTTGTTCTAAAGAAATTCAAACCAGAAAATCATCCAACTGGTACCCAATTCAATGAGAATTCTCTGTTTTATTTCCTGGACATATAGTGAAAACTTATTGTGAGGGTGCTACATTTTTGGAATTTGAATACAAAATGTTAATTTAACTTTCAGAGTCCAGATATATTGTTTTCAAAGTTGGTTGATTTCCCCCTCCCCCAATTCCTGGAGAAATATATTAAGATGTGTTCAAGAAATGAAGTCGTTTTAGAAAAGAAATAGTCATCTCATGTGCTTGTTTCCTATCTTTTTATGTCATAGAAATGAAAGAAGAAGGACATATGTATATTAAAGGGTTTAAGTGTTTTACTGAGAAAAACCTTTAACCAGACAAGACAAAATGGACTCCTAGTATTGGTAGATTTTAAAAGTGGAATTGTGGGTGCTTCGTTTAGTGAAATGGTTTCAAAAGCCAGGATTTGATATATAGTGTTTACAACAACACATGTGACATGAAATAGCAAGTGATAGGGTAAATATGTGTGTCTGTGTGTGAAGAGAAAGGTGACAAGCTCAAGAAAATTTGCCACAGGATGGATCAAAAGGCAAAATACATTTTATGTAGCATTATATTTAACTTAGAATTATCAATCATTTCCCTTGTAAGTTAGATTTTTGGAAAAAAATTATTGAAGATATTTTCAAACATACAAGTACTAGGGGTGCCAAATAAATGTATACAAGTGGACACTTTGGTCAACGTTGCTCAAGCAGTAGTTCAACATAATCAGAAGTGTCTGGATGCTGATGGTAACAACTTTGAGCACCTCTTGTCATTGCAGAAGTCAAACGTGACTTGCATTTATCTTTTGTTATTGGTATATATTGAGTACTACAATTCTAATACAGCTTTCCTTTCTTAAAATGTGTATACATTTTTTGGCACCCCCTGTGTAATGAACAGTATAATAACCCCCCCCCCCCATGTGTCCATTCCCTGAGTTCCACAGATATCACCATTCTTCCAATCTATCTTTTTTCGTTTGTTCCCAGCCCCACATTTTTTTCTGTAATATTTTTACAAATTTCCGGTACTATATTATTTCTACAATGGATACCACCTATCTGTTATATAAAGCATCTATTTTAAAAAATAAACCTCAATACTTTTATCAGCAAAGTTCACAATAATGCCTTAATATCATTTGATATCCAGGCTATATCCAGTTCCAGTTGGCCCCAGTTGGCTTGAAGTGTCTTTCTACAGTTGATTTATTTGATTCAGGATCCAAATGAGATCCATCCACTGAGTGCATTTCATTGGCACCTGTCTTAAGTCTTTTAAGTAGTGTCTCCTCTCTTCCCTCACTGCTGTTTCTTCCTTCCTGTCATTATTTTGTTGAAGAACGTGCTTTGTCCTAAAACTTCATCATTCTGGATTCGGCTGATTGACTCGTCCAGTGCCATTGGCATCTAAGCTGTTGTCGATGGGTCAGGATCCGAGACTTGATTAGATTCTGATTTTCAGCAAGAAAACCCCACAGAAGGTTTGTTTTTATTTTAATAAGTCTCTCCCAGGAAAGACCACCTGGTGGCAGTGTGAGGCACAATATTTCCTTCTTGGGAGTCTCCGCAGTGTAACTGACCTTGCTCCTCCTCTGCCTTCAGTTTTCTGCATTTTCCTGGTGCCCGCCAGCCACAGCACAAGCGAAACGAATAGCATCAAGCTCATCTTGTGCACAGCCCCTCTTTCTGGGGTCCAGTCAGTGCCGATGGTGAGAAAAGCCAGCAAGATCTGACCAGCCTGGTTTGCCTGCCTGTCACAGGAAGTCACCAGTTCTCCTCCCGATTAGTTAGTTCCAAAGTATAAGAAAGTTTTTTTTTGTTGTTGTTTTTTAGTTGGAGACTGAAGGTTTTCAATTTGAGTTCAAATAAGCCATAGACAGAAAGAATGTTTGAGCTAATCGGATAGAAAATGATGGCAGCACAAGATGTTAATTTCAGCCATGACCCCTTTATCTAACTCCTCTTTCCTGCTTCCTGCCAAAGAGAACAATCGACTTAGTTTCACCTTCAATTACTAAGATACTTTCATGGAAACAAGAAGTGCCTATCTTTTTTATCCTAATATTAGGCAACCTCTGGAGGGATCAGCTACATCTTTCCAAACGTGCTTCACCAGAGAGCTAGAACAGGGCCTGGCACAGCCCAAGGAATGATGACAGTGACTTGGAAGTGGGTTCTACCCTAAGGCTCTGGCACCAAATCACTGAATCATACTTAACCTCAGTTTATGCACCTCTAGATATGAACAGTTACCCCTCAGTGAAATTATGAGGGTGAAATGAGTTCATCTAATTGGTGTACCTGTCACGTCTTTGTGCTGTCAATTAACATTAATACAGAGCAAGCAAACTCAATTACTGGATCAGGGTTAGAGTTTGGTGAATTTCAGGCCATTTATAACTTTGAATGATCACACTGAGTAAAATGCCTGACACTGGAATGATAGAATAGCCCAGTGTTTGAACTATTGCAAAATTAGTAAATGGGGAGAAAGTAGTTCACTAATGTGTGACTCGTGTACACCACTCAGGCTCTAAACCAGATATCTGCAATTTATTTGTTAGATAAAATTGGATAAGAGCTATTTTACCTGGAGTCTTTCCTTCCCTGTAATTTAAAATTAAACCTTCAGCCAAGGCAAGTAACTTTCATTTGAAAGAATTTCAGACTCAACTCCTGCAATTCTAATTTCTTTCTGCATCTTTCTGGCTGTGTAGTCATCGGGCATTAGAGCATCTGTGCTGATGAGGTCAGCTTGCTAAAGTGATTTATTTTCTTAACAATGTTGAGTATATTATTTAGAGCATTTCAACTGCTTTTAGAGAAATTACTCACAAGCATATTAGAACCCAGACGTAGGTCACTGTAAAGAAGAGAAGGAGGAAAAAGAAAAACACCCTTGTTCAACATCCAAAAACCATAATTATGGTTATAAAACTCATGTCCTCCTCTAATAAAGTATTGGATGGTAAGCCAATATAATGTGTACAAAATCACTTAAAACATTTCCTGCAGTAAAAAAAAAAAAAAAAAAAAAAATCCATCATATGGTTCTGTCACATTTTGGGTTTGAACTAATTTATTTGATGATATATCAATGATGAGAAGAAAACAGGAACATGTAAGGAATTAATGATATAGTGCCATGAGAACTCTGCCAACCACCTAAAAAAGAAGCCAAAATATTAACGGTATAAAATATGTTTATATACATTCAGAATTTTAATGAGATTTTTTGATATGTTATAAGTTGAATGCCAAATTTATCTGTACTTCAGCAGATCATACACGTCTTAAAGAGAATTTGAGTGCCATGTGTAAGTATAGAATTAAAAGTTCATATTGAGAGAGTTTTAGTAAAAATGCATTCCTCAGTTGAACAGGTAAAATAATTAGAGATCATTTAGTTTGTGTCCAATGAAAAACAAAAGTTAAGAAATTTTATGGTTAACTGAGAAAAGCTGTGATGTGCTTTCCATAGATTACACCCCCCCAACCTCCCACCCCCATTTAGACTGTTGCTGGTTGATTCTCATTTCTACACTGTAATTTCCAGCTTATCCTAAATATAGACGCTGGATTTGAGCCATCCTAATTAAACTGTGAAGTTCTTTTGTAGTGAGCGCTGCTGATACTTCTGAAATCAATTTCAAGGCTTATACATGCAGTATATGTCACCTTCCTGGTTTTCCTTCACTTTATGGATTTATCTAGAAAGGATAAGTTGAAAATAATATTTTAGTGGCAAATTTCTACGGGTTTTATGCCCTGGCTGATTTTTGTTTTGTTTTGTTTTGAATATATCATTATAGACTTCCTTCTGTGATTTAATTCCTTCTTTCAAAAGTGTCCCACCCTAAAATACCTAGCCTCTGTCTGCAGGAAGTTTCAATCTTTATATTATAAACGAAGAAAGTGAGATAAAATGGTATTGCCTAAGGCTACCTGGAAAAACAAGCACAGTATCCTTCTGTTGTTACACAAAATTCATGTCTTTTCTTGACACACAGCTGTTAAAGATAATGGGATTTTCACTAAGGGAATACAAGGTGAGAATCAAACACACAAATTTCAGCAAAAACCAACCCACAGGATAAGGTTGAAGGTTGGCGTATGGAATCTGGAGTGCTGACTTAGGGGGGTCTGTGTCTTTGAAGCCTTCCTGGGATTGCACCCAGCAGCTGAAAGGAGCCAGAGTGTTTGGCTCTGGGCGAGTGTGTAGACCCCTCCCACATGGCCATGTACCTTGGATAGCACCAGGCTGCAGTCCTTGAGGAGAAGGATTATGGGAGATCAAGTTTGCTCTGACTACAGAGCTGAGCAGGGAACACCAGAGGCAGTAACTGTTCCATGAGAAGACTGCAAACCATTTTTAACAAAACCCAAGTCCTTTATCTGTTGGAAGTGCAGTTTGAAAGTCATTTTAAATGGACTCCGATTTGTCCTGTGACGTTCACTTCCAGAATGTCATTTTACCAAAAGAGCTCTTAAGGAGTGTGGTGAGGTAGTGGTAATGGTGGCTGTCCTTTTGAGTTGCCTTTGGAAGGCAGAAGCACAGGAAATAAATTGTTTGCCCCAGGGCTTCTGGGGTCCAGGAGCAAAAGCAGCACACAGAGAGCTAGAGTTGGTCTCAAACTGTTTGTCAACCATGGCTACACATTAGAACACTCCTTCCGGGCTTTTGAAATAGACAAGCCCTTGGTCCTTCCCCTAGACCCACTAAATCTGTTTCTTTGGCTGGGGCCAATGCGTGAGGACGTTTTGATATCTGCCCAGGTGCTCCTACCAGCACCCAGCATACTGAGCAGAGCAGGGGTTCCACATCTGTATGTTGTCAACAGCCTAGGGGGCTCTACGGGTTGCCAGGATTGTTGCAATATCTAAAAAATAATTTTAATACATCTTGTTTAAAATATAGTAGATATTTTAATAGTTATCTTAGAGGGCAGAGCAAAAAGGAAGGAACGCAATGAGAAGTAAAACAAATTACACAATAGAAGGATGGTTTAAAGAGGCAAGAGCTTTGGTCTGAAGTTTCCTGTGTTGGCCTAAATAATAAAGAAACAAAATAAAAGAACGTGGGGGTTAAAAAATTGAAGTCATGACAAATTTAATATACAGAATTATTTCTTAAATTGATCTGGTACTAGGACAGAAATGTTATATTTTAGCTACTAGATTATAATACCATTATAATATGGTCAAGTTGACATTATGACTATCACCTAAGAAATGGTCCATCCTTGAGCTAAGCTTCTAGGATACTGTTACACTTTAAAATGGAAGAAGCGATTTCCAAGTCTAATTGCTAGTTTAAAGCAGCGGTTCTCAAGAACCATTTGCATGCAAGAAAGTCATCTGTAGGGCTTATTAAACAGTTTGCTGAGTTTCTGACTTAGTTCTTATTAGTGGTATCCAATAATTTGCATTTGTACCAATGTCTCAAATGACGCTGGTACGGGGCCCAAACTTTGAGAACCACTGGTCTAAAGCCTTAGAAAAGCATTTCATGAGCTCATTTTACATAGTATTTATCTTGTCCCAGGTTCTCTAGAAACAGAGGCTGAGGAAAAAGGTAATGTGCTGATTCTTTATTGAGGTATGCAGTCCCAGGAAGCTGGTGTGAGGGGAAAAAAGAAACATAAAGCGGGGAAAGTGGGCAAACCGAGAGGGTGTGTGTGCTGTTGAGCTTCTAAGCTGGCCCTCACTTTGTAACAAGCTGGGTTATTGCCTGGGAGACAAAGGCAAAAGAATGTACCCACTAGCTCTCTCTCGTCTCTCATCTCCAATTTATGAATGCTACCCCAGGAGATGTTACCCCCACTTCTGGGTTGTGTCACCTTCCTGTGCAGGTAGCTACTGGGAAGTACAGCCTCTGTGGATATTAGTCTGCCAGCGGGCAGGTATGGCAGCCGGCACGACACACAGGCTTCTAGGTGTGTACGTTCACAGCAGGAGTCCAAGCTTCAGCCATTGCCAGGGTGACTCAGAGAGGAGAGCAAGGGCATAGAGTCTCACATAAACTGATGCTAGTAAATGATCAGTGCTTCTCAAATTATTTCTTGTGCAAGACAGAGTTTGAAAGTTTCCAGTGGTTCATGGACTCCTGCCCTGTGTACTGTGTCAGGCTAGCATGTGCCGTGCCACATGGGACTCAGCAACTCCCTGATAAATCTAAACCCTGTTCAAGCATAGAAGGCCAGCGGCCATACACTGGGATGTCGCGACAGTGTAAAATAGCTGTATTTTTCTGAATGCTTGCTCTCTACCTCCTGTCCTTTTCTTCCTGTGAACTAGAAACAGCTAGTGGACCAGCTTTCTGCAGAGCAGTCTTTGAGTAGCAGGTGTATAGATTATTCTAGACCAGATTCTAAAGTCAAGACTTTCTCTTTCTTTATGGTGAATGTCATACGAAGCAGAAATACCTGTTTGTCAGAGGCTCAGCCAAACAAAAGCAGTATAAAAGGTAGAGCTATTAAAGAAATGATTTTTAAAGTTGAAAACTTTAGGACAAGTAAGTAGTGTATGTCCCACAAGTGTGGATTATTATTTATTGTGATCTTTGCATCTAAAATATTGAAAATATTTCTAATTTCTAACTCTAATGGAACCTAATGAGAGGCCAGGATAGAGAGCGTGTATAGATTCTGCGCCCATCTTATAGATTGCCTAATACAATCTTCCCTCCAGCACCCAATGATTCTTGTCTCACTAACCTAAATGATACATCTACTTCCTCTCAAGACCCACAAAAGTCTCATTAATATGTCAGCTCAAAGTTCAGAATGCCATTATTTGAATCAGGTCCAGATATGAGTGAGGTACCTCATGGATAGTTCTTAAAGTGTAACTTCTCAAGTAGGGCTCCTTTCTATCTGTAAATTTGTGAAACTAAGGAGAGGAGTTGTCTGTCTTCCCGTGTATCCAACATACAATGGTGGGACAGGCATAGGGTAATTGCTATAGACATTCTTGTTCAAAAATGGGGACAATTGGGGCCATAAAGAAGTCACTGGTCCATAGCAATTTGGAAATCTAATTGTGAAAAATATTGGAAGCTCCTTGATTAGGTCTCAAGGCCTGGAAAAAAATTCTCCATGGTTCTTGAGTCCATTCTTAAAATTATCCTTCTTTTTCATGAACTGTAGTAGTACTTGTTTGTATCTGAGTCAGTTTCTTAGCCAGCTTCCTGCCAGTAGAGTGGGGAGGGGGGTCCAAATGCCTATTTTCATTTTGTACTGTCTGACTCTTTTGGTTCAAGCCAATTATAGTTATCCTAACATTCTCTCAAAAACTTTGTGGTTTCCCTTGGAGTCTCTCTGTGGTTCACTCCACTAAACTAAAGTCACACCTCCAAATCCCTTTCAAATTAGACCTTAATCTTTTAGAGGTACTGTCGTTCAGTTGAGAGGATCTGTGAGGTACACAGATCTTTTTAAAGGGCATTTTGTGTGACCAAATAGTACTGTGAGGCACCAACTTTGATCTTTCTGAGGTCTTACCATAGGGTTTTATGGTCTCATCCTCAGCATCATCTCTAGACCATATTTTGCTGCCAGTGCACTGCATTTGAACATTATTTGGAAGCCATTTCTTAATTTTAGCATCATTTGTCATCTTGAGGGTCTGAGAATTTTCAAATCCAGCAAGTCCTGGATTCTCTCTGTGAACAGTCCTTCCCACAATTTATCTCTCTTCTTTTGCATTTTACTAGAAGCAGCAAAAAGAAACCATTTGGTACCTTCAACAACTTGCTTGGAAATCTCCTTAGCTCACTTGACATGTGTTCTACTTTCCATGTGACTGCAGGTGATAATGTTGCAGACCTTTCCACCACTATATAACTAGGATCCCCCTTCTTCCAGTTTCCAAAAATATGTTTGCCATTTCCTTGTAAGTCCTCACTCACAGTGTCCTCAAAATCCAGAGTGCTACTAACAAGTCTGTTCAAGGAAACGTATGCTCCTCTAATATGTTCCTAAAAATCCTTCCAGCTTCCACCCACTGTCTAGTTCCAAAACTACTCTCACATTCTGAGGTATTTTTATGACGGCACCCCATTTGCAGGTACCAAAGTATGTATTATTTAGCAATTGCTGTATAACAAATTACGTCAAAGCTTAGTGTCTTAAATCAACAAACATCTATTATTTTATAGTTTCTGTAGGTTGGGGGGGCGGCTAGGAGTGGCTAAGCAGGATGGTTCTGGCTCAAGGAATTTCATGAGGGTGCATTCAAGATATTTTCTGGAGCTTCAATCATTTCAAGTCTCAACTGGAGCTAAAGACTCCACTTCCTAGCTCACTTATGTGCCTGTCTCATATCTGCTTCCAAGCTCACTTATGGAGTTGCTGGCAGGCCTCGGTTCCTTGCCATGTGGATCTCTGCATAAGCTGCCTGGATGTTGTCGTGGTATTGCAGCTGCTGATGGGAGAGAGAGAGAACCAGAGGATAGGATAAAGTGTCCAAGATGGAAGTCAAGGTGTTTTTGTAACCTAATTTCAAAGGTGACATTCCATCACATTTGCTATTTACAGGAAAGAAGTCCTTAAAATCTCAAGATAAGGCATTACACAAGGGCATGGATTCTAAGAGGGAGAGGTCATCGACAGCTATCCTAGCATCTGCTTACCACTCTGTATAATAGTATAATCACAAATGACCCCCAGTATCATTCAGAATGCCTCTGGCACTTTTCCATGTCTTCGTTATGACTCAGGCTGGCAGAGATGACTCTATCTGGGACACTGACTATTTTTTGGCAGAGGAAAAAGAGATCTCAGAAGTACCTCATGTCACTTCCACTTACATTTGGTTGGGCAAAGCAAGTTACATGACTTATGACTGACATTAGTTGTATAGGAGTATAACTGCTACAGAGAGGCTCGTCAAGGTAGGGGCAGCAAATGCTTTGAGCAATGATACAGACTTCCCCAGAAGTCTCAGGGATTTCAAAGGATGGAAATCATGCAGCATCTATTTTTTACTGCAATACCATTAAGCTAAAAAGCAATAATAACAACAGCAACATCAAAAAAACCCCACAAAGACCTCATAAGTTTGGAAGTAAAACAAAACAAAATAAGATGAAATAAAACAGTCTGGATAATCTATGTATCAAAGCAAAAGAATTACAATTAATATTAGATAATGAAAAATGAAATTACCATATATATCAAATTTGTGGAATACAAGGAAAGCATGCTTAGAAATTTGTATCGGAAGTGCCTATGTTAGAGAAGGAGGTTTGAAAATACATGAACTAAATGTTCAAACATTGGGAAAAGAATAACATATTAAACACAAAGTAGGAGAAAAAATAAGCTGAAAATATAAATGAGAAAACAAACAAAAATAGGATAATTAATAATTGATTGAAATAACAATAATTAATTGAAAAGGGTTAGTAACTTTAATAACACCTGTGAAAAAGATCTAGAAAAAAGTGGGAAGGTATAAATAAGCAATAACAGGAATGCCAAAGGATGCCTCAATAAAAATCCTAGTTATTAAAATATCATAGCAAAATATCATAAACAAGTTCATTTCAATAAATTTGAAAAGTTTTATGATATGGTTAAATGTATAGGAAAGTGCAAGTTACCAAAATACCTAAAGCAGAAATATAAAACGTTAAAAATCCTTCCACTTTTAAAGTAACGGAAAAATAATTATAAACCTTCCTACAAATAAAACTCCAGATCCAAATGGCTTAAGAGTGGGTTTTACCAAGCATTTAAAGAATGAATATTACCAATATTTCATAAGTTCTTACAGATAATAGAGAGAAAAAAAGAGGACATTCTAGACTTAAGATGCCAGTGTAATTTTGATATCAAAACTTGGTAAGGACACTATGCTAAAGGAAATTTACAGGTCCTTCTTACTCATAAACATAGATGTAAAGCTTCTAAACAGAATAATATCACACATAATCCTTCAAATTTTTAAAAAGATAGTCCATTATGACAAGTTGGGCATATTCCAGGAATATAAAGTTGACTTAACATTTGAATATCCATCAATGTAATGTATTATATTAACAGAATAAAGGAGAAAAATCATATGATCATCTGCATAGATGCAGACATTCTTAAATAAAATTCAATATGCTTTCATAGTAGAAAAACTCGGCAAACCGGCAATAGGATAAAACTTTCTTAACTTGAAAAGGGTTTATAAAAAGCCTACCGCAAACACCATATTTAGGGGGAAATGTGAAATCTTTCTCTTTGAGATCAGAAAATGACAAGAGTTTTCCTGTGATTGTTTCTGTTTAATTTCGTACTTGATGTACTCGATAGTAGAGTAAAATAAATAAATAAATGTAATAATTGGAAAGAAGAAATACAAAGCTACAATGATGCAATTATAAATATGATTACATGTATAGGAATTTTAGATGAATCTACAGATAGATTATTATAATTAATATGTCACCAAAAAAAGCTAAACAGTATATGTCTTAGTTAATCTAGGCTGCTATGACAAAATATGATAGACTGGGTGGCCTAAATAGCAGATGTTTATTTCTCACAGTTCTGGAAGCCTGGAAGTCCAAGATCAAAGTGCTGGCAGACTTGGTTCTTGGTGAAGGCTCCCTTCCTGACTTGTATACAGCTGCCTTCTGGCTAGGGGAGAGAGAGAGAGAGAGAGAGAGAGAGAGAGAGAGAGAGAGAGAGAGAGAGAGAGAGAGAGAGAGAGGTGGAGATATCTCTAGTTCTCTTCTTATAAGGGTGCTAATCTCATCATGAGAGTCCTACCCTCATGAGGCCATCTAAATCTAATTACCTTGCAAAGTCCCTCACCTCCAAAATGCCATTACACTGGAAGTCAGGGCTTCAACATATGGATTTGAGGGGGACATGAATATTTACTGTATAAAACATACAAATATATAACTATACAAAGTACTTATATACTATACAAAATTTTCATAAATAAATTGCATTTTTACTTAGCAACAGATCATTAGAATATTAGAATAAAGAAGATACCATTTAGAAAGACATAATTATACCTAAAACTACATCTAATAAAAGATGTCCAAAACCTCTACACAAAATATAAAACCTTATTGAGAGAAATTAAAGAAAACCTAAATGAATGAAATGGTATATCAAACTTGTGGATTGGAAGGCCCAATTTCATAAACAGGCCAATTGTTTACAAACTGATCTAGAGTTTCAAGCAATTGCAATCAAAATTCAACATTTATTTTTGTGGAACTTTGTTGTTTTATTTTATAATTTGTATGAAACACAAAGGCCTAAGAATGGCTAAGGCATTACTGGGGCGGGGGTGGTGGGGGAGGGTTGGGAAACAAAAAAAAAACAAAAAATAAGCAAACAAAAAAAAGCAAGGTGGTAGAACTTACTAGACGTAAGACTTAATAAATTACATCTAAGACAGTGTTATGGCAAAGAGAGATGACACACAAATGAAGCAGAATAGAGTGATGATCTTAAATTTCAGAAATTCTGTTCCTCAAAAGACATTCGTTAAGGGCTGAAAATAAACGTCACAGAGTTAGAGGATATACTCATAATACATATAACCCCAAAGTTCATATCAAAAATACATATATGAGGAACTCGGTAAGAGAAAGACAATTCAATCAAAAAGTAAATGAGAGACTTAGAAAGACACCTCTCAAAAGTGACTGATAAATCTATTAAAACATACTTAACCTAATTTACAATCAGGAACATCCAACACACACACAAAATGAAATCTTTCATGCATATAACCTCCAGAATGGCTGAAATTTAAAAGACTGATAATATGTTCTGGGAAAAGATTTCTCATATCATACACTGCTAATGATATTAAATCTTTGTAGAACCATTTTGTAAAATAGTTTGTAAATTATCTACTAACGTTAAAGATAATCAATATTTCTGACTCAGAAATTACACAACTAGAAATACACCCCCAAAATTCACCCATATGTGCATTAAAATAGGTATATATGAGGTCTGACAATTAAGTTCGCGAACTCATCCTAGAAAAAGTGCCACATTCCTCATTGCTGAATATCACTACAGTCACCTTGGAAGTACTCCCCTTGGGAAGCTATGCACTGATGCCAACGCCTAGTCCACCCTTCAAAGCTGTTTTGGAACTTTTTCTCTGGAATGGCCATTAGAGATGTCATTGGATTATACTTGATGTCCTGAATGTAATCAAAATATCTTCCTTTCAATATTTTCTTTATCTTTGGATAAAGAAAGAAGTCATTGGGGGCCAGATCAGGTGAGCAGGGAGGGTGTTCCTGTCGCATCCCATGCGAGGAGAGTTGTGGGAAGAGAGGAGAGCGGCGCAGGGTTAAGAAAAGATAGTAGTCAATAATAGATTATAAACAGGGCCAAGGGACTCCCAGTCTCAAGGACTGGATGCCCCGAATTGGGCCTATGCATTAGCTTTTATTGGTTAAGTGGGGGAAGTAAAGGAGAGAAAGCTTGTCAATCTCAAGATCTGTGAATCCCACACATCATAATAGGAAACTGATTCAAGCCTATCACGCTTGCATGCAGGCAGCAGAACCATAAGTCTCAGGATGTTTGTACTTCCCCAAGGGACACAACCTATATGCATATGACTAGATGGAGAGCACATCATTGAATCACTTCCCTTGCAGGTTTTGGGAAGGAATGCAGCCACAGAGGCAGCGGCTCTCCTTAGCCTGGGAAGATGGGGGGCTGTACCCACCTCTATGAACCCCATGGCTTCTCCTGTTGGTCCCCACTTGACTTCGCCTGACTTGAGTTGTCCCCACCACCCGTGGGGAATCTTACTTGTCATTGGCTGACCAGCATCTTTTTGGGGCCAAACAGGGAGACATAAGGTGCAAACAGAAAGGTGAAGCAAAATCCCTGAAAGGATCTGTCTCACAGACTCTCCTTTCTTTGGGGGCAGGTACAAGGAGACAGACAGGTAGGCTGCTACGTGGCCACATGTTTCAATAGTTATTTGTTTACTGGCTACAAACTCCCTCACAGACAGTGCCAGGTGAGCTGGTGCATTGTCGTGATGCTAGAGCCATGAATTTCTGGCAAAAAGTTCAGGTTGTTTTCATCTTTTTCACGCAGGCTTTCCAGCACTTCTAAATAGTAAACTTGGTTAACTGTTTGTCCAGTTGGTACAAATTCATAATGAATAATCCCTCTGATATCAAAAAGGGTTAGCAACATAATTTTGACTCTTGATTTGGACTGATGGAAGTTTTTTAGTCATGGAGAATTGGCTGACTTCCATTGTGCACTTTGACGCTTTGTTTCAGGGTCATATTGGTATACCCATGTTTCATCACCAGTGATAACACGGTCCAAAACATCATCTTGCCTCTTGACAAACTTCGACTCTCGTTTGCTTTTGTTCATTGGTGAGCTCCTTTGGGACCATTTTTGCACACACTTTCCTCATGCCAAGATTTCAGTTAAGATTTTCCTAACTGTTTCTCTATTGATCTTTACTTGGTCTTCTATGCTTCTCACAGTCAACTGACAATTTTGACACATATTCGACGAACTTTTGCAATGTTTTCATTAGTTCTACTCATTACTGGCTGCCCTTACCTGTCTTCATCAGTGACATGTTCTCTCCCGTCAGAAAAACATTTAACCCATTTGTACACTGCCGTTTTCTTAATGGCATTATCCCCATAAACTTGGACTAACGTGTCCCTGATTTCACTTTCACTCTTGCCAGGTTTAACAAAAAATTTAACGTTTGTTCATTGCTTTAATTCAAGCTCAGACACTCTCACGATGACATACAAAAACACGCAACAACAATAATGAATGCCACTCAGCAAGACACCATCACACGTTGACACGAACATAGCTGTGAGACATTAATACACAAAGGTTATGAAACCTTACCGAACTGTGTATGTATATATGTATATGTATTTGTGTGTACTATTTTATTCAATAGTATTTTGAATGTTATCTCTATGTTTATAGGGAAAAAAAGCCATGTTGACATCATAAGTAAAATGGATAAATAAATTGCATGTGTTTGTTTATATAATGACATAATACGCAGCACTGAACATGAACAAACTTATAGTTAGAAAGAAAAACATGGCTGAATCTCACAGCATAATATTGAGCAAAATAAATTCTAAAACAGATGAAACAAAACCATAGTGTTTAGGAATATGCATGCTCCTGTGATCACCTTTGATAAAGGCAAGGAGAGGCTTCGCGGAGTGGTAGTGTTCTGTTTCTTCATCAGGCTTCATCATTAAATTTATTAAAGTTTTCATTTTTAGTTGATTGAACTCCAGAGCATGGAGCTGACTTTATAGTTCCTTCCTCTAAATTTTCCACATGCCACATTAAAGACAATGGAAACCAGAAGGAAAGAGACTGGCACAATTATCAACATTAAAGCTGGTTGTAATTCCACTTTGATAGTTAACTTGGGACACTGAGTTTTCATCATGCCTGATGTTGTCTTATCATCGTCCCCACCATGGTAATCACTACCCGTGGTAGTCTTCTTCAAATAGCCTGTTATGTGGAAGAGCTGATACTTCCTTATATTTCATCACAAATTTAAAGTGTAGGTAGGATACAAGAAAGTAAATATTTGTGTTCCATCACCTAGTAATAATATGGCTATAAACTAAAGTCTTCACATTCCAGATTGATCACTTCACATCCCAGTTTTAGACTCAAAGGCCCAACCTTAAATTCCTAATTTAGCTCTGCATATATGTTTAAAAATCACAAGCCAGACTATTACTCTGTACAAGAAAGACATATGCTCTTTGAAGAATGTGACTAAATAACTTGACCCCACTGAATAATTCTTTTATGTTGACGGGTCTTCTCACCTGTTTACAAAAAAAAAAGGAATGTGCTAGACCGTCAGTCAGTAAACACTGTGTGTTTGGCACAATGAAAGCCTGATGACAGATGCTATGGTGAAGGAGAAGAGGGCGAGATGATTCCTCCTCTTTCAAGGAGGCTGCAGTGAAGGAATCATAAGAAATACAGATGCAGCGGAATTACAGAGTAGGCTGTGATGTTTTTAAAGCCCGATTTGGGGGGGGGGTGGAAATCAAAGAACTATGGATATTCAACCATGTGGTTGAAGAAACTTAGCAAGTGTTCGTGGACAAGGTGACTGGTGAGCTCAGCATTGAAAAATGAGGAGATGGCAAACCCTCCAAGCAGAAGAATGTGGTAGCATGGTCTTCAGTGGTCTCTGAGCATCTCTCAATCCGAGAATTTTTTGACTCCATAACTCTGTGAGGGGACATTTTCTTTAATGATAGCCTGCATGTGACACCTTCATTTACATAGTCCAAATAAATGAACGTACTCTACGGGGGCAACTTGCCACCACAAATGTCACGTGACACTGGTCTAATCCAATATTTCAAATAAGTATTTGCAGCACTGACAGGTGCTGTCATGCTCTAACACCTCTTTTTTCATTATGGCACTCTAATAGACTAAAATGATATCGCATTAATGTGATATGAGATGACAGAGAGTCGAGAATGTAATACACTGGTCCTTCAATCCGTGTGATAGAAAATGAGTGCTGAGAAGAACTGCCAAAAAGTAGCCATGCAGCTTCTCCAGGTCCCTACATATGGAGGCAAGGTCTGGGCTTTCGAGCATGCAGGTGCCTTCAGCTCTTATCCTGGGATTCAAATGCAGGGTGAGCTGACCTCTCACTGGTCCACCTACTGGAGCTGATGGGGCTGGAAAGGGCTAGGCCCACAGGAAGCTGCAGAGATGCAGAGAGAATGGTCCCCCTGGTGGGTATTTCTCCCCAGGCTGATTCAAATGAGATGTCTTGTGCTCAAACGATGGAAAATGGCCTGACTTGGGAGACAGAAGCCAGGAATACGAGTATTTAATTTTCAAGAACCTCTGGTTACTTTACTTTTCTTGGTCTCTGCTTCCTCATATGTAAAATAAAGGATTTGGATTAGAATAAATTAGTCATTGCAATTACAAATATGTAAGAAGCCAGGCAGTTGCAAATGATAGGGGGTGCTTCAACCTGAGGCAAACTGGAGATATACAAGCCCCAATTAAAACAGGTCAGACTTCTCTTGAACACTGTTTTGGTTTTAGCAAATGGACATCTAGTTTGTAAACCCCTATGTTAAGTCAACTGTAAAGTTCCTTTCCACTTTAAAGTGTACATTCAAATTTTCCCAAGGTATTTGATAATTGCGTGTCATCTCTCCTTCACTCTAGCTTTGTAAATCTGGAATAGTAATTAGGCTGCAGGTAAATGAAAAGCCTCAAAGAATAATGACTTCAATGAAATTTCTTCCGCACACTATAAAAGTCAGTAGATAGTTCAGGGCAGGCCTTGAAGCACTGTTCTGCAATCCGTCAGGATCCCAGACTCCTTCCAAGCATTCCCAATGTGTGACGCTTGTCCCTGTTCCAGGCTCCCAGATGGAGGAAGGGGTGAAGAAGCACAAACGAAGGGCTGTCTCTTGAAGTAGATTCCCAGAAAATGCCTCATGACACTTGCTTTTCCATCTTATTGATGTGAACTTAGAAACCTCATTTCAAAGGTGGCTGGGAAATGTAGTCTTCTTCACACTAAACAATCATGTACTGTTATGGACTGAATTGTGTCTACCCCCCAAATTCATATGTTGAAGCCCTAACCCCCAGTGTGATGGTATTTGGAGACTTTAGGGAGGGAGGTAATTAAGGTTCAATGAGGTCATAAGGGTCGGACCCTAAGCTGATAGGATCGGCGTCCTTATAATACAAGGAAGAGAGACCAGAGCTCTCTCACTCCACATGCACACAGAGGAGCAGCCACGTGAGGACACAGTGAGGAGGCAGCCATCTGCAAGCCAGAGAGCCCTCACCAGAAACAGAGTTTGCCAGCCCTTTGATCATGGGTTTTGAGCCTCCAGACCTGTGAGAAAATAAATGTCTCCTACTTAAGCCCCCAGTCTGTGGTATTTTATTATGGCAGGCTGAGCAGATTAATACACTTACCTAACATTGTTACTAAGTTGGAAAAAAAGATGAGCAGTGATTGGCCAGGGTTTGCCAGAGAAATAGAATCAATTGGATATAGATAGATATAGATATAGATACACAGATATATATTTTTATGAGGAACTGGCTCAAATGATTTTGGAGGTTGTGAAGTTTCATGATCTACCATCTGCAAGCTGGAGACCCCCAAAAGCCTATGGTCTAATTCTAGTCCAAATTCAAAGCCAGAGAACCATGGGAGCTGATAGTGTAAATCCAAGTCCAAGGGTAGAAGAAGACTGATGTCTCACCCTTCTGTCCTGAGAACAGTTAAAGTACACATTGGCAGCTATAAAATCGTCTCAGGGATGTAAAGTAAAGCATAAGGAATATGGCTAATAATATTGTAATGACTATGTATGGTGCCAGGTGGGTCTAGACTAGTCAGAGGGATCACTTTGTAAGTTATATAAATGTCTAACCACTATACTGTACACCTGACACTAATATAATCCTGAATGTCAACTGTCATTGAAAATTAAAACAAAAAATTTAAAAGTGACATAATTCCATGTAGCATTACATTTAATGCCAAGTGAGGGGGCAAAAAGTGTCACTTGAATTCAGAGAAGGAAAGTTCAATGGGGCAAGAGTAACACAGGAAGCATCAAATGTGAGATCTTAAGTGGCTGGTTGGATTTGGTGATATAAAAGACGCCAAACAAGGTGTGTCACTAAGTTAGACTCTGTTCTAACACCCAGGGAACTTTCCTCATTGTCACACGTTTAAGATGACCATCATGCTCTATTGCAATTGACCTTACCCAGCCATGGCATTATGTGCTCTCACTTGCTTCATGCAGAACCATTCAGCATAATAATTTGATAAGGTTTATGAATATTGAAGATGGCTATATTGAAAACTGAGGTTACAATTTCATTAATAGGTCAAATGCCAGTCTTCAAAGTAATGCAAAATGGGTTTTATCCCATTATCCTCACTGTGATATTTCATATGAAGAAACTTGTATGTGCACATTTTCCAAAAAAGTAGTACAAATATTAAAAGCTAAAATAACCGAACACACACAAAAACCTCAAAGAAGTCTCTTTGTCATCAATCTAATGGAATTACCTAGCCTATTGTTTGCCATGCAAGCATTCTTTAAAAAGTTTGTTGTATCAAATTGAAAGAGAGAAAAACGTGTGTGAATAACTGTGACACTTGTGCAGGCACAGATTTAGAGAGGTAAAAAAAAATACCTTGTACCAATGTCGATATAACATGTAGATATTATGGGATTTAAGAGTTATATTTAAAAAATGGTACTGTTGTAAGATATCCTGGGTTTGCTTCATGATAGTCTCATCGTTCTCAATAATACTGCAAAAGCAAACAGATAAATTGTTGCTATTGAAAGAGAATTTTTCTTTTCATTTAAGAAAATTCAAATAATAATATTATTTAAAAAGTAGAGAATAAAAATTAAAAATAGATGTTGATAAGTTTATGATATACTAAAACATTAAATTTTTTTTTTGATCTGTAACAGCTTTTACCTTTGAGAAATTTATGTTAACAACTCACCAAGACTAGCAGTCAATTTTTACATTTTTTTGTGGAAAAGGAGGGATGCATAGTAAGGCTAATGATCTCATTTGAACATAGTTATGTTCTCATAATATGCGAGAACATAATATGCGAGAACGTCTCTGGTGCATGTCTCAGGAATAAAAATGGAAAGATACTTGAGAGACAGTGGTCAGTTTCTATACAAAAAAAGTGTGAAATATAAATGATCATTTTGGAAAGAACCCCAATCCTTGAGTTCCCTTCCATGTAGTTCATCCATGTCCCAAATTCAAAAGTTATTTTTATTTATATTACCTCATTTGGGTTTATTTACTTATGACAGCGATTAAGTATTTTATTTTTAAAGTCATCATTGCCAAATATTTAATTTTGATATTAGAATATTTAAATTGTTTTATATATTCACTTAAACTGATTTTCTAACTGAGATTTTCAGGTGTCATAAACTTAAGTTTTTCTTCAGTATTTTCAGAAGATACAGTGTCAGGAGAGGGAGAAAACAAAACCAAACCGCGATTGGAGTCTCTCCCAGTTAAGCAAAACAGTGGGGTCTTTGTCTCCCTAATGGGATATGTCTCCTGAACCCGAGGGGTGGAAAGTTCTCAATGCATGCTTAGTTGAGCATTTCCCATTCTAGAATAGGTAGGCATTTTACGAAACCGAGTTGAAACTAGATTCAGAGGTCAACTTTTCTTTAGAATCATTGCATTAAGGTCATACTTATGTGGTACTGAAAATACTGGAATTTGTTATTTGAGGTCTTGTAGACAACCTAGTCATTTGAAAAAAATAATTCTTTCCATAGTAAAACAAATTATCAACCAATTATTCTGGTTTCTTGTTGACCCAGTATCAATCTTTGTATTGTAGCTAATTTTGATTTTCTACAAAATTAGGGTCACCAGCATACCCAGCAAAAAGAAGCCTTTGAGTTCTTCCTGATACGCATTGTGTATTGATGAACCAGGGCGTGGGGCCTGGTGCTGATGGGAGAATGGCTAAGGATGAGTCCACAACCCAAATCATGTGGCCAGATTTCTTAACTTCTGTGAACTTCCATTCCTTCATCGGTAAAACCTCACAGGTTGTTGTGAGTAAGCAAGATCTAGGTCAGGGGTGTCCAAACTGCGGCCCGCGGGCCAAGTGCGGCCCATGATCCATTGTTAATTGGCCCTCAGCAAATTCCAAAAATATATTTAGATTACTTAAATAAACCAGGTGAGGCAATACGTACTTCACCTCGAGTGAGTGGCCCGGCTGTTTGTGTATTTTACCGCATATGGCCTTTGGTGAAAAACGTTGAAAAAAGTTTGGACACCCCTGATCTAGGTGAATGTGACTTACGATAATCATGACAGCAACAATGTGAACAGATGACATTTACTGAAGTCTTAACATCGTGCCATGCACAGACCTACCCCAGTTGGGGGCTTTCATCTCTTCACCTCATTGAACACCTGTGAGGCCAGAACTGACATAATTCCCAGTTTAAAGACAACAAAACAAAGGGTTAGAGAAGCTAAATGTCTCGCCTAAAGTTACAGTGATTTGACTCAAGGCCAGGATCAGAATGAAACTGGATCAGGGCTGGCACGTGCTGGTCCCACGGACAAGGGTGACTCCTGAGTTGGGTTTGAGGGCTGTGAGCCTAGTAAAGAGCTGGATTAGTTAGAAATTGGAGCAGCTTTCTCTGTGAGAATTTTCACTGGAATTTGGGAAGAATTGAAGCAAGTGTGTAAGCCTCAAACCCATGTGAAGGGAGAGGTCAAGAAAGAAGAGGTCATCAAACCTTTAAAATGGCATCCCGAAGCTGTTTGCACATGTCTTAGCTTTTTCATTCCTGTCTTTCCTGCAGGAACCATGTTCTTTTTTTTTTTAAGCCTACAACTACTCCTCTCTCCTTTTCCTATCTCTTCCTATATGAACAGTCCACAAATTATCCACGATTAGAAGACATAACACCTAATTTTTCTGGATCTTGGAGACCATGAACATTTCCAGCCCTAAGTTTTATTGATCAGCTCACAGCAGCCTGAATTCAGTCCTACTTCAGTGTAACCACAAAATCAGCCAAGTGTCTGGACCCCACGGACCTCACTCCCTTTACCTCTAAAACAAATTAGGTCATTAGTGAGACCACGTCCTGACCTAAAATTCTGTGGTTCTTCTGTCACACACACAAATAAATTACAGTGAGTAAATGAAGATTTGATATATCATTGCTGGAAGGTTGCTGACCTCTAGTGTCAGCACAGATCTACAAGGAAAATTCAAACCTCCCTGTGCATTTCTCATTCCTATCAGGGCTTCTCTTACCCTCCCCTTTCCTTTTCCTTGTGGAAGAGAAGAAAATGTAAAATACTTCAAATTAAAGTTCTATTAACTGAAGCTTCATTTACAGAATAAATATTTCTGCTGACATTGGACTGATTATATCAATTTTGAACTTCAAATTTTAATAAGGTATTACCAAGCCCAAGAATAAACAAGCTAATCAGGCCCAGTTTCCTTTTTCCTCTTTTGTATTAAATGATAAGTGAATTTAAAGCTATGCTTTGTCTTATTAATATCTGCTAAATATGGATGAATTACTGAATATATATTTATTCTTAAACTCATTTGGAGGTAAATATTTACAGGGCTTTTCTGTTATAATCTGAATTTAATATCTCAACTGAAACTGATTTATAGCACGTGACTTCAAATGTGATGTTAGTTAAAGAGGCCAAGAATTAATTAGCTGATTCTATCAAGGGTTTCTTGAAACTGATTTTGAAAGGGGGAAAAAACGCTCCTATTTTTTTAAGTAAAATTTTAATTGTAGGAATTTTCATGGTAAATATCAGAGTCCCGCGTAAATAAATCTTTAATAATTTTTCATATGCACATATTTGGTTTCACTATATTACTGAGTGAGTTAGAAATTCACTTAAATATTCTGTCATCAAGGGAACATCATTTCCAGCATGCAGGTGGGTTTCTTCACTATGTATTCTGAATTAGTTACCGAGGAAGTTACCAGAATTTGTTTCTTGGAAATCTTTAAAAGTTGCTGGGTATGAGACATGGGGGGTGGGGTAGAGATAGACATTGCCAATCAAATATCTCTCCCTTTCCGGCTGTCAGCTAAGGAATGTTGTCCATGGACCATTTTGTATGTAAATAGAATTGACGTCTTGTTAGATACATCAGAGAGTATCCAAACCTCTTCTGATAATTGGGTTACAGTTATACTGTAGAGGCAAAAAACAAAAAACAAAAAACAAACAAAAAAAAAACAGTTGCTTTGTGTGCAGTGAGATATATGATTAATTGGCAAACTTTAGCCACTGAAAAAGTGCTTACCTGGACCACGCAGTAAACAAATTTCAGACATTCTTAGTTTCCTTCTTCCAGAGTTTTGGGCTGGTCAATTGCGAATTTAATGCGTATGTACTATATAACACAAAATTAAATAAACATTAATATGTACATTAAAAAATACATACAAGGATTATTTAAAGACAGACACACCAGTTTTAAAAGAGAAGATACACAGTCCATTTGTACCATAAACCCCTCCCCAACTGAATTAGTCAGGGTCAAACAGAACCAGATTACTCAGTTGTGGGGCCTGCTAAATCTGAAACGTGCAGGGCAGGCCTGCAGGTTGAAAATTCCAGCAGGAGTCAGTGTTGCAGCCTTCAGTTTGAACACAGTCTGGAGGCAGAATTCCCTCTTGCCCAGCTTGCCAGACATCTCTTTTATAAAAACACATTTTCTGTTCTAATTATTAGCTAATCGCAAGAGTGATATTAGTTCATAGACCACTTCATAATTTTTAAAGCTCTGAGTTCTCGGGGAGTGGAGTGCAGGGGAGATTCTTCCAGCAAAAATTTAACATAACTTTTCCAGTTACGGAAGTGCCCTTTTCACATTTCGTAAAGATACTGGGGAACCCAAGTGATGATCTGGTTCAATTTCATCTTTTTTTTTTAACAGAAGAGGAGCCCAAGTCATCTCAGTGAAATAGTAAGAACCATACTCCAGATCACCTGATTTTGGTCCAATTATCTTTCTATTATTTTCAAAACATGTTTACTTAGTCCTTCAAGAAAAAAGAGCAAAATCTTAGACAAGCAAAAGAGGACATGAGAGTGACATAAAAAAAGACAGATTATGCTCTTGTTGGGGAACATGTGCTGGAGACAATCACACCAGGATGTGTCTTCTCTGTAGTAAACAAGAAAATACATAAAATGTGGACCACATATGTAATTTTAGATTTTCTAGTAACCTCTTAAAGTAAAAAGAAAGAGAAGGAACTGAGTTTAATAATATACTTAATTTAACTTATTATCTCAAATATGATCATTTTAATATGTAATCGATATTTAAAAAAATTATTTATGAGAGATTTTGTACTCTCCCCCCCCCTTTTTTTTACAATAAAAAAAGCTTCATTTGGCTAGTAGCTACCATGTTGAACAGTATAGCCCCAGAACAATGAGGAAATGTGAAATGGAGGTTCCTACTAATTACCTTCAATATTGTAAAAGCCTAATAAATGCATATTGTACATTTATCCAAAAACGGGCCATCAGACTCGCTGCAGTGACAAGCATGTTGTTAAATGCATCGGGTTAACAGGACAGCCACGCTGAGCCCAGTGCTGAGAAGGGGTTTAATGCTCTGTGATCACCGCCTTGAATTTGTTTCTTAAAGTTTTATCTCTGAGAAAGAGACACCACACTTAAGGAAGTCCCCTCGGGGGACTATCTACCCAGTATTTCATGAGAGAGAATCCTGGGGTGTTAGTTTTCTTTTCTATGTCTTTCCTTTCTTTCTCTTCTCCTCCTCGACTTTTTCTGGTGGCCAGCTAAATGCCTGCCAATCTGTCAGCCCTGTTTAGCCTTTAGATTAATATCTGTTTCAGGGTATTAGTGCCAGACCTCAGAAACAGGAGATTTACTGCTGTCTATTTTCGCCATCACAGTTGTTATCACGTACACTCTTTGGGAATCTAAGTGTTTAAATTAAACCGGACCTGAAAAGTTTGCTTCCAGAAGAATGCCCAGAACCTCCAGAGATGGCTTTAAGGGCCTTTTCCAACCAACTTTTAGAATCTTCCTCTTCCTGGTCACCAGCAGTCTTCTCATATATGTGTGTTTATTTGAAATTGTTCAAAAAGCAACTTTAGAAATTTTAAATCCACTTTTGTTTAGGCCACTGGAAAGGACCAAGTGAGTGCCGGTTGATATCAGCGATGTGAGGCCCTTCTACCATGTTTTCCCCAAAATAAGACCGGATCTTATACAGTATTTCCCCGAAAATAAGACCATGTCATATTAATTTTTGCTCCAAAAGACATAATAAGACAGGGGATGCCTTATTTTCTCATGTACAACAATCTACATAAGCCCCATTAACTGGGGCTTATTTTCAGGGTTGGTCTTTTTTTCCAGGAAACACGGTAGATTGTGGGCTGTGAGCCCGGGCTGGCAGGTGATAGAAAGCGCCATCCCCGGGCGCCCTGTGTAGCAGCTCCCGTCCTCCGGGTCCCTGATAGACGCAATCCATTTTTAATGCCTTGTGTCAGGTATCCCTGCTGCCATCCAACCATTCTTAATAATAAGACAAAAGTGATATTTTAGGGTAACAGTTAATAAATAATGTGACTTATCCAATCACACCTTTCACTAAAATATTATTATCTTTTGGCAGATTCATTACTGTAGAGACATCAGGATCTGATGAAACATTGTCTAATTCTACCACTAGTACATTTTCCAGAGTTGTCTTTCTTTTAATTTAATTCTCCCACTCTGAAAGCATACTGTCCATTGCAATTATTGAATGAGCATTTAATCTCGCATAACTAAGGCATTTTAATCTTTTCTTATGGAGAGGCAATTAAAAGGTCCTGGTATTGTTATGATATGGATACCTTTCATCCCAACCTAGTGAATCAGTTTCTTTTGTTCTCATGTGTATCAGTTAAGACAAATCAAATCTCCAGGACTTTGCCACAGTGGTTAAGCCACCTTATCACAAGGTGTGATCAATGTTTCAAAACAGTCTACTGAATAGAAAGGCTTCCAGATCTTTCTTGAGCAGAGGTGAGCCTAGAGGTAAAGAATCGCAAGAGAAGTTTTTATAGTTGTTATCATGTCTTGATTTATAGTCTGTTGTATTGTCCCAAAGCAATAAATCTTGGCACTTTTCAAATGCTGTGTTGCTAAGTGAGATATTGGATCACTTTAAAACAACAAGGGTTGATTTTGTTATAGCATTTCTGCACTGATAATTTCAACTTATTAATTATAATGTCAGTACTACACTAATATAAAGTAAAAGAAAGCTCATGAATTTTTAAACTTTTTAAAATCAGTACCTCTCCCTGATTTTTACATTTACTGTTCTATTTCCTTGGCAGACAGCATGCCATATTAAAAGGATTTTGTACCCTGAATCTTTGCAATGTACATAAACCTTAGCCTATTATCAACTCTAGTGAAAATACATAAATATAAATCTGCAATGTGTTGTTTATCTAAGAAGGTAATAATTTCCCCATGACTGTTTTGCCTGGCCTCTAACCACTGATGCTGGTTATATATTAGTTCAACTGTACTGGTCACTGTTTTATTAGGAAGGACCTCTCACTGCATTATGTATTTTCATAACACCTTGAGCTTCGTTGAGAAATGTCATATCCTTTTTCTTCAGTCTTTGTTTCTGAGCCACCTCCATTGATGACCTAATTCTCCCCTTCAGAATTGTGGTGATATAAACAGGTCACAGATTAACAGGGGTGCATTTGAGAAACAAGGCACCTTCAATTTGATTTTATTTATTCCTCAAAGGTCATTTTATATTTATGGAAAGTTGGTGAAACAGCAATTCTTTCCAGACTGATAGTGGTCTAGTAATCAATGTGAAATATATTTGTGAAACAAATAGGGATTTACCTGTTTCCCTGGGAAAACATTCAGATGGCTGAAACAGCCATTTTAATGGTTATATTTGAAATTTTTAAAGATACCCTTTTAAAAGAGAACATGTTTTCTTTAATTCTTCTACATAAGCTGCTTTGTCACATTTTCTTATGAAGATTTTTTAATTACATAAAGTGTTTATTAAGTAAATATTTGGACTGTAAGTACATAGTATAAACTGGCCTAAGAAACTATTCATGGATAATTTATCTTTTTTTTGGCAATGATAACTGAATCAGAAATTCACAGAAAGAATATCTAAGAATTTCTAGCCATACATAAATTCATAAGGATATGGATGTAGTTTGTTTGCATATTGTTCTTTATTAACCAGGAGCTGCTTTGATTATATGGGCTGACAGCCTGAGGTGTTGACAGCCTGAGGTGTACACCTTGATTACATAGATAAAGGAACATACATTAAGCTGAATAGAAAGCTGATAGCAAGGTAGGTCAAGTGCACTTAATTAGCTGCTTATTCAAATACCCTATTTGTTATTTTTCCCTCTAAGAATGAGAGCAGTGTGCATGCGCAAGTGTGTGTGTGTGTGTGTGTGTGTGTGTGTGTGTGTGTGTTGGGGAGCGTGGCAAAGAGGTGATATTATTGGTAACATTTTTTTGGGAGGGTCCTGGGAAAGAGAAGAGATAAAAGCTCTGTTTACAAATATATGAACAGTTGAACATATTTCCAAGGGGACCAAAAGTTTGAATTTATATGTTCTGTGGTATTTCTATATTGATACTTTGAATTTTCTTGTTTAAAATGTTAGTATTATGCCAGCGTAAGTAGAAAGCCATCAGCATATCAACATGTCACTACAAAGCTCTAGTGGTTTGAAAGAGCTTTGCTTGGGTGAGAATGGGGGTAGCCACTGTCTTCCTTAATTATACAAGATGCCCTTACGGTGAAAGAGAATTGAGATAGAAATAGTCACTCAAGGTTTTAGTTTTGTTTTTTGAAATGTAACTTATTTCATGAGACTCTTGACAAAAGTAAATGACAAGGCAAAATATCTAATATAGTGTTTTGTGAAATCATCCTTTGACTGAACATTATACTAGGGAAGAAAATGAAAATCTCATTTTGTTTTCTGAGTTCATCCACTTCCAAAATACAACTCAGTTGCAATATTACACAATAATTAATATAAAGAAATTTGGAGTCAAGACAAACCTTAATTGAAACCTCAGCTCTGGGTCTTAATAGTTCCATGAACCCTGTGAAGGTTTTGAAATGTTCAAACTTCCAGTATATAAAAGAAAATGGCAATGAGATATCTTCTTTGTATGGTAATTGCGAAAACTAAAGAAGAAAACATATGTAAACATCTTAGCAGAATACCTGGCAGTAATTATAATCACAAACATGCAGCTTTAAAAAAAACCCAGGGTGGAAAAGAGATGAAATAATTAAGAAAAACAAACATTTTTGCCATATTTCCCATTTCTTCAAACCGGGCTGTTGATTTTTCCCTAGAGCTACATAGCTGTTTCTCACTCTCTTAAAAAATATTTTTTTTTTTAGGAATAAATGACCTGTTAAAAGTACAAAAAAAATCATGCCCTGACCTTGAGGCAGAGTTTATAAATTCTGAAAGGGTGAAGAAAACCATAATAATTAACTACATACCGACCCATCCAAACAGTCCTTGTGGAAGTCCTGGGCCATCCGTTTTTATTACAACTTTGCAAGTTTCAACAGGCCGGGGCCTTCAGGGAGGGGTGGCTGTGTGCGAGGCTAACGTCAGCATGGACAGCATTTCTTCTCACACTCTGAATCTTTCTGAGGAAAGGAAGTGCAATTGAGCTAAACTCTTCGCTTCCCTCTGAATTAGAAGTCATAAAGGCTGATGGTGCAAAAACACCTCTTTCAAACTATGTTTTTGGCTCTGGGTATGGTTTGAAGCATTTTATGATTAAAGTCATACTGATAGCAAATCACTATACAGACTGGATCCCAAACTACTTTTATTTAACTGAATTGCTGACGTGCTATATATTTATGTCAACATTCAAGTTGTAGAAATAATGGAATTTCCTTTGCCCAACAGTATAATTTTGCTTGTGTAGAAGCTGTCAAATTAGAGAACATTCAGGAGAAATTTCCCTGGGGTCTACTGCATTTAAATGGTACCCCCTCCCCCATTATTCCCTTTGCATGAACCATGTCACAATATACGGTAAACTAATCATAAAAACAGAGGGGCCAGACTCTCCTCCTACCACATGTTGTTCACTGCTTGTTGACTTGCATTGGTCTGATTTAAAATAATGTTTTATTAACTTTATATTGGGAAGCCCAAGATTGTAAGGGAGCTAGGGATCTTCTGTATATAGGTGTAGGGTGACTGCTACATATTTGATCATGAATATAATGTTTCTCCCTTTTCTTTCTTTCAAAGGAAGAATCTGTTAAGATTTTTCTGTGATGTGACCTTAGAAGGTTTATTGATGCTTTGAGATAGGCTGTAAGTTGTTGTTGTTGTTGTTGTTTTAAAATTCATGAATAAAAATGTGTGTCTTTCTATTTATTCGTATTTTGTCTTTGACTTTAAGTGACTAGGAAAAGAACCTAATAGTTTTAAATAAGAATGGGATATATTGAAACTTATTTTTTTAAATATATATTCATAAGATCCTATATTTTCATTTGACAATTTTTTAATGGGGCACAAATAAACAATACAGAAATGATTTTGGAAGAAGAGACACTACATATTGAATATAAAAGCTCACTGACTTTAGAAGAATGTTCTTTCCCTTACTTTCCCTCCTTCTCTCGTCTGTACTCTTCCTCTCTCTGTCAAACACACACACACACACACACACACACACACACACACACACACGATGATTAAAACTTCCAGATAAATGTAGTTAATATTGAACAACTGTCATTAATTTGTGGGTTCAGAAAAATCACTGTTATGCACATAGCTTCTTAATGTCAGTCACCCCATTTAGAAGATATTAAATGCTGAGGTGAAAAATAAAATTTCCTGGAGGAAAAAAGACGTAAATTTTATTTAGTGCCCTACATTGACAAATTATCTTCACTATTCAAATGTTTACACTTTTAAAACTGCAGGCATGGCACTCTGTTGGTAGAAACCTCTCAATGTTTCACGGAGATCTTAGAACTGTCACCTGTCTGTTGAATGGAGACTTGATGGCTAGTTGGCTGGGGGCCCATAACCCTGCCCCAGCTCTGGCTGTGTGGCTGTGGGAACTGCATGTCTGAGGGTGCTTTGCTTCAGGGTGCTGGCTGCCCCTTGCAGTGCATACATTCCTTCTGGACCTTTCCTGCTCACCAGCAGCCAGCTGGTGTACGACAGGATGATAACTGAGAGCAAGAAGAATTTGGGAGGCTGGGATGCTCTGCTTCCTCATACTGTCCATCCCTCCCCTACTTTTTTCAGCTTCTTCATTCTCTTGCTCCCTTAGAAAAAGAGAGAAGCCAAAACGCTATTCAAGTGGCTTTTTTCTGAGCCACTGGACTTCAAGGGTCCTTTCTGGGCAGGCTGAAATTCAATCCACTTTTAAGAAAAAGAGTATTTCTTTATACAAACACGAACTGGCTTGCAGTAGGTGTTCTAGGAGCAAACAAGTACTCCAAATACTTGGGAAATTGTCTAGAAAGGATTGAACAATAACCAGCAGGGATCAGGAGATTTCCTGGGGATTAATGAGTAGCTGGGAGGAATTGGTGCCCTTCAGCTGTACTCTGGGCAGTTAACCTCAGCCCTTCAGTACTCTGAGAAACGCCCTGCACTGTGGCGGTGATTGCTATTGTGAGAGCTAAACATATGAGAATGCTCTTAGTGTGATTTCACTTCAATATGCCCTTTGCTTCTAAAAGACTGAAGCTTCATGCAGAGTATTCAGCGCCTCATAACAGAGCGCCCGTCACCTGACCATACACACCTCATCACATTAACCAAGCTGATTGGAACAAAAAAAATAATGTTTCATCGTGGTAAAAAAAAAAACAAACCCAAAAAACTTGGAGATAACCCGTTAAAATAATTAACAACCAAGATTGTATTGAATTCAGAGTGAACCAGGGATGAATTTATCACAACCACAATTAAAACGTTTCTCTTAAGAATGAGGGTGTTTTTATTTATTTATTTATTTTTCTCATGGTGATAAGATCACCTTAAAAACTTAAAAATAAATAAATAAAAAGGTTTCTGTCCCTGTTAGCTAAACGTTATTCTAGCAAAATAGTTTATTAGCCAAATGAGTCATGCGTTTCCCCCTTGGTTTTAAGTTCAAAGGGAATGCCAGAAGAATTATTCTTAAACTGACCTAC
Source organism: Rhinolophus hipposideros (assembly GCF_964194185.1). NCBI lineage: Eukaryota > Metazoa > Chordata > Mammalia > Chiroptera > Rhinolophidae > Rhinolophus > Rhinolophus hipposideros. Next base: position 8,355,291 of record NC_138058.1, on the reverse strand, counting down.
TCAGATAGATACTTAAAATTTTCCACTTGTTGTGATTCTCAGGTCACTTCATCTTTGGAACACTTATCCCAACAGATTGGAAATGGGCTTTGTCAATTCTGTTATTTGCATTTTAAATGAACCAATTTTTTTTTTAATTAATTTTATTGGGGTGACAATTGTTAGTAAATTTACATAGATTTCAGGTGTACAATTCTGTATTACATCGTCTATAAATCCCATTGTGTGTTCACCACCCAGAGTCAGTTCTCCTTCCATCACCATATATTTGATCCCCTTTACCCTCATCACCCACCCCCCACCCCCTTACCCTCTGGTAACCACTAAATTATTATCTGTGTCTATGAGTTTTTGTTTCTCATTTGTTTGTCTTGTTCTTTTTGGTTTATATACCACATATCAGTGAAATCATAGGGTTCTCTGCTTTTTCTGTCTGACTTATTTCACTTAGCATTATTCTCTCGAGATCCATCCATGTTGTCACAAATGCTCCTATATCATCTTTCCTTAACGCCGAATAGTATTCCATTGTGTATATGTACCACAACTTCTTTATCCATTCATCTATCGAAGGACATTTTGGTTGTTTCCATGTCTTGGCCACCGTAAACAAAGCTGCAATGAACATTGGAGTACACGTGTCTCTATAGAGAAATGCTTTTATATTTTTGGGGTAGATACCCAGGAGAGCGATTGCTGGGTCATATGGTAATTCTATTCGTAATTTCTTGAGGAACCTCCACACTGCCTTCCATAGCGGCTGCACCAGTCTGCATTCCCACCAACAGTGTATGAGAGTTCCTTTTTCTCCACAGCCTCTCCAACACTTGTTACTATTTGTTTTGTTGATGAAAGCCATTCTGACTGGGGTGAGGTGATATCTCATTGTGGTTTTCATTTGCATTTCTCTGATGATTAGCGATGTTGAGCATTTTTTCATATGTCTATTTGCCATTTGTATATCCTCTTTGGAGAAATGTCTCTTCAGGTCCTCTGTCCATTTTTCAATTGGGTTGTTTGTTTTTTTGTTGTTGAGTTTCATGAGTTCCTTGTATATTTTGGATATTAGCCCCTTATCAGAGGAACTGTTTGCGAAAATCTTCTCCCATTCAGTTGGTTGCCTCATTATTTTGTCAATAGTTTCTTTTGCTGTGCAGAAGCTTTTCAGTTTCATATAATCCCATTTGTTTATTTTAGTTTTTACTTCCATTGCCTTTGGAGTCAAATTCATAAAATGCTCTTTGAACCCAAGGTCCATAAGTTTAGTACCTATGTTTTCTTCAATGCAGTTTATTGTGTCAGGTCTTATGCTTAAGTCTTTGATCCATTTTGAATTAATTTTGGTACATGGTGACAGATAGCAGTCCAGTTTCATTCTTTTGCACGTAGCTATCCAATTCTGCCAGCACCATTTATTGAAGAGGCTGTCTTTCCTCCATTGCATCTTTTTAGCTTCTTTGTCAAAAATTATCTGCTCCTCCATTGCATGTTTTTAGCTTCTTTGTCAAAAATTATCTGTCCATATTTATGTGGTTTTATTTCTGGGTTCTCAATTCTATTCCATTGGTCTATGTGTCTGTTTTTCCGCCAATACCAAGCTGTTTTGATTATTGTAGCCCTGTAGTACAAGGAAAAATCAGGGAGTGTGATACCTCCAGTATTGTTCTTTTTTTTTTAATATTGCTTTGGCTATTCGGGGTCTTTTGTGGTTCCAAACAAATCTGATGATTTTTTGTTCTATTTCTTTAAAAAATGCCATTTTAACTATGAACCAAATTTGAAGTTAGAGGTCAGAGCAAATGTCAGCCTAACATTCCAGAGGATTTAGGCTGCTCACAGGCAAACATCTCTAAGTTGATGTCACCATTCAGGATGATTAGTGAGCTCACTAACCTTTAGGCTAGTCCTGAGACACTGACAACGCCTCTTCCTTACTCCTCTCCCACACGTTTGCTTCTGAAAGTCAGTTTCCAGGCTGGGCAATAACATGATCGGAGGCCTGTTCTTTAGTTCTGGTTCCTAATTGAACGTAATTTTAAAGTAACTGGTTCTGGAAAATGTGAAAAACAAACAAAAACACAGAAGCCAGTGAGGAAATGTGTATTTCCAGATACCTCCCTTTGAAGAACGGCAGATGCCAAGAGAAAGAGATAGTCTGGAAGTAAAGAAATTGGGTGCAGCTTTTGGAGTCAGGCTGATACCTGAAGTCAGAACAGGTGGAAGTGAGTGGTGCTGTGTAAACAGCCTGCAACGGGGTTTTCCTCCTGCGTGGATGTTCTCTGGGTCTGCTCTGGGGGATGGGTTCTGCTTTCGAATAGGCAGGGTCTGAATGTCAGAGACAAGACTGTGAATTTCCTCTACCTATCAAGGGAGTCTCCTCCAGGCTCATGGCAGACATGATGGGGCTTTTCCAGAGCAAAGTCATTGTCTAATTTTCTAATGCCATTATGTGAAAACTCATGTGTTAAATGGGAATAGAGCAGAGCTAGCTATAGTGATAACAAATTTTGAAATAGGTAAAACTAAAGTAAGACATCCAAACTCATTCATCCAATAGGTAAATATGAAAAAAGGAAAAAAGGGACCTTCACTACTAAAACAAACAAACAAACAAACAAACAAACAAACAAAAGCATGAATGGCTTAAATTAAGGTAAGTAGAAATCCAGGTTCAAGTTTTAAACATCATGAACTGTTGTGTCCTGCATCCCACCAATGATTCCTCAGGGCCGAGGCTCAGCATAGGTGTCAGTCTAAGGCTCACACAAGGAAGGAATAAGTTGTGATGGTTAAGTCCGTGAGCTCTGGAATTAGACTTTATCTAATACCCACTCAGCCACCTACTGGGCTGTCGGCCCTGAGCGGGTCATCAACCTCTTCACATCCCAATCTCTTGGCTTCCTTTAGGCCTCAGTGACCTCTGTGATTTACCGAGTTGTTGTTTAATTATTTAAATATTTGGCAGAGTCTGAGTATCAGTTTGCCTGTTGGTTTTGTCAGGAGGATCTGGGCCTTGTTATTGTCATCTGTAAAATGGGGATAAAAATACCTGGCAGGAAGGAGGTAGAGATTTAAGGGTGATAATGATAACCCACCAACTAAAATCGACTCTTTAATCGGTCCTCACTACAGCCAGGCAGGCATAATTAATATCCCTGTTTTACGGATGTCCAGGGTGGTGCTCTTATCACGTTGTGAGCATTCAAATAAATGTTAGCTTTAGGGATTTGGGTTAAGAAAATATTCTTCTACTGGAATTGCTGAAGAAGGGTGTGCTAATTTTGCTAGGGCTGCCATAACAACGTACCATAGACTGGCTGGCTGAAAAAACAGAACTTTATTTTCTCACAGTGCTATAGTCTAGAAGTCCAAGGCAAGGTGTCCGCAGGGCTGGTTTCTTTTGAGGCCGCTCCGTGGCTTGGATGACCATCTTCTCCCAGTGTCATCACATGGTTGTCCCTCTGTGTGTATCTGTGTCCTCATCTCGTCTTCTTATAAGGATATTTGTCATATTGGGTTAGGGCCCACACTAATGACCTCATTGTAACTTAATTATATGTTTAAAGAGACTATTCTGGGTCCGGGATCAGGACCTCACTGTGCGACTTTTGAGGTGAGGACACTCTTTAGGCCATCCAAAGAGGTAAGTGGAAACATTATGAGAGTTAAGTTTAGTCCAATCTAGGTAGTTTTAGCAATCAAAACCTAAAACCATGTCTCTTGCCATGCCCTTAGGCTCAGTGCTTTAGTGTGTAATTAAGAATGCCGATAACTTTGACCTTCCCAAGTTATGTAAATGAACCACTGCTGAAAATTCCTTTTTCTCAACCAGAGGACTTTGATCCCTTGAAACTCCTTAAAAAACAGCAGCAGCTGCAAAAACCTTTCTATTGCCACAGATTTCTGTTTATATTTTAGTAACAAAGGTACATATTATCAAGGAATTATTATCAGGTGGTTAAGTCATAACGGAGTCTTTCCTCCACCACCAATCCACTCAAGACCAAATTCAATTGCCATTCTCTTTGTTTTTCAGGTAAGGAAGAGATGGCCAGAAAGTATTCCAGCACTTTGGTGTTTAGTGCAAAATTATGGGACTATAATGATGCTCAGTGTTTTGTAGATGTTTCTGACCTAGAAGATATTTAGCTCAGAGGAAGGGAAAGGAATGGTTTGGAGCAACAGATGGATGAGCAGCCTTGAAAATCTGTGGCCACACCCGCCTTATCAGAGTAGAGAGGTACAGGTAGAACGCTTCATTCTGTGGCTGATGATTTGCTCACCGAAGTTCTTGTTTGTGTTTTGCTGTTGCCAGTTAGAAATTCGTTATTTATTTTTATTCCTGTTCTGTGGACATTATTCTTTTTACTTTAGATCCCATTGCTTTTGTATGTAACTAAATTTGTCTTTTTTATTTTACCCTTTTGGGACACTGCACATTGATAGAGACTGGAAGAGAATAATTAGTCCACATTAGCTGTTCATGCAACAAGCAGTGTGAAAAGAGGCTTCAAAAGAACACAGAGCTCCATTCTCCACTGAAAAGCTATAAACAGACTGAATGTCAGTGGTAATTTTTAAATGATTTAAAAAATGGTTAGTTTCAGGATTTGAAAGAAATAGTCCTTGTTTTTAACCTTTTGCAAAATGACAAACATCAGTGTCATACTTATTATTATCTTTATGGGAATATTCCATATTTCTATAATATTATTCCCTAATTTTATATGACATCATAGGATATATGCAATAGAGACCTTATATTTCATGTTATTCCTTTTCTTTGTTCCTCCTTTCAATTAACAACTATGAAAATGTTGACTACATGACAAATAGGCCTTAAAAATCAAAATCTCAAACTAGATTATAGTACCCTTTCTTGTATTTCTTTAGTGTCAATGAAAAACATGCAGCCTAAGAGAAAGCTTATAAGAGTTTATTTGAGTCAAACTGATGACAATTACTGGGAAGCAAAATCTCAACGGATTGAGAAAATGCTCTGCAAAATGGTGGTTTGCAGTTTATTCTATACATTAGAAGCAAAGGAGGAGGGTTACATGAAATCTACTGGTGGTCGATTAAGGAGGTGGGAGAAAGCAAAGCGGGGAAGTCTCTGGGATTGGCTAAAAGTAAATTGGAGAGTCAGGTACTTCTTTCACATAGGTGGGTACAGGATAGTTAATGGTTCTCATAGAGATGTTAATCCAGGGACAAGAATAATAATGAGGGATTCTGTACTTTCATGCTCTGGTGCGGAAAACAGAGATTACTGACATTCCAAGGATGCCATTTTAGGTGCAAAAAGACAATAGACAGGCTCACTTAAGGTGAAGAATTGACTTTATGAAGGAAGCTTCAGGCTAAAGATATGACTTCATGCCATGGCCCACCTTAGTTATGAACTTATTTTTTTTATGTTCATGCCATCCTATGTGGTTATTTTCAGTTTCCTGACCTTGTCAGGTTTAACCTGTGACCCGTTTTTTGTCCTCATTAGTAAAAGTTTGACTGGAAACTGTTACGATTGAAAAAAGGCTGACATTTTGGCGCAAGAATGAAGTCTTGCTCCTTCATTCAAGACTTTTGTTGATTTCAGCAGTATGCCTCACCTACCTTAGGTTTAGTGCTTTCTTCTGTAAAAGGAACAATGGCTAGGAGAGCTCAGGAAAGTACACAGCAGACACTACTAGACAAGTATTCTGTTGCCTAAGTGTGATTTTACTGTGGCTAAGGGTGAATGAAGTGTATGTTTTCTCCACACTTTCAATTCTCTGCTTTCTCTTTGAAACAACTTAGGGATAATTATTAGGAATAAATACGAATAAAAATAGCAACAGCAATAAAACCACCACAATGATAATAATAATGAAAGCTAAAATTTATTTACAATGTGCCAGGCACCAGGATACATGACTTTTCTTTTGTCACCATTTTACTAGGGGCCTGCTATTAACTCCACATTACTGATAAGAGACCCAAACAAGTAAAGAAACTTGATCAAGATGACACCTTGTAACTATTAAGTGACAATCGGGATTTGCTTAACAGGATATTTCACAATGAAGACTTTTGGATACATAAAGGAATAAATTATGGTTAATTTGCATTTCATATTGAAAAAATACTTAAAGGAAATGGAAAGAAAGACAATTCTAATTATGGAATTAAAAACATCAAAAGAATTTCCTATAACTTCTGGCCAACTCATTGGTAATTTTTCAAGTAAGGGGTGAATGCATATTGGTCATTGATTTAGTCAAAAACTAAAGATTTAGTCAAAAACCTTTAAGAGTTTAAGACTCAAACATTGTCTGTACAGCTGTCTGTCACCTTCTTGTGGCCAAACTCTGTGAGTTCCATTCTCTTTGGTGGACACATAGAAATGTTTCTAAAGTCACTGTCTTTCTTCCCCAAGCCTGAAGGATAAGTAAGAAAGTATCCTAAGGGGGAAAAAATAACAACAGAAATGTCTTCAGTCTTTGTAATCCTTCAAAATGCAATAGAATAGATACTACATAAGCAAATATAATTTAAATTTTATAACTTGAAAAATATTGATTTTATACAGCTATGATTACAGATATACATTCTAGATATATGAATAAATGAAATTCCTTTAAAAACCTCTTCCATTCAGAGATGTATTTAATCTTTTTTGGTTTGTGTTTGAGTGTTTTAATTGCTCAGTGTTATAGAACTTGTGCCCTTGGGACTTGTTGAATTAGACAGGATTAAAACAGTAATAGTCTCACTGTCTGAACAGTGGATTGCTACCTTAGGATAGTTATCCCTAAAAGGGAGTTGTATATATTTAAAAAGAGGGTGTATACATTTAAGTGGAAGTAACACAGCATCTTTCTCCTCTTGGTAATAATTTAAACATAATGCAAAGAGTTTCTTTGAAACAGTGTAGACAAAACAGACACTTAAAGCAGGATATATGCCTTTCTTTGCGTCATTCCCATTTCATGAAGACTCCAGTGCATTGTGGGAAGGCTATTATAGTATCTGAATTTTGAATCGTTTTTAGCTGAATGTAAACCTGACAAAATTTGACTAATGGAGTAGCTGAAAGGCCTGACTTGCTGTGACTTTCAGAATTGAACTACTTTATTCTGCTCTTCAGACGTCCTAGGAGGATAGGCTGAAGCTCATTGATACTATCAACTAGCAATATCAAATAGCAGGTATATACCTAGAAATTCCTTTTCTGTAAGTCATGTTATAAAATGTGATTAAATTAGTACTGCACATCCTTGGTGAGATACATATTAAAAAAATTTAATTTTTTAAGTCATCACCAGACTAAGAGCTAACCTCAGGATAGGCATTGTATCAATCAGCTTAGGCTAAATTAAGTGATGATAACAAGCATCCCCCAATTCTCAGTGGTCAGTCTTATTTCTTGGACCCAAGATAAAAGCACAGTTCCTCTTTGGAACATTGACAGTTTCATGGTAGAGGGAAAAATGAACATGACAAAGTCACTTGTGAGTTTTTAAAAAGCTTTTGCTCAGAAATGTCACATGCTGCTTCCACTCACATTTCATTGGCCAAAGGAAGTCATATAGCCTAGACTAGTGTCAGTGGAACAGGGATATATAATCCTTTTGTAGGGAAGGGTATTCTATTTAACATGGCTAAACCTGATGTCAATTGGTTGAAGATGTGTAATCTTCCCATAGGGAAAACTGGTGATTATTTTGAATAGTAGTACAATCTACCTTAGTTAACCTAAAAAGCAATTGTTAGTAATGTAGCTTTTTCTAGAACATAGCCAGTATCTTACTTATCCTGCAAAGTTAAATAAGCTAAGGGGACAAATAATTCTTTTCTAGTTTCTGTGCAATTAGCAAACAGCCCCTTGGGTGAGGGAAAAGCCATCTAATTCAGGGGAAGGCAGAAGGTCAATGACTACTTTGTTGGTGGACTGCCTCAAATGAAAAACTCTCCCACTTGGTAGCTGAAAGTAAAGGAGGGAAAGCAACTTTGCACAAATAGTTACTTACTAATGGGATGCCTATGAGTTATTAGCTCCTGTGGTATACCCTGGAAGTATATCTTGACCCACATATTATTTGTACTTGAGGTAAAGTGTACAGAACTCAGCAGGACAAATTAAGTCAGGGGGTGCTGCTACAGAACCTGCTGGGATGTATGCCAGAAGGAACAACTATAGACCATCTCTGTGGACGGGACAGTGTTCTCCCTGTACCGGGCACGAGGGTCATTCACTGGGGAAGTTTGGAGGAACAACATGCCATGACATGGTCTGTAGTAGAGCACCATTTAGGCATGTCTTCCTAACATTTCTTTGGGCTTAATGTGATCAGTCTGTTTCAAGTAGGGATTTGGTATCCAAGTATAATCTAATTAGAAGATTTTTCTCTAGCTTGGTCAAGAGTCCAAACAAAGAAATGCAATCCCATCAATCCCCTTTATCTCCCACAATGCTACCGTGTTTCCCTAAAATAAGACCTAGACAATCAGCTCTAATGCATCTTTTGGAGCAAAAATTAATATAAGACCCAGTCTTATTTTACGATAATATAAGACCAGTTCTTATGTAATGTAATGTAATGTAATATAATATAATATAATATAATATAATATAATATAATACCAGGTCTTATATTAATTTTTGCTCGAAAAGGCACATTAGAGCTGATTGTCTGGCTAGGTCTTATTTTCAGGGAGACACAGTAACATAGCCTTCTAGAGAGTAACTAGCTCTGTCACATACAGGTGATGGTTTGCCTCCCCATGTGTCTACCTGGTCAATGTCCTTAAGATTCCATGGAAACTTTCCCTCTGGGATACCTTTTTCCTTTTTAACTCATTCACTGCCTTGTCGATGTCCCATATAATTTAGTCATTCATTTATCTGTGAGTTTGAGTAGTTTGCACCTTTGTACCATGCTGACCGCCATACTGCATTGGGTGGCCAGTTTATATGCCTGTCTCCCGTAGTGAACGAAACATGTATGCTCTGCCTATTTCTTCAGAATAAATTAGATATCTCTGTGTCCTGCAGTAGAGTCCGTATCTCCTCAACCTTGTATTCCCAACAGCTAGGCACTCAATAAGCTGTGGAAAGAATTAGCTTTCAATTTGCCTGCGTTGCAACTATAGCACCAAAATATCTACACCTATATCCAAGTAAAGATTACACGTTTTATAACTGTTGTTCCTTGAACACCACGGTATACTGTGTTCGATTCTTTGTTAATGTTATTTTATGTCATTCAATCCTGACAGCATTCCTGTAAGCTCAGCATTAATGTACCTATTTTACTGATTAAAAAGTAAGTGATGGGGCCGGCCCGGTGGCTCAGGCGGTTAGAGCTCCATGCTCCTAACTCCGAAGGCTGTTGGTTCGATTCCCACATGGGCCCAGTGGACTCTCAACCACAAGGTTGCCAGTTCAACTCCTCCAGTCCCGCAAGGGATGGTGGGCAGCGCCCCCTGAAACTAAGATTGAACACAGCACCTTGAGCTGAGCTGCTGCTGAGCTGCCGGATGGCTCAGTTTGTTGGAGCACATCCTCTCAACCACAAGGTTGTCGGTTCAACTCCCGCAAGGGATAGTGGGCTGCGCCCCCTGCAACTAGCAATGGCAACTGGACCTGGAGCTGAGCTGTGCCCTCCACAACTAATATGGAAAGGACAACAACTTGAAGCTGAACGGCACCCTCCACAACTAAGATTGAAAGGATAACAACTTGATTTGGAAAAAGTCCTGGAAGTACACACTGTTCCCCAATAAAGTTCTGTACCCCTTCCCTAATAAATAAATAAATAAATAAATAAATAAATAAATAAATAAATAAAAATAAGTTGAGGATGCGAGAGATTAGGTATTACTTAGAGAATTCACAGTCCTACAGCTATTGCTTCCTTTCTCAGTATCTTCAAAAAGAAAAAGGCACTAGGTTGTAGTAACTCATGAAGACATAAGTTAGAGCTCCTGTCTTGAACACATCCAAACATTTATGAATACTAGATGTATTCCAATCACTATTTTTCAAGAGTTCCTTCATGGAGTTGAACCAAGACTGAAATACGAGGTCTGATAATTAAGTTCACGAATTCACCCTAGAAAAGTGCTTCACACCTCATTACAGTCACCTTCAAAGTATTCCCCTTGGGAAGCAATGCACCTTTGCCAGCATCTAGTCCACGCTTCAAAGCAGTTTTGGAACTCTTTTTCTGGAATGGCCATCACAGCTGTCGTATTACCCTTGATGTCCTGAATGTCATCAAAATGTCTTCCTTTCAATATTTCCTTTATCTATGGGTAAAGAAAGAAGTCATTGGGGGCCAGATCAGGTGAGTAGGGAGAGTGTTCCAATACAGTTATTTGTTTACTGGCTAAAAACTCCCTCACAGACAGTGCCCTGTGAGCTGGTGCATTGTTGTGATGCAAGAGCCATAATTGTTGGCGAAAAGTTCAGGTTGTCTAACTTTTTCGTGCAACCTTTTCAGCACTTCCAAATGGTACACTTGATTAGCTGTTTGCCCAGTTGGTACAAATTCATAATTAATAATCCCTTTGATATCAAAAAAAGTTAGCAACATTGTTGCAACAAGTTTGCAAACTTAAGTGTCAGATCTTGTATAAGCATGTAAGTGGAAGAAATATGCCAGAATTTGTTTCTGGTACCTATATTCCAAAGGTGTGTCCCATAGAATATATATATATATGTATGTATGTATGTGTGTATGTATGTATATGTATATGTATATCAGTTAAAATTCAAATATGGGATTAATTTATTTTGATATCTCTATTTATCATGAAAGATACATAATGTAGCTAGTGTATCAAATGGATTGGACTTGGTAAGCAAGCAAGAAACGACTTGTCTATCCCTTACCACTACTTCAAACATGTTCTGAGAGTGTTTTCTTCCTTGACGCTGGACAAAAAATCAAACAGGGCTCACACCTCTTCTCACACCTCTTCTTATCACTTCTCCATATTAGCACCCATTCCTCAGACCTAAATCTCACCCACATCAAAACTTGAATCTGTTGTTCAGGGGGAAGCTTCTTCTCTGTCCCGCACTCAACTTGGAACCAAGCTTTAAACCTCAGTGTAGAGGAAAGGTGGCTTATTTTACTTCATTTGTCTTTGCTTTTCAAAACTTCTGCACTATATTGCTTCCTCTAGCTGCTCCAGAGTTGACATGGAGCGGAGAGCTGTGAGGTTAAGGATCAAGTTCTCACTTGGCTTGGGATTTGCTGTTAGACTGTGGTATCCACTGGGTGGTAGAGGTCAAATGCTGGAATTTTCTCTTTTAGGACTCTTTATGGGCTCTTTGCAGAACTCATGCAGTGAGTTTTTACAAATCTGCATTAGTCAGTGTTCTCTACAGGAGCAGACCAATAGGATGTATATTGACAAGTACAGACAGAGATAGTGATATGGGGATTTATTCAGAGGGATTGGCTCACAGCACTTAGAAGTCCCATGGTTTGAGGTATGCAAGCTACACACCCAGGAAAGCCAGTGGTATCATTTCAGTCTAGTGCAAAGTCCTGAGAACCAGGGGAGCAGATGATGTAAGTCCAAGTCCAAGGGCAGAAACAGACCAAAGTCCCAGCTCAAGTGAGCAGGCAGGAAGGGAATAAATCCTTCCATTCCCCACTATTTGTCCTATTCAGGTCCTCAAGGGATTACATGATGCCAACCCTCATTAGAGAGAGCAATGTGTTCCACTCAGTTTGATGAGTCAAATGCTAATCTCTTCCAGAAACACTCTCACAGACACACAGAAATAGTGTTGAATCTGGTCAACCAGTGAGCCCATCAGGTTGACGCATAAAATGAACCATCACACCACTGTTGACCCACTTGGCCACTGTGTTTTCTTTTTCAACTGTTAAAGACACTTCGGCTTTCCCTTTGGCTTACGGCCGCTTTCTGCTGGGAGCTGCACATGGCAGGCCTTGGAGAACCATCAGGCCTCCATGATCGGCCCAACATTAGAAATTCAAGCCTCTCACTGCAGCCTTTGTTCATGGCTCTGTGGTCATATGCGTCCTCTCGCCATCAGATCTTTCCGGGACATGGTCTCTCTGCCCCTCAAGCTCCAGGGGCATAGGTCAATTTCCTTCAAAGATTCTCATGCCACAAAGTCCCTTTACTTGCTTTGGGATGTTATAAACATCTCTCCATGTCCTCCCCTAAGGTAGCAAAACACTTCTTTGCTGTAGATACAAATCAGTCTCTATCTCCTCAAGTGAACCTCTCTATCTCTTCACACCCTTGCTTCTCCAATCAGCTTCCAGTTCTTCCCATATATAGACTGGTGTATGTTCATTGGTAAAGAGGCCACAGAAGTAGGGTTTGGCCATCCCTTAGCTTAGCAAGACGTAGATGGTATTATGGACTGAATGTTTGTGTCTCCCCAAAATTCATATGTGGAAATCTAATCCCAATGTGATGGTATTTGGAGGTTGGGCCTTTGGGAGGAAATTAGTTCACGAGGGTGGATCCCTCCTGAATGGGATCAGTGCCCTTATTGGAAGAGGCCAGAGAGCTAGCTCACTCTCTTTCCGCCATGTGAGGATACAAGTAGAAGTCATCAGTCTGCAACCTGGAAGAGGGTTCTCACAAGAACCTGACCATGTTGATACCCTGATCTCAAACTTCCAGCCTTTAGAACTGTGAGAAATAAATTTATGCTGTTTATAAGCCTTTCAGATTATGATACTTTGTTAGAGCAGCCCAAGCTTATAAAGACAGGTGGTGTGGTACTGGCTGAATGGACCAACAATGATGTCCATGGCCTAATTCCTAGACCTGTGAATATTTACCGTATCTGGCTAAAAGGACTCTACAAATTATAATTAAGGTTATAGGCCTTACATTAGGGACACAATCCTGGTGTATCCAGTGTATCTGATCTAATCACATGAGCCCTTGAAAGGAGAGAACTTTTTCTGGCTAGAGGAGGGAGACATGAGGTAGAAGATGAAGTCAAAGAGATTCAAAGTGTAAGAAGGATTCAATCTATTGCTGTTGGTGTTGAAGACAAAGGGAGCCACTAGCCACAGAATGAGAGTGGCCTAGCCACTCTCACAGAGAGTGGCCTAGCCACTAGCCACAGAATGGCCTAGCCACTAGCCACAGAATGAGATGAGTTCTGTTGGCTACCAACAAGGAAATGGGGACCTCCGTCCTACAAGTGCTCTGGCTGAATTCTGCCAGCCCCCTGAATGACCTGGAAGCAGATTCTTCCCCAGATCTCCTGCATACGAGCCCAGGCCTGTTGACATCTTCATTTTCTCCTTGAGAAACCTGAAGCAGAGAACCACATAGCTTGCCTGGACTTGTGAAGGACAGAACTATGAGATACTAATAAATTTGTGCTGTTTAAATGGCCCAATTTGTGGCCTATGTGTTAGAGCAGGAATAGAACACATACAAATGATGTGGCTACTCTTGAGAATAAAGGAGCTGTTGTCTCCACACAGTCTTCTCCTTTGGGGTCTCCACCAGGACCACAAGAAAAGGCTCATTTAATATCAGGTTGCATATTTCCTTTTCTCAAGTCAGGGTTCAGCCACCTTGCTGCTCCTCCAGAGTCTGACAGAGGCCACAGGCTCATCACAGCAACACCTGGAGAAATTCTTGACCAGAAGAAGGAGGAAGGGGGCAGGCAGGAGATTCATATGTTATATATATCTGTTATAAGAGAGCTAAATGTTCACGCTAATACACAACTTCTCTCTATTTTATTGAGCTATATAGCAAGAGTGGAAATGAGGGCTTACATTTATTAATATTCAGGAATTATGTTCCTAAAACCCATGGATTTTAAATCCAATCTGCTGAGCTTCACGCAGTGTCAGCTGCCTACATTTTTTTTTCTGCTTCCATTCTCCCCATTTCTCTACAATAAGATATTAGAAGGGGAGGAGGCAGCATGCAAGATTACCTTCATTGTAATTATTTGGTTGCTGTCTGATGTGGAAAGAAATGATCAAATGTGAATTGATGCAATATCCATGGCTTGTGGGTGGAAGGCTGAAGTGGGAGTCAGGAGCACATAGCTGGTCTATTAAAGTAAGATTTAAAATGAGCTTTCTGAATCAGTACTTTGAGGGCTACAGAGTCTATGCACCAACTGTTCATCTGAGCAAACTCTACAGTAGAGAAATAAAGCTGGCAATGAAATTGTAAGTCAGACAGCGTCTTAACACATAAATGTCAGCTTCTGGACTTAGAGGGTTTGTGGCACTTCTGAGCTGAATCAGTCAGGATGGGCGAGGGAGTGCCATGGTAACAAATAGCCCTCACATTTTCGTGACTTAATCCACCAAAAGAATCTGTCTTCCTTCTGTTGCATGCCCATTGTGGGCCAGCAAGGGGGCTGTGCTCACCACAGTCAGTCAGGCTATCAGATGCCTTCTCTAAATTTACTTTCAGGATCAGTGCAGCAGAGGTCTGGGAAGGTGGTGAATCATATACAGATTCTTAAAGCTTCTGTCTGGAAGTAACATTACTGCTTAAATTTCATTGGCTGAAGATGGTCACATAGCCACAGCTTACTTCAAAGCAAGCAAGGAAGTGAAACCCTACTGTATTCCTGGAAGGCAGAGAGCTGGATGCTATCTAACCAGATAGTAGTGCTATTAACCAATAGCACTACTTGGTACCAAGGATCCTAAAACTCCATCTAGGAGAGGGGTGGGTTTGGGCTGAAAGAACTGATTTGTTTTCAGGCATATAGGATAGCGGATAGCTCTCTCTCTTCTCTCTCTCTCTCTCTCTCTCTCTCTCTCTCTCTCTCTCTTTGCTAATACATCATGGTGAATTTTATTTTGTCACTGTGAAGAGAGTATCAAGAACTTTTATATTTTAATAAGAATGTGGTCAAGATGTGACGTTTGTTTTCCCCCAATTTTTTGAGAAAGTGTGTTGTGATAAGAAATTAAATATTTTTCTATTTTGAACCTCAGAAAGAAATATTAAATAATGCTATACATGAGAATGCTAGCAGTTCACCATCACTTATGCATGTAAGCATGCCCTGTGCCCATCCCTGGTGGGCCCTCATAGCTGCACGTGGAAAATAACTCCCTGGGTCAACCTGAATAGCATTCTTTGTTGAATCAATTTCATTATGTTAAAGTAACTATCAAAGCATCAAATCTTGAACAAACTATTTTTTTAAAGAATCTATTAGTAATGAAAGGAATGGAATAAGGTAAATTACATCTTGAATTTTATTTTTGTAAAAAGGCTTGGGTTATGTCTCTGTTCTTCATGTGTCTCAAAGGCAAAAGTGCCCTGTATTCCTTTAACCAGGTGCATCGCCAGGTCTCGATTCCCTTGGGAGGACCCTAGGGCCCATTCCATCTCCTATTTGCTGTTGTCAGCATATATTGACTTACTTTACGAGAGTCTTGACAGTATCCATCACATGTCCCATTTATATAATCTTTATCCTAAGCAAGCCTGTACCCTTCAAAATGCTGCCAAATTCTCATCTGACACTGAGTTCTTAGGACTCCATGGACTTAAGTACTTAACAAGAGTGATTTCCAAACTTCTCAATCAGTGCATTATTTTTGGTAGGGAACATGTAGGAGCCAAGCTGATTGGCTGAGCTCCCATGGAGCCCAACAGCCTGCCTGCCAGTGGGCCTCCCATCCCTGCTCCGTTTAAAGACATTCTCTTTAACCAGGCGTGGGGCTTCTAGGGGGCCAAGTGGAAAGGCAAGTGTCTCCCACTTTGTAATAGATTCAACTATATTCGTCTATGAAATAAGAATGTGTCTGATTACTCATCGTCTCTACTGTTGGTCTCCCCCACTAGAGTGTGAGCTCTATGAAGGCAGGGTTTTTTTGTCAGCTTCATCCACTGCTGGATCCGACATGCCCCAAAGAGTGCCTGACAGAGAGGAGACATCCAATACAGACTTGTCCAATGAACTGCGATTACATTCATCCATAGGAAGATCCTGAGAAAGTAAGGCACAGGGCACACAGTTTAATGACTAATATTATGGGCTTTAGGGCACATTAGTCTTAGGTTTGAAATCTAATCCTTTCCCTTAGTAGCTATGTGTCCTTAGACATTTAAGAGGTGTGATCAAAACACACGGTGAATGTTCAAATTAAAAAAATGATTACAGTAAAAGACACATTGCCATTAATCCCCCTCAAAATACTCCCCCTTGCTTCAAACACACTTACACCTTGGTTCTTGCCACTTTCTGAAGCAGTTCTGGAAGTCCTTCTTCATTATCTTTACTTTGTCTTCTATTATGACAATGCTCCGTGTCATGCATCACTTCTGGTATATGGTAATTTCTGTCAAATAAAAACATTAAGGTGTGTTCTCATCTACCTTATTCACCAGATCTTCCACCGTGTGACATCTGGCTCTTCTTTCCCAAAGCCAAAATGATTCAGGACATCGAGGCAACCACAACAGCGCAACTAAAGACACTCACGAAAGAGGACTTCCAGAACTGCTTCAGAAAGTGGCAAGAACTATGGGATAAGTGTGTTTGAAACAAGGGGAGTATTTTCACGAGAATTAATGACAATGTCTTTTCAATAATTTTTTAAATTTAAACATTCACCATATTTTGTGATCACACCTGGTATATAGCCTCTAAACTTTAGTTTTTCCTTATAAAAGATAGATGATACTAGCAACTCTCTCACTTTGGTGAGAATTATAAGAGATAATATCCATAAAACATCCAATGTGGTTCTTGACACATTCAAGTGTTGAGTACTTTTTACATATTATTAGGATTACTACCAAGTGGGGGGAGAGAAAAAAGGGGCCTTACACTTTGGGGCTGAGAGTGGGAGATGTGGAGATAAGCCATAATTAATGGGGAACACTGTCTTAGAGTAGGGAGGCAAGGGAGACCCCAAAACTTCCCCACCTCATCACAGGTGGCTCTCTGAATGGTGTTTTTAAAAAGGACTGAGGTATGTGATCTCCATACATATATTTTAAATTATGCTTATGTAGATATATGAATAAAATGAATATTTACAATTACACTTACATATATGTAGATATATGTGAAACGTGAGTTAAACCATTTGCATTTGAAGATGTTTTAAAAAATTTTATAGGGAGACCACTTCATGGACGGTGTAAATGCTTGACCACTGCGCTGTACACCTGAAGCTGAAGCTGAATACTATTGTATATCAACTATAATTTTATATATATATATATGTGTATATATATATATATGTGTGTATATATATATATATATATATATATAGTCACAGGATATGGAGTATAACATAGGGAATAGAGTCAATGGAATTGTAATAGATACATATGACGTCAAAGGGGCAATAGATTGGGGGAGGGGCATTATCATTTTTTGAGAGGTGAAATGTCTAACTATTACATTGTTTTATACAGCTGAACCTAATTAAAAAAAAAGAAAATTTAAGGAAGGTGTTGAGGTCAGAGGGGCAGAAGGGCAGATGGGGAGTGGTGGGATAGGGGAGAATACCAGAATGTTCCAAAACCAGCAATAGGAACCTCAGTGGTCTAAACACTTGGCATGTCTCAGAATTTTGGAATATCTAATTGTCTTCATTTGCATGCCACAAATGGAGTTGAGTGTGATATCTCCTGCTCCATTAACTGCTTATTGGCTTCAGGACTAGCTAGTGTATCTGCAGTGGAGCGCTCACTGCCTAGAGGCAAACTAGAAAAATGCAGGTAGTGTTGGTTGCAATGACAGAGTTCTATGAAGATTTCTGACTGTTCCAGATGTGTTGTGACCTGTGGGAAAGGAGTGCTGACAGTATTTTGGGACTTCAAAGATTTAAGTCATTGGACCATTCTTGTTTTCTAAATATGTTAAGAGAAACTACCTTAAGGAAGCAACCTGTGTGAGGTGACTTGTTATCTTATTTCCTCTAGTGTTTCAGCTTCCTTGCAGGATGAATGGAAATAGTACCTTTGGTGCTTATAATACAGAATTTTTGTGAAGAATGAATATATGGTGATAGATACAGAACTACATGGTCTAGAAAAGTTGGAAGTGCCATAGAATTGTTTGTGTTCTTCCTCTTACTGTTTGTTCTTCTTGGCCTTCTTTCTTCTTGTCCTCATTCCCCGTCTCCCTACTCCATGGGGACACCTCTCCCTTGGGAAGTAGAAGTTGGTGAATGACTTCTCAATGGATTGACTTTGCTCTGTCCACTCTCAAAACGGAAAAGAGGGAAGGTACCTAGAGATCATCTGGTCAAGTTGTTACCAAGCTGGAGAATTGTTTTTGACCCTAAATAAATCTTCCATATGAAATCTTGTATGTAGAAGCTTGTAGATACAGAAAACAAAGGATTCTACTGTGATCTCCTTATTTTATGCCAGAGGACATAGGAGACCTGAAGGGTAAAATGACTTGAAGCTAAAGAAAGAATACTTTGTCAGCAAACCTACTTTGATGACTTAAATGAGCATGGAAATTCAATGTCTATTGCTTTGGTTACAGGAAAAGCATCCCATATATGATGTAAAGGAATACACCATATGCTTGTGAAATCTTCGCTTTTAAGCTCACTTTGCCTAGAGCACATCATCCTCTCTCTGGGCCTGTGTTGGTTCGTCATTTGCAAAATGAAGGGGTTGATGAAATGAGCGCTAAGATCCTGAAAGTCAAGAATTCCAGCTTTCTTCTTGGTTTTACAAATGAAGAAAGACTTAAATAGAAGCAAAATGTAGTATAGCAAAAGACACTTCAGATTGTTACAGCATGTTTAGTCACCCACAAATATTTTCTGAGTGGCTATTATGTGCCAGGCCCTGTTTTAAGTGTTTGGTATAAATCAGTGAACAAAGTAGGAAAAAGGCACTGGTCTCACAGAGTTGGCCTTCTACCAAAGGGCAGGTTATGTGTGTGTGTGAAGTTATGTCAACGAGGTTTTTTGTGTGGATTGGCCATATTGGCTGCTTGCAATAGTCATCTCCAGTAGAAATAATGGGAGCCGTTATGAAGTGTCTACTTATGTTGGGGGCTTTGCTCATTTTATTTTCATCCTTCCAACAACCCTGTAAGATGAGTGTTATTATTCCATTTTACAGATAAGAACATTGTGTCTTGGGGCATTTGCAGGAGCTGCCTTGGGCTACTTTAAAAAAAGCATAGAGAACCTGGGATTGTCCCAATCCCCTGACATATCCTCTGTTTCCTCATTCTTTGCCCTTGGTAATAAATACTCTCTGCCAATAGCAAGGCCGGAGATACACTTCTACAGAACAAATGGTCCATCATAAAGAGTTGCATATAAGGAAAACACATTTAGTAGTTCATTTAAGCGAAGGGAGCAAAGACTGCCTAGGAAGTCTAGAAAATGCACCGTGATACATATACTCCTTTGCTTTTGGAGCTGGGCTGAATGAATAATATTCCTGGAGGTAAACGAGCGTGAAGACATGGTATCACTCAGTCTTCCCAATGTGACAACCTCCACCGGAATTGAACACTGAGTTGATCCACAGCAGGTATAATGGCAGCATAATATGTGGTGTCCCAGGCCAGGACTGCATTCCGATTGCCCGACCCTCAGGCCTCATTGTCTCACAGTTGAGAGTGTTGGTTTGCTTTTGTAGTCCTCTGTGTTTATTGATCAGACCCTGTCATCTCTGAGATGGTCCTCACATGCAATTGAACCCTCCACCTCCCAGACCCTCCTCCCCGCCTCTGCACAACCTCTGGGCACCCTTTCACCTGGGCTGTCAGAATAATGAAGGCTTGATTTCAATACTTTCCCTCATTTCTCTGTTCACTGCTCTGCGGGTTAATGCAGATTCCAAACTCCAACAAGCAGCTGTTAAACATGTCATTAACACTGCTTGGGCTGCAAATGAGACTCTGCTACTGGGATTACTCCGTGAGCTGTAGTTTTGTGATGGGCTTTGTCAATCACAGCTGACCTGCTGTGTACCGAATGGAACTCAGATTATCTTCTTTCTTCCTCTGACTCTTGTCATTTTTTCCACAAAGAATTACTATTCTACTCCCCGAAAGATTGATTACTTGCACAAATAAGAGAGTCTGAGACATTAATACAAAATTCACAGGCTTTTCTTTATCTCAAACCTGCAACTCCCTCTACATTTCCTCCTGGTAATTATATTAGAATTGTGTACACTAGGAATTGCCATCTGATTATTAGGAAACTAGTTTTGTCATGACAAAAATGAGCTTAAGTCTTGTTTTTTTGGAAAATGATCAGTACAGTGCACTGGATGAGAGAGAAGGAGATTAAATCCAACTTGCTTTCATCCATGAATGCTTTCATCTCTTTTTCAAACACAGGAAATGATTACCACTGCTATAAGCTGCAGTTCATATGAGTGAAAAAGGATAAGGAAATATTGAAAATTCTGTAACCAACAGTAGGACATAATATAGGTCCCTGGCACCCACTGAGCGACGCGTACTTTATTTGTCCATACTGCCAATGTCAAGAGTTTCATATTTTAAAGGGGGTCTTACCTTGAGGTGTGACATTACAGACTGAGGAATAAACAACTTGAGGTTTTTTGTTTTTGTTTTTTCATTTGAGACATTTTTGATTTCATAGATAATTAGACAGAATATAGTATTTACCAAATCTAATAACTATAAGCTATAGAGCAGCATTGGTTCATGGTTATAATTTCTACAAGAGAGAAGACAGCACTCTCTTTATTATAGTTTCCAATATGTCATTAAGTAGAGACAAGGTTCTTTAAGACCAGGGACCACAACCTTCTTGTCTTTATGTCCCCAATGTCTGGTGTGCTGTAGCCACTCGATAATTATTAAGTTTGTGAATGAATAAATGAATGAATAAGTGGACAAGTTACCAAGTGTCATCTTGAGATTAAAGAAATCAACATGGTCTGCAGTCATCTGTATGGAGAAACATCAACTGTGCCCTTTCTCTCTATTTCACACACACACACACACACACACACACACACACACACACACACACACACATACATCCCTTAGCAATGCTTATATGCCAGTTTACTTCCCAAATCTGTGTTTATGATGGGTCTTAATTTTAGTGAGAGTAGATGCTGCAACTCTGCTGTACAGATTAACTGTTGCCTCTATAATGCTGTATATCAAAACCACGGAATCTTCAGTGGCACACAACATTTACTACTTATATGTCTTGGGTCAGCCGGGGCTTGGGCTGGGCTTGGTCACATGCCTGGGAATTGGCTACTGTGTGATCTAGGATGGCCTTCACAGGGACAGGTAGAGCCGTTTGGCTCTGCTCCATGTCTCTCATCCTCTAGCAGGCTCGTCTGGGTGTGTTTCCTGTAAATGACAGAGTTGTAAGGCTGAGAAAGTGGAAACATGCAGTCTCCTAAGGCCTTGACTGGCAACTGACACTTCCTCTCCATTTTATTGGCCCAATAAAAACTGGAGGGTTAGCGGAATATACTTTGCCTTTATGAGAAGAACTCCAAAGTCACATGGGAAAGGGCCAGGTTAGAGGGAGGGGTGAGGAAGTTGGCCATTTTTGCAAATTGTACATTTGCTACTAAACGAGTATCTTCGCAATAAAGGAGCATCGGTTACATTGAATTGAGTGCACTTGTGGTTCAGCCACCTTCTTTATGACCTCTAATTACACATGAATAGAATGGCACTGTTGTGCCTAAATGAGGTAAAAGGAAGAAATGTGCATTTTCCTCCTATTTGAAATCGAAACCACTAGCATTTTCTGCATCTTGCTGGCATGCTTTTTGCCATGTAGATATGAATAAAAGAGCAACAGAGATAGTGACAAAACTGCTAATGGAGAAACAGAGCAGAAGGTGACAGGATGGTGGGGACGGTGTGGGCAGAGAGAAGCAGTACAGGAACTCTTGCTCCAAAACTAGAGGGTTTACCAACACCCAGTTCTATGAGCGATAGCAGAAGAGGAAAAGAGGAAAGGTGGCTTTCAATGAATCAATAAGGTGATCACTAAACATAAGCCACAACCCAAAGTTATTTGTGTATTTCATATTTTGACTTATTTGCATTTTGTGAGCCCCAAACAGTGCTGCTCAATATTCAATATTTTTCTCCATTGATTTTAATTAAGCTCACCATAGGCTAACAACTCTGATGAAACGGGAGACTATTTTCGATCAGAAAGCTATCTAGCTTCTGAAGCAGGAATATGGGGGGCTTGGCCACATCTCATTCAAATGTTTTTGCTTCCGTCCTGTGGCATGATTCTTAGAATGTGAAATAAAGACACATTTAGCTGCTCCACCATAAGTATTTTCCACTCTGTAACTGTGAAAATTACCATATTATTCCTGATTCAGACATTTCATGTGGAATCTGGGATCAGTGATAAGTGCTGTATATACAGTAGATTCTGTGCAGGAAGTGATGGTTGGTGCCGTTCGTGATGGGACATGCTTGCATACCTCCATTTAGATGTTTAATCACATGACACCCCTCTCGCTTTCCATCATTTCCCCTTCATCCTTAAGATTTAAATTCTTATGTCTCTGACTAAAACAAGGAACAGATATATTTATTTAGTATTTTGGGATGAAACTAATCTATGAATTGTGTTACTTGTAAAGAAATTGCTGCTCTCTTTATGAGGAGGATTCCCAAGGCAGAAATCAGAGTGTGAATTCCTCTACTTATTTGCTTTAAAGATGGCTTCCAAAGGTGGGATGGGCTTATAGTTAGATCAATGCCAGTGTATGAGACAGAGTTTGCAAGAGTGAAGAGTCACTTCTTTATATATTCTGTCTATTTAAAAAGTGTAAATTGTGCATATTTTAACAAAAGTTTACAGTGGGAAATGACAAATGTGGGTCCAATCAAAATCAGAACAAGAGGATAAGGCATCTAAGTACAGCATCCGCCAAGGCCACAGTGATTAGGTTCCCAGCATTCTCAGTAATCCCACTCAGCCATCTTCTTCTAGAAAAGAGAAAGGGAGAAAAAAGGAAGAAGAAAAGGAAGGAGGAAACTAACTGACCAAAATTCTCTTTTCGATTATAAAGTTAATATGTTTATGCTTTTTAAATGGTCTAACTACATTTTATTATTTCTCTATTGCCACATAACAAATTACTCCACTATTTAGTGGCTTAAACAATAACATTTATTATCTGAGTGTTTCTGTAGGTCAGGAACCTATGGCTGAGCTGAGTATCTGAGCTGAGTATCTGACTTGAGGTATCTCATGATATTGCCATCAAGCTGACGGCGAGGACTGTGGTCTTATCCGAACGAATGCTGGGAAAGAGAGGGGACAGGAGTGCAGATTTGTTTCTAAAGTCACTCAAGAGAGCTTGATCCTTCACTACAAGAGTCTCTCATATGGCTTCCTCACAATATGGCAGCCAGCTTCCCTAGGAAAAGCATACTAAGCAAGAGCAAGAGAGAACTCAAGATGGAAGCAATAGTCTTTTAAAAATCTAGTCTCGAGAATGAAATTCTATCACATCTGTTGTGTTCTATTTGTTAGAAGCAAGTCAGTAAGTTTTGCTCACTTTTAAGGGAGCAGACTCCACAAGGGTCTGACTGCTGGGGGGTGAGACTCATTGGAACAATGTTAGGAGGTATCTGCCAAAAACAGAAAAGCACAGATGAGAAAAAAAAATGTACAAAGTTATCTGTAATCTCATCCCCCAGACTTGGTTATTATTCAATTTTAGGTATATACAGAGGGTACTAAAAAGCTGTATACACATTTTAAGAAAGGAAAGCTGTAATAAAATTGTGATACTCAATATATACGAATAACAAAAGATGAATACAAGTCATGTTTGACTTCTGCAATGACAAGAGGTGCTCAAAGTGGTTACCATCAGCATCCAGACACTTTTGATTATGGCAAACTATTGACTGAGCAATGTTGACCAAAGTGTCCACTTGTATACATTTTTCTAGCACCGTGTGTGTGTGTGTGTGTGTGTGTGTGTGTGTGTAATATACTATGTGTTACATATATGATGTATAACATATTGACACTACATATAGTATCAATTTAATAACAAAAAATAAGCACATATTAGGCACTACTTTTCCTCACAAAGACCCCGATCTAATGAAATGTGTACTCTAAAAGGGGGAGATAGACTCTGCCTGTGTGTGTGTGTGTTTTAAATATTACTAAAGTATATTAAGATGTTAGGTAGCAATAAGTTCTATGAAGAAAAATAAAGCAAGTGATATGCAGAGCTAATCCAGTGAGCTTTGGCTTTTCATTATTAGAGACAAAAGGCTATCAGCCAGATACGTGGGTCACCATGTTTGAGTAAGGAGCCAGGGAGAATAAAACTCAGTATTCCATCACTTCAAACCTGGCTGTACATCAGAATCACCTGGAGAGATTTAAAAATTCTGGTCCTGGATCCTACCCCAGAAGTTCTGTTGCAATCAGTCTATGGTTCTCTGGGTCCTGTTTCTAACAGCTCTCTAGCCAGTTCCAAGAAGCCAGTGTCTGACTCCAGGTACTAAGCTTTGCAGACGATGGCATCTGTAAATTGGTTTTACCATAGATTGGATGATGCCAAGCTCCCATTGGAAGCTCTTCAGTAGCTCACCAAAACGACAGCGGTGGTTTTCAAACTTGCCTGGTAGCCGGAAGCACCGGTGGTCCTTGTTAAATGGATGGGTCCTTGGGACCCTTCCATGGTCTATTGAATCAGAAGCTCCAGGCACGGGACTGGAGGACTATCTCAGCCCTCTCCAGGGAGCAATGCGCTCTTTTAATCTCCTGGGCAGAAACTTTTGCCAAAATCATTTAGCCAGTCTAGTGTTAAATAACGTTTCACAACAAGTGACAAAGGGATTTTTTTTCTCTTTTTTTTGTGAAAGGTAAGAGGTTATTCTGGAATACATATTGGGTCCATTAGAGGTAGTTCAGGAGGAAAAGGGTTTGCAAGCTGAGGGTGGGTTGGTTCACAGTTCTGTATGATTTTCTGTGCATATCTCTTTTTATCCTTAGGAAGCTTTCCCTCATCTTTGTTCCCATGTAGACTGATGGAGTTTCTGTTACCATCTTTTAATGACCTAAGGAACCTCATTGGAGATGACAGTTTAATGAGCTTAGATGTATTTAGTTAGATGACTTTTTAAAAGCATTTAAAACAAAAAAAGGCAGTTCGTTTGATTTTCTTATTGTCCAAGAAGTTTGGGATACTAGTCACCACCTATATTTGGTGGACAATAAGAGGCAAGAAAAATAGGGAATTTATGAGGATTTTACCTGGCAGCACAGCTGGTCGGCATTGAGTGGTGTCTAGATTTCTGTGTATTCTGACTCCTGAGTTTTCCACCTTGGCAAATCTGGATTTTTCCCCGTTTCAATTTAAAATTCTTCCCGCCGTTTACCTGACAGTTCTTGGCTTGTAGCTCCTGAATGCTGTTTTCCTTTGGCGACTTCAAATATGCTCCTAAGTTTAGAGAGTAATGGGGTTCCTTTTAGTAATGAATTAGTTTGTGTGTTTTCACTTCCTCCTACTTAATTAGAATTTATGAGATTATTTTTGAAAAACTGTGCAATGTGAAACACAAGAAAAAGTTCTTTGGGTTTTTTTTTTTTTTTTTTAGACATATTTCACGTAGGTTTGAATGGTCAGATGGAATTTATCATTCAACTCGCTGAGGGAGAGAGTGAAAACTTTTCACTTCGAGGCAATAAGAAAGTACATTTCAGCCACAGGGAAAGAAGAGGGAAAAAGTAGTTTGGTAATGTCAGTAGAAAACCATAGCTTTCAAGAGATAAAATTTTTTTGCCTCACTGATTTTTTTTTTTATCATGTTTGAGATTTCCCTTTTTTGGGTCACCTATCTAGAAGTGAATGCGTGGAAGAGAAGGCATATAGTCATATGTAGCACAGTACTACCGTGTTTCCCCCAAAATAAGACCTAGCTGGACCATTAGCTCTACTGTGTTTTTTGGAGCAAAAATTAGTGTAAGACCTGGTATTATATTATATTATTTTATTTTATAAAGACCTGGTATTTATTATATATTATATTATATTATATTATATTATATTATATTATATTATATTATATTATATTATATTATATTTTATACCCAGTCTTATATTAAAATAAGATCGGGTCTTATATTAATTTTTGCTCCAAAAGACGCATTAGAGCT
The DNA here is from genome assembly GCF_964194185.1 of Rhinolophus hipposideros. NCBI lineage: Eukaryota > Metazoa > Chordata > Mammalia > Chiroptera > Rhinolophidae > Rhinolophus > Rhinolophus hipposideros. The sequence goes on along the minus strand of NC_138058.1, from coordinate 8,329,150 downwards.
GATGGTCCATTGAGGTCTTATTTTCGGAGAAACATGATAGTGAGAGAAGAATAAAACCAGAATTCTACAAAATGGGCTAATTTATGTGGTTTCATCCATGTGAGGCCACAGGTCTGGACTCTTCACAGGTAGTCAGGATTTAACTGGTCTACCCATTAATGTAACAGCTCTGAGAAGAGGGTCTTTCCCTTACCCTGGAATGTTCTCCGTTCTGGATCTCTCTGTTTCATCCTTAGGTCGAAGTTTACATGCCACCCACTCAAAGAGGTCTGGCACTTGTCTGAACTAACATCCTTAGTTTTCTTTATGCCACTCAGCATAATTTGTGGTTATGGAATCATTTGACAATTTTATGTCTCCCCTAGTAGACTTCCAATTCATGAGAACAGGTATTGTATCATTTCCCTCAGTACTCCATTTTCAGTACCTAAAGAAGTACTAATTATTACTAGGGGGACACATGAGTGGGTGAGTGAATGAATGCTATTTCTTCCACTTGGAATGCCTTTTCCCATTTTTTTCTCTCCAAGAAACTAACATAAAACCCTTGGTGACAGTTTAAGACCTGCAAATACAATTTTTCCCCCCTATGAAAAGTTTTGCACTTTCCTGTATCATTAGAAAAATATTGTCATTTCCATGTGTGCTCCTTAAGCCCTTGTATATGTCTCTGTAATTATAGTGGATGCTATAAAACATATTAGTTGTATTTTTCTGCATCCTTACCATAGCCACACTATGGTCTCCTTCATGGCAGAATTGTGTCTTGTTAAACTTTAGGCCCCTTTCACATAGTGGTTGGTGGATCGATGTCTATCAACATTGTGAATGGAAGGGCTGGTGGGGAAGAGATTCTAGGGAGAAGTATGAAACCAGAGTAGATACAAAAACAATAAGACATTGAACTCTGTCAAGGTAAGGGGCTTCTGGTTGGGTGCTGTTTTGGAAGAGTGTGATTTTAGATTTTTCTAAGTGGTTTTCATTTCTGAGATTTCATAGAAGCATTTGAAAATGTACGACGCAGGTTGTACACATGCTTCTCCAAGCTATTTGATTTTGTACTAATCTGAGCCCTGGTTCTTCATATGTAAAGTGCTGTGTCTGTAAGTGCCTATTTACTTAACCCATTGTAATCTTGGCCCTTTGTGATGAAGCCAGGAGCTGCTGCTTCTGGCCAATGACCAGGAGCCGTGTACTATTTGTGATTAGTGTGTAGTAACTTTATTTGAACTGGACAATGAGGGTTGATTACATTTATCTCACAGTAATTGAAGCAGTAACATTGGCAGGCATCTACCATGGAACTGTATGCACTTCACTTGGCTGGTATAAAGATTGTCGTGCATTTACCTACTCTTAGCCGTGGAGAACCGCTGTTGGTGGCATGAGGCATTTTATCATCAGGCAGGTTAATTTCGGAGCTCAATCAAAAAGACCTTTAGTTTATCAAGTATCAAAACACTTTTGTATAAAATGCCACCTCTTTTTTTAAATGTAATATTCAATGTCAGTATGACAATGAATTTTCATACTCATGCAAATTTTTAAGCTTTATTGCTTCTTTCTCTCTTCCTTCTCTTCTCTTTCTCTCTCCTCTCTCTCTCTCTTTCTCTCTGTCTGATTCTTTACTACTATGGGATTTATCATTATAATTATTGCTTCTGCTCTGAGTACTTTTTATCCCAGTTTCTGTATCTTGCATATTCCTAGGAGTAGTGAGTGTGGTATGAGTGATAGAAGTGGTGAGATTAGGGGCAAAACAGGAGAGGACCCATGAATTAGAGGCAGAGGTACATTTACAGCTGGCAAATCTAAGGACTCCCCAAATCTCTAAGCAGCAGGCTTTTGGGCTCTGATGCAGGAAGCAAGCCCAGCATCGGAACTAGCAGTAACACCCAGTAATTTAGCTAAAGTCAAAGCATTCTGCTTATTACCTTTAGCCTCATGGCCCTTGCTAATGAGAGGGATAAAACTAAAGGAAAAATAAAAGGACGTTTGGTGGGGAACACACACCAAGAAGGAAACCTGAAATTCCATGCACTCTCCCTGTGTGCCTTTGCACACTAATGCAAATCAATCATTATTCTGATAAATGAAGGCCATTTCTCCTGCAGCCCTCCAGGAGGAACACTGCACCTGACCCTTTCTTTGAAGTATTTGGAAGTCTGAACACTCCATTTTTTGCCACTGCCAGCTTTTGAAAATTGGCCTCTCCCCTCCTTGGGAGCTAGCAGCAGAGTCAGCAGTGGCTCTACAAAGCCCTTGCACACTGGAGGTTAAGGCTGAGGGCAGGGGCTGGATTTTTCAGAAGTAAGCAGAATCTTAATGCCCTTGCTGCAGATGGCAAGAGGAAATGAAAATGTACCTGGGTGCACGAGGGAGGCGTTGGGGCAACTGTGTCGGAGTTGCTTTCAGCCACAGAGGGCCTGTCCACGCTAATAACCGTAATCGTACCCAAATTATTCAGTGCCAATTTATTTGCTTATTTTCCCCATCAGAAAGACAATGCATCACCACCAAATCACAGACGATTCTTTTCCTGTAAACGTTGGGGTGCTCGATGAACATTCAGAGCCACGCACACGAGTGCGAAGAAGCAGACTACCGCGGCTATTTAATCAGGGGTGTTTGTTGATTTGAGCATAGGCCCTATGCTGTGAAATGAAAACAGAAAACCAAATTTTCTTGAGCAATCTTGCTGTTCCTGCTTCAGGTGCTAGGCCATTTCACTAAAGCAGCTCAGACGAGAATGTCATTAGTTCTTAAGCCCCAGGTGAATTTGCCACTGTTCCACATGATTAAGCCAGATAATTGTGTGTTGATAGCGAATGTGGTTGGTGAAATACAATTTCTAGGACCTTCCTAAACAAACACAATGTGGGAGTGAGTCAGAGTGCTGTCATTTCAGTCCTTTGTCACAGGTTTTACACGGGCAGACATCTCCGGCCAGGGCTGGCAAGTAATTCAGTGGGGTCCGCCATCCCTGGGCTCTCAAAGGTGACCTGGCTGGGGAAGTGTATCACATATCATTCTGCATTTATTTAGGGGAGGGAAAGCTAAGGACATCTCATTCAAGTGCCGGCTCCTACTGGTACCGTGTTTGGGACCCAGAATGTAAATGATGCTTTTAAGTTTGTTTTTTCAAAAAGCATTCATGATTTCAGCAATCCTCTCTGAAGTGTGTAAAAATACCGACTACTCCAAAGATAAAAACAACAACAACGTCTGCCGATGGCAAAATATAGTCAACTTTCGGGGCCAAGATTTTGGAAGCAGCCAATGTGTTTTTGCATGTGCGATTTTCTTTTGCACATATAAGTTTCTGTGGATACAAAAATATGTATTTGTATTTACAAATCAGGTGTCTGGGTCTTAAATGTATATATACTTATGACTTAAATATTGAGGCTTTTATGATGTGTAGTGTGAAGGTAGAAGATTCTTAATTTGTTGGTCGTGGTATTTGGCATGGGGCCTTGGGTGGTTTTATTAATTATTTAATTATTTTAAAGCAAACACACTTACTTTTTGGAAGGATCACGTTTCTCATCAACCTGTGTATTATTTTGTTTCCCCATTCATCCCAAAATAAATTAAAAAAACAACAACTATGATACCACATATTCTGATAGATTTTGGCCTACAAACTGCTCATTTGATCCTTACAGAGGAAGACTGCCTTTGACTTCGGAAAAAAACAGAAGGTTCCATATGGATTCTAAACTAGAAATCCCGAAAAACAGTAGCCTCTTAATTGCTATCAGAAAGTACACACATCTGAAGTGGCTACAGAGGGTGGGGAAGGGGGCACTGGCTACCGATGTGGACCGATTTCAATGTCAATAACAATAGTCAAAATCACTACTGTAAAAAGTCCGTCATAAAACCACAGGGCCTTGCAGCCATGGTGTGTAGCCTTCTTTCCAAGGCAGGTCTCATCTCATAACCCTGCTGAACACGTCCAGTGACAGGGAGGTCACTGCCCCTTTGGCACATCGTATGTGGCGGTTCTCCATCAGGATAAGCATCTGAGGATGAGCAGGAATGTTCTGAGTGTAACCAGGGGAGTCACTCCACTGCTTCTAGAGCTGCAGTCATCACCTTCTGCTCCACTGGCTTGTGGTGTCATCAGAACTGAGAATTTCCCCCTGGTGAATCCTTTTGCCTAGCCATCCTAAATATCTTGGTCTTTTCAGTCCTTCCAAACTCCTCATATAAGACTTGTTTTGGTGTCGTTACCTTTGTCAAGGGAGTTGAGGAGAAATTCTGGAGGTGAAAGTGGAGGGGAGCAGGCAATCCATGACAGCATTGCCCCAAAGGAGAAGACCGCCCCGTGACAACAGACCTGGTGGGGGATTTTTTTCCTTTTGGCAGTCAGTAGTAGTCCCAAGGGAAGGGGCCACCAGCCTCGACGAAGGGACAGTAGAGGAAAGACCCTGCCTTGTTCAGTGTCTGTAAATTCTCCACTCATCCTTCCTTCAGTCAGATCACCAAGGAGCTGTTTAAATACACATTTGCTTTTGTTGGAAAGCTGACATCTTTGCCTTTAAATGCTTAGGTTGTCATATGAACATGAATACTCACTGGGCAAGACTCAGCCTGGACCTAAGGAAGGCAGCATCCTTGGTTAGAATTTCCAAGATCAGCTGTGTCACTGAGGAGCTTAATAAACTTCACAGCTCAGTTCACCATATGCTCTTGAGTTTCCTCATTGTAAAATGGGAAACATGAGTGAGATTACCTCTCATTTTTTTATCTGCTCTGGAAGTCCGTGATTCTTTCAATGTAACAGCAGATTACTAAGCTTTGGTGGAGGATAGGTTTTCCAGGCGGGAATTCCCGCCCATTCTCGGGAATTTTTTCGCTTTTCCTTTCCCTAATCCCAAGAAAATTTGGTCGGGAAATCGGGAAAATTGGCTCCTTGAACCCAGGTGGTTGGTAGTATCGGCCGTCACTTTGTGGAAACAATTCATTGTGGAAAGCAGAAAACGGTTTATATCTCAGGATTTGGGAACAGGAAAGCGAAAAAATTCCTGAGAACGGGCGGGAATTCCCACCTGTAAACCCTAGTGGGAATTGAAGATTCCCACTAGATTGAAGGTTGGCAAGACAGTAGAATTTGGGGCGGGGCATAGAGACTAGGGGACAAAATAAGGGTATTAGGTCTCAAAATGGAATTGAGGTCAACTGCGGTTTGGGGCATGATGTGGGCTCTTCAATGGCAGAGAAGATGTTGGGAAGAAGGGCAGCTTAATACCCCTTCACTGACTCTGCCAGCAAGATGATGTTTGACCCAATCTAGAGAGTAGTAACACTTCCCCTGCTTTCAGAGGTCAACAAATTGCAGGAAATAGCCTGGGTATGAGTAGACACTGGTGACAGCCTGAAGCACTACAGAGATGTCGGGAGTTTTCCTATAAGACAGCCTAGTGGCCTGCCCAACAAGCATCTCACTAAGGAAATTTACTCTGTGGATGAAGTTGGAGCAGAAGGCAGTCTAGGGGATACTCTGGGATCTTTTGACACTTTAAAAATCAGGATGATGGAGAGACATGGTAACTCTGCCTAACATTCTGTCATCATGAAAAAATTCCCATCTTTTTATGGGGCCATATAGTGCTAAGCTTACAGACATTGTTAAAAGTAAATTTTAAATACCCTTGAAAATAGGATGATAGGTTTAGAAAAGTAGAAAGCACCAAAAAAGCAGCTCTGTCACTAACGGTAGGCACGTTTGTGTGATTTGTTCAGATTTATGTAATTTTTCAAAACACACGTCTAAAAAAAAATGGCTGAGCCCCTTTTTTTGAACATCACGGGAAACCTTTCTGTTAATGGCTGTTGTGTGTGGTTCTGTACGCGCAGATAGAATGAGGCAATCGGCAAAACTAATCCCACCAGGAATCTCAAGACTGCACTTCTGAAAAGGCAGGGATCTGCATGTCCAGACTTGCAGCCCACCGCCTTCATGTGGCCACCTCACGACCCGCAGAAATGGCTCTACCCAGAGGTAAACAATGTCCAAGCTGGAGCCACGCCACCAGCCCCATTCCTTGGGTGTTTCTTTTCACAAAGTGTGACTGTGTTTAATGTCGAAAGGGAGGGATGCAGTTGTTCTCTAATGAAAGGTTGTAATAGGACAAGCTGGGGTATTGCTCTTGTCCACTGGGTGAATGGGGCTCTAACGGCATGGTTTCTATTAACAGAAATGGCAGGCATGCTGTTAAACTCTCCTGCTCCGTGTGGAATGCATCTCGCCCCTCTCTCACCCATCCACTTTGCCCCCTCCTAGCCTCATCCGGATGTGACTATTAATGCACTAAAATAGGACATTTGAAATTTGGGGAAATGGTTGCATTTCTTTCCCCAAAAGAGTCTTGAGGGGCCTATAAAGCAGAGGCTGCGAAAGCGAGACTAACACCCAATGCCATCAGAATGATTAGATTCTGTCCTGTAAAGTACTTCATTGAGCGTCACTCCTGCGAGGTCTTCAATGTAATTTTTGTGGCTCAGAAATGCCTTTTCTTTGTTAAGTGATTGCAGCAAAAGAAAAGGAAATGTTCGTGGCAGCCAGCATTTTAAAATGAACCATTGTGGCCCCTTCGCATTTTATAAAGAATCGTAAATTTCAGCTGATAGCTTATTTCTTGATTCCTTTCTAATTAGAGGCCTAATAATATATATTTCTTAAAGGAGATAGTGGTCTGGGCTCTTATGATGCCAGAATCTTGGCTAAAATAAAACAACTGAGGCTAATGTCAAACGTACGACGGGTTCACTGCATATGAGAGGTGCTGGGCATCATGCTACTAAATTAGGGAAATCAGAAGCATGTTTTAATACTTGAAAATAATTGTGTCCAAATAGCCTTGCTCACTCCTTAAACAGCTAAATCTTTTTAATGCCTCTCAAAAAGGGATCCAAATGGATTTAAATGGGTTTGATGAATGTGAAATTTCCCTCTCTACTTATAATATTTCCAGCAATAGTGCAATTAATTTGATTTGCGTGGAGGTGCAAATCATTAGTAAATTGTGTGCCTGTGTTTTAAAAGGTTTCAATCTTATTTAACCCTCTCAAACCAATGCATTTTGGTCAAAAATTATCATTCTATCAATTCTGAGTCCTCAGTCCTCAGTACTAGATTTTTCTATTGTTTTAGTACTATGTGTCACATGTTTCATTTAACACTCTCATAAACAGTCATCTCCTTTGCAGTAAGGACCTTTCATGTGCAGTCATCATAAGAGCTTCTCATGCTATTAATGCTCTGTGAGGTCAAAAGGTTGCAGGTTCTCTCTTGAATTTTTTTCTTTTATTTACTACAGCCAGCTCAGAGTGAGGCTGCCTCAGTGTTTTAATTACTCATCTTTCAGCAGGACTCAAATGTCAGGATTCACATATTCCTCAACTAATCTCTTGATGCTTTTGTTTAAATGGACCCTAAAAAACTGTTCTCTAGATGTTTGGATAGTAATTGAGCCTTGCTAAGGATTAGAATTTGCTCCCCTGGGAAGTTTTGCAATCTTTTATGGGAAAAGCCTTTGCCATTGGGAAATGCAGTCATTGCATGCTTAATGTCAGGAATACTGTCCAGAAAAAAGGATATCTGCCTGAAAACACTCATTGGATGGCGATTTTCCATTGCCTGAAATAGGGAAAAAATGTGGCCTTACATGTGAACACAAAATCCCTAGTCAATATCCTAAAACATAAAAAAGGCACCCCACCCCAATATATATGTAATATACTACTATGTCAAGATGCAAATGATTAACACTACTTCCAGATCACCAAAATATTAATTTGGTAACACTGTGTGTGTGTGTGTGTGTGTGTGTGTGCACGTGTGCGTGCTGTTCCATGGCCTCTCTTAGCTCCAGCATTTGAAGTTTATATCCTTTTTATTGATAATTGGTGTGAATTTCAGCACAACTGTTCATGATTATGATTCTACAAATTGTTTATGGAAGACTTTTCTGCATATTGCTTTGTTAAATATGTTGTTTTGAGTTTTGAGGACGTAAATATAATAAATCTAATACTTATATATAAAGATTTACCAAGATAACATTACATTGATAGACAAGGTAAGTTATGCAATTTAGATATTAAAAATCAACAGGAGGATTGTCGTGACCATGTTGAAGTAATCCACTACACTCATGCCATCAACACTTAGAAAACTAGACAAAAATCTCTGAAATAATTCTCTTTAAACATTAAACAACAGGCACCACAGGATTGTGATACTGGAGAGTGAAACAAACAAAGTGAGCCATGTAGTCACTCAGTGTGCTGCCTAGTAGAGTTTCCCAGACTGTAGTATAAGGAGGTAGCATCAGGGAAGGGAGGTGTGGTCTCATTGAGCTGACTAGACAGATATTGGAATTCAAGTAGCTTCATGAAGCTGGAATTTGCAAAGCAGAGTAGTGCAGAGGAGAGAGAGCAAGAGAAAGAAAAAAGAGAGGAAGAGAGGAAGAGAGAGAAAACTTTCACAAGAGTTTTCTTGAGACTTTGATTGAGTTGTTTGAATTGATTGAGTTGATTGAGTTGCACACAGAGAGTGAAACTCTGTGATCAAGGTAAGAAAATAACCACCAGTGAGTTGTAAGTTGAACATTGCCCAGAGCTCACACAGAGCTGGGGGGCAACCAGCTGGAGTGAAGCAATTTTGTTGTATGTACACAGCGTTTAATAGAGACCCCAGAGGATGAGGCCTTATTAGTATGGCTAAACTAGCTCCCAATAAAGACTACTTTAGGCCCACCCTAAGATAGCTGAAAACAAAGGATAAGGATCATCTTCAAGTAACTGTCTGCTAAAGCAAAACTCAACACTCTCTATAAAGGCCACAAAATCCAAGCACTCAACAATGTAACACCTACAATGTATAGCATCTAACAAAAATTACTAGACCTTTAAAGAAGCAGGAAAATGTGACTCTAGCATGGAGAAAAATCAGTCAACAGAAATGACAAAGATGATATCATTAGCAGATAAAGAGTTTTAAATGTTACTATAAAAATATTCAGGAATTTAAAGGAAAGTCATGATCATAATGGAGATAGAAATGAACACAATAAAAAGGAAGAAATGGAAACCATAGAACTTAAAAACACAAAACGTGAAATGAGAAATTCACTGGATGGGATTAATAGCAGATTAAACACTAAGGAAGAAAAGATCAGTAAATTTAAAGTCAACATAACAGAAATGTCCAAACAAAAACACAGAGCAAGAGAGAGAGAGAGAGAGACAGAGAGAGAGAAAGAGAGAGAGAGACAGAGAGAGAGAGAGATCTGTGGGACAATACTAGGTGGCCTATAATATGTATATTTGTCATCCCAGGAAGAAAGAGAAAAGGGTGCAAAATAGTTTGAGAAATATGGCATAAAAATTTCCAAATATCAAAATTATACAAAAGAATGAAGAATGTGAAAGATGGTAAATGTATGGATAAATGTTAATTTTTAAAAACATGTATAGTTTTTTAAAAGACAATTGTCTAAAGCAAAAGTAACAGTGTATTGTGGGGTTTCTAATATGTTAAAATATAGGACAAAAATACATAGCACAGAAGATGAGAAATGGGAAATGGCAGTACAAGATTCTTCAATATATGAGTAGTGGTATATTAAGGTAAATATACTGTGATAAGTTAAAGATGCATATTTTAGACGCTAGAGTGACCATTAAGGGGGAAAAAGATTTGTGTAGTGAAAAACAAAATACTAACAAAGAAAAGTAAAACAAACAAACAAAAGAACGAAATGAAATAAACTACCATCAAGAGTTATCCTACCAGGAAAATGCTCAGCAGGGAGATACTTTGCCGCTATAATACCTATATGCAGGTTTGTTTGAAATATTTGTTCAGAGACTGAAGTTATCTCTTAATTTTTAAACTCATTCTGCAAAAATGTACGTGCTACTACATGGTTCCTCATTACAGTAGCAGGCAAAGGATGAAGGAGGGGCAGTACCCATGGCTCAGCATGGGCGGCTTTCGTTGGCTTTCTCAGAAAGAGTTATAGTTTCATGTGGTTTTGTTTACATTAAGCCTGGGGGCGGAGGGAAGAAGCAAAACGGATAACACCATTTTACTGCAGGTTGCAACAGGAACTAGAATGTTCTCTGAGCTTGAATCCCCACAGGGATAAGAGAGCGATGGGAAGCTCTTCAAGGACTTGGATCTTGCTTTACTCTTCTTTGTCTGTCTGACATTTGACACGTAGTGAGTGCTAACAAGTGCTGGAGTAGGCAGCTGCGATGCCTCAATTACATGATGCAGTTACACTTACTCTTCAGGGCCCATTTCCATTTTGTCCATCTCTATATTGCGAAGGCAATTAGGTAATGAAGGACTCATCGGGTGGTGATCTTACCTGAGAATTTATTTTATTAAGATTCCTTTGTTTTGGACTGAATGTTTGTGTCCCCTCCCACCCACCAAAACATATATGTTGAAGCCCTAGCCCCACAATGTGGCAGAGTTTGGTGACAGGGCTTCTAAGGAAGTAATTGAGAATAAATGAGAGTGTAAGGGTGGAGCCCTGATCCTATAGCATTAGTGTCCTTGTGAGAAGAGACACCAGATCTCTCTCTCTCTCTCTCTCTCTCTCTCTCTCTCTCTCTCTCTCTCCAAAAGCCACGTGGGAACACCACAAAAAGGTGCTGTCTGCTATACAAAGGGAGAGAGCCCTGTCATCAGCCCTGCCGGCCCCATGTTCATGCACTTCTAGCCTCCAGAAATGAGAGAAAATGCATTTCTGTTGTATAAGCCACCAATCGGTGGTGTTTTGTTACAGCAAGCAGCCTGAGCAGATTAACACCTCCCTAAACAACAGAAGCAATATGTTTTGAAATTATTCGCCTCATGTAGTTTGTGATCTTGCCAACTGAAGTTAGCAGAAGGTTTGGTGGGTTTCTTATCCTTCCTAAGGTCAGAACTGTGTGCCCCTCAATTCTGAGGAACCCCATAATGCCAACAGCTGAACTGTTGTTCAGTCGCCTTCTCTCCACAGCCAGACTCAGCCTACAGGAAGATTTGCTACAAGCTCCCTAAACCTAGGGAAAGTGCTGTTTCTGGTGGATTCACGTCTTCTTTTCCTTTTTTTTTTTTTTTCCACTTTTATATTTTTCAAATATAGTTTACATTGAATACTATATCAGTTTCAAGTGTATAGCATTGTGGATAGACATTTATATAACTTACAAAGTGACTCCCTCCTTGATAAGTCTAGCACCCCCAGCATCATACATAGTTATTATAAAATTATCGACTATATTCCCAATGCTGTACTTTAAATCCCCATGACTATTTTGTAACTAACAATTTGTACTTAATCCCCTCACCTTTTTCACACAGGCTCCCACTCCCCTGCCCCAATCTGGCAACCATCAGTTTATTCTCTGTATCTGTGAGTCTGTTTCTGTTTTGTATGTCCATTTATTATGTTTTTTAGATTCCACATATACATAAAATCATATGGTATTTGTGTTTCTCTGTCTGACTTATTTCACTCAGCATTATACCATCTGGGTCCATCCATGTTGTCAGAGTGGTAACATTTCATTCTTTTTTATGACCGACTAATATTCCTTTGTACATATGTACCACCTCTTCTTTACCTAATCATCTCCTAAACACTAAGCCTTCTTTTCCTTTTGATTACTTTTAACTTTTTTTGGCTTAAATGAATATGGTTTCAGTACTATCACTTTGTGTTCATTGCATGCCAACAGTGCTCCCACCTGAAGAGAGTGTTGTCGGCCTTTTTTACTTATGAACTACATGGGCTCTCACTGCCTCTCACTGTCACTCCAGCCAACCTGCCTTTTGCTTTGTCAGTTCTGACACATGCCGTGTTTCCCCGAAAATAAGACCTAGCCGGACCATCAGCTCTAATACATCTTTCGCAGCAAAAAGTAAAATAAGATCGGGTCTTATTTTACTTTTTGCTGCGAAAGACTCATTAGAGCTGATGGTCCGGCTAGGTCTTATTTTTGGGGAAACACAGGAGCTGCACATGACTGTAATACGCTCAGTTCCCAATCACTAAGCTGGGCGGTGAGTTAGGGTCACACAGTTAGTGTACCTTTCTGCTAATGAAGCATTTTTACTGAATGCTATCACTCAAGATAAAAATTTTAAAAGATAAAAATAAACATTTAATTTTAATTTAATTTTATGTTTTAAAAGATAAAATCAATCGTTTCCAACTTTTCTTGTTTAAACTCTCTTTCCGCAAAGGTTGGAAATACCTAAATGAGAATATATCTCAAATTTTTATACATAAAAAAAGTGATTTATATACAAAACAGCTCAAATTGTTATTATTAAATGCATAAAATAGTCAAAATATCAGCTTTTTGTTTTTTGTGGATTTCTGACACATTTTGAAAAAAACTTGAAATCCATTGAAATCCAGCATAACAGTTAAATTAATAACTTGAGTCAGCACAGATATTTTTCTTTTCAATTCCTTCTATCATTAAAAAAATGCAAATTTTAAATGTGCTAGGTTATTTGAGTTTCCCCACCTTTATCATCTCTAGGGAATATTTCCTAGTTATTGTTAAGCAAAAACTTGTAAAAGGATTTCATATGTTTTCAGTCTTTGCATCTCTTCCTCAAGTTACTTACCTTTATAATAGTAACTAAGTGCCCCCCCCAAAAAATGTGTTTCTGAATATTTTGTCCATTCACTGTGGTAAAAAATATCCTCCTTCTCACAGTCAGAACTTAAAATAGTATTTAAAATATAGTAAGTGTTCAATAAAAATTATTGCCTTAGGAGTGAATAAATTATGACATGAAGTGTTCTAACTCTTTGAAGCAGTGTTTGAAAGTTTGAATTCTGAAGCAAACTGTCCTTTACAAGTTTTTAACATTCACAGATTAAGAAGTATTTAAATATTTAAAACTTTTTCTCAAGGTAACTTTCCTCTAAGGGTAAAGAAAAATCTTTATGTTAATTACAGGCATACCTTGTTTTTTGTACTTTGTTTTATTGTGCTTTCCAGATGCTGCATTTTTACAAATTGAAGGTTTGTGTCAACACTGCATTGAACAAGTCTATCAGTGCCATTTTTCCAACAGTATTAGGTCCCTTTATGTCCCTGTGTCACATTTTGGTAATCCTCACAATATTTCAAATTTTTTCATTATAATTGTATTTGTTATGGTGATCTGTGATCAGTGATCTTTGATGTTACTATGCTGTGAAATTATTAAAATTATGACAAAATATTTAAACTATTACACAAACTTAGTTAATAAAGCAGACAGACACAGGAGTTGAGGGGAGGGACTCCAATTTTGAAAGAATTTCTACTGTAAGTAAATGCTATCAAACAGCATCACATGCTACAGGGAAATCATTTGTGAAAGAAGAGTTAATTGATATGGCAAGCTTCATTGTTATCTTATTTTAAGAAGTTGCCACAGCCACCCAACCTTCAGCAACCACCAAGTTAAGTTGATTGGTCATCGGCCATCAATACTGAGGTGAGACCCTCCACCAGCAAATAGATTGTGACATGCTGAAGGCTCAGATGATGCTTATACTTTTTTGGCAGTAAAGTATTTTGTAATTAAGGGATGTACATTGCTTTTTCCAATGTAATGCTAGTCACACTTAATAGATGACGGTCAGTAAACATAACTTATGTGCACTGGGAAACCAAACAATTTGTGTGACCTGCTTTATTGAACTATTTGCTTTATTGTGGTGGCCCGGAACTGAGCATGCGCTATCTCCAAGGGGTGCCTGTGATTGTGTAATTCCATCTCCATAAATTCAAAGAATAGTTGAGCTTTTTCTAAGTGAGCCCACCTAGCAGTACAGTTTGGGTAGACATACCCACAGTGCTGTGTATTTCCTTAGTCTTCTCTGACCCCTGTTCAGCCTCACTCATGTGAACAAATGTCCTGGTCACCATTTGTATGCTGCTGGCTTCGCCTTCCACCTTAGGACTTCTGAGAAAATAGAGGTGATCCAACATCCTCCAGGAGACTACTTACATTACAAATGCCTGATAACTGGAACTCGAGGTGACGAAACTGATAAAGGGCTCGATCTCATGGAAGAGAAAGTTACAAACTGAGAGAATTTGGATCAGTGAAAAAACATGGCAATTACTAACTCCAGGAAAAACTGAGCTGTATAGTAAAAGGAAAGCAATTGACTTGTCTGTCAATAGCATTCCCACAGTCAAAATAAAAACACTGACTACTTACCTGGCCAAACAACAACAACAACAAATGCCTGATAAGAGGCATTCAAAATACATAATTTTTTGTGTGAAAAACCACTTGTACAATGTGAGGTTACTATTTCCTCCATATACAAACACACTTTCTTTTTGTCTTGTTGTTCCTGATATTACTTCACCTGCAAAAGTCCATTAGCATTTGCCAGGTTGGGATATATGGTAAACAAGTTAAAGTAGGGCTTCCATCTTTGGATATTGTGAACCAGGGCTTCCTGGTCAGGGTTAGGATTTTATGCTGGAGCTTAACCTGATGTAGCACATGGACGTCTCCAAATGAACGCTGTGTAAGGGCAACCCCATAGCAATGTCTTGGAGGCCGGTCGGTTTCCTGTGAAATGCACAAGCTTGAGTCCCCTTCATAATTGCAAATGACCTCTTCCTTTTCTAAAAGGTCTTCTGTCATGAAGGAAGCTTTAAAATATACAAGGCAAGAACATGCGTTAAGCCCTTTTCTTTTCACTATGCAGACAGCGAGGGAAATGAAACAAAGGGGGCTAATTAGTTTGCAAGGTTTCAGTTTTGTTTCAGTGCTCACGTCCTGGAAGGTCTGTCCTCAGAGGCAGCGAGATGTCACCGCTTGCCCCAGATCTCAGTTGCTACTCCAAAACATTGCCTATATCAGCAGTCGGGGGTCAGATCACTGTTTCTGGAAAAGAGCAATATGGAAGCTCTGAACCTTTCTTATTGGGCATTCATTCACACAGAAATGGGTGCCTCCCTTGTATCCTGTCTTGCACTGGAAGACCAACAAAAGAGCAAATGGCTTTACTTTCTTTTCTTTCCCCTTCGCATTTCTAAGCCCAAAGTTTTGGTCCACAGTACACTATTTTGCTGGAAAAAATAAACAGACAAACCTGTGCAGAGCTGCCAGGAGACAGCGAGACATGTGGAATGTTAAGTGAAGGAGAACACTTTTGAGTTGAGCCTGCAAAAGCCCCTGTGCTTGCTGCAGGGGAGCAGATTAAAGCCTCCTAAACACTTCATTTCCCTACGGGTTCTGACTATATGAGAACAATTCAAGGTCCGCTGCACAGAGCGATGGAACTTCCCTCCCTTGCAGGCCTACCCCCTGTGGCCTTTATCAAATTTAAATGACCTATGCCCACCAGGACAGATAGACACAGTTGTACGTGTTGTCTAGGTGTGCCGGGTCTGAGATACTGGTAGACTTTTTATGCATGAAACTATGGATAGGTAGCACAGGATACAAATGACATTTTAATAATACCGCAAGGTTTCAAGTAGAGTCCCCAGGATCCCCAGCTTTGGAGCTTTGACATGCTTTTGAGCTCAGAGTCCTGAACACTTCTAAAATTCACCTTCCAGTTACAACTCTGATCGAATATCCCACCTAATAAATCGTCTTGTCAGGCAGGCAGTGGGCTGCAGTCTAGTGTTCACAGTGTAGACGGCCGCCTGTCACCGTGTCAGAACAACGGTCTGCTCTGGGCCTGACAGAGGAAAGCGGGACAATGTACTGGGTCCAAAGGGAAAGAAAGTTCCAGCTTCCCACATACCCAGGATCAAAACCTTCCATTCTTCTTCTTTTTTTTTTTTTAAACAGAGTCCATTTTTAAAAAAATCACATTCATGTTTATGAGTCATTATTTTTGTTGTGCTATTTAAAAAAAATTTGTAGTGGGGACTACTGGGGGACTGTGTGTTTCTCCAGGGCCCATCAGCTCCACACCGTGGTCCTTCAATCTAGTTGTGGAGGGCGCAGCTCAGCTCCAAGTCCAGTTGCCGTTTTCAATCTTTAGTTGTGGGGGGGGGGGGTCGCAGCCCACCATCCCATGCGGGAATTGAACCGGCAACCTTGTTGTTGACAGCTTACGCTCTAACCAACTGAGCCATCCAGTCGCCTCTGAAAACTTCCACTCTTAATGGAAGGTCTAAACCTTTTGGATTACCATAATTCAGGATTCCTGGATGCCCAAAGAATTCGTGATCAGAGTATGTAGTCTTATTTCTTCCTTCGTTTTTCCCCCTCCTTTTGTGTTTCTCTCTGAAGGGGTCCACATGAAAGGACACCAGGAGCAAGAGGCCTGTGTTCTGGCTGGAAAGGGTGTTTAAAGCCCATTTGGAGTTTGGGTGAAGGTGAAAGTTGTCAGGCTGTGAAAAATGGCATCAGTGTTGGCTGACCTGAAATAGGGCTGTAAAGTTCTGTTCCTCACAAAGGCAAGATATATTATTGCTGTAACGCCATTATTCCGCTCCATCACTTTTAAACCTTGTTCCCATTATCTGCAAGTTAAATATAACCCTATGTAAAAACAGGAAGGACAGCACCGAGTTGTCCAGCTTAACGGCACACACTTAAAACATAATAGAGCACTTGTTACTGTATTTTATGGAACGGAAACTCCAAATGTAAAGATGTATTAAGGAAATATCTCAAAGTTATTAGGGAAGGATATTTACAATTACAGATTGCTTTATATTATGCTTTTATGAACATCTCAGGAAATGAAATAGCCCTCAGCTGTAGAGAGTGAAGAGGGAGGTAATTTTCCTTAATACGGGTGATAAAATTAATCTGATTGAAATCGCAGGCGATTATTTCTCAGAATACTGAGTGGCAGTACAATCACTTACACTCTTTTATATTTTTTTAGTCAAAGCTCGTGTAGATGAAAGCTAATTACAAAGTAGTGATGTGAAGCGCTAAGGAAATAGTTTGTATAGCATAGAACAGGCACGGCTAATTGGGGTTTGTGATTACACAGATTGTTGTTAAGGAGAATTAAGTACCAGCAGTCTCTCCTGCAAGCTTCTCATCAAGGCAAAGTAAAAATAGACACTGGATCTGTTATTTATCTAATTATGCCTTGAATATTTTCACAAGCGCGTTACACACTCTCAAATGGTTTGTCGTTCAAAAACTTTCCATCCCACGCCGCTTGTGATCAAAGTGTTGATGTGAAGTTTTGATACTGGGCTCTGTTCTGATCACTTTCCCTAAACCCCTGCTCACAGGTGGTGTGTACTGGAGAGCTTGGAGCTGGGAGGCTGGTCAGGGATTAGTAAGGGTGCTGGCAAAGAGGGTGTTATGATCAGGAATGGTCCTGTTTAATAGAACTTAGGTTCAACATGCTTATAGCAGAGTTAACCTTATAGCAGGCAATGAGAGAAACTGCACAAGAACATTGAGCCCTCAGTCAAAAATGAATTGATCAGAAGGGAGTTGGGTCCCTTTGACCTATAGTAAAACTTTATTGCCTTCTCATGGCCATACTCAGAATTATTCTATGTTCCTGAAAACTCTCATTTATAGGATGTGTTGAAGCTTAGCATCCATAGACGAATTAATTAGTTCTAATGCATGTGTGTGTTACATGCTGTTGAGTTGGCTCCAACTCCTGGAGACCCTATGCATGAGTGATATCTACAATCTCCTGTGCCCAACAGCCCTGATCAGCTCCTGGAGACTTAATCTAAGGCTTCTTTTATGGAGTCCATCCATCTCATATCTGCTGTTCCTCTCTTCCTGTGGCCTTATATTTTTCCTAGCATTATTTTTTCCAAAGAACCCTGTCTTCTCATGAGGTATCCAAAGTAGGACAGCTTCAGTTTTGTCATTTTTACCTGCAGCGATGTCTTAGGCTTCATTTGCTCTAGGACCCACCTGTTCATCTTTCTGTCGGTCCAGGGTGTCCGCAGAGCTCTCCTCCAGCACCATGTTTCAAATGAGTCCTTTTATTCCCCCATCAGTCTTCTTCACATCCAACTCTGTACATACTAGTAACTGAGAATACGAGGGTGTGGATGATCTTAGCCTTGGTCTCTAATGGCACGTCTTTGCTCTTGATGTGATGGTCTCGCCTAATTTCTTCCATTGCCACCCGTCGAAGTCTCAACCTTCTCTTGATTTCTAGGCTGCAGTCTCTATTTGAGTTGATGACTGAACCAAGGTAAGAAAAATCTTCAACAATTTTAATGGCTTTATTGTCTGCGTTACAGTTGTGCATTTCTTTTGTAGTCATGACTTTTGTCTTCTTGATGTTCAAGTGCATTGGCACTTCTTTCACTTTCATCAGAATTCGTTTCAAATCATTGCTACTTTCTGCCAGTAAGATGGTGTCATCTGCATATCTTAAGTTATTGATCTTTCTTCCACCTATTTACACTCCTCCTTCCTCTGACTCTAGCCCAGTTTTTCATATGACACATTCTGCATACAGATTCATCAACTGGGGACATAAAATGCACCCTGTCTGACACCTTTGCCTATTGGAAATCATTCTGTCTCTCCATATTCTGTCCTGACAGTGGCTTCTTGTCCACAATACAGGTTATGAATCAGGACAATCAGTGACCACCTATTTAATCAGTATTTCTTGAATGGAGGGTTGGGATACTAGGAATTGCTGGCAGGAATTCAGGCAGAAGTGCCATCACCTCCTCATTATCATGCCTTTATCTGTTTCCCTACCCCTCTGTGAATTTCTTGGTCTTGTCTGTCATCAACAATGTGGTTTTTCTGACCTTCCATATTAGCTGTCTTTCAGCCCCAGATTCTTTTAATTCATGTTTATCAAGTGCTTCCAAAGCCCCTCTCCAAGGGAGAAAAAAACATCATTGCTCGCCTTTCTGAGATCACGGGGACCTCATCTGTCTTCTCCTGGCCTTGGTGGTGGTGGTGTTTGGAGGGTCATGTGAGCTAGTGGAAAATGTGTGTAGAGGGAGCTGTGTGAATCCCAAACAGTTGGAAAGGCATAGCCTGAAGAACGCCATTCTAAAAGGCATTGCCTAGAATAATTCTGCAACATATGAAATGCAAATTTATTGACAACGTGATATTTTCTCAAGACAAGGTGTCTTCTGGAAACCTCATCTGAATGGTGACAAACAGGCTTTCCTGGGATATGAGCAGGCACGCCAGGACGTGCTTGTTGTGAGGGCCTTCGCTGTGTGGCTCTGGTGAAACTCCTTTGCGGCACCAGCCACACGTAATAGCTTCACAAATTGCTTTAATAGACATAAGACCAGCCAGTAGCATACATTAGTGAAACAGCTTAGAGATTTCAACTCTTCCTTATTTGCTTACAGTTTTTTTCTCACTCATCTGTCTGCTTTTGGTCTAATCTTCATTATTAAAATGGCCAGTTGCTGCGGGAAATGATGCACTAGGTTTAATTTTGAATGTGGTGAACAGTAAAGAAACAGAAGAGCAGGAGAAAATACACATTCTCCCCTTCATTTGCTCTCGTTAGCATCTCAGGGAGTTCTTATGTGGATAAATATGGCTAGTTCCTAAAATTGAACGTCCTGCATCATTATTATTATTATTAACAGTTTGCTACGACCAATATGCCATGCAGCAGTCTGTGGATGATATCTGCAATTTCACTGCCTTCCTATGTGAAAAGAAGATAAAAATATTATATGGGTATATGCAAATTATGGAGGGCCTGGCCTTGTGCTCCAGTAATTCTTATATGTGCTTCTTCGTTGTCCACTTCAAATGACAGGTACTGAAAATTAAATGGCTTCCAATAAAAATCCTGTAACCTGAAGTGAATCCCCACTGAATAACTAGAATATCTCACTCATAAAAGGTAATCATGTGTCTTCCATTTTTGAAGAAGTCTCTTTCCTGATCATCACCGACGGTGCTCTGGTCAGATTAGATATTTAATTCTTGTAAAAGAGACGTAATACCCATCCTTTACGAGGATGCCCTCTTTTGGGGCTTACAGCCTTAAGCTGTCACCGTTCCCAAGGATCAGAGCTGCACCCAGTGCTTAATACATGAGAGAAGAAATAAAAGGAGATGGGATGGTCTCTGCATTATTTTAGACACCGAAGTGGTCTGTTTGTCTTCCACAGATGCAAACAGGCAGCTGCAACATCTAACCCAGTAAGATGGACACCCTTCGGTTTGTAACCTCTTAGTGTCACTGCGGGTTATCCCTGGTCCTGAACTTATTCCCCCTGATACGGTCTTTCCTCCTGATCAAATCAAAACGGTAACTTCAGGGGATAAAATCCTAACACCACTTTACTCCCTACTAATGGACTGTGTCCTCCACCATAGTGAAGACAAGGTGCGAGGAGTTGGGGATGAGAAACCTGGATTCAGATTTTTGCCAGCCTATCGCTAACTGGGACCCTTTGGGCAGGCTCCCATTTTCCCACCTGCAAACGGTTGATGGCAAAAAGTCCTTTATAGGAATCAGATAAGTTAGTCTGCACAGCTAATGTAGAACCTCTTTGTTCTGCTTTGCTCAGAGCTTGGGGTGAGGATGGGGGAGTACTTTAAACCAGAAGATGAAGCACCCCCCCCCCAAAGCTTTGCTATTCTTTATATGCACGGAGGGCAGCTGTAAAGGATACTGCAAGGAAAGGCATTTAGAAGAGAAACCCCCTGTCAAAAATGATGGAAAAACAGAAATTTTTAACAAAGAGAGAAGAGGTACTGAAAATTTAAGTTAACCAAGCTCATGAGCTGCAAATCCTCTAAACTGTCAGCATAACAATGAGTAACAGTAGTTTGGTCCCAATTTTCTGTAATTTATTTATAATATGAAGAGCCCCCTGTCCCTTGTCAAAAAAAATCTGCAAATCATTCCTAAAACACAAATAATAGTCACATTAAAAGGAACAAATTATAACACTGAAATATGTCCTTGGGCTGGAAACAAGGAAACAATGTAAAAGTGGAACGGCCCACTACACAAAATATGGCCTAATGATACATATTAAAATAATTACACATAGTTAGCAATTCTCTTCAGATAATTTATTGAACTTGGTCCCATGACTGTCTAGTTTGCCTGCTCTGTGGATATTTCTGTTTCAGAGGATTTTGACACTGATGACATTTTTTTTTCTCCTCACAAACGGAGGAAAAATGGGAACTTCAGGATTTGCTTGTGGAATCAGATAAAATAGAAATGCAGTTCATACATCCAAATGAGCAACAAATTTTTGGTAAACGTGAAATAAAAACAAATATCGAATATCTGGATTACATATTATTTATTGGATATTTGGCTAAATACTATACAATGTATTGTAATCTAGAAATATTTTAAATTCAGTGATGCCAGTTTCATCGTGATAATTAGTATAAGGAGATGTCTAAATATATTACTCTTAAATAGTCACATAATGTCTCAAGGTTAATAATTTATATTACGATATTTTGCAGTTTTGTACATATTCCAATTTAATACCCCGTTCCCCGGCTCAGCAATTGTAAAACTTGGAATTTGAGATTAAGAGTGGGTTAGTTGCAAATAGATGGTTATGTTGCCCTTTATTAAAACATAAAACATTATTCAAACCAAGAGAATAAAAGTAACTACAGAACTCTTTTTTATGACTAAAATTTCCTGAATATACACATGCATAAGAATCTACTACCATGACTGGATGAAGTTATATAATAAATATTTTTAATTGATAGATTTCTTGCTCTGATTATATAGAAAGACCTACAGAAATTATATCTAGAGAGTAAACATGCTGAATTGAAAGCTCTCTGTTATATATTCGATTAAAAAATAATGTAGAAAGGCTATAACGATTGAATATATTTCTATCCACCAATTTATATAGAAAGAAATGTTTTAAAATAAGGAATAATACCATATACATGCACCTCATATAACCTATGACATTGACTATAGTAAAGAATGCAGGTAATATTTGTATTTCCCTTAAAGTTTTGACTTATATAATGGCATAGAAGTATCTTAAAAACTGTTGTGAGTAACAGGTAACATGACTAAGAATCTGACAAAATACCCTGTCTAAATATTTTACACAGAGATTAACAAAATGAGTGTGTGTGAGTCTGTGAGTGTGTGTGTATGTGTGTGTGTATGTGTGTGTATTACATAACTCCTGTGTTTTGAGGTGGTTGGTATATAGCAGTGTTATAGATAATTTAGTAATGACAAATCATATAGTAATGGGTAATACAGAGTTTAATTTAAAATTCTTAAGTAGGTACTTTAAATTCTGACTTCAAAAATTTTTTATTGTACTTAATATTTGAAAACCATATTGTCCAGAATTACTAGCACGTGACAGTATTCTCGTTGAAAGACATTTAACACTGAGGTAAATGTGATAGGTTACAATTGTGTTTCCTGAGCCCATTAAAATCTTTCCTATTTTAAGAATAAATCACATTAAGAAATTTAAATTTTCAGTTTCCCATGCCCCAATGTCTAGTTTGTAATGACACGACCCTAAAAGTAGCAATAGAGTTTTGGTGTGGCTTTCGTTCAGTTTTTCTTTTTTTCCTTTTTTTTTTAGTGGAGTGGTGGCAAGACAAGGGCTTCAAATTCCATTTTGAGATCATTTAAAGACATTTAAATCAACAGTAATCTAAATGTTACTTTTTATGGTGTATACCCTCCCCCCAGTTCAAAAGCAAGCAAGAACACTTACTCTGTAGGCCCCAAGTTCTCAGGCCTTCCCAGATTCACGATTGAGGGTCTAGACCTTGGCTTGAGATCAAGCCCTTGGTGCACCCTGATTCTCCGAGCCCTCCAGAGTGTTTGAATATTATGTGTCCTTATCCCAATAAGCAAATGCACAAGAAGCTCAAAAGCCAAAACCTGAGAAGGAAAAGAATAAAGTCTCCCCATTCGAACCTAGGTTCAATTACTTAATGAACGTATATTGAAAGGTCTGCTCAGTGTCAGGCACTGTGGTAGGTGATGGGAAAGAAAACTGTGTAAGAGCCAATTAAATGTGATCCCAGGGCAAAAAGGGAACTGCTCCTAAAGGATTTGCCTCTGGTGGGGAGGACAGGTGTGTGAGCAATAACCGATACCCAGAGACACACACAGTCAACACTGTGACACTGACAGTCATGGGTGAGCACTGTGGGAACAGAGGAATGGAAAACAAGGCTATTGCCTGGAAATCCTCCCAGAGGAGAAGACATTCATTCTACATCCTGAAACTGGGCTGGTGTTGGCTAGGAGCATCAGGGGAGGAAATGGCATTTCAGACAGAAGGTGCAGTCTGGTCATAAGCTCAGAAACGTCAAAAGGACGCATGGTTGTTTCAGTGATCACACACAGTTTCATGTAACCATATTGCAAACTACATGCACACAGTGATGGGCTATGACCCTAGGGAGGAGGATTAGGGCACACATCCTGAGGGTCTTGAAGGTCAAGCTAAAAAGTATGGTTTTCCTAAGAGCACCAGAAACCAGCAGAGATTTCCCTAGAGCACTGAGCATGGTTGGGTATTTTGGCTGCTCTCAGGTTTGGTAGTTTATCCTTCTATTCAGGTAGTCAGTCAGCTATATACAGAGTGTGCCAAGAAAATGTATACCCAGCCTAAGAAAGGAAAACTGTATTAAAATTGTAATACTCAGTATATACTGACAACAAAAGATGAATAGAAGTCCATTTGACTTCTGCTTTTACAAGAGGTGCTGAAAGTGGTTACCATCAGCATCAAGACACTTCTGATTATGGCGAACTACTGCTTGGGTAACGTCAACCAAAGCGTCCACTTGTATAGATTTTTTTTGACAGCCCTGTTATTTAACGATAACCACTGAGCACCTGCTACCAGCCAGACAGTGATCTGGTTGCTGTAATATGAAAATAAATCCTGGATGAATTGAATACCTCTACCATGTTTCCCCCAAAATAAGACCTAGTTGCATCATCAGCTCTAATGCGTCTTTTGGAGCAAACATTAATATAAGACCCAATATTATATCATATCATATCATATTATATTACACCTGGTCTTATAATGAATTTTGCTCCAAAAGACGCAGTAGAGCTGATGGTCCAACTAGGTCTTATTTTCGGGGAAACACGGTAGTAAATTTTGAATTACACCAGGTTCTGTGAGCATGAGAATGTCAAAGACAAATTCTTACCCTCAGGGAACTGCTACGATAATCTCCAGCATTCTTCCACTCTCATTTCTCAGTAAGAAAATATATATTACATGTTCCTTAAAATAATTTTTGTCTATCTAGTTATAAAATAATGCATGTTAACAGTAAAAAAAATTGAAAAGATCAGAATAGCCCAAAGAGAATATAGTGGTGAAGGCAACACTAGCAACTATAATAGGTACATCTAGTAAGTGTAGTGTTTTTAAATAATAGAAGTGTATTTCTTGATCAGTCCAGTGTAGGGGTTTGGCCAAGTGCCTTCTATGTGGAAATTCCTGGACTCAGTCTCCTGTCTGATGACACTGTACACGTCTCCCTGTACCTGAGAGTCATTTCCTTCTTGCTAGCAGAGAGTTGAAACCACTACGCTGTACACCTGAAATTAATATAAAATAATATTAAATGTCAACTGTAATTCAAAAAGTAGAAAAGGGGGAGGGGAAGGGAAAAATAAAAATTAAATTAAAACGCTGTGTGTAAAAATAAATAAATAAATGTATATATATATATATATATATATGAATAAATAAATGAATATATATACAAATATAAATAAAATAAACCACACCAAAAAGTGGAGAAAGGTGGCAGAGACAAAGCTTTGTTTACCAGTCTTCATTTCTTATTTCTTATTCTTGTAAGTTTACATTTTTCTGCCCCTTGCCATTATGTGGTGTTAATATGATCATTTCTGGCCATTGAAATGTGAGCAGACACAATGTGTGTTATTTCCAGGTGACAATGAAAAGCCCACTTACAATTCAATTCTCCCATCTCTCTCTTCATGGGAAATAGGGGATCCTAGTCACAGGATCGAAACAGATCAGATACCTGAGTCACCAGTCGGAGACCAGCTGACCTGGAGAAATATCTGGATTTATGGTAGACATTAAATTAGCAGAAAATACACTTTTATTGAGTTAAATCACTGGGATTTAGGAGATGTTTGTTGTGACAGCATTACCTAGCCTCTCCTGACCAGTGTAGGAAGGCATGCCTACCTCTTAACCACCTTCTCAAAAGTGGAAAGCATCATTCCACACACATCTTATTAGTGAGAACTAGCTGTTGGCCCTTCTAGCGGTTGTTTCTGTCAAGGGAGCCCTTCCTGTGACTTCTCTACATAGTCCTATAGGATATGGTGAGACTCCTACTCAGGCTGCTGGGAATATCAGCCATGGATGGCTCACAGCTGCTTTTTTCCTTGGTCATTGTCGGTAGCTAATGACTGGTGGATGCAGGACTCCTAGACGAGAGCCTCCTGAATTAATTTGGGACAATTCTGAAGAGCTATCCCAGCTCCCAAGCTCTCTGTAGGATCGGCTGAGAACTCAGCTGCAACGGCAGGTGTCAGCTTCTCCCTCCCCCTCTCCTGCCTCTCATTTCATTATAGCTGTATGTACCAAGAGCATCCCACAATCCAACTTATCTCTCTCTCTCTCTCTCTCTCTCTCTCTCTCTCTCTCTCTCTCTCTCTCTGAGTCAGTTTCTAGGGAGCCTAATCTAAGACAACTATAAAGGTAGAGAACAAATCTTTGTTGGATAGCTATGTCTATCACAGAAGAAATTAAATTTTTTATTATGGGATATATACATCTATATATATCTATATATCTATATCTATATCTATATCTATCTCCAAAAAATGTATACAAGTGGACACTTTGGTCAACATTGCTCAAGCAGTAGTTCACCATAATCAAAAGTATTTGGATGCTGATGGCAACCACTTTGAGCACCTCTTGTAATTGCAGAAGTCAATTGTGACTTGTATTCATCTTTTGTTATCATATATATTGAGTATTACAGTTTTAATACAGTTTTTCCTTTCTTAAAACATCTACACATTTTCTTGGCTCCCTCTGTATATTCTAGTCTTTATATACAGTTGTCTCCTCTTATCCACAGTTTTGCTTTCTGATATTTCCGTTGCCCATGGTCAGCCATGGTCTGAAAATATTAAATTAAGAATTCCAGAAATAAACAATTCATAAATTTGAAATTATGCACCACTCTGAGTAGTGTGATGGCATTTCCTGCCATCCCACTGGGGACGTGAATCATCCCTTTGTCCAGTGTGTCCATGTTGGATACGCCCATTAGTCACTTAGTCACTTAGCTGTTTCAGTTATCAGACTGACTGTGACGGCATCGCAGTTTTTGTGTTCAAGCCACCTTTAGTTTACTTAATATGGGCCCCAAAGCACAGAGTAGTGACAATGGTAATTTGAATATGCCAAGGAGGAGCCGTAAAGTGTGTCCTTCAAGTGAAAAGGGGAAAGATCTAGACATAGAAAAGAAAAAAAAATCATATGCAGAGGTTGCTGAGATCTATGAACAAGATGCTAAGAACGAGTCTTCTATCCATGAAATTGTGAGGAAAGAAAAAGAATTGAGAGCTGGTTTTGCTGTCACACCTCAGACGGCAAAAGTTACTGCCACAGTGAGTGCTAAGTGCTGAGATAAGATGGTAATGTCATTACATTTGTGGGTGTAGGACGTGATCAGAAAGTGTGTTCCGACTGATGGCAGCAAGTTATGCCAGAAACCATGGAGCCTGTAGGGAGACTTCAGAAAAGGACCCTCTGAAACGAGTGACAGCAAGCCACGCATTGCAAATAAGGGATGGTTACAGAGATTCAGGAATAGGTTTGGACTGAGAAATATAAAAATTACTGGAGAGACAGAGGGAGCGATCACATTCACATAACTTTTATTATACTAGTATAATTGTTCTCTTTTCTTATCAGTTATTGTTAATCTCTTACTATGCCTAATTTATAAATTAAACTTTATCATAGTTATGTATATATAGAAAAAAAACATAGTTTATCTAGGGTTCAGTATTACCCATGGTTTCAGGCACCCACTGGGAGTCTTGGACTGCATCCCCCATGGATAAGGGGGCACAGCTGCTTACATATACATAGGCCTAGTTACATATACCTTTATTTATATGTAAATATTTACTAGAAATATTTAGTTTACTTATTTCTATATAAAGAAAAAAATATTTGCAAGTCTCTGCCCACCATTCCTTGCCCACCATTCCTTGAGGGTGTTCCTCATCACTGGAGGGCTTGTGGTTTGCTGGGCACGCGACTGCACTGAGTAGGCAGGCTCGGCACGGGGAGATGGGGCACAGGGGAACCGCTCTGTCCATGTACAGGGAAGAGGGATATGAAGGGTCATTTTGAAAATTCAGGAGTCAGGCATCAGGAGCCAGCAAGGGGGTCGTGTGGAAAGGTAGGGGAGAAAAGAGGACCCCAGTAGCTACACAGTGAAGATGGGGTTGGGGAAAAGGGAAGTGCTTAGTGGGGCTTCCAAGTTGTTTTCTACATCGTGTGTGATATAAAACGTCTCAATTACCTCCCCATCGGTAGATTCTGTATTGGAGATTCTTCGATGGCAACTTGGAGAGGATGACAGTAGGAAATGGCATTCTCCTGTGGCCACACACATCCATATAAAAAGCAAGCAATTGGACTAAACATTTTCCAAGCACTGATTTAGCATAACTAACCAGATCGATTCAATTTTTGAAAAACTTTCTAGACAACGTTGCAAAGAACATCCTGGTCGATAAAACTTTGAATGTATATACAATTGATTTCTTTGGAAAATTCCTAGAAGAGGAATTGATGATGAAATTTTATGAAAACTTTTAAGGTTTTTGGATGCTTTTGTGGAATTATGCTCTCCAAAGTTTATATCAATTTATTATGATAATTATTGCTTGAAATCTAAGATTGCAAATATTTTTCCTTCTTTTATGATTTACCTGTTTAATGACACACACACATGCATACATACTTTTGCACAAACATTTTATATTTCATGTAGTAGCACGGCAATAATTTACTTTGTAAATTCATCTTTGTCATTTGTCTGAAAAGGCATTCCCTGTTCTGACACATTAAGTTTTGGACTGTATTAGATTCATTTTTTTATTTCATGAATCTGCTTAGAGTTTTGTTGTAATAGGTCTTGCGCTTTTTAATTTTTCATCTTTTTTTTGTATTACTTTTGTGAATGGAAACATTGTTGTGAACGGTAATCTTATCTGGTTAGCCAATTGTCATACATCCTTTTACAAATTTTCTACTCTTCCTCTAGTCATCTAAAATGCCAGTATGTCATATACTGAATGTTTTTATATATCAGGGCTTAGTTTAAGGCTATCTTGGTTTATCGGTCTGTCAATTACATTCACAATTATAATTTTATAGTACAAATTTTGAATTACAGTGATATAATGTTACATTATATTATTGGAAAAATTATAAAAAATATAATTATAATTACCTGGAGATAACTGACAGCTTTATAAAATTGTCTTTTCCATCAAGAAGAATGATATATCTAGGCTTTATTAAAGTCTTATATTATTCTTCATTGTATAGTATTAGAATTTTCTTTTCTTTTTTTTTTTTTAAGATTTTTATTGGGGAAGTGAAACAGGACTTTATTATGGAACAGTGTGTACTTCTAGGACTTTTTTTTTTTTTCCAAGTTAAGTTGTCCTTGCAGTCTTAGTTGTGGAAGGAGCAACTCAGCTCAGCTCCAGGTCTAGTTGCCCTTTCTAGTTGCAGGGGGCGCTGCCCACCATCCCTTGCAGGACTCAAAGAATCAAACCGGTAACCTTATGGTGGAGAGCCCACTGGCCCATGTGGGAATCTAACCATCAGCCTTCGGAGTTAGGAGCACGGAGCTCCAACTGCCTGAGCCACTGGGCCAGCCCTAGAATTATCTTGATACAGATTACACACTTTTTAAAATTTGGTCCCGGTTATTTTTTGTATTATGTTTGTGAATAGAAACATTATCATTTATGCTCTCTAGTTATTTCTGTTATATGAAAATACTCGTGTGTGTGTGTGTGTGTGTGTGTGTGTGTGTGTGTGTGTGTGTTTATTTTGGAGAAAGCCACCTTACTAAATTTTCATATTCATTTTATTTGTTTCTCATTGAGTCTATAATTTTCTAGGTAGGCAATCTCATCATTAACAAATAATCATAATTTAATCTCATTACCACTATTTATACCTTATTTCATTTTATAGTTTTGCTTAACTGGCTAGAACAATCAGACAATATTTTGCCATGATCATAAATATTGTATGTATTTATATATTTGTATTCTTGACTACAATACCAAATCTTTCTATGTTCCTGTCATTAGATACAATGTTAAGGAAGTGTCTTTCTATTAGTAAATCAGGAAGATTGTTATTGTATTACAAGTCAAGAATGGATAATGAATTTTATCAACTTTCACAGGCCTTGAAAGAAAGCCTTTGTGTGTGTATGTGCGTGAGCGTGTGCGTGTGCGTGTGTGTGTGTGTGTGTGTGTGTGTGTGTGTGTGTTTCTGGGAGGAGAGCTACAGTTGCTACTCTCAATGAGATCTCTTACTTCCGCAGGGTTGCACAGCTTAGATTGGGCAGTTTTGTTACTATTAATGCAGTGTCATATATTTTGATTTTTTAAACCTGAAAGTGTTTTGCATTCCTACCCAAAGTCGGTCACTGAATATCGCCCCTGTAAAATTGGTGAATCCAATTTGCTTGTGTGTATTTTATTTAGGAGTTTGGGATCTTTACAATGAGATTTACCTGAATTTTTATATTGGATCACTACCTTTGTCAAATATCGATAGCAAGATTACCTGGGGAAATAGTCATTATTTTCTATGTGCTGCGAACATTTGGGGGAAATAATAAGATTTTTCTTTACTTTGAAGTTCTAAAAGAGTTGGGCTATATAAGCAATCTCAGCTGTTCTTTGTGGATATCAACCTTTCAATTCCTTTTATTTTATGATAATATATTTAATCAGTTTTGATAAATATACATGTGTCAACTTTAGTTGGAGACTATACTTTTAAGCCATACTAAAAGTTTATTAGCATTAAGTTGTCTGTAGTATGCCCTGATACTGAAAAAAAGACATCAGAATCTGTGATTATATTTTTGATTTTGTTACTGGTAATGCATTTGTATATATACTTTTATTTTTTTACTATTATTTTTGCCAGATGCAGTATGACTATATTAAGTTCATTATTATTTTCAAATAACCAGTTCTTGGAATTATTTGTCTATTTGATTATTTTCTAATTAATCATTTACTCTTTTACATTTCTTAATTCTTTCATCATGCTTTCTTATTAATATCATCTTATACATTTGTTCATTAATGTCATCTAATACATTTGTTTGTTTGTTTATTTCTCATAATGTTATATAAATGATAGTTTAGAATTAATATGTTTGAATAAAAATGTATGTGATGCCTGAGAATTATGTATCTCTTTTGAAAACTGTACCTTTTATTTTTAAAATGTATCCTTTGCCTCTTTTAATTTTTTATTTTGAATTCTGTTTTCTTTGATGTTAATATTGCAATTCCTGATTTCCTTTTATTGCACTTGTTAGATCTATCCTTTCCTATATTGTTGCTTCCTCCTGCTTTTTATATCTGTTCCTATTTGGTGTATTTTTCTTAAAGAATATGTTATTAAAATTTGATTTTTGCCTAATAAAGACTTTTTATCCTTAATAGACAAATTAATAGGTTTATGTTTATTATATTCAATGTCACTTTCACCATCCTTGTGCTTTCTGTTTCTGTGTATGTTTGTCAATGTTCTTGCTTTTATTATAGTCCCTTGTTTCTTTCAGAATACATATATTGTTTTGTTGTTTTTATCCCCTTCGGTATTCTGAAGGCATATATGGTTTTATATTCTACTATGTTTTCTATTTTTAATTTTTAAAACTATTCTTCAAAGTGTAAAGCCATAGCTGTAGAAATTAGCTTTGTATTCACTTCACTTCTGATGCTTGCTGGCTTCGTGATCTTTGTCGAGTTATTTGTCCTCTCTGTGACTCTGTTTCCTTATCTATAAAACAGAAATAATACCAGGTAACTAAATAAATGAATGTACATAAAGTGCCTAGAAGAATTACTAGCACAATATATCAATAAACATAATACTTTTCAATTACTAACATTATCCTATTGTTTTATTGTTCTAATTTTCAGAGTAAAAGCAAAATGGCATATTTTTAATTCTCTTTGTTCAGGAATACCACCTGTGGAAATATTTTTAATTAATTTTGCCTTCAATAAGGTGAGCAACTGTAAATCTGTCTAGCTAGGCCTCTTTCATCTCTTTGATTATTGCTTCTGATCTGTCTGCTTTCATCTCTTCTTCAAGAATAGAAACGATGTCTGCTGATCAGACTTTCTTTAAACTTTTCTTCTGCTTTAGAAGAGCTCAAATTTGTCCTACAAATGGTTCGATTCCGACCTTATCAGTTCTGGTCTTTATTGCATTCCATCTGGAGTTGATTTTCATTTGTATTTGTAGTTTCCTTGTTAGTCCTTTCTCTATACGCCCTTTCCCTTTTAGATTTGCTCTATTTGATCAATTCTTGTTGCTTCTTTACCCTTACCTGTTCCCTCTGGACTGTCCAGTGCTTCTGATAAATGGAGGCCCATTTTCTTGCTTTCTCTGGAGGATTTGTCTGGAAATTTTCTTCTATTATCTGCCAGGTGTTATTTTTCAGTGAATACTCTTTCTCTGGATTTTTTTTTACCATTTCCTTGTTCTTCAGGTTTTTTTTGTCTCCCTTCCTTCCTTTTTTCCTTCCTTCTTTCCTTCCTTCTTTCCTTCTATGGGGACAAAGCCCCCAAAAACAGTTTCCAGGCTCTCGGCCTCACATAGAAAGGTGCTGGCTTGGGTAGCAAATGGCCATTAACTGTGATCAGATGGCCATCAGCTGTGGCTACTTGGCCGTCCGCTGTAACCCGTAAGCCATTGGCCACTAATATAACTGCTGTGGCTACGCTAGCAGGTAGGGAATGGGGGCTAGCAAGAAGATGGTGGCTGGCAAGCACGGACTGCTGTTAGGACGGTGGGTTGCAGATTATGTAGATCCTGCTTCCTGTGTCTCCAGCCCAGCCGCCAGCGAGAATATAGTGCTATGACTCCCCTATCTATGGCTCCATGGGTGTTCCTTTTTGGCCTCACCATGTTCTGCATTCTTATGTGGGGAGCGGGAGCTGAGATGCCGGACACCCCGCACGACATCTTCCTTCCTTCCTTCCTTCCTTCCTTCCTTCCTTCCTTCCTTCCTTCCTTCCTTCCTTCCTTCCTTCCTTCCTTCCTTCCTTCCTTCCTTCCTTCCTTCCTTCCTTCCTTTCCCTTTTTCTCTCCCTGTTTCACTAGTATTCTTTCTCAATTTTCTTATATAATCATGCTGAAAGGTGAGGTAATGCACCTAGCCATGTTTGTTTATCAGGTGGATTTTTCTTGGCTTCTCTCTCCACCCGCTGTGTGATGACCAGCTCTCCTTAAGTGTGCAGCAGAAGGCTGGTGGATATGTGACTTCCCTACCGCAATCTCCATTGTTAGCTGGAGGTGTGGACTCCTACCTCCTGTTTGATTTTCTAATAAATCTGTGTTGTCAGAGGCCAAAATAACACGAACTACTTGTAGGCAGTCTGCACTATCTGCATCCGTCTACCTTACCTGACTTTCAGGAACTCTTTCCTAAGTTGAACCATGAGACTACACCTTTACCCCTTCAGTCACGCCTCTTTCCTTTGAAGTTATTTCCTAGGAGTCTCTGAATCTGTCAAAACATATGATCAGGAGGCTACAGGAAATCAGTATTTTGTTGTCCTTACAGAGGACCAGGAGGCAAAGTCTGACTATGTAGGGTTCCCTTCGCCTTGATAACTGGCATCACCATAAATTCTTTGTCTGCAGCCACTGAATTTATGGAGCCCCATCACTCTGGGGAGACTGATGCATGAAGGGCGGGAGAAAGTGACAAGGGGGGTTCTTCTTGCGGTTCTCACAAGTTGCTGTGGGTTGGACGGTATGGTAGACTCACGTTCCTACCCACCCAATATGCAAATCTTCATTCCACCTCAAGCAGCTTGGACCCGGTTTTTCTTTTGCTGAATCAGCTTAAGAGTTTCCTAACTTGACTTATTGTTTGTTGTTCATCTTTGCCTTACCTTTCTTCCACTAAAGAAATCATTCCAAAATGCACATCGGAAATCATTCCACTAAAGAAATCATTCCAAAATGCACATCGGATAACCGGAAGCACTTACAAATTCTACAATAGCCCCCACAGGAAATGGCTTAGGGTGGTAGATAAGGGCTATCATCTTGTGTCTCCTGCTTAATTTTCTGTTTTTATCTCTCCTGCATCTTACAGAATCACTCAGAGATTTCAAGGACAGGACTTACTAGGAAATTCACAGATAAAAAAATGTTAAAGTGGTATTTTGCAATCAACTTTTTTATTTTATATATGGGCTATTTTCAAGAATCTCAGGGAAGTGTTCCAAAATTTTAAGCATTTTTAAGCTTTTACCTGTCAGAGTTTTCATCAACTTTTTTTGAATGTTTTCTATAAATGTATCCTGGGTCAGTTTTACATTATGTTTAATTTTATTTGTTTCCAGGCTTTTGTAAATGTTTCTTTATCTCATATTAAAATTATCATTCTAATTTTGATTATTTTTCAGGGATTTAACTATTAAATGTTTTCACTAACTTAATGTGAAACATCTGAAAACAAATAGGCCTAAAATAAATATTTCAAACTAGTTCACGTATTGGTACCTACTACGTTGGACTAAGTTTTTTTAAATATAATTTTCTGGAGGATTTAAGCAATTAAATTTGCTTTCTGAATTGTGTTGCTTTGATATTTGTTTGAATTATTTCATAGCAGATGATACCTAATTTTCCTATTCATGTGTTCACCTTACAAAATAATTCAGTAGCATTGAGAGAGCACTCTACATGAAGAATAAATAAATTTATCATCCGGATGAAAAATAGCCAATATTTTCTGTTTGCTATTATTTGAAAAGTATTTTGGACATTTTTAGAATATTGGAAAATTAAATAAAGAAGAGAAAATTTTATCGGGATTATTTCACATTAACTTCTTCTTCTAAGTTTTTCCTTTTCTCCATAAACGCACAACTGAGTGATGATCTCTAAGTTTGGCTAATAATTGTTTATAAAAAGAAACTAGTAATAAATGG
Source organism: Rhinolophus hipposideros (assembly GCF_964194185.1). Taxonomy (NCBI): domain Eukaryota; kingdom Metazoa; phylum Chordata; class Mammalia; order Chiroptera; family Rhinolophidae; genus Rhinolophus; species Rhinolophus hipposideros. The sequence continues at coordinate 8,294,906 of NC_138058.1, read as the reverse complement.
ATGAAATGTGAAGTTAAGATATATAAAAACAGACAAATAATTCAGGAGTTTACCTTCTGCTCCCCTCTGAAAAAACATCTTAGCAGAAGTACCTATATGAGCTTTTAGTAACACGAGTTACCAACATGGGAGACTGCATGTTGTAAGAGAGAAGTAAGAGAAAACAAAGAAAAATGCCAACGTATGCAATTCTAAAAGATAGACATGGATAATTAAAGGTGTACATGTTTTTCATATTAATATTTGTTATATTAAATGATCAAGATGTGAAAAAGCAGTGTTTAGAAATATTTAGTTTTGATTCATATGTTGAATTTATTTTCTATCAAATAATTTGAGCTCTTCTTATAACTGGGTACAGTGCTCATTCACCACTCGTCCCTCCCTCACTGTCCAATCTTTCTCTCCAGAGACAATCACTCAGAACACCTTTTAGGACCACCTACACGACTTCACATATATAAATATACCCAGATGTGTAATTTTTTCTAATTGAGATGATATTATATGTGGTATTATTAATTCAACTCTTTTCAACCTCTTTACATTTCATGTCAGTCTTATTCTTTTTGTTCTCTCCACAGTTTTACATATTATAAATGTACCAAAATTTATCCCTCTAATGATTGCCATTAAGAATTTCTATTCTTAATAGTGTTTTCTATTTTATACAATGCTCCTATTCCCCCTATTACACACATCTTTTAACTTATATCTTTGCGCATTTACACATTTTCAAAGGATATTTTACTAGAAGTGTTATTACTAATTTGAAGAATATGCCCAGTCCAAATTGTAATAAAGAGTGATTACAAAAATAAAGCATTAAATAAACACATTCTAATATTAAAAATCATTGCATGTCTTTAAAAGTGAATTTTCAATGTAATTCCAGGAATAGTATCCATTTAGAAAAATTAAAAATAGGATATGTGAGTATCTTCTCTTTCCTTTACAGTAAATTAATTGTTTACTGTGATGTTGATATTGTAGTAGCTTGCTTAGAGGCGTGAGGTGTGGGTACATGTGTGTGTGCGTGCTCGTGTGTGCACAAATTGTATGCTGTGTATATGTGTGTTTATTACTTGTAAGAAACAAATGGCTGTCTCAGCCTGGGTCATTCGAGGAGAGTTTAATGAACTCTTTACAGAGCTGTGAGCAGAGTTTAGAGGATTGGAAATGACAGTGCAGTGTCCTGACAGGGCCTGCAGAGACCAGGAAAGGGGGCCGGTAGTGGACCTGGAGAGGACAAGTCTATAGAGCGGGCCACTTGTGGGACACAGCCATCCCCTGGGACTTTTCAGGGAGGGAGGAGAAATAAACACCTGATTTCCAGCTCTCCAGCTCTGAGGGCTCCTGGCCTAAAACTGTGTGGAAGTGAGTTGATGATACGTGGAGCAGCTCATGACTTGTCCCTAAACATTAGGCTCCTGAGCACAGCTTAGTGTAGAGATGGGAGGAGAGGAGATCTGGAGAAACAAATGGGAAATAAAGTTAGCACAGATGCGGACAGTGGTATGCGTGTGTGTGTATACGTGCGTGCGTACACACTATGAAGAGTGTAGAAACAAATCTAACGGACAGTTTTGTTTTTGAAACTGCAAACTGAAAAACAATCTAATAAGCAACATGTGGTATTCTCCTTCACTGAACATTATAGACTCAAATAGAATACTAAAATTGGAAAGGGCCCTATACTGTAGTATCATGTCATGGTAAAGCTTTAATCATGTATAAGGTGAAGCCTCATACCTCTGGGAGCCACTTGATAAACTGTTTCATTATTATAGTTACATATAACAGTGTGCTAAGGTATGGCAGTTTTTGAAAATTGTTTGCTGATCAGAAGCAATAAACACAGAATAATCAACTTGTGTACAAACATACCATGGACATATATCTGATATTTTGTAGCTTTATAAAATCCATTGAGATAAAAAAAACCCTGAAAATTTTCCATTATGCACATTAATTTTTAGCATGCATAGAGTGCTTGCATTTTCAAATACAATACAAAACCACATTTTATTTATTTCTTAGAAAGTAGCTAAAGTAAAAAAGAAAAGGAAACTTCCAGTAGATAGTAAACTGTTTAATTATATATAACCTCAAGGAAATGTTGGAAATTTGGAAGCAGAGAAAGAGAAAGATATACTCATGTTCTGTTAAGTTAGCAGCTGTAACCTAAAATATTTCTTGCTCCAAATAAGTCTGTCCCTTTATGAGTTATTATTGCAATTGTGAAAAGCCTTTATTACTCTTCTCTGAATTTTATTTCATATATCAACTGTGATGGTATTGTGGGCTACTCAGGGCTTGCATATAGAATCATGTGACTTTAATGAATGTCAGTATAGTGACCTAAAGGAAGTGGGATAGATTCACTCCAGGAAGTGCTGCCCCTGATATTTCAGTATCTGCTTGCTTTTACTAGGTCTAAATTTCTTCCTCCCTCACATGACCTCCTGGATAGCGTGTTTGACTGTCAGTATATGGTGTGAATGGAGTATGTATCAGAGGAATGGAACGTACAAAGAAAAAGAGATTGCAGATAGTAAATCCTGAAGGGCACTAAGAACAATGGAGATTTCACATAATTTTTTAAAGTATTTTTGGTAGTTCTTATCTTAGTCTGCTACCATGTAATTTTACTATATACATATGTATATATATAGATATATATATATATATACACATATATATCTATATATATATATATACATTTTTTTTCTTATGTGATATACTCACACACTATCTGTGCCCCCTACCAGTCCCCAAGCAATCTCTTGTCCCTGGCTTACCTTTTCCTACTAATAGCATTTCTGATGTTATTAATTCTTCTTGAGCAGCACTGGCCAATATGGTAGCCCAATGGGACTTTTTAATTTTAAACTTCAATGAATTGAAGTGAAATATAGTTAAGAGTTTTGCCCCCTCAATTACACTAGCCACATTTCAAGGGCTCAATGAGCACAGATACCCAGTGGCTACCATATTGGACAGTACAGATATAGAACATTTCTAACATCAACGTTCTTTTGGATGGCACTTGTGATGCTTAACTTTATGTGTCAACTCGACTGGGTAAGGGACACCCACATAGCTGGTCAATCATTTTTTCTGGGTATGCATTTTGTAATGTCTTTTGATACCCCTGGTTGTTCACAAAGTGTGAAGGAATTCACAAGGCTCAGAAAAGTGAGAAAGCAAGGAGAGGTTTTATTAAAGTCAGAAGATAGGAAGCTAGTGGCAATGTCTCAGGGAGACGGCTGCCCTGTACTCTAAGCTACTTTTTTCTTATATAGAAATAGGTAGGTAAATTTTCTTACAGAGAATATATGACGTCCTTCTAAGGTCATTTGATTGACATGTGCAGGTTATATAACTAGTTTCTTTCTGCACATATTCTCACCCATAATGCATACAGAAAGATGCAATGGGGGGTGGGTGGGGGACAAGGCTTAATGTTCATTTTATTTTCATTGTATTATAATGAGGCTAGCATTCAAATAATGGACAGGTTCCAGCAGTTTGCACTGGAGTCAAAACCAGATCACTCCAGTTGGGCCTTATCTTCCTTTTCTAAAAATGTTTTCGACAGGAAGATTCATCTCTAAGGATTGAGTCTGGGTGGTCCCTGAGGAAGTGAGGCAGGCCTGGGCAGTCCCCCATTTGGGTTTACTTTTATTAACTCTTTTTTTGCCTCATCATATTTGAAGCCATTTTCTGAAGAGATTAGCATTTGAATTGGTGAATTGAGTAAAGTGGATGGCCCTCCCCAATAAGGATGAGCATAACCCAGTACTTTGAGGGCCTGACTAGAATGAAAATGTGGAGAAGAGGTTAATTTATTCTCTCTGTTGAGGCTAAGACATCCATCTTCTCCTGCCCTCTGATATCAGCACTCCTGTCCTCAGGCTTTCAGACAGAGATCCAGATTTATACCATCATGTCTTTAGACTAGGACTGTTACAGCACCAGCTTTCCTGGTTCTCTAGCTTTCAGGTGGCAGATCATGGGACCATGGGACTTCTCAGTCTCTGTAACCACGTGAGCCAAGTCCTCAAATAAATGTATGTATGTATGTATGTATGTATGTATGTATGTATGTATCTATCTATCTATCTATCTATCTATCATCTATCTATCTATGTATATATATAGCCTATTGATTCTGTTTCTCTGGAGAATGCTAACTAACACAGAAAATTGGTACTGAGAGGTAGGGGTGATGCTATAACACATACATAAAAATGCAGAAGCAGCTTTGGGATTGGGTAAGGGGTAAAGGCTGGAAGAGTTTGGAGGTACATGCTAGAAAAAGCTACAGTCCTTTTAGACAATACCTAAGTGGTTGTGACCAGAATGTTGGTCAGAAATATGGACAGCACTGAAAAACAGAATTCAACTGAGTAAATTTGAAGATCTACTTGGCTTTATTCAATGGTCCATGAATTGGGCAGCATCACATCTAGCAACTAGAAAGTGTCACCGGGTTGTGATGATTTCCTTAGCTCTTTGTCTTTTTGAGGGAAAGAATTCAGTCAAGAGATAGCATTTTGTGCAGGTCTAGAATGGTAAGAACTTTATTAGTAAAGGTAGATACACTCCAAGATGTGGAGCGGACCAATCCCAAGAGGGGGAAAGGCCTTACCTTACATTGTATGAAGGCTTCCTTTTATTTCTATGAGTAGAATTTCCTCCCCATCTCTCTTCCCCTTATCTCTCTCCTGCTGGAGTGCCCAGTACTTCCCTTTGGTTCTCAAGGTAGTTTCTGTCAATTTCCTTTTTAGGGTTTGTTTGAGAAGCTCACTCAAATGTTCCTGACAAACAAAATGTGTACTCTGATAAGCAAGATGTCTTCCCTCCTTCTCTGGCTTTTAACAACACATACCTTTGATGTAGGGGCATGTGTGAGCCTGGCATCCTGCTGGGCTAGTAAGGCGCTAGTGCCTACGTGAGGGCAGCTGCAAGGGGTCTAGACCCAGGTAGGAGCTGCAGCAGGGGGCTTTCTAACTGGGGATAGGCCTCTCCTTCTCCTGCTCATTTCTATCTATTTACCTACCCTATCAAAAGGAGCTCCAAATAGCTGTACAAAATGGATTTTATAGGCAGAAGGAGGCAGAAAAAAGGAAATTGCTAGCAAAAAGCAGATTAATTCAGGCAAGTCACCTTCCCTTGGGGAAGGGTAGAGGTCTGTCTGGCAAATTACCTCACTCATGCTGGTCATTCCAGATTGGTTGGTAAAAGTTCACATTTCTAGGAAAGGCTAAAGCACAATAAAGTCTTGGTTTGCTAATGTGGGACTTAGCATAAGCAACTCCATTTTGGACCTGTTGTTTCTTTTTTAACAACGGTAAAGGCCATTCTGATGAGGTCTGAGGCTGAAATGAGGAACATGTTATTGTAAACTGGAGGAAATGTGATCTTTGCTATAAAGTGGTGACAAACCTGGCTGAACTATGTTCTTGTCCTAGTGTTTGGTGGAAGGAAGAACTTGTGAGTGATACCGTTGTTTGTTTCGGCTGAGGAAATATCTAAGCAAATTGTTGACTTCTCTTGAATGTTTATCATAACAGGTGAGAAGACAAAAATGATTTAAAAAGGTGGAATTGTTAAACAGAAAGGAAGCAGAAGAATGACCCCAAAGGAAATCTGGAGATCTTGGTGACCCTCCCATCATACCGTGTTTCCCTGAAAAATAATACCTAGCCAGACCATCAGCTCTAATGCATCTTTTGGAGCAAAAATTAATATGAGACCCAATCTGATTTTACTATAAGACCCAGTCTTATATAATGTAGTATAATATAAGACTGGGTCTCATATTAATTTTTGCTCCAAAAGACGCATTAGAGCTGATGGTCCGGCTAGGTCTTATTTTGAGGGAAACAGGGTAGGGGCAGAACAATTACAAAGTAGACAGCTGCCACTATAGGGGAGGGGAAATTTTCCTCTACCCTCAGATTCCTTTGCCTGGTTTGATAATCAAATAGACATAGACAGATTAGCAAGAAAAATGAACCAGATTGAATACATACGTATGTGTTGGAACCCTGCATATATGAGCAAATCAGAGACCCTATGGGCACGAGAGGTTCGGAGACAGAAAAGGGACATGGGTAAATAAGACATTCTGAGCTAGGGATGAGGCAGGGCACATTAGGAGCTTCAAATCGTCACAGCAGGATGATAAGAAGAGCAGATGCTTAGTAAATAGAAGTTTGTGGGTCAAAAAAGATAATTCCTGATCATCTTTTATTATGGGCAAATCTCCAAATTCAAGTTCTTCCAGGTAATCAAGGGAGAGGCAGACATTTCTTCTGAGCTTGCCCCTAAAGTTGCCCTTTACTCAAAACAATATGCACACCACAGAAGCACATCTTGGGGTGACTAGCTCTGAACCCCACACCACTGCAGGGCGACTCCTCACATTTTGGGCTTGGCATCCTAAATTCCAGTGCCATGCCCTCAGCAGGCCCCCAGCATGCATGCACTGAATCCAGCAAAGAACAGGAGGCGTGGCTACTTGTACTTTGATTTTGAAGGATCGAGCTGCCTGGGGTCACCCAGAGTTGTCCCAACTGGCGGGGTTCTGCAGGGGTAGGGCCACCACAGACAGTCTCCATTAGGGCCATGCCCAGCTGAGCTTTGGAGGTGGGCCCAACTTCCAGCCAGGAGAGCCCCTGGCGTGGGATTCTAGCCTGGGAGAGCCTCAGGCAGGCAACTACAACCCATCAGAGCTGCTGTGTGGGCTGTGCCCAGTAGAGTTCTGGGGGCAGGACTGCCCTGAATCTTGGGGACCCAACTCCCACAAAGTGGGTCTGGAAGACCAGGCATGGGACCAAGAAGAATTGTTCTCGAGCCCTGGAGTTTAGTGTTTGTGCTCTTAGGTTTCGGACTTACCTTGGACCTGTTACTCTTTTTTCTCTTTTCTATTTCACCCCTTTGCAATGGGACTGTCTCTCCTATGCCCATCTCACCATTATATTTTGGAAGCACATGACATTTTTGATTTCACAGGTTCACAGTTAGAGTCTCACCCATGTCTTATTGGATGATATTTAAATGACGCTTTGGATTTAGACTGTGTTGATGACAAGTGAGAAGGACATGAATTGGGGGGTTGGAGGCAGGTAGGCAGGGGCAGAATGCTATGGTATGGATATTTGTATTCCCCTTCAATTCATATGTTGAAACCTAATGCCCAATGTGATGGTATTAGCAGGTGGAGCCTGTGGGAGGGGATTAGGTCATGAGGGTGGAGCCCTCATGAATGGGATTAGTGCCTTTCTAGAAAGGGCCCTACAGAGTCCCTTAGCTCCTTCCACCATGTGAGCACACAGCAAGAAGGCCCTGTTTATGTACCAGAAAACTCTCACTAAACACCAAATCTATTGGTGCCGTGATCCTGGACTTCTCAGTCCCCAGAACTGTGAGAAATACGTGTCTGTTGTTTATAAGCCACTCGGACTATGGTGTTTCCTATAGCAGCCTGAATGCTGCTTTCCCCATCTCGTTATACTGGCAGTTTCTTGATAGCAAGCGGACCATTTTCTTTTTTGTGTTACCAGCTACGAGACCTGACAATTCTTTGATAACATTTCTTTTTCTCCTCTATTCTTTCCATTTCCGCTGTCACCATCAAAGTCCAGGCTCCTGTCACTTTTCTGTGACCCCTGCATCAGTCCTGTCTGTTCTGCTCGCCTCCACTTTCTCTCCACCGCAATCCAGCCTGTCCTCTGCGTCTAGATTAAAATTTCAAAAACTTCAGAGTAGGAGCAAGTTCTCTTCCACCTTTGATTATTGTCTCCAGCAGCCTGTCCTTAACTTGCCGTTCACACAGCAGTAGAGCAGGAAAGGAGTCTTCAGAGATTTTTCATCTCATTTTGAGTTGACGAAAATCCAGTAACTTACCTGCATTGTTCTTACTTCATTTTTATTACTAGTTAACTTCTAAAATATACATAACATATGCTGTGCAATAAGTTAATTCGTGACTAAGTCCTCAAATGTTACATTTATTGCCATGTATATAAAATGACCTTTGAAGCATTAATATAGCACTAATTAGGTTTTCCATTTGAGGTAAAGAACTTATAAACTATCTCACATAACTACAAGTTAAACTACCTAGTAACACATTGTGTGGTGTGTTCTTTCCAAAAAGCTCAGGGACCTTTACAGAAGTGATTTGATTCACACATCTCTGAGGTGAGGTGGTTGGTTTTAATTATCCTCCTTCTGAGGTTGGGAAAGGTGTACGGATGCCGTGTACTGCTGACGTACACAGGCCCTCTACCGGATGAGCTGTGCTAGTGCCGAGGAGCATAGAGGCTGAAAAACCATCTCTTTCATCAAATGTACATTATTGTTGAAATTTCAGAAGTTCCACGCCTGCAGGAAATGAGCCGCCTTCAGTTCTGTTCAGGAGACCAACCACCTTTTCTTGTCTGTTTGATATTATGATACAGTGATCAGGTCTACTGGAACATAAGTCTGAGAATTTAGTACAGGACTTTTAAAATATCTCCACTCTGTATCTCTTCTCCTGAGTCCTTAGAAATGTCTTATTTTTATTCATATTCAAATTAATATCACAGCCATCTCTTTGCCCTAGTTGTAAATTTAGGGCAAAAGCGCTACCAACACAAATTCCTTAACTATCCTCTCCATTATTTTTCCATGGGCCTTAGATCAGGGGTGGAAAAGAGCAGAAAGGTATATAAAGTTCCATTAGCTCAATTAATAAAGGGATAATACACAGAGAAGACATTGCAGATGTATTTTTATATCCCCCCTCCCCAGGAGTACACTAAATAAGCACAAATTTCCATCATATTTGCATTTCTTCTGTTATTTTACTGTGGCTGATATAAAAATGAAGATGTAGTCACAGGTATGAAATCAGGTGAAGAAAGAGAGCTGATTACAAACAGGTTGTTGAACAGAGGCAGAAACTCCAGGAAACTTAAAATTTTCCATAGAATCCACTAAAACCATGCAGATAATTGAGAATTTATGGCATTTCCAGACACATGACATCCATTTATGTAAAATAAAGAATAATCCATAGGTTGCCTTTTGCAACTGAGGAATAGAGACAAACAGCACATATTGGGATAAATTAACTCCTAAGTTTCAGAAGTGTTCACTCAAAAGCATTCAGCAGTTTCACTTTATACACGTGGATATGCTTAATGCAGACCAAGGAAAGTCAAACACCTTGAAATATAATTTAGAAATGAAGGTGCTTAGCTAAATATATTGACAATGTGGCTATTGAGTATAGTAAAAAAGAGAAAATAAACCACAGATATTCTCTGACTTATATGTAATTTCCCTGCATTAATAGTATTCACTAAATTACATAGGAATTCACTTTTAAAGAGATTCTTTAATATTCAAATATAAAAGAGTTTAATGTTCCACTTTTTTTTCCCCCCAGTTCTCTCTTTTTCACATTTTATAATTTGGAACAGAGAGCTCTAAGATAGTGACAAGCATAAGAATTCTGAATTAATGTCTGAAATTTCAAACTCTGACCCACCTCGCTGCAGAAGGTGTGTCTTCCCCAAAGCCTGGTTGCCTTCACAGACATACTTCTCGCCTATGACTTTCCTGGATGAGGTGGGCAAACTGTGGGCTGGAGGAAGGTGCTCATTGGGAAGAGGTGAAAACGGGAAGTCACTAATCCCCCAGGTGGAGAAATTCAGTCAAAACCATAAGTCATCAGTATTCTGAGGAACGGTAATGAGACGTTGAGCTGGCATTTGAGCCAACCACCATAAAAATGAGTGTCTGGAAACAATAAACATTTATCATCTCCTAGTGGGTCAGGAATCCAGGAGCAGATTGGTTCCAATCAAAGGTATCGGCTGGGACTGCAGTGGGCTCAAGGCTCCAATGGCAGGGGCTCCACTGACATGGCTGGAGGAAGGCCTCAGATTCACTCAGGACGATGTCTTCACAAGGCTATTTCACTTGGCAGCTGTTTTAACCCAGAGTGAGTGATCCAAGAGAGAGCCCCCATGCAGAAACCATTGTTTTTTTTATCAGTAAATCTTAAAAGTCACATCCTATCTCTTCTATCATAGTCTATTCCTGAAACATGAATTTATAGCTCCGGCTTACACTCAAGGGAAGGGGATTACACAGAATATGAGCACTGGGAAATACAGATCATTGGGACCATCTCAGGTGCTGTCCACTGCCGAAAATACCATACCGGGTACCTTATTTTTGTATATGTTGTGTCGGGTAACTTACAACGTCCAAAGAACACAAGTGCATTTTCATATTTGAACTTTACAGCAACTCTTTGAGGTCATCAGGGGGGTTCTTGGAGCTGAGTTATTTAGTATTCAAGCAAAATGAGATGAAATGAGATTAAGTAACCTATTTAATCACAGCCAGTAAGAAATTAAACTTGATTCGTTCTTCCAATTCCTAGTTTTTTCGTATTTTGAAATAAAGGTTGATGTCCTCTCATCAGGTATTTTCAATCTAATGAAAAAAAAATGTGAAAATGAAATACCCAAGTGGATTGTAGCTCAGGAGTGGGAGTGGGAGTGGGAGTGGGAGAAGGAGGACCTCAGAGATGGAAGAGGGAGGTGATTATTTAGTTTGAGTAAATTGGAAAGGAAAATCACTTCAAGTCTATTCTTAGAAATTTCACATAACAGGATGAAAATGTCAGGATAAATGTACTAATACAGTCAGATCATTTGGGGATACGAAAGGGAGAATGACTGATTCCAGACAGCTAACCAGATGGGCGACATTGTGGATGTGGTTTCAGTATTTTGTTTCCCCCTTACACTTGTGTGTTGTTGTGTTAGTAGTATGAATTTGGAGTTCAACAATGGAATTCAAATTGCAGTTGAGGACTCACAAGTATCCTCTTCATTCAGTTTTTAAATGATGGTTGCTTACACATTATACATCCCATGGTGTTCTTGTGTAGAAACAATAGTGGCTGCTTTGGGTAGAGAAAGCTGCCATAATGCTTTGAGGTATGACGTTCGATGAGGGTTTCTGAACCTTGGTACCACAGATATTTGGGTCTAGATAATTCCTCATTGTGAGGGGCTGTCCTGTCCTTTGTAGGATGGACCACACCGCCTTTGGTAGCATCCCTGGTTTCTATTTATTACATGCCAACAACAACCCCTGCCTCCATACACGTGACAAAGAAAATACTTTTAGACATTGTCAAATGTCCTACGGAGCAAGGCGAGACAAAATTCACTTCTAGTTGAGAACCACTGGGTTAGGTAAACATAAAGCTAGATAAAAACTGTATGTGATATCCCATACTCATAAGACCATTAGATAAAATGATACTACCATGTTAAGCCTTCATTTCTGACTGGTGGACTTATGAGGATTTTCATTTTCTCTCTTACAATCTTTTTTATTTTCTAAATTTCTTACCATATGTGCTTGTTTTATAATCAAAGAAAACATGCAAATGGTTAAATTGTTTTTTATTATAATTTAAATAATAATGAAATACCATCAAATTGTATTAATTTGAAGTGTTAATTTTTAAATATTTATAATACTACTAACTGTAACATATGCTTTTACCTTTATTAGCTCATCTGATCTATATAATATGAGGTGGGACAATTAAGTTCGCGAACTCATCCTAGAAATAGTGCTACATACCTCATTGCTGAATATCACTACGGTCACCTTCGAAATACTCCCCTTGGGAAGCTATGCACTGATGCCAGTGCCTAGTGCACCCTTCAAAGCAATATTGGAACCCCTTTTCTGGAATGGCCATCAGACCTGTCCATTGTATTACCCTTGATGTCCTGAATGTCATCAAAATGTCTTCCTTTCAATATTTCCTTTATCTTCCGGTAAAGAAAGAAGTCATTGGGGGCCAGATCAGGTGAGTAGGGAGGGTGTTCCAATACAGTTATTTGTTTACGTGCTAAAAACTCCCTCACAGTCAGTGCTGTGTGAGCTGGTGCATTGTCGTGACGCAAGAGCCATAAATTGTTGGTGAAAAGTTCAGGTTGTCTAACTTTTCACGCAGCCTTTTCAGCACTTTCAAATAGTAAACTTGGTTAACTGTTTGCCCATTTGGTAAAAATTCATAATGAATAACCCTCTGATATCAAACAAAGTTAGCAACATTGTTGTAACAAGTTCGTGAACTTAATTGGCAGACCTGGTAAAAGCTCAAACTGTTTATAACCTCAGATGACTGTAGATAAGTCCTTTGGGTACAGACCTGGGATTTGTTGGTGGGCTGGGCAGTAATGAGCTGAGAGGAGAAAGGTCACTAATTATGTGTGGATGTTTTGGATTTGGGCACCATTTTATAAGAGAGAGGGGCCTCATGGGACCTATAATTAGATTTCCTTTCTTGTTACAAAGCTGATTTTGAAGAATGTGACTGGGTGTGCGGTTTCCTACCTTTAAACTCTGGCAGCCACAGGCAGTGTGGGTCCCTGCTGGGGGTTTGTTCCTGTAAAACAAATGGCAGGGGAGAGCAAAGGAACATGGTGGCTTTCTGTGGGGACTTGGCTCCAGGAAGGAAGGAGAGAGGTCTGGCCACATCCAGTTGCACATCTCCTATCAACTCATTTCACCTCCAGGAGGAGGGGCCGTGGGCGGGGCAAAAGTCCAGGAGTGTGTAGGAGCAACACCCCCTTGTTGAAACCAGAGGGATGGGTAAGAAGCATTCCCTTTCATGCTTATCAACATGCTTATTCTCCTCATGGTGATTTAGCCAATCAATATTATTTCCAAAATAAATTATATTTTCTTTTTGAGTGATCCTGCAGTCGATCTCATGGGATTCTTCTAAATAGTATAAGGGCAGTAGGAACCTGGGATAGTGGCTCTGCGAGCTAAATCAGGGTCCTGGAGTACTTTGATGAGAAATAAAGTAAATTGACAATTTAAGTTAAATATGCCTTTAACCTAAATAGGATTAAGAGCCCAATGTGATTGTATTTTAGATGATTTTAAGTGAAACATGCAGTTCTAAGAAATGCTCCTAACGACATAAGACCCAATAATGTAATAACATTGGGAAATATCATTTTTAAGATAAAATAATTTAAACACTATTCCCATTCAGGAGAAAAAAATTAGTGAGGAGTCCTTATGAATAAAAATATGGCATCCCATTAGTGGAGCTGGAAAAACACAGTTAAAGGAAGAACCTGTGATTTGGCTCACAGAAAATCCCTTTGAACAAAAGAGAACCTTGATGAATACACATGCCCCAAATTCAGAACAAACTGAATTATTAAAATCACGGGCAGATGTGGACTAGATAAAACACACCAGGCTCCAACATCGAGGCAACATGAACTCTACTCTATAGCAGATGATACATCAAACTCGGAGCCACTTTTTCAACCCACTATGTCTCAAATGTCTAAAAGAGGGAATGATTAGGAATGAAATTTGCACGTTAACATATATGGTCGTTATTAATCTTGGTCAATGTAGGGGAGAAAATCTTTTCCCAAATCCCGTGAGTTGAATCTAGGTAGTAAAATTTCCTCCTTTTATTGTCACAATTGCCTCCTTTTCCCTCCCTGCAATTTTGTGTGAGTTGCAGTGAAATGACAGAAGATAGATAAGTCAAACAGAAACAAACCTTCTACATTGAAAATGAAATTTCCTGAATGTGATTAAATTGTACAATGACCTAAATGCTGTAATGAGCATTTGACGGTCTCCTGAAGTGCACCAGAGCAGGCAATATCTCCGCCATCCTATGCTGCTTCTTTAATGGACTACAAGGAAGAGTTTGGAGAGATGCAATCTCCTCTAAGTATTTTGAACACTGGATAAAAAGAATATAAAAGGGGTCGGGGGGGAGAAGAAGGAAGTACACGGCTAGCAATAGCATAACGAATTGCAAAGGACTGAAATTCTAAGATTGATCCCAGGAATTTCTATTATAAACTAAAAGAAAGTGATAATCGAGATAAGAAGAGGGATCCAGGAATGTAGCAATGTAGTTGAAGCTCACTATGCTGGATTTCTGACCAACGCCAGCCACCCATGCTTTGATAGATCTGAAATTCTGTCTACTAAGTGGGAACCAGAGAGTGAGGATGAGGCGACAAGGATGGGACTTCTCTGAGAGCCTGGATTCCTGGAGGTGCAAGGTTCTGTAGAATAATTATAACTCCATTTTTAGTTTAAAGATGATCATTTTCTGTATCCACCCAATCCACTGCAAAATTCTATGGAAACAAAGTGAATCCCTTTAATTGCCACAGCATGTAGCACACATTAGCTCTCTGGCAAACATAAGTAGGCAGTTGTTTTGAAAGAAGGTCAAGACCCATCTCGCTGGGCTAGGTCAGACCACACCGCCTTCTGGATTGAGATTTTCACATGAATTAGAACTGGATTCTTCTACCCCTTCTCTCAACTTCTGTCTTCCTTGGGAAGTTGGTTGCGCTATTAAGTGTGTCAAGTGTACAGGAGTTGCTGGTCTCCCCTTAATGATATGCACCAGTTTCTGAACAGCAGTCATGTGCCAACCACTGGGCTAGGGATTCTACTTAGACACTATCTCATGACGGTTACACAACAATCTTATGAAGTGTGTGCTTTGTCCTCAGTGTATGGAGGAAGGAATTGAGCATCGCAGAGGTGGGGGAGACTTGGCCGGCCGTTAACAGATAATTAGTGTTCAAATCAGGCCTACTTGGACGCAAAGTTTAGGCCTGCTGTCATTCCACATCCTGGTAGTTACTCCCTTGAAAAAGGCATTCCCCCTGCCCCTGGTCTTGGGGGGCTAGCAGTAATTAACCCCCAGAGGTCAAAGTGCAAAGATGTTAGGAGTGTGCACATGTGTGCATCTGTGTGTGCACGTGTGCACGTGGATAGGATAGATTTTATTCAAATAGCCTCTTACCATGGAAAGATTCACAGAACCATTTCCTGTAGTAAACTTCTCTTTATACATCTAATATACTCATTTTGGAATTAGCACTTAAAAATGTTTTATATGCCGGAGATGTACTTTTTTTGAAACCAGAGCCACCAAATTCTGTTCCCAAATTAGTGTCCTATGAGAAAGACGTTAGAGGTCATGGAGAAATGAGACAGACTGAGCTGTGCTGATTCCAGACCTTTGCGGTGACTCTGAATTCAGACCAGCTTAATTATCAGCCAATTTGTTATTCTAACATTGCTATGGAACATTTCTTTCTTATTCACCAAGCTAATATGAATTTTTCCCCTTGTTGCTGTGTACAATCCAGCTACAAATAACTAGATGACAGTATCACCCAAATTAACTTATAGGCAGAGTGATTTCTGCCAAAGAAGATATTACAAAAATTTCTGGTTTTGCTCCAAAATCAACCATAATGATTTACAGATGAGATCTAATCTGGGGAGTAGCTAAAGTTGTTAGTAATCTAAGTTTGCTTAAGGATTTTGATTAAGTTAAAATTACTGGGGGGCAGGGGGGTTGAAGGACAAAAACAGGGTTTTTATTCCCATACTTCTGATTTTTGTTAAATGCCAATATGAATTACTCTAGCCCTGTAGTAAACACACAACATCTGGGATAATGTGAGGTAACCTGGGCAGATCAAGAACTCCTAAGTTTAATAATAGGAATATGTACCTTTTTATGTGTTCTCAGGTACTGAAGCCATTTGACTTCAAACTTTATTGCAGAACTTAACAACAACAACAACAACAAAAACCTAGAAGAGGGTATAGAGGACAATGAGAACCTTTTTCAATATAGATTGAAATCTTCTACAAGAAAGTGTGGCTTGTCCTGATGTTTGTCTGAATTGGATTTTTAAGAACCGAAATGGTAGAGACCAGGGTATCTCCATTTTGCTAGTTTCATCATGGGTGCTGAAGATGAGGAGGAGGAAGACGAGAGTGACACTGAGGACGACAACCTGTGACACAATAGATGCTGTGTTATCTTTTCATCCGTGACTTGTGGTTTGCATTAGAATTAACGGCCTAGCATCAATTAGCAGTTGGACTGTCGAAAATGACTCGTCATGAGTTACAGGATTCTTTTTTATGAGCCATTATATAATACGTGTAGCTAAGTTTTCTTTTCTCCCTTCAGAAAATGCATGAAATTACAGACTGCAGCTTACCCACACACAATCAAATGGGGGACAGAATTTGCTAACGAAAATCACACTGGAAACCTGGATTGTATTACCCCCAGAAAGCCCGTGACCCCATTACTCGCTTTCTCACTTGGAAAGAATTCCTGTGAAAGATGATCGTGAGGTATTTCCACATATGCCGCATTTGACACACAAAGATGGGATGCTCTCCATTTAGCAGTAGGAAAGGGACTAATGAAAACTGGGAATTCATACTTAAAATTTCCTTCCCAGTCCAACGACAAAAGCAGCATCTATTAGCATGCATGCTGCATTTCTAGCGCACATTGGATTTTCAGCATCATGGTCAAGTCTGATAACCTGTTACATTTACAAGTTGCTTCAGTTTTTAAAAGCTCTTCACATACACTTTCTTGTTTATTTAGCAATAGAAAACTCCCGTGAGGTTTGTTTCCATGTTATTCCCATCTTGGAAGCAAGGACACTGACTCTCAGTGTTGAAGGAGCTAGTCCACAGCATAGCTGGTAAGGGTGATGTCAAGTTCAGAGGAAGGTCTTCTGATACTCGGTGCTCTTTCTTCCCATTGTCTTCTAACACTTCAGGTCCTATTATTGCCTGGGATTGTGTCAGTCCTTCCCTAGACATGGGGAAATTTCTAGGACTTAATATAATATCAAAAAACAGAGGACCTAAGTCTGAAATTCATGAACTGGGATAGTACTTAAGTTTTGAATCATTCAGCTCCCTTCTAGAGTTTATGTGTTTTAAAAGAGTTCTCAGGAAGCATTTGTGTATGATTATGCAATTAATGTGGACCTCTTGACTAAAAGGTAAACGCACCATGGCAAGATCACACTGCAATGATTATATTGAGAAAATGTGTGAGGAAACATGGAGTTTGAATTTACTCTCAGCCTAAAATACATGAAATGTGTCAAATCTAAATTTAAAATACATAGGGTATAACACTACAAAATGCAATCCATTGGACATGACCTCTAATGAACTTCAGAGATTTTGGAAGCATTCAAAGGAACATAAGGGCCACTGGGGTCTACTTTTATTAAAGCATTAGGTAGTCCGTATGTTTCCATTTCTCTATTTTGTTTTCTGTACAATGCAGTATGAGTTATTGCATTTCTCATGGGGAAAAAAGTCACCATATTAATCATTTTTTTAATAAAGCCCAAGAACAGTAATCAAAGAAATACTCAAAGAAAGGAAAAATTGGATTATTTTTGTCATATAGCCAATGAGAATTGACAAATAGGGTGATATTGGATGAAGACTTTCATTGAAGAGAACTATTAACTTTCATAGCTCCTCTAAGCTCTATAAGCTGGGAAATTTGGATTTAGAAAAGAAACCAGTAGATTTAATATAACCAAGTACTTAACGTATGATGTCTTTCCAAAAACAATACGCACACAAATTGAGTACTATTAAACCAATTAATAGTTGCAGAATAAGAAGGGAAAAAATGTGAGCTTTTTAAAAGAGGAGCCTGAAATGGAAGATGATACAATTAATACACTCAATTTTTACAGAATTGTCTAGAAGGATTTTTAGGTGTTATAAATGTCTTAGAGTTCAGTGACTGAGTGCTTGAAACTTAGGGGTTAAGATGTATCTCTGGCAGCGTGCAGTGGCACCAAGTTACCACCTCCTGAAGGAGCTCATAAAAGTCTCCACGTGCTCAATTACAAGCTGAGGCAAGGGGGTGCCATTCATCTAGGGGTACAATATTAATATTTATGAATAAGAGCCTGTGGTCCCTGGTGCTGCCAGGAGCTGAGTAATGCCTGAGGGGTCCTCGTGGCACACCCAGGGAGGTCATGCCAAGATTTCATCCTGGTGCAGCAATTCTGCTGGAAATTTCCGTCTTCACTGTTGCGTGGGAGAAGGAAGCCTGAGGCACCTGGCTCTTGCTGGAATAGGGGATATTAAGAGAAAAGCAGGGGTCTTCCTCATTTGTCTACCTTTGGAACACAGGCATGCATTCCTATGTCCTCTACAACCTGACTTTCTGCTCATCATCCCTTTGCCCTCAACCAGAGGCTCTCTGAATGTGAGCCCTGGACTAGCGGCGTCAGCACCACCGAGGAACTTGTTAGAAATGCAAATTCTTGGTCCCAGGTCAATTGAATTTCCTGGTCTGTGTTTTAACAAGCCCTCCAGATGATTCTGATGTATGCCAAAGTCTGAGAACTTCGGATTGAGGAATACCATTTGGGGGGGGGGTGTACTGCCTCCCCCCCATGCTGTTCTATGACTCCCTCGGCTGGCTCAGAGGACCCTCCTTCTCTTACTCACTGAGATCACTCGAATGTACCCTTCAAAGTCTCAGCTCATTAGCCAGCCCTGTAAAACCAGGAAGGGCCGAGGACCTTTCTCTCTGCTTTAGTATCACCCTGCACATGCCTGGCAGTCAATATCTTACATCAGAATTATCTGCGCCTGTGGTCTGTCTGCCCACCGACTTCCGCAACAGTGACCAGCTTCCTTTGGATGGACTTGGGTTCAGATGTCCATGTTGCTAGTCACTAGCTCTGGGATCCCTAGACAGTTGCTGGTACTCTCCATCATCTGTTCCCTCCCAGGTGCCAGGATGTCTGACCCCAGCAGAGGTTTCTTCAACTCAACTCAAATGAAGTGAACCAAACAGAAGAGCTTTCTGACTAGTAGGTATTAACAGCAAGAATAAAAAGCAACCCTGAGTTCACAAGTGCCATGTGACAACAGAGGTGAGCAGAAAATGTGGAGAATGCAGTAAATTCCACAAACTGAGCCTGAAACGGGAGGGACAGCAGCACTTAGTTTTGGGGAAGGAGCATGAAACAGAGACCCATGACACTAGAACACCCTGCAGGGTGGGGATACGAGTGCAAAAAGGGCCGTGCACTCTTTTGAAGGATTGAAATATGTAAAAATACGAGGTCTGACAATTAAGTTCGCCAGCTTGTTGCAACAATGTTGCTAACCTTTTTTGATATCAGAGGGATTATTCATGATGAATTTGTACCAACTGGACAAACAGTCAACCAAGTTGACTATTTGGAAGTGCTGAAAAGGCTGCGTGAAAAAGTTAGACGACCTCAACTTTTCACCAACAATTCATGGCTCTTGCATCACGACAAAGCACCAGCTCACCCGGCTCTGTCTGTGAGGGAGTTTTTAGCCAGGAAACAAATAACTGTATTGGAACACCCTCCCTACTCACCCAATGACTTCTTTCTTGGATAAAGGAAAGTATTGAAAGGAAGATATTTTGATGACATTCACGACATCAAGGGTAATACGATGACAGCTCTGATGGCCATTCCAGAAAAAGAGTTCCAAAATTCCTTTAAAGGGTGGATTTGGCGCTGGTGTCAGTGCATAGCTTCCCCAGGGGAGTACTTTGAAGGTGACCACAGTGATATTCAGCAATGAGGTGTGTAGCATTTCAATGACAAGATTGAGTGGAGGAAAGGGAAGAAGGAGGAAGATGGAGTTTCTGTTTTGAAATTCCATCTTCAACCAAAATTCACACTGCCCTTAGAGCTGAGGCACTTATAGGTTAAATGATTTGCCCAAAGTCACATAGAAAGTCAGTGGCAAGAATAAGTTCAACTCAGAATCCTAAAAGTCATACTTCTTTAAATGCAGCCCACAGTGGCTGGATTTCCTGAATGATTCCTGCTTGTGAATTCCGCTGCTCGCGTGTCCAGCAAGGCCAGTCCTCATGTCATAGGCACCCATGAACACAGGGGGCAGTTGCCTGGTAGGTGTGTGAGATTTTTGACTGCCACAGTTAATATTTTTCTCCAAACTGCACGTCCACAAGGTAATCAGATCATTGAAAGATGCTGCTTTCTCATTTTTTCAGGATTTGCTCTTGGGCCATGTGTTAAGGAAACAAGTTTAAAAAGAGAACTCGACCCCCTTCCTCTCTATCCCAACTGGCCTGGAAAAGAACAGTGGGGCCACTTATGGCTGCTTTGGTTTATAAGAAAGTCCCTCACGCAAGCCCCGAAGATAAGCTGATTAGGGAAGTTAAAAGCATCCTAGCACAAGCCCAGGAACTGAGTCATTGTCTTCCGGAAACAGGAAGGAGTGGCGAGTGAGCTCTGCCGAGAAGTGGTGGGGTTGTGCTCCTGTGTCCAGTGGGCAGGTCTCCCTAGGGACAGTTTGATCAAACAATTACTTATACTGTCCTAATTTCTTGGGTCCAATAGTCTATGTTATTGCAAAGTGTCCTGGATGGATTTCAAAAGGAAAGTGACACTTTCTACTTTATTCATGATGGCTTTTTCAGCTGCTTCCGCCTGCTGCGGCCCTTCCATAAATTATTGCTACAATGACATTCTGGCTGACCCAGACCCTTGGTCTTGGCTCTGTGCACATGTATAAATCTAACAAATGCCTGTACAGCTTTAACCATCCTTCCCTTTCACTTTCAGAGCATAGCGTTTCTCAGTGGCTTTCTTTGACATTATCCTTAATGTTTTGTCAAAGATGCGAGGGAATCAAACAGCCTCTGTGAATTGGGGACCTTCCAGCTCCCTGGGGTCCAGCTTCTATTTCTGAATTGACAGGGTCATCGTAGCTAGGTGGACTTGATCTTTGAATATAATTATGTTTTTGCTTTTACTTTTTTTTGATATCTGTAATAAGGATATCATCATAGAAAGTGTATTACTCAGGCAATTATTTAAATAGATTTACACCAGAATGCATTTCTGGCATTTGTAGTGTGCTTAGCGTTCAGAGGGATATGGACTATAAAATTATTTAAATATAATGATTAGTTGTTTCAAAAAGTCAATGTTATTTGGCTGATAATGTCTCCTGAAACAAATAACAGTACCAAATGAAGCAGATCTGTTTCTCTTCTCTCACCCCGTTGTTTAAAGCTAAGTTTTGTTTTAGGCTTGTGAAGATTTTGTAAACAGATTTCCAAAACTCTTTACGTCTTCCCCACTGCCAACGTGAATTCCAAACCTGTTATTCCAGTTCATCCCAACCAACAGTGACCACGTTTATTAACCGACTGTTTTCAGCTGTCTAAACCCTCCTGAAAAAACCTGCCTTGGAAGTCGTTGTCACCAAAACTATATACACAGATATAGTTAGGATTTCTAAGCTAGCAAATATTATAGAAACACATTGTAAGTGAAATTAACGTAAGGGTACTTTCTGAATA
This sequence comes from Rhinolophus hipposideros, assembly GCF_964194185.1. Lineage (NCBI taxonomy): Eukaryota > Metazoa > Chordata > Mammalia > Chiroptera > Rhinolophidae > Rhinolophus > Rhinolophus hipposideros. The sequence continues at coordinate 8,273,617 of NC_138058.1, read as the reverse complement.
AGGAATAACACTTTAAAGTGTATATGCAGGCCAAAATATCTTCTCCCATCAAAAGAGTAAAGGCTGTTCAGACTCTTCCACACCATTTTATTGTCATGTTTTTAAATACAGAGAACCACACTGCTGCATAATGACAGATGCTGAATTCAACCTCAGAGGAAAGTCACCCTCTTTCTAGAATTGGGCCCTCTCACTCTTTTTGTTTGCATTATTCAGTGGAAAAATACAAAGTGGAATAATGATCGGAATAAGTTATCTTTTATCAAATCTGACTTTAAAATTCAGGTTATGTAAAACATGGAAACGCATAGGAAATTCAATCAGAACCCCCAGTAGCCTTTTGTACACTATTCTCAGGCACCTGAACAATCCTTCGAGCCTTTCCTGGGATCAAGTCCCAGATTCACCCTTCTTTGCTAGAACACCTTTTGCCAGCAACTTCCACCAGGGGAAGCTCTGAGCACGTCAGTGCTTCCTTCACGGGCAAACCGAGAGATTCAGGCAAGAAGGGGCCAAGAAGCCGGCAGGGGAAGCCAGGGAAACGTCCTGCAATCACTTCCGCAGAGATTTACTGAGACAGGGTTTGCTGGGATCATTACACCATAATTTAACTACCAGTAGAGAATGCAGAGCCGAGTAAACACATAAACAACGTTTGGAACTAAACCCTTCTGGAACCTAACTAACTTCTTTAAGGGAGAAAACTTACTTGCTGCTGGAGAACTCCAGTCCCCGATTTTGCTAACACATTCGTCATCTGTAGGTTAGTGAAAATGATTCCCATTCATTTTCTAGTTCACCTTGGTTTTAAACACACACACACACACACACACACACACACACATACACATACACATAAATGATAAATTCGACGTCTGTAGAAAGACAGTCACCTAATTGCACAGTGAAGCAGAAGAAAGCCTTGCAAATGGTATACAATTTTCAAAGTGTTCCAAGCCTTAGGCAAAAGCCTTTCAACTGTGTCTAAAACTGAATGATAAAATATGTTGTACAAATTATCTGTGAACAGGAAACATGTGGTAGTGGCAGGGGACTGAAATGTAACACTTGTAAAGAAATAGAAACTGCCAGTCATTTAGACCCTTTTCTTTCTTTCTCTCTCTTTCTCTTTTTTTTCAGCTGCAAATTTCCGCATTTTTTCCTGCCATCCGTTGATATTCAAGTTTATAATAAGACTCTTATCAGATCACATGAGGCCAATTGCAGCTTTATTTTGAAAACAACAACAGAAAAGAAAGAGATGAGACTAAAGGTTTGGTTTTGATCACCTCCTCCCCTTTGGTAAAACTTGTTCAAATCTCTCTGCTCTGTTGTTTGGAGCCCTGGTGGTTTATGTGTGGAATTTTGAGAAGCACTGAAAACCTTCTGCAATAAGAAAGATGCAAAGCTCAGGTGATCACAAATTGAATAAGCATTTCTCTAGCCACCATTTTCATAAAGGTGAAGGTGCTACACAATCCTTGACAAACAAGAGGCAGAAGTGCTTCCGCCGGGAAGGGCTTTTTCTTTCCTCACTCACCATGTCCCTCTTGGAGGGACTTGTTGAAATTTTTCTCTTTCAAAGGAGCATCCATTCCTCCTCCCAGAAACCAATCACAATTGCCTGTGATCCTTACTGATGGAACTCCGATTAACCCCGAGTATTGCCTAGTCTCTTCAACTCTTGATGAGCTCACAGCAACTCTGTGTGTGTGTGTGTGTGTGTGTGTGTGTGTGTGTGTGTGTGTAGTTGTCCAGGGTGCTAAAAAAAATGTATACAAGTGGACACTTTGGTCAGAGTTGCTCAAGCAGTAGTTCGCCTTAATCAGAAGTGTCTGGACACTGATGGGAACCACTTTGAGCACCTCTTGTAATTGCAGGAGTGTGTGACTTGTAGTCATCTTTTGTTATTTTGTTATATATTGAGTATTACAATTTTAATACAGTTATTCTTTCTTAAAATGTGTGTACATTTTTTGGCACCATATACATACATACATATATATATATATATATATATATATATATATACACACACACATATATATATATATATAGCATATATATATATATATATATATATATATATATATATATATATATTTCAAGCCTTATGCAACTATCTGAGGAAAGTGGAAGTGTTAGGAAACTCCATATTTACAGAAAAAGGAAAAGGGAGGGACGTCTGTTCTGCTACATTTGTTTTCTATCATGAGGTTATTCAGCTTTCATCTCATTGCTCAGTGGAATCTCATTTTAGCCTGTCTTTTAGCACCTAACTGTTTGATGACATTAAAAATAGCATACTTAATATTCTGCAAGGCGCACAGCCCTGCCTCCTTCAGATTGGGACTGATCCTGAATGAAACGCCCTGGGATAGTCATCAAAAATGAAAGAGGGGCAAATGGCTTAATTGGCCACCAAATCTCAATCAGCAACAAAATTAGTGAGTTGAAAGAGTCAATTTCTAGTGAAAACGCATGGCTATCATTAGGAGAGTGTGGGGCTGTCCAGTCGGATTTGTACCCTCCGTTCCTGGAGCTAGACATTTTTTTGACCAGTTCTGATAATGAAAATTTTCTTTCTCCTTCCTTCCTCCCCTCCCTCTCTTCCTTTCTTCCATTTCTTTTAATTCTACAAAGGGGTTAACACTTCCTTTGTGTCAGTCACAAAGGAACTGCGGTTTCACTGAAGAATAAGGTAGAGTCTGTGTCAGGAGTTCATGGAGTAAGTTCATGGAAGCAATCAGAGCCAGACCTCCCCTTCCCAAAATGCCTGAGTATGTGTCTTGCACTCACCAAGATGTAGTTACAGGTTTTGGTGTTGCTGAAGTATTGCTTTGGAATGCCAGTCTCCATCTGATTTCCCTGAATTTTACCATGTTGCTTGGAGGGCATATGTTTCTCCTTTCCCTCTGCTTTATACAATCATTCCTATCTGTATGCTTTCTTGGTCTATTTTTTAAAACTCCTTTTCTGCTATGTCCCTTTTATCCTTTTTACTTAGCTCAGCCTTCAATTTCTTATACGTTCATAGCATACAGCCATTTTATATGAAACATCTGCTCATACCAATGGTTTCTCATTCAGATTGTTTACACATTTCAGTATACATTATACCTGTATTTTTTTCACTTACCTCACATCATTCTCTTGTCACCCCAAACAAGACTGAGAACAAGAATTATACCATATACCACACTTTTTAAAACTCCATAGCATTAACGGTAAGAGCCAGCATTGGTTGAGTACTTACTGTCTCCCAGGCAATGTACTAGGCATCTTCCGCGTATTAAATCATTTAACACTTACAACAACTTATGATATAAAGTGTTACTGTTCCCCACATTTTGCTGGTAAGGAAACGGAAGAAATGACTTTTAAAGTTAACGTCAAACTGGCAAAAATCTAAAATTGAACCCACATAGCTTGGCTCCAGAGGCCATGCTCTTTTCGGCTGAGCACCTAGAAAGTGTTGCATAAACAGCTGTTCTAGAAAACTGAATGGGAGATGATTTGCAAATCCGAGAGCCATTGAGAAGCCTGTTACCTGAGTGACTTGGGTGAGAGAACAGGGCAGGTGGTGAATACATTTCTCTTTCATAGAAATGGCTTTGGAGGTTTGGGTGTATTTGAGCCTCATGCTTCACAGGCAGGCTTTGCCATGTGGGTGTGTGAAGTCTAGGAGAAGTGGGGTAAAGGAGGTAGGCCAATAGGCGTGGCTGTGGTTCTCTGGTTCCCAAAAGAGTAAAGAAATGTAATGAAATAGTCCACTTTTGTGGCCATGCTTTTCAAATCAATTTAACCAATTTCAGTTTCTTCATAAACTCTGTTAACTTGTTAAGATGCTTCCCTCTGACGTTCCTCCCTCCTTCCTTCTTTCTCTTCTCCCATCCTTCCTCACTGTGGCCACAGGACTGAAGGGAAATGGTGCAGTCCTAAGGACTGTACCAAGATCAGAGACAGGACAAAGCCTCTGTCAACATAAGAAACGTCCAAACCTTGTAGAGAACGTTAATGAGTTTATTTGAGCCAAACTGACGACAATGAATGGGAAGCAAAATCTCCACAGTTTCAGACAATGCTATGGAGGATGGCAGTTTTGTAGTTTATTTTATACATTAGAATCAAAGGAGGAGACATAAAAAAGGTTACATGAAATCCATTGGTGGTAGATCAAGGGGGTGGGAGAAAGCAAAGCTGGGAAATCTCTGGTATTGTATAAGAAGCAAAAGGGAGAGACACATACCTCTTTTATGTTGGTGAGTACAGGATAGTTAATAGAAACATGTACAGCACACAGAGATGGTATTTGGGGAACAAGATAACAATGAGGGGTTCTGTAGTCTAGTGCTCTGGTCCATGGGTTGTGGCCTGAGGAGTCTGGAAAAGGGATTACTCTGACATTCCAAGGGCATGTTATCTTAGATACAAAAAGACAACAGACAGCCTCACTTAAGGCAAATACTGACTTTTGTCAAGGAAGCTACAGGCCAAGGATGTGACTACCTGCCATGACCTGCTTTTAGTTAGGAATTCTTATGTTCAGATTATCCTATGTGGTTAATTTCAGTCTTTCAGTTTGTAGGGTTTGCCATGCAGCGCCCCCTGCCCCAAGCTTGTCAGGTTTAGTGTGTGGCCTCTTTTTCATCCCCTGTCATAATATCTCACACAAGCTCACCTGTTGGTACAAACACTAAAGCACTACCTTCGCTTTCCACAATCACATGTAGAAAATGCTGTCATTTATGAAGGTGGAATGTCAGGGGCTTGGTGAATAGGGCAGGGCATTATACAGCCTTGCACACACTTTCCTGAAGCTGTAGACTGGTTTCTATGGGGGAAACTAAAAATTAAAACTGTGTTGTTTGTGAACTGATAATTTCAGAAAAGTGATTGGCTTTTGTGATCAGCCCAGTGGTCATTCTGCACCAAGTCATGTGAAGTGTCCACTCAGTCTGCATTTTTATCTCATAAATAGCTGTTGATATCATGAGGAGCAAGGCAGTGGACACGGTATGACTAACTCCTACACCATTCGACATGATCATATTGCAGACATCCATGGTGAAAGGCCTAGGTCCTTGTCCCAGCCAATAACCCATAAAACCATCTGGTGCACACACTGTGAAAGGCCTCCCCTAGTGACAGGAGAAGGTGAGCTTGTCTCTTGCTGACTAGAAGCCATGGTACTCTCCTCTACAGCTCTGGCCATGACTGTATGATCAACCCATCTTCCACTCCACTCTCAACAATCATTTATTTTGCTGCTTTCAGTAGGATTTGCTTCTATTCTAATTTACCATCCCTCAGCCTCAACCTTTTTTTATCTGTATTTACTCCCCTCTTTTTTATTTACTTTCTCTGTCGGTGATCGATTTTCTCACAGGTACCTTGAATCCAAACTATTTTTTGTTTGTTTTGGTTTTTTGATCCCAGCCTATCAGACTTCTCTTAGCTTTTCTGCTTCACCATCCAGCCTCGCTCCAATGGGTGACTACAGCTACATCTCCCCAGGACCTCAATGTCCTTGCTGTTTCTTCTTTGCAACAGAATACATTTTCCACCCCAGACTGAATCATTCCAGGGCTAATGAATAACTCTGAACAAAAACACACCCCGTTTGCAGTCCCATCTACCCCTGGTCAACTTTCCCATTCCAAGGCTTTATGTTTCCTCTTGGACTTCTTCCCACCATCTCCCCCATCATTCTCAGCAGGTGCTGACCTTGTACCGGGGTTGCAAAGAGAATGTTCAGGCTTGGGTTTTCTCAACCTATACCTAGCAACATATTTATATAAGATGTCCTTGACCCTTCACTCCTTGACTGTTTCCTCCCTCACTTATTCCTTCCTCCTTCCTTCTGCCCTACTCTCCCTCCTTTTTTTTCATACTTCTTTTTTCTCCAGAGTCAGGGAAAAAGTACTTTCTATTTTTTTCCACCTTTTTTGTCTTCTTTCACACCTCCATCAATTAGCTCCTGTCTGTTAAAGATTTTTAGCTTCCTCTTTTCTGCTTTGTTCACCTAGGTGAAAATACCCATCAGTATACAGCCATGCCCAAGTGTTGCCGTATTGTTAAAAAATGTTATTTGTCTTGTAACTTTTATAGCCAATAATTGACATTGTCCTTCTCATCTTTGTAGCCAGAACTCCTACGCGGGGAGCCTACACTAGCGGTCGCGCCTGGCTCAATTCTTTAATCCATGAAATCTGCCTTCTGCCCCTGTGCTTCTCCCAGGCTGCCCTTTTCAATACCAATAATAATTTCCAGATGCAGAATCCCATGGATGCTTTCCATCCTCAAGCTTACCTGGTCGCTTAGCAACATTTGGCATCATCAGGCTACTCTCTTCTTGACCGTCACCGCTCGTTTTGCTTCTAAGACACTAAAGTCTCATGGTTTTCCTCTTTCCCGTCCGGCACTCCTTCTCATTGTCTTTACTGCCTACAATTCCTCATACTGCCACTAAATATGGGGGGTTACAAATAGTAACCCCCTTACATTTCTTTTCATGGCCCACACTCTCTGTAGACCAGTTTCTCTATTTCCTACCACTTAAACCCCAAGGTCTTTCATGTTTATATCTCCAGACCAGATTGTTTCCAATATAAAGACCATGATGTCAACTGCTTACTCTGTATTTTCACCTAGGTAAACAGAGTAACCTCACACCCAGTATATCACAACCTGATCCATTCTCCCACAAAAAGTGGAATAGTTATTTTGTTTCTTTCCTTGTTTAGTGGTACTGCCACCCACTCAGCTGTCTGATCTAGAAACAAAGGAGGTCTCTCATATTCCAACTTTTCCCCATTCCCCAGAACTATTTCCTTGCTAAGTCTTGGGACTTCTAGTTCTTAAGTTTCCTTGAATACATCTTCTCCACCCCCTCTGCCATTGCCTTCATCTAAGTGATTGTTTCCCACCTGGTGAGAGTGAGGAAAGGCCAGTCATACTGTGAGCTTGCCAGTCCTCTTTGACCTTTGCCTCAGGTCCCCCTACTAGAACCCCTCCTCCTCTTTCCTTCCTATGACAATCCTGCTCAAGCACTGCCTTCTTTGTAATGTGTGCTCTGACTCATTCAAGCTGTCATTCTCTCTTCTGTGTTTCTGTAGTATTTCTACATCTTCCTGTGGGGCACTTTTATCCTCTTGTGTTATCAATACCTATCTCTTTCCTCCCGAACTAGACCGGGAGCTTCATACTGGCAAGATTTTTGTGGTTTGTTGTTGTTATGATTTACCCAGTATTTTTAGTATGTGATACATGTTTTCTGAATGAATACAAGAAAGAATAAATAGTTTAACATTTACAACGGGATTAAACCCTCCTCATAGCTATCTGCCACCATTGTATTCTACTTATTTAGTTGGTAAACAGAAAGAAACTGAGTCATCATATACATAGTATAGTAGACAGAGCACTGATTAACTTTGTAGAGAACTAGGCTAGTTCTAGTAATTAGATATGTGACCTTGGGCAAGAAATAGCCTGTCTGAGTTTCTGTTTTCTTATCTTTATCATTAGAGAGTAGAATTAGATGATTTAAAAAGATACTTCCAACTCCAAAATAATATCATCTAAAATGCTGTCTTTTAAAACTTTAAACAAGGTCGTTCTGAGCCTTGCAGTCTCAGTTAAGGTCCCAGATGAGTGCTTAGGGTTTCTATAAACCATGTGAAATTGCATTCAAATATTTGTTGTTGTTATTTACTGTAGAAGAGATTGCTAATTGATAGCTGATATGTATTCTCTTCTATTCTTTATTAATAGCATATACAAAGTTTTATTTGGTCACGTGGACATTCAGATGAGTATGTCCCAGTCTCCCTTTTGCAGCTGGATGTGACAAAGTGACTAGGTTCTGTGACCTAGTGTGACCAAATAACTAAAAATGTGAGCAAAAGTAATATGGGCAGCTTCTTTGTTACCCTGTACTTGTCCCCAACTCTGTCCTCTTTCCTCAGGATGGGATATAAATATGATGATGGCGAACCAGGTTCAAAAAAGGGCAATACCCCAGCTGTTGACAGAATATTAAATCAGAAGGAAGCTGGGTCTCTGAATGACCATGTTTGGCTGAAGTTGTATCCCTGTCAACTTAGAATTTTCTGTAAGAGGGATTTAAACCTACTTTGTTTAAGCCACTGTTATATTTAGTGTTTAGTTAAACTTTCAGCCAATATCCTGCCTGGTACATTTGCACATGTTCATTTCTGGAAAGAGTTCCTGTAGATTTCACTAAATTTGGAAAGTCTTCTATGACCCCTGATGATGATTTAAAGATGGCCGCACATCTCTTGACAGACCTCCCCCTAAGAAGTGGGTTTACATCCCTTTTCCTTGAGTCTAAGTGGATTCTGTGACGGCTGTGCCCAATGGAATATTGCATAAGTGAAGCAGTACCAGTTTCCAGGCTGAGGTCCTCAAAGAATGGCAGCTTCCTCCTCTCGTTTCTTGGAAGACGGATGTTTGGAACCTCACTGCCATGTTGTGAGGAAGCCCAAACAGCCCAAAGAGAGATCTGGGTGGAGAGGCTCCAAGGCCCATTCTTTATTTCTTTAAAACTCACTAAAACGAAGAATAGGTCATTGCCCCATATTACAGTAGAGAAAAATGAAGAACAAGGAGTTGAAGCAACTTGCCTAAGGCTACTATTAGGAAGTGGTAGATTTCAGCTTTGAACTCTGGTAGTCTCACATATCTTATTTCTGTTTTGTGGCTATCCAATGAGGCTCACAGTAAAACTTAAAAATATTATATTGTGATCTAGCTAGCTGTCCATCCTACCCAGGGAAGCACTAAGAAATGCGATTTTGCAATCTTGCTAACAATTGCCAAGTCTTGATTGTTGTTTTTACCTTTATCTTCCTAAATATATGTACTTTAAAGTATGTTGGCATTTGAATTGCATTCTAAAATATGTACCTCGTGTTTTCTGTTTCATAGAGGGGTATGGCTGACACTCCCATCACTAAATTCCACTGCTTTTCCTGCACGAGAACCTAACTCCTGTGCCTCCTGAAGATTCTGTTGGAACCTGACCCCTTTGCATAGATCTACGCACAGTTTTATGCACAACCAGTCTGCTGCCATTCCAGACCCACAGCCTCACACCAAAGCCTCCAATGCTCAGCAGGAGTCCAGCAAACCAGATGTCAAGTGCACATTTCCTGAGTATTTTATGGGAGCCACAGAGATGCTCTCACAGGATGGTTCAGGCTTTAGTTTAATGCCACTTGCCAAAATGACTTGTTTCGTTTCTGTACCACAAATGCCAGCTCAAGAGATACATTTTTAGAAGGAAATCTGCATAGAAGTTTATTTACGCTTTCATGTTCTTAATGGAAATTCCATGGGCTTATGGTTGGGATAACATCCTGGGGCTGAGGCAGGGACTGCCGGAGTCTGTTTTTTCAACAAGGTGGAAAGAGGGGCAGTGTCCTCCATCTCGGCCCACCCAACTCTAAGGGAGATGAAGTAAGAACTCCTTTCGTGAGTTCTATGACATCCCCAAAAGTGGCTGGGCAGACTGGTGACATTAGGGCACAAGGCAATTTCAAGGAGGAGTTCTCCCTCCTTCATCTAGAGAATTGCAGACATTAGCAACAGGTCATTAGGCACATCCCCATTTGCTCTCTGGGGTTTTCCAACCTGGTATTTCCCATTAGACCACAAATGGTGGTTTGCTTATTTCAAAAATGCACAGTGGAATTCTTCCTGAATTCCTTGGCATTGAGAAGTTAGTCTTTCACACAAAGGATGTCTTAATTGCATACTGATTAAGAACTTGGTGTCTACATGAGACACAGTGGGGTAAGACCAGTGATTCTGGAAGTCCATAGTAAAGAGTCTGTGAGCAGGTCGAAGAACACAATTTTCACACGTGGAAGATGGAGACCGGTACTGTGCACTCAGTAGTATCACCAGTGAACTGAAATAATGTGTGTACTGCATTAGCCCAGTGCTCCCACAGGCAGCCCTACAAACATATGACCTGTTATGCATTGCAAATAATATTGATATCAATAATAATAATTGTTATTCTTCTTCTTATTATTATTATTGATTCGGACCCATTGTAGCTCTTTCATCAATTCTCTTACAAAACAGGGACTATACGCTGGGTCCCATGTAAAGGCTGTATTTGCCACAATCACTGAGTTCACTTGCTGTCCCTAGTTTTCTCAGTTACCCATCAGGCAGCCACAGCCATACTCAGCTATTGGCACAGTGACGTCACTCTGTGGTTTTAAGCCAAGCTTGGGCAAACACACCTATTTCAGGAGATTCAGAGCCAGCAGTCCCTGGCAGGGTGTGGACCAAGTATGGATATGTAGATTGGGCATTTGGGCTTGGGTTATTCTCTGTGTCCACGAGCTCACCATCTTCCCTTAACCCTAGGAGACCACCACTTTTGCTTGTCCCTGAGAATCGTGCTAGTACAATTCTCAAACCCCAGCTTGTGTATCTTTGGCACTTACTTCTCAGTGTCCATCTGGGCTGCAATCCCCTCTATCCTATGGACTGATCTCTGGGAACTATACAAAGTTATAAGAGTTCTCTTGGCTTCAGGTATCATTTACCACCTCTTCTATACATATTCACTCTATCTTTCCTTTGAAGCTTGTTGGCAAATTCCTTATCAAGTCCAACCTGTTTTGTCAGCCTCCCCTAACTATTGCAATGCTCACTGATTGTTTGCTTCTCAGTATTTCACTTACTTATGGATTCTATTTTGCTTGGTGTGTGCCTTGTCTCCTTTGTAGGTAGAGACCACCTCGGAGCTTTCTTTGAATCCTCCATTTGTCAGTGCTCTGTATAGTGTCTGTTAATGGCTAGATGGAGTCAATTACAGAATAAAGAAAGGACTTTCTATATTTCCACAACTAAACGTTTGGCATGTTGTCAAAAAGTCAATACTTTAGAGAATGTATGTTATAGCTGAAGGAATGCTAACCTTAGAAATTCTAGGACCTGGGTTCAAATCTGAGGTCTTCCACATACTCATCTGTTATAAAAATTTAAACTTTTGACTCTCAGCTTGCTCATTTTTAAAACAAAGATACTATTTCTACCTAATGTTTATTTCTTGAGGATTCAATGCAATAATTTATGTGAAAATGCTTTGTAAAGCACAATGTTATTATCACTGGGGAGCCTATGTTTAATAAGAAATAGTGTCAGGATGAATTTCTGTTTCACCTTTATTATGATTCGATTACCAACACCCTGATATCATAACCAGGGAATATTTAGAGTTGAATGAATAGTTTTGCTCCCAACATTTGTGGACCTTTTGGGTCCTCATTTGCAGATATATTATTCACTCGGTGCTGCTAACTATTGGTGGCCTGTCAGTGGAGAGGACAATCGAGGCTATCTTACTCATGGACAGATTCAGATCCCACAGAGGAGAAGAAAACAACACAGAAATCTCCGATCTCAAACACTGGGATGTGAAAAGGGAAAATTCTTTTAAAAAATAAAAAAATAGTTAAGTACAATTCATTGGTTCTACTCAGCTTCAGCCTCCACTGTGTTTGGTGCTTGAGTTGAGCTCACACACCCCACTCCCCATGGGTGGGCTCTGGCAGACACTGAACCTGGTGATTTAGAAGCCCCTCAATGGTGTTGTAAACAAAAAATGAAAGAGGCTGGATTTCACTTTGATTTTTCTCTTGAGTCAGTTACTTTTTAAAAGCCAATTACTTCTAGTGAATATTTGTCTTTCCTGTTCCGCAAATTATTTATTTAAATAGTTCTGAAGAAGCAGCTCTTTGGAATCTTGTTAAGGAGGACGCTTTGAACATCTAAGGTACATGATTCCTTTATTAGTCATGCGCGGCACATCCCTAATCAGACCCCTTTACATGGAGTCCTGCGGGCTCTCTGCTAGGCAGTTCTCATAAGAACTGGTGGGTTACAAGCACTGTGCACCACTTCACTGGCTTCTTTCAGACACTTCGGGCAAAGCCTTTACTTAACATCGTTGCTCAAGTAAAAATGTTATTGCATTCTGCAGACTTCATGAAGAGGTATTTGGCTGGTGGACAGAGCTGGTGGGATTTACCCACTGACACAGACAGACAGTGAGCTATTCGAAGATACCTGCATCGTATCACAGTGTCTGAGAGAAGGTACCCAGGAAATGCTGGATTATTGATTACGTGAACGGACTCCAGCCCTGCATGTGATATGTAAGTCCTGTTTAGGGAGTCCTTGCCAGCCAAGTGCTTCTTCAGCCTATTCTAGAACATTGCCACTGATATCCCAGCTCTGGACATAACAGACAGGACTGAGATGTCTCAGAAGTAAAGTCGTGGTTTTTAACCTTCCTTTTCTCCCTCTTGCCTCCATGATTGCAAGTACCATTTCTCATCTTCTTCAACCAACATGGTATAAATACTCTCTCCTTGGCTCTTATCCCATCCTATTAAAGTTTTCTCCCAAGAAAGATTTGGACAAACCCTTCACTCTGAGGCATCAGCAAGCAATTGTAGCTCAGAATATTACTTCCTCTTGGAGTCATTTGCGTTTTATCAGCACACAGATCTTTAAATTAAAAAAATAATCTCAAAAGGAAAATTTCAGGCTTCTATCCATGGCTGCAGAGAATTCCTCCATTCTGCCCTGGCCAGCCACAAGGCCTTCCAGGACTCTGAAATCATTTCCTGGGGGCAGCTGTCTTACAACCTTGTGCGAGTCTAAGAGAAAGCATAAGCAAGCATCACAGAGTGTGCCAGCCTTGGGGTTAGCAAACGCGCGTCCTCCCCCCCCCATTTCTCCCCAGGTATTTTGCATTATCCTCTCCATTTTTACCAATGAAAAATAGTCTCCAATTTCAGCACACTGACATCTTTTATTATTTTCTTAGTAAGTCATTTTCTGTGATTTTGGAAAAAATAGAGATGTTGGACTGTCCCGTTGCTAAACTATTCCATCTAATTTTTGATGCTTTCATTCTCTCAAGAAGATAGAAACATTTTGCATTAAAGGAACTATTTTGTGGACACTGTAATCAATCCTGAAGAAGGCCCCTCAGTGTGAGGGGTCAGCCAGCACATTTAACTGCAAGCTGGTCTTAGAGCCAACCCCAGACCCAGGGCTGGCAATTAGCAGACGCTCAGCATATGCCTGAGTAATGAAAATGTGTAAACCAGGTCCTGCTGGCTCCCCAGTCCTCAGGAGACCCGCGGTAGCCTGGGAAGGGTTTGAATTGATTTTTGTCGCTGCTCAAAGATCTTTAGAATATGCCAACAGAGCAAGAAAACGTTAGAATTAAAGGAAGGATGCTCTTGTCGCCAGATCGGTCCTAGTACCGTAGGCGTACCATTCTCTGAAAACCACTCAAGGCCTTTGTAAATGGAAGTCTTGCATGAGACTGGACAGGGTCCTGCTATTGTTTCCATGGGGAAAAATGCTGAATGAATGTGTTCTATTTACGGCTAGTTGCTCCAATCCCAAGACAAATACACAGATAGCGAAGTAGCAGTGGGAACAGCAAAAGGAAAGTAACAGAGATTACTCTTTCTGTTAAGAAAGTAATAAAGAACAGAGATTGTTCCAAAGGAGAAAAGACAGGCTGCAGATTATCAGGGAACTTATGTAGATGAGGGCAATCGCAAGAACAGAGTTGCAAATGTGTACAGAGGACAAGACGACCATGATCTATTTGAGCAGAGCATACAGAGCCTGAAAGCCCTTTCCTACTTGCCATGGTGAATATTGCAAGGGGAGGGAGGCAGGCGACATATTTCCCTCCTTTGCATAGTGAGTGTCTAGGATCATTAGGACCCAAAGGAGAAAAATGGAAATAATTTGACAAAATGCCCAGAGGCACCACATGATATAAAGCATGACATTTTTCACATATGTGGAGGCTTGTTTCAAAATGGGCATTGCTTCTAAAAAGGAGAGCTATAAAAATGTAGATACAGAGTCAACTTTTAGCTATCTGAGCTAATGCAGTTTTAGAGGATACACGAGAGAAGTACTCTTTTTTTTTTTTTAAGGCAGATAATCAGAAGCATGTATGAATGGTTCTAGAGAGCAGTGTGCATGTGTGTGTGTGTGCGTGCATGCAGATTTGGCATTCTGTGCATTTCTTATTATTAAAATGTATTTGTCTTGTATGAGTACACTACAGGAGGACTGGAGAAACATAACATTAGACCTGATTTCTACTTTCCATACCCCTGCTGCCTTGCTGTATAGCCCTGCAGAAGTCAGCAAACCTCTCTGGCTGTCACTGACAAAATGAACGAATTGGTCTTGCGATTCCTTTGAGGTACATCATAGTTATCAAGTGTAATGATTTTATTGGTTTGAATGTCCAACTGTATTCCAAGGATACCCCATGATAATGAAATTTAGCATCATATGCATTGGAGCTGGTGGACAGATGAGGAGGGACACAACCCAGCAAGGAAAAGGAAAATGAGTGGTTGGAAACCAAAAAGTAGGTCATTTTAACTCCAAGGCAGACACTGAGATAGGTTTAAATATTCATGCTGTGGACATTCATTTTGTGTGTCTAGAGCCTGGGACCTGACATGAGCTGGGATAGTGTCCCCTGTGCAGTGGATGGTTGTGGCACTGTGGGCCTCGGTTCCCTCTTTGGCTGATCCCCTCCTTGTGGCCTGAATTGCAGAGATAGGCGAACACTTAAACTCTGTTGGGCAAGTCAGTGCCCTGAGCCATGGGCCTACCAGAGCCCCTAGGCAGGTGCAGTGCAAGTGATGGGAAAAAGAAAAGAAGAGGTTTATAGGGATGTGAGAAAATGACCAGGAGGGCTGATGACATTGGTAAAGCTGCCATTTACAAAAAGAACATTTTTAAAACATTGTAATAGATACAATATTTTGCAAGTAGAAGGACAGCCTTTTAATTCTCCTTTTCACATCCTATTTCCTTGCAGCTGTCTAGAGCCATGGCTGAGTTGTAAGCTCTTGGCCCAGGGGAACAGCGCAAGGGGAAGACCATTGCTCCAGAAAGGTCTCACAGGTCATGTTCCTGACTTTCTGGAGAAAGCAATGACTTTGAAAGTCAAGTTTTGGGGAGAGAAGAAGGGATTTCATCTAAATCACAAAAATCCACACAATGCAGGAGAACTGGTGAATTTCACCTTTGAGTTTTACTGTATGTCCAGGACACAGGGCACTCAGAACAGGATGAGAGGAGAAGAGTGCTTCAGGGAACTGGGAGATGAAGGGAGAGATGGAGGAGAAAGACGGCCCAGATGGACCTGTCCTAATCTGCCCTCTCTCTGAGTCCCTGAGAGGTGTCTTGTGAGTAGGAGAATATCCAGAATAGTGCTTCAGTGTTTGCAGCAATCCGGTCTATTGCCCATTTTAATTGACTTGTTCATATTCTTATTGTTGAATTTTAAGAGTTCTCAGTATAGTTCGAATTAGTCCTTTATCAGATGTGTCTTATGCAAATAGTTTCTCCCAGTCTGTGGTTTGTCTTCTTATTTTCTTGATATTGACTTTTGCAGAGTAGAAGTTTTTAATTTTAATGAAATCCAGCTTACCAATTTTTTTCTTTTATATATTATGCCTTTGGTGTTGTGTTTAAAAATTATCATCATACCGAAGGCCACCTAGATTTTCTCTCATGTAATCTAGGAATTTTATAGTTTTACATTTTACATGAGGGTTTATGATCCATTTTTAGTTAACTTTTATGAAAGATTGAAAGTTAGTATCTAGGTTTATTTTTTGCATGTGGATGTCCAGTTGTTCCAGCATCGTTTGTTGAAAACACTATGGTTGCTCCATTGTATGACCTTTGCTACTTTGCCTAAGATCAATTCATTATATTTAGGTGAGTCAATTTCTCGGCTCTCTGTTCTGTTCTATTCATCTATTGTCTATAATTTCTCCAACACTGCACTATTTTGATTTGCGTAGTTTTATGGTAAGTCTTGAAGTTATGTGATGTCAGTCCTCCAATGATCTCCTTCAATATTTTGTTGGCTGTTCTGGGTCTTTAGCCTCTCCATATAAACTTTAGAATCAGTTTGTCAATATTCACAAAATAATTTGCTGGGATTTTGATTGGGTTTGCATGAATCTGTAGATCAAGTTAGGAAGAACCAACATATTGACAATATTGTCTTACTGTTCAGGAACATGGAACATCTCTCCATTGATTTAGTTCTTCTTTAATATCTTTCACCATAATTTTATAGTTTTCCTCATGTAGATCTTGTACGTATTTTTTTATATGTATACCTAATATTTAATTTTTGGGACTGATGCAAATGGTAATATGTATTTATTTTAAATTCCACTTATTCATTGCTAGTATATAGTAAAGCAATTGGCTTTTGTATGTTAACCCTGAATTCTGTAACATTATTTTAATCATTTATTCATTCCAAGAGTTCTTTTCTTGATTCTTTTGGATTTTCTACATACATGATCGTGTTGTCTCTGACCAAAGACAGTTTGGTTTCTTCCTTCCAAGTGTATAGACCTGATACTTTCTTTTCATGTTTTACTGTTAGCTGGGACTTCCAGTATGATGTTGAAAAGCAGTGTTAAGAAGGGACATCCTTGAGTTTTTCTTGATCTTAGCAGAAATGCTTCTAGTTTCTTGCCATTAACTATGATGTTAACTGTAAGTTTTTTGTAGATGTTCTTTTATCAAGTGGAGGAAGTTTCCCTCTATTCCTGGTTTGCTGAGAGTTTCTATCATGAACGAGCATTGGGTTTTGTCAGACGCTTTTTCTGCATCTTTGGATATGATCATGTGATTTTTCTTCCTTGCCTATTGATGTGATGGAGTACATGAATTAATTTTGGTTGTTGAACCAGCCATACATACTGGATAAATCCTACTTGGTCGTGGTGTATGATTCTTTTTATTAATTGTTGGATTTGATTTGCTAATATTTTGTTGACGACTTTTATGTCTATGCTCGTAAAGGAAACTGGTCTAGTTTTTGTTTTTGGTTTCTTGTATTGTATTTGCTTGGTTTTGCTATTCGAGTAATGCTGGTCTCATAGAGTGACTTGTGAAGTATTCACTGTGCTTCAAGATTGTAGAGAATTGGTATAACTTCTTCCTGAAATGTTTGGTACAATTTACCAGTGAACCCATCTGGGCCTGGTGCTTTCTGTTTTGGAAGGTGATTAATTATTGGTTTAATTTCTGTAATAACATAGGCCTATTCAGATTTTGTTCTTCTTGTTCACACAAGAAGATTGTGTCTTTGGAAGATTGGGTCTTTCATAGAATTGGTCCATTTCATTAGGTTATCAAATTTGTAGTCATAGAGTTGTTCATAGTATTCCTTATTTTTTTAATGACGATGGGACACGTAGTGATGTCCCACCCTTCATTTCTAATATGAATCATTCTTCCTTCTTTCTTTTTTCCTAGTTAGTCTGGCTGGAGACATTGATTGATCTTTTCAAAGAATCAACTTTTGGTTTTGTTGACATTCTCTGTTGATTTCCTATTTTCAGTTTCATTGATCGCGGTCTTAATTTTTTTATAATTTCTTTTTTGCTGCTACTTTGGATTTAATTTGTATTTCTTTTCCTAATTTCCTAGGTGGAAGGTTTGATTATTCATTTTAGGTCTTTCTTCTTTTCTAATATATGTATTCAATGCTATAAATTTTCCTCTAAACACTGCATTCATTATATCCTACAAAATTTGATAGTTGTATTTTTCACTTATACTTAGTTTAAAATAATTGTAAATCTCTCTTGAAGCTTCTTTGACCAATGTGTTATTTCAAAGGGCACTATTTAACTTCCAAGTATTAGGGGATTTTCCAGCTATCTTTCTGTTGTTAATTTCTAGTTTAATTCCTTTGTGGTCTGAGAGAAGATATTGTATGATTTCTAGTCTTTTAAGATGTGTTTTATGGCCCAGAACGTGGTCTATCTTGGTGAATGTTCCATGTGAGCTTATGAAAAATGTCCATTCTGCTATTGTTGGATGATATGTGACATAATCTATAGATGTCAATTATATCCAGTTGATTGATGATGCTGTTAAGTTCAATTATGTCCTTTCTGATTTTCTGTCTTCTGGATCTGTCCATTTCCCACAGAGTAGTGGTAAAGTCTCCAATTATAATAGTGAATTTACCTATTTCTCCTTGAAGTGTTCTCAATTATTCAGTTTTTGTCTCATGTACTTTAATGTTCTCCTTTTAGGTGAATGCACACTAAGGACTGTTATATCTCCTTGGGGCATCGACCACTTCATCATTATGTAATGCCCCTATTTATCCCTAATAACTTTCCTTGCTCTGAAACCTGCCTTGTTCAAAATTAATACATTGACTTCTGCTTTCTGTTGATTAGTGTTAGCATGGTATATCTATCTCCATGCCTTTACTTTTAATCTATGTGCTTCTTACATTTGAAGTAGGTTTCTTGCAGACACTATATAGTTGGATCTTATTTTTGATCCATCAGACAATCTTTATCTTTGAACTGGTGTATTTACTTAAAGTGATTATTGATATAATTAGGTTAATAGCTACAATATTTGCTGTTTTCTATTTGTTGCCCATGTTCTTTGTTCTTATTTTTGCCTTCCATACTTTCAAAAATGTGCATAATGCTTCTTGGTAATACAAGTACTTATAACAACAAAATATTCCTAATTCTTCCATTCTTTCCCTTATATCATTGCTGCCATTTATTTCACTGATACATAATCATGCGTAAGAATATACTATATACTTTGTATATGTATGTATATGAACACATATATGCAAAGATAACTGAATGCATTATTGCTGCCATTAAAAGATAATAAAATGCTATCTTTGCATCAATTAACAATAAGAAACATTAATTTTTATTTTATCTTCCCTTATTTATTATCTGATCCATTTTCTTTCTTCATGTAGATTCAAGTTTCTTTCCTTAATCATTTTCCTTCTCTTTGAAGAATTTCTCATAACACTTTTTGCCAGACAGGTCTACTAACAAAAAATTCTCAGTTTTTATTCATCGGCGAAAGTATTTCTACTTCATTTTGAAGGGCAATTTGTCAGGATACAGAATCCTAGCTTGGTGGTTTTCTTTTCTCAACATTAAATATTTCATTCTACTCTCCTTTTATTTGAATGGTTCCAGAGAAGAAGTCATGTATAACTCTTATCTTTGTTCCCCTATAGGTAAACTGTTTTATTCTGCTGGCTTCTGCCAAGATTTTTTTGTTATCTTTAATTTTCTTTAGTTTGAATATGACATACCTAGGTGTAAGGTTTTTTTGTTTGTTTTGTTTTGTTTTGTATCCTGCTTCAATTTCTCTGATCTTCCTGGATCTGTGATTTAGTACCTAACATTAATTTGGGGAAATCAGCAGTCATTATTTCTTCAAGCATTTCTTGCCTGCCCGCCTTCTTTTCTTCCTCTCCTTCTCCTTCTCCTCCTCCTCCTCCTCCTCTTCCTTCTCCTACTTCCTCTCTCTCTCTCTCTCTCTCTCTCTCTCTCTCTCTCTCTCTCTCTCTCTCTCCTCCATCCCTCCCTCCTGCTATTCCCATTATGATTTGTTATACCCTTTGCAGTTGTCCCAGAGTTCTTGTATATTCTGTTCTTTTTTTAATTTCAGTCTGTTATTTTTTTTCCTTTTCAGTTTTGGAAAATTTCTGTTGTCATATTCTCAAACTCAGAGATTCTTTCCTCAATGGTGTCCAGTCTACTTATGAGCTCATCAAAGACAGTCTGTTATAGTATTTTTTAACTCCAGCATTTCTTTTGATTCTTCTTAGAATTTTCATCTCTCTGCTTATATTATCCATCTGTTCTTACACATTTTCTATATTTTTATTAAAGCCTTAGCACATTAATCATAGTTTTAAAAAATTCCTTATCTGATAGTTTCAACATTCCTGCCATGTCTCTGACTGTGGTTTTGATACTTGTTCAGTATCTTCAAACAGTATTTTTTGCATTTTAGTATGCCTTATAATTTTTGTTGTTGTTGTTGAACAGTAGACATGATCTTTTGTATAAAAGGAACTGAATAAATAGGACTTATTAATGTAGTGGTAAAGGTAGGGGGAGGGGAAGCATTTTATAGTCCTATGGTTAGGACTCAGTCTTGTAACGAGTCTGTACCTGTGAACTGTGATCTTTACAAGAGCTTCTCATTCCACCCTCACCTCCCCGCTACACACACACATCTGCATTAGGTGGGATTGAATGACGGAAGGACTCTGGAGTTGGATATTTCCCTCCCCACAGATCATTTAGGCTCAGATATTTCCCTCCCCACAGATAAGGCCCTAGCAGGTAAAGTTTCTCCTGAGGCCAGGCCAGCTTCCTTTTCCCCTCCCCCTGCAGGAGGCATAAAAGGATATTTCTTCTACATTCATTGTAAGGAACATGTGCAGTTCTTAGAGACAAAAATCACAAAAATGTAGTGCCTTGCTATGATTGGGTCCCCCTAGACTTTCTTACTGTCAGACCTGTCCACACTGGGACTCCATGCACCCCTCGTCCTGGGACACCAAGAGCTGTGGAGACAGTTCCTGAATGGCCCTGACAGGCATTCATCCAGTGGCCTCTTGTGGCACGGCATCTACTGCAGTAGCACTGATAAAAATGGAGTCGGAATGTTTAGAAAGAAGTACAGACAGTGGCTTTCAAAGCTCCCTGTTCAAGGTCTCTGAGTAGTCTTTGCCCCCCTGGAGTCCCGCGGTGACTTTCCCAGGACTGCAACATGGATTTCCCCCGTCCTTTTTGTCTCTTACTTACTACACCTGAGCACTCTGATTGTTTTCCTGTTTGTTTGTTTTTGCCCTTTCTGACTGAGTTGACCAGACAACAATGTCCGGGGCTTCCACTTAGCTACATCTGCTTTCTTCAGACCTTCACCTTGACTCTGGTCTGGCGAGGAGGACGCTGGATGACTCCCGTTACTTGATAGTTTGGTTTGTTCTTTGTGATTCCTTATCAAATGTTGAAACCTGCTCTGGTGGTACAGGATAGAATCTTGCCTCTCATCCTTCCCAGAGGGTAAAATATGGGCAAAGGCAGATGTCCAGAGATCCTTACTGAGGGGTTCAATTGCTTTCAGGTCCACATGGCTTATTAATATTCTGTATAGATCAGTACTGACGCACATTCGCAAACTATGTTCTTGGAAGAACTAAAGAGTGAGCAGAATCCCAGGACTTGCAGGGGAAGAAACAACTTACTCCTCTGTTCTCACATATCCAAATTCAAATGCTGTTTATGATTTTATAATGGTATGTACAATCACACAACAGAAAAGTGCCAGCAAGGGCTTCTGGCTAAGATAGACACCCAAAAAGTGAGGCATTTGTTCGACAAGCTTCAGGCTCTTTTACTCAGAAATCCTTTTTTTTTATATTTAATATCCAGAAAGTTGAAAGAAAAAAATATTTTTATCAATTGCTCAAGAGCTTTGGCTATCCTGCTGCAGTCGCTTTCCCGGCCTCAGCCTGAGACGGTGATGGGGATACATGAACTGCCTTGTTCCTCAGGAGTTTTGTTGCTCACTGCTCTAAAGGTTCAGCTTCAGGGTCATCCCAGGCCATTCTTTAGCTTGGAGCGGAGGTCTACACACAGTGGAGTTGGCTGTCTCACTGTAGCACCAGCTGGTTGTCTCTGGTAGGAAAGAATTGAGAGTATTTTACACCATGGAAATTGTCTTCCAGGCCCAGATGGACCGTCGCTGTTCTAGCTTTGACAGGCCAGGATAGATATATTCAGAAAGCCTTCCAGCTATTTAGTAACTCTTCCAAAACACTGTCAGCACCCATGCTAGGATGCAGGGACTGGGAAGGAAGTCTAAGTAGGGAGCTAAGCCTAGTTAGTATATATTTGCATAATTATCTTGCAGTGAATGGAAGTGTGACTGGCAGAAGGGTGGAGGTCGCCTGTGGACACTGGAAACTAGGAAGGAGTTGAGCCTCCCTACTCTCCCCCAGGTCAGCACCTCATGCAAACTCTGTGCATTTTAAGTGTCAGGTTAAAAAAAAAGCACACACACACACACACACACACACACGAAAAAAAAAAAAACAGAAAAAAAAACAAGACTCCTCCAAATCAGCTCACCTGGGAGCTAAAAAGCTAAGTGTGGGCCCCAAGCCCTTGGGTATACTTCCTGTTCTCTCAAGGGCAGGGGTCAGCATGTGACCACCTCCACCTGCAGTGTGTCCTAAAGTTGGAAAGTCTGAAGGGAGTGGCAGCAAGAGCTGTCAGGTCACCAGGGAGCAAAGATACTGTGCAAAAGCAAGGATTTTAAAGACAAGATTATAAAGATATATAGAATTCATGGCAGCAGCACCCTGAATTTAAATATAGCTCTGTGACTGTTAGCAAAATGATGCGGTTATGAGCTGACTATTAATATAGCTGTTTGCCTGAGACAGACAGAAAGGGGGTGGGGAGAGAAAGAAAGAGAGAGAAAGACCTTCACCTGAGTTATGAAAACTCATCTATTTTTAGGTGATATCTGTCCCTTTTAGAACGAATCCTCACTTTTTTTGCTTTGAAACTTCTTAAATTAGAGCTTCCAAAAAATTTTGAAACGTATCAGTCAAGGAGAGAAGAGGAAGTAAAGGTAGAAAATGGTGGCCCTGGGCTGTCTTGTTTACTGACAAATTTTGTCCCTCGTAAAATTGCTTCTTACATATCGAAAATTTCTAAAATGTCAAATATTCCCTCATTCGTGCAATCAAAATTTTTAAATAAAATTTCTTCAAGCTCCTTAGACTCACACATCTGAAAGAAAGAGAGTGTAATTCTTGATGTGAAATTTAGTCTTACTGCGTGTCATTAAAAACTAAAAAAATCTTGAGGTTTTTTTTTTTTTTTCTCTCAAAGGAAAATGTAATTATTTTCAAAGGAAAGAAATAAAAATATCTTTTTGTTTGGTTTGGTTTTGCATCAGTATCTAAAAACATAGAATTAAACTGGTTTCATGATAATCTGTACTTTAAAAATCACTTGTAAAATATTGTTACTGCTTTAACATTTTTCATTCAGCACATTATACAAGGCAGCGCTCTTTTTAGGTGGGAAGTACTAATTGTGTTATGACGGACCAGTAATTAATCATCAGGCTGCTCCTTGCCTTACATAACTCTGTTAACGACCCTGTGATGGCTGATTATGAATACGCTTGAAATCAACTTCCTCAAAAGAACAGTTTTGGAAGAGAACAGGTTGTCTCAGGTAAGGCAGTTGACTTATGCTCTCTACAGTAAATGACTCTGTGTTTTAAGTGAAACACCAGACTGTTTGGCTATTAGCCAGTTTCATGTAAACAGGGAAAAAAAATGCTCTTCTTCTGTGGCAGTATTTCCATAACTTCCCTCATTTAATGGTCCAACATGCTCTAGATTTTGTCCAAGATATTCTTTAAAGTGAAAAGGAAAAAAATACGAATATTCTATTTTCCATTGGAACCAAAATTAGACAACTTAATTGGGCTGGCTTTGAAGAACCACAACTGTTTAAAATTTTCTTTTTTTGTTTCAGGTCAACATTGTTCTGACTAATACAGATGAAGTCAGAGTGTTCTTAAAGAAAAATAGACTTTCCCCCTAAATTATCCATGCAAAATGAAGCCTTCCTTCATCATTGCAGTTATGAATCACAGGGGTGAGTTTTCAACTAGCTGTTTGAGTCAATTGAAATCATTCCCTCTCATCCTAACCAGTGTACATGTGTCGGGCACTCACTGTGTGTGTGTGTGTGTGTGTGTGTGTGTGTGTGTGTGTGTGTGCTTGTGCGCGCATTGGTGGGGGTGGGGGAGGGCAGAGGAAGATGTCTGTGTCTGAGCAGCGCCTCCACCGGGTGTGTGGGCGAGCGAGCACTCAGGTCCGAACCTGGGCTCTCTTAGACTGCTACTCCTTGCAAGATTTTATATTTCTTAAGACTTTTCAGTGGTTAATGTCATTGCTCCTCAAATCATTTTCTAGAAATTAAATGTATCACCTGGAATGAAATTTCTGAAGGTATGAATTTCTGAAAGAGATCAAATGTATACATTTCTGAATGCATACATTTGCAGTGGACCATTTGGCAGCGACAGTATTGAAACTCCAGGAGCGTGCTGGGCTGCCTCGCCCAGGTTCCACAAGCCGACTGTGCATGTCTTCCCAACTCTGTGTCCTGTAACACTAGGCGCTGGAAATCAGTCATAGGCGTTTTCACTATCCATTATACTAAATGCTATAGTGAGAAAGATCCAGATTCTGATAATTCTTAATAATTTTCTATAAAGTACACATGTAAAATGTATATATTTACATGTGACATATATAGGGTTATGTTTCTGTTAGGTCTCGTTGGTCATTTGTTGGAAGTGTGTGCAGAAAACACCATCATTTGAGAGTAAAAAGTACTGCCCTTTACAAAAGCTGCCTCAATATTAGAAGATGTCACTCTCTTCTCCAGCACAGGAATGTGTAATTTTATTTTTTCCCCCTTTTAGGACCCTTTTCTTTTTTCACATGTGCATGGAATTTTGACTCGAAGTTCATCCAAATTGTTGGATGTGTTCTTCATAACCCATGTTTCCTAGAAACTATTTTGCAGACAAAAAAGTCAAAAATATAGGGTTGAGCAAAGCCTTCCTCATATTTGGTTTTGATTTAAGTTCCAGTTGCCCTAAGCATGGAAGCAGACCTGGGATTTCCTTTTCTCATTGTTAAAACATACAACTCAGGCCACAGTAGGCTATATTCTCCGGCCACAAACACAGGGATTCTGAGTGCCTTGGTCAGAGCTTATTAGCCTGTAAATGGCTGCAAACAGGGAGAGGTTGTGGAAATGCCTGCCCCAGGCTTTGACCTGCATCCCAAAGGAGGGAATGGATGAGGTCATTCCAAGTGCTTAAAAAAGGGAAAAGAAAAGAAAAAGAAAAATCACATTATTATCTCAGTGTTCCCAGACAGCAGGGTATCATTGTGATAAAGAAGTTTTTCTCAATCGGCATTAAAAATGTCACTTTAAAAACCCTTTATGCTTTCTTCCAGTTCAAGTTTAAGTTAAAACAGAAACTGGCCAATGTTGGTCCACCAGAAAGAGCAAGCTGGGAGAGCGAGCATTTCTCCCTGAGAAAGAGGTGCCGCTACTTTGCATGTTGCTGGAAATAGAGGCCGTAGAATTCCTGCATTTTCAGAGATGGGTCCTCATGACTCCTGTAAGGCAGCTCCCCAAATATTAATTGAGCAGCCAGTATGTGTCAGTCTCGGCTCTAGACACTGGGGATATCGCCAGAGCGTTTGGAAAACAGATGGAGTTGCTTGTCCCAGGAGCGTGCTGGGCTGCCTCGCCCAGGTTCCACAAGCCGACTGTGCAGCTCTTCCCAACTCTGTGTCCTGTAACACTAGGAGCTGGAAATCAGCCATGGTGGGTGGGTCTACACCACAGAAATCAGCAAATGCTCCAAGTCAGTGGTTTTTCCTTCCCTTCGAGAAATGGTTGGGAAGCATTCACCAACACCCACTGTTCATATTCTCCTGGAGGAAGGAGCGGGGACAAATAACAAGCAATGAATATGTCAGGTGGCAATTGTGCTATGAGCATGAATAAAACACGGCAAGAGGGTGGATGGAGTGATGGAGGTCACAAGGCCTGAAACATTGCACTTTCTAATCATGTTTTTGTTTGTTTGTTAGTAGATAACATTGAATGCACTAAGGTTCCAATGCAAAGGTCCTGAAATGGAGAGATAGGAGCCCCAGCAGTTATGTGGTTTGTGTATTTGTTTGTTTGTTTTGTTTTGTTTTGCAAGTGGCTTAAACTTTCTGAGCCTCGGTTTTCTTGTTTATGACACAACTGGATTTTGAACCAGCTGCTCCCTAAGATTGCTCCCTGCTCTGTGATTCTCTACTGATTTTTAAAACTAAAGGATTAAGTGGGATTTCTCTAGCTAGGCCCAAAAAGTTATATAAGGGCAGAAACAAATGTTTAGAAAAAATAATAATCATTACCAGATTCACTTCAGGCCTCATACATCTAAAGGTATTTGTGAAAGAACAGGGTCTTGGGATCCAGAGAAATCATGTGGACTTGCTTTTGGATCCAGAAGATTAGTGAGAAAAATGGGGTGAAGATATGGTGGAAGGGTTACCTCTAGCATGCTTTTACAGAAGAAAGGCTTATGTCTGTGTTTAGAGAAAAAAACACGAATTTCCTTGAAAAGTATTTTTTTAACATGATTTGTGCCCAGTGATGGATAAAGCAAGACCCCAGGATGCTATACAGTTTTCATGTGACCAAGATGTCCTGCCGCCCCTGCTCTCCTGCCACCCTCACCAGTCAGGGGAGGGAGATGACAGTGACAATCAAACATTTCCTGGGTACCAAGCACCAGCTCCCACAGTGCCAGAAATGTACCTGCTGCAGGTGAAGGGCACAAAGCAGAGACCAGCCTGTGGGAAGGGATATGGTGGCAAGAGCTTGGCAGCCGAGCCTTAAGTCACAAGTTCAAGTCCATGTTCTGCCACTAAAAGGCTATGACCTACTAGGAAAGTCATGAAGAGTTTTGAAACTTGGACCTTTTAAAAAAAAAAAAATGGTGATGGAACACACCATAGTGCTTTGCAAACTGTGTAATTATTATAAAGTATTATCATGACATTCCCCCTAATTCGTAAACTAGTCTTTCTTTATAGGGGTTTTCTATTCTGACTACAAATATATTTGATGCCACTTCGATCAAGCTCTAAAAGGAAACTGTTTTGTCAGTTTTCTATGAGAGACGCTTTTTATAATGCTCTTCGTATATAGGGAATCACAGAGAGAGGAAGTGAAATGAGATTAGCCTGGCTCAACCTAACACTGATGGGGGATTTCAAGGCTTGGAATAGTTATAGTGTAGATGCTGAACCACAAGCAAACACATTTCCAATGATGAAAATAAGCCCTGTGGAGGTCTGGATGTCGTAATGCTTTCCTTTACAACTTTGGAGAGCTCTGCTCACTAAAAAAAAATGAAAGGGCAATAAAAGGAAACATGAATATGAAACTGCCTTTATTTCATCGTGATTTCTATTTTATTTTATTTTTTTGTCCAGCAGCTTATTGTGGCTACATACTATCCTCCCCAGCATCACTAAAGCTTTTATATGACTTTAAATTTCAAAGCTACAGGTGGTCCACAAGTGCCACACTTCAAAGACGGTTTTGATTAAATGAAACAATATTTGTGTAATACAGGCCCAGGATCTTTAAACTTTTCCTATTCAATTCATCCTACAAAGGTTCAATTAGGAGAGATCAGAAGACATGGTGCCCTGAGCCATTTCCAATCTGTCAGTCAAGTTTGTCTTTTCAAATATCTTTGATATCAACCCAGGAACAACAATTTATTTGGAGGATGTAATAATCATAATTCAAAAGCCACTTTCAAAGAGGCAAGGTCCTTTGCGAGCAAGTGTGGTGGAGACCCACGTAAAGCGCTATTTGAAGTGAAATCTTAAGCCTTGGCAGCCTTGTGATTCCTCCGTCATGTTACAACTTGTCTTTCTATTGATAACTTTCACTTTACTGCCAACAAAAAAACCTAGCCCAGGAGGCCCGGCGTTTGCTGAGCCTTTGTATCAGTGGCTGGAGCATATTTCACGTCTGAATCTTGTGGTTTTTGCCTTCAGTGAAAGAAAAACTGATCCTAACAGTTTTAAACTTGTTAATTCAAGCCATATGTCAGAAACCCAGTCTCCATATGGTGCCGTACCACCTTATATTTACAGGGGCTGCTTTTCAAAACATTATTCTAAAAGCTATGTTTGCCCCAGAGTTAATATGTGGCATCCTGTGCTCCTTATTGCATACTGTTTTTAAATATCGCAGGCTTTGAAATCACATGCTGATATCGCAAAAATATAACGATTGTTAAAAACTAATCACTGCTTGTTTCATTGGCAAAATGTGCTAATCAAGTCCTTGAGTAGAGAAGTGGACTGAAAAGGAGAAAGCTTGCCGATCCTCTCGCCATGTATGGAAAAAGAAAAGAGGAAACAGAGAGAGGAAATCATAACCTTGTTGGTTATAAAGACTTGGGTGTTTCAGTGCAAGGTGTCCACAACAGAAGTGCAGTTACAACAAAGAGACAAGATCTCACTGTGATCTCAGCTTTGAGACAAAGGAGAAATGGAGCAAGAACTCAGATGTCACCGGAGACGGGCAGGGACCTCACTCACTCTTTCGCCCAAGTGTGCTTAAATCAGCATCTCTAACTGGCAGTCCTATTGACCCAAAGTGTTAGGGAAGATCCTCTTATACAACACCGAGTTCACTTTTCCAAACACCTACCAGGAGACTACAGATGGATTAGAGTATAATTTTCCTCCAACAGCTTTGTTTGTTCTGCAGAGTCCAAGCAAGCATGGCTTTGCTTTGAGAGATGAGCTTTTGAATGTGGTTGGCTCTGTAGAGACGGTCGGTGCGAGTTAAACATATCGTTTTTTTCCTTTTCTGGATTAAAGAGAAAAAGTGTTTTCCCTGTGTCTGGTTCCTGGTGGGCATTTATATATCCGTCCTTACTTTAGAGACTCTTGCGAAGTTCACTGGCAAGATTTGCATACACGGAGGGCTGCCTGCTCTGCGCCTGGCTCTCACTGTGCGCTTCAGATTCAATTTACTCTTCACTGACTCAGTGCTTGTCTTTTTTGTTTGTTTTTCACACGTTTGTCCCCTGCTCCTCTATATCTTTTCTCCTATATAACTCCTTACATTCCTAGATTCTTCTCCTTCTCCTCTTCTATTTATTTTGCCAGGACAAATAAAAAATGGCATGAGGTTTTTCTTTGAAACGTATGAAATGATTCCAAGGGATTATCTAAATCATAAACAAAATATCAGTTATAAATATTGTACTGGATTTAAAACTCTCTTCGTGAGAATGAAAGATTATTACACACATGGGTTCCAAATCATGAGCAATTAATCAAGAGAGACATAACTTGAGAGTCCACCTTTTTCCTTAAGCCTCAGTGAATACACAGATTAATATCTCTGGTGTAAAAGCAGAACAAGTCTTTGCTGGGAAGCAAAATGAAGAATGCCTTCAAGGGAATGATAGGTTTCATGACTTGGTAACTATTCCCGGTTTCCCTCACTTCTGAGAACAAAACTTAACAGTTTTCTGAAATTAAAAACATGTACATGTGAATGAATTGGCTCATGGATTGAGGAAAATAAAAAATCCATTTAGGATCTTCCCAGTTCTTTGAGCTCCCAGCCAATCAAGCCATCATAGTGCAGGGTGTCCCCTTTACTGGTGCAGTGTAGGCAGAGTTGGGTAAGAAAAACCCATTGCCTTTCTCTGCGTGTGTGCCAGAGAAAAGAACTCAAACCGGCCACTCAATTCAGGACTGAAGGCAAAGATGAATGCTTTCTTTAAGCTATTAGGTGAAACCCACCCAAATAATCCCCTGCATGAAACGGTGCCCTGTTATTTGCAGCTGACATTTAGTTAAGATTGAGAAATAATAACAAGTTGCGTTTTCTGATGGCTGAGTGGCCTGTTCATTATCTTAGTCTAGGAAAGATGCCCTTTCTGATAATGGCGCACTAAGATTTCTTCTTCTGCCGTGAAGTGAAAGTAACATGTTTCCATAATAGGCCAGCCTCCTTAGTAGTAAAATGGCTTAATGCTTAACTCATTACCAAGGTATAAAATGAATCTTACAAATGAGCATTTTTATTTTTTTAAGGATTTCAAACTCTTTCCTTTGTTTTTTGCTTTGTTTTGATTTTTGCTCCTGCTTGGCTTTCTGGCTAATACTGGTGCTCTGTCAGATGCTACCGGTGAAATCTGTAGCTCCTGCCACCCTTCTGATTCGGTATTAAAAGAAAATTCTGGTTTGGATATACGTCCACTTTCTAAATCACAAGAGACACTTTCTGGTTGATGCTCAGAATAAATACCACATGAAATTCTGTGAAGCTGAGGGCTCTCAAGTTATAAAAAAGCTTTGGCCTGCAAAGAATGAGATGCTTTTGCAGAGCTGAAGAATAAAAATATATTCCCTAATAGAGCCCTGTAATTATGCATTCTCGGTATGCAGCTATCAGGACACAGCTGGCACTCTCACTGAGTACTTTTGTAAGAGCTACCTGAGTATGATCTGGTATTTAATCGAAGGCCTCAGCATTTCCTGCGTGATTCTCATGGAACTTTATGGGGAGGATGGCAGATGATGGAATTTCTAAGGGAGCCAACGCCTGAACAGTTACTAAATTATGTTCTAACAAGCTGAGTCACTCAGGACATATTAGGTTAACTGACCATCAGCAGTGATTCCACAAGATAAATTACACATATTGAATTGTACCCCAGGCTGCAGCTTCGGATAAATTATTAATGGCTCAGAATTGAAATGATTAAGTTGTAAATAGCATTTTTTAAACCGAGGCTATTTGAAATATTCTACACTTTTTTTAACATTTGTCCCTTGATGTTACCATTTTCGTTGTTTATAACAAAGATAATAAAACATTAATTAAATGTTTAAAACATTGAGTAAGTAATGGTGTTTTACGGAAGTGTATAACAAATAAATGCAATCTAACAGTAGAGTTTCTGTCTCCTCCATTTAATTATATTTGTCTTTTAGGAATTTAACATTCATTATATAAATACGTACATTTAAACATGGTCATTGACACCTAAGATTTTGTTTTCAAAAATACATTTTTACAGTTCATGGCCTTTTGAAATAATAGTGCAACACTGATGACATTGAAGAAAACTGATTTTTACTAGAAATAGGAAGCAGTATGTATAGTAGTTATATTAATCATTCCATTTTCTTAATATGAGAAGCACTTTGCATATTTCAAAACTGCAGATTAAAATGTGTTGCTCTGAAATATGCATAATTTCATTTGAAAGGAAATAGAATCCTGAGTGCCAAATTACATTTTTATATCAATTGTCATCTGTATGTGTGGTCCTGGTCTTCATTTTATTTATTTATTTAATTTATTTGTAAATACAGATGTTTGAAAATGATTTGTTCTATTCTCTTTGAATAATGAAACTGACACGTCAATCCAACCACTGCACCTTGTTTGAAAATCCTGTGGTCATATACAGATGCTTAGTGGTTACTCAGCAGCCATCTACCTTACCCCAACCCCAGGCTATCCTGCAAATGGAACTTAGTTTTCTCAGGCTTCTGGATGAGATCATTTGAAGTCAAGGTGGATTGACCTTCTAGGCCAGCCCAGAGATAAATGCTGATGGCTGTCAATCAGTTACCCTTTCCCTCTTCTCACTGGCCAGGGTCTGTTTAAAAAGTGAGCATGTGTCCATATATACTCAGTGCAATCAATGAGACCTAAAGTGGAGGTCTGCTAGGGGGTGTGAGGTGGGGGTTGGAGGAAGGTGAGGCAGGAGATGGGTGGGAGGAAAAGAGGCTTCTTTCCTAAATAAAGGGACAAAATCTCTGAGGCAAACCCCCTTCTCTTCCTGTCTGTCTCCTACTTTTGACCTTGAACATAGAAGTGATAATTAAGAGGCAGCTGCCTCTTTGCTTTTGGCCCCTGATGGCATCACGGAGTCACCCAAACCTATGCCAGCACCTGCCTCCCACTGGGCTTCTTTTCCCGAAGAGAAATAAGCTCCTGGCTGTTTAGCCCACTCCATCTCCACTTGGGCTTCTTGCTGCTTGCAGCCCAATGCAGCCTAACTGATAGAGTTGGTAGATGCTATTCTGCACACGAGAGCAGGCGGCGCTCCAATGTCAAAATTAACTCGGGCAATGGCGTTATCATTGCTTTTCCAGTCAAGTGACGACTTTAAAAGATACTATTTTTCTACATTTTCTCTTCTATATCCAAAGTATGTGTTATTCTGAAATCTGGGGTGATACTTCCTGAGTTAATAGCAATTAAATTTATTAGTAGAAGATGATTGATATGTCAAAGAAAACAGAACCGCCATGATTACAATGCCTTCAAGGGACAGAAGGGACTGTGTCAAACTTTTCTCAACTTCTATCAACTTAGTGTCTTTTTTATTTTTTACCCAGATGTCTGGATGTTCCCCAAGTCTTCATGCCTGCTGGAGTATTCTTGTCCTTTCAGCATTAAATAAAAATGCTCAAACATTTATTCCTTACATGGTAGAACTAGTGTCCTCGCAGGCTGTGGCGGGTGTGGTTACATTGATCTCAATGGCCTCAGGTCTGAGCTCTGGCTTTAGCCTTTTGCTGCTCTTTCCTTCTTTCCTCCCAGTATTGGCCTGGGCATAAAATGCAGTTATTTTTCTGTGACTACATTTATTCTTCAGTATTCACTTTTTAACTAGCAACCTTTAACTAGTGGAGAGAGATTAATGTTGTGGAGATTAAATGAAAGAGTCTATGTCAAGTGCGTGGCACAAGTGTACATGTGACTATCTTGCCTTTCGTAATAGGATCCCGATTATGTGCATAAAGTCGGCTTCCATAGATCTGGATTTCAATCCTTACTCCACTCCAATTTGACCTCTGACAGTATAATTAGTCTGTAAGAACCTTAATAAAATGGGTCCCATGGTGATGTCTAGCATTCAATATAGTTGAAAGGACCAAATGAGATATTGCAAAAAGTTATCTGGCAAATATATTCTCCGTCAGTTGTGGTTTTGATGTTTTGGTTTTTTTCTCCAGCCCCCGTTTAGCAGGTGGGCACATGGTACCACTCTATTCATTCTTTTCCTTCGTTAGCTTATGGATTTCAAAATAGCAGTTAAAATGCAAATTTACCCCACAGTGTGTAATCCACAGTGGTGTATATGATTTATTTCATTAAAACAGAACCTGACTCAGTACTGAGGATTCCATTTGATTGTTGACGTGTTTTGATATGTGGACATTGCTTTTGATGTCCTTAGTACTTTTAGGGGACAGTTTGATTGGGAGTTTGTATCCGGGGTTTTTACCTATCTGAATTTCAAATGTGTTCGCACAGAGAGAAACAATGATGCTCGTTACTAATCATCTCTGAAAACAACAGAACTCAGTGAGAAACACCAAAATGGTCTCTGTTTTGAGTTCAAAATTAGCTTATCCTCCCAGTCCCTTTAGAAACTGGAAAATGTTAAGGCCTTCAATAAACTCCGGTTTTTGTCCTTTGCTAAATATAGGAGGTTTTGAATAGAATGAGTTCCTTCCGGGAGGGTGTTATTCATCCTGCTATACTCAAGTCAGAAACAACCACCCAAGGGGTGCTGATGGTCCAACATATTTTTGCTCATTTAGATGAGGCCAATGAACCCACCTGAAGATCAACTATTAATAGTTTTTACCAGTAGGGTAACACTGGTAAAACAGATTCCTGGGTGCCCTCACAGAGAGTATTTTAATACAAATGCTTTATTTTTGTATTTTTTTAAAGAAAACAAAATGCCATTCTTTACATAGGAAAGGTGACATTTTTTAAAATCATTGACATTTTTCTATATCCTGGGCTATTTCAAGCAGTGGCATTATTACATTAATTCAGCAGAAGTAGGAAAATTGCCCACAGAACATGCAGCCAAATAGAAAGTCCAAATGTAGGAATATGATCAAGTGTTGAAGAATTCACTTATTTAGAATCAGCCTTAATTACGTGACCTTAGATCTTCTCTTATCAAGTTGATAAGACCAAGCAATGATGATTTAATTTGAATTTCTACCTCATGTTTTAATTCCCTTATTTCTATTAACATGAACAAAATTTTTGTCTATAAAAGTTACAGTAAATATGTTTAGAACAGCTACATTTCTAAAAAATTGTGAAGTGGAATTTTATATATGAAACATACTGTGATTTTGAATTTAAAGAGTTCCATTTGTGGATTATAAGATCTTTTCTGTAATCACAATGCAACCCTAGATATTGTTAAATCCAGAGGTCTTAAAGTGGGCTTTGGGGAGAGAATATGATAACTAATTCCTACCTATTTATTTTTACTTAAACAAATAAAAAAATCTGAGCTTAACTAATATTTAATATATAAACTCTCTCTCATACTCTCACCTGGTTTGAATATCAGAAGCCCAGGGATTATCCCAAAAATGTGCATTGATCAGATAGACCAACCAGGATGAACACCAGCAACAGAGTCGTAGATGTTAACTCTTTGGTTGCTGTATCTTCGGACGATATGAAGGTCTAGGGGGAGAGTCAGAGTGATAGGTATTCTGGGAGGCTCAGATAGTGGCTTTTTACACCTGGAATGAAAGTGCTTCAATTCTGTATCATAACAACCTGTATGAAAGCACCATTGCATTCCAGTTGTGTATCAGTCCTGCATGAGTCCCATATGGTACCCATGGCAAATGGTGGGAGAAAAGAGAGTTCTTCCAAGTGGACCCATGGGCAGGGCCATTTCACACCCACAGTTGCCCAACACATCATTCTACAGTGCACTTTATGTGTACTAGCTCAGCGGATTTAGGAACTGGATGATGTAGTTTCAAGTAGACTAACCAGTACAAAATGGACAAGTGATTTACACCATCCTTGTCAAGAAACCACTGGTTTAAGATGCAACTGGTAGGACAAGCCCATGTTAACCAGTCAATGTAGGAGCTGATACACCCTACTCCTAGCACAAGTTCTTCTTTAGCCACATTGTGACATTTTAAAAGAATTAAATGACAAGACTCTGACAGAAAAATTAAATAAATGTTCAAGAGTATTATTAAAAATATGGATCTGTCTTCAATATCAGTAATGCTAAATTGAGTATGGTGTGTACTGTATTTTGGATAATATAGAATGACATAATCACAGTTAGGGAGACATTTAAAAATATTGTTTAATATTCATCATCATCATCTTAAGTTTTTAAAACTCTGAGTTTTGGAAACTCTAGGACCAAGAACTGAATCAATTTCATGTTTTAATTTATTACTTCCCATCGACCTTGGTCCATGAAAATGCCCCTTTCATTTAAATTATACTTTTTGTCATATGCTATAAGAAACATACATGATTCATGAGTATACATAAATCCATCACCCAAGACAAGAACTATATTGTTACCAATAATTTACATATACAAAGATCCTAGGTTTAAAATTCTTTATTTTGTATATGGGTATATGGTTTATAATATACATAATATAGCAATACAATGGTACTTTCATTTTGATTCCCCCAGGCCCTTTTTTATTACTTGCAGTAATATCAAACCATCCATTTACAATAGTCTCCCTTATCTGTGGTTTTGCTTTCTGCAGATTTGGTTACCCTCAGTCAACTGCGGTCTGAAAATATTAAATGGAAAATTCCAGAAGTAAACAATTTATAAGTTTTAAATTGTGCACCATTCTGAGTAGCGTGATGAAATCTCAAGCCTTCCCACTCTGTCCCGCCCAGGATGTGAATCATGCCTTTGTCCAGTGTGTCAACACTGTATATCCTACCTGCCCTTAGTCACTTAGTAGCCGTCTCAGTTATCAGATCGACTGTTGCAGTGTCTCTGTGCTTGTGTTCAAGTCACCCTTGCTTCAATTAATACTGCCCCCAAAGCACAAGAGTATGACACTGGCAATTTGGAAATGCCAAGACAAGCTATAAAGAGCTTCCTTTAAGTGAAAACGTAGAAATCTCAACTTAATAAAGAAAGAAAAAAAAAGTATACGCTGAGGCTGCTAAGATCTAAGGTAAGAATGAGTCTTCTATGTATGACATTGCATCATTTATAAATTAAATGTTATTATAGGAATGTATGTATCGTGTAGATCTGGCTCAGTATTATCTGTGGTTTCAGGCATCCACAAGGGGGCTTGGAAAGCATCCCCTGTGAATAAGGGGGTTCAATAAGCTACTGTTCAAATTTTGGTCTCCCATTAGCTGGAATTAACTAGTGTGCCTTTGGGGTCACACAGTTGTGTCCTTTGGTGGATACGAGAAAGGAACAAACCAATCACTGGAACAGAGGGGATCACACTGCCTCCGCTGAGACTCAGGGGGAACATCGAGCATCCACACCTGAACACTTAAAGGAGGAAAACAGAGTTGCTCTTCACTTGTTTTCAAAGCAAATTCATTGGGAAAATGGTGAAAAAACAGTTATCATAAGTCAAATGTATTCATTTAGAGTTAGACCTTCAACACAGGAAACAAAGTGTTTCTTTTTCTAACACCCACCCCTGAAGTAAATTTGCCAATCCATCCCAAAGATTTAGTACAAATAGTACAATTCATCTTTCCTTTCCTCTTTGTAAGAATTTGCTGATGTCTTCAATCATCATGGGAAACTCTAGAAATTCCTGGAGTAATTTTGGGATGGAGCACTTATAATAATTAGCCCTATAGCTAAGGATCTAAAGCAAATGCGTTTTCGTTTTCAAATTTTAGGACACATAGTTTGTTATAGAAGTTTTATATTGAAGAAAGAGCTGTATGTATAGTTTTAGCGCATGTGTGCAGGGGTACGTGTGTGTGCAAACACCATAAGACAGTCCACACTTCATAAATATAATGAAACGTATTAAAGAGGACAGGAACCATGTCTGTTTTACTTATTATTTGACCCTCAGTATTATGCAAAGTAAATGGCACATATCAGGTGCTCAATATATATTCATTGAATGAATGAATGAATCGATCAATCAATAATCAATGAAACCAGAAACGCTTGCTTTGGTGACAAAGTTGTCTTGGGGCTTATGTGTATCTCGTCTGCACTCTGAGTTTCCAAAAGCTTGTCTCAAAATCCCTTCTCTGTAGTCCTCAACCCTTGGTATCCTGAGTATTTCTGTCATCTGCAAGGACGTCTCGGAAGGGCCACATGGCCACAGCTGGAAGGTTGACTCTAATGAAGACACATCTGAGTCACTCTCGGCACCCATGCAGTACGTTTTCCCTCTAGGCCACTTGCAGTTTTGTTTTCTTTCCTTGAAAGGAAGGAACCAGGAAGAATTATCCAATATGGTGCATAATTCATATTTTCCATAAGCATATAAACATATCTACCAGGATTTTTCACTCTTTAAAAGAGAAAACAAAGTCTCTTTCTGGAATCCAGACTTCCCTCCAGGTTACAATCTCATTTCTCTGATACTTTTCAAAGTTAAAAAAAAAAAAAAAATCCCAACACAAAACAAAACAAAACCCAAAATTCTATTTGTTATCTCCGTTTTCTTGCCTCATATTCTGTCCTTAATCCATTTCAGTCATGTTTCTGTTCCCTGTATTCCACTCAACCTGCTCTCCTCATGGGCATCAGTGAGCCCCTCTTGCCCAGGCCAGTCCATGCTTCCTTTGCTGCTCTCTTCCTCCCGAAGGGGTCCCAATTTGTTGAGCACTTACACTTTGTGTCCAACGTAATTTCAAGCAGTTCCATGAGTGTACATTTCTTCTAAATACTAATAACTTCCAAACTTAAAATTCCACACCTAAATTGTTTCTTAACTCCAGAGTCACATATCCAGCTCCCTACTTGAAATATCTACCCTGAAGTCTACTTTGCATCTCACTCTTTATATATACAAAGGGAAGCCCCTGATTCCTCTTTCCCCAATACATACGTTCCTCTCTCATCCTGCCCCATAGCAATTAACTGCACCACCTCGCAAGCAACTCCTCCAGCCAAAGCCCCCAAATCATGCATGATCCTCCCCTTGCCCCACCATTTCTCCACTTTCTACCTATCAGCAAGTCCTTTTGAAAGTATCTTCAGGCTATATCCCAAACTTATCTATGTCTTATCAACCCCATTAGTACCACCCATGTACAAGACACCATTATTCATTTTTGCTCAATAATAAGCAGTTGGCTTGTAACTG
Organism: Rhinolophus hipposideros; assembly: GCF_964194185.1. Lineage (NCBI taxonomy): Eukaryota > Metazoa > Chordata > Mammalia > Chiroptera > Rhinolophidae > Rhinolophus > Rhinolophus hipposideros. The sequence continues at coordinate 8,235,873 of NC_138058.1, read as the reverse complement.
ACTGCCTCTTGTTTTTGCTCCTCTATAATTCGTTTTCCCCAGTAAAGGCAAAATGATTTTTAAATTCATGACTCACTCCCCTACATAGTACTTCCTGCAGCTCACCATCACATGTTCAAATTATGCCCAAATTCTATTGTAGGGCTTACAAGTTCTATTGACCTAGACTCTGACTCATTCCTTTTTTTTTTTTTTTCTCCTACATTTCCCCCAAGGACAGCCTTGACTCTACATCGTTTTCTTGCTGCCCTTGAACACAACAACACTTTTATTTTTTTAAGTCTTTGTACCAGCTGTTCCCTTTTCTTGGAAAAACCTTTGTCCAGATATTCCAGTGGCTTATTCATTTTTGTCATTTAAGGCTGAGTTTAAATATCATCTCTTCTGTCACCTTGTCCAAAGGTCAGCCACACAATTGGAGCTGATATACCCTCACCAGAAAAATAAATATGCACATAAACTTTATATTGCATCATTCTGTTTTCTTTTTAGTGCTTTAATATATGATATTATCTCCTTTATTGTTTGCTTATTTGTCTTCCCCCAATTGGACATTAGTGTTTGGAACATGGTGAGTGATCAATTAAATATTTGTTAAATGAATGGCTAGAATAAAGAGAGAGACAGAGTAAGTCCAATCAGGCATTTCTGGGAATATACAATGTTTAAAAAAATGGAAGTATTTTTAAGGCACAATAGATACCCAGGGTCAAGGCTGCTTCCTTAGCATGGATATAATTCTGTGGTATTCTAAACAAGGAGTCTAGCTAAATTCCACTAGTTTCCTTAGGTTGCTCTCTGACAACCACTCTCAGGCCTGATCTAGCAGTACAATTCCCTAGAATCAGCAAGTCTGTGTAAAATTTCACTGCTTTGTGTATGTAAAACTCCTATTCAGGAAAAACAGTTGCAGCTTTTGGCATCGCCATGACTGTTCTCAGTTTTAATTGTTTTTTCGCCATCCAATGAAGGGATTTTGCAGGGTAAACAAGCATGAAATGGTTTTTCCATAGTAATTTAGTCATTTAAGGAAGACTCAAGGTCTGGGAACACTTTGAATATTGGTGCTGAGTTCTTGATTTCCTCTTTGATTTTAGTTGGGTGAAAGTACCAAAAGCAACCAACTTGTTACTAAAAGCAATTATGATATAATCTTGGTTCTTCCTTGGTAACTCTAGACAGTTTAAGAGGGTTTGTAGGTGCTGAGACTCCTCATACTAAATTGCCGCAGCTCAGTGAATAATATTGACTCATCTTCTGAGCCAAACACAGCTTTACTACTAGCCCTGGCGCAATTGTCTTCTAATTAAAAAAACAAACAAACAAACAAACAAAAAAACACTAGAACTTGGAAATTGTACAAGAATTATTTATATTAAGTCATCTGTGAACTAAAGGATGGGTCTCATCAACCAAAATTCGAATTTAAATGTTACTGAAAGGCAACGATCTCAGATTATTTGGATCTGGCACTAACCTGCCCCCATGAATACCCTAAAACTAACATCTGGACCATGCATCTTATTTGTTTCTACCAGGGAACATTGATAGCACTTCCTCAAGTCCTGCTAAATATATTGTTATGTTCTTTTCTAGCTAAAAAGAACAATGGCCCAACTTTCACTGTCCTCAAATGCTTCAACTCTATTAGAAAACTAAAAGGTGAGAGAGATTCTGATGAACAACTACAACAAAAAATGTAGAAAGAAGAAATAGACAAGTCAAAACCTGAACAGTAGTAATAAATTATTTTAAAATGTATGTATTGGAGGAGAAGTAATTAATTAAAACTATAAAAATGGGACAAGTGTAGCCAGCAGGTTAATAATGAATATTTTAGAAACTAGTGCTTAAAAATATGTTTCTTAATTATGATCATTTACAGATTTCTGAAAGAAGAGGTGTTAATGGGATAAAATAATTTTAATACATAATATGAATATGAATCCAAATGAATTGTGAACAAAAAATGAGAGCAGATGACATATAAATAGGTTGTAAATAGTACAGTCTCTTTTTCTTATTCATACACACTGATAAAAAATGTTCTCTTCATTACTTCAGGTTTTAGTGGTTGAAATTTAATTGAGTCACAGACAAGCAAAGCTAAACTAATGACTTCCTATTTTTTAATTAATTAATTAACTAATTAATTTGTATATTTACCTCTAAAATCTAGACTTCTTAGCAGAGAACACTTTGTAACCAAAAATAAGGTCAGATTTTATATACAACAAACAAAAAAAACAACTTTTTAACATTTGAGTAAAAGATCTGAGAAATCATTCTAGGTTGGAATCTATCAAATCCGAGTGTACTTTACTGAAACTTGGACTTTTATTTATTTTTGCATAGAAGCTATAGTCAAAATATTAATATCCATGATTATTTATGGCTTTGATTTTCGGTTGGGCACCATGATTTGCTTCCATTTTACCTTTTGGAAGATTCAGTTTATTTTAATGAAATGAAGATCACAGAATCATAGGGGTGAATTGGAGTTTAGAAATCACTAAGTGATGGTCCCATCCATCCCCACCTTGTGGATAAGAACTCTGAGTTCCTGATAGCGGAAGTTATTATAGTTCACAGTGAGTCAGACAGTGAGCTTGTGGAGATATTAGGGATTTCAAATCCCAGGCCCCGTTTGTTGCCCTCAGTGACAGATCAGACCAAATGTTTCGCAAATGTTTAAAAAGAAAAAAAAACAATCAGAATTCTGTTCAGGTGGTCACCATGCTGACTCCGTAGTCAAAATGGACTAGGAAGTGCTTGACTTAAGCCACATAGGAGGTCTTGCGCTTGGTCTGCCAAAGAAAGCCCAACTCTGAGTGCTTAAATACCGATCATCTTACTTTTTCATCTTCATTAATGTTTCATATATGTTCAAAAAGCATCACGTGCTATAAGTAAAAGAATTACCGATTACAGATTAGTGATTTGAAGACACTCCTGTAGTAATTTAGTAATGAAGGAGAAAACAAATCCTACATTTCTTTTAAGCAAAATATTATTTAAGAAGTAGGCATTGTAGTCCTGGAAAGGTCAATTTCAACAAATACTCATGGCTGAACTGCCTCAGATTTCAATAAAATATTTTTCTGAGGGCATTTGGTGATAATTCCATTTGTTTATGCCATGTAAAAGAATTTAACCAGAAGGTTTTTGTGGAGGTGGTCTGGCCTGGTCAATTTTATAAATATAAAGAAATGTAAAGTGTAGCAAATTGAGTTCATTGCAAGTCCCTCCATTTGGCTTCTGCTTCTTTCTTCCTTTCTCAGAGAGCGTCAACGTGATTCAGTCTTTTTCCTACAGCCACAAGCTTCACTAGGCCAATCACAGAAATCCCATTTCTTTTGCACATGCTTAGTTCTGGAACTTGCACGTGGCATAACTCAGGATGAGTTGTGAAGGAGGACATGATGAATTAGTTCTGAGAAAGTTCTCAGATAAAAGAGATAGTTAGGACAAAATTATTGATCAGCTTCCATTGGACACTGTCATGTGTGGATGTAATGTCTATGTGGATGGAGCCATTTTGCAGCCATAAGGTCAGCCAGCTGGAGAATGGAGCTGAAAGGCCAAGGAGGGGAGAATGCAAAGACAGACAGAATGCTGGTTCTCAGTGACATCACTGAGCTTCTGATGAAACCAGCCCTTTCACTGTGATGCTTGAAGCTTCTTGTTTTATGAGATCACACCATTTTCCTCACGGTTTAAGCCGGATAATTGACGGTTTTCTGTTGCTTACTGCAGAAAGAGTCCTAATGGCAGTTCAAAGACTATAGAAGTAAACATTTTCCTGAATATTTTTTTTAAATACGGTGACCCCTATCAAGGACTTGTACTTCAGCAATATCCTTCCATCACTAAAGATGCTAAGAATATACAGTTGGCGAGATGACTATCCTCAGTGATGGAATATTCAAAATCTAATCAGTTTTCAGTTCAAGGAAATAACCGCTAATAAAAAAAATGCTTTTGGATCATTTCATGAGGCAGAGTACTTTATTCCATATGGCATTCTGCGCGTCCATATGGCTTCAGGAATTAGAGAGGTATATTTGTCAAAATATTCAATCAATTGCAGCCCTTAAAGTTGATAATGTTATGTGTTTGGAGCATACACCATCTCTCGAATATGGGGGAAAGTCAAAGGAGCAAATGCCAGCCAAAGGAAAATCATAGTGAGTTTATATTCAGGAGAGAGAGAAAAGAAAGAAAAGAGACCTGCACTGCTGTAATTTAATCTAAATCACGTGAACGATATTGACTCCGTGGCAATAACCTAGTCACAGTTAAAAGCTATGTGTAATAAGGTTTATTCAAATAGGAATGGGATGGGAAATTCTGATTATTTTACATTTCAATTGGCATAATTTCAGAATTTCAACCACATATAAAGCAGTTACCTTGAAGAAAAAGATTTGTAATAGCAAACTTAAACACCTTTAAAATATTGCAGGGTTTTTTGTTTGTTTGTTTGTTTGTTTGTTTAATTCTTTTCTGTACCACCTACCTACCCAATCCAACTCTGAAGATTGTTCTTAACCCCTTCTGGCTCTGGGCTGCCTGTAAACTGTTTAAGTTGTGACTTGTTTGAGAATTCTGCAAATTAGGCTTTTCACAGAACTGGCTTAAATAAAATAGCTGCCCCTTCATACAGCACCTTCCATTTTTACTTCCTGTAACCTGGGACTGGGTCTCTCAGAGTGAGTGGGGAAGCCTGCTTAGGAGGGCAGGCAAAGCTTTCTGAGCAACAGAATTTTTGCAGGGTGTAAAAAAGAAAAAGAAAGAAAGAGAGGCTGAACTGAAGCTGTATTTCAGTGAAATTCTGCCAAAGGAGTGAAGACAAAAGATGTAAGATTCTAATGCTATGTAGAAAAGAGTTAACTACCAGAGAAAAAAGGTTGGTTCCCTTGGGGGAAAAAAAAAAGAATCAAATACATCAGTCAAAAGAACAACAGAAAGCTCGGCAAGAGCCACAAGTCACGAAAAGACCGAATTTCTGAAATGCATTTCATTTTAAATTAACTACTCTCAGATCAGAATGCAGAATGTACCCAGCACATGTGAGGTGAGTACAATTCAGTATGTGTGTGTGTGTGGTGTGTGTGTGTGTGTGTGTGTGGTGTGTGTGAATGTTTATACAAAGCAATTTATAAATGAATAAATTCAAAATATATTTCACTTCATCAAGGAATTATCCTACAGCTATTGTAGTGACAATGGAATGGCGGAAGTATTAGCTAATTTCCTTCATTTCTTCTAATGGCTGTACCTAGTACTTCTCAGTCTTCAGAACACCCGAAGTGCTCACTTCTGGGTTCAACTTACACACAAATTGGCAAGACAGTGCCTTTTGGACTACACGATGAAATTATCACAGAATGATTGCAGGTGTGACGCTATTAAAAAACAAATAGCAAAAGGTGGCATAATATGAAGTCTAATGAACCTTTTTGACAACCTTGATACTAGTCTCTGTTCCCCAGTTTTTATCTACATTTTCTGATGTGCACATATCGCATTCCAACATGAAGGTGGTCTGTGACAAGCTCAAACCATGGTTATAAGTGCCTTGCGAGCAGGGCAATGGCTCCCCATGCCCAGCAAGTACCTGGTACCCATCGGGCACTCAGACTTGAGTGTGAGCAGGGAATGAAAGCACCACAAGGATTCAGCCCCTCTGCTGAGTCCACAAATCCTTCTGTTTCTGTGTAGACTTTCCTGATATTCCCCATAAGAACTTCTAGGTCTGTATAATTTAGTGTTTTGTTACATTCTTCAACTTTCTTCCTCTCTTGTCTCTGCAAATAGTTGCAATCCTCTTGAAGAAAGAGTCCGCGTCTTGTTTTTCTCTTAGCCACTACTTTTCAGGGTTGGACTGGTTGTGGGGACAGAGCCAGGAGTGCAGTTTCCAGGCTCTCGGCCTCACGTGGAAAGGTGCTGGCTCAGGTAGTAAATGGCCATCAACTGTGATCGGATGGTCATCAGCTGTGGCTAGTTGGCCGTCAGCTGTAACTAGTGAGCCATTGGCCACTAGTATAACTGCCGTGGCTACGCTAGCAGCAAATTGGGGCTAGCAAGAAGATGGTGGCTGGAAAGCGCGGACTGCAGTTAGCACAGCAGAATGAGGGTTGCAAACAGTGTGGCTCCTGCTTCCTGTCTCCAACGCAGCCTCCAGCAAGAGTATAGTGGTATGATTTCCCTATCTATGGCTCAGTGGGTGTTCCTTTTTGGCCACACCATGTGTTCTTATGTGGGGAGCCGGAGCTGAGACTGCCCAGGCCACCGCGCATGATACTGGTGTTGAGGATACCTGAAATTGATGGGTTTGGCGATGGAGGAAGAGGAGATTTCTAAAGCACTAGAAAAAGCTTGCCTCTCAGTTTATGCTGACCCTTTGCTTGGTGTGAGGGTATGCTGAGTATGAAGTATAATCACATCAAGTTTAGCCACAGTTACCTCACTCTGACTTTCCTCAGAGGGTAGCTCTAAAAGAGAAGAATCAGAAAAATCTGGGTTTGAAGCTTTACTAGCTTATATCATTGGGCAAAGTCTCTCGCTGTTTCTTCATTAGTAAAATACAAATAATACAACTTTCTTCCATGTTTCGGGCTGCATTGAATAAGACCTAGTGGGGTGGGGGGGGAGGGAAGAATCTCTTTTCCATTGATTCCCTTTCTGTGCCAGTCACCAATGATTTTTTTTTTTTTCCTGAACTTCCTGTTTCTCCCTGGAATGAATTTCTGTTTCTGTTTATGTTACCATTTTGGGAATATCCATAAAGGGAGTTCCTATGAATAAATTCAGAGGATTCATGCCCAGAGGGAACAGGATTGCTGTGGGTGACTATTCCAAGGCCTCTTACTTATATTAATGGCCAGGCGATTACCTTTCCTAGTCATACTCAAACACACACACACACACACACACACACACACACACAATTTCAATATAAATTTATATCCATATAAGTAATCAGAGACTATTAGGTTTTTATTGTAGCCACAACAAATTACCAAGCTTAAAACAATATGGCAAAACAGATTTATTATCTTAACAGTTCTGTCAGCTCTGGGTCTCACAGAGCTAAAATCAAGGTGTTTGCAGGGCTGTATTCCTTTCTAGAGGTGCTAGGAGAGAACAAATTCCTTGCATTTTCCAGATTCTATAGACTGTCTACGTTCCTTGGTTCATAGTTCATTCCTTTTCATGATGCTCTTTTTCTGATTCTCTGATTACAGCCAGGAAAGTTTGTCTACTTTTTAGGATCCATGAAATTAGATTGAGCCCATTTGGATAATCCAGGATAATCTTCACATCTCAAAGTTATGTGTGTGTGTGTGTGTGTGTGTGTGTGTGTGTGTGTGTTATGGGCCACTGTGTCATCTCTGACTCCTGGCGACCCTCTGAATGAGTGATGTCCACAGTGTCCTGAGCCTAAGAGCCCTGCTCAGCTCCTGGAAACTCAGCCTATGGCTTCTTTTCTTTTTTTTTTTTTAATTAAAGTTTATTGGGGTGACAATTGTTAGTAAAGTTACATAGATTTCAGATGTGCAATTCTGTAACACATCATCTATATGTCACATTGTATGTTTACCACCCAGAGTCAGTTTTCTTTCCATCACCATATATTACACCCTGTTTATCCTCTTCTAGAGCACCCCTGCCCTCTTATCCTCTGGTAACCCCTAAACTATTGTCTATGTCTATGAGTTTTTGTTTCTTCATTTGTCTTGTTCTTTTGTTGGTTTTAGTTTTATATACCACATATCAGTGAAATCATATGGTTCTCTACTTTTTCTGTCTAACTTATTTCGATTAGCATTATAATCTCAAGATCCATCCGTGTTGTCACAAATGGTCCTATTTCACCTTTTCTCACTGACGAATAGTATTCCATTGTGCATATATACCACAACTTCTTTATCCATTCATCTATCGAAGGACATTTTGGTTGATTCCATGTCTTGGCCACCGTAAATAAAGCTGCAATGAACATTGGAGCACACTTGTCTTTATGGATAAATGTTTTCAGATTTTTTTAGGTAGATAGCCAGGAGAGGGATTGCTGGGTCATATGGTAATTCCATTCGTAACTTTTTGAGGAACCTCCACACTGTCTTCCATAGCAGTTGCAACCCACCCACAGTGTATGAGGGTTCATTTTTCTCCACAACCTCTCCAACACTTGTTACTATTTGTCTTGTTGATGATAGCCATTTTAACTTGGGTGAGGTGATATCTCATTGTGGTTTTTATTTGCATTTCTCTGATTATTAGTGATGTTGACCATTTTTTTGTATGTCTATTTGTCATTTGTATGTTCTCTTTGGAGAAATGTCTCTTCAGGTCCTCTGCACATTTTTCAATTGGGTTGTTTTTTTTTGTTGTTGTTGTTGAGTTGTATGAGTTCCTTGTATATTTTGGATATTAGCCCCTTGTCAGAGGTGTTGTTTGCAAAAATCTTCTCTCATTCAGTTTGTTGCCTCTTTATTTTGTCTATGGTTTCCTTTGCTGTGAAGACGCTTTTAAGTTTGATATAGTCCTATTCATTTATTTTAGCTTTGACTTCCCTTGCCTTTGGCGTAAAATTCATAAAATACTCCTTGAAAATATGAATTTTTTTATGGAGTCCATCCATCTCATATCTGGTCTTCCTCTTTTCCTGCAGCCTTATTTTTTCCCAGCATTATTGACTTTTCCAAAGAACCCTGTGTTCTCAGGATGTGCCCAAAGTAGGACAGTGTGAGTTTTGTCATTTTTGCCTCCAGTGATGTCAGGCTTCATTTGCTCAAGGACCCATTTGTTCATCTTTCTGGCAGCCCAGGGTGTATCCACAGAGCTCTTCTCCAGCACCATATTTTGATTGAATCAATGTTTTCCCTATCAGCCTTCTTCACTGTCCAACTTTAGCATCCATACTCAATAATTGGAAATATGAGGGTGTGGATGATCTCAGCCTTGGTCTCTAATGACATGTCTTTGCTCTTGATGGTCTTTCCTAATTCTTCCATTGCCACCCATTGGAGTCTCAGCCTTCTCGTGCTTTCTTGGCCAGTCTCCATTTGAACTGATGACTGAACCAAGGAAAGAAAAATATTTAACAATTTCAATGTATTCATTGCCTATGTTACAGTTGTGTATTTCTTCTGTAGTCATGATTTTTATCTTGAGGTTTAATCCATATATGAAACATGTATGAAAAACTGGGCTAGACTCAGAGGAAGGACATGTGAAAATTGGTGGAAAAAGTGTTAATAACTTAAGATATGCAGATGTGACTTGAAACAACTTCTGATGAAAGTGAAAGAAGGATCAAAACAGGACTGTATTTGAATATCAAGAAGACAAAAATCATGACTACATCTCACATGTGAATCATATCTACAGAGTCGCTTTTGTCATCTAAGGTGACATATTTACAGGTTCTCATGGTGAAGGCATGGACATTATTTTGGGTAGTGGGGGGTATTATTCTGCTACCACAATCATGAAGGATATATTTCAAACCTCAAGTTTGCAGGATACGTATACACACTGAGCATTCCTATGCCACCTCACTCTATAAAACTAACCCATCCTACAAACTTCTGATGCTTTGGAACTTTCCTCAAACTAATATGTCTTTCCTCCAGCCTTATTTAACTTCCATTGCACATGTAGCTTTTCGGAGGTAGCTAAACTATGACAACAAAAGCATCAGCAACTACAATAGCAAACTCGTTTAGTCTCTATTTCTGGCTGAACCACCATCTTCTCTACCAGACATAGCCTTTCCTCTGGTTGTTCAAAATGAGATCATGTTAATTTTTACTTTTTGGAAGCTTCAGGATATACAGAACAGTTGTGGGCCTGGCTTATTCCCTATATAATTTCTACCCAAAACACTCACATCCCCAAATCCTCTTTGAAGACTCCTGGGCAGAAGGAGGCTCAAAAGAATGTAGTTCTATAGTCTTGTCTCTCTTTGGAGAGAAAAAGAACATCTTCTGCCTTTAAGTAGATTTTTTTCCTAAGAATGTAGTTTTTTGTTCAAGAAGTTGCAATTCTATTTCTCAATTGGGTTATTCTTGCACAGACCCCTCCCCTGTTCCTACATAGTATATTTTCATCCTTCTTCCATCGTTGGGTAGATCCATCATTGGACCCTAGTGCTCTGCAGAGGATCATTTGCTCCCCAATTCTTAATACATCTATGCGTCCAGCTCCAACATGTACCTCTGGCTTTGCTGAACTCTCTTAGTCTTCACCTTGGTACAGAAATAGGCCCTTGAGCTAATTTGGTATAATTGCATGAATCCTGGACTTGAATGGGAGTGATAGGGAAGAGATGCTTTCATTCCTGGTCTGTATTCTAACAATGAGCGTGGTAAGAGGCTGGTGCTCTCAGTAGCCACCACGTGCAACCTGGGATGAAGGCAACATAATAGGTTGGTGCAAAAGTATTGCAGTTTAAAAGGTTAAAAATAATTGCAAAAATTGCAAAAACTGCAATTATTTTTGCATCAATCTAAAAGAATGTGAGAAGAGATGAGGGAAGCTAGGTCCTATTGACTTTGATTGACAGTCGAGTTTCATCTATCTCTGAGTTGGATATCCATGAACTTGTCAGTGATATTATACAACTTAAAAAAAAAATCTTAGTTTTAACTGGATTACTTCTCACTTTTTCTCTTTTGAAAGTGTAGGTACTGCCTTTTCCCATTGAGCCTCATGTTTCCTTATATAATATGACTCTGGAATATTTCTTTATATAATATATTTTAGGCTGGTACAGCCATTCTATCCTTTATTTCAAAAATATTAATAGTACTGGTGAAACTGAAAAGGGTGATTAGACCTCTTTCCCCTAAATAAAAACTGGTGAAACCGATAAGCAATTTTTCCTACTTTGGAACTACTGTCTATTTGTCTGATTCTAAATATCTAAATATTATAGATGTTTACATTTCACATTATAATGATTTTATTCTGAAAAACAAATAAGTGAAATATTTTTCTTAATATTTTCCAAAAAGGTATCATTGTATTTTAAGCCAAGTGTTTGATAACTAAATTGAAGAATATAGTTCTCTTGAGATATAATTATATCTTGTCTCTTCTTAAAATGGTGTTTCTTTGTCAGTATCAAGTGAATATTTTTTTCTCAAGTTTGGTCAAGGTAACTTGATTTGACATACAAGGTAACAATTAGTATGTCATTTTTTTGTTGTTGTTCCAACTTCTCTTCAGAAGTCAGATAGATGGCATTAAAAGGTATATCACGTGGGGTTTTTTTGTTTTTGTTTTTTTAAAGCTATCCAAACATTCACATACCCAACTGAAACTAATTTTTTAAATTTCAAATTGCTCAGCTTATTATTCAACCAAAAGCTCTGACTTATTTTTATTGTGGTGAAATTCAGATAACATAAAATTAATCACTTTGAAGTGTACACTTCAAAAGAAAACCCTATACCCATTAAGCAGTCACTGCTAATTCCCCTCTAATCTCAGGCCCTGAAAAACACCAACAGGCTTTCTGTTTGTATATATTTACCTATTCTGGGTATTTCATAGAAATGGAATCAAACACATATAATTTGTTTTCGGCTTCTTTTACTTAGCATTAAAAAAAAATCATCTACATTGTAACATGTATCAGTATATCCACTTTATTATGACTGAATAATATTTCATAGTACCATAATTTGACTGATGGATATTTGTGTTGTTTCAACCTTTTGGCTTTTTAAAATACTGCTATTCAGTTTTTTGTTTGGACACCTGTTTTCAAATCTCTTGGGTATATATCTAGGAAGGGAATTACTACATAAACTGGTAACTTATGTTTTACATTTTGAGGAATCATGAAACTGTTTTCCACAATTGCTGCACCATTTTATCTTCCCACCAGTAATGTACAAGTTTTCCAATTTCTCTACATCTTTGCTGACATTTATTATATTCTGATAAAAATTATTATTGTAAGCCATCTTATTGGGTATAAAGAGTTATCTCATCGCAGCTCTGATCTGCATTTCTCTAATGATTAATAGTATTTAGCATCTTTTCATGTTCTTCTTGGTCATTTGCATATCTTTGAAGAAATGTGTATTCAAATCCTTTGCCCGCTTTTAAATCAGGTGGTTTGTCTTTTTGTTCCTGATTTGTGAGAGCTTTTAAAATACACTCTGCATTACAGACCCTTGCCAGATATATGTTTGCAATTATGTTTTCTTATTGCATAGGTTGTCATTTCACTTCCTTAAAGAATGTTCTATCATATACAAATGTTTCTGTTTTTTATGAAGTCCAATTGTCTATTTTTTCTTTTGTTACTAATGGTTTTGGCAAAATATCTAAGAATCCGTGGCCAAATCCACATTTATGAAGATTTACTCTTATATTTTCATGTAAGAATTTTATGGTTTTAGCTTTTATACATAAGTCGTTGATCAATTTAGAGTTAATTTTTGTCACAATATGGTCCAACTTCATTCTTTTGCATGTTGATATCCAGTTGTCCATAAACCATTTGTTGAAGAGGCTATTCTATCCCCATTTAATTATCTTGGCATCCTTGTTATAAATCAATTGGCCATAGATGTATGGGTTTCTTTCAGGACTCTGACTTCTATTCCATTGTTCTGTATGTCTTCATGCTAGTAACATGTTGTTTTGATTAATGTAGTTTTGTAGTAAGTTTTCAAATTGGAAAGTGTGAGTCCTCCAACTTTGTTTTTTACCAAAATCGTTTTGGCTCTTTGGAGCCATTTGCAATTCCATATGAATTTTGGGTTTTCTTAAAAATTTTCAGCTTTTCCATTTCTTATTAAAAGAGCTTATTGGAATTTTAATAGTGATTGCATTTAATCTGTTTACATGCATTTAGATTTCTTTGGGTACTATTGCCATCTTCACTTTTAATTTTTGAACCCCTGAACATCAGATGTCTTCCATTTATTTCAGTCTTGCTTAATTACATTGAGCAACTTTTTTTAAGTTTTTGGTATATGTGTCTTTTACCTCCTTGATTAAATTTGACATTTTATTCTTTTGGATACTCATATATTGAATTGTTTTCTTACTAAATCATTTTTAATTGTTCATTGCAGGTATATGCAAACAAAACAGAGTTTATTGTGCTGATCTTTGTAAACTGCAACTTTGTTGAATTTGTTTATTAGCTCTAGTAAGTTTAGTTTTTGTTTTTTTCTTCTTTTTTTTTTTTTTAATTCCTTGGGATTTTCTATGTATAGAATCATGCCATTTGCAAAGGGAAATAGTTAAATTTTTTCTTCCAAATTTGGATGCCTTTTCTTTTTTCTTTTGTCTAATTTTTCTGGGTATAACTTTCAGTACAATGTTAAGCAGATATGGCAAAAGAAGACAGCTTTTCTTGTCCCTGATGTTGGATGGAAACATTCATTCTTTCACTGTTAAGTATGATGTTAGCTTGGAGCTTTTTATATATATCCTTTATCATTTTGAGTAGGTTTTCCTCTAGTCCTAGTTTCCTTTTTTAATTATTATTATTAGTTTCAGGTGTACAAAACAACATAATGATCAGACATTTACACGCCTCACAAAGTGATAACTCCAAAAAGTCTACTACACATCTGACACCACACATAGCTATTACAATACCATTGACTATATAGTCCCTGTGCTGTACTATATGTATATATATCTCTTCCCTGTGCCAAATATATATATATATATATATATATATATATATATATACACACACATATATATACATATATATGTATATAGATTATAGTTGACATTTAGTGTTATTTTATGTTAGTTTCAGGTGTACAGTGCAGTGGGTCGGCATTTATATAATTTATGAAGTGATCTGATAAGTCTAGTACCCATCTGACACCTACATAGTTTTTACATTATTGACTATATTTCCCATACTGTATTTCACACGCCCGTGACCATTTTGTGACTACCAATCTGTACTTCCTAATCCTTTCACTTTTCTCACCCATCCTCCCAACCCCCCTACCATCTAGTAACTATCAGTTTGTTCTCTGTATCTATGAATCTATTTCTGTTTTGTTTGCTTGTTTATTCTGTTCTTTAGATTCCACATATAAGTGAGATCATATGGTATTTATCTTTTTCAGTCTGACTTATTTCATTTAGCATAATATCCGCTAGGTCCATCCATGTTGCAAATAGTACAATTTCATTATTTGTTATGGCAGCATTAATGGAAGTATTTTTATGGAAGTATTTATGCAATACCTCATTGTATAAATGTACCATAATTTCTTTATCCAATCATCCATTGATGGGCACTTCAGTTGTTTCCGTATCTTGGCTATTGTAAATAGTGCTGTAGTAAACATAGAGGTGCACCTATTTTTTTGAATTAGTGTTTTGGATTTCTTCACATAAATACTGAGAAGTGGAATTGATGGGTTATAAAGTAGTTCTATTTTTAATTTTTTGAGGAACCCCCATACTGTTTTCCATAGTGGCTGCTCCAATTTGCAATCCCACCAACAGTGCATGAGGGTTCCCTTTTCTCCACATCCTCATCAACACTTGTTATTTGTTGAGTTATTGATTGATGATAGCCATTCTGACAGGAATAAGGTGGTATCTCATTGTGGTTTTATTTGTATTTCACTGATGATTAGTGACGTTGACCATCTTTTCATGTGTCTATTTGACATCTGTATATCTGCTTCAGTGAAATGTCTATTCAGGTTCTCTGCCCATTTTTAATTGGATAATTTGTTTTATTTGGTGTTGAGTTGTATGAGTTTTTTACAAAATTTGGATATCAACCCATTATCAGATGTGTCATTGGCAAATATCTTCTCCCATTCAGTAGCATGTCTTTTTTTTGTTGTTGATGGTTTCCTTTGCTGTGAAAAAATAACATTTTTGTTTGATATAGTCCCATTTATTTTTTTTCTTTTGTTTCCCTTGCCCAAGGAGATATATCAGTAAAAATATTGCTAATAGTAATATCTGAGAGCATGCATCTGTCCAGTTTTCTCAGCACCATTTATTGAATAGACCGTCTTTACCCCAATGTAAATTCTTGCTTTCTTTGTCATAGATTCAATAACCATATAGGCATGGATTCATTTCTGGGCTTTCTATTCTGTTCCATTGATCTATGTGTTTGTTTTATGCCCATGCCATGCTGTTTTGATTACTATGGCTTTGTATTGTAATTTGTTATCAGATAATGTGGTTCCTCCAGCTTTGTTCTTCTCTCTCAAAATTGCCATGCCTATTCAGGGTCTTTTATGGTTCCATGTAAATTTTACTATTATTTGTTTTAGTTCTGTGATAAATGTCGTTGGTATTTTGGTAAGAATTGCATTGGATTTATATATCGCTGGGGTAGTATGGGCATTTTAACTATACTAATTCTTTCTATCCATTAGCATGGCATGTTTCTGTTTATTTGTATCTTCTTTAATTTCTCTCTTCAATGTCTTATAATTTTCTAAGTACCGATCTTTTACTTCCTTGGTTAAATTTACTTCTAAGTATTTTATTATTGTTTGATTCAATTATAAATGGGATTGTTTTCTTAATTTCTCTTTCTTATAGTTCATTATTGGTGTATAGATATGCAACCGATTATGCAAAAAACCTGCCTTACTGAAATTTGGCAGTTTCTTTCTTCATAAACTACTCCCCGGTTGCTGTAAATTTCCTTGTTAGATTAAGAAGTTCTAAAAAAAAGGTAATTCTATCAGTTTTTGCCCATTTAAACATTGTTTGAGTAGGTGGACCAATTCTTGAAGCTTCTATTCTACGATTTGCTGTGACATCACTCCTGAGTCTATTCTTTCTCATTTTACTCCATGGGAGCTACATTGTAAGAACCACAGAAGTCATTTATTCGCGTGGGAGAAATAACCTTCTGAGGTGGTAAATTGTGATAAGTACATTCCAGGTGCTATGGAAGCCACCAGCGAAAAGGCATGATTTGGTCAGAGATGTTATGTCAATGATGACTTCTGGAGCACATATCACAGTTACTGATCCTCACAGGACCAGCAGGTGGGCAAAGGGCTTAGAGGATTCCAGGTGGAGAAAATAGATGGGGCATATTTGTAAAACAATGTGAAATGATCAGTGTGACACATAGTTTGGTACAGCTATAGGAATTGTGAAGCAGAGTGTGACATTTATGTGAAGCCATAGCATGGTGAGCTGGTATGCCCCCTTAAGGAACTGGGATCTGATCCTAGAGGCACTCTATGGAGAGATGCTAAAAAATTGAATGACTTTTTTCTGCCAAAAATGTTACCTGGTACCATTGCAGACATAGAGAACATTGTGGACACTGTTCAGCTACAGGCAGATAAAAGAGGCAGGAGGATATTAAACACAAAAATGTTAAAAGTTTTAGCTAAAGAAATGGCAAGGGGTTGAGAGAAGGCATGGATTTTATACTTAATTTAGGAGGTATAATCCACATGACTTGGAGACCAATTGGATGTAGCAAATGAAAGTGGGGAAACAACATGACTCCCAGAATTTGGCTGTGTGACTAATAATAAGGAACATAGAAGTCTTGTATTTGACAAGGGAAAATAGTGAGTTTGTTTTCAGATCTACGAATCCCCAAGTGACACTCCAGTGGACTTGACTAATTGATTTTTGTCCAAGTATCTGAGACATAGGATAAAGGTCTAAACCGTTGGCATACATGTAGCGATTATTTAATACAAAATCTTTTTTTTCTAAACTGTTAGCTGATAACTTTTTAAAACAAAAACAGCAAAGAATATTCTTGAGGGTTTTTTTTCTGTCCCCAAACCAAACCAAATGGAAACGAAAAACTAGTTTTTGAAAAAGAAATTGCAAATAAAAGGGTTTCTATTGGGAATACATAAGGGACTTATACATAAATAATAAGAAAATCAACTCAACAAATGGGCCAAAGATTTGAACAGTTTACAAAAGATTAAAACGGGTTCAGTAAGTATATGAAAGGATCACACCCTGTCTAGTCTTCAAGGAAATAAAAATTAATCCAAATATGTACCACTTTATACCCACAAGGAGGAATAAAGTTCAAAAGACTGACAAAGTCATGTATTTGATAAAGATGGAAAACAAATGAAACATACATATATTGTCAGTAGGAATGCAAAATGGTACTACTACTTCGGAAATCACTTTAACGGTATTGTAGAAAGTTAAACATAGTTTTACCCTATGATCTAGCAATCCTACTTTCAGGCATCTACCCAAGACAAATGAAAGCACATGGCCACACAAATATGTTTACACAAATGTCTGTAATAGCAATATTTATAATAGCCCATAGGAAGTCAAAACATTCATCAACAGGTGTTTTACTACTCAAGAATTAAAAATTAGCAAAATATTAATACATGCTACATGAATAGATCTCAAAAAATGTACAAAGTGAAAACTGTCAAAAAATAAGACTGCATACTGCTCTTAGTCTGTTAGGGCTGCTGTAACAAAATACCACAGACTGGGTGGCTGATAAACAATAGAAGCTTATTTCTTACAGTTCTGGAGGTTGGTAGTTCAAGAACAGAGTGCCAGCATGCTTAGCTTCTGGTGAAGGCCCTCCTCAGGGTTACAAAGTGCCAACATCTTGCTGTGCCCTCCCCTGGTGGAAGGAGCTAGGGAGGTCTGTGGGATCTCTTTTATGAGTTCACTGATTCCACTTATGGAGGCTCTACCTCATGACCTATGCACATCTCAAAGGCCCCAATTCCTAATGCAGTTCATTTGTGGGGGCTAGGATTGGTCAGACCATTACAATACTATAAAATGTCATTTATGTAAAATTCTAGAAAAGGCAAAACTATAGTGAGAGAAAGCAGATCCGTGGTGGCCAGGGGCTGGTGGTCAAAGAGAGACTTGATTAAAAAGGACCACAAGGAGCCTCTTCAGTGGCAATGAAACACTTTATATCTTGATTGTAGTGGTGGTTATGTGACTGCAAGGAATTTCCAAAATTAATCAAATTGTACACATAATGCACATGAATTTTACTATGTATAATTTATACTTGAATAAAGCTAAAAATAAAGAACCAGTCTAAATAATAGAATGAAGCGAACATGAATGCATTTAATAAAAATCTGTATAAATAAGCACTTGTCAAAAATAATAATTGCCATTATTCTTGCCCTACAATCTCCGTTTGGCTTAATTTGGTCTTTCAGTAGAATATATTTACCAAGAAAAGTTGTACTGTCTTATACAATGTGAAGCAACTCCATAGCAAATCTTATCTTACTTGACTTTGAGAGAATATTGCCAGGAACTCTCATTTTTACTCATGCAGTAATAACCAGGGTCATGAAAACTCTTGCTGACATAGTGCTGTTTCATTCCAGTTGAAAACAGCAGTGTGGAAGGCTCTAACAACTCTTTCCCATCACCCACAGATGGCTAGTGCCACATCGTGAAAAAAACTCTCTCTTCTTGGGTTCTAATTGTAACGGTAGCCCTCTCATCAGTGGTTCAAATGCATCATTTGAAATATGGCAGAGCTCTGAGTCTGTACTGCAGTCACTCTACCTCTGCAATACATTACAAGGTGTAATCCAACTGAAATGTAAATCACTGTTCTTGAAAAGAAATTACAAATGGAGATAACAGGGATACGGGCAGCTTTAAGCTTCAAAGAACCCATCCAAGACCTATTTCTTTTAGGTCTAAATTGCAGCCTCACTGTTATCAAAGGTAATAAGGGGTTAGAGAGGAAAGCTGATTACAAGGTGATGGTAAAACAATGCTTTTGAAAGCCATGCCTGAATAGAAGAACACACAACATTAATCACCTGAATTCAGAGACTCACATATAAGTTGACCCCTTATCTGTGGGGGATATATTCCAAGACCCCACTGAATGCCTTAAACTGCAGGTAGTACTGAAGCCTATATATACTGTGTTTTTTCCTATATGTACTTAGGATAAAGTTTAATTTATAAATTAAGCACAGTAAGAGAATAACAATAATGAATCATAAAATAGAACAATTAAAACAATATACTGCAATAAAAGTGATATGTGGTCTCTCTCCAGTAATTTTTTAAAGATTTTTACTTAAAATATAGCTAACGTACAGCATTAAATCAGTTTCAGGTGTACACTATAGTTATTCAACATTTATGTACATAAAGAAGTGATCACCATGATAAGTCCAGCAACCATCTGACCCCATACCATGCTATCACAATATTATTGACTATATTCCCTATGCTGTATGTTACATCCCCATGACTTCTTTTATACCTGGAGTTTAAACCTCTTATGCCTTTTTGCCTTCCCCCCTTTTAAAAAGAAATTTCAATTATGGTTAACATTCAATATTATTTTATATTAATTTCAGGTGTGCAGCATAGTGATTATATAATTTATGTAATTTATATATATATATATGTATATATAAATATATATGTATTATATATGTAATTTATATATATATAAATTTAAGAAATGATCTCCCTGACTAGTCTAGTATCAATAGGTACTATACATATTTATTACCATATTATTGACTATATTTCATATGATTTACTTTACATCCTCATGACTAATTTGTAACTACCAATAGGTACTTCTCAATCCATTCACCTTTTTCACCCTGTCCCTCCAACCCCCTCCCATCTATCACCCCAACAAATCTAGTACCCATCTGACACCGTACATAGTTATTACAATATTATTGACTATATTTGTTATGCTGTACCCTGCATCCCCATAACTACTTTTTAACAATCAATTTGTATTTCTTAATTCCTTCCCCTTTTTTTCACCAGATTAGATTTCACCTAATCTCCCTCCCATCTGGCAACCATCAAAATGTTTTCTGTATCTGCAAGTTTTTGTTTTGTTTGTTAATTTTGTTCTTTAGATTTCACATATAATGAAATGTAACTACCAGTTGTGACTTCTTAATCCCTTCATTTTTTTTATTCTGTCCCCCAACCCCTAATTTATCACCCCTGATAAATCTAGGACCCATCTGACACCGTACATAGTTATTGCAATAACTACTTTATGACAACCAATTTGTACTTCTTAATCCCTTCCTATTCTTCACCCATCCCCTCAACCCCCTCCCATCTGGCAACCATCAAAATGTTTTCTGTATTCACATGTGTGTTTCTGTTTTGTTTGTTTGTTTATTTTGTACTTTAGATTCCACATATAAGTGAAATCACATTGCACTTGTCTTTCTCAGTCTGACATCCCACTCAGCACAATACCCTCCAGGTCCATCCATGCCACCGCAGATGGCAAGAACCTATTCCCTTCCATGGCTGAGCAATATTTTGTTTTATATGTGTACCACCTCCTCTTTATCCATTCTTCCATTGATAGACACCTAGGTGGCATGAACATCTTGGCCATTATAAATAATGCTACGATGAACATATGGATACACACATCCCCTCGAAATAGCATTTGGGCTTCTTCGGATAAATACCCAGAAATGGGATTACCCAAGAAGTGTCTCTTGTTATAGCCTTCATTTTAAAGTTTATTTTGTCTGGTATATGTATTACCACCCCAGCTGTTTTTGTTTTCCATTTACATTTTCGTGAAATAACTTTTTCCATCTTTTTACTTTCAGTCTGTGTGTCTTTCAATCTGAAGTGAGTCTCTTGTAGGCAGCATATATAAGGGTTTTGTTTCTTACCCATTCAGCCCTCCTATGTTTTTTATTAGAGCTTTTAATCCATTTACATTGAAAGTAATTGATAGGTTTATACTTATTGCCATTTTATTATTCATATTTTTCATCTCCCTCTCCATTTTAAAGAAATCCCTCTAACATTCCTTGTAATATTGGTTTGGTGGTGATTAACTCTTTCAGCTTTTTCTTGTTTGGGAAGCTCTTTATCTGTCCTTCGATTTTAAATGATAGCCTTGCTGGGTAGGGTTGTCTTGGTTGTAGGTCCATACTTTTCATCACTTTGAATATTTCCTGCCAATCCCTTCTGGCCTGCAAAGTTTCTGTTGAGAAATCAGCTGACATTCTTTTAGTAGCTCCCTTATAAGTTACTAGTTGACTTTCTCTTGCTGCTTTTAGGATTCTCTCTCTGTCTTTAAGCTTTGCCATTCCAATTATAATGTGTCTTGGTGTGGGCCTGTTTGGGTTCATCCTGCTTGGGACTCTCTGTGCTTCCTGGGTTTGTACTTATATGTCTATTTCCTTCACCAGGTTAGGAAAGTTTTCAGTCATTATTTCTTCAAATAGGTTCTCAATCCCTTGCTTTCTCTCTTCTCCTTCTGGTACCTCTATGATGCGAATGTTGTTACACTTGCTGTTGTCCCAGAGCTCTCTTAAATTATCCTAAATTTTTTAAAACACATATTTTGTTTCCTTTTGCTGTTCCAATTGGGTGTTTTTTGCTACCTTGTTTTCCAAATCGCTGATTCCATCCACTGCTTTGTCTAGTCTGCTGGTGATTACTTCTACTGCATTCTTCATGTCAGTTATTGTATTCTTCACTTTTGACTGGTTCTTTTTTTATGGTTTCTATGTCCTTTTTATGCATGCTTTTTCTTAAAATTCTAAGTTCCTTGAGCACCCTTATAACCAGTGTTTTGAACTCTGTCTCTGATAGATTGTTTGCCTCCATTTCATTTAGTTCTTTTTCTGGCGTTTTCTCCTGTTTTTTCATTTGGGATGTATGTCTTTGTTTCCTCATTTTGACTGCTTCTCTCTGTTTGTATCTAAGTATTAGGTAGCTCTGCGATGTTTCCCAGTCTTGCTGGGTGACCTTATGTAGTAGCTGCCCTGTGTGGCCCAGTGACTCAGTCTCCCTGGTCCCCTGCTCTGGGTGCTCTGTGAGTGTTCCTTATGTGTGTTGTGTGTGCCCTCCTTTTATAGTTGAGCCTTGATTGTTATTGGCACATCAGTGGGTGGGGTTGATCCTCAAGCTGATTGTCTTTGGGGTTTGGCTGTGTTCACAAATTAAGGGCTGCTATGTGTGGGTCTTACCACATGATTGGGATTTGCCTCAGAGACCTTTGATGCCTGTTGAGATGGCCCTTTGTGTATGCCACTTGTGGGTGTAATTGAGTAGTGGTCTGCTGTGTTCTGAAGCCAATTTCCAAGTATGTTGGTTCTGATGCCTTTTGGGAAGCGCTTTGATGCAGGACCATGTCAGCCACTGCCTGTGACTGGTTGGGGACTACATGCTAGGAAACACAAAGTGATCCACAGTTGGTCGCTCCCTGTGCTGGGTCTGGAAGCACGTGAGAGAGGCCAGGCTTTTAGCCAAGGACGGCTACCACCAGTACCGGGCCTGGGGTAGCTACACAAAAAGCCAGGACACACTGAGGCCTGCTGCCTGTCTTTCATAATTTTCAGCCGCTAATAAAGCCCTGTATGATACAGAATCTCAGAGTCACCAGGATGAAGCAAGTGGAGCTCACCAGACCAATTAAATTCAGATTTGGCTGTAAGCACAGAGGGAGGGCTCCACACACGAAAGATGGCACCTGTCTGACAGCTGCACAAGAGGAGGTCCCCGCCAGGGAAATAGCGACTATCTTTCAGCCCTTACGTCGAAGTCACGTAGTGCCCCCCGTATGTCTCTGACGCCCCTTGAGTCACTGCCCCTCTGCTGGAGCCCATTCTGAGTACCTACAAGTGGGTGAATCTGTGTGCAGTTCCTTTAAGAGGATGTCTGGGTTTCCACCAGCCTTCTGTCCCACCCAGACGGTCAGAATCCCCACTGTTTTTCACAGTCAGATGTTTTGGGGGCTCCTCTTCCTGGCACAGTACTCCAGGGTGGGGAGCCTGTTGTGAGGCTGAGGTTGACTTCTCTTTTCCTTTGGTAGAAGGTAATAAGGACTGGTGCATGAGCAAATAGATCCATTCCTGGGATGGAAGTGTACCTGAAAGTTTTCCAAATCTTGGCTGCCATGTTTGGTTAAATGCATGAGTAGACCTAACCTGTAAAATTCTAAACTCTGAGCTTACCACAGCTAGTTTTTATGTCTGATGGGCATGCAGACAACTACTGAGACAAGAGAAGAATCTTCTGGTTGGTTGGCTTTAATTTTTTTGTAGAATTGCTTGTATAATATTTACACTTCTAGAGGATGCCATCTACAGTTTACTTCTCCCATATTTAAGTACGCCCTGAGACAGAGATAATTATTCTTTAACTACTTTATTTATCAATTACCTCAAATCTCTTTCCTTATTTAGAACTTTAAGCAGGTTGTTCTGTTATTATTACATTTTTTTAAAAAGTCACCGTTCCTTAGTTCAACCTTCAGTGTTCTCAGTGGTATGATTTCATCACCCTTCTCAGCATCATTTTCTCCTTGCCTGATACAAGCTCACCCAAAATTGCACTAATTTCCAATGATTCACTGAGATTTTCTACCTTTTTAAATCTATTATTCCTAAAGTGCTCTTTATCAAATTGCCTATCTTAATTCTATTGAATGTTCTGTGTATCCATCCATCCTTTAGACAGTCATTTATTAAAGAATATATGCCTGGTGCTATAGGTGAGAATTGACATGAACAGAGTATAGACCCAATTCTCAAAGTGCTCATGGTCTACCTGGAGAGGACAGGGTAGAGAAGAAACACAATCGTAGCCAATTGCAACAAATGTAGTGCTAAAATATTGTATTCAGAATGATGAAAACATGAAATTAGCATAGTGTCTGGTTTTTCTTGCAGTTACTTCAATAGGTCTCCACTCACTCCACTGAACAATTATCCTCACAGTACCATTTGAATTCTTCCTGAGAGACTCGTGACCTCTGAGGCTGGGAATGTGGATGAATCAATACGCAATATCAGGCCTTCATCTATTCAAACACTGACTAGCTATGCACGTATCTCAAAAATTTCTAAATTCACCAAAAGTGGAATGAATAACTTTGATGCAAGCTAGATCAGGTCACATGGGTGAATAGCAGTCCCTGCCAATAAACATGAGGCATACATGTGCACCTTGAACTCTCTGAGACTAGCAGCAAGGGTTTTGGTGCCAAAGTGCCTGACAAAATACTGAGAAAAATTAGGAAAGAAAGAAGGAAGGGAGGAAGGAATAGAGGAAAGAGGGAAGGGAGGGAAAAATAGAACCTTAACTCCTAAATTATCTTTCTCTATGATCTTGGATAAATTTATCTTCCAGAATCTAAGTTTTCCAAGATGAATTAAAAGACTGAGCTATATTATTTTTTATATTTTATCTATTCCAACATGCTATTAGTTAAGAAGTTTCGGGAAGCTTCCAGCAACTTCAACAATATTTTTTCTATGAGGAGAATTAAAAATATATATTATACCTATATCTTATATATTTCTATCCATCTATCTCTATCTATCTATCTATCTATCTATCTATCTATCTATCTATGATTTTAAGTAGATGATACCATTCCCAGCTGAGCACATTTTTTTACCTGTACATGACTGTCTTTTTAGTGAATAACATCAGTAGCCTATGTTTTTAAACATTTAAATGTGTAAGCATTTTTCTTCTTTGTGATATAAACTTTGTTGATTCCACTCTTCATGCTAGAAATGATTAGAGTAGCTTTGATTCTGTAGTTTGAATCCTACTGTCTGCAATCTGTAGGAGAGAAATGCTACGAGATAAGGTATAATTAGATTTCCTCCCAATGCATTTTATTCTTTGTTGCAGAATAAGATATGGCGTAGTACTGTATGTGGTGATTGGTGATAATTAAATGGCAATTCTGTGAAAGTATTTTTAAAGGGCTAAACCAGTTGAACATTAACACATACAAATTCGATCATGCCTAACATCTCTGAAGCCACATTCTACACAACTGAGGGTGCTCTGGGCTGTCTCATAGAAAAAAGAAACGGCTTTTATCTAACTGCTGCTTATTTGGATGAGTTCCTTTAATGACATTTTCATAACTGCAATATTATTTTGCTTAAATAACACATAACTAACTTTTACACCGTTATTTTGTTAGACTTACAAGTTGGATGTCTGTATGATTAGTTGTTCAGACCCATTTATAAAGATAAAAAGGGTCTATTTAAAAATATGCATGGGTGACAGGCATTAACCGTGGACCATCCCAGACAAACTGGCATATATGCCCATCTCACTTATAAGAAGTTCAGGTATTTGCGATAGAGAATTGGAAATGCTTTAGTAGGCAAAGTCTTTTCACTCACACATTCTCTGGTATATTCTCATTTGGGGATTTATATCACATAGGAATGGAGACTCTGACTAGCTTTTGATAATTCCGTTAGGTTGTAGTTTCAATTATACTAATAATACCAGTTTATTTCATAAAAAACAATTTCTAATTTCCTAGGTGTATCATGGAAGATAAATTTTCACCTTTCATTATACTAGCTAGTTCAGGTTGACCCAAAATGGGAACGTAAGTGACAGACATGTCTGCAAAGTTCAAATCAATATTTCAACTGTAATCAAACCCAATAAGAAAACTCTACCTAAGGTTTTATAATTTCTATATACCACTTGATATAATGCGTTATGATCATAAGGTTTGCCCAGCTGCCCATTATTTATTTATTTTTTTATTATAAGCATTTTGTAGAAGAAATATAAAAATGTTTTGAAGTGTTTTATCTAATTGCTACTTTTATCCTCAGAAGTATAATAACCATTTCCCCTTTTTCCATGACCTAAGATCTTTTAAAAGTATCAAGTTTGTCTTGTAATAATCAAAGTATTCAATAATGTACACAAATGAAAGGTAGCTTCTATTTCATTACAAATTCAGTTCAATCACAAAGGCAGCTGACAGTACAAATTTGTAACAAATTGGGCAATTCAAGAAGATATATTAATGAATGCTATGAAACACAGAGATCGTTTGTGTAAATGGAGTTGAAAAATACACCTGCTGTTTCCAGCCAGTGATAATAATCATATAGCTAGGCCATAGGATAAGGCCTGCTTTCTTGGTTCATGCCCATTAGGAAACAACCCCTCATTGTTACTTCACATGTGGAGAGGGCTTGAAAATAGCAGGGGCTACAGGAAACGAAGCTGTGGGAATTATTGAGTGCAACCCTATACTCGGACAGGTGCCACTTTTAGACATTTTAATTGATCTCATTTGTTAGTTATACCTGTAAATCACACTGTTATCATACCTGAACAAGGAATGGAAACCAGAAATTGTCACAGACTAAAGATAGCAGACCAAGTCCCCAAATGGACCAGCCATATAGATTTACTGGCTTAGTTTCACAACAGTACATTAGATTGAAATTAGACACCTGGAAAACTCCAAATTACATGAGGCCTCTTGTTTCTTTATATCACATTGACAGAAAACATGGTTTAATATTCTACTGCAGCCAAAGCTACATATCATATACGAAAATGTGTGTGTGTGTGTGTGTGTGTGTGTGTGTAAGAGAAAGGAAGTTTTGAAGTTGTAAAGACCCTCTGTTTGGGTACAGTAAACAGTCTTGTGATACAGTAAATATAATGCTTATCCAAAGTCTTGTTAGAAAGTTCCACTGTGCATCTAGTTACAGTACTCTTTAGTATCTGAATGATGGGAAGATATAGGCCAAGAATATCAATGGATTGAGAATAAAGAGGCATTCAAAGTTGGTGCATTTCAAGGGTGTCCCAGCCTGGGTGGTGGTGGGGTGGGGGCGGTTCTGCTTTTCTATGTTTCTTTAATGACTCACCCAGGAATAGATAACCCTCATAAGATCCCTGAATGAGGATAATGCTGAGAATGTTTGAGGATTAAGTATAAATCAAGCAAAAAGTCCATTACCAAAAATCCACACAACTTTGCTCAGCATAAATATAAACCTACTGTGTCTTTTCAAGCCCAGCAACTTTTGTAGGTTTTCTGTACTTATCAGCAACAGTGTTGACTAGACTTTGGTACAGTCATTGTAGACAAATTCCCAACAACATCATCCCAAAGCATTTAGCACCAGCATCTCTGTTGCTTGGGACTTTGCTTAATTGGAGGCCAAGCCAAATCCCATTTTAGCTGCAATTTAGTGAATTGCTATATGAAACACAGTCCACTTTTCATCTGCATCAGTAGTTAATTTTAGTTAATATGATGAAATCTGTGTTAAATTATTAAATGCTCGGAAGTATTTTGTTGTGATCACACTTAACAATGACTATTACCTAAGAAAAATATCAATGTAATTGGCATATGAGAAATCCCCAAATTTGTGCCAAGTGAAAGACACATAAAAGATGTTCTCTGGATTAAATCTGAACTTTCAAATGTCACTTTATCATTTGTCTCTTAAATGCTTAAATTAAGTAGTTAATTTTTCTATTTGACTTTTGAAGTTTTCCCTTATTTAAAACCAGTTAACCATATTGATAAATGAAATAAGAACATATAAACATTCAGAAAATGTAATTTAAAAAAAAATAATGAAAGACTGTGAAGTGAGAAGCTGTGGCAGATGCTATTACTTAAAATGTATGAAAAATCTACTGATAGATATTATTCTTACCAATGAGTCTTAACCTTTAGGGGAAATAGGGCCCTTTAAGAACTTTAGTAGACACTCTCCTCAAAAGTGAAATCAACACACTTTATTGCACAAGACTTTTGCATCTAGAAATTGATTCCCTTCACTTTCAGAACATTAAAATAATCTGTACTCTTGTCTTCCGTGACCAATTCCTTGGACTTTTTCTGAAAGAATTTGAAATTAGCCCACAGAATGCAAATGAACCCAAATCAAATTTTATTCTGCTCAAATGTCAATTTCAATGAGAAGGCTGCTATCTTTTAGTGGGGAAACTGGGTTTGAAAATTGGGGACATCTGATCAATTTAGTGTTTTTGTCTGACAGCAAGTGCTGAAACACCTTGGCTGTGAAGAATCTATAGTAGGAAACGAATCAAATCTCCTCTAAGTCAAGTTGCCAGAGGAGAGTAAAAAAAAAATAAAAAATAACCTGAAATTTCCAAGTCTATTCAAGTTGAACCCATTACTTTTGTGCACTTTGATAGATTACAGATCCTGTGTTGCAGATGTGGGTACTGTGTGGAGACTTTGCGAAATCCTGATAGTAGATACACAGTGGAGGCCCTTAGGTAGAGACTAACTGACTTCCTTCTAAGAAATGGTGTTGGTTTATTACTATGTCCTGGTAGAAAATGACCATGGGACTCCAGCTGGCCATGCCAACCTGCTGACCCAAGAGCACTGCATGTTAACATGATTCATGTTGACATAAGATCTGGCATGTCCAGGATTACAAAATTATCAAGTGGGCAAAATGTAATAAGGGCACAAGTCTGGGGCCAATCATAAAAGCACATGAAGAAAGCACGAGCCATGGGTCATATTCCTATTGTGCCCACTCTTGATTCATTGCTACCTACCTCCAGGGCACACCTATAGATTCATCAGGAGTTCCCTATGATTATCTAAGGGAGAAGGAAAAAAATCACCTGTGTTACAGGTGACTAATATCACTGGGAAGAGCATTTAGGGGTGTCATGACTCCATTCATATGTGAAAAATAGTGCAGAATGGAAATCCTCTCCGTGGGTGGAAATTCACACTTTGTTATACTGTAAGGAAGGGGTTGAAGTATGGATCCCACTAAGTCATAAAGCTGTTTGGCTGGATGGTCAGGGATTTGGAATGAGGAAACTTAGTGGATTGACAATGAAGAGACTGAACTATTTCTGTGTGGATAGAAAGCTAGAAACAGACTGCAAGTGGGAGAATATTTGTGCCTTGTGCCAATTCTCATCAAAAGCCTCTCACTACAAAAAAGACTACTAAGTGTCAGAGAACAGGTTAGCCCAGCTGTGGGTGAGTGTCAGACAGCCTCCTTACACAGCTTGTGTAGTATCTGCCCAACTGGCCATAATGGTACAATTGGGGGTTGTGGAGATCTGGGCAGTCAATGAATAAATCAGGCTGCTGTGCCGTGGTGTAGGATGGAGCATGGGTGGATCTCCTGGGATTCCTCATGTACTACTCTTATTCAGAGAGAAGTTAATGGAAGATGGTGGTGATCCCATAGCAGAAACACCACTAGGGAGTCACATAGTTCAGAAATGAAACTGTGGGTTAGAAAACAATTCTAACCAGCAATCGTGTTGGTTAAAGGCAACATAAAATTGGTAGTGAAAGAACAAAGTCATATGACCACTTGTGGAACCAGAAAATGTAATAAATAAATAAAAACACCACCCAAAGTATAAGGAGGTATTAGTCATAAGGTTCTTGTTTATTATTGGAACTTCCATATGCAATGCTAGAGGTATAAGAGAACTGAAAGAAAAAGATGTGATCAAATATATATATATATATATATATATATATATATTTTTTTTTTACCCAGCTGATATCTTTTAAGGAGAGAGAAAACTATTAAAGGCTGTACTAGGCTTCAGTGAATGTATCATCTTTGTGATAAATATTAGGAAAGTACTCAAGAAAGTACACAAGACAACAAAGTACCAGGATAGAGATTTGCTTAAAAATTATATCCCAATAGATAACAACAATCTGTCAAGGAAATTGGAAATTAGTGCTCAGTAAGAACTTTTAAACAGATCAGATATCCTTTAAGGAAAATTATAATAGAACAGGCGGAAATTAAAAAGCTGTACTGAACCAAGCAAAACCAAGGAGTTGGGGATAGGGTAGGGGAAATGAAAGTAGCTAAATACATAATTCTGAGGAAGTAATTATTCTTCAAAATTCTCTTATTAAAAAAGAACAGTTGGGATGGAGGGAGACAGTGCATCTTCATTGGTAAATAGAGTATCTTTGTAAATCAAAAAACTCCATATTTAGTATTCAAAGAGAAGAAATATATGTGTCAATTATGAGAGCTGGGAAAGGGAAGATAGAACATGAGGATGAAAAGCATATAGAATTTGGAAATATACAAGGGAAAAGTGGAATGATTATCAATTTGTTCAAATAAGTGAATATAAGAAGAAAGATATAGATAGAGTGGAAGCAAAAACTGCCAAAAAATATTTTTTAATCCAGGAATATACTATATATAAAACACATTCAAAAGCAAATAACATTTATGGTTGAAAATAAAGGTTTAGGCATAGAGATATGCAGATAAAATAAAGATAAATGCAGATAAAATAAAAAAAGAAGAAAATAAGAAGAAAAGCAGAATGGTACTATTAATATCAAACAAGGTGAATTTAAAGTTAAATGCTCTTAAACATTAAAAGAAAACTATCATGGCCACAGCTTCAGATCACCCCAAGATTGTGCACTGCCCATCTATGTATGGTAACTCTAACATTATAAAATGATAAAGGGAAAAATATATGTAAAAAACACATTCATTTATTCTACCAGTTTCCATTCAGCAAATATTTACAGAACATTTTTTTATGTGCTAAAATTAGCTCCTGGAGTTGAAGCACACAAAGGCCCTTTTTACAAGGATCTTCAAATTGAAAGGAAAAAAAGAAGACATAAAAATTACAAACTGGTATGCCACAAAAGCATGTAAGTTTCATGGACAAAGAAAGAACTAATGGCGATATATGGAGAACCTGATTAATACAATAGCATTGAGGAGCTGCAATACATCACTTTCAAAACTGGACAGATAAAACAAACCAAAATATATGTGGACAAAGAGAAATTGAATAACACAGTTAATGTATTGATTATTTATGGTTAAATTTATATCCTTGTATACATGCACAAGGTGTCACAAAATCAATCAATCAGACTTGTGAGTAAATTAATCTCTATGGTGATTGCATTAAACAAGAAAATAAGATAATTGGTAAACTATTAGAAAAGAACATAAACTATATCTTGTTTATTTTATGACATATATGTATATTTATGCACATATGTGTATATTTGAAATCAGAACTAATGAGAATTTGGTCATGTGGCTAGATACAACGTAAAAATACAAAAATAAAAACACATAGGAACTTTTTCTACCCTAACAATAAACTCATATGAGTGGAAATTGGGAAAAACCCATTGCCAGTTACCAAAAATTATAATATTCTGAGCAATATATTTTATAAAAAAATCAAGGAAACAAAACAAGATTTGAACAAGTGTATGTATTTGACAAATATTTGAATGCCAACACTGTTATATATACTTACAATTTTTGAGTAACAAATATTCTCTCCTGGAAATCTTTACATTCTAGCAGAAAGAAGTAGATAAGAAAAAATAAAAATAATAAGTAATGAAATTATATGGTATTTTAAAAAGGGATAAGTAGTGGGTCAGGTTTCACAATTAAATAGGGTGACCATTGAAAAGATGTGTTTTGAGAAACAATTAGAAGGAAATTAACCAAAATGATATTCAGACAGGGAACACATAGAGAAATGTCCTTAAGACTGCAGCATACCTGACAACATCAGGAATAGCAAAATGACCAGTGTTGTCATAGTAAATACAGTACAGATGAAAAAATTAATGAAAGGAAATTTATGAAAGATGGGATTTCAAGGCTTCAGACATTTCATGTTTTTGAAACGGATGAGAAAACAACATCTTTAAATTGTCAATAACTTAAAATTAATGTATGTTAATGTGATAAAAATTTGAATTCAAATGAGTTTTCAGAATGTATAAAATGTCACTAAAATTAACAGAGAAGAGTACGTGTCTGAAATTAAAAAAAACATAAAAGGGACAGTAAGGAATGACTTGAACCAGAATGTACTAAAATATATTGTAATAAAGTCAGTATGTTATTTGTGTAATATTGGATACATATCTTAGTTGAATAGAATAAAAAAAATAAGAACTAGATACTAACATATGAGAATTCCAATATGCAATTAAATTAGTTGCTTCATTCAGCAGGAAAAAAAGAGTATTTAATAAATAAAAGGTGAGATCTTCCAAAGACTCGAATCCTAGAAGCTATGTAACTATACAAAATCATTGCTATATAGACTGTGTTTATACACACACACACAATGTATATATTTTGTGGCAAATGTGTGTAAAGTCAATAGGCAAAATATAGATTTGAGACAAAATGTTTCTAAAACAGATGAGAGAAAAGGGCAGGTCTTAGAAATGAAAAAGGAAAAAAAATCTAATTTAAAATGAGCAAAGGGTATGGTATGAATAAAGAATCATAGGTCAAATTTAATTGGCCAAAAATCATATGCTCAAATTCAAAAGTAGCCAGTAAATGCAAATTGCAATAACAATGTTTACTGTTTAAATCCATGAAAATGGCAAAATTAAAAATGGCAAAAATACTGCTGGCTGAGATGGGGGAAAAGAATATTCCCATACAGGGCTAGTGGAAAAATTCTTAATGCCTTGTTGGAAAACAATGTGACAATATCAATTTTGCATATAATAGCAATACAAAACACATTACAGACTTCTGTTTTCTGGTTTGGCATATAAAAAGCTTAGCAGTCTTAACTACATCCTAACAATAAGTAAAAAAAGCATAACAAATGGGAAAATAAAAGAAGACTCTTCTTAGATCCATCACAGACATGAGCTCACATTACCGCCCCAAATTGCAGAGATGGGCCGATACGAAGAATCACAACTTATTTAATCAGGAACCCAGAAGCAGGAAACTGACAGAACCATGCCTGGGTAGGAAAACCTGAACAGTAATTGAGAAATTGTTGAAAGCTCAGTCTGGACAGGCCAATGAGATAGAAACTCCCGGGAGACCCAGTCACAGGAAATCTTCATGCTTTTGTGAGTTTTACCTCCAGGAGCCCTGCAGGGTCCTCAAAGTGAATATTCAAGAAAACTCTCAAGTTTCCCATGGTGAAAAGGAAAAGGAACCACTTTGAAACAAAGCATCCTATTTTGCTTAACAAGGAGTGCCTTAGGAGGAACTATTTTACCGGAGCCAAACCTGCTGGGGTTGTATTAGAGCCTAACCTAACTAAGGGGAGCAAAAGAGCCAACCTTAGCCTTTTGTGTTTGGCTTCTTTCACCTAGCTTAATGTTTTCAGGTCACATCATTCAGTTCTTCATTCCTATTTATTTATTTATTTATTTATTTATTTTTGCATATTAAAATTTTAATGGTAATCACTAAAAGAATAGAAAGAGAATCTATAACTTTTAAACCAATAGAACAAAGGGTATATGTGGAACAACAACAACAAAAAAAATCAACCAATCCTGTAAAAACAGAAAGAACATAGAAAGAATATAAGCTAGTTAGATTGCCTAATAAAAGAAATTTTCTGATATTTTTAACTCTGTCTATATGCTATATATAAAAGAAAAACATAAAAATGTAAAGATAATGGCCAAAAAGGAGATAAACTTATGTCAGGTAAATATTAACCAAGAGAATTAATACAGCGATATTAATATAAACCAATAAAACAGAAAACACAAAACAGACCACCTCATATATGGAATTTGGTATGTGACAGAGACGGCTCTGTAAATCAAGGCTCTATAAAGAAAGGATTATTCAATAAATAGCCCTGATACAATTAGATAACTATATGGAGAAGAAGTGGGAATCAAAGCTCAATCCCACACCAAGCATAAAAATAAATTCTAGATGGACTAGAAGAAGTAAATGTGATTCATTCCTATTTATTGCTGAATAACGTTTCCTTATATGGGTAGACCACTTTTTGTTTATCCATTCATCAGTTGATGCACATATCATATTTTTATGCATTTGCACATAAATTGTATAAATCTGCACACTTTCTCTGATCAGTTCAGCAAGTGTATCATTAACTAGAAGTGTTCAAGATCACTTACACTTTCTTTTCTTTTGTTGTAAAATAATTATGCAATGACATTCACAAAGCTTATGAGCATGCTTGTTGAGTTTTGTGCACATAAGGTGTGTGCATTTACATATACCTTATGTAACCCAAATTGCACCTGTGTAACCAAAATTCCTGTCAAGACATAAAATATTATCATCACCCAAGAAATTTCCCTCATGCATCTTCCCAGTAAATCCCCACCACTACCCAGAGGGGTGACCTCTGCTCTCATATTGTTTACCCTGGATTGGATTAGACTGATTTAGTACTAAATATAAATAAATCATACAGTATGTACTCTTCTTTGTAAAATATCTTTGTAAGATAAATATAAATTAATCATACAGTATGTACTCTTTTTTGTAAAAACTCCACATAATGTTTTTGAGATCCATCTGTGATGTTTGTATCAATAGTTCTTTCCGCTTTATTGCTGATTAGTATTCCATTATATGAACATACAACATTTTATTTATGCATTTTCCTAACTGATAGACATTTGGGATTATCTGGCATATGTTTAGTTTTATATGGAAATGCCAGAGCTTTCCAAAGTAATTGTATTATTTTGTACCACCAAAAAAGAATGAGAATTTCAGTTGCTACCCACGTTCACCAATATTTAATGTTAGCAATCTCATAAATTCAAGCCAAGCTGGTGGGTGTTTAGTGGTACCTCATGCTTTTAATTGGCCAGGACTTGATGATTAATGATATTAATGACTTTTTTATGTACATGTGGGACAACTATAAAGATCATTTTTTAAACAAGTTTTTATTTTTCAACTACAGTTGATATACAATATTAGTTTCAGGAGTACTACAAAGTGATTAGATATTTATATAACTTATGAAGTGATCACTCCAATAAATCTACTAGCCATATGACAACATACATAGTTATTACAATATTATTGACTATATTCCCTACACCGTACTTTGCATCCCCATGACAATTTTGTAACTTCCATTTTGTACCTGTTAATCCATTCTCCTTTTCAAAATTAAAAAAAAATATATATTGTTTTATTTTCCAATTCCAGTTCACATTTGGTATTATTTTGTATTAGTTTCCAGTGTACAGTGTAGTGGCTAGATATTTATAAACTTTATGAAGTGATTTTCCCTGATTAGTCTAGTACCCACCTGGCACTATACATAGTTATTACCATATCATTGACTATATTCCCTATTCTGTGTTTACATCCCTGTGACTATTTTGTAACCACCAATTTGTACTTCTTAATACCTTTACCCTTTTTCACACAGCCCCTCAAACCTCATCCCATCTGATAACCAAGTTTGTTTTCTGTTTGTGGTTTTTTGTTGTTGTTGTTTCTGTTGGTTTTTAGATTCCAGAAGTGAAGTGAGATCATATGGTATTTGTCTTTCTCTGTCTGACATATTTCCCTTAGCATAATACCCTCTAGGTTGTCTCACATGGTAAGATGTCATTTTTTATGCCCTAGTGATATTCCGTTGTATGGATGTACCACACTTCTTTATACAACTGTCTTTTGATGGGCATTTAGGTTGCTTCCATTTCTTGACTATTATAAATAACACTGCAATAAATATGGGGGTGCATATATCTTTTTAAATTTCTTCAAATACATACCCAGAGGTAGAATTGCGGGGTAATTAGGTAGTTCTATTTTTAAATTTTTGAGGAGCTTCCATAATTTTTTCTATCATGCCTGCACCAATTTGCAATACCCCCAATAGTGCATGATGGTTTTCTTTTCTCCACATCGTCACCAACACTAGTGATGTTTTGATTTATTGAAGATAGCCATTCTGACAGGTATGAGGTGATAGCTCATTGTGGTTTTAATTTGCATTTCTTTGATGCTGATGTTGAGCTTCTATTTATACATCTATTACTTATGTGTATGTCCTCTGGAGAAATGTATTCAGGTCCTCTGCCCATTTTTTAATTAGATTGTTTGTGTTTTTGAGTAGAAATTTTGGATATTAACTCTTTATCAGATGTATCATTGGAGAATATCTTCTCCCAGTCAGTAGGTTGTCTTTTCGTTTTGTTGATGGTTTCCTTTGCTGTGCAAACCTTTTTAGTTTAATGCAATTTCATTTATTTTTTCTTTTGTTTCCCTTGTCTGAGAAGTCATATCAGAAAAAAATATTCCTAAAGCTTACTTAAAAATATTCCAAGAGCTTACTACCTCTATGTTCTTCTAGGAGTTTTATGGCTTTAGGTCTTAAATTTAAGTATTTAATCCATTGGTAGTTTATTCCTCTACATGTTGTAAGAAGGTGGTACAGTTTCATTTTGTTTCATGTATCTGTCCAGTTTTCTCAAATGATTTATCGAATAGACTCTCTTTACCCCAGTGTGTATTCTTGCCTTTTTTGTCATGAGTTAAATGACCATATAGATGCAGATTTGTTTCTGGGCTCACCATTTTGTTCCATTGATCTATATGTCTATTTTTATGGCAGTACTCTGTTGTTTTGATTACTATAGCCTTATAGTATAGTTTGATATCACATAGCACGATACCTCCACCTTTGTTCTTTCTCAAGATTGCTGTGGTTACTTGGGGACTTTCACGGTTCCATATAAATTTTTAGGATTATTTGTTTCAGTTTTGTGAAAAATGTCATTAGTATTTGGATAGGGCTTGCACTGCATCTGTAGATTGTTTTAGGTAATATGGACAGTTTAACTATGTTCATTCTTCCTATCCATAATCGCAGTATATGATTCCATTTTTTGTATTTTTTTCAATTTCTTTCTTCAATGTCTTACAATTTTCTCAGAACAGATCTTTTACCTTCTTGGTTAAATTTAGTCATAGGTATTTTTTATATAATTGTAAATGGGATAATTTTCTTAATGTTTTTGATAGTTCATTATTGGCGTATAAAAATGCAACCAAAATTTATGAACGTTAATTTTGTATCCTGCTACTTTGCTGAATTCATTTATTCATTCTAATAGTGTTTTGGTGAAATTTTGGGGGTTTTCACTATATAATACCATGTCATTTGAATATAATGACAGTTTTACTTATTCCTTTCTAATTTGGATGTCTTTTCTTTCTTTTCCTTCTTTGATTGCTGTGGCTAGGACTTCCAGTGCTATGTCGAATAAAATGATGAAAGTAGACTTCCTTGTCCTGTTCCTAATCTTAAGGAAAATGCTTTTAGATTTTCCCCATTGAGTATGATGTTAGCTGTGGGGTTGTCATATACGGCCTTTGTTATTTTGAGATATGTTTACTCTAGTCCCACTTTGCTGAGAGTTTTTGTCATAGATGGATGCTGGATTTTGTCAAAGCTTTTTCTGCATCTTTTGACATGATCGTATGATTTGTATCATTCATTTTGTCTATGTGGTATATCATGTTAATTGATTTGTGAATATTGAACCAAGCTTGCATCCCAGGAATAAATCCCACTTGATTATGGTGTATGATCTTTTTAATGTATTGCTGAATTTGGATTGCTAATATTTTGTTGAGGATGTTTGCATCTATGGTCATTACAGATATTAGCCTATAGTTTTCTTTATTTGTAAGGTCTTTGTCTGGTTTGGAATCAGGGTAATGATGACTTTGTAAAATGAGATCAGGAGATTTTCCTCCTCTCGAATTTTTTGAAATCGTTTGAAAGGATTCCTTTTTGAATGTTTTGTAAAATTCACCTGTGAAATCATCTAGTCCAGGACTTTTGTTTCTAGGGAGGTTTTTGGTTACTGATTCAATTTCATTAGTAGTAATCGGTCAACACAGATTTTCTGTTTCTTTTTGATTCAGTCTTGGAATACTGTATGTTTCTAGGAATTTATCCATTGCTTACAGATAGTTCAATTTTTTGGCATATACTTTCTCATAGTATTTTCTTCTAATCCATTGTATATCTGTGGTATCAGTTGTCACTTCTTTTTCATTCCTAATTTTATTTGGATCTTCTCTCTTTTTTTCTTCATGAGTCAGATTAAAGTTTTATCAATTTTGTTTATCTTTTCAAAGTACCAGCTTTTAGTTTCATTGATCTTTTGTATATTTTTTAAACTCTATTTCATTTGTTTCCACCCTGGTCTTTATTATTTTCTTCCTTCTACTTATGATACTTTGGTCTTTGTTTGCTGTTTTTTCTAGTTTCCTTAAGTATAAGTTTAAACTGTTCATTTGAAAATTTTCTTATTTCTTTAGGTAGGCCTATATTGCTATGAATTTTTTTTCTTAGGACTGCCTTTGCTGTGTCCCATAAATTTTGTGTTGTTGAGTTTTCATTTTCGTTTGTCTCAAGATATCTTTCGATTTCTTCCTTGATCTCATTGTTAACCTGTTCATTGTTTAGTGGCATGTTATTTAGCCTCCATGAGTTTGTGTGTTTTTCCAGTTTTTTCATTGCAATTGATTCTGGTTTTGCACCATTGTGGTTGGAGAAGATGCTTAATATAATTTCAGTCTTCTTAAATTTATTGAGACTCTTTCGTGGCCTAACATGTGATCTATTTTGGAAAATATTATATGAGCACTTGAAAGGAATGTATGTTCTGCTACTTTGGGGTAAAACACTAAAACTATCAATTAAATCTATCTGACCTCATGTGTCATTTAGTGCCACTGTTTCCTTGTTGATTTTCTGTCTGGAAGATCTATCCATTGATGTCAATGGGGACATTGAAGTTCCCTGCTTTGACTGTATTAATGTCAATCTCTCCCTTTATGTCCACCAATATTTGCTTTATGTATTGGTGTGCTCTATGTTGAGTACCTAAATCTTTACAAGGGTTATATCCTGTTACTGTATTGATTCCTTTATCATTATGAAATATCCTTCTTTTTATTATTATAGGCTTTGTTTTAAAGTCTACCTTGTCGATATAAGTATTGCTAACCCATTTTTGTGTGTTTGTTTCAATTTGCATGAATTATCTTTTTCCATTCCTTTACTTTCAGTCTGTATGTGTCTTTTGATGTGAAATGGGTCTCTTGTAGGCAGCATATGTATGGTTCTTGTTTCTTATCCATTCAGGTACACTCTATCTTTTGATCCATTTACATTTAAAGAAATTATTAACAGGCACATAGTTACTTCCATTTTATTATTTATATTTATGTTCTTTATTTTCCCCATTCTTCTTAAAAAAAAGTCCCTTTAGCATTTCTTATAATACTTTTGTGGTGGTGATGAACTCCTTTAGATTTTTCTTGTCTGGGAAACTCTATCTCCCTTTCAATTTTAAATGATAGCCTTGCTGGATAGCCTTTGTTGTATGTCCTTACTTTTCATCACTTCGAATATTTCCTGCCAATCCCTTCTGGCCTGTAAAGTTTCTGTTGAGAAATCAGCAGACAGTCTTATGGGAGCTCCCTTATAAGTAACTAACTGCTTTTTTCTTGCTGCTTTTAAGATTCTCTTTTTGTCTTTAACTTTTGCCATTTTAATTTTGATGTGTCTTGGTGTGGGCCTCTTTAAGTTCATCTTGTTTGAGACTCTCTTCACTTCCTGAACTTGTATGTCTTTTTCCTTCACCAGGTTAGGGACGATTTCAGTCATTATTTCTGTAAATAGGTTTTCAATCCTTTGTTCTCTCTCTTCTCCTTCTGGTATCCTTGTGATGTGAATATTGCTATGCGTTGTGTTATCCCAGGGGTCCCTTAAGCTATTCTCATTTTAAAAAAAAAATTCTTTTTTTTTTTGCTGTTCTAATTGGGTGTTTTCTTCTACCTTGTCTTTTAAATCATGGACTTGATCCACTGGTTCATCTACTGTACTGTTAATTCCTTGTAGTGTATTATTTATTTTTGATGGATTCTTTTTTTATGGTTTCTGTGTCCTTTTTATGCTTCCTATCTCTTTGCTGGAGTTCTCACTAAGATCCTTGAGCATCACTGTAATCAGTGTTTTGAACTCTGTATCTGATAGATTGCTTGCCTCTACTTTGTTTATTTTTTTTTCTGGAGTTTTGTTGTGTTTAATTTGGGACATGTTTCTTTGTCTCCTTATTTTAACTACTTTTCTGTGTTTGTTTTTATGCATTAGGTAGCTCGGCTATGTCTCTTAGTCTTGGCAGGGTGGCTTAATGTAGTAGGTGTCCTGTAGGACCCAGTGGCACAATCTCCCTGATCACCTTATCTAGGTGCTCCAGGAGTGTCCTTTGTGTGGGTTATGTTTGCCCTCCTGTTGTAGTTGAGACTTGATTTCTGTAAGCATGTCAGTGAGTTAGATTGACCCTTAGTTTGGCTGGCTGTGAGGACTGGCCAGACTACAGAGTATGAGGTGCTGTGAGGGGGCTGACCCCATGGGGTGCTAATCACCTCAGTGGACTCTGGTGCCTGCCAAGACCACCTTTTGGCTGTGCCATTTGTGGGGCTAATTATGTGGTGCTCTGTTGTGGTCTGAAAGTAGCCACTGAGTGTGTTGGTTCTGGGGCCCCTTGGGAGGGACTTTGGTGCAGGCCAAGTTCAACTGCTGCTTGTGATAGGCCCAGGTCAACCTGGTAGGTGCTACAAAGTGATCCCTAGTTGGTAGCTGCCTATGCTGAACCTGGAGGTGCATGGGAGAGGCCACACTGCAAACTGAGGCCAATTGTCACCAGTACTGGTCTTTGGGCAGCTCAACAGAAGACCTAAGACACCCTGAGGCCAACCACAACCTGCTGGCTACCCATAAGGCTCAGTCACTGAAAGTGCCTTGGGCAGTATGTGAATTGAGTTAGGCAGAGTCTCAGGGAATCCCTAGGGTGGGGCGAGTAATGGTCACCAGGTTTATGCAGATTCAAATTTGGCACCATTCCTGAACCTGAAACCACTCATCAAAAGGCACAGAGCACACTGAGGGCAGCTGCCACCTGCCTGGGGCCCATGAACCCCTGAGAGTTGTCCAAGAAAGAATGCAGAGAGGGCCAGGGTTGGGTGCCAGCCACGGATAGTGCCTCTGGCAGTGCGCAGTTGTTTGGGGTGGGGTGCCAGGCTGTCACCAGGGTAGGCAGAATGGAGTTTACCAGGTTAATATAGATTCAGATTTGGCCATGTGGGGGGAGGACTCAACACAGGAAAGTTGATGCCTGTCTGCCAGCTACATGGGAGGAAGATTCTACACAGGGAAAATGGTCCTCACGCTGATGTCACAAAATTCAGTCTTTCTTTATGTGTCTCTTGTACCTTCTGACACACCATCCCTTTGCTAGAGCCCAGGGTGAATGCCTGCAAATGAAAGAATCTGTGTACTGGCTCTTTAAGGGGATATCTGGGTGTGCAGCAACTTTTGTCTCACTCGGATGGATGGAATCCCTACAGACTTTCACAGTCAGATTTGTAGGGACCCTTTTTCCTGGTACTGGTGCTGTGGGCTGAGAAGCCCAGTGTGAGGCTGGGACCCCTACCCCCTCAGGGGGAACCTGTGCAACTGAGATATTCCTCCTGATTCTCAACTGCCACTCATAGGTATGGGGCAGCACATTTTGTGTCTCCACCCCTACTAACAGTCTTCATGTGGCCTCTTCTTTATATCTTTAGTTATAAGACTCTGTTCAGCTAGTCTTCAGATGGTTCTCCAGGTTGATTGTTCTATAATTTAGTTGTAATTTCAATGTGGTCCTGAGAGGAGGCAAGTACAAAATTTACATACTTTGCCATCTTGACCAGAACTCAATGAATTCTGTTAATTTTTGCTTCATGTATTTTGGGGCTCTGTTGTTCAGTACAAAATTCTTATAATTGTTACATATTCTTCATTGATTGAACATTATTATTATAAAATTTCACTTATCTAGTAATAATTTTTTCATAAATTCTATTTTTT
Organism: Rhinolophus hipposideros; assembly: GCF_964194185.1. Taxonomy (NCBI): domain Eukaryota; kingdom Metazoa; phylum Chordata; class Mammalia; order Chiroptera; family Rhinolophidae; genus Rhinolophus; species Rhinolophus hipposideros. Next base: position 8,194,359 of record NC_138058.1, on the reverse strand, counting down.
CTGATATTAGTACAAGTAACCCTCATATAACATGGTTGTTAGGTTTCTAAAAATTCCATGTTATGCAAATCCATGTTATATGAAACAAAGAACTAGTACAAAAAAGGGGTTTTCGAAAATTTTTAAAAATACTATTATATTTTTATAATTAAGAGAAATATCTTTATTAAAGCAATTTTTCACCAAAAGTGCAACATATTAATATGTATTAAATAATGTTTTTTTGTCATCACTACTAATCACCATTAACCATGGGCATTTTCTTTTTGACAAGATGTCTTCATCATATGAACATAATACTCCATGAACAAGGTGGATTTAAAATTCTAATAAATTTTAAAATTTTGCAGTCAAATCTGATATGACATCCACACTCAAAATGGAAAATTTCAAAAGAGATATCTTTTGCTCTTAAAAGCTTTTACTACTCTCCGTGTTGTTCAGGGATTTTTCTAATTCTCAAACCATGTTAAAGTGAAACCGTGTTCTAGAATGTCGTCTTGTACGAGGGTTTTCCCCAATTCTCAAATCGTGTTAGAGCGAAATGGTGTTATAGAAGTGCCGTGTCATACAAGGGTTACCTGTATTGCATTAAAACTATCTTGGATTAATTTTTGCAGTGTGTATTTTTCTTTTAAACTATCTGTGATTATGAACCTAAAGCCTGTCTCATATATCATATATAATTAAATCATAGTTTTTATGTTTTTTAAATCCATTCTGCCAATCTCTGCCTTTTATTGGCATATTTTAATTCATTTATATTATAGCAATTACCAAGAGATAGGATTTATGTCTCCCATTTTATTTGTTTTGTTTTTTATATATTGCTACAAGTTCTAAAAAACATAAAAATTGACTTTTTTTTTTTTTTTTTTTTTTTTACCAGTGTTTTTGTTGCTTTTATGGAAGACAGGATTTTGGAAGTTCTTACTGCTTTTTTTGCTGATATGAGTGTGCATTTTTTTTTTTTTTTTTAGTCTTTCCTGTAGTTTTTATAGCTGCTGAAATTACCCATCTGGTTTTTCATGTGGTCTACTCTGTTCATTAAATTCTTCAACATAATAATCATAGTTATTTTAAATTCCTTGCCTAATAATTCCAATGTCGTTATCATATCTGTGTCTGGTATGATTATAGCTTTGTCTCTTCATATTATGTGGGTATTTTTTTCCTTTTGACATGCTTTCTGTAATTTTTTTTGTTGAAAAGTAGACACGTATTAGGTAGTAGGTACTGAGGTAAGAAGCCTTTAGTGTTAGGGTTTGTCCTCATACAACTATGAAATGAGTATGCTTAATGTTTTTGTAGTTATTGATATCAGAGTGTTCAAATTCCTCTAGTGAGTTTATTTTGTCCTCTCTTCTTGGCTTTGTATCTAGCTTTTATAGTACTTCTCAGGGAAAGTCTGAATCTCACAGCTATTTCAGCTATATTTTACTGTTGTTACTGAAGATTTGTTGGTGTTGCTGGGTGTGTAGGGAAGGGAGATATTCTCTAATACTTTAATTAAGTCTCAGTCTCAGTGTACCAGTGCTGGGGATGGGTGGCTTTCAGTAATATTTTCTATCCCTACCCCCATGCCTTATAGCTCCTTACTAGCTACAGCATCCAGATAGAGTGAGGCAGTTTCTCTTCACACAGAAATGTCTTCTGGGGAAGTCCTTCTCCCACAGAATTCGGCCTTTGTTAGGGAGAAGACCCAGAGAATTTTACAAAGGCTAGTATTCTTCCCTCCCTCAGCCATGGGCACTGGGGAGCTTTCTTGTATCCCTCTGAAAACTTGATAGTGTTGCTAGAGGGAAAGTTGGCAAAAGTGTGGGGGCAACCTGTGACTCTTATACTAATCCTCATTCAGCCTGCGACATATGTAGTCAAAATAACTATTTAAGTGTTTCTATTGATTATACCATGTTTCCCCGAAAATAAGACTTACTTGAACAATAAGTTCTAATGCGTCTTTCGGAGCAAAAAGTAATATAAGACTTAGTATCATATTATATTATTGTATTGTATTATATTATACTATATTATATTATATTATTACATTACATTACATTACATTATATTACATTAAAGACGGTCTCATATTACAGTAAAATAAGACCGAGTCTTATATTAATGTTTGCTTCAAAGGACGTATTAGAGCTGATTGTCCGGCTAGGTCTTATTTTCGAGGAAACATTGTATATCTTTCTGCAGCTTGTGCTGCAGGTCAGAAAATCTCAGGTACTTTATCTTCCTGAATGCATCTGACTCTACAAATTTTGTGGTGTCAGTTTCCCTTTCAAATTCAGTTTTCTGATGAGTCCAAGAAAAGTTGTTGATTTTTAGTTTTGTTTTTTTCCCCTCAGCTATTTCTTGTTGTAGGAATGGGAGTAATGAATTCCAAGCTTTTTATATATTAAAGGTAAAATAGAAAAACATTTTCTCTTTTTTTAATGTTTCAGTGTTTTTCATCTTATCAACCATGGTGGGTCTCTCTAATGGTCTTATAATGGTTTATTTTACTTTTTGACAGCTAATATATATTAGATACTGGAATGACCTTATTTTGTGATCATTTTGTTCCTCTTCAAGTCTCCTACCCATTTGCTACTGGGTCTTCAGGTTTTTTCTTTTTGTATCATAAAAGTTCTTCATATATTTTAGATATGAGAACTTTGCTGTTATATGTGTTATAATATCTTCATCCATTCTGTAACTTTCTTTTGTACTCATGATGTTTTTGAACATCAAAGAAGTTTTCATTTTAGGGTATTAAAATTTGTAAATAATTTAAGTTATAGTTATTGCTTTTTGTGTCTAAAATAACAATTTTCTTACCAGCAAATTTTAAAGATTTTCTCCTATGCAATTATCCAGAAGATTTATTGTCTTTTTTGTTTTCCTTTTTTATGTTGACCTCTACAGTCTACAGTCTAACTGGAATTGACTTTTGTATATGTTGTGTGGTAGGGATCTAGTTTCATCTTTTTTCATAATTATATCCTATTGCTCTATTAGTATATTTTTTTCTCAACTGTTTAAGATGTGATCTCTACCATATTTATTAATCATTCTTAGAGAGTAAATACTAAATTTATAACAGTATTTTAAATATATTTAAAGATAACACATTCCTTGATTAATGCATTTATTATTTTGAAAATGTGCAATCATTTAGATGGTTAAGAGATAAATTTGGATAATACAATTTCTATTGAAACCAGTAGCTTTAATAATGCAATAGACTTCTTTACATAGATTATGCAATGAATATGACATTACCAAAAACTATTTTTTAAATGACTTGTGGTAGTAATTTGAGAGTATAAATCTACACTTCATAGGTGAAAACTTGGAAGGCAGCTTGAAATTTGGATTAGTAAACACTAGTATGCCTGTAAATGTTCATTGATAATAATTCAATTGCATATCTTTATAGTTACAACAATAGTCATAATATGATTTTTTTCATATTAATGTAGCATCATTAATACAAGATGATTGGCATCTTAGTCTCTTTTGCTTGATTTTTTCCTCTGTCTTCACACAAGCTTCGGTATTTCAGGCTTTCCCTTTCCAAGTACCATTGTGAAAGTTCATTTCAAGGCTGTTTGCTTGATGTTTTCTAATGGTCCATTAGAAAGTAAGTCATATAGTCAACTCCAGATTTTAGGGTTGGGGAAGTAGACTACACCATTTGACGGTAAGTATGGCAAGATCAAATTGCAAGGGAGGTATGCCTTCAGGGAGGGAGGAATTTGGAGTCAGTTTGGAAGATACTATATTATATTTACGAGGTTTGACAATTAAATTTGCGACTCATCCCAGAAAAAGTGCTACATAACTCATTGCTGAATATCACTACTGTCACCTTCGAAGTACTCCCCTTGGGAAGCTATGCACTGACACCAGCACCTAGTCCACCCTTCAAAGCAATTTTGGAACTCTTTCTGGAATGGCCATCAGAGCTGTTGACATATTACCCTTGATGTCCTGAATGTCATCAAAATGTCTTCCTTTCAATATTCCCTTTATCTTTGGGTAAAGAAAAGTCACTGGGAAGCAGATCAGGTGAGTAGGGAGGGTGTTCCAATACAGTGATTTGTTTACTGGCTAAAAACTCCCTCACAGACAGTGCCGTGGGAGCTGGTGCATTGTCGTGATGCAAGAGCCATGAATTGTTGGCGAAAAGTTCACATCCTTTTCGTCTTTTTCATGCAGCGTTTTCAGTACTTCCAAATAGTAAACTTCGTCAAGTGTTTGTCCTGTTGGTACAAATTCATAATGAATAATCCTTTTGATGTCAAAAAAGGTTGGCAACATTGTTGCAACAAGTTCGCAAACTTCACTGTCTGACCAAATAAATATTTGCTGCCTGCCTGCCTGCCTGCCTGAATGAATGAATGAATGAATGAATACTGTGGAAGTAAGCATTTATATTTCAAATTAAAGAATAACTTTATATATGATTACTTTTCTTCCTGTTTTAAGACTTTCTGCCTTGAAATGGTAACATGCTTACTGTCACTTTAAGTTATGGGTGTTCATTCTTATTTGAGATTAAGAAATGCAGCAAAATGCATTTATATTTCATCATGGCAATGTGTTAAAAATAGACTACTTAACAGACTTTTCAGGTTAGAGGTTTAAACATCGAAATGATGAAGAGGAAACAACTTTCATCATTTTGTTAGTAAGGGTAAAAATGGAATAGATAGTGTCAACAGGAAGATATTTTTTTCCCATAGAAGAGGAACAGATAGGATGGCATATGCTTTTCTAAATGTGGAGCTGTTCAGTGCTAAGTACAACTAGCACAATAGTAGCAAGTAGATGACTCAGCTTTGAAAACGTTCCTTAAGTTCCCTATACAAAAGCAAGTTGTCTAGAATGAAATACAGTGAAAACTATATTAAGACATTAGATTTATTTGAGTTTTCTTTTTTTTTTTTCACTAGATGTCTAGGTTAGTTTAATTTATTAAAAAGCTTTTTTGTGTGTTTGAAAAAAATCATGACATTTTTTTCACACCTGGTTGATATGGTCTAGAAATTAAAGTGGACGCAGGTCTCGTCATCTCTGACAAATGCAACAGTTGGTTTAACAAACAATTCTCAACATTGCTCCTCAGAAAACGTTATTTGAAGATATGAACTCAAATATTCTTTGCAGAATTGTATTGTCAAAGGCATTCAGTAGTAATCCTCACATATAAAGGATTAATGTCTTTGGACATACTTATGAAAGCTGCCATGAGCATCATGTTTCTTGGTTCTATGATTAGATTTCACATATTTGGATATAATTATCTAGTTTCCTTCTCCACCTTGCTGTTTTAATTGCTTCACTCTTTTCTGTCATTCATCAACTCATCTGCCTAGAGGTCAAAACGGAACCAGTTACTAATCAAGGCCAATGGCAATGATCACTACATTAGGGCGCCATGTTTCATCTGTCAAGAGGCATCTATCACTCCTCTCCTTGTCAAAAAGAAAATTAAATTAGACTAATGCAAATCTCTATTTTGCCCTGATTAAAGGCCTGTGTCCACCCTAGGCATTGCCTGACATGATTTGGACTTGTGAGAGACTCAATGTTCTTATAAAATTATTTGGAGAGAGTATGACTATCTCCGTGGGTCATTATTCTTCAGATTCACTTGTTTTTCAGTGACTACAGGGTAGATAATCTAGATCTCCTTTGGGGTGTTAATTAAGAAGAGTACCTAAAATTAATCAACCGACTCACTAGGGCGAAGGGGATCTGGCTGAGGGTTTTTGGGTAAAACATGCTTCTGGTGCAGAGAAATGAGCCTTCAGCTATTGACAAAAAGCAAACAAGTGTACAGACAGCAATGTGACATAAAAATTCATATAGATATACAAGTATCCACTCATTTTTCTTGTCAGCTTGTCAACTTTAATTATAAAGGTTGATTTGCTACTGGGCAGATCTCAACATTGTAGATGTTGGCCATTTGAAAAGCATCAGATGGTCAAGGTCATCAAACACACGCATAGGAAGGCCATGGATGGATGATGTGTTTAAAGCCCACACGACACAACAATCCTTGCATTGTAGCTGAATTATAAAATTCCTGTCATCCCTTCAAGAAAGAATACATTTTATCTACCATACAATATTGATAATGGATGAAAACCTTAATTTAGAAGGTGCATTTTTTCTATCATATTTTGCATTATTCTCTTTTTGACTTTATTTCTCTCTAATATACTTATATCTGGTGTTAAGGGTTTTCTTAGAACTTTAGGCTAAAAGTAAACTTTTTAGCAAATCTTAGGGTTTGAATATGTGAAAAAAATGAGTAACTTCATCAAACATTGTTATTTCACTTCTAACAGAATCACATATCTCTCTTTTAGAGTGCTTATTTAGTTAATAAAATGTTGGTATCTCTCAACTGTCTGTCATTATCTCCCACCTGAACAGTAATCTTCACTGCCAAATCAAAGGTGATGCATTCTTATCCTATAATTCAGATTTTTAACATCTTTGCCAAGGGTGGAAGAATGGAGATACCAGCTTTTAGCCTTTACCATTCTAAATGCCATTTGTCAGATGGTAGATTCAGAGTGCTTATATTCTCTAATGGTAGATGCACCTTTAAACCCTAGTCTTGACTATAATTGGCAAAAGATGAAAAAGCTCTTCATTGTTCTGCATGATGTTTGGATCCTGAGCGATCCACATTGATCCTAAGGTTTGAAGTGGATCTGGTATGGATAGAACTTGCAGGGTAGTATTAGCACAACTAGAAAATTGGTGAGATGGTTTTAGTACAAAAAATTTCTTGCCCCAAACCAACATTCTGACTTAGATTTGCCAAAAAATGAACAAAAAACAATTAAGGTAAATCATTCTTTGAACTTTCTCGGGGTAATCAGAAATGTATTCCAAAAACTGAATTGCGTATCTCAACACTCTAATTTTATTTTACCTATCTAACAGCATGATTATGTAATTTATTTCTAGTAGACCTGATCCTTAAAGCCTGTAAAACATTCCTACTTGATTGTGTATGTCAAGAACATTCTACCAAATTATGTTTCTTAACTCATTTTTTATTTACTTTTACTCATATTCATAAAACAATTGTATGTGTAATGATTTAGTGTTAATAAACTTGTTGACAAGATAGAAATTTATGCAAAAGACAAAAGTAAATTTCAATGATCAATTTAAAGAACACAGTACAATTTTGTTTTGCTTTGATTTTTGACTAGAGATATACAGATAAAGCTTTAAAATGCAAAAGTAGTTTTCAAACATTTATAAAATATTTTTCTTAAATTCAACATACTAACATTGACAACAAAAGTAATTTATTAATGATATTAATATTTGTTTAAACTATTTCTTGTGATAATTGATAGTTTAATGGTCTTTTAAGTATTTTCCCCAAAGACTATGCTCAAATTTCTAGTTCTTTTTACCTTCACTTTGGAAAAGAGTTCAGTCTGACTAAGAACATTATCTGCTAGATTACAACATTTCACCTGTCCATTTCAATGCAAAATCTTACACTCAGACCAAAAATACCCAGAAATATTTAGCTCACATTTGTCTTCCTTCAACAAATATTTACTGACTTTTAATGTACGTTCTCTCATAGAAATTACATTATCTTGGGCATATAATTATTGTGTAACAAAATATACAGTCATTTAAAAATATCCTTTAGTAACAAATAGACAGTCATAAGAGAAGTGGATAAATTTTTCTTTTGTGTGTGTGAATCAAACTGGCAACCCTGTTGTTCAGAGCTCGCGCTCTAACCAACTGAGCCATCAGGCTACCCAGAAAATGGGTAAGTTTTGAAGTCATTTAACAGATATGTTTTTGGGGTCCACTTAACCAAAACAAAGTCATTGTTCATTAGGTCAACCTTGTAATTCCTACAGTTTCTAGTTCATTTAGTCTCTTTCTTCGGGTAATGAAGGAGAACAGACAATGACACCTATCTCCAAAGATAAGAGGACATATTCATCACCTTGAATATGCCCTTAACAACTCTAAGTTGAGTAAGTTAACTTTTTTTGAAACTATAAACTATGACTATGAAAAAGAAGGTACCGCGATCAACTGTGTGCAACATATCAGAATTCATACATCTAAAAATCGTAGGTGGATAAAAAGCATGTAAACTGGAGACTGGTTGTGAAAGAATAGCCTTGGTCAGGCTCCCTTCCTGACCAGGTGCTGGCCCTGACCCGGTGACCCGCTTGTCCGAGATGATAGAATGCAGTACTAGCCTTGACCCAGCGACCTGCTGGTCTGACATGATGGAATGCAGCAGAGGTGCCATCCATCTGAAAGATATACTCTTATGTAAGCACCCTGGCTATAGGCCATCTCTTTGTCTGTACTGTATAAAGGTATTAGGCTGTTTTACGAGGTGGGCGGCTGAGACACGATGGGGACTGCTGGCTGTATCCAGTGACAGGCTGATTGTGCCCCATAAGCCTGAATAAAGTATGTCTACTTTGCCTTTGGCTCCCCACATCTTCTTCCAGCTCCCCGAGGTGCACACACCTTACCCCCTCCACCCCGAGATTCAACCCACTCGGACAGTGATACACAACAGATAATGAAACACCATAAAATATACAACCAGAGGCAGAATATTGTGTTTACCGGAAACCCTCATATGTGTATTACCACATGGATTGCCAGAGTTGGCAAGAATAAGACTCTTGGGATGGTGGAGAATGTGGAGATGTCATAGAACCCATAATTTGGTCCAATAAGTGGCCACCAAGTGTCATTTGACAAGAGCTGATTCTATTTATGATAGAACTTTCTTTTTCTAATTAGACATGCCATACTAAGACGAAAAGAGGAAGAAGCTTTCCCCATGCACTGTCAAGTGTCTCCTCTAAATAAATGTTGAAGAATTACTTAAAGTTACTGTGAGAATTCCAAAGTGCTCACATGTCTCAGTTTGGCCTGGTATCCCAGGACTTCGTAGTTTTTCACATCTTGTGCCATTGCTCAAACAAGTCATGGGACTTTTCTTTGGGAGTTTCCCTAGACTTAGTCGTACATTTTAAAAAGTATTATCACTGATCACAAATATATTTTTGAATGTGAGTTAAATTGATTTTAAAGTTGGTAAATGGTAAAAAAATGGTAAAAGTGGTAAAAAAAAAATGGTAAAACCTCATTTGATTGTGATAAATTACTTTAATGACCAGGCTAACTTGATTCTGTTCTGGGTCAAAAGTTTGGTGCAACTATTCAATAAGAAGGCTCACGAATAAAGTAGAAAGCCACTTCCCAAAAATAAATAATAATAATAAGGGTTTCAAAATTTTCTAAGCAAAAACATTATTAGAGTAAGTATATGGCCTACCAAGAAGTTTTCAGTTAGGTCAGTATTTACTTTGGTTTCTGTTTTTGTTTGATTGATTTCAAGTGTTGTCATATTTTATAATGGCATTTTGTACTTACATTTATAGTGAATTTATTTCTGATAAAATAGATCTAATGGGGGGTCTTTTAAATTCTGTAAAATAGTCACTCCAGGTTTTATCTGAAGATTTCTGATGAATGATTTCCTAAGATTAGAACAAACAAACCAAAAATCCCCAATGATTTTGAAGAAACAATTTTATGCAGTGGTACTAATTTTAAGGAATATCCTACCTTGAGAAATAGAATAACCTGAAAATACAAATGGAATTTAAAAAAAGATTAGATATACTCATTAATAAAAGATGCTTATGCCTTAATTTATGGCATTTTAGAGTCTTTTTTTAGCACAAAATCTACTATACATACATTTTTTACTTTGATTCTCATAGTTGTCTGGGAGGATATTATTAACATTTTCTACAGCTGAAGTACTAAGAAAGCTTAGCAAACTTCTCTTTCCCTCACTCTCAGAGAAAAGAGACTAGACACTGAAGAAGTTCATTCCCCTCCCTTCATCTCACACTGAGAATGGTGAATTTCTAAGGATTATCTGAAGCACCAAGTTGCTTTAGCAGTACCTTTATACAGGCCTGTAAGCAAGATATCACACTTGGTGCAAAAAATGCATATATTGGAATTTAAGCAGAGAGAGAGAGAGAGAGAGAGAGAGAGAGAGAGAGAGAGAGAGAGAGATAAGTGAACTATGTATCACATGCAATATAGGCATAATGATTTTCATCCCAAAGCCTCAAGGGGTATTAACAAGTATTTATTGCTGCCATTTAAGTGCTGGCTTGTGTTTCAATCCTTTGAACTCATGCTAGAACTCCTAGTAGAACTCCTAGTAGGTAGTTCTTAGAGTACTCTTAAAATTTTAAATTTTAAAAATCAGCAATTTACTTACTTTATTGATGTGGCTTAGATTATAGATACTTTTGTCCCAATATTTAAAGTTATAGTAGAATAATCTAACTGATTTAGGAGGAATATAATATAGGTCAAAAAAATCTCACCAACTTGTATTTATTTCTAAACTATGACCATTGAATAATGAAGAAATATTTTGATACTGCATAATAAATTGCCAACGCACCAATAAAATGATGAACAAGTCAGCACACAAGAAGTTGGTAATTAATACATAAAATTAGTATTAATATAAGCACATATGTCTTCATTATCATTTTATTTTCTCAAGTGACTTATCTTTTGCATCTTCATAAAACAAAATTCCTCAAGCTATTTTTAAAGTTGTAATATTCTTTATGTATAAAGGCTGTGTTAACGTTTACAAATTAGGGAGCAGATCCACTGGAACATGACAGAAATTGGTAAATTTGTGTGAAAACTTTAAGAAAGGTGTAATCCATGTCTACTTTAAACTAAACTTTGAACATTTATATTAACTAATGAAAATAGCAGCAATATTTTTTAACTTTATATATATTTTTAAAGTTGGTAAAATTAGATGTGGTGGATACTTAAACATACCCTTTCAAACTGTATTTCCTAGACTATTTTTCAATGTTATTATGAAACTCTGTTAAAATGTAACAAAACTTATAATACACCTTTTTACCCAATTAGCCTTAAAGATCCACCCTTTATTTTGGAACAAAAGTGACTATATATAATTGAATAGATATAAACATATATTTGTTATAGATAATATTTATTATTTATAATATATAGCATAGTACATAATGCTATACAGCATATCTATTGTATAACACCTAGTATTTTGTTATTACATGGAATAACAAAAATAAAGAATATAAACTCATAAACCAAAGATACTGGTAAAACTTGATAAAAATGAGAAAATAAAAACAAAGTTATCAAAAATTCTTAAAAGAAGTTCCAAACTTTCTTTTAATTAGTTATGCCTAATAAGCTAAATATACAAAGAAATGTTTCTAGTATAAATAAAATGATCAATCATACACGAACCTAAGTGTGTTTAAATTCTCCAGATGAAAGCTGTGAATGTGTGGCTTGACATGGGGCTGACACAGGAATAGAACTGTGAAATGTAAATAGTCATGAAGAGTCAAGTATGCAGTTACCATGAATGACTCACGTGGGTTTTCAAATATGAAATAGAAACTTTGAAAGAGTTAATATCTTAGTGATGGCAAATTCCTTTTAAAATATAATTAAATTACCTTTAAAAATGGATTTAGAGTGTTCTTAAGTGCCTACCTTGTTAATTTGATTAATAAACAATAACAGCATAAAATGGAGTAAGAAATGCATATATAATTACCAGATTGTTTAGAAAAGATATTAAGTAGGCATGAAGTCAGTGTAATCTGAGCTAAACCATGGAAAATTTCCCCACAAATGCACTAGTGTGCATATATTTATAAGCTATATTCTCATTCCAGCCTGCATCCATAATCATAAATGGATTACATTATTTTCACTAAATGAGAAATGTGCCTTAAAAACCTATATGGATTGAATGTAGACTATTTGTAATTTTTTTCCAAAATATACTTTTATTTTTGAAACAATCTATTGCTTATAATAAGTAATTTATGCATCCCAAGATCTAGATTCATGAATTCTGCATCTTTGTAAAAACTCGTGAATGCTTGATAATGAAACTGCATTTAAAAAATTCAAAAAGTTCAGTGTTTAAATGTATTCCTGGATATTTGCCATGTATTTAGATCTTCAGTAGGATTAAAATCATTGTGATTCTAATGATTATTTTAAATACAAACATAAGGGACTTTGTCAGATTCCTCCAAAACGAGGTAAGAAACTGAAACTTAGAAATAATCTACTTAGGTAAACAAGTAACTTGAATCTTGCCATATAATTATTCTATTTGCTTGTCTTGGAGATAACGCTAACATCACATTTCACCTCTCAGTGAGCAACACTCTACTTTGTCATGTCTAACTAGAAATAGACCAACAGAGCAAGCCATTTCTCCTTTCCACATAATCCTGGCCTAATCATTTCAAAGGAAGAATTCTTTGTTCCTGCGAAATCCATTTGTAATGAAAAAAATGTATTATTTTAGGAGGGATGAGAATATCAACATGTAATTTGACTGTAATTTTTGAATGAAAAAGATTAGAAGTAACTATCAGGAAAAGCATGTTTATGTTTCTATTAACCTTTTTTTTTCAATTTATGTATGTATAATTTTTTTAAATTAAAGTTTATTGGGGTGACAATTATTAGTAAAGTTACATAGATGTCAGCGGGGAGGGAGGTGGTAGATGAGGGTAAAGGGGATCAAATATATGGTGATGGAAGGAGAACTGACTCTGGGTTGTAAACACACAATGGGATTTATAGATGGTGTAATACAGAATTGTACATCGATTAACCTTTTAACATAAACTGTTCACTTGTGATACACTTAGGAAAAAAAACAGAACTGAAGTCTTACACTGCATTGTAGTTAACAATTTTTCTTGACTGATGTTATCTCATGGAGAGAGCTAGTATTTTGGTGGTAATTTGGTGAAACGGGCTGAATGACACATTATAACTAAACTAACATTTATGCTTTGTTTCTACCAAGGCAGGAGAGAAGATGAAAGGAAATTTAAAATCAGTTCAATTTTATGTAAAAAAGAAAATTCTCTTCCTAATTTCTTCCAGAAAGATTGTTACAGGCATTTACTATTAAAGCACCATCATTTTTCACCCAGAGAATGTCTTTTTTGACCTGGGATTTAAAAAAAATATCTTTGAATCAACCTATTGAGTTGTAAAAATTCAAAAACAATATTCATAACTATTATGGTTTATTTTAATAGTAATCTTTCACCTATAATATGTGAGGGTAACAAGTTTGTACTCATACAAAGGTGTTTATTAATGAATGGCAAACTTTTGCCAATTATTAATACCTTCTTCTCTAATCCTATTATATGAAACATTTTAGTAAAGTCATAGTTTAATACTAATGATATAACAATTTCTTTTTCAGCTGTGAGAGAGGGATTGAAATAGTTTATTTAGTTTTAGCTATAGTAATTTTTGTATTAAACTGGGGTGACATTGATTAGTAAAATTATATAGGTTTCAAGTGTACATTTCTAAAATACATCATCTATGTATTGCATTCTGTGCTCTCTACCCCAGAGTCAGTGCTTCTATCACCACACATTTAACCCCTTTTCAGCGACAGTACTTTTAAAATCATGGGATGTAAGAAAGCTTCATTTTAGTCTGCCACATTGTAGGCTTCAGAAAACGTCATAACCTCGGTGGGCAAAATCGGGCCTGGCCCTTCACACCTCTGGGAGCTAGGCTTTGAATCTGCACCTCAGTCCATTACTCCCCTGGCCACAAAGCTGTTCGCTAATTACCTATCTCTGAAGAGGAGCTTTATTGACCTTAATTTTCAGTGATAGGGTCTGATCATTTGTAGAAAAGGATAAAAGAACAACCCTTTTTTCTTTCCCAGAGCATTTCTGCTTGGAGCTAAGAAATGGCACAACTCAATCAGCAAGTACAATGAATGGACACGTTATCACATTATTTATGTCCACAACCTCTGCAATAGTAAACTTTTCCATCAAGAGGATCCACCTGAGGTCGAACTGTCCTTGCTCCCTTAGCTCCACAACCCCAGCAGGAAAAAGTTTACATAAAACTGTGAGAACGTTTGTAAGTTCTCCTACAATAACTGTAATAAATCCTCTTTTAGAAAGTACATTTATAATTGCGGTTCCAGAAAACATGATATGCTTATCTCATTTCAGATAAAACCACAGAATTCTCTAGAGGTCACGATGAATACAGGTCCAGTGTATCCTTTGGGAACTAGTATAGCCCTGTCCCCTGAAATCTGAGCGCCGCCAGAGCAGTTTTCAGAAGAGAGCCAGTTAAGAAACAAGAAAACCCAGCACAGACTTCAGCATTTCTCTAAGCTATTCACATGGTTGTACAGCATGTGGTGTCAGTTGCTTTAAGTTTTCAGATAATTGTCTTACAAGTACACCCTGTAGCGGGTTTGAGAAAGGACAACGTTGATGACAGTTGTGTTTGCGTATTAAGTAATTAGAGTTCACATAGTGAAAGGCTTTTCCTGTCAATGTTTGAAAGTGTTGAGGGGACATCTCGTGTCATTTTTCCAGGGCTGCTTTCCTCATGTTCCCCTCCTCCCCATGGTCTGCCCTACAATACAGTGACACCCTGCCAGCCCCTTTGCTTCTGAACTAGTAGAGAAGAGTTCAGCATGGTTGCAGCAATTATTGGGGAGGATGCTGACAATCTCCCCTCCCTGCCCTCTTCCTTACTCCCCGTTTTGGGCCCCTTGGGAAGAAAAGGTGTGTAACTGTAAGGAGGTCTAGTTACAGGGTAAGCTGGAGGGAGGCTCAGTGTAGAAGTTCACTGCACTGCTGCCTTGGTAAGCTTGCCACCCAAAGTGAGCGTCAGAATAGAGATTGGAGAGAGTCTGGAAATGAAGGCTGATCCTTAAGGCGTCCCCAGTGATGGGGAAATGTCACTGGTTTTCCCACTCTGTGGGAAAAGGACAACTGCTCTGAATCCTGCATTGTTCCAGAGGGCGTGGCAGGAGGCAGGTGACTGCTATCCTTCTCAAGGCTGGTGGCATATTTTAAGTATGACCCCGTGGTGAGAACACCTGAAAAGGGCAAATGTTTAGCAAAGAGCAGCCCTTCACTTCCCCATTACCTGCATCCGTTTGATTCTTCTCTCATTTCACTGCTCCCACGGCTTGGGTGGCAGCAAGTACCTTGAGTGTGATCCACGCCCATGGCTCGGTGTCCAGCCCAGTGACTGGTGCGCAGGACCTGCTGCACGCAGCAGCGTAGCCACCACCTGTCCAGCAGGCTGTGGCCCGATGTGGCCAGACTGTCATTGCATCGTTACTGTAGGCCCAGGAGCTAGGCGCGAGGAGGTTGCCTGTTTAACAGACGAGACAACTGCCATTTGGTCACTTGCCAAAGGCCACCCACACAGCAGAAGCAGAGGTGGGGAGGGAATCGAGCTGCATGAGACAGAGCCCTAATCCCGGGCTTCGCAGCCCCCAGTAAGTGTCGATGGGAAGAATCCTTACGCGTTGAAGTTGACTATATAATAAGTGGTTCCACACATATGGACTCAAGTGGCCCTCCACACCCGCTTTGACGTAAATATTAACTTTTCTCCACTGCGTCGTTGAGCAGAGTGACGCGTAGACGTGGCTTGTTCACGATGGAGCCCCAGCCGGTGGGAGCTGTCTCCGGTCCGGGGCCTTGCTGACGCCTGGTCCTGTCCGCAGCACCGTGCCTCGGAGGGCATCCTCTTGCTGAGGCAGATGGCTCCGTTTCTCTGCAGAGCCGGTCTGTGCGGGTGCCAAGGCTCCCTTCTCCTGGGCCGCACTCCCAGCCTCGGCCATTTGCATCACTCAGAAGCAGCTCTCCTGATTCTCTCCGTGCTGCATGCTGATCCCCAGGCACCTAAATGCTGATCCTTAACTCTGCTGTTCGGGTAAGGGGGGCATTTTCAGCGCCCTTTCTTTGTGTAGATATATAATTAATATAACAGGTGCATTGGGTTCCAGAGAGGTGCTTCATTCATTCATTCGTTCCTTCATTCCTCAGCAAGCATTTATGAACTCTCTGCTGTGCACCGCACACCTCACCAGACAGTGGCCTGCCATGGTTAGGGAAACCAGGCCCACAGAGACCCTATCCCTTGTCCTCTGATATCAAAATGGAAGAGCGAACAGCATCTTTATAAAGGCTTCATTTCCACCTTTACCACAACAGCTCCAAGCAAATCTTTTGTACTCTAACTATCCCATCTGGGCACACCTCCTTTACCATCTCCTCCCCCACATAGAATAGATCCTACTGTGAAGTTTGGGGCAGCTGGGTGGGGGTAACCCGGATCAAGGGCAGTGATAAGACCATTTTCAAATGTGGCAGTGGGGCTTCATGGTCAGAGCTGTGTGTGTTATGTGGTAGCTGCAGCACACTGGGCACGTTCCTGTGAATAATTCCTAGGCTCTGAGCTTATTTAAAGGTGACATGCAATACTCCCTGGAAAAGATTTAGCACAGAATTAGGCACCAGTAAATGCTTAAGCAATGCTAGCTAGTGTCATTCTTTCCTGTGTTGGAAGATAAAATGTAATAAAATGTGTTAAAAAAATTCAATATGATATTAATGTTATGACCAAGTTATAGGCCAAATGAACCTTTAAGATACAAGAATGTTAAAATCTCTTTAAAAAAAACAAAACTCAAAACATCAGGATCCAGTAATCAAAATTCTTGCTGCACTCACTTTGCTAAAAATCTAATACCTGCAGTGGTTTCATAAAACAGGTGATTATGTTTAAAGGGTGCTTTAGGCATGCCACTGCTGTCTTATTTCCTTAAGGACAGATTAAGTCAGTGTTAAAGCGAAGCAGCACGCAGCTCTATTATTTTCATAATACTCGTTTTTAAAACCTTGTGTAGGTTCTTTTCTCTGGGATCAAAGCAAAGAAGGGCTGCTACTCCGGAAACCGAAAAATGATATATTCCAAAGAAAGGAAAGAGTTGCTTTTTTTTTAAATTACACAGCTAGATGACAGGAAGAAAGAAGAACGCACTAACCTTCCTTAGTTTCTCTATGCCTCAACAAGTTCTTGACACGAAAGCACCTGATCATTTAAAATGGAATTTAAAAGTTTCTTATCATTTTCTTCTTCTTTTTTTTTTTTGAATGACCGCTCTACTTTAAAAAAAATGGGAAAACAATCAGATCTTGAGAAGACACTTTACACATTAAAGTTAATCTACTTCAGGTTCACTCAGAGGATTTGATGGGCTGGTGATGAGGACAAGAAATGGGATCGGTGATGCAAAGTGAAACCTCGGGGCACTGAGTGGGCAGGAGGGAGCACCCCCCCAACACACCGCAGTTATTTTCACGATGCTGTTGGGACACACATTTGAGGGTGTTTTTTTCCCCCTAAGTGGGTGCCTATTTTTATGCATTTATGAATAACATAAAAAGATGGAATTTCACAAGATGAAAGAAAATATTAGAGGCATCAAAAACAAATCCGCTATCCTTGTAGATTTATCATATTTTAAATATTCTTTGCCTCCAAGTCTAAGAATATCTTTTCTGGGATGCTCTCTGTTTGACTCTGTGTGTTGGAGTCAGGGGTATTCTTCTGAGCAAAGAAAACCTATTTGAAACAATATCTTTTAATATTTTCACAGCAAAAATAAAAAAAGAACAAAATTCTTATACGTTTTTAGAGATATTTGGTAATCAAGAAATAATATAATAATATCCATTTCTACTTTTAGAATCAGTTTGTGTGTTTTTTAGATTTCTGTGTACACCAATACCAGACAATAATTTATTCCCAAAATAAGACCCTCAGTAATTTTTCACAAATTATTTCAATAGCAAGTTTATTTGACTTTTCTGTTGATCTTTTAATTTGACTCTGACTCACTGAACTCGATAATTTGGTGTCTCAGAAACACAACCATGAATTATGAGGGAGACATTTAAACAGGAGTGTTAATATTTTAATTATTTTGTTCTTATACTTTGCCTCAAACTGATTATAGTCTGCAATTTTTTGAAAGACATTTTTTAAATCAAATGAAGATTAATCCTCATCCTTTATTTTATTGACATCCAGAATAGAGTTTATCTTTAGAAACCAAAAGTTATGCTTTAAAGAAAAGTTTTGTTTGCTTTCATCCTTTCATTACTTGTTTAAATTTTAAATTAACACTGAATGTAAGTTGTAGCCTTTACATGACAATTGATGAAGACATTTCACAATGTGTATCCATCTCTGAATTCCTCCCTCAGACATCAACAACTTGCTTATACTAAAGCGTTCTCTCTACGTCTAAGACAACGTGTCTTCAGTTGCTATGCCATGAGAAATGCTATAATTGGAGCCTATTCTACATTCAAATAGATAAATTATTAATACTCTGCTGCTGTTAAACAAGCATCGCATTTGAGGCATTGAAATTCTGATTTGTCAAGTATTGGGGGATATAACTATATTAAACAATGTGTCTGTGTGAGGGGGAAATATTCTTTAGAAGGGGAATCTTAATCAGTTTCATGCTGAGCAAAAGAAAATTGTAAACTATGCATTAAAAGAAGATTTACTGAAAGTTATTTTTGCTAGATGCACTGCATTCTAATTCACTGCTTCCCTTTGGCTTTCGATGATAATACAGGTAATCTGCCAGCCACATTCATGAGCAAAGTTGGATGCGGCTTTACACTTGTGGAGCTACATTACAATGGGTAGATTTAAGGTATTATCAAATGAGTTTTTGGATTTGTTACAGAGGTATGAAGCCCCTCAGATACAGGCAGATAGGTTTTCCACCATATGGCAACCAACTTATTGTAAAACAAAACAGTGTTAAATCAAAGAACCTGATTATGATTCGCGAGTGTCATGCAGCTCCGATAGTCAGGCTTATACTTAATACCTCAGAAACAATGTCATTTATTTTTTCTGTCTTCTCTTATCCCTAAGTTATTGGGTTTGTAGGCTTTGAAACCTTAAGCAAAAGGATAAAAATACAAATTATAGAAAACATTGGAGTATGGAGAAATCAAATTACATTCTCCACAACCCTGGAAGAGATGGTTCGCATTCCTCTTGTACAGTTCAGACAAATCCCTATTACCGGAGAGCTTTTGGGGGGATAATGAGTAGTCATTGGGGTCCGAAGAAAGCATTCTTGTTCACTAGGAATAGTCAGTTATACTAAAGGGTTAATTTCCAGGTTTGAAATAACAATAATCCAAGTTTTGAAAATATAAAAAAACCTGTTATTGGCAGGGTTCAAATAATCAAAAAGTCATGCATTATTTAGATACAGTGAGTGTCATCAGAGGTCTAGAAGAAGGTCTGTTTTATTTCGGAATCGTAGGTGGGTCCTCCTTGTTTTCAGTTCTCTCTTTACATTTCAAATTCATTACGAAGTTGTGGAATTTTGGAAGATATTCAGGACTGAAACATGAAGAAAAATATCATCACTGTCAACAGTAGAAAGCATATTCCTTTACAACATCTGTTTCTAAAAAGTAAGACCTTGTGGAAACTGTAGTAAAGGACAAAACACTCTTAATGAATATATATATTCAGTTGGGTGTAATAACTAGTTAATTTATAACCAATCAGAGTTAAAGTTCTGTGGGTTTGTCTTGGGCTCCTGCCCCTGTTCATTGCTCTCTTATTAACAAGGCTTTAACTCCAGTACTGACAGACAAAAACATGGGACTCTAATGAATGTCTGCTCTGTGGAGAAAACTGGTGGTAATACAGAATGTTAGTTACAATAATGACAATCTTTAGTATTTTTAGCTTGTCAGAACTTGCACAGCTAACAACAACCAGTCTTTTACTAAAACTCTACCTCATCACACTAACTTAATTAGCAATTCAACTCCTTATTTTTGTTTTGGATTCCCTCTGGCTACTAATTAAAGCTTAATGGAAACCACTGAACTGAGGTTGTAAAGAATTCATTAATATTAAAATTAGCCCCAACAATTTTTTTGTGGTGGGGGGGGGGTTGTGCAATTTCTATTTGTTACTCTCAGGGGTTTGAAACTCAGTTGAATTGTAATGAAAACAAAAAAACAAACAAAAAAACACCCTTACTGGAAATCCTCAGTCTGCCATACATATATACATATGAGCTGAGCACATGTGACAAATGCCAATCGTTATTCAAACTGATCATTTCTGACCATGCAAACTGAGTCCACTTGGGCCATTTAAAAATATATTTAGCCAAAATGTAACCTAGGATATTTTTCTAAAGTCATTCACATTGCTTTATCCTCCTAAGTGGTTTCATATTTTGGATAAAAGAGAGGAGAACAGGCTCTGGAAAAAATTTCAAGAATTGATCTTTATGTATTATCTTGACAAGATTAATATGTTTGAAAAACGAACAGATTTAGCTCTTCACTTTGATTTTTCCACTTTTTGTAACATCAAAGATTATGCTAACAGCGGTACTGGTCATTCTGAAAAGTAAAATCAAATCAGCACCAAACCCAACTGCTCTGTAGAGGACACACTGTTTTTTTAACTGAAATCTGATCTTTTATCAGGAATGGTTGAAAAGGAAATGTAATACATTTTTTTCTCTCTAATAAAATTATCATGTTGGTATATGTCTTCAATTATTCTCCAGATTTCTTTTGATGGTTTAAGTAGTAAATTTAAAACTATTAGAGTTTTTTAAGTTCACATTAAAAAACCACTTATTCAATACTTGGATATTTGTAAATATTCTCAATTTCAATGAGACGACATTTTGTTTTCCAGTTTGTGACATGTAAATGCAAATTGGAAATGCTTTTCTTCTGGGTGAACAGGAAATGATTTTCATAAATCAAATCCACTTTTCATTTTAATTTTTGATATTTTAATAATTTTTTTGAAAACATGTATATTTATTTTACCCTTTAGGAAAATTCCAAGAGTGTAACAATCAAACTTGTTGGCACTAAAATATACAGCAACTAATACTATTTAACATATTTTATTAAACCTGAAAATTAAAATGTATTTATAAAATGCAAAACTTTATCAAAATATACATGAAAATTACAGTTGCATCTAGGTTTCATTTAAATAACATTTGTGACAAAATAATCACACACATTTGAAAATAAATATATGTCTACTTTTAATCCCCTGGATTAAATCAACACACACAATTTTAAATCTTGGTGACAATTTCCATGAAGTTTTTCAAATACATTCTGACTTCTGACAAGAGGATGTAATTTATAAAACAGAACATGCCCATCAGTGGAACCTAAATTAGCATAATGAGGTTACTTTCAGTTCTGCAAGCACGATTTTCCACATCCTAATATAGAACCTTTACAAGAAACCAGTAAAAAAAGTCAATATTCATAAGTAGAAAATTATGAATAAAATACTTGGAAACTTTATCTGATTTGAGTAAACAAAAATATCATTGCCCCCCAAAAGTAATTCTCCTTCAAACTGATAAAAATGTTTCTTAAATGTAGAAAAGTCTTGAATAGAACCTTCAGCTGCAGTTATCCTTATACTAAGGGAGGTGTTGGAGGTTATCATTGCATGACAAGAAACATTGTTTGACATAATGTTATGTGATTTTTTTTATCAGTGTTTTGAGTTAATTTCCTGTTTTGTTTCATATAAACACACTGCAATCGTAAGTATTACCTTTTAGAACTTGTTTTACAAATTTCTGTTTTGAATGAAATAAGGCTGATTGTTAGCTGAGTGATTTGGGTTATTGGAAAAACATATACCAAATTGTTAAGGGAAAATCGATACGCTTTTTTAGCTTGTGCAATATCAAACTATTAACCAGAGAAAATGCTACTTTTACCATTAAATCTGAACCTGACCTGAGAAATAATAAAAGAAGCCACAAGTTCTTTGTATAATATTTGAAAAAAAAAAAAAAGGAAAGAAAAAATGGAGCAGTTAAGTAGGTAAAAACAACAACTGTATTTGAAGCTTAAGTTACAAATGTTACTTGTTTAAAACTTCAACAACAAGAAAAGAGTGATATTTTCCAAACATATCCCTATAATATTACTGATGTTTTTTTGCATGCGTTTGAATTTGGTGTCCTTAAGAAAGCTGAGAAATCATAGATGTCTATATGGTCACATGAAAGCTTTCATCATTTTATACCAAACCCGATCGGTAAATGCTGCTTCACAACTGAAGTAGTTACAAAAGGAAATTTCCTGAAACCTCCTAAAAAGATATGGGAGAATGTGTATTTTTTTACCCAGGGAATTAGCATATTGTATTTCAGAGTATATGATAATGTTACTTTGGCTGTAAGGAATGTGAGCGTTTGATATGAATATGGTATAAAAATATGATTCTAAAATAGAACATAAACAGTGGCTGACAGACTAAGGTATTTCAACTTTATTGTTTTAACTATACCTTTATCTGGAACCCTTATAATGACTCTACATTTTACTACATTTATTTATAATTTTAAATGAGGGCATTGCCTCCTGCACAATTAAAACCTTTTCACTGCATTACTGGATTTCAAGTTTTTTAAAAAAATGTGTTAAAAATCCACAAAAATAAAAAGTTGATGTTTTGACTATTTTATGTATTTAATAATAACATTCTGAGCTACTTTGTACTTAAATGACATAATTTTTATTTTAAACTTTTGTTATATGGTAATAAATTTACCATTATATTGAATTTTAGCAAAAAATACTCAAAACATACTAAGTGTCATAAATTAGATTTAAGTATTGATAAATTAGAATTTAATGGCATTGATGATATCAATTTATTGCAAAATGTTACACAATATGGCACACAAAACATATTTCTTGTTGGCAGTGCAAGCCACAGGAAAACATATCTGAAGGTCGCAGCAAGAGTTAAACACGTCATTATTGGGATGATGTAAAATCTGTATGTTATAGATTCCAAAGAAATATTTTGATATTTCTCAACATTTCAGCCTGATTTTATCAGTACTTTGTACTGGTTTCTTTCCCCATTATATAAATCAGAACCACTGTTACATTTTCAAATTTATAGACATACAATATATAAATATATCATTTTAGGTTTAAATGTAGCATCGATCTTAACTAGCATTAGGAGTCTCGTTACAATGTTTTAGAATATCATAGACTAGTAATAGGCAAAGGAATATACTCCTAACATTGATATAAATATTAATTTTCTTCTCTTCTATTATTCCTCTTTTCGCCTTTATGTAGTTAATCCAGAAAGTGTTATTATTCCTCAAATATTAGTAAAAAAGAAAAGAAGGTCATATATAAGTTGTATACATACCAAATACCACATAATATTTATTTTTATAAACTGAATCGATGATAATGGGATTATATAATTATAAAAAACTACTTTTATGAGACTAATAAAAATGTTATCCGCCAAAGAATGATTTTTAATAAATAAAATATTAAATGGCTTTCTGAACCCTTCACTATGATTTAGCAGTTAGGTAATACCACAAGAAGAAAAATGTGGCTTACATATATAAACCACTACTGTCCTTTCTGTGTCATATTTTTCCTATGTAAGGACAGAAGGGAAGAGAGGAGATAATGGTCTGGGGTGGGGGGAGGGAGGACAGAACGACATCTAGGAAATATGAAAGACCTGAACTTGCCTCAGTGTCTGCCATCAAATGCTGCCTGGTGGCTCAGTGCCACTTGAATGAGTTTATTGGAACTTAACTTTACTGTTGTTCCCTGGATCAGCTCCTTAAGTGTGACTACTTTATAGGACATTTTTAGAAGAAAGATTCCCTTTACTGTGTTCTTTATGGTGCCGTGTTGGAAAGTCAGCAACAGAAAATCATTACAAAAGGGGAAAATGTAGAATGGTGGTCACCAAGGGCTGGGGTCAAGGGGAATCACGAGTTTAATGAGTAGAGTCTCAATTTCTCAAAACCGAAAGAGTTCCGTGGATGAGTGATGGTGACAGATGGGAGCACAACAATCTAAATGTACTTAATGTCCTTGAACAGCACACTTAAAAGTGGTTAAGGTGGTAAATTGTATGTTACGTGTATTTTGCTGCAATTAAAAAAAATAATATAAAATATGGAGGAACTTGACTTTAAAGGCAATAAGTTTCTGAACGGGGGCAGCCAGGGGAGAGTCCTCTGCGGGTGTTTCAGGAGCAATAACGTGGTCTGTGACGGGGAAGCAGGGAGTGTATAACCAGCTGGACCTGGAATTTGAGAGACCAGGGAAAGGGACAGGGTGGCGCGGGACAGCGCGCGTGGGGACATGCCGTCCCCTGCCTAATTGAAGCAAATGCTGCCAGTGAGAATGAAAATTGACTCTCAAAATTCTCCTTTTAAGTACAGGTAATTATTTCAAGTTGGAAGCAGGGAATGTGACAGTGGGACAGTGGGCTTCTGGGGGAGGGAAGGAAACAGAGAGTAAATGACATGACAACAGAAGCTATAGGTGCAACCAATACCTTGGTGCGATTGGTAATAGCAGAATTGCGCAGGATGAAACCTGTGGCTTGTAGAATAAAATGGTGCTTAAGTTAACTAGTTAGTATATTTCATATCCTATTCTTTTCCATATTGTATATCCAGTCACTTAAAATGGAATTATGGATTTTCTACCAAGCCTGAGTTAAGGATCCTTTTCAAATATGTTAAAAATAAGTTTCTAAACATTGACCAAAATGACGTACCTTGGGTGGGTAAAATGTAAGCCTTTCTGATGCTTTTAAAAGCTCTGGCCCTGCCTTGCTACACTTTACAGAAATCCAACGATTTGTTGTCAAAGTTTAGGAGTGAATGAATTATAGCTAGAATGCCTAACAATTAGGAGTTAACTGTATAATTAAGAAGATCGATTCTACAATTTTTCAAATAATTTGGGAATGAATTTTTAAGTGAACAT
Organism: Rhinolophus hipposideros; assembly: GCF_964194185.1. Classification (NCBI taxonomy): domain Eukaryota; kingdom Metazoa; phylum Chordata; class Mammalia; order Chiroptera; family Rhinolophidae; genus Rhinolophus; species Rhinolophus hipposideros. The sequence goes on along the minus strand of NC_138058.1, from coordinate 8,169,511 downwards.
GGTACTTATATGCATTTTGTCCTTGTAATTATAAAACACGCACAAAAGTGTTAAACAAAGCTGAGCCTAATGCCCCTGCACACTCTTTATTCATGGATATATAACTCTGCTCAGAGCATTAATTGGTCTTTTAGCTGGAGGATTACAAATAACACTCCTTGTAACTGAAATACCTAAACAATATTGCATTTTATGTTTAAAATTCATTCTTCAAGTAAACATTTAAAGTCTTGTTTTATTAGAATCTACTATAATTTTAATATTCCTTTTTTATGCATTTCAATATATACTCTTCACTTTTAAAAAGCAAAAAATTATTGAGTGATTTTTTGACATGCAATGCATCTTGATATGTATAAAAATATGGATTTTCTCTATGGAAATTTGTGGAATATTCTAAATAAATTTTTAAAAACCTTTCCCTAAAATGCAATGAATTATAATAGCATTAAAAATATAATATTTTTTCTCCTTTGACTTCAAGAAGATATGAATTTCAAACCCAGTTTAATAGCAAATGTATATGTATGCACAAGTTACATTAAATTTAAAAATTATTTCAGTGATTTTATATTTCTTTTTTTTTTTTTGGTCTTTAAATTGACAAAGAATGAGCATCCTCTTTATCTCTGGTTCATACATAATTAGGGATAAAAATTCTGTACAGTTCAAAGATTTTAACAAAAGCTAAAAGTTTATTTCTAAATATATAAAGAAATATACCACTAGTCACATCATTTTCCCATTAACTTACTTTGTAATGTACAAAGCAGATCAACCACATTTTGGTAAAGATTAATGACTTAAAATATTGATCATAATTATGCCCATTGCAAAATGTCTTTGTTCCTGTCTGAATTCATACAGTTTATTGAAGGAGTTGTATTAATTTTCCTGATTGGTTTATGGTTTATTCTTCAATGACAGCTAATTATTCTCAACAGATTATTAGTTATGAAATATGAGCCAGCATCTTTCAGTCTTTTTACTTTTATTTCATTCATGGGACAGATGCTGGTGGTTTCTCAAATTATATCACATGATTTAAACTTTGTCTGTAACCTGGTTTATTAAATTCTTTTAGGTATATTCATAATATTCTATTACAATAAACATAGACATAAGAAAAACACTACTCACACAGCTCCAAAGCAAAGGAAATTATTATTTAGCTATCCTTTCTCCTAGAAAATTCAAGAAGGACATACATAGAACTCAAGAAAGTGTAGATGCAAAATAGGATTTTGAATCCAATTCTTTGAGAAAACCTGTTCAAAGTAGATGGCCTCGCTCTCAACTTGGCGTGCCATTTCAGCTGAACAGTTATGGCATGTTGGGCTAATACCCCAGTGCAACCTCCTTTGGAAAGTTCTCCACAACTTTTATTAGGAACACTTAGGTAGACAATTTTAACCCAAATCCAGCTTTACCTGAATATACAGGAACTGAATTCTTTTTTTTAAATTTATTGGGGTGACAATTGTTAGTAAAATTACATAGATTTCAGGAACTGAATTCTTTAAAGCACTTATGCGTGGTCTGTTTCAGTGATAGGTTTTTCTTTCCTAATGTGGAGTTTTAAATATCATAATAGAAACAAAAATAACAAAAGAAGAAATGGGGAAATGATAGACAAGGTAGAGATAGAGATAGATACAAAGATTATATATATATATATATATGTATATATATGTGTATATATATATATATATATATATATATATATATATATATATATATATATATATAGAGAGAGAGAGAGAGAGAGAGAGAGAGAGAGAGAGAGAGACAGAGAGAGAGAGAGACAGAGAGAGAGAGAGACCTAGAGCTCCCCTCTGAGAATCCAGTAACCTTTTTAAGTGCAGCTCATGTGTGAGTTGAAGGCTGAAGGTACAGTGAAAATCGTGGTACCGGGGGTGGGGTGGGCACAGAAGGAAACCACTCACTCAATCACCTGTTGTAGCAAGTACACCTACGATCCACTGCCCTATTTCCAGGTTTTGTTTCTCATCAGAGTGCATAATGGGGGAGAACCATTTCTTTTCTTCAACTTTTTAAAATGAAGAGTTACCAATGGTCATGCGTAGCTTCTGAGGTCAACATCCCCAAGACAAAGAATAAAAAGTAGAACTTGGTTAACAGCCTTTTACAATACAATTAATTATGTGTCAGTAACTTCAACCTCAGGCTGATCATCAAAACATTTCTTGGTGGCAAAAGTGTCTAATCAGAGAAGTGTGTGGAAGAGACTATTGAATGAGAGTTAAATAATGTGTATTGGAGAGAGGATGAGAAAGGAAAGGAATGGTTCACTCTTTCAGCATCCGTTAATATTCATCTAGCAGGTGGGCAGAGCATGTGCCCCTGAGAACACCCGGGCTGGAGAGCAGGCCCCTTGGATTTCATGAGGACCCTGATTATAAACAAGACAGGTGGAGAGATGCCACAGGTCAGCCAGTGGGGCAAAATGGGAAAAGGGAAGTGCCAAATTCTCAAAGTTTCCCAGAGAATAATAATATCTACAACTTTCTCAGCACCTTTCATCTGAAAAAGGACTAGAAACCTATCTATCATCAAGGAATAAAGGCTCTAGTCCTGCGCCATACTCACCCCTTCCTCTGATTTACATTTACACGCTGTCATGTAGTTTCTCTTAAGAAGATAAGTCTCTCATCCTTCCACAGAAGTCTTTGTCATTCTATGTTGAGTCATGCAATGAGGAAGGTAGAAGAAAAATCAAATCATGGATATTGTGTTTCCCCGAGGTATTTCAATTGGGATTCCAATTTGCCCCCAGGTAGAACTTCCCTGTTTTTATCCCTTCTTCACTCACTCCTGGCGTCTTTCCAATAGTGAAGCCACCTGTGATCCTCGAGCCCTCAGCTCTGGAGTCCGGTGGACCTCAGGTTCTCCTCGTTCCATCTTTTCATAATCTTACCACAATGTTCTTTTTCTGCCCAGATTTTAATGATGCTGTCCTTTGAACTTTTATCATAGACAGAGAGGCTAATTTCTGAGAGGTGTTTTATATTGTTAGTATCTCAATGTGTTTCTCTCCTTCTCTTTCCATATGTTCTATCTCTCTGAATCTCATCACTTTCTCTTCTGCACTTATATTCCCTTAGCATCTGGTTCCTCTCCAGTTCTTGCATGACTAAATGTTCTCGGAGGAACTTAGCTCCTTCTGGGAGTTAAAGGGAGGAACATTTTAAGTTAGTCTTTGACGACAGAGACAAAGGAATTGTGCGCACACTTTAGTTTACTTAAAATTAAGTGCAAACACTTCTTTCATGCATTGACCTAGGAACGGACAACTGCATTTAAAGACATAAATAAAATGCATGGTTGATGGATAGATAACATTATATTTGTTTTTCAAGCTTTGAATTTTAAAGTCAAGCACAAAAAAAGACCAGGGTACCGAATAGGTTGCTTTAGGTTATGAGTTTCAGAAAACCCAACTAACAAGTGGCTTTTTAAAAGTCCATTTATTATTTACTTAGTAAAGAGTCTTGGATTGTGAGTCCCGGCATGTCCTAGAGTTTCTTCCCATGTTATCTGCTAGTATAGGGCTACTTCAGCAGGATGGTAATGGCTTTTTTTCCTGGAAGCTTCCTTTCTCATTATGAGCAAAACTTCTCTTTGCAAAATGTATGAATGCTTCTCTATTGTTCATTTACTGATGTTCCATGTGTAGAAATGTCTCTTTTGGAGTTAAATCATATTGCAAGCATGAAATAATTGTCCCATTAATGAACCTTATTCCTTTAGGGTTTTACTGAGGTGCACTTTTATTTCTGCTATCCCTAAAGAAACAGAAAGTCTCTTGTTCTGTTAAAGACAGTGAAGTTGGGGATGTCTTTTTCTCTGGAGTTCAGTTGCTGCTGTGTTCTTTTAAAAATAAAACATGCCAAAGTTAAAAAAACAAAACAAAAAAAACAAAAACAAAAACAAAAAAAAGAAGATTGAGGCCAAAACTGCAGGCATCACATCCTGTCCCAAAGGAGATAAGGGGCAAGGTGTTGACTCTCTGATGAGAAATGCTTTCCATTGTTCCCTTCTCCTTTTATCAAAGAGGGAAGGCTTTTCTAGCAGTTCCTCCAGCTGAGAGTTCCCTCTTAATTCATTGGCCGGAGCTGGGTCACATGGCTCCTACCAAGCGTTGTGAAAGTAATTTTGTGGCTTTTAGCCTTTCTGATGAGAATCTAGGAAGGAAGAGAGGCCTGAGGATAGCGATTGAGAGATCAGCCTGATAAGTCAACTCCAGCTTTACATATTTGGAACGATGGTAATTACTTTTTTTGAGGATATTTATTTTAAGGGGGAAGGGTGGTGAGTACTAAGGCAAAGATAGCAACAACAAAAAGCTACAATGAGTTAGAAATAAAGCTTAGCTTTTAAAGTCAGAAGGCATTGGCTGTTAGCAGAAGGCTGAGGGTCTATATATAATCTAATTAACAAACAGGTTAGCTTCTCAGTCAGATTTACTAATGGACCTGTATGTACCTGATTTGCTCACCTTTTGCATTCATTTTCAATCAAGTAGCATAGACTGAATCATTACAGATAATCTGAACAAGCATTTATTTCCAACTCAGGGAAAAAAAAAATGGTATGTGATCCGAAGTAAAAGAAAGTAAGACCTAAGTTTGACTAAACGAATTCCTTTTTCACTTAACTTGCAGGACGAGGCGTGGGTGGGTGCTTTCTTAGAGAAAGAAACCATCACACAGTGGACAGGAAGTCATATGGCAAGGGACCACTTACAACAACTAGCAGCGACAATCAAGAGGTACCCTGTCACAAGTAAGGACTAGTTGCACCATGGCCATTGACTCAACTAAACCATATCATTCAGCATGGTGGGAACTGAGAACATCCAACCCCAATAGAGGCCCAGATTTGAGTTAGCCAATTCCTCTCCTGTGATTTCCCCTGTAATTCAATCAGCATTTGAAGTTAGTTTTGAAAATTTGATCTCCAGGGTTTAGACGTCAAGTTGAAAAAACGAGAGGAATTTCAATGTAGCACTTACTTCAGGGCGGGCCTTCCGGAGGATGTCTTTGAACAGCAAATACTTTCTAGCCCTTCAGCTTTAAGTTTTCCCTTTTCTTCTGTTCTGTATTTTGCCAGCTCACTGAATCCTTGGTAGGGTAGTATCCATTTCTCCAATTATACAATTTAAGCACATCACCGTGGAAGAGTGAAAGGACGACTTTCATCCTCAATGGCTGTTTTAAATTTTATTTCACTCATGGCAGGCTTAATTCTCTCTGCCTCAGAAATGACCCAGGACAAGAAATGACTCATCACCTGGTTGTAGGACAAGAAATGACTCATCACCTGGTTGTCCAAGTTTCACATTCTGTCATAACGATACCCAACTTGATCCTGGTAAAAATTTGAATTGTCAATCATTAGTGTTACGAAACCTATTTAATAGCTAAGGAAACAGGGCAGACAGGGGTGACGTTACTTCCCTCAAATGGCAGAATTAGGATTCACACACAGGCAATCTGAGTCCAGAACTCTTACCCTCAATCGTTGGTCTCTGTGTCCCCAAGTTAGGACCCCAAGTAGAAAGAGCTTCCAGCATTAGAGGACAACCCTTACTGCACCAGGACCCAATTCCCCAGTCGGCAGCTCTGCCTTTCCCAGACCATTCTCTGTGCCTCTCTGAGAGACTCTCTGTGTGGTGTCTCGCCCACATCAGTCCTGGCCACCTGTGTGGGAGCAAGATGGCGTCATTGAGGAAGTCATAACCCTGGCCCTGTCACTATGAACTCAGCTTTATCTGCTCCTAGAATCCCTTGAGAGAGCTGCCCTTCCATCTCTGAGCTTTGTTTCCTCATCTTTACCTGAGAAGTTAAAACACAGCAGTCATAGCATCCCACACCTGCCTCTTCCTAGCACAGGCAGGTTGAAACTACCCCTTCCTCTGGAAGGCAAACAGGAACCAAATGGAGTTTCTTTCTTTCTAGATTTCCTTGGGTTTTAATTTGAAGAAAAAGAGAGAGAACTGCAGGGGACCAAGTCATCATTCCAGGACTCCATCAGCAGCTCTCGCCTCCTGCAGCTGTTCTGATTAATGGTTGTGCCTCCTGCTGAGTCCCTGTAATAGGTGTCAGGAAGGTGTTTACTCAAAGTTTTACACCCAATTGTCCTGAAGGTCAAAACAATAGGGCATCTCCTATGCAGGTTAAACATCTTTTTATGAATACACACTCTATTAGAGAAGACTATGTGTTTGTAGTTAGCTAAACTCTGTGGCGACTTGGTACTTTCTTCCAGGCTGACTAAGCAGGTCCCAAGGGAAAAGCATGGGCTTCTTGACCCTGAGTTTGTCTTCAGGCCTTAGGAAGAAAACCAGCGAGATACAGATGCCCAGTCTTGCCAGCTTTGGAGCACATGTCAGTTTGCCTTTAAAACCCTGAAATATTATTAAGCCAAATCTATAATATCAAAAGTCCTTTCCCAAGGAAGAGGTATTCTCACAAAACACACATGACATAATTCCTTAAAATGAAAATGTCTCCTTTTGTCACATGAAACAATGACCTTGGACCTCCAAATTCATTTTTCCCTTTAAGATTTTTCTCCATTTTTCTCCCCTTCGCCTCTTCAACTCCTGCACAGAGAAGCCCTAAAAATTGCCACAAACTGGAAGTATTTTGTCCCATCTGCTGCCCACCAGTGTGTATTGGGGGAGATTTCTGACCTCATTTCTGAGGAAGAGGGAGCCAAAGGTTGAAGTCAATTTCCTAAAAGTCAGATGCTTTCAAAGTGCTGCCTTAATGTTAGCTCACACCACGCCTGGAGCTGTCTTCAGTCCCACTGTTTCTGTGACACATGGTGGCATTTTCTGCAGAACCTGTAGGGAAAGACTGGACTGCAGCCAAGACCAGAAGAGGCCACTGAATGCTAGGAAGAACTCTCAAGAGAGCAGACTTTTATGGCTTCCTTTGGGTTGATTTTAACATTTTCAAAAACCCTCCTGGACATAAAAGGTATGTTTCTCTTTAAATGATGATAAATGTTTAATTATCTTAATGAGTACCTGTGCCACCCTCCATGTAAACAAATGGCCGTGTCTATGTTTCCACATATGGAGATGAGTTTAACGCTTTTTCAAATTGTTAAATCTATTGGATTTGACTTGAGATAACCATAATAACAAGGCACATGTTCGGGAAGAAATTAAGTCTACAAGTGTTTGTTGAAATTTTATTATTTGCTGAAAACTTGGATATTAAGAAAGGTGGGTGATATGCAATGAAAATGAAGGAGGAGAGGGTAGTACTGGAAATGGACCCAGAGCGGCTGATCAGACACTGACTGGTAGAGATGAGAGGAAAGAAGAAGGGCCAGGCAGGATAATAAGCCATTTATCTGTATATAACCCTACAATTGTGACCTAAGTTCTACTACTTTCTGTTACAGAACAGAAAGTGTTCATTCACCCTGGCTAGCAGAGCCAAACACTAAACACTGAGAATTGCAGTGGAGAAAGTTTGGGTATTTCATAATGAAAGCTGCCACCCAGGAGAATGGGAAGCTAATGCTCAAAGGCCCAAACTCCTTGATCCAGGGATCGGACAGGTTTTTAAGGGGTCAGGGGGGACAGGTATATGGAAGTGCTGGTGGGGCAAGTTTTAATTGGAGGAGCTTGGAGCTTGGCCACATATGGTAAAAGGGCTTCAGCACCAGATCTTCCTGGACAAGGGACCCTTTACTTGAAAAAGGGTTCCCATGTTCAATTTCCCGTTATGACCCAGTCCTTTGGTTCCGTGGGGGAGCGGGGGTAATACTTTGGTTCCGGATGCAGCTCGAGATCAAATTTCTCTCCTCTGCTCCTGCTTGGGCTACGTGACTTGTGTGTTTTTCCTGTTGTCTCTGAAAAGCAACTCAGTATCTCCTTAAACATGATAGGACCATTTTGAGCTGGTTCTACGGTTACATTTCCTCACACACGGCTGGAGAAACTGGTGTCTAGAGAGGTGGAGTGCTTGCTGGAAGTTGTGCTAGCCAGGATTTACTGTTCCATGGCAGAGCTAGAGTTGTTCCTCTCTAGTCTAGACAAGCTCTAGATTCAGCTTGTGAGATAACATTGGAAAGCATACTATGGAATAAGTACTTGGTTTTAGGCAAGAAGTGAAGAGGTGTACACAAAAGAGTGTGATATCCAGTTTTTTGAGATCATTCTAATGGCACTGTGAGCTCAAAGTGTGTTTTGCGGCAGGCTGGCTAGTGAATGTGGAGCTGAATGAAAGCCCATGAAATAAGTCCTGTGTAGGAAGAATTTATGGCACTCTGTTGAGAGACTGATGTACAAATAGACAATTGCCAGACCATATATAAAAACAGAACTCTTGACTCATCATCTGCAACAACTAGTCCAGGTAACTAACCCATCCTCTATAGTTACCAGTCCGGAAAGCTAAGCCTGGTGTCTCTAAGTCACACTTGCAGGAAGTCAGAATACCATCTCTAACAACATTCCAAAAAGCCAAATAATAACCCCAATGACAACCAGCCCCAAATGGCCAGGACTTGATTAATAATTGACAAGCTCCTTAATTTTTTGTTCTCATTTCCGACTTAGGACCAACCAAAGAAAGCCAAATATGCACCCCTAACCAATTACTAGTGGCCCTATTTCTAGCTAGCCTGCCTCCAGATGCCCCATGCCAACGGCCTCCAATCAGGGCATACATGAAATACCCCCAAATCATTCCCTTTTCCTACCATGAATCTTTCTCACGCCCCTGTTGGTTTTTAAGTCTCTGCCAAACCACAGGTAATCGTGGCTGACTCCCTTTGTGATGGTGGCTATAGCCAACTCTGAATAAACAGCCTTTGCGTCTTCTCACTTGATTGATCATTGTTTATTTCCACATTGTAAATGGCTATTGGTTGGACAGAGAAGGCAGAAGGAAGAGGATGCAGGTGAGGGTAAAGTTGTAGCCACAGTGACTGCTGGGGAGGGAGATGTCACCACCTGACCCAGGGCACAAGAACGGAAAGTAGGGTTTTCAGGAAACTGCATCCAGCTAAGAATTCAATTTCAAATTTCTTGGATTCTTTGGGCTTGCTTGTTTCTTTATGTGTGAATATAGATAAGGAAATTCTCTTTGTTTTTAATATTATTTAAGTATTTTTTTATTATATATGGTGGTGCCCTGTGCTAAAGACTTAATATACCTTATCTCCTTGAACCCTCAAAAGAAATCCGTAAGTGTAGATTATGTTTCCAATATTTAAAATGGGGAAATCAAGGCTCAGAGAAGCAAAAGATAATGAGTGCAAGTTCACAGAACCGGTCAGAGTGATGATTTCAATTCAAGTCAGACTGGCACTCAGACCGATACTTCCGGTCACTCCAGCATCACTGTCGCTTCCTTAGCTATGTGGCCATAAACTTCTGGAAAATAGAGTGGAAGAAAAGAGCTTCAGAGTTAGAAATGTGACTTTGAGGATCACTTCTGTATCCCTTAACATTAGCGCCCGTTCTGCAGCCTCACCCATGGCTGGCATCTGATATATTTTTTTGAGGTACAATGACATGTGCTAATGGCCCCTTTTCAGAATGGTGGGAAATGCAGGTTTCTATTATATACATTGTTGAGTTCGTATCAGAGGCCTAGTCAGTGTCTTCCCTCTGCCATTCCGACCTTAGAAAACTTGGGTGATCTGGTCAAACTCTCTGGTCCTGGATTTTTTTTTCTTCATGCTAAAATTAATGCCTGCCTTTTCTCTCTGCTGAAGACGTTGTGAGGTTCGAATGTTATCATGTATAAGAAAGTGCTCGGTGAAATGAAAACTATAATATAAATGAAATATAAACTGAAAAGAATTACTATAACTACTTCTTGATTTTGAATGATTGCAAAAGAGGCATCAAATTTGAAGAGAAGGTTCTCAAGTATCTGTCGCTTATTTATGCCACCTGCAAACAGGCTCAGGTGTCCCACACAGAGTAACAAACTACACGGATCACTTACTTCCCAAACAGAATGAGGAAATAGCAGGACACCCAAGTAGGGCTTCGCTCCTGTAGGTACAAGTGTGAATGAATGAATGAAGTCACCTGTAGGGAGGTGCTCTCTTAACAGTAAACGCCCACAGAAATGCAAAGTATTATGATGTTGTGTTTGAAAAGTGCTATTTAAATGCCACTTACTGTTATTGTGATTTTATTATAGTTGAAGAGTATAATGGATTTCAGCCACTAAAGATATCCATATAGAATCGTTCACCAACACCCAAACTCCCCGAGTGTCTCGCTTTAATAAGTACATTTCCTTTCATTTGGAGCTACATATTGGTATGACTAACCCTCACCACATTATGTGCTTTGCTTTGAATTCTGGATACATAACTCAGAATTATTTCATTGTTTTTACCCCTACAAATAGCTCCTAATTTATTTCTAAATGAAATAGCATGAGGGAATATATTCTACAGAAACTGGGCTAGTCTCAGAGGAAGGAGGAGTGAAAACTAGTGGGGAATGATCGATAACTTATGATATGCAGATGATACCATCTTATTGGCAGAAAGTGGCAATGATTTTAAACAACTTCCGATGAAAGTGAGGGAAGAAAGTGCCAAAGAAGGACTGCATTTGAATCTCAAGATGGCAAAAATCATGACTACAGAAGAAATACACAACTTTAATCTGGACAATGAAGACATTGAAATTATTAAAGATTTTGCATACTATGGCTCAGTCATCAATTCAAATGGAGACTGCAGCCAAGAAATCACAAGAAACCTGAGACTCCAAAGGGCAGCAATAGAAGAATTAGGAAAGACCATCAAGAGCAAAGATGTGTCATTAGAGACCAAGGCTGAGATCATCCACGCCCTTGTCTTCTCGATGACTATATTTGGAAAATCAGACTGTGAAGAGGGCTTGAAAAACATTGGTTCATTTGAAATATGGTGCTGAAGGAGAGCTGACTGGATACCCTGGACCATCAGAAAAATGAACAGGTAGGTCCTAGAGCAAATTAATTCTGAAACATCACTGGAGGCAAAAATGACAAAACTGACGCTATCCTACTTCAGGCACATCATGAGAACACAGGGTTCTCTGGAAAAGAAATAATGCTGAGAAATACAGAAGGCAGCAGGAAAAGAGAAAGAGCAGATATGAGATAGATGGACTCCATAAAAGAAGCCATAGGCTGAGTCTCCAGGAGCTGAGCAGGGCTGCTGGGGACAGGACATTGTGGATGTCACTCATTCACGGGGACACTAAAAGTCAGAGCTGACTCACTGGCATGTAACACACATAGGAAACTTGCTACCGGACTCACTATACTTATCATTTCCCACAAATATATTATGTATGACTTAATATCGTTCTACGTGCCTAGCTTTAGCTATGACTTCGTGGATATAAAGCTTTTATTTTAGAAAAATATTGTCAATAATTAAGATAAGGAGAGGAAGCAAAAAATAAATGCTTCTTTGGTTCTCCTATAAAATCAACCAATTTAATTTTAGACAAGAGGAATTTAATAATATTTTATCTATCATCTTCTGTTCATTATTCACCTCAGGGTATCATCTTAACATTATTTCCTGATGTCTCTCAAAATAAGTGTTTTAATCTCCTGGAAGCTTCATTTGATGATTTATACAAACATCAAGTGACCAAGTTATATGAATTGTACTTTGGGGTAAATGCTGTCTTTATTACCTAAAAGGTTTATCCATAGTCTTAATTCATTTATCATTCAACCACGAACGATTCTCTAGGAACCACTGTTTGCAGGAGACTTTTCGGGCCCTTGTTGCTGCAAGTGACAGGCACTTGACCCATCATAGCTTCTCTCTGCCCCACGGCCTCACTGCAGAAGCACCCCAAGTGGCTGGATCGCAGCCCTCTTTAGAGCCGCAGTTTCACGTTTTATTCTTTCAGCCCCAAGGAAGAGGCTTCAGTTAAGCTTTCTCTGGTTCCACAAATTCAAGGGAAGGTTCTCACTGGCCCACTTTCACTCATTGGCCGACCCCTGGATCAGTCTCCTGGGACTGGAGAGTGAAGTCAATATATAACATAACAGTTGTAATTTAGCTATGACAATAGGTGGCGGTAGGAGCCATTCCTACAAAGGCCTTATGGGAACAACCAGGGCCAGCTGACCTTTGCCCTCATGGTCTTTCACACAGAATCTTGGACAGAACCTGAGTTCACAAAAGGCTTAGGAATTTATTTTATTAGGAAAGTTCCCCAAGTACCTAATATATGAAGTTACAGAAAATTATATGAAGGAATAATTCCATCACTGTAGTCGGTGCCTGGATGTGAGTATGATCTCATTTAATTCTGACAATAGTCCTGTTATCCTCGTTTTGCAAAGGATGAAGCCGCAGCTCTGAGACAGGAAGATGCTAGCTGATCTTGGGGCCAGAAATTACCAAAACCACAAATTACTCAGGAGAAAAGCCTGTGACATAGTCACCATTCAAATTTTTTAAAAAAATTTCTTAATTTTTTTTTAAAAAAATTCAGATGCATCTTTCTTAATCATTTCAATATCTGAAGATTTCATTTCAGGGTTAATCTAGCTTACTTATCCAGCCCAATACTGCCATTAGAAACAGATGAAATTTGCCTTGCTTTTTCCAGCACTGCTTTCTGAGACATTTCTCCATTTTTGTATCTTCTATTGTGTTCACATCTTTGCACAAATGATAACCATCTGACATATTTATCCTAAGATGTAGATTCTCGTGAATCAGTCTTCTAAAGTAGCTACATTCTAGTGTCATTCAATGATTATACATAGCAAAAGAGGTAACATTGGCTACTTTTTCTTTAAAGACAGAAAATATACATTATTTTTCCTATAGCAGTCTGACCATGGAGAGGAATTGCTTAAAAACAAGTGTTTCCTGAAAGCGTTTTGATTTATAGGTTTAATATACATTTCTAACTTTTGATCTATAAGTTATGCACATAGGAAAAGTTAGCACACTTACAATTTTGGTAACTAAATCAATAATTATTATGATGTCTCTGATAAAAGTTAAATGACTATCAACTGTTACCATATATGAAATATTTGCAGAACTCAACACATCAGTCAGTTGACTCCCTAAAATATGAACTTTGAAAACATTTTTGGGGGTTCGAAGAGGAACTTAGCATAGAGCTGTAGCCATCCTTGCCTTCTGGGCAATGATAGGCTTTGTGCTTCAGTGGGGAAGGTACTTTGGGGTGACAGGACAGGTGCCTCGAGAAAAGAACCACCTCTTCTCTTCTGCTAGAAAGCGAGGATACTGTGTCCCTGCCCACTTGTGGCTCTGCCTAACAGGTCAATGCCATTAGCCTTTTTTGTAGACTTGGTCCCTTGGATGTGGAACACTTTAACTTTAAGTAATTCATCTATGTATTTCTCCCCCTGAGTCTTGAACCAGCTCTTCAGTTTTAAAGGTAGATTCCACTGCAGTTTCACCTTGGACAGTGTGTTCACAAATGCATTTCCCAGCTGTACCCTGCCCCTGGCATGGATGCCCTGGCAGGAGATTGGGGGGCAGGTACGCAGTCTTGGGATGCAGGCTGATCGTTGTCCCGGTGCTGAATTCACACTTCACTTACCCTGTGATGCTGTCCAAGTTACTTGACTTTTCTCAGACTTGCCTATTACATTTACAAAATAATGGCAGCAGCACCTAACTGACAGGGTTAAGGTTAGGCTCATAAGAGGTTATTATTTTTTAGGTCCGTAATCAGAAGGATTAAAAGAGTGTGAATAAAGTTCCTAGTCTTGTTTTTGGCTAAGAGTAGGTGCTTTAGACATTCATTCAGTTTTTCCTCAATTTAATAAACATACATATTATGTGCTAGTTGATGGGCTGCAATCCAAGAGTGAGCAAAGCAGGCATGGCCCCTGACTTCCTGGAACCTATATTCTACCAGAGGGTTGTGTGATCACAATCTCATAAGTGTATACAATTACCACCTTGGATAGAGTCTGATTACAATGCTGGGAGTTGGGGGTGCAAGTAACACCCAGGTGTTGGCAGCACAGAGCAACCTTTAAATCCAAATTAAAAAATTAAGAGAATGGGAACTGAGAGAATAGGAGAGGAAGCTCATTGGGCAGAGGGACCAGCAAGAGCAAAGGCCTGAGACTTAGGGATTGAGTTCAACATGACTAGGGGCTGGGAATAGGGTGCAGATTGGGGCTGGGATCTGCAGACCTATTGAGAGCTTGGTCCCCTTGGCCTGGGAATAATGCCATCATTAAATGACTCCTGCCAGGGTAGGACAGGCTCAGATTTGCATTTTCAGAGAATCACTTAGGGCTCTAGTGTGGAGAACGGTTTATGGGGGCACAGCTTCTTAGAGTGGCCACTCTTGATTAGTGGATTAATTTGCTAGGCACCTATTGCGGATTGGTCGTGAGGAGAAAAGGGACCTGGACTGGAGTAGATGGAAGGAGGACAATGGCGGTAAGATCCTCTTGACCTGGTGAAGGATCAGATGAAATGGAAATATCAAGAGCGGTGATTTTGTGTGTTTGCTCTGTGTCTGCTACCTAAGATGGACTAGTCTGTCCCACACATGTGTTCTGGGCTTCCATCTTCCTTACAGAAAATTGTGGCCTGACTCGCCAGTCCATGAAAATATAACACAAATTCATTTGGCAGAAAAAGCAGGACTGAGCTGACACAAGGCTACTTATGTCTTTGCTTATTCCATTTGCTTTGAATATTTTGCTATAAAATTATGTCTGTATTTTATTACCCCGGACCTTGCCAGGGTGGTATGTAATATGCAGCGTACATATCATATTCCCACGTAAATTCTGAATTATTCTGAATTATGAAATACATCTGGTTCCAAGGACTTATGGGCCTGCAGTAATAATCTTAAAAGCCAACACACTGAAATTTGCAAAGTTCCTTGTCCAAGGACCCAGCTACCAGGTTCGTATAATGCAAGTGCTCAGGCCACTCACCACCATGTCATCCCCTCTTTCCCTGAGACATTATTATGCTCTTTCTCGTTTATCTTTTTATATTTTTTATTTTTTAAAGATTTTATTGGGGAAGGGGAACAGTGTGTATTTCCAGGAGTTTATTGGGGAACAGTGTGTTTTTCCCAGGACCCGTCAGCTCCAAGTCAAGTTGCTGTCCTTCAATCTAGTTGTGGAGGGCGCAGCTCACTGGCCCATGTGGGAATTGAACCAGCAACCTTGTTGCTCAGGGCTCACGTTCTAACCAACTGCGCCATCTGGCCGCCCCTCTCTTTTATTTACAAGAAACCTATCTACGGGCCAAGTGTCCTCTCTCTATGAAATATGGACAATAGAGAAGCAAAGGAGACTCACCCATACTGGAGAGAGGAAAAAGCTTTCTCCCCACCTCCATACCCTCCTCTTCTCCTCAGAAGCCCACAGCAGCCTCCTATGAATGTCTGCCCATGCCACTTCCCTTCTTCTATCACAAACTTCCTTAAAAACCATCTGTTCCCGCAAAGCATTTCAGTTATAATAACCACTTTCTTCCTGACATTACTTGTGTTTCGTTGGTGTTCACTGTCTCGTGTGTCCTTGCGTCCCTTTATATTGTAATCCCCCAAAGGAAAATTCTGGTTTTGTCCTTTCTGTTGCCTGGGCACACCCACTGCAGAGCTGCACCTACACCTCTCTCCTGTACACATAATGGATAAGGATAAAATCACCACCATGGCGGATTTTACCTTTCAAACTCAAGGAGTGGTACTTGTCATATCGAGAAGACGTCATATAATTTGGTGGGGAAACTTTTAAAAAAGTGATTATTTATTTAGTTAGGATCGTTCATTAGTTTTAAAGTAATTGTAATTATTTGGAAAGCCATTTGCTGTAGGCAGATAAACAAGTATCAGTTTACAATTGAGTGAATGGATTGTTGAAACACAATCACCAGGCGCACATCATTAATAAAAAAGAACAGTTACGATGTCCCACATAGGAAAGAGGGACATCAACTTTTGTGGGTGAGGACACAGAGTGAGGATGATTCAATTTTTATGCTATTAATATGAAGTTGAGATTCTGTGCTATGCTCAATACTGAACATATAGTAGCTGCCCAGAAAAATAAAGAAAATATAGGAAAGTACCAAGATTCTCTTCTGTAATAAGAAATTTATCTGAAACGGGAAGATGTGTTTCAGTTTCACAGGTAGAATGACATTTGTGACAATTTGCCTTTTTCTGCTCTTCATAAGTGTTTTGCTGTCTATGGTTTATGAAGGCCAAGTTTGAAGGCTGATGAGTACAATTTATCTAAGAGCCATCTTCTTATTCCACCCTACCCTTGTTTAAAATCTGATGGGTACAGGGATCTGATACCTTTCTTTCTGATTTTATTTATTCATTTATTTATTCCATTTTAAAATATTTTTTATTAAATTTATTGGTTAGTAAAATTATGTAGATTTCAAGTATACAATTAATTCTGTAATACATCATCTATCTATTGCATTGTGTGATTATCATTACTTTTCTTAGTCAAAAATTTATAAGGGGGATTATGAGGGATTCTATGACATAGAAGTTGCTATGGACTGAATGTTTGTGTCCCTCTAAATTCATATGTTGAGATTCTAACCCTCATTATGATGGTTTTTGGAGTGAGGCCTTTGGAAAGTGATTCGGTTAAAGTCCTCACAATTAGATTAGTGCCATATGAAAGAGACCCCAGAACGATCTCTGCTTTCTTCTGCCATGTGAGGCCACAGTGAGAAGACGGCCTCTGTGAACCAGGGTGCGCGTTCAGGCCACATGCTGAATCTGTGGTGCCTAGAGCTTGAACTTCCCAGCCTCTAGAACTAAGAGAAATAAGTTTCTGATGTTTATAAGTCACCCAGTCTACAGTATTTTGAGATAGTAGGCCAAACTAACAAAGATATGCTGATATCACTAATTATTTCTAAAACCAATTAATCCCTTTTTGTACACCAATACTTCCCACTTGTGCCCCAAAGGGCAGACTTGTGGCTTTGGTCAGGTACACTATTCACCTGCAGCTGGAACTGACTCCCAAATATTGCATCTGACTCCAAATGTATTTTCTTTCGTTAAAAGAGTTACATTACAGAATAGAGGTACTTTGAAACATAAGGAACACCCAGCCAAAAAATGCCAAGGTCCAGATGAAAAGTAAATCTTGAATTTTAAAAGTTACTAAGTATCATTTCTTGAGCAAGCTCTACATTTCTCTATTGAGAAGAATTTTTGAGAAAACTAGACGTTTTGAAGTAGCAGTTTGTCCCACAGGAAATGATGGATCACTACTATGAATGCCTTCATCCTTGCCTAGGAGATACCATTACGGGACCTGAGAGGGAGGTAAGATTAAAGGCTCAGTTTAGTGAGGGTTCCTCCTCAGTCCACCCTCACTTCTTCACTCTCCAAGGAGAAGAGCCAGTCTGCACTGCAATTCATCTCCATCTGTGAAACTAGAAGCAAAAATAACAGTACAAACAAGAGTCTTTGTGATTAGCTCATGTCAAAGAGTGAATACCAGGACCAGATTAGCATCTAAGTACTTGTGACTAAAAACAAATGATAGAAATAGCAACAATACCTATTTATTGAATAGGTATTACATGCCAGATATTATTATGTTTTATGTAAACGATCTCATTTTATCCTCAATCTACTTAAAACAAATGGTGCCCTTGTCCACATTTTATAGATGAGGAAACCAAGTCACAGAACAGGTAGTCACTTGCTAGCCCGTGGTGCAGCCAGTGTCCAAAGTCTGGCAGTCAGATTCCAAGGACACGTGCTTAAGGCTGTTTCCATTACTTTAACTGGTTTTCATGAATTTTTACCTTTTATAGTGCATAGTTATACATATTTTATCTTTTCTCCACAGTCTGTTTCTCTCGATCAGTGGCACAATTGTCAGAGGTACAGTTCTAAAGATTCATACGTCCAGACAGAAAGCTACCAACAAGGAGGGGATGTGGGCTTGCCAACGGCTGCATGGGGGTTAAATCTGAAGCCTCAGCTGTAGCTTCCATAACGGTCCTCCTTCCCCTCTGCTGACTGATACGTGAACAGGTCTCCTTATAGAACAGTGTCTCCACCTCTGGTGTTGCCTTAATGCAAAATGGCATCTATTAATACATTTGTAAGTGCAGTTCTGTAAGGCTAACTAATGCACCAAGGTTATGTTCAAAAGCAGTGTTATGGAACCAAAGGCAGACACTGGAACTATTTATTTATTTATTTATTTATTTATTCATTTATTCATTTATTTATTTCTGCCTGCCACATTATCTCGCCTTTCTTTTTCTTTTTAAAGCAACTTTTCCATCTTTCCTACTGGATCCACAATCTCTGTATTTGACTTTGGGGGGTGAACACACAATGCAATATACAAATGATGTATGATAGAATTGTACACTTGAATCCTATACAATTTTATTAACCAATGTCACTCTGATAAGTTTAATAATAAAAAAAATAAAGAAAAAATAGTCACAGGGATATAAAGTACAACACAGGGAATATAGTTAATAACATTGTAATAAGTATGTATGGTGCCAGGTGTGTACTAGACATATTGGGGGACCACCTCATAAATTATTAAAAAAACACAAAAACAAAAAAATAAACAAACTAAAAAACTCCAAGGACTTCATGTAACATAATGAATGAATCAAATCCTCTTAGGGAAACAATCAAGCAACAAAGATAAAAGAAGACCTATTTGATGTTCCATCCATTTCCAATAGTCTTTAATATTTTGAAATTTGAATATGCCAAAAGAATTTAGAGTTACTCACATATATTATAAGAGAATTTGTCCTGTGACATGTATAAAAGAGTAATTTAATTTGTTTAGTCATAGACCCCTTTGAATATCTGCTGTTAAAAATACTATGTAGAAAAATTGCACATGCATAAAATTTGGATAAAATTTCAGTTGCTGTTTGTGATCATCTGAAGTGCATGCATGGGTCTCAGCTTACATACCTTTGCTCTACACCCAAAATTACTGAGCAAGCTTTTAGAAATCCACTTTATGTCATTATTCCTTTTTGTTGAAGTGGCCGTTTTAACCTACCCCCCCAAACAAGGATTGCAGGTGACTTATTTTGGAAGTAAGGCCAGGGAGCAGGAGGGGTGGGCGTTGTAGTAGGGAAGGAAAAGGGTCTAATTCAAGAATGTCTTCCTGAAACCAAGTTAACCCCTGGCTCCTGTCTCCCATCAGTACACTGGCTTCATGGTCACAAATTCCCCTATGATTCCAGTTGCACAACGGTGAAGGCTGAGAAGCTCCCTCAGGCTGCCAGGAGACATCCAGGAGCAGAAGCCAAGGGAGGGGTGCAGCCCTAAAGTGAGAGGGACTTACAGGGATGCCTAAGAAGTGTCCATCACACTGCACGCTCCCTAAAAAGACCATCCATTCTGATAGGAAAGCAGCTATTGATTTTCACATACAGTTGTTTTAATCATCACATTTAATCAAAGGTGCTTTGACTTTTGTGAACATGCTGCTTGAAAATGTTGCCCTTTATTTTCCTTAATGTATGGGGTATGATAAAAACTATAGTAGATGTTTAAATAAAAAAAATTACAATAAAAGCCACATTCCCATTAATTCCCCTCAAAATACTCTCCCTTACTTCAAACACACATCCCATAGTTCTTGCCACTTTCTGAAGAAGTTCTGGAAGTCCTCTTTCATGAGTGTCTTTAGTTGTGTTGTTGTGGCTGCCTTGATGTCCTGAATCATTTTGACTTTGGGGAAGAGCCAGAAGTCGCATGGTGTCAGATCCAGTGAATAAGGTGGATGAAGACACACCATAAAGTTTTTTTCTGACAGAAATTTCCATACACCAGAGCGATTTGTGACCCAGAGCTTTTCCATTATGATAAAAAAAAAAAAATGGTGGATGTTGCTGCTGAGTGCCATCCGACAGAAAGGCAGGAATCTTCAATACGGGAAGATGCATGACGAACCTCAGTAACGGTGTGTGACAAGTTTCGACTTGTTCGGTGCAGTCACTCCGGGAGACAGAAGGTGTGTTTTAAAGTGTGCCGTAAATCATCCTCCATCATGACAATGCTCCGTGCCACACATGGCTTCTGGTACTGCAATTTCTCTCAAATGAAAACATTACGGTGTGTCCTCATCCACCTTAGTCACTGCATCTAGCACCGTGTGACTTCTGGCTCTTCCCCAAAAGTCAAAATGATTTAGGACATCGAGGCAGCCACAACAGCACAATTAAAGACACTCATGGAAGAGGACTTCCAGAACTGCTTCAGAAAGTGGCAAGAACGATGGGATAAGTGTGTTCAAACTGAGTGGAAGTATTTTGAGAGGGAGTAATGGCAATGTGTCTTTTACTGTAATAAAATCTTGTTATTTATACATTCACCGAATATTTTGATCACACCTTGTATTTATATCTAGATCATTGAATTAAACTGTATTAATTGAGCTAAAATAATACTAGGTAACAGATATTGAATTGTATACCTGTTTTGTGCCAGGCACTGTTGCAAACAATTTATGTGGATTTTCTTGGTGCATCTTTACAACCTCATGAGATATGTAATATCTACTTTTCAGAGATGAGAAACATGAGGCTTGAAGAAGCTAAGCCATGCACCAAGGAACACACGTGTAGTATGGAGTTAATACCCAAATTCTGGTTTTCCTAACACCAGGGGCGTAAAGCACTATGCTCCACATAATCTAGTGTGCCTCAGAATCACCTGGAAGCCTCATTAAAACACAGAACACCTCTCCATCCCTTCACTTAATATTCTGACTCAGCACGTCAGTGCTGGAGCCTGAGAATGTGCATTTCTAACAGGTTCTCAGAAGCTGCTGAAGCTGCTGGCATGAGGAACACACTTGGAGAACCAGTCACTTCACTCTGCTAACGGATGCTTCCTCGTTACAGAACAGTCCCTGAAGATCCTGCCAAACTGTATTTCCCAACATTTGTTCTCATGTTTACATCTTGCCCTTCAGTGGGAAGGGGATGACATTGGACAAGTTCTTCTGAGATGATCTCTTCCTGGAACAATTAGTGATTTTCTCCCCCTGTCCCTCCAGCTCATGACCAAGGGCTTCGTGCCCATTAGCTGGAGAAACGGGTTCAGTTTCTTGTTGGAAATCCAAAGATGCACATCTATCTTACAAATGATGTTTCAACTCTGCCTAAAGTGTAAATATTTATGAGAGGGAGGTTAGCTATTTGGCATGCAATACATCTTTTTTTGTTAAAGTTTTCCCATTAGAAGATAGTTGCTTGGGAAAGCCTTAGAAACTAATATTGCATTTCACTTCATAAAGATTATGGAAAACTAAACAGCAAGAGAATCCACATTCCGATTGCTGATGAGAGGTGAGGACACGTTCCCACAACCTCCCGGTGCTAATGAGTTACAGTCATAACGTGCAGCATGGCTCTGAGTTGTGTTTCCAAGCCACAATTAAGGGAGGGAAGAATTACCGTATTATGACTAAAGAAAACTTTATGAAAAGAGAACCACTACAAGAGTAGGATGGTATCAGGGCTTGGCTGACCTCAGAGAACAAGCAGTTCAAGGAAGGCACAGGGAAAACCAGCCATGGAGACGGGGCCCATGCATCTGTGCTAGGCAACACAAATGCCAAATAGACATCAGAGTCCCTGTGGTTAAGGACAAGCTGCAGTCAGCCACAGTTGGCTTTTCCAGTTGTACTTGGTCAATATGGGGTAAAAAGATTGTTCCAAGTTAAAGTCAGGAGGTCAGGTTCACATCACCTCAGTATAACATTGGTAGATTTAGGAAAGGAAAGCTATGCTCTGTTGTCTAGGAAATTATGTAGAATATTTTTCCTGAGCTGCTAATTTCTTCTTCAAAAGACATAATGCAGAAGGTATGGGTCTTGGAGTCAACAGACCTGGTTTGACTCTCAGCTCTGCCCGGGGTTGCCTTGGTAAGTTTGTAGGAGACTTGACTTTGCCAACTCTGTGGCCTCCTCTTGGGATGACACTGAGTGTGCAGGGTCGTTGTGACGAGTATCTGAGGCATGATGCCTGGCACATAGTGTGCACTCATAATTTGGTCTTATACGCTGAAATGATCCTTTACCTAGAACAGTGCCAGGCCTGATATAATGATAGGTGTGTCATTTTAATATTGATAAAACCATGTGCTGCTTTCTAGCAAGGCACCCTAGAGGGAGGAATTCCTTTAAGCAATTTTTCTTCCATGGTTTTGGGCCTTTGTCTGCTCATATTTAGGAATTGAGATGGAGAAAATGTTAGGGGTAGGTTTAAGTCACTGCAGAAACATGGTCACATTGCTTTTTAATTGGAAAGGTAAAGATATAGTACTTTTATATGTGCTACTTAAACTGAATCAGAAGTTGAGATGGAGGAGAGAAACAATAAAGGTGAGGAAGAAATAACATTAAGGGAGAGAGATGGGAAGGTGAGGGAAGAAAAGGATGTGGGAGGAGAGGAGGGGGTAGAATGGGGAAAAGAGGGAGTAGGAGGAGGAAGCCTAATAGTATGTGGAGACGAGGTATCTCACGTCACCCGTGACTTCCTAGATGTCTTCCTAGCTGGAATTGCCAGCTCAGTGAGGCTGAACCAGGTACTTAATGTGCCCCATTTTGTTTCATCCTCACAGCAGCTGAGTACAATTTTCATTGCAAGTTTAAAGACAAGGAGTCTGGAAGATAAACTAATGAGCTTCGACTGCAAAGTGCTCTTACCCATTGCACCCCACGACCTCCAGCCCTAAATCTCTCTTTCCCAACATGCTGCCTCCTGGGTGCCCCATTTCTCCCCAGCCCCACACTTTGCAATATTTATCATAATTATAAGGTGAAGAAAGAAAGGGCTCATGTACTATATAGTAGCTTACTTTTCTTCATTTTGATTTGAAAATTTGGGGGTGAATGAGCGTATAGAGAAGATTGTTGAAAGGGAGGAGATGCCATGGTCTCACATTGCTCACTGTATAATGTTATCTTTGTGCTAGGAAGAATATAAAAGATGGAAGAAATTTGGGATCTTGGAGAGCGAGGAGGGGAATCTGGAAATAATATGAAAAAAGTAAACAAAATAATAAAAGGCAACTTCAAAGCCATTATAATTTTATTATGATTTTCAACTTGGGAGAGGGCAGGAATATAAGGATCTATTTGAACTCTCTGATCATTCATAAGTGGGTTGGCACATACTGAGATATTCTGTTCTCATGAGAATCTACAGTTACGTTAAAACTTGGGAGCGCTTAAACTGATTCCTTAAGTTGATATGTACTTTGAATTATTGTTATAAAGAAGTTTTAGTATGAGCCTTAATATTATGTCCAGCAATCAGATTTTTGTAATTCCAGTACTATTGATTCAAGTAACTTTAGACTTGTTGAAATAATTGCATGTGTCAAGTCGTGGGATAATTCTTGGATTTTGAGAATTTATTCTAATCTCTCATCAGTCAATGCTCCATTTAAATCATACCATAAATTCTCAGAAGTCCAACAGGAGACGAGTCTTAGAAATACTTGATACATACACACAGCGCACACGTTCACACCCACGTACACATAAGGAATGACTCAACGAAGTAGCACATTTCTAGAATTAAGGGCCACTGCCGTTGTGATCTTATTTCCGTGAGGGACAATTAATTCAACATACTTATTGAGTATCTACCCCAAACCGCACACTGCAGTGACTGTTGGGAGCTATCAGGATAAGCATTGATTATTTTGCTCCTAACTAAAAAAAAAAAAAAACAGACGAGGAGACAGGTAAGTAAATAGAGTGTGCACTGATGCTTGCTATAAGCAACAAGGCATTAATGAGCTTGTTTAAGAGTGTGACCATGGCCTTGAAGTCTGGGCACTGGAGTTTGGTCTTTTCTCTGGGATAACAAGGAGCAGAAAACTATAGAATTTAGCTGAACGTACACATTGGGTTTCTTCCCATGTCCCACGCTTAGACTCTGCCATTCAATCTGGGATGGTGATGGTATTTCCCAAGGCCTAATAATATCTGTAGTTTAAGCACGGGGATTTCAAAATGCTCACTAGAGAACTCCTTATGAAGTACTCTTGTCATCTCTGAGAAAGGTGTAGCATTTCTGTGAGGGAACTAGAGAATGTGGCCAGAAACATAAGCCAAGTATTTGCTTATACAGTGTGCCTTAGAGAAGGACCACAAAATTTGGACTTCTCTAGATCTATCCATCCAGTAATTCCAAAACCACAGTTTTATATTTGGTAGGGAGCTGAAGGACTACAAAGAGAGCAGAAAGTGACAATCTTACCTAATTTTTCTAAACCACTCCACTGAGCTCTAGTAGCTTCATATGCAGTGAATGAAAAATTCATTCCTTTTAGGACCCATCCTTACAGAAAGACACTTGACTTTAGGAAAAAAACTGGGCTTCTCCCCACCACTGACATACTCAAATCATTGTGAGACTTTAAAACAAATCCCTGATTTTGTAAAGTCTGTGGTTTTTATACCATTTTGACAATAAGTAGTTTTTGGTGCACTATGCCTCCTAGAATGCCTTAACCGGAAATAAATTCAGTCTCTTTATATTTTCACAAAATTTCTCATTTGTTCTTCTGGTATGTTCTGTGGAGAGTCCAGTTTGGATTTCCTGCTGTCATGTGGGAACACTGTAGCCTGCTATGGAATTCTGTTTTTCTTTTAAAAGGTGTCAGTTTATCACTGAGCTGATTCTTTTGGTTTCCATTTGACATTCCTTTATTGAGGTGGTGAATTCCCTTATACAAAAGAAGGATAAAATTTAAAGAACAGGCAAAATTGGCACAAGTGATAAGGAAGAACAACCACCAAGTGTTGGGTTTTCCCAAGTGTCCCTGGGTTTTTAACACAGGACTTGCTCTTGGAATCATATCAGAATCCTGAACCTCAAAGCTTGGCAGTCATTTCTGGACCAGGATTTTCCAGTCCTGGAACAGGGAAGCCATTCATCTTGTGCTGAAAGTCATCTGTTGGGTAGTATGACAGGGAGGGCCTTGCTGATGGAATCTTATTTTCATGATAGAATACATTTCACCAAGCTATTGCTTAAGTCAGAACATGGAGGTTCCATGAAAAGAACAGAGAATGATATAATCTGTATTGCAGAACTGGTGCATTTCACGATAGGTTCACAATAGTTGGCACTTAAGGTGTCAACTTTAAAACCATGCCAGTTGTCTTGGAGCACATTCTCTTCTTTGTCTAGGGCAGGAATCTTTTTGTTGGTGCATGAAGAGGAAAGGAGAAACTCGTTGGTGACAGGAGTCTGAGACCTCATGGTGGGGGAGGAGGTGGAGGGGTCTCCACTCGGCATGTGGCTAAGGTTGGAAGCCCTTTCGCTCATTACTCATTACTACCGTGTTTCCCCGAAAATAAGACCTAACTGGAAAATAAGCCCTAGCATGCTTTTTCAGGATGACATCCCTTGAACATAAGCCCTAATGCGTCTTTTGGAGCAAAAATTAATATAAGACCCCTTATTTTTGGGGAAACAAGGTAGCTTGTGTTGGGGGATGTGTCCGTGGGTACTGAGAGGTCTTTCTGCTTGGCGCCCAGTGTTGGGTGTTGCCAGAGCACAGGCAGGGGTGCGGACCAGCAAAGGCATCTGGATAATAATGAACAATTGCCCACCAGATGGAACAGGGTCTGAGTGTAACAGCGATACCTTGTGACCTCAGAGGAGCTATGGTCTCCATTGTCACGGGGCCAAAACAGTCGGGTAAAACAGAAAGACTTCTATGATGGACATAGTTAATTACTAGCAAACCTCCATCTCTTCTCCCTGCTAATTGCAACATTTCCCCTGTCCCCACCCGCCTTCCCCACCATAGATTAGTAGGCAATGGGGTTTAGGGGGAGTGGTGAGAAGGCAGAAGCAACCCACAGGTCCAGTCCAAGCTTAAAAATCACCTATCAAATGACATCTACAACTCTTAAGTACTTAATTTTAAAATACTGGGTTCACATTAATTCAGGGACTCATTGAGCATTAGGCTGATGGACTGAAAGGGGTAAAGTGTTTGTGTGTGTGTGTGTGTATGTGTGTGTGTGTGTGTTCCATTATAGGCATTATTGGAAACCCTCTGATGTCCCCACATTGTAGATTGTCCTGGCCCGTCCCATGGAGGCCTTCACAGTCACAGTTTGGCCCAAGAGAGATTGAATTTTGTGGAGTTTGTGCTGCAGTGCGGCCGCGGGGAGATTCCGAGAAGCCTATAATCAAGCGTAGTCATCAAAACCCAGAAGACTTTTTCTTACCCACGATACCTAAAACCAGTCTCCTTTTGTGTGACACAGTCTGACAATCTGTCTGGTTCTTTGCTCCTTCGTTCTGGACTGGTCCTTTTGTCAAAGCTTGAACTATCCTTAGTTTAAAACTTCATGTATTAGTCATTTTCCACTTATGTTTAAAAGTATGGGAAAATTCAAAGGGCTTTCAAGGAGTGAAGTTGTATTGATTATTTCCATGTAATTGCAGCCACGTCTGGCAAAAGGATGGTAAACTACAGTTACTTCGTAAAGAGCATAATATTGAGAATGCTTTAGCAACCAAACTGAGCAAAATTTTCCCTATCTGTGAATGCGGCATTTTGGAAAACAACTGAGGAGTTATGAGGAAAAAGGCACTGCACCATTGATCTTTGATGAGGATAACACAGATGATGAATTTAAACATCTGAGCGAAAGAATTTTGTACGTTTTGCTCTAAATGTGGAGAAAGTTAAAAATGCTCGAGGAATTCCAATGTTCTAAACTGCTTTCCTTATAGTTCTCTACATGTGGAGCTTTCCTGCAATTTAAGAAATCACCCGCGAGAGCAGCAAGTTTAAGGAAAAGATAGGTTAGAGCAGAAGCAAAGTGACAAATACATCTTGCTTTTTGCCTTTTATATAAGTTAATAGGTGTTAATTAATAGGTACAAAAAAATTCAACATTTCAGGGTAGGATTATTAAAGATTTTGGGGTCCAATAGAGCAGCAACAGTTTCAATCAGTGTAATACCCCCTCCTAAAAGTGGTGTTTAATTACAGGAATTAGCAAGCCGCGACTGTCTTAGTTAGCTTAAATTTTTCTAGACATACAACAGACAAAAAGCCCTGGCTCTTACATTTCACTATAGTGCAGATGATACAAACACTGGATCCACTGGGAAGACGGAATAACTATAGAAGAATCTGTATCATTGGCTAAACTAACATCTCTGGTGGGGCAGGTGCTCTATAATCTTGCAAATCAAATTAAAAGCAAAACAAACTATCTCCTTTTAACGGAGACCAGTTCAAAAGTCTTTTTGGTCTTAAATAAGCAAAATGTTCTTAATTGTTTATTGATTATTCAAATCATATAAACCTGAGATGTATTAGTGTGATTAAATGATTTCTTTCTAAGTATGGTCATCAGGGCTTAATGGGAAAGCATGGGCTGAGCTGTGCGTGAAAATGAGTTTTGATATCACTTGTCTGTTTGGGATGATCGGAGGTGGAAAACGCAGAAATGGCACTTTCATTAACCTGAAAGGTGAAGGAGCATCGTAAGTAATTTTTCTAGCAGACTGAGAATAAGCTTCGAGACATCTATATAGAAACTTCTGTTTGGCCTCTGTAGCAGTGGAAACGCCTGCCAAGTAGTGAGCTGGCAAAGAATAAGAAAGCACAGAGGGGTGGGGAAATCTTGAAAGATGATCCTTTGCTACCCAAATGAGTTTTTGGTCAAAGCCTTTGAGCACAGTATAAGAATAAAAAATAGAGTGGGAGGAATATTTTCCAGCTATTTTGCAATCTAATAATGTCAGCTTTAAGGACTGAGGAGAAGAAAAATATGGGGGATGGAAAAGAAGTAAAAATATCCTGAGATTAAAACGTTATCTTTAAATATTGTGCTTCAACCACACAGCAGCCAAGGACTTTGGTGCCGGCTGCAAAGTAAGACAAAATCTTGGTTTGCTTGAGGTTGAAAAGTGAAGTAATTAACTGCTCCCTGGCACCACTAGGTGGAGATGTAGGTTTACCAAGAGCTCACATCGCAGCTAAAAAAAAAACACCAAAAAAAAAAAACCGGCCTGTAATGGCTGTGAAATCCTTAACAAAAATTTTAAATGTTCAAGAATGATCAATTGCAAATCATGTTGGTCGCGAATTCACACTAATCTTGGGGTGGAGTAGGGAGCGGGAGGAGAGATTTTTGAAAATCCCACATTATGCAACAATAGCAAATAACCCTTGATGTGAGGCTGTAAATTTGTTCATGCGAATTATTATTTTTTAAGCCATAAGTTCTGATGTTTAAGACTCCAAGAGAATAATCACACCACGTTATAAATTATCTGCTGCCAATACACACATATTTTCCTTTATTCTCACACCAGCTGCTAGCTCATGCTATCAGTGGTCAGGAACAAACAAACACAAACTACCCCTTAAAAAAAATAAAAATAAAAAAGCAGAGCTTCCTTTCCAACTTCTCCAGTGGAAATGTGCCAGCAACTGGCAGGAGTTGGGAATTGTGTGTTCGAGTTGAAGGGGTTGTTTCTAAATGTAGTACTTTTTGAGAATCTCATTACCTCACATCTTGATGTGTGAAGTGTGATTCACAGCACAGTTTGCTAAAGGCTAGTTAGCTCTTGTCTTAACGGTCTTAGGTGTCTAATATCCCATTAATCAAACCTTAGTGAAATGAAGCATTTCAGTTTGTTTTGGCTAAGCCTCTGCTCTCTATTAGCTGACCCCTTTTCTTTTATGTAAACTTTTCTATGCCCATTGGTCGATGGCAGGGCTATCAGATGGCTTCCAGAATAGACAATGGATACCAATCATTTTCTAGAAAGGCAGAGAGTCATTTATTATTCCTCCATTCACACTTGTCTCCCAGATGAAAATGCTCCTGAAGTTCATTTAATCATTGGCTCACATTTTTTTCTCTTTCCCATTCTCTCAGTCTCTTTCATAGAAAGAATACCTCATAGATTTCGTCTAAGTTGCCCATGTAACACTACGCCTCAGAGAGAGTGGCTATTCCACCTGCCAGGATTCCATTTAGACTCCACGAAGTAAAGGAACTCTCCATTTATGGCGGGGGAAGTTCAGATAGCAGCATAAATCTTGTTATATTGCAATCATGCAAGTGGAAACTCTTACATGATGAATATCAAAGTTGAAAAAGAATAAATCGTGTAGGAAAGCAATCATCATGCCAAAAGATATTTAAATTTTTGTGAAATATTTTCTCCTTAAAATTTAAAAATACTCAAAAATTTTTATTACTATGCAAATTAATCCATGAAGAAAAGTTGAGAACATTTTTAGTGGCCAGTGTTTGGTGGCCAGGGGAAGAAGGAGGTACAATTAAAAAGCAAAAATTGTATTTACATCTAAGACATTGATTTCCACCTCACTATTAATTTCCAAGTGCTGTACAGTAATGTTAACATAACCTTAAACTTATTTCTTAAACGTAATCCCACAATTAGGACCATCCCAAATCGGATAAGTTGTTCACGATGGGTGCTATACAAAGGGGAAGTCCCACTTTCAACTCTCAAGTCCTGTGCTCATTTTCAAATACCAGCATCACATTGATTTGTTATTTTCTGATTCTAAGGGGGAGAAGTCTGGGTGTAGGAGTCACCCTCCACTGAAAAGACCTTAAATGGACAGCAGGAGCTAAGCATTGCCCTGGGGTGATGGGGGCTCAGGGCTGACCATCCTCTGGTCTGAACCCTCAGGAATCTCATCAACTCCTCACCAGGGTCCCGCTTTGACAATGGCCAACAGCAGCCATGCATAGATGTTATCTGTAAGATGGTTTTCCTTCCTTTAGCCAGTGGAAAATCTTAGAAGTCACCACAGTTTTTGGTAGAAACATAAAATCCTTTATACATAGGAAAAAAATAAAACTTTTATTGATAAGATACAACTTTCTTAAAAACTGCTGATTGCTTTTCTTGTGCTATGTGTTAGGTATTATTTATGCACTTTATGGGGATAAACTGATTCCACTCTACAAGACCCCAGTGAGGCTGGGATTATGATTGTCCCCATTTTATCAAAGAAGAAACTGACTTCCAGAGAGGTGATGGACCTGGCCTAAGAAGACACATTCTGTGACTGATGAGGTCGGGATTACACCCAGGCAATTGGACGAAACACCCACTACCTTACCCACTTTGCTATAATATATAAATAGACATTTGCTTTCAATATCTCATAACTTTTTTGTTTAGAAAATAGATTTTTCTTAGCTAATTTAGACTTATGTATCTCCCTAAAAAATACCCTCTACAAGTGCCACTTTCTCCTGAAGAGATAAATGTATTTTTCTCAATTCAAGTCTCTTGATGTATGGTGCTATTTTTAAAATTTAAAATTAAAATTTTTAACATGTCGTGAGTTTTCCCCAAGTAAATGAAGGATATATATTTTAATTTTACTGGGGTGGTATGAGTGGTAGAACTGTCTGTTTACATGAGGGATAATATTATGGGAAAGAGTAGTGTTTTTTAATTTTTAAATCAGTCTACATTATTCATTGGTAGATGTAGAAAAGAATTAAAATAAAATATTTTTGGAATAAAACCATAAGTTATTAATGGAAATAACTCTTTTAAGCAATACTCGTATGAATATTATACACACATTCAACACATACATGACATTGCTTCTTAGCAAAATCGTACAATTAACATAAACTTTCTTTGCTCAAGGGAGATAGACATAATTTGGACCGTGAATACAAACTGGTCCAGTTGGAACATAAAAGTCAAGTTTTAAGTCAGGCTGAAACTTAGAAAAATCCATATTGAGAAAAAAACTCAAATCAAAACTTATTGGACTCCAAAAAGAAACTAAATTTCTCCATTTATACTCTCGGCAGTGAGACTCTGTCCCCCTTTCATCTGACATTAGTCTAAATACCTCCTAATCAAGGACAGATTGTGAGGAAAAGGGAGTGCTCGCTTAATCAGCTTTCTCCTCAAATATTAAATATTAAGAAACCTTTCAGGGAGATCAGTCCTTGATATGATAATGTACTGATGTGTATATGTTCCTCACATGTACACGAACATGCCTTCTGAGAAGTGAGTCACTGGGAAATGAAGAATCCTAGAGAGAAAGCTCACATTAGAACAAAACAGAATGTCAACTGTAATTGAAAAAAAAATGGGTTGGTGGATGGGGTGTATAGGAAAATTAGTTAAAAGTGAGTTTCTTACTAACCAATTATGTTCGCTTTTCTCGTTATGTGTTATAACTTCAATTGGCCCCCTAACGAAAGGTTCACGGAGAGGTGGTCACCACAGAAGACATGGACTCAAATTGACCAAAGAGACAGAGTTTGTTTTTTGGCTTTAACGCCCCTTTGCCATGACAGAGCTGAGGGAAGGAGGCTCACAGTCTGTCACATTGTGTTCTGATCAATCCACATAAAAATTGTCAGGCTGGCATGTTTGATTGCTGCTAACTTTTGAGTCGGAATGCATTTGCTTCACGTTTTCACTTTTAATTCTCAGAGTCCCTGGTTATCTCCGCAAAAGTGTATTTTCACAAAGTGTATTTCCTGGACAATTTAGTTGTTGATCAAATCATATGGGGGGGGGAGAAGAAGAAAAGGAAGATGCCCATTTGAAGTCTTCTCCACTGACAGACATATGTTTGATCGAAATTCAGTGTCATTCATCTTTTGTGGCTCTTTGTCGATCATGTTTGCTGGAAGGATAAGTGAACTCCACGAAAAGACATTTATCTAAATTATCCTCATAAAATGCCATCACTCTGTGTAAAAAGAAAAATGAAAGAGCAGACCAATCTGTACACATATGCCTTACACTTGAATTAATTGAGGAAAAATATAAAGATACATCATATTACCAGTGTTTGTGTATGAATATGTAGTATATATAACCTATATATATGTACACTATATACGTAAACTATCATGTACGTCTATATATGTAAATATATATGAATATTTTGTATGTGTGTATATATATTTTTAAACTAGGACCTGATATGCTAAAAGTTATCCTTGTGGTTAGCTATTTATCTCTTACACTTTCAAAATCCTTATAATGCCCAACCTCAATGCAAATGTAGGCTCCATGGATAGGAAGCCGGTAACCAAATTGTAAACAAATATGGGTAATGTGTGAGAATCTGTGCCGACAAGTAGATAAGAAGATAAATGTAGAGTTTCTCTTAATTACACTTTCTTAATTAAGAACAGCAGCTGTATTGTGATCAAAATGAACTCTGGTGGAAGCTGGTCACTTGGTCTTCTGGGTATCACTTGAGGAAAATGAGATTCCCCCCCCCCTCTTTCTAGGATAAATTGTGCACTAAAGAAGGAATAAATGGTGTCTGTGAGCAGTGTCCCTTTGGTTTTTATCTGTGTGAGATGGATGTGCCTCTTGCCGGTTGCAGAATGGCGTGGGGGCTGACTTAGCCATCATTAGCACCCCAGGATGGATCCAATTCACTAATTACTTATGCTGTCCTGGTTCACTGCGATTTAAGTACCAAGTCAATCCCATTATCTTCAGTCTCCCAAGCTTGCCAGAGCCATCCGTCTTTCATGGAAAAGAAGCACAAGGGTTATCAATTGGGCCCTGCAAGACTTGGGGTTTTATGACTTTGGGAGAAGGCAAGATTAGTCCTGACTCAAGTCCAGGCCCCTCTAAGCGGCCACTTCGGTGGCGATAAAAGCAAACGGTGACAATTATCCCTAACTACGCGGAGAAGCAGGAGGGGGAGAGCCGAGAGCAAAGGGAAGGGAGGGAAGAGAAGGAAAACGGGATAGAGGGATAAAAATGCATAGCCGAGAAGCCATGCCCCTGCTGTGACTCACGCCCTGTACTTTCAGGCAGCTTTTCACATCACCTCCGAGCTACAAATGATAATTCGTCTGTTACAGACACCTGATAATATAGTCAGAAATCAGGAATTAAAATATTCTGAGGGCCCGAGGCCCCCTCTGAGAGGAGGGATGACGAGGAGGGGCCGCGGGAGGGAGACGGGAGTCCAGGAGCCCCCGCCGGATGTGAGGCCTCCTCCATCCTAAGCTCACGCTGCTCCCCAGCCCTGGCTGGTTCTGACGATGATTGACACCTGCTCTGCTGAGGGGAAGAACCTGGCAGCTATTGGCAGCACTGTTGTGTTCCTTTGCACACTTTCAGAAGCAGCAATGTGGCTACTCATACAAAAAAAAAAAAATTTTTTTTTTGAGAAAGAAAAAGAATCTTCGAAGCAGCGTGACATCCCTTGGAATGGAATATTTGTCTTTGCAAATGATTGCTCTGCTGCCAGCACTTGACACGGTGCTCGCAAACATGTGTAATTGTTGGAAGTGTAATGATGATTATTTGCATATTTAATGTTCAAACAGTACTGAAGAAGCAACCTAGACTAAACCATTTAGGGGCAGATTTGAATATGTTCAGCCTCCACGGGAGGAGTCCCGGGAAGTAGGCGGCGTCCGGTGGAGAACAAATGCAGGGATAATTGGCTTAGCCTTCACTGTACCACCGCCTCGGTGCTTTTATTCATGGGCACAATAGCACTCTCTGGACCCATGCGAGGTGGAAGTTCACCAACACCAGAAAGACGCTTTCTCTTGGCTCGAGTTCAAACGTAAACTGCCAGACGCCCTGTATCAGCCTGGTTTTACATTAACCAACTGTGAAGCCGAGAACGGTAGCTAGGAGATTGGGATCCGGGCTTTGACGCCACCAGAAGGGAATGTACACACTGAATTCATCACACTTTTTATCCACTGGCCAGTGGAAAGTGTCCACCTGTTGTTATACCCCAAATAAATCATTCTTGGGGAACAATCTATCTGAATTATTAAAATGGCATTATATTCTCACTTGCAGGGAGAACATTTTATTCTCTTAAAAAACAGATGCACTTCTAAGAGTCTTTTCCAGTTTTCACTTAGGTGGATCGTTGCACCATTACCTGTTCTTTTTCTCTGGATGTTAACTAAACTTACTGCGGTGGTCATTTCCCCATGTATATTGTGTATGTTGTACACCTAAATCTAATGCAATGTTGTATGTCAAATATACCTCAATAGAAATGTTCTTTTTCTTATAGTCATCCTTAAAAATAAAGACAGCAGTTGATAATCTAAGTAAATTTAGAAATACCTCTATTTCTCACACCCCACCTCCCTCAAACTTTGATTCACATGCACCCCCATGGGGGCCCATAAGGTGTGAAGTTAAATGCTTTGTCTTTCTGCTTTCCAGCTGTGCTTAGATAAATTTGGGAGGCCCCTAATGACTCAGGGGGGCAGTTTCCCCCCAAGTGGGATCCCTTATAGAAAATGTCCCAGAAAATCCAGAACGCAGAACCTTCTCTGTGCAAATGACACTCATTGCACTAAATTTCTCAGTAGTGACAAAGGCGCTGGCCTTGGGAACAGTGGCAGCCTGTCTGCCTTTCTCAGCCAGTGTTAACCAGACTCTCACAGCAGACAGACACGCACACACACACACACACACACACACACACACACACAAGCATGTACTCATCTTGAACAACTTGAAACTCAGAGAAGGTGCTGCCTGCTCCATCCAAATCAGCAGGAAAGGAGATTTTAGATGGTGGTAATTATCTCAGGAAAAACACACCTCGCTGAAATCAATAGAATAATTTTTGATAATGTAGGCACTTGATCTAGTAATTTGGCCTTTCACCTGTAGTGAGCGGCTTCACTGGAGATTTTCTTGAGCTATTAGATGCCTCTTATTTGGAGACTGTCCTGTTCTTGTCTTTTCAAAGTATGTTGAATAATTAGCTTTTGAATTTAGTGCTTTCATTCCTTCCTCTTTCCTCTCACCCTTGTCTTCATCCCCCGCCCTGCCCCAGCTTACTTACTCTCTCTCAAACTCCTCTTGAACCCCATACCCCCTGCCATAAGCCACTTGGTCACAAGCCATAGCTCCCCAGCCAAACTGTAAAGACCTTTGAGGGGCAGTGCAATCACTTGTCATTCTCCAAATTGATTTTTTAAAAATCTAATGGGTGAATAGAGATATAACTTGGCCATTCCCAACCCCGTTACGCCAGGCTCTGCTCTTGGCATGGCTGGGGCCTGGCTGACGTGTTCCTCATGAGTGCTATCTGTGGCCATGGGGTGATTTACCTGCAAAGGATGAGGTTTGGCTACTTACCTTTGCATACCCATCAGTCAAATGACTAATTCCATAGAAATTTAAAAACACATGAATTTTACTTCTGAACATCTAAGAGGTCAACCACTCTGTGGTGATAATGTGAAGGTAGAAATACCCAAACAAGGAAATGCTGCCAGTGAACAAGTTTACAGTTCCAGGCACGTTTCCAAATCCATTTACCTAAACCTGATGGGATATGTTGCAATATTCCCAAGTCCCTATTTTACAGATTTCAAGTTCCTAATTTTACAGATCAGGAAACTGATGCCTGGAGGGAATAAATAGCCAGCCCAGTGTCTCACAGCTCACAAAGGATGACACTGAGATTCAGGCACAGGCACAGCAACACTAGTCTAACCCCTAATGTGTAGGGCCTTTGGGGTTGTCAGTATACTTCCTGTGTTGATGTTAACTTTGGGTTTCTGTATGGATGCTAAGGCAGTTGCAGAGCCATGGATTGGTTTATTGTAGTATCAGAAGACTCTGCTTGCCATTTTGTGTGCCACTCTAGAAAGAAGCTCTTCTGAAGTGGAAATGACCACCCTGGGATCTGCTCATCGCTCTCCTGCAACATAGAACACAGAAAGCAAAGGGACTTTTCTTTTTTTTAATATGATATTAAAACAACCCTTGGGATACAAAGTTGAATTTTATTCCTTGATAAATTATTTGAAGAACAAAATATTTTCTTGAAAAAATCAAATGACAATAATTAGCAGTACTTCTTTAGGGGTTGGTTGGTTTGACCTTAGCCTTTTAATCTGTCAAAGTATGCTAATCAGCCTGACAGACAGAGAGATAAAATACAGAGGCAGATGCACTAGTGCCATGGGGAAAAGAGAGAAGAAGATGAGGAGCCAAGGAGAAGGGAAGGGCACCGTGGCCAATGGGCACTGCAGGGGGCACTCTTCCAGGGTGGCCCCAAAAAGATTGGAGCTAACCAGAGCCTCAGAAGCCAGTCACTATTTTTATTCTAAGCCCAGAAAATGAGAAAGCTCATCTGTATCTGTTCTACATATCTCCTTTTACTGTTAGCTGAGCATGAAATCAATTTATAGTTTAAAAACTTGTGGATGGCTACCATATGACTCAGCAATACCTTTTCTGAGTATCTACCTGAAAAATTTGAAAACATTTGTCTGTAAGGATGCGTGTATTCATATGTTTATTGCAGCATTATAAACGGTGACCAAGACATGGAAACAATGGAAGTGTCTTTTGATGGATGATCAGATAAAGAAGATATGGTACATATATACAATGGAATACTACTCAACCTTAAGAAAGGATAAAATATTGGCAGTTGCCATAACATGGGTGGATCTTGAGAGTATTATGCTAAGTGAAATAAGTCAGATGGAAGAGGACAAAAAACATATGGTTTCACTCATATGTGGGATGTAAAATAGAAAGCAACTCACAAACAAAACAAACTCAGAGACATGGACATCAGCATGGTGGTTACCAGAGGGAAGGTGGGTGGGAGTAAGATAAAGAGGGCAAAGGTGGTCAAATTTATGGTGACTGAATCATCAAATTTGGGTGATGAGCACACAGTGCAATATATAGATGATGTGGTATAGAATTATACATTCGCAATTTACATAATGTTATTAACCAATGTCACCTTAATAAACTTAATAAATAAAAAAGTCAAGTGATTAGCCAATGAAAAGTAATGATTTTGTAATGCAACCTTAAAAAAATAAAATAAGGGAGACTGATCCAAAACACACACCCGCGTGCACACACACACACACACACACACAAGTGTGGGAACAATTCTATAGGGGAATGGAATGGGATGGGAAATACATAAAATGTTCTAAGTTAAGGTTCAGATAGATGTATGGTGTCTGCAATTGCAACTGAATGTATTATGCCATTTTGTAATTTTGGCAGAAATATTTACTCCTCACCAAATGTCCATGGACGCCCCCATTTTACATGGACTCCCTGTACTAACGTGGGGCTGTATAGCTGGGTGAGTGGAAATGACATGTGTCATTTTGAGTCCAAGCATTTAGGAGCTGGTGTGTGACCATCCAGCTTTCTCTTCTGCTGAGGTGAATGCAAGACCTGGAATTCAGATGGTCCAGCTGCCAGGTGAGGGATTCTCGATTTCCTGGGTTCTTTAGCAAGTGGATAGAGCTGACACAATGAAACATGTATACTGACAGCAAGAAATAAAGTTGTTGTGGCAAGCCATTGATTTCCGGGTTATTACTGCAGCATCACCAGATCTTTTTGACCCAAGACTATAGAACCACATAGGTAACTATAATACTTCTTGCAGCGGAATTGCATAGATCTTTTGAATTCACACGTCATCAACCAACCATTTACTAGTTCATCCTATACCTTGAGTAGATAGGAAGAATAAGGAGGGAATTCCTCAAAACATTCTCCATGGTAAACATTGTGCCGAAGATTTACATCAGCTGTTTCACTTTGTGCTCTCAGAAAAGAGGTTAAATGTTGACATTTCATCATTTGTTAACTGAAAAGGAAAATAAGGCTCCAAGAGGACAAACAACTTGTCTAATGATATACCATTACTTTTCTGGAATTTTATGCATTTGGCTCTAATACATAAATCTGTTTTCTGCTTTATATCACCTAGACTTCCTGCAAAGGCAAATTAGAGACCATTTAGGTATCTTAGAAGTCAGTGAATAAACGAATGATCTGCTCACACTTTCGTAAGCCCTCCAATTCACGATTCTGGGTTTAGTCCAGCAAGGTAATGCTTACAATGCTCATGTAGGAGAATCCCGAGATTCTAAATTTCCTTTATTTTAATGACCTTCATCGATTTATTTTTACCAATATTTTAAGAAAATATTTATTTTTTCTTCAGTTCTAAATTTCTTAAAGTGGGATTTCTATTACTGGAGCCAGGATAGTGCAGGTATTTGCAGAAGGACCCCAAAGACCTCTGGAGTTCCCAGGAGAATATCAGTAGCCGAGTCCGTACAGATTCACATGTATCACCCCCCTTCCAACACGTTACTATTGCTGTGTTTTGGATAAATAAATGAAGCCTTTAGACTTTCCTGAAGCTCCTTTCTTTGTACATATTCCAAATATGCCATCATTATCCCAAATACCTTTTTGGGTGTGTCAGACTAATTTAATACGTAAAGAAAATTAGGCATTCATTAAATAAATTATTGGCATTATTTTAGTTCTCCCTGTCCTAAAATATGGAAATAATTCTATTTTTATATATGTGACACTCACCCACCAAACACATGTATGCCCATGCACTCACACACCTGTTACCTACACACACACACACACACACACACACACACACAATTGGTGCTATGGTGGATTCCATGAGTTAACACCTACACTGATTCAAGTGTTGTACTGTGATTGGCAATGCAAAGACAACCATGACAGTACTTGCCCTCATGGAGCGTACACTTGAGTGGAAGATTGTTATTCATCACCTTTCACTCAGGGATTAGTTCTGGTCTTGTATCACTACCAATTTTCTTC
Organism: Rhinolophus hipposideros; assembly: GCF_964194185.1. Lineage (NCBI taxonomy): Eukaryota > Metazoa > Chordata > Mammalia > Chiroptera > Rhinolophidae > Rhinolophus > Rhinolophus hipposideros. The sequence continues at coordinate 8,130,793 of NC_138058.1, read as the reverse complement.
AAGGTAAACTTCTCCTCCTCTGTCCATCTTTTAAATATCGCTGTCCTGCAGGGCTCTCTCTTCCCCAGTTTTCTCTCTTGTATACACAACCCATGATGATGTAATTCTTTCCCACATTTTCATCACTGACCATGTGCTAAGTGTACTCAGAGCTCTCCTCGTCTGGAACACTTACCTGGACCACCACCACAACTATCACTCTCACTACCATTGTCATCCTGCCTTAGTCATGTGGTACTCTTTATGGGCCTGGGCTTTTCTTCATTATTTCATAGATGCCTGGAAAGTGCTGAAGTCAAGCTTAAAACCCACGTATTCTTAAAGTGAAAATCCATCCCCTTTTAGAATGTGTTATCCTCTCTCATCAGAAGGCCCCAAAACTTTATTCCACATGACACCCAACCCATTCTTCCAATATCACTCCATTCAGTGGAAGCACCATTATCCACCCAATTTTCTTAACCAGAAGTCATTCTAGAAAGGTAGAAGTCATTCACCTCCATCATTCAGCAGGTTCTGCAGAAACTGACTTCTTCCTTGCTCTAAATGTTGCCAATTTCTCTCCATTTACTTAGGCATTGTCTCAGTAGAAGTCCCCAATAAACCTCCAAAACACTGCTTGGCCTTCAGTGTCTCTTTCAGAGTCATTATTGACATTTTTGCTTGAGAGAGATTTCTAAAGACCTGAATTTAGCGTGAATGTCCTCAGTTTTAAACTTTCCAGAAACGCCTCACCGTTTGCGGGATAAAGGCCTAATCCTTTATGGCCGACCCAGCCCTCTTGCCCTGAGCTGCCCTCTGGCCAAGGGTTCTTACAGCTCTCTCTAGGCTCCATCTCTACTGTCTCCCTCCAGGCATTTCTGCTTTTGGTAGGGATTCCCCATTGTTCTTCCCTGTTTATTTCTAATCACATTTAGGCCCTCAGTCCAGGCATCATCTCCACCTTTCACTACCTGCCACTTCCTCAGGCTCACTGTTAGGATGTCCTTTACCGGATTACCTCCCAGACTCACAACAACCCAGTAAAAGGAGGCAGGGCAGGTGTTCTTTGTATGGCCATGTTACAGATGTGGAAACAGGCTTGGGACATTTAAGGGCCAAGCACAGGAATCTGGTTGACGGAAGATCTAACTCAATGGCCTTAGCTTCTACATCTTGTGGTTTTCTGGGCAATTTCTTTCAGCTTAGAATTTAAAAGTGTGATGGACATTCCCACTTTTCTTTCCTTCAAGATGCTCTTCCTTCAGAAGAGGGAATGTTTTTATGACCTGCATCTGCTCTGCAATACCATATGGCTTTTTTTTTTTTTTGACTTGGCGTTCTCTATTCTCCTTTGTCTTTTTATGCAGGAAAGGTAGTGCAGTATAAGCAGGAAAGCTTGGCTAGAATCTTTAAAACACTTGCTGTGTGACTTTGAGAAAGTCACTTCACATCTCTGAATTCAGTTCCCAAATCTTCACTGTGATTGAGCTAAGAGATATTAGATGAGATTGGAGATCTCGTCTTGCCTCACATTCTATCCCACCACTAAAAATAAATTAAGCCTTAGAACAAATATTCTGGTCAATCCATGGTTTTCACAACATAAAAATGTTGCTGGCCTAAAAAAAGCCTTTTAAACACTCAGTTTTACAAGTGACCTAACTCTCTTAAATGATTGAAATAAGGTCCTGCTTCCCATTGTCTGTGTCTGAAACAATGGATGCCAAAGGCTTTTGAAATGTATTAGCTAATGTAAGGTATCATGCCCATTAAGTTGATCTTTGATAAGTCACTTCCTCTCTTGGGCCACAGCTCTCCACTTTCAAATAAAGGATTTTAGCTGATTGGCTCTTTCACTTTCTTAGTATTGGAAAGAAATGATGATGGTGATGACGATCATCATCGCATGAACCGTGAATGTTCACTGTGTGGCAAGATCTGTGCCTCATACATTTAAAGGACCTTCGACGGGGTGACACCCAAATGTATTTTCAATTCTTAGAACAGGAATTCAGAGCAGCAATAATGGCCAATGGTCAGAATAGAAGGCACACTTGGTATTACATCTGTCGCCTCACTTGATTTGCTCATTACAAGGCTCAGAGGCAGAAGTTAATATCATGTCCAACACCTACTTGGAATTCTTGATGGTGGCCTTTCAAAAGTCCTCTGCTCCCACTAGACTAGTAACATTCCCATAAAAAAAATTGTTCTCTTTGATCTCCTGATGGTTCTAGTTTCTTTTTATTTGGAAGTTCTAGTTTTCTTCTCCTGGACAGGTCCCCTGCTCTGTTGAGCTATCCCTAATGAAGCTCCTTCAGCCTGAGGGAATCTTGCTTCCTCAGTACTCCCAGTGTATTTGCAGATTTTTGCAGTATTAGAGGACTAGGCTACTACCATTTTGTTTGCATGTTTTCCTTCCCTTCTAAGACTATGCTCTCCCCCGAGGCAGAAACAGATCGTGCATTCCCTCAGCTGGGAAGTCCTCAGCCCTTGTTGGCACTATGGGAAGAGTTTTCTGAAATGATGACTCAGATGTTCAGGGAATGCTTTTCACTAGCATTGCTTTTCTATTTTTCTCCAATATACACTTTATAGTTTGACTCTGCTGTCCTCCACTCCTAACTCATTGCCTATAGCTGGAATAATGAATATAAATGGCTAATAAAAATAAATATAAACATTCAAGTTTGGCTTGTATCTTATGCCCTGAGTCCCAACTAACTATTTAAATATACATGTAGAAAATCCAAAAATATTAAATTGATTTCCTCTGCTAAAAAAGAATACGATTAGTGGTATAGGATACTTGGAAGCACATGTCATGAGAGCCCAGAGAGAAGGGGGTACGTTATCTAGGCTAGGGGAATCGTGTTCCTTGTGAACTATTAAACATTGATACAATGAAAAGAAACAACAGTCAGCAAAGGGTACATCAAGTGCACATAGTACTCACAAAGCCACAGCGGGACGACAGGCTACGTGGGCACAGTCAGCCCTTACTCTGGCAGAAGTACAGTGCACATGGGCACAAATCTAGCGGATGATGAACTTGAATGGAGGAACAAAGAGTTTAGATTTCAATATGAAGATTACTGAGTGCCGAGGTAGAATTTGGAGCCGGGAGCAGAGAGTGGGCGACCACAGATGCTGTGCTTTGGGGTGTTCACTCTGGCACCAGCATATAAAAATATTTAGGGAAAGAAGAATCAATGGTGGACAGGATGCTATTGTCATGTACGGGGGTGCCAAAAAAATGAGTACAAGTGGACACTTTGGTCAACATTGCTCAAGCAGTAGTTCGTCGTAATCAGAAGAGTCTGGACATTGTTACCACAACTTTTAGCACCTCTTGTAATTGCAGAAGTCAAACGTGACTTGTATGCATCTTTTGTTATTGGTATATAATTGAGTATTACAATTTTAATACAGTTTTCCTTTCTTAAAATGTGTATATATGGTTTGGGCACCCTCTGTATATTGATCCTTCTAGAAATACTGTTCAAGCAGGTGTATCATTAGCTTCTCATGAAGAACACTGACCCAATGTAGAACAGCGATCCTAATCCACTCCTTTAAATATGGTTATAATATTATCAATTGCAAGAATTAACTTTGGAAGGAAGTGTCTGTGAATGGCAGTATCCAAAATGACAGCGAAGCCATAACTGTACTTGAGTTTCTTGAAACACGGAGCCTACAACTTACAAAGATCGTCTACCCAATCAGGCTGGGACCGACCATTTTGCAACTGCTTCTTTCTTTCTGGACTCCTTATCAGGCACCCCGCTTCTGACAAGTAATATCAGCGCTCTCACCCCAGTTTTCTGCACAGAAGCCCCCTGCTGCACACACCCATTTTTATTTGGGGATCAATCCAGAGCTCCTCTTGCCATTTTCTTTTCTTCTCTCTTCAAGCCAAGATACTCTGTAAAGTTCTGTGGTAGAATGCCAGGGGAGCAAATGCAAAGCAGGAGACGACAGGGGGAAGTTCCTTTCTTCAAGAAGCAATATCTTAGAGGTGGGCTGTCAGGGACCCTGCAAGATCTGAAGTTTCAGAGACTGAATGAAAGAAACACTCAGCTAACAAAACGGAGCGCTGCAGAGGACGCTTCATCTGCTCCAGCCAAATCCCTTCTTTCTTTCCATCCTTTCTTTCCTAATAACAGCTGCCCTCTCATTGCCTGTTACTCTGCTGTGAAGAACAAAACCTCCCTCAGACTATCTGTTTTTCTTTTCTTCCCCAGAGTAGGTCTCATTACTGGTGATTAGCAGATGATTAAAACCAATTCAGCTTCCCCCAGTAGATATTTTCTCCCTGTTTGTGCCTAACGCGTCAGCCTTCAACGAACGTGCTCCTAAGCTTATTAACAGGCTCAGAGGATTAGCTGCCGCCAAGCTCGGTGGCTCCCATATTGTGATGCAGGGACTGACATGGAACCATTTGCTGAGCGCAGACAGGACCGCTGGGACCAAACTATCTAAATCACAATTTTATTTTCCATGTAGAGCAAGATAAAAAAAATTCCAACAATAATTACAAAAATCAAACGTTAGGACAAGTCTCAAAATATCCTTAAACTCAGTGGCAGAAAACAGGCTAAACCAGTCATGAGGGACGTGTGTGTGTTTGTGTGTGTGTATGTGTGTGTGTTTGTGTGTGTTAGTTTACATGAATGTAGCATCACACAGTTTATCTATGTTTATACCCAGGTATGAAGATCAGGCCCTCTTTAGCCTCTGCATTCCCTTTGGTGTATACACAGTATGTGTTTGTATAGGTCACATATGGATAGGTCTTTCTTTCAATGGAGACTTAGGAATTATCAACTTAGAACATAACAGACCATAATTTATGTAGTACTTTAAAGAACATCTACTTCTCCTAAACTGTGAAACCTGAATATTGGCAGATACATACAAAGGAATTCTAAATAACGGTTTCACGTCTGTTTCGAAACCATACAATGTCATAATGTCATATGGTCTTTAAAGTTTAGAAGGAATGTTTCCCTATGTGCACGAGTTTTCTTACATCTATCACTATATGTTAATTACAATAATGATTATAAGAAGAACAGTGATATATTTATGAGCTGAAATCACAATCACTAGGTTAGGAAGCAAAAGGGGCTAGTTTTAATAAGTTTTGAAGGAGAAAAACCTCATGCTATAATTGTGGTAGATGGTGCATTTAAAAGGTTTGTTTTGTGGGCTGGGATGTTTTTATTGTTACAAATGCTCTCTCATTCTAAATCTTTAAGTTTTCCCCCCTTTATTTCTTTTTCACCTTTTCAATGCAGCTTAACTCTGAGTGTGCTGGAGCTTGAAATCTAGTTTCTGATTCATAATAGCAACAGGGTTTGCAGAAAATGTCAACAAATCCCCCATCACCAGAGAAAGTAGGAAATGTGAAAGGTAAGTCACGTCAGTCTCCCCGGGCTGCATGATGGAGTACATCTGTGAATGAGGACAAGGAAGGAAAAATCCTAGCAGACCAGATACTACAACCAAGCAGTAAAACCCTGCTATGCCAATAAAACAAAGGAAAACCTGACAAGACAATAGGGAAGTAATTAGGAATTAGAGGAAGATATTGTCAATCACCAAAACTGGCACAATCATATTTTATTTAATTTCAATCACTTAATATCTAAGAGAAAATGACAGACAAGGAGTTCTTATGGGTTCGATTTTACCAGTATTAAAAAAAAAAAAATTCCAGTGATATCCCTGACCTTGGTTGGCCCTAATAAGTAGGTAATTGCTAAAGGATCAATTCCCTCATCATTAAACAATAGGCCCCAAACAAATGCAGTATGTGCAATTAAGTGACAGCGAAACAGCCGACGGTAACACCATACAAAAAAAGCATTAAGAATGATATTCACACAAATGCTGTGAAAATACCAGGAAAACATTTATAACCAAGGACCTACAATCGTGTATCTGTAATGCACAGGAAAAAAAAATGATGGTTTAATAAGCTTCCAAACATTTTATGACATGCCTATGAGGCATAATATATAGGAAGAAAGGATTGCCATGATTAAACAAAGATAAATATTGTTTAATGAAATCCTTTTGCTTGGAAGTATTTCACTGGGTCTTGAGAGAATTTCCATGTCAGTAAAGAGACAAGTTCAGAAGCAGGGCTGTGCCAGGCTCAAAGAATGAATAAAAGAAACTGTGCCATGGGAAGGGAGAGCTGTTTCTGTTCCTTCCTCAGCCAGTTCTGCACAGTCCAGGGCCTGTGCAACGGTGTGAACTGAGATCCTTTCACCTACTGAATTAAACATCATAGAAAGAGGATCGTTTGTTTTTCTTCCACAATTCTTCAAACAACGTCCACAGTAATGGTGGGCCATAATCCAATGGGTATCCTGATACTTAAAAAAATTGACAATTATTTCTGGCTCCTTGATATACAGGGTCATTTCTTTCCTTCATAATTGGCCCTGTCTTCATTTCAATGTTACAGGACGGAATTATAAGATGCATGTGATAATGCCTGTGAGGAGAGAATGTACCCAACACACTCGTTTTATCATTATCATCAGAATAACATCGTGGTGAAGAACTATGGCCTTGGGTTTGAAAATTACAAGGGGTACGACCTTGACCTTTAGTTATTTCATCTGTATACCCGTCTCCTAGAATTAATAAGGATTAATAACACAATGAGGGTTAATCAGATAATGTTCTCCAAGGTCTCAGCACACCACTTAGCACAGAGTGAGAGCCCACTAAGTGTTGATCATTGTATTAGTGTTAGCAAGAGGGACAAACTGTATCAAATACTTTCAGATACTTTCAGATGTGTGGGCCCTGCCACAATGGGAGGGCACAAACGGAACTATTTGAATTAATTAAGACATTCATAAGAAGTTTGAGAGACAGTAGCTCCCTCTGATAAACCTGAATCTTGTAGGAGTAGAAGGCAGGAACTATGGTGAAGGAGAAAGATAAAAGTATAAGGGACAGGAAACACATTAAAAGATCGATAACAATCCAAGGCATCATTGTAAAGCGATGAGTGAGTGTTAGAGATAATAAATACTGTCAGGAGAATGGGGATCATTAAGAGCTTGGGCTTGGGCTGTCAGGGAAACGTGGTAGTAGAACTGGGGCTTGAAGAAAGACCAGACGTGTAAAGAACATGGGTCGTCAGAGCCTTCCACGGTGGGCTCATCCAGGCATTCCTTGTCTCATTATCTAGAGGACTCTGTCCAGATGGCAGTCCCCTGGATACTTCCAGAGTAGGAGACTAGTATGCTATTATGTGTGAATGAATATTCGACTGGTGGGAGGGTTATTACTATTATTATTATTAATGATAATACTACTTGAAACCACAGCCAATTTAACCCGACCATTTGGAAGAGCTACATTGCTCTATTATCCAATTGATAATTTCAGGGTTTTATTCATAGACACAATCATAAGAAAAACAAGGAGAAGACACTCTCTCAGTTGTGTACATATGTATAGACTTTGTCTTTTGAGAGCATAATTGGGGATGGGAGTTATAAATAAAAGATCATTAAGAGTTACAAAGAAAGAAAGAAAGAAATACCCCGTTGCCTTCTTGTGCCATGTGCCAAGCCCTCAGAGGCCTGCTGGATTTCATCTGTGCTGGAGGCAGTGCCCAGCCAACTAGGGCAGAAATAGGGCAGGAGGCCTCGAAGGCAGCAAACAGCAGGGCAAGGAAATAAAAGAGACAGAAAGGCAAAAGAAAGAGCTGTACTGGGAGAAAGCTGCAAGGGAATTTTCTTCCATTTAGACATTAGACAAAAATAGTAAATATAGCTGCTGGCAGAGGTCCCCTCTGCAGGCCCACCCACCCAATAAACAAAATGTCTTCAGCTGGCCAGGATCTCGAACAATCTACAAATCAGTTCCTAAAGCCTACAGTGCTGTGTGGGTTAGCAACCCAGTCCAGTCCTTCCTGAAGTCTAAAACTGATCAGGGATGACACTGGGATGGGGTGCAGTGTGGGTGGGCATGGTGGGCCCTCTCCCACCATTCCTGGAGACAATCAAACTGTGAGGGGAGGGAGGGTATTAGAGTGCTTGCAAAAGCACAGCCGTGCCTGTTCCACACTGCAGGTCAGAAAGAGGATTGATTTAGCAAAATGTTTCCACCGAGAAGCAAGCATTTTGGTGGGGTTTAGTTAAACATAAGAGACAATTAGAAATACCCAAGCTTAAAATCGATCAATCATTTAAAGAAATATAAATACATGTTTGTAAGATCTTTCTAAGTAGGGTAAGTAGCACTAAAATCATTCAGTCTTAGGTTATGCTGATAGATAGGTAGAGAGATGGACGAAAATCTGATCTTTATAGTTTTAGATCTGATATCTGTATCTATTTACATATCTGTGTATCTATTGATTATATATATATATATATATATTTACATATCTGTGTATCTATCTATCATCTACCTATCTATCTTTCTATATTTCTACTTTTTCCTATAACACTAGCCATAAACATTAAAAGGTAGAATCTATCACATCTTAACTTTTCTTATAGAACTTGCTTTAGTGCGGTACAGTAAGTATGTTTTGGATGAATTCATAAGTAAAAGCATTCCTCTATAAAGAAATGACGAGACAAATTCGGGAATAGCACAGTTACTTAAAAATGATACAGCAGTGATGGCATGCCCTTTCTTAACCATTCAATAGCTTTTGATTCTTCTTCTGTTGCACCATCGGGAGGCACGAGTGTAAGGCAATGTAACTGGGGTTTCTAGGCGAAGGGAATACAGTGGCATTACAGTGTCAATGTCTGGTCAGAAATAATCATAAGTAACACGTATGTGCCAGGCATTGTTCCAAGTGTTTTCTTTTTTGAAGATTAACACATTTAAACCTCATGCCAATCTCATGAAGTAGGTGCTGTTACGATTCTTACTTTATAAACATGCAAACCTCGCAGAGATAAGTGACCAGTCTATGGTTCCCATGTTGTAAGCGAAGTGCTGGGACTTGAGCACAGGCATTCCAGCTCTACTATGTGTGTGCTTAGGCTTTGCTGCCTCTGAGCATTGCTCTCTTCCTTGTGTTTTATACAATCTCTTGGAAGTCTCTGGTGCACAGCAGCATTCAGAAGTAATCAATCCTATGTTTCAATGATGATGGAGGATTATATGCAAATACCTAAAACCTATCATCCAAATAGTTGTCCTGCATCCCTTTTACTGAAAGATGCAGAAAACTAAGCAACTATTCCGAATATTCTAGTTAAAACAAATTGAGTAATTGTTATCTTTTAGTATATATTGCAAGCCTGGAAGGCTCCCTTAAATAAAGTAAGTAGGTTTATCAAACAGTTTTATCCTTTGGTTCTCCTCAATGTGAGGTATGAGAGATTTCATTTAATCTTTAAAACTTACAAAGTCTAACTAGGTTTCTGGAAAGGTATCAGATTGTTTGGTACAGATAATTTTTAATTATTTTTATAACAGTTACTACAAAATATTGTAAGCAGATTATGTACTAAAAATGATGCATTAGAGGAATTTAAGATGTTTATAAGTTTAAGAAAGATTTAAGATGTTTTGATATGATTAGAGAATTTAAAGGTTGAGATAAAGAGTTGGGGGAGGGAGAGAGGGAGCAATGGAAAGAGAACAAAGAGAGAGAGATCGAGTCTATTTAAATACAAAAGATGTGGTTCTTGCAGACACCCAAAATGAATTGATTGCTATATTTTGAAATTAAACTTGGCTCTAGGTCTCCAAAACCTATGGCAAAAGGGAAAATATACCTTGAAATAATTGTATTATTATTTTAATAAATATTACTAATTTTATTTTTATATTATATACATTGTGTTTAGATGTATTTGTTATATCTTTAATTCATAAGTTATTAACAGTGCTAAAAATACCTGAACACAGATATTCACATTCCACTTGAGTAAGTCTCTGTTTTTGTATGACGAATGTAATGTAAGTCAGTCTCGGGAGGCTTCTGAATTGACTTATCACATCACTGATACCTTGTTATTAAAGACATCTTAGATTAAGATAAAATACCACTTGATGCTGAAAGGTAAGCTGATCAACTAATTACTTAACAAGTTACAAAAGAGATTCCCTGAAAACAAATAGACAGAACACTTTTGAAATTGGAATATAATTATAAAGTAATGAAGATTATGTAGCACTCAGATCCTTGAGTATTGACATTGAACAATCAAACACGTGCCTGAGAAATGGTTTGAGTTTCCCCAGGCGAAATGCTTTCTCACAGCTTTTCAGGATGGTTTTTGTACATGGAAATGTAGACAGGCTTCTGCTGTCTGAGGAACACACGAGCATTGGGCATCCTGTACTTTACTCCCCGAACAACATTCAGAGCAACATTTTAAACATACTCAGCTGCTGATTGTCCAGTCGACCGATATCCATGAGGCAGGAACTGGGAAAACATCCCGTTGTCTCTATGTGCAGGCCAGTGCTTTTCCTCCAAGAAGCTAATCTTATGCAGGTCAGTTAATCTCTCTACACTTCAGTTTTTAAGTTGAAAATAACACAGATAATTTCTATGTCATTTATTCATTCATAACACTAATATTGTTGAAGGAATTAACAGACTCAAAGAGGTTCTCACCCTTACTGTAGTACAGGAGACAGATACAAGTAAAGACATAATAGGTCCAAAGATGATGATTGCTATGGGTCCAAATAAAGGAGGGTAATAGGGACCCCAAATGCTGTAATGAGGGTTATTATTATATGAAGGGTTCTTAGGGAGGGCCTTACATAGAAAGGACTATTTGAACAGAGATAAGGACATATGAATACGTAGAGGAACTTTCTTCCATTAAAAACATTATAAATCAAGATAGACTCTTACAGAATACTCAAATAATCCATAGGATAGTAAGGAGCAAAAATGAAGGAAAGAAAAGAAAAATCACAGGAAATAACCAGAAAACAAATAATAAAAGGCCTGAGATAAGTCTTAATATATCAATAATTACTTTCAATGTAAATGATATACCTACACAAATTAAAAGACAGACAATAATAAAATAGACAAGAAAAATAGACCCAAATGTATCCTATTTATAAGGAACTCTCCTGAAATTCAATGGTATAGGTATATTGAAGGTAAAAGGAAGGGAAAAATTGTACCACATAAACATTAATCTAGAAAACACAGGAGTGACTGTATTAACATCAAGTAAAGTAGATACCAGAGCAAAGAAAATTATTAGAAACAAAGAAGGCATTACATTCTGATAAAAAGATTAGTCATAAATTTAAAATACTTAGAAGAAATGGACCACCTCCTGAAAAGTACAAACTATCAAATCCCAACCATAATGATATAGATAATGTGTATAATTCTATAATAATTAAAGAAACCAGATATTTAATTAAAAAAAAGTCTCCTAAAAAAGAAACTTCCAGGCCCATATGGTTTTATTGGAGAACTTTACAAAACATTTAAAAAGTGAACACCAGTATTATACAATTTCTTCCAGAAAATAAAAAAGGGGATACTTCTCAACTCATTTTTTTAGGCTACTATTTTCCTGCTACCAAAACTTAAACAAAGACAGTGCAAAAAAAGAAAAAGAATGAAACCCTTTATGAAAGATGAATATCTTTCATAAATTTACATGCAAGACTCTTGAACAAAATTTTAGCATATCAAATTCAGCAAGATACAATAAGGATTATAAAATATGACCAAGTGAGATTGATTCTAGGTGTACAATTAATCACTGAATCAAGACTGGTTGTCCAACATTTGAAAATCAATGTAATCCATAATAAAACAGATGAAAGAAGAAAAATTATGTGATCACAACAACAGATGTGGAAAAGTATTTGAAAAAATCCAGCACCAATTCATAAACAAACAAACAAACAGCTCTTAATAATGAGAAACAGAAGGCATTTCCTTAATGTAATAAAGACTATCAAAAACTCTATTCCTAATATTATAACTAATGGTGAAAGATTTTGGTCCTAAAATTGGAAACTAGGCAGGGACACAAATTCTAACTACTCTTATTCAACATAGTACTGGAAATTCTAACAACTGCAATCAGGTAAGAAAAACAAACAAAAGGAATACAAATTAGACAGAAAAATAGAAAATCCCAAGAAATCTAAAAAAGAAACTAATGAAAACAATAACAAACAAATAAAAAAGTAAAAATCCTTCTAGAGCTAATCACTGATATCACTGACATCTCTGGATGCAAGATCAGCACACAAAATTCAATCACTTTTCTATATACTAACATGTAGAAAGCATAATTAAAAACATAATACCATTTATAAACACTCCAAAGAAAACTAAATATGAGGCATAAACTTAACAAAACATGTATAAGATCTGTACACTGGAATTATAAAATGTTGAGAAAGGAATGAAAAAACACCTAAATAAATTAAGGGCCATACCATGTTCATGGATAGGAAGATTCAGATAGTAAAGACGTCAGTTCTTCGCAAGTTGATCTGTATATTTAATTCAATGCTTGTCAAAATCCCAGCAAGGTTTTTTGACATAACCTTATTCTAAAATACAAATGGAAAGAGACAGACATTAAGATAGTTAAAACAATCTTAAAAATAATGAATAAGTGGGAGGAATCATTCTATAGATATTAAGGAATATTATATACTATAGCAGCCAAAGTAGCCAAAGCAGTGTGATATTATCAGAAGGATAGATACACAGATCAATGAAAAAGAGTAGAGAATCTAAAGATTGTCCCACAAAAATATGCCTCAAAAATATTTGCAAAGGATTAAAATAATGCTATGGACAGTATTATAATAATTCAACAGGATTAAGATAATGCTGTGGACTAGAATGTGTTCCCCTTAAAATGTATGTGTTGAGGCCCTAATTCTCAATGTGACTTTTTTGAAGATAGGACCTTGGGGAAGTATTTATAGTTAGATGAGGTCATAAGGGTGGGTGCCATGATTGGATTAGTGGCTTTATAAGATGAGAGAGAGAGGAAGAGATCACACTGTCTTTGAGATGGGAGGACACAGTGAGAAGGCAGCCATCTTCAAGTCAGGAAAAGGGTTGTCACCAGGAACTGAATTGGCCTGTTAACCTTTGTCTTGGACATCTCAAACTCAAGAACTATGAGAATTAAATGTCTGTTGTTTCAGCAGTCCACTCCATGGTATTTTGTTATAGCAGCCCAAGCAGATTAATACACGTAGCGACATCAACAAATGGTACTGTAGACCTGGACATCCATCATCAAAAATAAATAAATAAATAAATAAATAAATAAATAAATAAATAAATAAATAAACCTTGACCTAAACCTCACACTGTACACAAAAATTGACCAAAATGAATCACTTAAGTGTACAATGTAAATCTATAAAATCTTTGCTATCTGGGCTGGGAAATGAGTGCTTAGACTTGACACTAAAAGCATGACTCATGTTAGGAAAAACTGACCTTATCAAAATTAAATTCATTTGGTCCAAAATTAAATTAGACCTCATCAAATTTACAAAAAAACAAAAAAACTCTGCTATGAAAGTTCATGTGAAGAGGATGAAAAGACAATCTACAGAATGGGAGACAATATTTGCAAACCACATATTTGACCAAGGACTGGTATCTAGAATATATAGAGAACTCTCAAAATTTAATACTAAAAAAATAAACAATTAGATAACAAGCAAAATACATGAACAGACGTTTCACAAAAGAGGATATATGGATGACAAATATGCACGTTAAAAGATGTTCCACATCATTAGTCATTAGGGAAATGAAAATTAAAACTACAATGGAATACCATTACAGACCTATCAGAATGGCTAAAATAAAAAAGGAGTGACAACATCAAATGCTGGTGAAGATGAAGAGAAATTGAATCACTCATACATTACTGATGACAATACAAAATGGTCCAGCCACTCTGGAACAGAGCTTGGAAAATTTCTTAGAAAAGTAAATATGCCACTACCATAAAACCCAATTGCACTCTTGTGTGTTCATCCCAGATAAATAAAAGCTTATGTTCATACAAAAATCTGTATATGGATGTGTATATCAGCTTTAAGCTCAAACTGAAAACAACCCAGAATTAACTGATAAATTATAAACAAATTGTGGTACATCCATACCAATAAAACTACTGATACATGTAATAACTTGAATGCATATCCAGGGAATTATAGTAAGTGAAAAAAAAAATCCCAAATGGCTACATACTGCATAATTCCACCTTTATATCATTCTTTAAATGGCAGAATTGTAAAACTGGAGAGGAGATTAGTGACTGATAGAGATTAGAAAAGGGCGAGTTGGGAGAGAGAGACAGCTGGATATGGATACAAAAGGCCAGCACAAGGGATTCTTGTGATGGAAATGTATTGTATTAATGTCAATATCTTGCTTGTGTTATTACGCTATAGTTTTGCAATGTTGCTGTTGGGAGAAACTGGGTAAGGGGTCTAGGGGATCTCTCTGTATTATTTCTTAAAATTGCATGTGAGTCTACAATGAAATCAAAATGACAAACTCAATTAAAAACAGAAAAATGACACTGTTTTTATTCTATGTACAGTGGAAAGTTGGTCAATTTCTTCTCCACTGGGGAAAGCAGTGGGCTGATCTGACCCGGGTTTTGAAAGAATCACTTTGGCTTCTGCACAGAGCAATGGTGGAAATAAGAAGTTCAGGAAACAAGGTTGACCAAAATCCAAGAAACAAGTGAGGTAGTAGTAGATGTGGATGAATTGTTCAGATTCTAGATATTTGAAGGGAAGGCTGACAGCAATGGCCAATGGATTGGATTTGGGATGTTAGACATCCATATTTTTGGCTCCAGATTCACATCTAATCACCTCTTCATGTACTTTCTGTTGTACAGCTCTCTTTCAAATTCATTTAGTACATCTAACTTGTGGACCTTGCATAGACTTCCTCTCTCTCCTCTTTTCTCCTGGCTAATTTCTACTTATACTTTATATCCCAGTTGCAGGTAATTTTTCTTAGTGGGGTTGGGGCAGGGAGTCTTTTCAACAGTTTGGTCTTTAATGAGAACATCTTAGAATTAATTGTTTTGCTCAGGCAATTAAACCCACGAAAAATGGGTCTAAGGTTCTGACTCAGATAGGGAAGGGTGATAATAATAGTTAATTAGTTAATGATAGTATAATGCTTAGTTTTCCTTGATTCCTTCCTTTGTTCCAGATACTGTGCCAATTATACTGTACACATAATATTTCATTAAATTATCAAAATAAAAGTTAAAACATGAGGACATTCTTTGAGTTAGGAAATCAAAATAGGTAACGGTGATGTTTCAAACATTAACTTCTTTTTCTAATTGGAAAACACTTAGTACTAGTGGCTTCATTTGGGGATCAAGTCCTATATTTTAAGAATATGCAAAGTGATTCATATATATTATTGCACTTAATCTTTAAAACTAATTTATGAAATAAATACTGCTATTTTGATTTAACAGGTAAGTAAACTGAGTCCTAGAGAGGCTAAATAACTTTCCTGTGGTGACAAAGCTAATAAATGAGAGAGGAGGAGAGAGTACTCATTAACTCCACAGTCAGTGGGCGTGATCACCAGCCTATCTCAGTGGATGGCTTTAACCTCTCCCCTACCGCTCTCTCTGGTCTCCACGCCTTAGGATAGAGTTCCTTCTTTTCAGGTGTCTGTTTATTTTTATTTTTATGCATTGTTCACGTCAGTGTGCACCTGCAATAAGCTTCGATTTAGCCCTTTAATATTTGATTCTTCCTCATGGGTGCTCTGGTATAGATTCTTTCTTACACATATTCTCATGTATGCAGCAGGTAACACTAAATGGCTCTACACCTATTAATCTTTACCTGGATGAGCAGTGACTTTTAAAAACTGGTAGGACCCAAATGTTTATGCACATTTTATTACAGAGCACATTATCATCCACTTCAGCACAAGCCCTCACCTCAAAATCATCTGTAATTTTCAAGAACAAGTTGGTAAACCAATCTTTGCTTGTTTGCACTGAACCAGAAAACTCTCTGGAACTTTCCAAGCGAGGAAGCAAGGCACTTGCCTCTACCTGATGACAACTCATCCTCTGAAACTCTTTTGCTTTTGTGTGACATTTGGCAGTCAAATCTGGTATGTCTGTCTTCCATGCAGCTTATGGAGACTATTCCAGTCTTCATACTCACACAGCACTAACAGGCAAAGGACAATTCAGATTTTGTTGGTGTTGACATGTATATCTTTCAGATCTCAACTACGCAAAAAAAAAAAAAAAAAAAAAAAAAAAAAAAAAAAAAAAGAAAGAAGAAAAAAACTGTTCTACTTCTTTGGAAAGAGTTAAATTTAGTGCTCTCAGAATCTCTCTCTCTCTCTCTCTCTCTCTCTCTCTCTCCATAGATATATATATATTTGCTTATTTAATGGGTTAAGGTCCAGAATATAAGCTCAGTTAGGTACCTCTCAACCACTGTCAACACCTACCTGTAAGCTGCTTGGTTTTCACAGATGATCAACAACTTTGCATGTATGTCTTCAGCAATCTTTTATCGTGGCAGTGGGAGACTGGGTATACAGTAATTTGGTTTCTTCTGTCAAATACATGCCATTCTAAGAAAAGATTTCCTGAAGAAAATAAGCCAAACTTTATTAAAGGGGAGGTATCATGATTGATGGAAGACCACTGCAATTGAGTTTTTCAGTAAGAGAGAGATTGTGCTTAACTCCAAATACAAGGAGAAGTTGAATTTATAGTCAAGTAGCAGGGTGTGTGTGTGTGTGTGTGTGTGTGTGTGTGTGTGTGTGTGTGTGTATGGTCAGTGTATGGAAAATTACTGAGAGAAAACATTAAGGGGCTAAAGGTAATACTGGCTAAACCAGATGGTGGAGGATTAGAAACCTGATCAAATATCAAGCGTGATCAGAAAGTAAGGATCGGAGATTCCGGTAAATTATCTAAGCAGGATTTTTGCTAAAGTTGGACAATGCAGCAAAGCCTCCAAATCAGGACATACTTGAGAAGTGAATTCAGAAGAGCTTAAGTAGAGTTTGGTCAAGGAGAAAGTCTTTGTCACACTTAATCAAAGAGAACTGTAGACCAAAGCAGTCTGGGGCTCTCCCAGACCACCATGGTCTAGCCAGTGTATCTGAAGAGGATTTCTTTACCCACATCTGCAGGATCTCTGAATCAAAACCAACCCCTTGCAGTCAAATGCTCTACTACCTAAATATATGTACCCCTATGTTCATTGCAGCGTCATTATTCATGGTGGCCAAGACATGAAAACAACCAAAGTTGTTTCACAGACTATTGGATAAAGTTGATGTAGTACATATATACATATACACAATGAAATACTACTTGGCCATAAAAAAAGATGAAATATTGCCATTTGAGACAGCATGGGTGGCTCTTGAGGTTATCATGCTAAGTGAAATAAGTCAGACAGAAAACCACATGATTTCACTCATATGTGGGACATAAGACTGAAAGCAACAAACAAACAAGACAAACAAACAAACAAAAACTCATAGACTCAGACAACAGTTTAATGGTTACCAAAGAGCGGAAGGGGGAAGAGAAGTGGCAAAAGAGGGTAAAGGGGGTCAACTATATGATGACGGAAGGAGAATTGACTTTTAGTGATGAACACAATGCAATATACAGATGACGTATTATAAAATTGTACACTTGAAACCTATGTAGTTTTATTAACCAATGTCACCCCAATGAATTTCATAATTAAACAAAGTCTTGCACATAGGTAGACCAAGCATTCCCATGCATGTGTACATTTGCTCATACCTGCAAAATCTATCTGTGTACTACTGAGTATCTTTTTTTGGGTGGGGGCAGGGAGGCTGGTATCTATGGAAAAGATATGAATGAAATCCTTCTCCTCCTAACAGTCCCTGATCATTTTCTCAGCCGGTGTGCCTCTGAGCATGAATGACGAGGGAGACAAATGGTTCTCTTCAATGGCTATTTCATGTGAGAATAACTCCATCCTCGAATTTCCTGCCGATATTATGTGCTATTGTCACATCATCTGCCAAGCCTTTCACCTCTTTCACAAAGTGACTGTCTTCAAAGAGCTTTTAGAAATGACTAAATTGCAGGATTGGCAGCCTTCCATAACTAAAGCACAGGTAGCTGATGTCTGAGATGTGCTAACTCATCCACACACGAGTCACATGTTTAAAATAAAATGAGAAGACAAACAGCGTGTTTTCATGCTCAAGAGCAATGAACATTGTAATGGAGTATTGTGTCAGGAAAGCTGCAACCCGGGTTTGCTCAGACAGCAAAAGGTAGGAAAGAAGCTTCTAGTCTAAAGACTGTTACATAATAATTGCTCCATAATAATATTATAGTAATGTTCACCAAAATTTCCTTTTTTCTTTTGCTTAAAACAACAACATTAGTTTATGGTAGCTAAAAACATTTGTTGAGAATAGATAAATCCATACTGGTATGGAGAAAGAACTAGATCTATTTCAACATATAGTTTTCGAGTATTTAAGGAGAACTGACTCTGGGTGGTGAACACACAATGGGATTTATAGACGATGTAATACAGAATTGTACACCTGAAATCTATGTAAATTTACTAACAATTGTCACCCCAATAAAATTAATTAAAAAAAAAAAGAATACTAACACACAATAAGCTGTGAATACTATATGTGAGATTTCTGTATGTTATGATTCCTCTCTGTGGATCATGTGACTGACAGCATCAGGTCATTCACCTTTCACTAATTTTTATTCATACTGATTTGAATCTTTTTTGTTTTTTCTCCTGGGTATGATATGATATACTAGGGTGTCATTATGGACCACGTGGGCTCAGTTTACGTCCCTCAGCAGAAGAGTTACACCCATAATTTGTTAAGAGCTTTATGTGAAAATGGAATGAGCCCTCTTCTCAGAAAAAAAACTCTCCATTAGGACTATTGAGGGAATAATGGTGATTTTTCTATGATTGTGTCCTCAATCAAACATTGATTTTCCCTCCTATGCAGAAAGAGGTAGTTTCACGTAAGGAAGACTTTTTGAGACCTTTATTTATAGCCTGCGAGTCTAGTGTGGCTTTCACTTGCTGCCATTTTTGCTTTTCCTTGTGCTCATTCCATCGCTGTCCAGGACAAAGCCCAGGCTTACCTCTGTGTGCAAAGTTACGGGGGACGGGGGGAGGTCTTTGCAATTAGCGTGCCAGACCATTCTGACATCAAAAACTATTGTTTTTGTGGTTAGTGGTAATGCAAACAATGCATTCAGTGGTCTGGCAGACAAAAGTTAAAAATTTATACTATTAAAGGAGTAGAAAGTAGCTCACAAAAAAGGCACTCCTATGACCAACGTTTAGCACTCTTACATTTTTATTTTTTAACTATAGTTACCTGGTGAAAACTATTGGTGATGACATATCACATAATAAGTGTAATCTTTAAATGCTTTGTGATATTTCTCTCAAACTTAAAATAGATTGGTTTTCTTAGAGAATGTCTGAAAAGGTTAAAACTTTCTCAGGAAAAAAAATTACAGATGTAGATTATGTTTAAAAAAAATAAGCACATCACCTGTACTGAAGACGGAAGGTTATGGCAGTCATTGTTAAAAACTGGATCAACACTCTTCCTAACTGAATATATTTTAAGAATTTAATCTAAATGTCTTAGTTTTAAATAAGCAAAATTGAAGATGGATTTCAGATAAAAAATCAAGTGTAAAAAATGAAAGCACCGTAATCGGCATTAAATATAAAAGTGATGACAGAAATTACATAGAGAATTATTGATCTATTTGGTTAAAAATTAAATATTTCTTTATACCAAAACCTTTCATAGGCCAATTTAAATGACAAATTAAAAATTTGGTTATATTCAAGACATACATAAATAAAGGTTAACTTTTTGGTAAATCAACTAAAAAAATCACTAATACCTGAGAGGAAAGTATACGAACCAGTAGATCTGTTCACTCGTTACTTGAGCTAAATAATATCACTTGGTCTAACGCATGCTCATTGTCATACTGGTTTTGAACAAACACATAACCCCCAAACCAAGCTGCAAGTTGCTAGAGCTCCATCCCCCTCACTCCTAAACGCCTCAACTTCAGGACGTTAGTGCTGGGGTTTCCTTAACAGACAGAAAAAAAAAAAATCAGAAATGTGGCACAAGAGTGTGCCCACATTAATTTGCTCCATGTCACATTATTATAAGTGATTTTCTAAGTGTTTCAGCTTCACAAATAATCTCATTTTATTACAAAAAATGAGAGGACTTTTAAACATATATTGTCAAGAGTGCTTACACTGACTAATGGAAAGCCATTATTCCCCTGTAGCTACACACAATTGTGAAACGATCTGCCTTATGGTCAAAGAATGTCCATCCTAACCTCTTGAAATGTGCAGAGCTTCCATCCTGGTGTTATTGAGCTTCCATCTCAGTGACTTCCCTGTTCTACTAAACCATTCAGTCCTACATAAGTTAGCAGGTACCCGGGAAAGACACAAATGTGTTGTTTCACGTCAAATAATATTACATGCCATTCTCTGTAGAAAGTAGCCTTGACCTATCTTGAGATTGTTTGCTTCCATTTACTGGCAGCTTTATGCAAATAGCACTGTTATTATTCACCCCATTTTCACCATTATTTTCCTTCTTGTGTCGGCCAGCAAGCTGTTTCCAGCCTTTTCCCTCTCTACTTCCAGGAAGCCAACTTGACTGTCATTGTCTCTATGAAGTTATTGGAAATTGCCCACTCTTGTGGCAGCTGGTGGCATAGAGCAACATGAGAAATCAGCCAAGAGTATATGAGCACGTTATCAACAATATCAGTGGGTTAGTGCCTCCCCTGGCTAAGTGGTTTGCAAGAGCCTACTTAACGTGATTACTTAAAAAATATAAACTACAGCTTTAGCTTCCGCACACTCAGCTTCCTAAAAGGATTATTATCATTTTTGTATCTATAAAAGAGTTCAGAAAGACTATTCCCTTCCAGAGAACAGCAATACCAGAGCGAGGTTTTCCTATTAAGGCTTGAGCTTAAACTACCCTAACATTTATTTGCTTGCTTGCTCAAGGAAGCTGAATATATAATACTTAAAAAGTGGCTTCACGGTAACACAGGTTAGGCTCAATATAACCAGTTTCTACCACTTCGATTTAACTGCTTTTTCCCAGGATATATCTGGCAGATGAAGTAGTGGGTTCTGGCACAGGATCCATGAGGTTAGCCTCCATTCGGGGTCTTAGATTTTAAGCCCATAGCTGGGAGTTAAAAGCATGGAAAGCTGCGACCCGTCCATCTAAGTGTATAAGTCGGTTCTACCACTCACTAAGTAAGTCACAGTGAGGAAGTTATTACTTTGCAGTGTCCCGCCATTACCCCATCTTTGAAATAAGAATAATCATATTACCTACCACATAAAATTGTTGTGAGGATTAAGGGAGGGGGTATATAGACAAGCATGGTGAACAGTGCCTGGCACAGAGTAAAGCCTACCATCACCACCATCATCATCACCATCATCACCATCATCACCATCATCACCATCATCATCGCCGTCGTCATCATCATGTCATCATCATCATTTCCATTTTCCTATTGGCTGACTTGACTCTTCCTTAAGGAGTGTATACAATGGTGAAGGAGCAAGTCTGTAACCCTTTCCCTTTTCTGTGGGTAGCTAATGGGCTAACGTCCAAACAGAAAACAGCCATTGCCAGTTTTATAGACACTGTGGGAATTTTCCAGTTTTCAACTAAGAGTACGGTAGTGCCCCCCTTATCTCTTTCTGTGGTTTTAGTTACTCACAGCCAATAACAGTCTGAAAATATGAAACAGTAAAGGGCAGCAATATACACTTCATAGGTTTTTAATGCTGTTCTGAGAAGTGTGGTGAAATCTTGCGCCTTTCCGCTCCATCTGGCCCAGGATGTGAATCATCCCTTTGTCCAATGTCTCCATACTGTAGATGTTCCTGACCTTTGGTCACCTAGTAGCTGTGGGGGTTGTCAGATTCACTATCATATTATCTCAGTGCTTGTGGTCAAGTGACCCTCATTTTACTTAAAAATGGCCCCAAAGCCAAGAGTAGTGATGGTGGCAATTGAAATATGCCAAAGGGAAGCCCAAAGATGCTTCCTTGTAGTGAAAAGGTGAGTACAGTACAATGAGATATTTTGAGAGAGAGGCCACATTCACGTAATTTTTGTTACAGTATATTGTTATAATTATTCTATTTTTTATAGTTATTAATCCCTTACTGTACCTACTTTTTAAGTTAAACTTTATCATAGGTGTGTATGTATAGGAAAAAAACAGTATATATAGGGTTTGCTACTATCCGTGGTTTCAGGCATCCACTTGGACTGTATCCTCTGTGGATAAGGGGGGACGATATACTGTCCCTCTATGTGGCTGAAGATACTGTCTTCTGATTCTGCTGCCTCCCTCAGCAGACATGCCTTGCTCCTGAGGGAATCCAAATGCTAGGGGATGATTTTACCTTCTAAGGACAGCAGTCTACACTATTGAAAAAAAATGAGACAGCAATATGTTTAGGTAATTTATCTGAGGAAGTCTGTATAATAATAGTCATAGTTGCTCTAGCTATATAACTATATTTGCTAAGTACTTTCGCTGTTCTAGGCACTTTCCTAAATGCTTTACATATATATTTTCTTAACTAATCCTTTTAACAAGTCTATGAGGTGGATATTGCTCCTGCTGATGTTTTACAGATCAGGAAACCAAGACCAAAAAAATTAATTTACTCAAGGATAGACAGCTATTAATTGTCAGAACCAAGAAAATAACTTAGATCTAACTCTAAAATCAAGACTGCAACTCGAAATGCATGTGACATCTAATCTGCTATAACGCCATTCTGAAATGTACAGAGAATGTTCGCTCTCTGCAATTTTCCATTAACCCAGGTAAGGAAGACCTCAGAGGGTTTGGTGATTGCCATTATTTTCTCTTTGTCAGGATGCTCCTCCTGGATTTGTGGAATTTGTGGAATTGTGGACATGCATAATTTCAGTTTTACCCACTCCTGCCAAAATGCCCTGCAAAATGGCTATACTAAATTATAATTATATTAGCCATGTCTCAGCATCTTGTCTCTCAACAACTTCACAAACATTTGATGTCGTAGGTGTTAGTTTATTTATTTATTTATTTTTGCTAATCCCTCAGTGTCTCTTTCTCCTACTTCTTTTAACCAGTATGTATCCTTCTTTTGCTATCTGATTAATGCTGTCATCCTCAAATTTCCTCCTACTTTTTATAATAGCGCACATAAGTAGAACTAACATTTCTTGAAAAATAAGAAAACAAGCTGAGCTCCAAATGCATTTACTATCTAGTAAGGATAATCATCCACATGGGTGTTCTTCTCATTAGATAACAAACTCCAAACATATAGATGATTTAAAAAATCCTTGGGAAAATTTGTTATAATCTCCAACACTGTCCCAGAGATGTTTAATGAAATCCTTTAATGCCTTGGAGAAAGCATAGAATCATGTCTGAGTCACGGATTCCCCTTTCTCTTTATTTACATGGACCTCTGCGGTGAGTATTTGCCTTCTGGCCAGTGTGCTTTGCTTAGTACTATCAGTGTGACTTTTTCATCTCTGAATTTATCATAAAGATGGGGTTTAAGATCTAAACAATAACTAAGTAATAGAAAAGTAAGTGTATTTATTTTCACAGGGAACTCTCACTTTATTTTTTTTAAAGACTTTTATTAAAATATAGCTAACATACAATATTATATTAGTTTCAGGTGCACACCATAGTTATTCAACATTTATATACCTAAAGAAGTGATCACCATGATAAGCCCACCAACATCTGGAACTGTACCACACTATCACAATATTACTGATTATATTCCTTATTCTGTACATTACATCCCCATGACTTACTTGTTTTATACCTGGAAATTTGGATCACTTATTACCCTTCACCTACTCCCCTTTTAAATTTTTCAACTATAGTTGACATTCAATATTATTTTATATTAATTTCAGGTACACAGCATAGTGGTTAGACATTTATATAATTTAAAAGTGATCCGCCTGGCTAGTCTAGTACCCACCTGGCACTATACATAGTTATTGCCATATTATTGTTTATATTCCCTGTGCTTTACTTCACATCCCCATGACTATTTTGTAACTACTAATTTGTACTTCTTAATCCCTTCACCTCTTTCACCCTATCCCCAAACCCCCTTTCCATTTATCACTCCGATAAATTTAGTACCCATCTGACACCATACCCTGCTTTCTTTATTACGTGCTGTTTATTTAATTCTTTCTACTTTTGCATTTTCTAATTTCCCAGCTTTATTCCAGTATTGGTTTTGAGGTGATGCTTGTTAACTTCTGGAGTTCAACCCTCTGCCATTATTCTCCCTCACAGAAAATATATTAAGAAAGTAGGTCAGAAAATACACTCCATACTCAATATATGGTGTAGTTAAAATGGTCTTTGATTGCCCACCTTAAATTACTTCACGATTCCCATGTCCTTGGAGTGACTTGGAGGTGTGCCAAGAGAAGATCCACACATTGATTACCTCTAAAGACCTCTTCAACTGTCTGGTCCAAAGATTCTACAAAACAGGGAACTCAAAAGGAAGGCTGAGCTCTCCACTAGATCCTGGAGCAAACTAGGCGGCTCCACAGCAGGCCTGCTCTTCCTCCTCTTCTTTTACTCCGAGATCTTTGTGCCAGCCCAGCCCCACACTGGTGTGGACATCATTCCTCATGTCTTCTCTTTTCCCTCCTTTTCTTACCCTGGGAGCTCCTTCCCCCAACCATCCTGTTGCTGTTGTGGTAATCATGGGACTTTCGAGAAAGAAAATATAGCAATCCATTACTAAGGAGTTGTGACCTCCACTATTGAAATGATACCAAGTTATGTGAACAGTTCAGAAAATAAAAATACTCACCATCAGACATTGAAAAAGTGTTGCTTGTTCCAAAAACTTTACTTTGGAAGATCAAGGATGCTTTCAAACTTTGATGCCAAATTACTGTCAGAACCAAAGCCACATTATTCTCACAAAGGACAACTGATTTTATTGAAGACAGAAGCAGTTTTTGGAGTTAGCTAAAATTCATTTAGAGTAATATATAGTGATTAAACTGGGTGATTCTGTGAGGAATCAAAAATGAGAGATTAAGTCCAAGAAGAAAGATGGGGGCATAAAGTTGAACACAGAAGAAAATAGAGTTATTTTCTTCTTCACAAAATACAAACCAACCATTTGGATTCTGAATGTGTGCGCACGTGTGTGTGAAGTTAATTGTTAGAAATACGTAGACGGTTCAATATGACCATTCAATATTTTTTCTAAAGAGAAGTTTTCATCAGTTCCATCTTCTCATGTTTTAGCAACATGATACACGGTTTTTGCCTCTCCAATTGTGCAGTTTCCTTGAGATAAGATCCTGTCCATTTAGTATACTCTCCCAATGGGCCAGCGCATTACCTTGTATACCAACTATACTTACTGATTT